>NC_140488.1:116041396-117366396 GCF_964271855.1 Acomys minous | reverse complement strand
TGCCTACCTGTGACGTCATCGCTTACCTGCCACGGGGGGCATAACCCTGCCCAGGGCGATGTAAAAGGACAGACCCTCCATGTGGTCTCTCTCTCTCTAACCCCCCTCCCTCTCTCATCTACTCCCCTCTATCTCTCTCTCCTTCCCTCTTCCTCTCTCTCTATGGGGTACTCCCCCCCCCCAATGCTCTTTTAATAAACTCCTCTACAACATAATATCTGCTGCCTGGTACCTTCTTATAACTTCTTATACCTCATTACCTTATCATGGTGCCGTAATCATATAAATATAAAATTGGTGGCGCATACAGGGAAGGCTCTTAAGAACTGTCTTAAATCTGGAATCCTTTCTACTGAACTCGTTTCCTTGTGGTCCAAACTTCACTCTTATGTATCTCCATTGATTTCCATCTAAATCCATCATTGTCCTACCTTCAGACCACGATTCTAAGCCGAGACAAATTGCTGCTCCTTCGCTCTCTCTCCCGGGACCCAGAACAGGTATCTCTCAACCGCTGTCTGCATGGCTACACATCCCCCCCCCCCGCGCCCCCGGGGTTGCCCTCCTGCTTTATTTCTAGTAAGGTACCTGTGAATCTCAAGCCCTACCCATCAGCTGTGACTTCTGGGGTTACCTCGAGTAGCTTTCCTCTGATTGGACACCAAGTCTCCTGACTGTGCGCTTACTGATCCCGTGCTGGGCCTCTCGAAACTCCCTGCCCCTCCTTGCCATGTTCCGTGTACCGTGTTCCGTGTTCCGGCACTCTCTCTCACCCTCCGCTGCTGGCTCCACACACCCCCCCCCCACTCCACCTGGGGTTCATCTACAGGCCACACAAAGCTGGGACTGAAAGGGGCTGCAGCAATCTATTGCAAGCCCGCTGTCACCAAGGCTGCTGCTCTGAATGCTAACCTCAGGCTCTGGGTGTTTGAGGAGGCCTGCGCAGAACAGAGTCAGCAGAGAGCCCGCGGTTGCCACCTCGGTAGCTTCCCTGGTGACAGAGCCGCTGCACAGCCTGCTGTGGAACCCTGCCCCTGTGCTGGCAGCCTGCTAGCTTTTTAAAATCTACCCACTGCTATAGTTTCCAGGGTGCTTGCTCTCCGCGCCCGCCACGTGACTGACCGCCATCTTTATGGCCTGGCCACTAACCGCTACCTTCCCACGCTGTCCTGGTCCCTCCCCCTTCTTCCCATCGCAAGTATGCCAGAGGTTCAGTGGATCCCTACTCCCTCAGGTCAAGCCGCCCAAGGCGGGGGCAGGGAAACCTAGGGGTGGAATTAAGCCCCTTCATGCTCCAGGCCTCCGTCTGCGAACTCTCAGCTTTGCTAACTCTGTTAATTAATTACACCTGGCTTTTTTTTGGGGGGGGGGAGATGCCTTTTTCTCTAATTTATTTTCTGCTCTCAAAAAAAAAATCGAAAGATTGTTTATTGGTCATACAATTGTTTATTGGGAATGATGTTTAGACTATTTAAAACTTAAATTCTGTTTAGTACCTTTTAGAATAAAAAAACAAGAAAACTCAATTACTTTATTGTACCCTGGTTCTAAAATGTTTCTTATTTCAGAGTTATATAAAGGTCTATTCAAATTAACAAGATAAATGCTGTTTCTCCTGTCATCAGCTAACATGGATTCAACCATTCCTCCTGACTAATGGGTTTGATACAGTTTTTAAATTATTAATTAATTACAGATAACTAGATATAAAGATTATTTAACTCAAATATGCTAAGTAGCCCTCAAACTTGTCAGAGATCAGCTGAATATGGCATTTAACATGTGTAAATTTATTATAAAAACAGAAATTCCCCAGATCATAACAGTCTCAGGTCTCAGAAGACTTGGACACAGTGGCAGGCGACTCCAACCTTGGATTGTGGTTGCTGGATACAAAGCAAAACTGCTCCCAAAGACTGCTATGGATTAGTGTGTGGACAAACTGGACACCCGGAGAGTCATTGTCTCATGTTGCTGAACACAAGGTGAGGTCAGTCTCTTCCATGTTCACCTTCCACAGAAACAGCCTCTAGTCCTCTGTGCCTGATGCAAGACTGTCTCTGCCCATTGTGCCATACGGCCACAGGAGACAACTGGGACACTGTCTAGTCATCCCTGTCATTTTTATTAATACATAGATTCCTTTAGGTTACAATATATCCTTCTCAGATCTCCGATCACATTAAGCTGATGTTAGCTTAAAATTTTAAATCACTGCCTTAAAATCCCAAATTTTAAACTAAAGACAGTGACTGCTTACAGCAATTTCACCTATTGCTTAAAGCTTCCAAGAAGGTGTTTTAAGAACATGTTTTAAGTTGGTAAGTGTGAGTTATGAAGGTCAGCATGTCTAAAAGATGCTTTATTTCTTCCTGTTGCTGTCCTGTTGCTATGCTATTGTTGTATTAATTGTTCAAAGTATTGAGACTGATCAATGGAGCTCTGATTTATTAATCTAATTATGGTAAAAACAGTCCACAATATGATTCTATCATAGTTCCAAGCTCAAGATTTTATATTTCCTTTTGTTACTGTTCCACAGAGGCCAAAAAGGCTTCTGCCTTTCCAAACTCACCTGAGTATTTGTGCTCTCAGCACAAAGCTCTTTTCCCAAGCCTGTGCTGTGCTATATATGTCTACTGCCCTTTTCCTACAATGTGTACATGTCTAACAGTGTATGGTTCACTGCAGATTACAAACAGCGATGATCCTAAATTTATCTCCTTTTATGAACTTAGGAGGATTCTTGTAAGCTACAGAAATTCCACCTCTCAGGTCAAATGGAATCCACATAAGTACTGTTAGTCAACAGCTAAGTTTCTCACCTATCGCCTATCTCTGAGGGTGGGATTCCTCCTCCTTTTCAGTGGTTTTTGGAATCCTTTCTCCCTAACTACCTGATTGCCACCTTTCCACACCCAACACCAGCTAAATTTCCCCCTTGCTAGTCACATAAACGCTTCCCTTTGTCCAAGAGACTTCCAGCACCTCTCTAGTTTACTGGGAGTGGAGTTACCCAGCCTCTTTGCTGACCTCCAACTAGATTTGTTCCCATTGGGTGAGTTTTCTGATGTAGCTTTTTCCTGCTGCTCTGTGGCAGCCGCTGTCTGATTGGAATCCTGGTGCACCAGGTAGCTGCATACTTGAAGCTAACTCATCTGTTGAACTATGTTGTTGGTCGCTGGTTAGTGCTGACGAGCTACTAACTGGCCTGTACCTGTCCCTTGGGTCACTATCCGTTTTGCGGGATGCCCTAATGGGGGTTGCTGACCCTCACCTACCCACGGGAAATGTCCAGACACCCGTTCCTTCTAACATGCCTTTGGATGTCCTTTAGAGAATCTCAAAACTCTATGCCCACATTAAGGGCTTCTAAGCTTACATGCCTCTTCAAACAAAATTGGAAAAATCCAAAACTGAATTGTTTTAATTATTGCCAGCAATCGGGTAAAATGGAAGGAAGCTTCTTATCTCCAGACCTTTTCTTTGCTCTCCCATGTTCGAACCTTTCCTAGGGTAAAATGGAATGAAGTTCCCACATCCAAACCTTTTCTCTTTATTCTCCCAAGGGTTTCAAATGTATACCAAAATGAAATTTCTCCCTAACTTACTAACTTTGTCTTCTGCCCACATATATGTTCCAGTATCCTGCCAGACTTCCTACATTATCAAAGCAGCTACCTGTCGGCGCCGCACCGTCCAGCGGAAATAAGACACCAACAACCAGACTTCTCGAGATCTTTACTCAGGATTAAGCTCAGTGGGAATGGCCCCAAAGAAGGGAAGGGCCAAGCTTAAGTACAACTCAAGGGCCAATCAGCTCATGCCAGGTGCTACGTCCTCATAGGCCCGCGTCAGAGCAGGACTGCTGGTCATCAGATCACCAGTTACCCTTGCACAGCCTTTTGCCATATGAGGACTTGTTTGTCTTAGAGAGCGCTCGCCGTCAGGATGGCAGAAGGCGGAAGCCTGCGCCATGTTAAGGCACGGCACCTCTCAGCTCTCCACAGCTACCCCAACTGCTCCCGTCCAACCTCACAGATCATGCCAACTGGACCTGCATTGCTCCTCCTAGCTGGACCTGCAGTGCCCTTCCCAGCTGCAGATGTTCTCAGACCCTGGACAGCAAATGCAACAGCCTGTTCTTCAGGAACCTGGCCAACATTTCAGCATTTTCAGCCCCCTATCACTGCCTTATTCTCAACAGGAAGTAGTTAAGATGATGACTTCGCCCCTTATCTATTTGTAAAAGGCTGAACCGGTGTGCCCCAGGGACAAACAGCTCCAGGTTCTCCCAGCACTCCTCAGTCCCTATCTGATGCAGGACATGGCTGACATAGCCTGCTCTCTACCTTGAACTTTCAGGGCAAAACTTTTCCTTCCCCTTTACTATATAATCTGGACATTTTATTGCTATTGCTTTTTCTATCTCTTTTCTCCCTCATCTACGTTTATATACTTTAACTTACCTTATATTAAAAACAATCTAACCTTCCTCATTTTTTTAATTATAGGAAAAGGTAAGAATGTTGACATTCTGCTTCAGTGCTTAGGTCTGCCTACCTGTGATGTCATTGCTTATCTGCCACGGAGGCATGACCCTGCCCAGGGCGATAGACCCTCCATGTGGTCTCTCTCTCTCCTCTCTCTCTCTCTCTCTCTCTCTCTCTCTCTCTCTCTCTCTCTCTCCCTCCCTCCCTCCCTCCCTCCCCCCTCTCTCTCCCTGTCTACCCCCACGCTCATTTAATAAACTCCTCTACAACATAATATCTGATGCCTGCTACCTTCTTATATCTTATTACCTTATACCTTCCTGCATTATTCTTTAAACATAACACTGGTGCCAAAACAAATATTCAAAAGACTCCATAAGAGAGAAACAATTCTCTTTGTCACTGTTGTGTCCAGCAAGTACGTGACTATTGATGGCCATTTTGAATTCTTTTGGAGAGGAGTCCACTAATTGGCTCACTGAATCAGATAAAACAGAGAGAGGGCCTCAGTTTTCCTACTTAAAGAGAGTGTGTGCTTTGCTATTTCATCAGTCGGTCTGTTGGGCTTCCAAAAAGGACTGTCTTTGACCTACTGTCTAAGAAAAGATGTGTCGGCTCGTCTGTTGAAGCCCATTCCCACTAGACACCAGTGGAGAGGTGGAGAGTCAAAGCAATGTGACACGGGAGAATTCTCAGTCTCTGACTGAACTTGAAATTTTTTATTTTGTTGCCTAAGAAATCTACTTTACAAATCATCTGTTTTCAGATTTAGGAACTTGTGTTCCAGGCTTATTTATTTAAAGACAAACAAAAGGCCAAATCCTGGCACAGGACTTTATTGACACAAGCTTGCATTCCCCTCCCTAGCCTGGGATTTTTCCCAGGAGCAATGGGGCTACATCAGGAATTATACTTTGACTGAATAAAAAATAAAAGGTGGGGGGTGGGGGGAGGCAAGTCTGGCTAGTGCCAAGAAAGCTGGAGAGAGAGAGAGGTATGGCGATGACAGAGTTCCATCCAAGTGCAAATAAGCAGCCTACTGTTCTGCAGAGTGCAGGGCAGACTCTCACATGGAAAAACTGCCTTCTGGAGCGCTGTGGGCCCCTGGTATGTAGGAAGGAATTTACTGGGGTCCTCTTCAAGTTGGCAGGCAGGCATGCGGGTGTTGGTTAGCAGACATTCTTTTCTGACTCATTACCCACTTGCCCAGGCCCCTCCTTCCCAGGGTTTGAGGCCCCTTTTCCAGCTTTCCCAGGGCTGGCATAGAGATTGATGGACTCTTGGCAGTCACCAAAGAAAAGCTGGATGTGCCCTTTGTACTTTTCCTTTTGTGACTGGTCTTTGGTACTTGTTGCCAAGCTCAGTTAAATGGGAGGGACAGAGCAGCCACTAACCCCCAGGCTCTTAGCTGTGATATGGGCATGCTCCGTTCTCGGTCCACGTATATTTACTAATCAGACAGTGAGATGGTGAAAGAGATCCAAAATGTCAATTTGGCTTAAGGATGGTTTTGCGTTAAATGTGCTTAGCTCTCCGCCTTCCTCCTTTCTATGAAAGCAGCAGCAGCAGCACATATATTTCTCTTCCTGGAGGTTACATGAACTTGCATTTGGAAGCATGCTGTTATGGCAGCTTTACAGGCTCATTAAAGGAAAGCAATTTCTGGACTGGGTAGAGCCCTAACATTCCAGTTGGGCTGGGTCAATCACCCAGTAAAGGGACCACCCTAAGGAAGGTAGGTTCACCTTAAGCCACACTAAAGAGATAGGCAGAATAATTATCCCTTTCATGAGAAACTATGTTTTTCCCATGAAGAATCCCTGCCCCTAATGCAATCGGTTACTGGGTTGTAGCCTTACAGCTTTCCAGTGGCTTCTATTTTTCCTTTCTGTGTCTTTTGAAAGCATGCTTTCCTTAATACTTTTGGTTTCCGCAACATTTGGGGCTTCTTTAACTCTTTCTCTACGTCCTCCCTCTCTACCATGTGACTCCTTGTCTACCCCTCCCTACATTGTGTCTGACATCTGTGCCAGCTTAAGTGACTTGGCTTTTCCTTTTCTCCTCCTCCATTCTCCTCCTCTGGGCAGCTGCCGAGGTGTTACAGCTGGCCTGCCCTGGGGAGTTTCTTTTTTCTTTCTTTTTTTTCCAAACTGCAATACAATTTTCTTTGAGGCTCCATTTTTTTTTTTTTTTTAGTCCGCACTTAAATTCTTTTTTATTCCTCACATTAAGGACCTCAAGTGGGGGGAAGGGAACCCAGTTTTCCCTGTATCATCCAGCAGCTATGAAGGACTCCAAAATTCTAGTAAGAGGGCCAACCCCCAGGAGGTAAATTCATATAAGTCTATGCTAAAGAAATGGGAGAATATTTTCCCTTTAATGAGACAATGTATTTTTCCTTCTTAGGCCCTCCCACACCTGTGCCCCAGTGCAATAGCTGCAGAGCTGCCATGAGGTTTTCTTAGGTCTGCTTGCCTAAGGTGTAACATTTTCCTCCCTCCCTTCCTTCCATTCTTCCTTCCGTCCTTCCTTCCTCCCTTCCTCCTTTCATTCTTTCCTTTCCTTTCCTCCTCCTCCTCTTCCCCTCCTCCCCTTTCCTCCCTCTCCTCCTCCCCCCATCCTCCTCCTCTCTTTTACTTTCTTTCGATGATGATCGCTAACATGTAGTAGACAAGCTTTTCAAGACATTCTGGCCTAGCTCACTCTTTCCAGCGTATTCCTTCTCTCCCGAGTCTGTTTTTAAATTCTCTTACTAGTGAGAACAAGGACCTGGAGAAGGGACTTTAATTTTGTTGTTAGTGTGTTGTATTCCAGGTGGAAGTCTCCCAAATTTCTAGTAACATACCAGAAAGAGAACTACCCTGCAGTTCTTAGAACCTGAGATGCCTCTTATCTGTGTAACTACCTTACCAAGCAAATTTTATTCACCTTCCCATAATTTACTCTTCCCCAGAAGGTGCAAGCTCCTTTTCCTTCATCTAGCCTAATATAGGATGTAGCCTCCAATGGAGACCAGAAAATGATATCCCAAAGTACAGTATCTTTGAATCAAAGGAAACTAGGAGACCTCAGAAGCAGCTTCAGGAGGCAAGTGTCTCTCTGACTTTCTCCTGCCTCCCTGTTTCCTGTCTCTGTCCTGTCCGGGCCCCAAAATGGATCATAGAGAGCAGATTTCTTCTTCTCCAAGGTGGGTCACAGAAACTAGAATTCAACTTCATCAAAACAAGCTGTACAGGTAGGAAGGTGATGCTGTATCTTTTCTCTTGAAGTCTCTCATTCCAGAAGTGTCCTGTCCATAGCTGGGAGGGGAACACTAGAGTGAAGGCAAGAAAAATCCCACCTGACAAGGCTTGTTGGCTCTTCCCTTAGCCTGTTAGCATGATATCCACATGTTTTTGTGTCATCACTTCTACACGTATGCCCATTCTTAAATATAGAAACAGTTTTTCCCGAGGATTTAGGTCTTCAATATGAAAACTTATGTGGCACAGAAAACCTGAAGTAAATTTAGTATGTCTTTCTCTTGTCAGACTGTGTTTTGTTGCAGAGGCCTTGACTGAGTTTTATGGCAGGCAGGAAAGTGGTCACCGCTGCCCCCCCCAAAAAAACCCCAAATTTCACCTACTTTCTTCAATTTCATTGCTTTGTGGATGCCCATATGCATGTATGTAATGAAATCTGTTGGTTTTGGTATTACTCTCTGATCAGTTTAATATACAGGCCACAGCAATTGGAGAAGGCTTCTAACACAGTTTAGGCATTTAAAGATTATGGAAGATAAGACCAACTTCCCTATTGGAGTAGAAGATTCAAGTTCCTGGGGGAGTACAAAACCAGGATGGGAACCAAGGATGAAAAAGAGCCACAAGAAGGGCTTGAGAAAGAGGCACCGCAAGTTTAACATTTTAGTTTACTAAAAAAGGCTGAGGAAGATAGTGGAGAAACTAATGTGATTCGTTTCCACCCCCCACTGTGTGTGTAGCCCAGTGGTTAATGTTGTTGAGTGTCTTCCTTAATTGTTCTTCATCTTAGTTTTTTTTTAAGCAGGGTTCTTCATGAACCTGAAGCTCACTGATTCAATTGTATTAGCTAATGAGCAAGCCCAGGGATCTTCTCCTGTCTCTGTTCTGTCTCCACAGCTCTCACATGCCAAGTGTGCATCACTGCACCTGTTTTTTCCCCTGTGACTGTTACAGCAAGCACTTTAGTGACTAAGCCATGTCTCTAGGCCTTTTGGTATTTTTTTTGAGGCATCAGTTTACCCTGTAGCTCAAGCTTACCTTACTTAAACTCATTCTGAAGCCCATACTCACTTGGTTTGGCCTCCTGCCTTAGCCTCCTGAGCATTGAGATTTACAGGAATGGGCTCCCACACTTGGCAGTAATATAGGATTCATACCAGATTGGGAGGTTAGAGGGTTTGAAGGGAAAAGGGAAACCGAGGCTGGAGCATCACTGAGACAAGCTGGAGACCTACGACAGGGTAGGCTACAGGGAGGATATGGGGATGTCTCTAGCTGAGTCTCCTAGTCTCCTAGCAGTGGGGGACATGGAGGCTGAAGAGGCAACATTCTAGCCAGGCAGGACTTATAGTGGTGGAAGGGAAACACCAACTCGCCTATAAAACCTTCTACCCAAAATTAACCTGCCTACAATATATGCAGAGATAAAGAGAGAGTAGAGACTATCCAACTAATGCCTGGCCCAACCTGAGACCTATCTCATGGGAGAGAGCCAAGCACCATTAATGAAACTCTCATGTTTACAGACAGGAGCCTAACTTAACCATGCTCTTAGAGGCCCTACCCTGCAGCTAATTTAATCAGATGCTGAGAGTCTCAGCCAAGCATTAAGCAGAACTCTGGGAGTCCTGTGGAAGAGTGCAAGAGAAGGATAGAAGGACCCGGATGGGACAAGAATCCTACAAGAAGACCAACAGAGTCAACTAACCTAGATCTATGGGGACTTACCGAGACAGAAGCACCAAAGAGCATGCATGGGCTGCACCTGGGCCCCCTACACATTTGTAACCAATGGGCAGTTTGATCTTCATGTGAGTCCTCTAGTAAGTTGAGTAGGTCCTGTCTATATTATGGACTCTACTGCCTGCTTTCGATCACTTTGTCCTAACTGGTTGACTTGAATGGCCTCAGTGGATGAGGAGGAGCCCAGTTATGATGCAATTTGATGTGCTGGGGGAGGGTTTGGGGGACTCCTCTTTTTTGTAGACAAGGGGAGGGCAGTTGGGGAAAGAGGGAGGGAAGGAAGGACTGGGAGGAGAGGAGAAAGGGGACTAGGATAGCAATATAAAGTGAATATATAAATTAAAAATAAATTTGAAAAAAGGGCATATGTGAAAGGAAAGAAGACTGTCACTATGAGATCAGGTATGTACTGTTATGTGGCTGAGAATTAAATTTTGATGCAATTGACAAAATCAAAACTGCAGAGATTGGAGAGATGTCTCAGTGGTTAAGAGCACTTGATATTCTTCGCAGGGACCCAGGTTCAATTCCTTCATAGAGTAGCTCACAAACCCTTGTAATTCCAGTTTCAAGGGATGCCTTTTTCTGGCCTCTACAGGTACCAGGCACGTGCATGCTATACAGAGATGCAGCCAAGAAAAACATTAACATATATAAAATGAGATAAATAATAATTTAAAACAAAACTACAATAAAGATTGCCTACAGGTTCAATACTCACTTTTCAGAGAGATAGCTCAGAGAAGTCTGTTAAAGCACCTAGAGAAACCATACTAAAGATTAAAATATCTATGACCATCAGTTTATTGGCATATCTCTTTCTTCCCTAAATTTGAAAAAACTGCCACAGAAATCATCTCACAATTTCAATTACAAAAGGAAATTTTCTAAGAAGCATAAGTAATCCATCCCTTCATCCCCCATCCATTTCTACGTTTAATTTTTAACTTTTTGCCTAATCTTTGAAGCTGATTGTAAATTCTATCCATTGAACAATATAACTTTACAAGCCACAAAATTATATTTTATTATTTACTTATACAGTTAAACATCTCTGTTCCCTGACTTTCTCCACCCATGTTTAAACCTAAACTTATAGTCTTCTTTGTTTCTTTTCTTCCTTCCTTCCTCCCCTCCTTCTTTCCTTCTTTATCTCTTTCTTTTTTTGAGAACAGATCTCACTATATAGCCCCGGCTGGTCTTGAACTCACAGAGATCTGCCTACCTCTTCCTGGGGGAAAGATGAAGCTTACTGCCATGTAGGTGATGGGATCTGGATAAGCTACTTCAAAACAAAAGCACTCAAAATATTGAAGGACAAAAAAGTCACTTTCACTTGTTTCCCCAGCCTTCTCTCATGTACCAGATTATAAACAGATGGCAGAAAACTTTCATGAGGGAACTACCCTCCCTATATCCAACCAGAGAAAAGGCAGGAACATCCTTATTCTCCAAAGACCAAGGAGCACAGGGAAGATTCTGAAAAAATGGTTCTCACTAGCTACGCCTGCCCCCTCCCCTTCCACGCTCAGTTCCATTAGGTCATACTCTGTGCTGTGTCACCTACTTCTGTGAATGTCTTCTCATTTTAAAAAAGTGTCTAAGTTTGTCTGTTTCTTTGAGTCTTCAGTTCTTTATGATGACCCTCACGTCACATGAAACTTAGGTTAAAGAAGTTCATAGTTCTTGTGTTGCTGGGGGGGGGGTAGAATCCAGGACCTCACACATGCTAGGCAAGGGCTCTTCTACCAAGCTATGGCCCAAGGTCAGCTTTTCTCTTGTGATAGGAGTCTCCATCTTAGCATGTTGAGAGAGGGGAACACAGGTGAGATCACCATTAGTTGTGTTTTGCTTGCCTTTGACTCTTCACGGCAGTTATTGGATTTGTCGTACCCACCCTTCTTCTATTAAGGTTTTGCACTGTGAGCAATAATTGGAGATCACCAAAGAGCCCCTTAAGCACGTTGTTTATTTATTATATTTTAAAATACTATTTCTTTATTTTGAACAGTGACATGCCGTGGTGCCTCTGTGGAGGTCAGAAGACTTTCAGAGTTGGTTTCCTCCTTCTACCATATAGGTTCATAGACCTGAACTCACGTTATCAGGCTTGGCAGCAAGTGCCTTTCCCCCACTGAGCCATCTCACCATCCTTGTCCTTGTGTTGTTTATTTTGAGAACAAAAGTTTTTATGCCAGTGAAACATTTCCTGGGTGCCCTTTGAAATGCTGAGATTCAGCTCTTCACAGAAAGAGCTAACTTATCCTACCTTCCCACTGAACAAACAGCTTTGCTACTTGACATACTTTGCTAACCACACTCATCATTGACTTAGTTAATACTGATGTATCAAAGCAAAAAAAACCATTGCTCTGAGTGAAGTTATACTTTTACCTGACGTTATCTAGCCCTTGAGAAACAAAAGCATAAAGACAATGGAGTTTTGTGTACAGACTTACACATGTGTTTATGCTGGTGGAACATTTCCTGGGTGCTCTTTGAAACCTTGGGTTTAAAATAACTCTGAGTCAAGACAAATAAAACAAAACCAGTTTCCCTGTCTCTTCTGTAATCAGGGGTTGGAGGGGGGTGAGTTCATTTTCTCTACCTCTCCTTAGATCCAATATACACTTATGAATTAGTTGACAAAAGACACATTAACAAGAGAAAGATAGAATTTTATTTAGTATTTTCTTGTGGCCAGCAAGTCAAAGAAAGTAACTGGAACTTAAAGAAGTGGCGATAATGGAGTCTTACACCTCAGTTTAAGGAGGGACAGTGTATTTGAGAAAGTCACAAGGAAATATATGGAGTGAAATAACAGAAGACAAAGATTGTTTAGTTAGTTCTGTTTATTCAGACCCATCTCACTGACTGCCTATCTTCAGTGATCACGATTGTCCTTCCATACTTGATAGAGATATCTTTCTTATGGGAAATTTATAGCCTAGTTTTAGACAGATAAATGGATAGCAAAATCTTTGACTGTATGTATTGGTTCTCACTTGTTCTTAGCTCAAAATAATCTTTATGCTAACATGGCATATTTAGGGTTCACATATTCTGATCTCATCCATTATCAGTTTAGTTTAGTTTAGTTTTATTTTTAGAAGTGCTTGGGTGTTAGGTGAGATGTTGGGCTGGTTTCCACTCTAAGATACCCAACACAACATAGTTTGTATTCCATGGATGTGGGCTGTACCTCTCAGGTTCTATTTAGAGGGCATTCCTTCAGAGTCTACACCACTTGCATCCCAGTTAGCCCCTTTAACCACAGGCTACATTAGTCATGTAACAAGCAGTAATAGACACGAAAGTGTTTATCATTTGTAAGGCGCAAAGAAGATAGACATGTAATTTCTGATGTTATGTCAAAAATCAATCTTTCAAAAGTGGTATTTCCTATAAAAGCACCCTTATCCTAGGGTGTGACAGAAAAGGTAGAACAATGAATGGCTGTGGTCCCTACTACCCAAAGCATCCAAGATTGCCTACACCCTAAATCAGCATCTTTCATTTGTTTTTTTCCTTGCTTGCCTTGGTCTGCATTGTAGTCAGCATGCACATACTCTCAGGAGCGAACCCAATCAATAAAGCATAATTGGACTACATTATTGCTATAGTGATAACCTTGAGTCTGCTCTATTCTGTGAAACAGCACTTTATTCAGACATTTTTGTTCTTTATTATTAATAGCAAGGCCTTTATGATTCATTTCATAAGTGACCCCCAACAACACCCATGATGGTGACTAACTCTTCCTGGCTCTCGCTGGTGATTATTGCTTTTGCATTTACTCCATTTCTGAAAAGCCTTTGGATCCTTTGTGTTCAACAAACAGCTTTTCAGTTCTACAGACACTAAACACCTACTCTGCTAAGGTCCTCAGGTGTGTTCAAGAATAAACATATACAATAGCCTTCAAATTCTATACTCACAGTCTAGTGCCAAGTTGCTTCTATAAACTTTTCACAACTCCTTTCTCCTATGGGCCCCTTCCGGCCTCAGATTTCTGCTTTGTCACTGAGATCCTAGAAAAACCTGTAAGAATCCTCACAGATGTGTTGGCAATTTCTCTTTGTTTTCCTATCTCTTTGAATTCACACTTAGGGAGGGATGTGTGTCGCAGCTTGGTTTCCATACCAGGTGGTATGAGATTACTCCTGCTTAATCTTTACACTCCTGTGAACTAGGTATAGATGAGGAGACTAAAGCAAAAAAAAAAAAAAAAAAAAAAAAGGCTAAGTAAGTACCTTGGGTAAGTTCACTTAAGCAGTTGCAGAACAAATCTCGCCTGATCTAGCCCAACTCCAGAATCTTTCTACTTTTCTAAGAATTAAAGCTTGGTACCCATAAGCTATAGCTGTCAACAGGAGGGTGACATGTAAGCAAATATGTATTCATCTGTGCGTATTTGAAGACAGTCACTTCTGTTTCCATGGCCTCATGATTCATTAACAATGGGTCTTTAAAAATATTTCTTCCTTCTCAAGGTGTACCAAGCTACTAGCCTGAATAGTGAGCATATTTCCCATGAGGTCCATCCATCTGTTGATTACATGGGGCCCCACGCCAGAGCCCACACAGTCGATATTGAGCATGGGCCAGAGGCCTAGAAGCTCAGCAAAAGCTTTCTTGGAGAAAGAGCTTCTGCGTCTGTATGAACAGACTTTGTTTGCCTTGTTTCTGTTTTGAGAACCAAATGCTGCCTGTTCTACCAAGTAAGGCAAAATCAATGAGAGGGCTATTTCACGGATGGGGACATCAGTGTTAGCTGTGCGGTTAATCCGTAACACCTGCCACCTGTGACCATATATGAAGCCTTGAATCTTGTAAATACAAATGGATTTTTCAATCTACTTTGCATTTAAAATTGCCCAGCTCTGGAAGGAATTGGTGGTTACCATGGTAGCCAGCCTACATAGCATAAAAATGGTTAACGTATTTTCTTTTCATAGGTTTCAATTAATAACTTGTGAGGAGCTTTTATAGACCCTGAATATGCTAGGAACTGAGCACATAACCCCTGTCCCCTGTCTTGACTCTGAAAGGCTAAAGCCAAGGGCTGGCCTGATTATTCAGGGGACCTGGATGGTCCATGGACCACTATACATTTCTGGTATAATGAAGATTATAAAATAACCAAAACTGGTAACTTCCTTCATTCCTCTGAGAAACACAGACCTGCCATGTAATCTGCCATATGTTCAAGAGTACTAATAAATACTCAAAAAGGCTCAGTGTTTAAAGAAGCAATGTTTAATTTTCTATTAAAAATACAACTTGCCGGTCATGGTGACACACACCTACAGTCCCAGTACTTGAAAGGTGAAGGCAGGAGGAAGAGGAATTTATGGTCATCCACACCTACACAGGAAATTTCTGGTGAGCTTCGACTACATGCAACCCTTCCTCAGAGAACCAAGCAAGCAAACAAATGAAAATTTAAAAAACTGGCTCTTGAAGCAAGATATCGCCAGGTTTTTGGTTTCTTTGTTCTTCCTTTAGTGCCTTCTTTTGTAGAAAGATAATATTTTGCCATTTATTATTACTCTGTATTAAATGCCTAAAACAACGATGACATTTTACGGTGACATTTTCATACATGTATATTTTATACTTCAAGTCTGTGTGGTTCCCATTGCCCTCTTTTACTCTCTTCTCCATTCCTTCTTCCCTTCTAATCTCCCCCCTAACATAAGTGGGTATTTTACAGTTTACTACTTTAATTCCTTTATTTGTTTGTCTTTTTCATTTTGTGTCGGTTTTTGAGTTAAAGTCTCACTATTATCCCTTGCTAGACTGGAACATGTTATGCAGAAAAGAATCTTGGACTCATGGGGAGCTTCCTGCCTCTGTCTCTCAAATACTGGGATGAAAGGCATGCACTACCACATCTGGCTTCCCTTATATTATTTTCTCTTTAGCTACACTGAGTTTTGAAGACAAATAAATGTAGATTTATGCAGCAGTAGAATTTATTTTTATTACTTTTGAATTATGTCTAAGTGTCTATGTCTGGGAGTGTGTGCATTTGTGTATGGGTGCTGGTGAAGGCCGGAGATCATTGCATCCCCCCTGGAGGTGGAGTAACAGGGGGTTGTGACCTGCCTGACTGGAGAGGGGATGCACTGACAACTGAACTCAGGTCATCTCAAGAGCAGTACGTATTCTTAACTGCTGAATCAACTTTCAGGCCCTTCCATTTTTTAGAATGCACATCAGCATTATAGTCGCTTAATTTTAGCAAATGTTACTTTTAAATTTTATCTTCTTACTTTTCCCTCCTATGTACCATCAAATAGAACAAATTTAACATCACCTAAAGAAATGGCTGGCCTTCGCTTCTGCCTTGTAAATTCTTATCTTAACCCTTGCAGTAGTGCATTTAAGAGAACTTTTAAATTGTTCTTAGGGTAAAGACGGGCACAGCTAGAAAGTCTAGCGATGTACTTTAGGTGGGAGTTTTGAGTCATGTAGTATTGGCTTGAGCTGCAAAGGTACTGGAAGATGATACTATCTACGTGGTTGAGAACCAGAGTCTATGAGATGGACTCCTAACAGGGACAGTGGCCATTAAAGCTCAGGTGATTTTCCCTGGTTGGTGTCACTTTGTGTGTGTGTTGTCACAGGTCAAGGGAAGGTAACTCTGTCAGTGACTCTAAGGACAAAGATGACAGAAATTTGTATTTGAAACCTGCCATGAGTATTGCTTTTCTTGGTGGTTTTAAATCTATAACATTCCTTGTAATAAATGGAACTGTAAAAACATTGGTGAGTTAATTGCTTGTTAATTCTTTAATTTTAAAAAAAATTTCTTTTATGTTCAGGGTGTCTTAGTGTTCTGTTGCTGTGAAGAGACACCATAACCATGGGAACTCTTATAAAAGAAAGTATTTGTGTGTT
Source organism: Acomys minous (assembly GCF_964271855.1). Lineage (NCBI taxonomy): Eukaryota > Metazoa > Chordata > Mammalia > Rodentia > Muridae > Acomys > Acomys minous. The sequence goes on along the minus strand of NC_140488.1, from coordinate 117,350,012 downwards.
TTGCTTACATATATGTCTGTGCATTGCATAAATGCCTGGTATCCATGGAAACCAAAAGAATGCCTTGGATCCCTTTGAATGTGGAGCCAACATGTAGATGCTGGGAATTGATTTTGGGTCTTTTGAAAGAGCAGTCAGTTCTTTTAATTGGTGAGCCATTTCTTCATCCCCCAAGTTTGATGAGTCTAAGTAATGGATTTGAAGTCTGAGAATCGGTTTGGAAAACCCTCAAATTTGCAATTGATGTCAACTGATTTTCTATGAATTGCTCTTCACTGGTATTCTGGCTAACTTCTTCTATTTTTCTTTTTTTTTTTATTAATTTATTCTTGTTACATCTCAATGGTTATCCCATCCCTTGTATCCTCCCATTCTTCCCTCCCTCCCATTTTCCCCTTACTCCCCTCCCATATGACTGTGCCTGAGGGGGACTTTCTCCCCCTTTATATGCTCATAGGGTACCAAGTCTCTTCTTGGTAGCCTGCTATCTGGCTAACTTCTATTGCTTATATTGTTATATGTAACATAATATATATGTAATATATGTAGTATACCATATATATGATGTATAACAAGATATCTATCTATCTATCTATCTATCTATCTATCTATCTATCTATTTATCTACCCATCTATCATCTATCTATCATGTTACATACACACATATGTTTTTATTACCATGTCAAAATGTTCAAGAAAATCAGTTTAGAAGGAGGAAAATTTGCCTTGACTCATGGTTTCTCATTATGGGCTCTTGGCCTTGGGGATTTTGACCCTTTGATAAGAGAGAGTGTGAGGTGAGAAGACTGCTTACCTTATAGTAAACAGAAAGCTGAAGCATAAGAAAGAAGAAAGGCCTTCAAAGGTCTGACCACAATGGCCTACTTCCTTTAGCTAGGTCTTCCCTTAAATTTTTCTATTACCTCTCCTTGTCAGTACAAGGAGACCAAGCCTTTAACAAAGGAGCTTAGGGGTATATTTTCAGATCCAAATCATAATACTTTGTTACACATGACAATAATAAGAATTCAGTACTATGGTTATTATTTTGTGAGATTTTGTATCTTTAAACGAATGCCAAAGAAGTAGGAAAAATACATCTGCTTATTTGTCACTTCTGGTCCTCATTTCTTCCTCTGGCTTTGAAGTAATCTACTGCTGTTTCTTTGCTCCTAGGTAGTTCCAAAGTATCTTTGTTCTGTAATTGTCCTATAGATTACTTCTATGCATGTTGAAAACCTAGTCATATGATTTAATTATGATTTTGTGTAATTATTTTTAAATATTTAAAGAGAAATCACATAATTATACTTTAAAAAGTATAGCAGGCAGTGTAGTAGCACTTGGCAGGCCAAGGTAAGAAGATTTATAAAGTGAAGGCCAGCCCTGGCTACTTTGTTGCAAACAAAACAAGTTTAATTATCAGCACCAATGATCATTTGAGTTTTGCTTTGCTTTGAGTGAATGTTTCACTGAACTTCTGTACTTTCCTTTTGGCCTTAAGAACTTTATATCATAAGGCAGGTTGACCATCAACAAAATCTCTTCATTGCTATTTGTCTGTAGTGTTTCTGTTCACTTTTAGTTTTAAAAGACAATTTTACTGGAGAAAGAACTTTTGTCAACAAATCTTTTTCTTTCTGTACTTTGAATTCATCATTTCCCTGTGTTTTGGCCTCTGCTATTTTTGATGAGAAGTTATTCACCTCATTATGATTTCCTTATACTTTATGAGTCATTGTTTTCTTTTGCTGCCTTCAAGACCCTTTGTCTTTTAATGGTTGCCTGTGATGTGTCTGGCTATGGATCACTTATCCTTAACCTACTTAGAGTTCATTGAGCTTCTTGAAAGAGTTTCATAATTGAAAGCTGGATGTTTTTCATCAAATTTTTAAAAATTTCAACCATTGTTTCAAATATTTTGTCTGTCTGACCTTGTCTTCTTTGTGGAGGAATGTCTTGCATGGATGTAGCCGCTGTCAATAAAGAGCTAATTGATCAATTAGCTAGGCAGAAAGAAAGTGGAAGGAGGGACTTCCTGGTAGGGAGAAAGGAACTCTGGAAAGGAATGAGAAAATCTCCTTTTCTCCAGGAAACATGAGGGAAGACAAATGTGTTCCTGGACATTGGGAGGGTCACTGACTCACATGACTGAGAAAGAAGATGGCGCTGAGCACAGGGCTGTACGACCAGACTGATGGAGTAGAAGCTGCCCTGGAAGTAATCAGATTTTTTTTTTTTTGGTTTTAAAGGTACTAAGATTAGAGTATCTCAGAATCTTCCCTGCATAGTGCTTACAGCTTAAAAATAAATCATAAGCATGGGAAATCTTTCCATCTTCTGATATCTTCTTCAATTTCTTTCTTCAGAGACTGGAGTTTTTTTCATACAAGACTTTCACTTGCTTGGTTAGAGTTACATCAAGATAATTTATATTTTTGTGGTTCTTGTGAAGGATGTTGTTTCTTTAATTTCTTTCTCAGCCTGTTTGTCTTTTGCATAAATGAGGGTGGCCTTACCAGGCCATGGCTGGGGGAAGAAGCTGACTGTCCACAGATGGGATCATTCAATTTACTTGATTATTGGATTCCTCCTCAGCTTAAGCCACCTTTTGAGGACTTCACATCCTTTGCCCATTTGGAGAGATCTATCCACATACTTCTTCCCCAGATGTCTTTCTCACCAACTTTCCAATCATATGCTTTCCAAGTCCCTGATCATCCAGCCAATCCATTGGCTACAGCCCACAAATCAATGAAAAATTGCACATCTGACCTTTTGTTCCATTTATACTGCCCGAAGTTCTGACCACTGTGAAGACTTCCCTTTACCAATATCTTTCAGGTTTCTTCCAGCAAGCAATTGTAATACTACATACAGCTGTCCACTTCTGGGTGGTGCCAGCATAACATGCAGGACCACCAATAAACAGGACCTAGTCTTATTTTCTTCAGTCAAGCAAACTTAAGGCAACAGATGGCATCATAATGGGAGTAGAAACCATAGACCATAGGCATTTGGGCAACTTCTTCATGTAACTTGTTTGTGACTTCAGGACCTGCTCAGGCCTGATCTTCTCTCTTTCTCTCTCTCTCTCTCTCTCTCTCTCTCTCTCTCTCTCTCTCTCTCTCTCTCACACACACACACACACACACACACACAAACACACACACACACACACACACACACACACACACACACACACACACACGAGATTGCTGTGTGTCCATCCTACTTTATGACTTGGTAGGTCAGATAACACTTAGCTCATAATGGGCAGCTCAGGTTGCATGGTAACTTGGTGGCCCATTGTCAAATTTTCAGTTTCCACTAAGGCCCAATAGAAGGCCAAGAGCTGTCTTTCAAAGGGATAGTAGTTGTCTGCAGATGATGGTTGAGACTTGCTCTAAAATTTCAAAAGTCCCCTCTGTAATTCATCTATAAGGGCCTGTCAAAGCCTCCGAAGAGCATCCCTATCTGCCACTGACACCTCAAGTACCATCAGGTCTGCTGGCTCATATGGTCCAGGTGGTAAAGTGGACTGCAGAGCAGCCTGGACCTGTTGAAGAGCTTTATCTTGTTTTAGGCCTTATTCAAAGCTAGCAGCTTTCCAAGTCACTTGGTATATAGGCCTGAGAAACACTCCCAAGTGAGGAATCCAAATGTTGTGCTTCTTTCTTGGTGGTAGAGGGACTAAGTGCAATAACTTATCCTTTACCTTAAAAGGAATATTTCTGCATGCCCTACACCACTGAACTCCTAAGTTTTTCACTCCTAAGTGGAAGATGCTTGAATTTTGCTGGATTTATTTCCCACCCTCTGCTGTGAATATGTATAACCAATGAGTTCACAGTGGTTGCTGCCCCCTGTTTAATGGCCCAACTAGCATAATGCCAATATAATGAATCAATGTGATATTCTCTGGAAGAAACAGACAATCAAGGTCCCTTTTTTAACTAAGTTAAGATACTAGGTGGGACCGGGCGTTGGTTGTCCATGCCTTTAATCCCAGTAATCAGGAGGCAGAGGCAGGCAGATCTCTGTGAGTTCAAGGCCAGTGTGGTCAAAAAGTGAATCCAGGACAGGCAAGGCTACACAGAGAAACCCTGTCTTGAAAATAAGACAAACAAACAAACAAACAAACAAAAACAAAAAACAAAGAAGGCAGGCAGAGAATTAATATATTCTTGAGGTAAAATTGTAAAGATAAATGGCTAGCCTTGCCTACTGAAAGCAAATTGCTTCCAGTGCTCCTTGTGGACAGGTACCAAGAAAAAGGCATTTGCTAGGTCAATAGCAGCATACCATGTATCAGGAGATGTGTTAATTTGCTCAAGTCAGGACACCACATCTGGTTCAGCAGCTGCAATCAGAATTACTACCAGATTGAGTTTCTAATAGTCAGCTGTCATCCTCCACAATCCACCTGTCTTCTGCACTGGCCAGATAGGAGAATTAAAGGGAGACGTGGTGGAAACTATCATCCCTGCATCTTTCAAGTCCTTAATGGTGGCACTAATTTCTGCAATCCCTCCAGAAATGTGATGCTGTTTTTGCTTCACTATTTTTCTTTGGCAGAGGTAAATATAAGGGCTTCCATTTAGCCTTTCCAACCATGATACCCCTCATTCGACAGGTCAGGCAACCAATGTGAGAATTCTGCTAACTTCAGTATATCTAGCCTAATTATACATTCTAGGACTCGAGAAATAATCATAGATTGAGTTCAGAGAGCCACTGGACCTCCTGTGAGTCAGATATTAGCCAAACACCATTAATTACCTGACCTCTCTAAGCCCTACTTTAACTGGAGGGCCACAATTTTTTCTTTTATCTCCCAGACTCAATATCAATTTAGAACCAGTATCCAATAGATCCCAGAAAGTCTGATTGTTTCCCTTTTCTCTTAGTGTATAGTTTCCCTGTAAAAAGCTGTAGGTCCCTCTGGGGAAGGGCTGGAGAAAGGTTAACAATAAAACTCTTAGATATTTTATCAAGAAGGCCAAACCTTCTTTCAAAGGGGTTCTGGGTCTACAAACTGGCTCAAGCCTGGAAATTGGGTCATAAGCCAATATGCCTTTTGCCACTATCAAATGTAGCCTTTCTTTCATTTGTTTGAGAATTTTTCTGAGTATACAGATGAAACAAAAATGTTGTTGGCTTCTTATGTATTTCATTCCTGAAAACATTGACATCTGATAAGAGTCATGTCACCATAAAATTCACTTTGCTTGTGCTCATCATTATAGGTCAGGCTGTTATGAGCCTTGATTTGTCTATGCTGCCCTTTATGATAACTGCAACCACCTTGCCATTGGTGGTTCAGTGCTGCCACCTGGCCCCTGCTATCTTGGAGTCCACTTGAACCCACTGTCTTTAATTTATCTATCTGAGCAGCAGTGTCTCCAGCCTTAAGGTCTGGCGCAAGAAAAAGGGTGAGAACAAAACTCTTCAAATGTGCTAGTGCCCCTCTCATTATTTTGCATCTTATAGGATTAGCAAAGGGCAATTCTTCTGGGCTTTCTTATTGTGGAGGATTAGGTTTTACACAGGGTACCCACTCTAACACAGCAATTTTCCTGGCCATCTTTTGATAAATGCTTCAGCCAACCATTCATCCAAACTTTTGACATCTATTTTTTTAAAACAACTGTAAGCATCCATATTAGGTCTAGAATCTCCACTCAGAGGGACCATATCAATAAACTCAGCCTGATATAGATTTTTGTTCCTTCCACCCATTATCCCACACTCTTAAATTCATTCCCACACACATTCCCAAGACTTCTACTTGAACGAATTAGCAAACTCATTAAGCTCTTTAGTTGTATAGCGTACCTCCTCCTTATAGACTGCGCTTTCTATCTCCCTACAAGCCGACTTTGCCTGAAGTCTGGGTTTAGGTCCAGAGACAGCTATTGCTTGGCCCTGAAGGACATCAGCATTGTCTTAACCTGGCGTTTCCTTCAGAGAAAGCCACTGCTATCTTAGCAGACAATGAAGTGTTAATTTTGTCAATCAAAGGTGAAGAGGGCCATATTTCATGTTGCGGGGGTGTGATTACGTCTTCTGATATTGGAAAGGCTGCTTTGTTATGTGAGATAAACTCTTGAGAATTGGAAGTTTCAAATTTCTTGGGTTCAGTAGGGTTCTCTCGTACATGCCATCCAAGTTGCAGTGTCCTATTCTTTACCAATTAATGTCCTTTCTTTAACTGCTGAACGTATCTGAGGCTGAAATCCAAATTTTCACTGTAATCCATCCAACCTTATAAGGAAGGCTTCAGTTTGATTTTCTGCAACTTTATCTTTGTGGGTGCTTGATTGAAGGTCTCTTCCAGGGCACACATAGAAAACTTTACGCTGTTTATGCACATCTGGAACAGGCCAACTTTATTACTGAGTTCATTGCTGTCTTTCACCATATCCTAAGATGCTAAAAGTTGATTCAATTTACAATCACTTTCATTCTTTTCCTTTGTTAATTTATCCACAGAGGCTAGGGACAACTGACCATCATCATTATTTTCCCTATTTTTCCAAAAACTGCCAGAATTTTTACATAGTTACCAAATCCATTGCTACCCACAATGGTGAATCAGGATAATCAAATGCATTTCTCTCCCTAAGTTTGTAAAGATAGTTCACTCCATGGGGTGTTCATACTTTCTGAACTCTCAGGAGAGGCTTTCAGGAACTATGTGTTGTCAAATTGAAAACTCTATTCCAGATACTTAAAAGACTTAGCCTTGTTCTTCTGTTGCTTCTGGCTCCAAAATCTGCACTATTCAGGTTTCTCTAGGGTAATAGAACTAATATAATTAACCTCTTTCTATCTCTAGGACAGGGATTTATTAGGCTGACTTACAGGCTGTGATCCAGCTAATTCAGCAATGGCTGGCTATGAGTGCAAAGTCCAAGAATCTCATAGTTCCCAGAACTGGCTATCTCAGCTGGTCTTCACCATATGCCACCATCCTAAAGAAGTAGGCACTAATGCCAGTAAAGGAATGGATTTGCTAGGAAAGCAAAAGCAAGCAGGTAGCAAGTAAATGCTTCCTTCTTCTATGCCCTTATGTAAACTGCCAGCATTAGGAGTGGCCCAGATAAAGTGGTGGGTTTTCTCTTACAGCTGTGCCATCTGTGTTAGGCTTTAAGTCCTGATTTCGATAGCATTTGCATTATATCGGGCATAGAAAACCTAGAGACGACTTAAAAGGACAGAGTGGATGTGAGCTGGTCATAGGCAAATAAAACTTCATTTCTTTACATTTACGTATTAATTTTTGTGTGTGAATGTGTGTTTGTGTAGACATGCATGTGTCAGGAGAAACACGTAAAAGTCTAAAGGACAACTTTCTGGAGACAGTTATCTCCTTCCGCCATGTGGGTTCCAATGATTCAGCGCACATGGGCATGTGTGGTAATTTGAATAAAAAAGCAGCCCCCATAGGCATATAGGGAGTGTCACTCTTAGGGAGTGTGGCCTTGCTAACCACATAATAATTATGTGGCCCCCATAGGCCAACAGGGGGTGGCATGGTTTTGTTGGAGGAAGTGTATCACCGTGCAATCACTCTGAGAGCTCAGATGCTCAAGCCATGCCCAGGGCTGCAGTCTTTTTTTGGGTGCCTGCAGGTCCAGATGTAGAACTCTCAGCTCATCCTCCAGTATCATGTCTGCCTGCATGGCACCATGTTCCCTGCAGTGACGTTAGTAACTTCAATGGATTACATTTAGGAACTGTAAGCCAGACCCAATTAAAAATGTTTTCCTTTATAAGAGTTGCTGTGGTTATAGCATCTCTTCACAGCAATGGAAACCCAAACTAAGACAGCAGGGGGTTCCTTTACCCCCTGAGCCATCTCACTAGCTACTAAGCAATTTTATATACGGGACTTGCTGAAGTCCACAGCTCTCTTTTATCATGTTAATCTGTGAAAGAGACTTCTGGAAAGTGTAACTTTCTACACAGGTAAGATCATTTTATTGACCAATTTCCAGGCTCAGAGGCCAAATAGCACCAGAACTTTTATAGCCTTTCTTCCTAAAGGCCATAAACTATAAAACATGTAACAGCTCAAGTTTTTTTTTTTTCCTTAGGCTTAGTTGTCACTGTGCACTTTACTCAGGGGAAGAAAACACAGGTAAGAGTTTACATTTGGCACCATTGTCACTTTTTTGGACAGGGACAAGTGCAGCAGTGAAATGGTTAGGTACTTCAGTCTCTAAGAAAAGCTTGTTCTAGGCCAGTGAGCTAGGAGATCTGTACCACTAAATTTCCCAGAGGCATTTTATTCACCACCTGTCCAATTTTATACGGCTCAAATCTAGTGCTACAGAATAGTAGTTCATACACAATGACTAGCTAGCATGAGGTTACTCTTGCACAGTTGTTCCATGGTAGTAAGTTGATCCATATAAAATGGCTGCTGTTTGAGCATCTTTATCTTGATCATCTTTATCTTTATCTCGATCATCTTCATATTGCCCAACCTAATCTAATTAGAGGCTTTCTTTGGGGAATTAGAACTCAAGACATTCCTTCTTGAAAGACAGGCAGCTGGGCTGAAGGAAGTCGGGGTGAGGGGGTTGGGGGGGCAGTTCTTAGTGTTGTTACCAGGCATTGTAGCAGACTACAGCCTCCAAGCCGAGGCTTGGCTGGAACCTGGAGGAAAAAAAAAAGCCCACTAAGTTAGGAGTTTCCCTAATGATTCACAAAAGCTGCAAAGTGAAAACAGGTTGTTGTGGGAAAATGCCAAAGCAGTTCTGCCTCCATCACCCACATTCACATGCAAAGGAGCACTTTGCATCTTCTGAGTTTGGGCAGATGCTGAGGTTTAACCCCGCCCCCGCTCCCTTGTTCATTCTGGCAATTGTTTTCCCAGATTAGAAAGGTTAGCATTTCCTCACGTCGTCCTCTTCTCAGGCTCTGCCTGGCTACTGCATGCATCAAAGCAGGAACCAAAACAAATCAAACAAAGCCCTAGCAGCTCTGACAGGCCGGTGCACACTAGCTGGTCAGGATGTGAATGGAACCTTTTAACCTGTTTAGGAATGGATTCTAAATTGATGCATGGCAAGCCAACACATAACTAGCAAAATGAAGGGCACAGCTTGAGTGGTCAGCCTCTGGTTTTCCTCTTTAGCAGCATGTAAAGTTGTAATTTATGCGCATGTTTATTGTAGCACAGGGCCACAGGAAATTTTATTGGGTTTGATTTAGTTAAAGGGTACTGGACAGAGGAATTCTTTGATTTTCATATCTTGTTTAGCAATGAACATGTTAAAAAAAAAGATAGACCCAAATAGAAACCAGAGAAAGTCTTTAATTTTGTGGCAGTAAGCCCATCCTTCCTCCACTCTCCTCAAGTATTTCTTCTCTGAATGGTTTCTGAAGATTGGCTTTTCTCTGGTTTTGAATTTTAAATGTAAACCACCAACACATGACTACATTTGTGATGCTGGTTTACTTTGGAAAATCTCACTTGCACGGATCCATTTCCACAGAACACACTCAAAAAATAGTTTTGTTTTGTTTTGCTTTGTTTTTGTTTTTGTTTTTTTAGACTAGGCAACCGGAAGTTCTCTACTTTTCTGCTGTGAGGACCCTGATCATCTGATCAGTGTAGCATTTGTTGTACTGGTTTTCCCTAGTGCATGTAGCAGTCTGTAGTAGGCACTCAACGTTTTGTTACAGGGAGCTTAGCAGAGACGACCCCTCAGATACAACCAACTGAAAGTCTTTATTCCAGCTTGTTGGGACTATACTCAGGTATTCAGAGCCCCATTTGTGGTACATAGTGTCAAGAACATGGGGTTTTTGAAGGCAAAAATCTCACTTCACAGCTGCATGGGGCAGGGGCAGGGTGCTTTATGCAAGCAAACACTTGAACAGAAACTAAGGGAAGTGGTTAGCTGAAGGGGGTTCTGCACAAACAGGCAGTTTAACAGAAACTAAAGTAAGCTAGCTAGGGCATCTTGACTCAGGCTTAAAGAATGGAGTTTGATTAAATATTGGGATGAGCTAATGGCAATGAAGCTATAATATATAAAGGCAGGCTTATTGGAAGCAGAGTGGGAGGAGGAGAGGAAGGGAAGTAGAGAGAGCAGGGAGGTGGGAAAAGGGGCAAAAGGGGGTCTTGGGACCAAAATGTCTGTATTATATAATGAAGGGTCTCAGGGAGCAGGGAAGCCCATCCCTAGGGAGAGAGCAGGGCATGCCAGCAACAGGACCTAACAGAGTTGAGTAATCTTCCACAGGGCTTCTTATTTAAGGATATCAAATTCTAGTCAAGCCTAAAATGGCCTTAGCAAGAATACAAGATGGAGAAGTCTCTGTACTATTTTGCCCTGTCATAGTTTCATGTAATTAAGTCATCTATTCTTGTTGGGGACAGTAGGCCATATGGCCAGTGTTCAGCCATCTTGTCAGAGCCTACACCTTTAGGCTCCTATTTCTCCGGCAGTCTGTCATTTACCAGAAACCAGTTGACCCTGTCGTGGTTCGGCAGTAAGACACCTGTTGTGGTTTATTGTGGGGGACGGTCATTCTAAGACTCCCGAGCTCATAGTAAGAGCTACTCCTTTCTGGCTATAAACTAGCTTTTCCTGTAAGACTACTGGTAAAATCAGATTAAAGGCCAGCTGCCTGTGAGCAGCAGTTCCGGGAACTTTTTCCTGACTAACCAGATCTTTTACAACTTCCCTTTCTATCTGGAATTTCTCCCTCTTCTGTGATTATAGCAGCTGGAATGCTAGAGCATTCCAGAGTTAGGTATCCATAGCAACCCTTGCTTAAGTAAATCCCATGCCTCTGTACCTATAAAAACTCTGTGAAAAATTTCAATAAACGGGGCTTGATCAGAATCCAGACTTGCCCTCATTTCTTTGTGTCTCTTGTTCCCCCACTTGTCTGCCCCCTCCACAGGTACCTACTGAAGACCCCGCAGGCCGAGACATATTCTTTGTTGGGGGTTGGTCTGGTTGCTTCCCAAATGAGCAGACTCACATACCCCCAAATTTTTGTAATCTTGCTTAAAAACTTACTTCTGTTTGACTAATAAAAAGCCAACAAACTCAGGCAAGGCAAATAGGATAGGTGTGGCTAAGATTCTGAGCTTTTGGGACAGAGATGTTCTTAGTAAGGGAAGCAGCTAGGGACCAGAAGAGTATCTTGGGAAGAAGGGAGGAGAGAGGAAGAGGAGAAGGAAGGAAGTTGCCACCATGAGGGAAGTGGAGTAAGAATCACATGGCCTGTGTGGATGGATGATTTGGCCCAAATGAAGAACAGTAACACTTTCCCCTAATCCCTGGCTGGACCAGAGATCTTGTGAGATGGACCTTACTCAGGACACTGCATTTCATCCTTTTGCACCCTGAGAGGTATGCACTTTGAGCCTGGCAGAGTATGGCATTCAGCCTTCCAGGGAAACATCACAGCTTTCAAGGGTATACCACACTTCCTCTTGTATCAGGTCCAGTGTATCTGCCTATATGTTAAGGGCTTTTGATTCACTTGGACTTGAGATTTGTATAAGGTGATAGGTAAGGATATATTTACATTCTTCTACAAGCAGATATCCAGTTTGGCTGGCACCATTTGTTGAAGATTCTGTCTTATTTCCAATGTTTATTTCTTTCTTCTTTATCAAACATCAGGTGTCCATGTGTGTTTGGATTTATGTCTGGGTCTTCAGTTGGATTCCATTGATCAACATGTCTGATTTTTTTTTGTTGTTGCTTGTTTTTTGTTTTTTGTTTTTTGTTTGCTTTGTGTGTGTGTGTGTGTGTGTGTGTGTGTGTGTGTGTGTGTGCCAATACCATGAGGTTTTTATTACTATAGCTCTATACTACAGATGAAATCGGTAATGGTGAGACCTCCAGTAGTTGCTTTATTCAGGACTGTTTTATCTATTCTGGGTTTTGTTTTTTGTTTGTTTTTCTGTATGAAGTTGTATATCATCATTTCAATTGAACTTTGTTTTTTTTTTAAAGATTTATTTGTTTGTTTGTTTGTTATGTATACAGTGTTCTTTTTGCAGGCCAGATGAAGGTGCCAGATCTCTTTATAGATGGTTGTGAGCCACCACGTGGTTGCTAGGAATTGAACTCAGAACCTCTAGAAGAGCAGCCAGTGTTCTTAACCTCTGAGCCATCTCTTTAGCCCCGTATTGTCCTTTCAAGATATGTAAAAATAGTATTGGAATTTTGATGCGCATTCAATTTCATCTATAGATTGCTTTAGAATGGCCATCTCTCCTATTTTACTCCTACTGATATATGAGCATGGGAGATCTTTTAATCTTCTGATATCTTTTTCAATTTCTTTCTTCAAGAAATTGACTAAGTTTTTGTCATACAAGTCTTTCACTTGCTTGGTTAGAGCTACCCCAAGATATATTATATGATGTGAGGCTATTGTGAATCGTATTGCTTTTCTGATTTCTTTCTCAGTCCATTTGTCATTTGTATTTAGTTCTTTTTTGAGTTACCCTTGTGTCCAGCTACTTTGTTGAAAGTGTTTATTAGCTATAAGAGTTTCATGATTGAATTTTTAAGGTTGTTTATGCATGTCATCTGCAAATTATGAGAGTTTGACTTTTTCCTTTCCAATTTTTATCTCCTTGATTTCCTTTGTCTCATTGCTTCAACGAGAACTTCAAGTAGTATGGTAGATATGGAAAGAGTGAATAGCCTTGTCTTGTTCCTGATTTTAGTGGAATTGCTTTAAGTTTCTCTCTATTTAAGTTGATGTTGGCTATGGGCTTGCTATAAATTGCCTTTATTATGTTGAGATATGTATTTTATATCCCTACTCTTTTTAAGACTTTTAGCATAAAGAGGTGTTGGGTTTTGTCAAAAATCTTTTCTGCATCTAATGAGTTAATCATGTGGGTTTTTTCTTTCAATTTGTTTCTATGGTCTATTACATTTACTAATTTTCATAAGTTGAACTATCCCTGCATCTCTGGGATGATGCCAATTTGATCTTGGTGGATAATCCTTTTCATGTGAACTTGGATCTGGTTCTCAAGTATTTTATTTTTGCATCTATGTTCATAAGGGAAATTGGTCTGTCATTCTCTTTTTTTCTTAAGACTTTATGTGGTTTGCTACCATGAAATCCATGGCTTTCTACAATGAATTGGGCAATGTTCTTTCTATTTTTATTTTGTGAAATAATTTCAGAAGTATTAGAATTAATCTTTTTTGGAAGTCTGCTAGATTCTGCACTAAAACCATCTGGCCCTGAGTTTTTTTGGTTGAAAGACTTTTAATGCAGGATTATAGATCTTTTTAAATTTCTTATCTGATTTGCTTATCAATTTCTTTCAGATTTTACAATTTGGTACACTACAGTTTTTAAAAGTAGGTCCTTATGATTTTATGGATTTCTTTGTTTCTTTTGTTATATCCTACTTTTTGTTTCTGGTTTTATTAATTTTGATATTCTGGTTTTTAGATAGATCAAATAAGGGGTTGTCTATCTTGTGGATTTTCTCAAAGCACAAACTCTTCGAAACTTGTATTCTTTTATTCTTTTTTTCTTTTCTGATTTCAGATCTCAGATTATTTCTTACATCTACTCCTATTGCATATGATTACTTCTTTTTGTTCTAGAGCTTTCAGGAGTGCTGTTAAATTGCTAGTATCAAATCTCTCCATTTTTTAAAATGTAAACACTTAGTGCTTTGGACTCTCCTCTTAGTGCCACTTTCATTGTGTCCCATAAGTTTGGGTATGCTATGTATTCATTTTCATTGGATCCTAAAAAATCTTTAATTTCTGTATTTCTGTCTTGACCCAGTGGTTGTTCAGTAGAGTGTTGTCCAGTTTACATGAATTTTTAGTCTTTCTGTTGTTGATATCCAGCTTTAAACCATGAAGTTTGAGAGGATGCAGGGGGTTATTTCAAATTTCTTATATCTATTAAGACTTGTTTTGTGTCTGAGTATGTAGTCAATTTTGGAGAAAATTCTGAGGGATGCTAAGAAGTTATATTCTTTTGTGTTTGGGTAGGATGTTCTATAAATATGTTAGGTGTGTTTGGTTTATAATATCTGTTACCTCCAGCATTTGTTTGTTTAGTTTTTGTCTGGATGACATCTCCATTGTTGAGTGTGTGGTATTGAAGTTTCCCACTATTAGTTTGTATGTGTATCAACATATGATATAAACTGTAGTAGTGTTTCTTTTACAAACTTATATGCCCTTGAGTTTGGTGCATAAATGTTAAGAATTGAAATGTCATCTTGGTGAATTTTTCCTGTGATGAATATATAGGTTCCTTCACTATCTCTTTTGATTAGTTTTGGTTAAAAGTCTATTTTGTTATACTAGGTTGCTTCTCAGGTCTATTTACTTAGAAACTCTTTCCAACCCTTTACTCTGAGATAATGTCTATCCTTGATGTTGAGGTGTGTTTGTTTCTTGGATGTAGCAGAATGGATCATTTTTTTCATATCCATCCTGTTATTTGGTGTCTTTTTATTGCAAATTGAGCCATGTTATTGAGAGATATCAATGACCAATGATTGCTGATTCCTGTTATTTTGTGGTGGTGGTGGTGGTAATGGTGTGTGTGTGTGTGTGTGTGTGTCTGTGTGTGTGTGTGTGTGTGTTTGTGTGTGTGTGTTTCTATTCTAAACCGGTATAGGATTATTTATTTCCTTTGTTTTCATGGGTGTAGTCAACCTCCTTTGGTTGGAGTTTTCCTTCTAATACCTTCTATAGAGCTGGATTGTAGCTACATTTTGTTTAAATTTGACTTTATCATGGAATATATAATTTTCTCCATCCATGGTGATTGAAATTTTTGATATGTATAGGAGTGCTGGCTGGCATCTATGGTCTTTTATACTCTGCAGCACCTATGTCCAGGCCCTTCTGTCTATTTGAATCTCTGTTGAGAAGTCAGGTGTAATTTTAGTAGGTCTGCCTTTATATGTTATTTGATCATTTCCCCTTGTAGCTTTTAATATTCTTTTTTTGTTCTGTGTGCTTAGTGTTTTGATTATTATGTACTGAAGGGAGTTTCTTTTATGGTTTAATCTATTTGGTGTTCTGTAATCTTCTTGTACTTTTATAGTCATCTCCTTTAGGCTGGGAAAATTTTTCTTATATGATTTAATTGATAATATTTTCTGGGCCTTTAAGATGGGATTCTTTTCCTTCCTGAATGCTTGTTGGTGTTGGAGGCTGGAAATACTGACATGAGTTGTGGGAAGTAATTTTAGAGATGGTTTTCATGTTCAGTTGGGAATGGAGTCAGAGAAGAAAGGGAGACTACAGCAGGTTTCCTGCTACAAAGCTGGGAATGAGACTTGGGGGATTGGATATTTGGAGCAGCAAGAGAGGTAGGTGTGTGTCCAGTTTTAGCTTACTTGTTGCCAATGGAGGTGTGGCCCTTGAGTTAGCCATGGGTGCCTGCTGGTGTTAGGCTCTGGGATAATGCAATGAGTGGTAGGAGAAAGGTTATAAGAATAAGACATATAGAATTTAGAAGAGATGGGTGCAGGTGGGAAAGGAAGGCTTCCACAGGTGTTCTGCCTCAGAGGTGGGGATAAGACTGGGGATTAGAACTAGGGGAACAGAGAGAAATGAGGACGTCTGGGGGCAACCTATCTGGTTTTCTGTCAGGAACGGCCTATGGGTGAGCAAGGAGCACCGGCTGGAGTTAGGGACTGTGAAAGATCAAGGAATTGGGGAAGAGTTAGAAATGTGCATCTGTAGGATTCATGGAAGATAGGAGCAGGGGTGAGGCAGTGGTAGGGATGGCTGCCATGGGTATTCTGCTGCAGGGCTGAGGATAAGACTGGTGATTGACAAGAGTTGGCATATGGCCAGGATATATAGTGGTCAGTAAAGTTTCAAAGGAGGGAATGGCAGTGAGAGAATAAGGAGTTGAGTATGTGATCCTGGAGAGGCAAGGGTTTGGGAGAAAGACTAGGGGTCAGAACCAGTCATCTATAATTGAGCTCAAATAGCAAGATGGAGGAAAGTTTCTTAGGAGAGAGCCTGTAGTTTGAAAAGGGCCAATGGTAGGAGCTTACCCAATTAAGGCAAAGTTCTTGTGAAAGCTTGATGAGGATTTTTTTAAAGGAACAGTTTGTTTGATCTTTCTTGAGAATTGGGGGTGATATGGGTTATGGAAATGCCAAGGGATATTGAATTCTTTGGATAAGGTTTAAGAAATCTAGGAGATGAATTCAGGGTTATTGTCTGACTTGGGGGAGATGAGGATTACAAAGAGGGGAAAGATTTCCCAAAGGAAGATGTCCAAGATTGTCTGGTTCTTTTTGTTGATGGTGGGGAATGCTTCCACTGACTCAGAGAAGGTGTCCACCAAGAATGTGAGTACAGTCAAGTTGCCAGTCAGTTATGGGGAGAGAGCCTCTGGTTTGATGAGTAGGAAAGGGGTGCTGTGATCTGGGGTCTGAAATTTGACAAATTTTGCATGAGGCTGTAGGTGGGCTTTAAAGAATGGAGACAGGAGTTAGGCATGGGGGGCACATGCCTGTAATCCCAGTACTCAGGGAGATAGAGACAGGTGTATTTCTCTGAATTCGAGGCCATTTTGGCCTACAAAGGGAAGTACAGGACAGCCAAGGCTACACAGAGAAACTGTGCTCAAAAACCAAGCAAGCAAGCAACTAACCAACCAAGCAACTAAGCAAGCCAAAAAAAAAAAAAATCAAGAAAAGGCTTGGGTATTAGGATGAAAGAGTTGTGTAGATACAATAGAATTTGTCTTGTGTCTGGAGGGTGATATTAGAGATGTGAGTGGTGGTGCAGTAGTTTCTCTAAGGTTTCCATGCAAGAATGAGATGGGGAGTAGTCTGCATTTCTTTGGGGGAAAAGATATGAGATGTTGAGCAATAAGTTTGGTTGGAAAAAAGGGTGCCATTTTCTAATAATGCCATTTGGAGAGAGAGAACCCAGAGGGGATATAGAGTTTGTAAGCATTTATACTTTAAGAGGTGGTACAGGTTGTAGGAAGAGATGATAGTGGTAGGTGACCCAAACATTAGTTTTGTTTTTGTTTTTGTTTTTTTATTCACAAGCAAGGAGCTTGGCAGATGCTAAAGTGCAAATGCAGGGTGCACAGCTTTGGGTGGTAGGGTCCAATTTTTTGACAGATATGCCTACAAAGAAAGGTCCCAGTTGGTGGCCCAGTGTCCCAAGGTCATATCCCTTTTTTATATATTACATAGGGGGAGAAGGGATGGGTTGGGTCTAGGAGGCACAGGCCTGGAATTAACCTTCTTAGCCACATTTCAAGCAGGCACCCATTGGTCCTCAGACCTTAGGAGGCAAGGGAGCCTAGGCATTTGGCCTTGGTTGAATGGCTTTGACCAGAACTTGTTATTTTTGTTCACAGGCCTTTTCATCTCTTTCATGCTATACCTTAAAGCAGCCAGTGCCAAGACTTCTGTCTTTGGAGTTAGGGGTCCTCTCTCTAAGACTTTAAGCTTGTCCCTCATGTCAGGGAAACTCTGGGAAAAGAAATAGGTCATGACGAGTTGCTTACCCTATAGGTTTCAGGGTTTAGATTATTATACTGTAATAGGGTCTTTGTAAGACATTCTAAGGATTGAGAATGATTTTAATGTTTGTCCTGGATGACCTCTGGGGTTTGTTATAGTTTACAGGTTTAAGGGCAGCCTTATGGAAAACAGCCAGGAGGTGAGCTGTAAATTGATCTCTAGCCAGAATGACCCCAAGGTTATTGTAGTTCCAATTGTAATCCAAAAAGTTAGCTGCCTTAGCGCCAGATACGTGTACTGCGTTAGTTTGGTGGATTTCATCTGCATGTGCTTTAGTCTGTTTCCAAACTTGCCTGCTCTCTTCAGGAAGTGGTTGTTAGAGTCATATATTTGTTGCTGAAGTTGTGATTATAGTATTGTGTAATATATTGAAATTCTTTAAAACAGAGGAGTTAGCAGTATAAGACCCCAGTCTTTTTTTTTTCTATTTGAGAGAGTTCACTTAATGAGAGGGGATCATGTACCCTGACCATGTTATCTTCCATAAAAGGAGAACCAGGGCCAGGTTAATCTAGGTAGGGAGAGGTAGAGGGGATCCCACTGAAGAGTGGGTATGAGTAGTGTTTGTGTGTGAGAAGGCTGAAAGTTACTGGTGGGCTGAAAGTAGGCACCAAGGAAGGATGCTTAGAGCAGCAGCCTGTTGCTGGAGAGGGAGAAGAGGAGATGAAAGGAGCCAGAGGAAGAGATGGAGCAGTGATTTGAGGCAGTAAAGGGCAGGTGGTGTAGGGGACTCCTTAATGGGATCAAAAGTAGTAATCATCTGGCTTGGGCTTCATAGCTAGGAGGAGTTGTGTGGGAGAACAGGAAAACCAGAAAAAAAAACCTTGGAGCACAGGTAAGAGACAACTTGGATGTCAGAAAACTCTTTCTATTTTCTCCAGTTGCTAGCAGTAGTTGTAAAGGTCCAAAATTTTACTGGAATCTAGGGTGTCATTAGGCAGCCATTTGGACTGATTGACTTCAAAAGCAAATAAGTTTAGAGGCTCCTAATTTGGGCACTAAGCTGAGGTTGGAGGTTCTCTAACAGGCAATCCAGAAAGTATGGATGATACCATTCCCATGGGTGAGGAAGAGAGGAAGGATCTAAGATTGTAGTTTAGAGTGTCCTCAGGACTCAGGGAGGATCAAGAGAAGACTAGGCATCTCAGTGTGTCCTCATCACACTCAACTGGGTAGGAATAAATAGCCTGAGGAGACTCCTTGCTTGGTACCAGAATTTTGAGTGAACCCAAAAGATGAAAAATTGAGCTCAAGAATTAAGGCTCACCCTAGAGAAAGGGTTGGAAGCTGAGTCAGTCAAGAGGGTCAACTGTGGCCATAAAGATTATGACTAGGAATACTTCTACCTCTAAGAGTTCCAGAAGGTTCCCACGTGCTCAGTGGTTACTTTTTCAGACTCAGGCAAGCATTTACATCAACTGAGAGGATCACTTACAAATTGCTGGTGATAGATGGAGGGATGAAAGATCTGTGAGCCTGAAGGTTGCTGGTGGAGTGAATGGGTAGGATCCCAGTGTGGCCTAGAACCTGAAGGGGACACAAACATTGGGAGAGCCTATCTGAGTCATAGTGTCAATGAAAGGGCTTTTCTTCGAAAGGTATGTCGGCAATTAGGGGGTCAAGGAATATCACAAAATCACACCACACAACAAACCTCACAAGAGATTTGTTGGGGAAGGGGATGCAAAATGGCTGCCTCTGAGAGGGGATGAAGACAATGGCAGGCCAGATTGTGATAGCGAGTGTTATGGGTAGGGTATGGACATGTACATAGCGAAAACATAGGAACAGTGGAAATGGTGGACATGTGTTGCATTGGCCATGAGTAATGGTGGAGCCATTGTCACTGAGTCATTGAAGGTGGGGTGGGGCTGGGATGGGATGAGGGAGTTCCAAGGAACCTGGTTCTGGAATGTAGGCAGTTCTTAGTTGATCAACAGACCTTGTTAAGCGTAATGGTAATTTTCATTGGTAATTTATAATTGATAATTTAACTGGATTTGAAATAATCTAAGATAAACACCTCTGGTCATATGAGTGAGGGTGTTTCCAGAAAGGTTTTACTGAAGAGGGAAAAGCTACCTTCTTGAATCTGGGTGCCATAATCCCATGGGCTGAGGTCCTGAACTGAATCAAAAGGAAGAAAGGAGAAAGCAAGTTGAGCACCAGATTTACATACCTGATTGTGGATGCAATGTATATTTGGTTGCCCTACATTCCCTGCTATGATAGGCTATATCCTCTCAGACAATGAACTCAAATAAACCTTTCCTTTCTTCACTTGCTTTGTCATATGTTTTGTCACAGAAAGGAGAAAAGTAAATACCATAAATTATAAAAGAAAGAGGTTTATTTTGGCTCACAGTTCTAGTCCAAGGTTAAGGGTCTGGATCTGACACCAGCCTACTTTCTGGCTGAGTCCCATAACAACACAGAATATCTCATGTCAAGCGATTGAAAACAAAGATATCTGGCCGAACAGGACTTCAAAGATTCACTCTTAAGATAACCCATGAATTCAGCAATTGCACAGATGGATCAATCAATTCATGAAGACAGTGCTGATCACTCCTTAATATCACAGAACAGGAATTACATTTCCATCTGAATTTCGGAAGGCAAGAGTGGTATGCCAATCATGTCTAGGCTTTCAACTCCCACTTACCCTGGTGCCTTGTGCTATAGTGGGTGTCTTCACATATGCTCTGAGATTCAACAGACAACTGTGAGTGTTGGGCTTTAGGCAGTAGTAACTCTTTTTCTAATCTTTTTCCCTTGTTATTTTCAAATACATGTATATTTCTCTTTCCAAGCTTAATGTACTTGTCCTTCAACATGCATAATGCCTCACCTTTTCCTCACAGGATCTGGAATGCCCTAGCCCCAAGGATCTAGGGGAAATAGGATAAAATGGAAAAGAGAAAGGGGTGCTCACATTAGCACTGGGGAAAACTCTGAGCTTTTAGTGTCACATACTGAATAATGATGGTTGGTCTATCTTCTTTCTTGGACTTGGTTGAAGGTGATTTTTTTCCCTATGATCCCCTCTTGCTCAAATTCCAGGAGGTGTTACTGCAATGTGAGTGTTCCATCCTTTGCAGAGAAATTAGATCACCAATTACAAACCACACCTGAAAATGCTGTGTCCTCTCAAGGTGGGGAATGAAAAAGCTACGTCTCATTTTTCCCCAAAGGGGAGATCTATTCACATTTCAAAGCAAAGCAAAAACAAATATTAAATCAAAATGTAAAAAAAAAAAAAAAGAAGAGAAAGAAAAGACCCTGCCTTTTCCTAACACACTTCTTGTCTGTTCTCTCTCTCTCCAAACATCTGGTAACTTACCACCTCCCTGAAAAGGATTTCATTTAAATAGTGCCTCAGTGAGTGGTGTTAAGGAATGGAAAATGAATTTGTGACACATCAGTATCTTATATAACTTAATTCATCTATTTTTTCAGTGGAGAAAGCTTTACTACAGATAATTTCAAACATTAGAAAAAACATAGAATTGCATAGAATCCATCATCTGCTGAACAATTGAAAGTGGACAAGTGTTTAACACATCTGCTATGACTGGGCTTTTTTTTTTTTGGACTGGGCTTTAAAATGTTCCTTACAAGTTCATTTGTTCAATGTTTAGCTCCAACTAATGCTGCTAATTGGGGGAAGCTTATGAAAATTATAGGAGGTAAAACCTTGCTGTAAGAAGTAGGTCACAGGGGGACATCTTGTACCTGGCCCATTCCTATGTCCTTTTCTTTGTGTTCTAGCCACCGTGACTTCCTTGGTATGATGAACAGAACCTTCTGAAACTTGAACCTAAATTAATTCTTCTCTTTCGAACTGACCTGCTACATAGTCTGTCACTAACATCTAATGTACTACATATCATAGCTTGGTTACATAGCACACTGTGATATCAGTTTTTTTTCTCCCTGTGATATCACAGATGACTGGGAGCTGCCACTGGGAGCTGCTACCAAAGATCAATAAGGAGGTTCAAAAGGCATACAGCTAGCTCGGAAGAAACAAAATTAAATTTTGGAGTGTAGTTATTTTACTGAATCTATATCACTTTCACACTATTGTAAAGTAAAAAAAAAATATCCAGAGTCAAACCAACTTCACTTGGGGACAATCTATGTGGTAAAATCCTATTAACTTAGTTTTAGCAGCTTCCAACTTACGATCAGTCACGTTTCATTTATGCTCCTGTCTTTCTCATCATATTTTTGTTGCTGTTTATTTGTTTTTGAGATATGGGCTTGCTATATAGCTTAAGTGAGCCTCTGCATTGTAACAATCATTCTGCTTCTACTTCCCAAATGCTGGGATCACAAGCATGAGCCATTTTATCAGCACTTTCTCATCATATATTTAGAAATTAAATCTCAGATGTCATTAGTTTACTCATCAGTATTTCAGAATGGAACTCTATAGTTATTGGTGGTGTAGTTCAGTAGTAGAATTCTTGCCTGTGGTTTCCATTCTCAACAGAGAGATATATCTCTGTGACATAGGAAATGGATTATATATAAGAATTATATATAATTGTAATATATGCAAGCTCTTATAACTTAAAACTATCAAAATAATTTTAATATCAGATGCTCAAATTTTCAGAAATAGCAATGTTTTCATAAACAACAATAGTTATTCCTTTGCTTGAGTTAAAATAAATATAAAGTTCATTTGTTATCATTGTTTAATACACTTTTAGTTCTCTTTAAAATATTTAATCTTGCAATTATTTGTCAATGACCACATATTCTTCATCCCATATAATTCCAATGAAATTCTCCTTAAATTAGAGATTTGATCATGTTCAGGTCTGAGTTTTACTTTTGAGTGAGAATGCCACATCTGAAGATAACATGCAATATATTAAATATTATAGCCCAACCAGCCATTGGAAGTGCATGGATCTCCATTTAGGTCTTAACTCCTTCTCTACCACTATCACTCTGATCTCTTCTGATAATTTCTTTCCAGATTTAATAAATCCAAAATAGTTAAATATTTAGCTGTTAATTTTTGGTTGGTCCCAGAGGTATTTTTTTTTTGAGAAATATAGAGATGGATTTGTTGATGTGAGTGGCATGTGCAGCACCTGAGTCCATGTTTATACTCATGATCCATGCTGCCACCCAGGACCATATGTGGGTCTGTGGTTTCACTGCTTTTGGGGGGCAGAGCTATGTAGATGTCCTGGCTCATATTATCACTGAAGGCCACATGGGTTCATGGGATCTCTGTTGCTATCTGAAGCCATGTTGATGTCCTGGGGACCAGATTGGTATTAGTGGCTTGTGTTGCTCCAGAGGCTGTGCTGATGTCCTTGGCCTGTGCTATTGCCAAGGGCTATGATGGTGTCCATGGCCCATGCTGTGTTGATGTCTGTGGTCTGAACTGCTACCAAAGACCATGCAGATATCTGTGGTCAGTGCTGTCACCAGAAAGTATGTGGAAGTCCATGATCTGTGCTCCTGCTGATTGATTGTAAAGGGCAAAGAAGCTACTTTCACATTGTATTGATGGCTGCAGATGTGAAAGAGGGAAATACAAAGCTTCTATGACAACCCCTATCCCTTACCCGACAAAAAGAAACAGCATAGACAAAAAGCCATTGAAGAGAACCCTTAAAAATTGTCGTAAGGCTGTTGAAGTATAGCTTTCCACAACTGATGACTTCTAGCAGGGGTGTGGGTGGGAAAGGATTCAGTTATCTTTAGGTGGCTTGCCATTGGAGCTTTGACCATGCTCCATGGGCAACCAGATTGGACTTTTTTTTGTCTTTTTCATTTTTGAGGGAGGGTTATAAGGTTGAGAGGCAGACCAAGTGGAGTAGGAAGTAAATGTGATCAGGGTGCATGATACGAAATTCACAAACAACCAATAAAAATGTTATGTTGGGGAAAAACGATAACATTTGTTTTAAATACTGGGTTTCATTTTTTTACATTTTAATTATCATTTTCTCATAGATTTTGATAGTTTTGAAATACAGATCAAAAAATATTTTTTTACATACTAATTTAATAATCACAATATTTGTTTCAATACAAAGTAAGGATATTCAGATCTTTAAAATTTTTGTTTTAAAAAACAAGAGATTTCTAAAGAAAAATAGCCCAAAAATATACATAGATACAGAAACTATTCTTTCTCATTATTTCAAAACATACCTTTGGATTTAAATTTTGGCATATATATTTATACAAAAATAAATATCCTGGTTGAAAACTTAGAAATATTTGGCATAGAAAGGGAGTTAGAGTTGAGGTAACCAAGGAAACAGCAATGTATCTTGGTAGCTGAATTTCTTGATGATCAAAATGCCCCTTTGTGCTTAACTGTCTTTGAGGCTACAAATAGCTTGTTCCTGTTATATCATAAATTAATGAGCCAGGACATCGTCTAACACACGCCCACTGTCTTAGTCACTGTTCTATTTCTGTGAAGTGACCCAATGTCCAAGGCAACTCCTGTAGAAGAAAGTGTTAGGATTCTGCTTCAGTCGGCCTACTGTGATGTCATTGCCTACCTGCCACTGTGGCGCGGCCCTGTCCAGTATATAAAAGGACAGACTCACCTGGTCTCTCCCTCTCTTGTCCCTTACCCCTTTTCTATCTCTTACCCTTTCACTCTTCTTCTCTTCTTCTGTCTCTGTCTCCATCTCTCTCTCTGGGGTATCTCTTC
Source organism: Acomys minous (assembly GCF_964271855.1). Lineage (NCBI taxonomy): Eukaryota > Metazoa > Chordata > Mammalia > Rodentia > Muridae > Acomys > Acomys minous. The sequence continues at coordinate 117,325,764 of NC_140488.1, read as the reverse complement.
CCCTTTCCTTCTCTCCCACCTTCATTTAATAAACCAATCTAATATCTGACATCTGGCATCTTATTATCTCATTGTCTTATATCTTATTTTAAACATAAAATTGGTGGTCCCCATACCGGGAAGGCTCTTTCAGAATTGGCTTAAGTCTGGAATCCTTCCTGCAGAACTCATTCAAACACACTTCCCACAAAAATTTCCTTCTCTTTCAAACTTCATTCTAAATCTCCATTCATTTCCGTCTGAACGTGTCACCACCTACCTCCAGGCCTAGATTCTAAGCTGAGGTAAATTCCTGCTGTTTTGCTTCCTCCCAGGGCCTAGCGAGGAGCACAGGTGATTTGCTCTGCTGCATGGCTGGGCACTTCCCCCAATGGTGGGTGCTTTTCACAGCCAACCAAGCCGTTGGCTTGGACTTGGAGTAACTTGGCTGCTGTTCAAGTGCCCCGCCATCACCATTGTCGCCAATAGATCGTCTATTGTTGGTAAGCAGATGCCTACCCCAGAGTGTGACCAATTTTGGGTCCCTCTGGTGCCAGCGACTCCCACGCCATTTTAAGGGCAGCCGTATGACCAGCTGCAATCTTTGTTAAGGGCAACCCGTGACTAACCACCATCTTTGTTTTTCCAGATATTGTAAATATGCTCACCAACCCTGTTCAAAACCTTGTTAAACTCCGAATTCAGCTTCTAGGTTTTACAATGGTTATGCAACTTTGACTTTCACATTTTTAAGGCTGTTTTTTTTTAAATGAACTGTACTCCTGCATCTTTATTTTTATATTTCTTATTTAAAACAAGTACAGCTATAACAACTAAATTATTCGTATAAAGCCAAATATTTCAAAATAGCACTTATTTCATTATGAGCAAATAGTTTACCTTCCAGTAAGCCTGATCCAAAATGGTTTTGTTTCTAATTTCTGTCTTTACTAATTCCTAGACAAGTAAATAAACGCTGTTCCTCCTGCCATCAGCTATCCTGGATTTAACTACAGGCTTCCTGGCTAATGGGTTTGATATTTTTTAAAAAAATTATTCTATAATGTTCTACTGTGTTAACATTCATTTGTTTACAATGTGAAAACAAATCACTATCTTATAAATATATTTAGCCTTATTTTCTATATATGATGTTATTGACCATACAGAACTGTTCTGCTCTTTTATGCACTGTGCTATACAATGCTTCAAACTATGAACAAAGTTTGTCTATCTAAATATTCGTAAGATAGTCTGTGGTCTCTCTGCCATCTTAACTAAAAGCTGAGGAAGTTTCCTAACCCCCCATATAGGAACTAGTAAAAGCAATTTTAAAATCTTTAAAACCCAACAGGAGCCTTCCCGACAGGCTTAGCTACAGAAAAAAACTACACTCCAGGCCTTAGCCACTGCCCTGAGGAAAAAAAAATAGAGGTCTGCAATGCCCCTCTTGCCAGGGTCCAGCCTGATCCAGTTCTACCAGGGACCTGTTTCAGATGCAGCCAAAAATTGGACACTGGTCCTAGAGTCACTGCAGCCAGAAGGGGACACCTGTTCCACAGCTTGCCTGTTGGCAAATTGGTCTATGGATGTCAAAATGCTCACATGCAGGCTTGTTCTCTGTGCCCAGCCACTGGAGGTTCCACTAGCACAAGAGCTTTAGATTAGACTCCCGGTGGAGTAGAGATGGTTCTTAGATTCAGCAGCTTCTCCAAACCCAGGGCAACACTGCAGGTCTGTTTTAATCTCATACTTGGGCTACAGAGTCACATTGTCAACTTCTCTCATGGGAGGCTTCAGATACCATCCCATCCCTCTTCATATGCAAGAGACCAAACTTTAACCATCAGGTCTAGATTCAGTCTATCTTGTTATAACACTTCTTTTTACCATTCTTTTAGTTAAAAAAACAGTGACTACTTACAGCAATTTTTCCTATGTCTTTAGGTTTCCAGAAGGACGTTTTCTGAATGTTAGAAAGTCTAAAAAGGTGTTTTATGACTATTAGAGGGTCTGAGAAGGTGTTTTATGAATGTTAGGGAGTCCAAGAAGATGTTTTAAGGTTGATACATGTGCGTTATAAATATTAGAGGCTCTAAGAAGGCGTTTTAAGGTTGATACATACAAATTAAGAGTGTTAGAAGGTTTAAGAATGTGTTTTAAGTTGGTAAATGCAAGTTATAAAGGTCAACATGTCTAAAAGGATGCTTTGTTTCTTCCCGTTGCTATGCTATTGTTATATTAACTGTTCAGAGTGTTGACACTGATCAAGGGAGCTCTACTTTATTAGTCTAACTATGGTAAAACATGTCACTATATGATCCTATCATAGTTCCAAGCTCAAGATTTTAAATTTCCTTTGGTTTGTCTTAAGATGTGTCTCATTGTGCTAGAATTATATACCTCCAGTCTTTGAAAAATAAGGAAGAAGCCCCTCTTTCATGATGTGTACTGATGCTAAAGTGAGATTTTTGCCTTCCTACTTTACATGAGGTTCCTGTTTTCCCATGTTACTGTTCTACAGACATCATAAAGGCGTCTACCTTTCCTAAGCTTACCTCAAAGAGTATTTGTGCTTTTAACAAATTTTTTCCAAAGCCTATACTATGCTATATGTCTACTGCCTTTTCCTACAACGTGTACATGTCTAACAACATGTGTTTCACTGCAGATAGCAGACAATGATGATGCTAAAATGTCTAATAATTATTTCCCTTTATGAACTTAAAAGGATTCTTGTAAGCTACAGAAAATCCACCTCTCAGGTCAAATGGAATCTAGATAAGCACTGTCAATCAACAGCCTAAGTTTCTCACTATTGTCTATCTCAGAGGATGGGATTCCTGCCCCTTTTTGCTGGTTTTGGGACTCCTGCCTCCCTAACTATCTAATTGCCACCTTTCTGCATCCAACATCAGCTGACAACCCTGGTCTACATGACTGTGGCTGTTCCTTCTTGCTAACCTACAACTAAGACTTTTTCCAGGGTGAGACTGACAATACGGCTCTTTCTCTGATGCCACCTGCCACCACTGCTCACTGCCATTGCCCTAAAATCCTAGTACTGGGTGGGATGTGTCCCTGAGTCAGCTCAGCCTTGGAGCTGTATTCTTTTGGTTGCTGTCCAGCACTGATAAGTTGCTGGAACAGTCTGTGCACCTGTCTTTTGAGTTACTATCTGTTTCTGGGGATGCCCTAAGGGATTACTGACTTCACCTCCTCATGAGAAACAGTCCATCTGCCACTTTTCCAGGTTCCTCTAGAATGCCTTCTGAGAATTTCAAATCTCTATGCCCACATTAAGGGCTTTTAAACTTATGCTCCTCTGCAACCAAACTTGGTCAGATCCAGAACTAAACAATTTTAATTATTGCCAGCAATCAGGTAAAGTGGAAGGAAGTTCCCTATGTTCAAACCTTTTCTTTGCTCTCCCAAAATTTTCAAACATTGTCTCTTTCCTTATTTTCAAGCCTTGTCTCTGATTTGCTCTCCAAAGAGTTTCAAATGTACACCTAAGTGAATTCCCTCGCCCCCAACCTACTAACTTTGTCTTCTGCCCACATATATGTTCCAGTATCCTGCCAGACCTCCTACATCCAGGACATCATCAAAGCAGCTACCCAGAAGTGCTCCAGTCCAACCTCACAGATTGTGTCAGCTGGACCTGCATTACCCCTCATAGCTGCAGATGTTCTCAGACCCTTGACAGCAAATGCTACAGCCTGTTCTTCGGGAACCTGGCCAACATTTCAGCCCTTTAACCCACTGTCACCACCCTACTGTCAGCAGAAAGCAGTCAAAGGCATTGATTACTTCACCCCCTTATCCATTTACAAAACACTGAAATGGTGTGCTCCAGACCCAGGACAAAGAACTCCAGGTTCTCCTAGCACTCCTCAGTCCCTATCTGCTGCAGGGACAAGCTAGAAATCTAGGACAATGGAAACTCCCAGGAATCTATGAATGTAACCCTAGCTAAGACTCCTAGCCATAGGGTTTATGGAACAGGAAATTGCCACCTCTTGTAACAGGGCAAAATTTCCAATGTAGGGCTGGGGATACTAACCCAGCCACAAAATCTTCAACCCACGTTTTTATGCCTATAAGAGGTGCAGGGATAAAGAGGGAGGAGAAAGCGAGAGGGTGGCTAACCAATGGTTGGCTGAAATTGAATCCCATGCCATGAGAAAGAGCCAACCCTTGACACTGTTAATGATATTCTGCTATACTTGGCAGTCAGGAGTCTGAGTGTCTTCTCCCAGCAGCTGATGGAAACAGATGCAAAGATCCACAGCCAAACATTAGGCAGAGATCAGGGAATTTTGTGGAAGAGGAGGAAGAAGGATTGAAAGAGGTAGAAAGGTCAAAGACACCATAAGAAAACCTATAGAATCAACAGAGACTGACTCATCAACCAGAGAGCATGCATGGGACAGACCTGGGCCCCCTACACATATGTAACAGATTGTGTAGCTTAGCCCTCCTTTGGGACCTCTAACAGTGGGAGCAGGGCTGTCTCTGACTCTGTTGCCTGCCTTTGGATTCCTTTCCTCTAACTGGACAACCTTGTCTAGCATCAATAGAAGAAGTTGTGATGTGCCAAGATCAGTGCCCTGCTCAGCTATCATCAGAGAAGTCTCCCTTGGAAGTAGATGGGAATGAATATAGAGACTCACGGCCAGAAAATATGCAGAGTGAGAGACCTAAGAATACTCAATCCTAAATGGGATGTTTCTATCAAGTCCCTACCCTCAGAGTTCAGGGAACTCCGTGGAAGAGGAGGAAGAAAGAACATGTTAAAAAATTCAAAGAAAAATTTCTTCTCCAAATTCTTGAAATCTTACTGCCTAGACATCACAGTTTCAAAAGTAAAAAATAAGTTTATTATGTTACTATTAAAAAGTTTAATAAGTAAACAAAAATAAAATTAAAATGTCTTTTTAAAAATGTGCTTGTCTTTCTAGATCTTATAAAGTGCTAGGCACACTTTAAAGTCATGTGCAACCCAATATGCTTCAGTAATTTTGAGTACCTGTCAGTTTCTAACATAATGGAATGAAAGAAGGTCAAAGATAGAAGTTATTTCAGAGATGGAAGTTCTGTGTCAATAACTGTAGTATGACAAGCATCAAAACCAAGGAATAATAGTTTAAATAAAGATGTGTGAGCATTCTAAGAGTCTGTATCAAGAAAGGGGTTAAAGTTGAGCCTGGAAACTGTTAAGCATCAGCGATCATGGGTGTAAGAGGCATCTATAGCAAGCGAATATGCCAGATAGAGCAGGATTAAAATATATATTTACTGAAACAAGCAGGAAGCATTTTCCAAAGGTAAAGAAAACTAGTCACAGATTCCAAAATCAACTAGATTTAATAGAAATTTTGTATTATACTTAGGTTTCAGTTTCCAGGAGTATCACAATAAATCAATCACTTGGCATCATTTTGTATAATGTGAGTGTAGCCCTAAGATACATGATTTAATCCAAGAACAAAGGAGGTATTTGTCTTACTAGTTCCACCTGAACTCTGTGTAAATTGCATTCTATTCTTGATGACATATTTCAAACTGTGTGGTTAAATAAGACCCTGTTTAGAGCAGGAAGTCATATGAGAGATTCAGACACCAACTGGAAGCTAAACTTGATAAGGTCAACACATCAAGTGACCTCAGGAATGTAAGATTTTGTTTTATGAAGGAAGAATTTGATTTATTTTTATGATCCTGGAGTATCATATGATGGAATGGAAACCCTAATAAGCAAATTGGTGAAGATGAGAACTCTCCAGTGAAAGTCACCCATAAGTGATGAGGGCTGTGGTAAGAAAGGTGTAGTAAGAATTTTGGTTTCTTTAAAAATACAGAAATGTTATGTTAACATGATTTTGTTTTAAACCCAGGTGTGAGAGATAGGGTGGCTTCAAATTATCTACAGCAGCTAACTATGATTTGTCTCGCAGGGCCATGGTTTTTACAGCCACAGATAGTTTACATTTGAAATTCTGGGGACTCTACAGAGGGTATATAAATGTCAGAGCCTTGAGAAAGGCAGCTACTGCTGCTCCCTTGATTATACCACCCCTGCTGCTGTTGCTGGTTGCTGTTTACTGTTTGTTGGATTGCTATTTACTTCTTGGAGATATCTTGATGACAAAGATCAAATTTGTCCCAAGGAACTCGATGTCCCTAATCAGCAAGAAGTAGCCTAAGATATCAATGCCCACTTTCCCTCTAACCTTCTTATTTTCTTACCTAGCATTCGGGGGTTGGAAAAGTTAGAGATGGTATAGGGAGGTAGGAAATAGAACCCAATAAACTCTTGCTACAGAAGGGTTACAACACTCATTAAGGAAAAGCTAAAAAAAAAAAAAAAAAAAAAAGAAAGAAAGAAAGAAAGAAAGAAAAAGAAAAAGAAAAAAAAAAGCTAGAATGGCCACAGTGCAGAATCTTTCAAAAGTGGATTATGATATTGGGGGAGGGGGTGTATAACCATATGGTGTTCAATAAATATGTCATCTCTCAGGTATCATGATTCTGTGATCTCCCAGGAGGTCCTAGAGACACATTGCTGATGCCCAAAGACTCCTCATTGGCAACCAGCAGGAATTTATTTCCTTACAGTTTAAGGGGCCAGAAGTCTGAACTCAAGCTGTTGGCAGGGTCACATTCATTTAGAAAGCTCTAGAAGTGAATATGTTCCTTGCTTCTTCTAGCTTCTGGTAGGCCTAGGCCTCTTTTAGTTTGTGGCTGCTGCAGTTTCTGCTTCCATGATCATATTGCCTTTCCTCTGTCTTCTTCCTTGATATGTTTCTTATGGAGATACTTAACACTGGAGTTGAGTTCCCTTAGATAAAGATGACTCACCTCTACATCTTAAAAGCTTTAATTTAAGTACACCTAACAAAAATTGTTTTTCCAAAGAGTGTGACATGCACAGATTGTGGTGATCAGGCCATAGATATATTATTTTGGGAACTACCATTCAACCTACTATGATAATTTTATGTACATAATAATTTCATAAATGATAGATAAGATAGGCATGTTCCCAGCAATTATAGATTTTAGAATGAGATGACATCATTGGCTAATAAAGCATAGAAGTATAATATAGCTTTTCAATGATGACAGTTGGAGAATTTAGAAGAACTAGAAAAGCATAGAAATGGGGCATATTACCCCCAAAAAATCTGAAAGAGAAAGAAGTCCTCTGTATATGGGAAGATAGTTCTAATTTTATAGAAGAACTAGTAGGGCTGTGTTGGACTTGAAGCCTGGATATGTTTCAGGAACTGATATAGGTTGAGTTACCTCTCATCTGAAAACTAGAGATAGTCCAGTTTGAGTACCAATCTGCTAACCTAAGGAGAAAATTCTATGCCTAATCTTATATGATGTCACAGTCAAAGTGAAAGTGTACTATAAACGCTGTATAAAATTATCTTCAGGCTCTATGTATAAGGTGTATATGAAGCATAAGTGAATTGTTTGTAATTGGATATGTAAGAAATAAGGGAATAAAAAACTGGAAATACTAGGGAATATAAAGCAGTTTTTAATAGACAGTTCTGTGGAAAGGGATTTTTTGCATAGAGAAAAGGTAAAAAAAAAAAAAGGTTCAGGACAGTGGTTTTTCAAATCCCCTGATCTTGAAAAATTCCTGTCATCTCCTTCCATGAGCCAGTACTTGCCTTCTTCCAGAATTTTTCATCCTATTGGTTTAGGACACAAAGCCTTATCTAATGAATAACGTGGGGCCGGTTCAGTGTTACAAAGCAGACTTCCTGAAACTTTTCAACTTTCTGATTTCTGAGGCAAGTAGGCTCTAGTTGTAGCTACAGGAGAAATGGAGCTCCTGTTATCAGTAACTTTGATGAACTTTAAGTGAATCTCATACTGAAAATGGGCTGTAACAACTTATTTCTTATAGGTCTCATTCCTAAGATAGTTCATTATGCTTATGCAAATATTCTGAAGTCAGAAAACAGTCAAAATCTACTTGCAAATATTAATTTTGCTTGGGGAATGGGGACCTGTGGGGAGATATGTGCTTTTTGTTCTTAGAGAAAATCTTCGACTTGAGAAGGCTTTTTAGTTTATAATCCTAAGAAACATTAATAATGCCTTGAGGCAATAAGACAGGCAAGAAAAGAGCACATAAATCATATCTTACCACTGTGGTTGAAGGAGAGCTTTGCTTGTGTAAAGGGACTGTAGAAGCCAATGTAGGAAACAAGTAGTCGAGTTAGCTCTTTGTGGTTCATTTGTTAGAGACTGTGTACAAGAAGCTTGCCCATTAACAGAACAGCCAGGGTATAGAAGAAGCAAAAGGCTAACAGATGCCAATGATGGCTTTTAATTAGGGTTAGTGGACATAGGCAGGCTATAGATAGTATGTGATGCAGGAAAAATACATTGGATGCTCCCAAGCTTATTTCAGACAAATGATTTCATCTGTTTAAATTCAGACATAAATTTTGAGTTAATAATAATCTTGAGAAGTTGAAATCATAACCATTCATTAAGAGCTATATGAAGAATCGCCAACCAATGACTGACCCAACTTGAGACAGCCAACCCCCGACACTCTTAATGATACTCTGCTATGATTGTAGACAGGAGCCTAGCATAAGTCTCTTCTGAGAGGCTTCATCCAGCAGCTGATGGAAACAGATGCTGAGACTCACAGCCAAACAGTAGACTGGGCTCAGCAAGTCTTGTGGAAGAGTGGGAGAAAGAATAGAAGGACCTGGAAGGGACAGGAATTCCACAAGAAGACCAACAGAGTCAACTAACCTAGGCTCATGAGGGTTCACAGATACTGAGTTATCAACCAAAGAGCATGTGTGAACTGGACCTAGACCCCTACACATATGTAGCTGATGGGCAGTTTGGTTTTCATGAGGGTTCCCTAGCAAGTAGAGCAAGGTATGTCTCTGACATGGAATCTGTTGCCTCCTTTTATATCATTTTTCCCTAGCTGGGCTGCCTGAACAGTGGAAAAGGAGTCCTGTTGTGACTTGGTGTGCTAGGATGGCCTGGTACCCATGGGGGTCCTTTCCCTCTCTTAGGAGAAGGGGAACATGGGAGAGGGGGTGTGAGGGTGGGACTGGGAAGAGAAGAGGGTGGGGGCTGAGATCAGGCTGTAAAGTGATTAAATAAATAAATTGATTAATTAAGAGAATAAAAAGCTATATCAGGTCCTGGACAGATAGCTCAGCAGTTAAAACCATTGTTGTTTTTGAAGAAGATCTGTGTTCAGTTACCAGCACTCACATTGCAGATCACAATGCTCTGTAACTTCAGTTTCCACATACTCAGTGTCCTGTTATGGTCTTTGTGGTCTCCTACACACGTGGTATACACAAACTCACACAAGCACACATACACACGTAGAAATGAAAGAGTTATATGAGATGCCTGAGTTAAGTAAAAGATTTTATAAGAACAATCCCACGCAGTGGAATTTAAAACAGAAGGATAGAGAACTAAAGATGAAAGAGTAAACACCATTATTACCGTTGGCATGAAAAATGTAGCAATTAAAAGAATGGCACATCTTTGTCTTTGCTCCTAAGGTCAATAATGTCTACTAGCTTTATAATTACTCTTCTTACAAGGACGGAATCTAACTCAGTGTGTCCAAGGGTCACCATTCTGCCTGAGATCCAGGGAATTATTTCAAATCTGCAATTTCTTGTTCTAAAATGAATAGCCAAGCCACCCAGGAAACTATGAGAGAGCAAGTGCTGTCAGCAACATCTCATGATTGTGCTTAAAGCTCTGATAGTGTCGTCCTGGCTGCCATAATATCGGTCCAAAGGGTATCTTAATAGAATTGAACCTATCAGTCTACTTTGCCTTTGTGAAAAAGCATGGTTGGGGGGATAGAAAGAGAAATTGGAATATTGGGGTGAAGACTCAGATTCCCAAGTACACGGAATGAGCAAAATCCAAGTGCACCCCCAACTCATTTACAGAAAGATTTGGGATCCCGTATACTCCTTAGTTTGGCAAGAAAGATGTCAAAGATACAAATGAATAGCTGAATAGAGAGAGAGAGAGAAAATATGTGCCCCACTCTCCTTTCGTAACGCCAGGAGTGAAAGGAACAGAAAAACACTTGAATATTATGGAAAATAACCCATGTTTGTAAAATTATAGACACTCATTCTGTTTTGAGCAGTATACTTTCCCATGTATCATTTTTTATCAGCCTCAAGGTCACTACCAAGTAGGCTTTATTTTCAAGTTGAGGAAAATGGGACTTAGAGACTTTCCTCTACTCAGGGTCTTGCTGGTTTTAAATGGTAAAGCTGGAGTCTAAACTTCAAGTTGAGAACTTGCTCTTTAAGATGCACATGCCGTTGCTTCCCTCTGTGATAAAATAAGAACATAACCCTGGGCATGAAATTTTATTTATTTATTTATTTATTTACTTATTTATTTTGGAAACATAGGGTAGCATAAATTATTTCAGGACTGTGTGCTCTTTCTTAGCACTCATTGCCCTTGGGATAAATTTTTGAAGCATTTATTTTATTTATGCCTCTCTGCTGAGTTTGAAGCTTAATGATGCTGGGTTCTGCCTGTTTTGTGTGCCTCTGTATTTTCACGACCAGCACAGCTGGCTGGTGAAAGGTTGATGGAATAAATGATTCTATTTCTGTATTTCCTTTTGTTAATGGGAAAAAAGTCAAGTTGTTGAGGAAAATAATACAATTTTATTGATTGGTTTCTAAAGCCATGGTACCCTGTCCTGACAGCTCTTAGTACTTGTAATATCTAATTATTTGGGAGGCAACATTTGTCAGCTGTCTTAGGCAGAATATCACAAATTATGTATTCATGTTAATAGAATTCAGAAATGTACCTTTCAATCAGTTCGTGGGAGTGGTATGTATATTAAATATGCTTTGAAAATGTTACACTTAAAGGAAGTCATTTGGGCTTTTCTTTTGGCTTAAAAGCTTTTTCTATGTGTGACTGAGGCTTTACTAAGTATTCTTCCTGGCAATGGTAGACATGTGCCACAGAGTATCATGTTTGCAAATGTCTCTGTATGTCCCTTCTATTCCTTTGCAGCCTTAGAAAGGAAGCCCCATGTTACATTCTTCCACTTTGCAGTTGTGTGATATGCAAAATGTTATTCACTGTTATTCACTTAGTTTTATATACCGTTTAGGAAAGTGCCTTGTACATAATAGGAACTCAAGAGTAGCTGGCTGCCTCGTCAACTGAATGAATGAACACGTGAAGGTGTGGTTTGCATCAACTTGATACTATTTGAAGAAAGATATATGCTCCTTGTCTGCTTGAAAATGACAAAACCATTGGCTAGATCTGGATAGGGGTTTAAAGTTTACCACCTGTATTGTCCTTGCCTGGTGCCTTAGTTCGAGCGGGACCCCTGGGCCCAAATCTGCCTATCATAATGTTCTACTTGTAGGTTTCTAGGACCCTCTGGATCCTTCTACTTTGCTATTCTCCCATGCTTCTCTCATCTAGAGTCCCAATAGGATGTCCTCTCCTCTGTTCCAGTTTCCTGGTAAGTGAAGGCTTTCATGAGACATGCCCCTTGGGCTAGTATGCAGATATGGGAGACCTGGTGGCACTCAGAGGAAGGATAGCAGGTTACCAAGAAGAGACTTGATACCCTATGAGCATATACAGGGGGAGAAAATCCCCCTCAGGAACAGTCATAGGGGAGGGGAATAAGGGGAAAATGGGAGGGAGGGAAGAATGGGAGGATACAAGGGATGGGATAACCATTGAGACGTAACAAGAATAAATGAATAAAAAATTAAAAAAGAAAGAAAGAAAGAAAGAAAAAAAGACAAAAAGAAAAAAAAAGAAAATGACAAAACCCGATATGTGTCCATTTCAGGGAACTTATTTAACCTTAGACTTTAGAATTTAGTTAGAATACAAATAGAGCTGTCTCCCAGTAACGTAGAAGATTGGTTCCAGGAACCCCTGCATACACTGCAAGCCACAGATATTCAAGTCCTTTACACAAAATAAACATAGCATAGAAAAACAGCATACAACTCATGCACACATTCTTTTGTATACTTCAAATTATCTTTGGGTTCCATATATTACCTAATACAATGTAACTGTTATAAAACAATTATTATATAAAATTAGAGAATATTGGAAAGAATATTTTTATATGTTTATTAAAGATGCAGTTTTTTCCCCAAATATTTTTGGTCTGTAGTTGATTGAAGCCAAGTATGCAGAACCTAACAACCTGAATTTGATCCCAGGGACTCATGTAAAAAGCCAGGTATGGTGTTATGCATCTGTAATCCTAGTACTTCAATAGCGAGATGAAAGGCTCAGATAAGGGAATTGAACAGAAGTTCAAGTGCAAACTAGTCTGAAATACACAGCATAAAAAAGAAGGAAGACCCTACCTCCCCCCAAAAAGATAGAAAGAAAGAACTGATTCCTTCAAGTTGTCTTATCACCTCCTCTGCTCCCCACACTAATTAACTATTTTTTAAGACAAGGTTTCTCTGTAGCCTTGGCTGTTCTGGATTTGCTTTGTAGATCAGGCTGGCCTCGAACTCACAGAGATTCACCTGCCTCTGCCTCCACTAGTGCTAGTGCTGGAATTAAAGACATGTGACAGCCAGCTCGGCTAACTTATTTTTAAAAGAGTATTTTCTTAGTTAAACAGGATTGTTTTTTTAAAATTTTTTTTACTTTATTAATTTATTCTTGTTACATCTCAATGGTTATCCCATCCCTTGTATCCTCCCATTCTTCCCTCCCTCCCATTTTCCCCTTATTCCCCTCCCCTATGACTGTTCCTGGGGGGGATTACCTCCCCCTGTATATGTTCATAGGGTATCAAGTCTCTTCTTGGTAACCTGCTGTCCTTCCTCTGAGTGCCACCAGGTCTCCCCCTCCAGGGGACATGGTCAAAGGTGAGGCACCAGAGTATGTGAGAAAGTAATATCCCACTCTCCACTCTACTGTGGAGAGTGTTCTGTCCATTGTCTAGATCTGGGTAGGGGTTTAAGGTTTACCACGAAAGCCTTCACTTACCAGGAAACCGAGACAGAGGGGAGGACATTCTAGTGGGACTCTAGATGAGAGAAGCATGGGAGAATGGCAAAGTAGAAGGATCCAGAGGGTCCTAGAAGCCTACAAGTAGAACATTATGATAGGCAGATTTCGGCCCAGGGGTCCTGCTCAAACTAAGGCACCAGCCAAGGACAATAAACAGGATTGTTATTGATTAATTCTCTTGTAATTTCTTATTTGATCCATGGGTAATTAAGAAAAACTATATTTATTTATTTATTTTTTTTTTTTTAGGGATTCAAAATTTTTATTTAGAAATCAATAGAGTTTTTAAATATAGATTATAAGGCAGTTGTACTTTTAACTGGAATACATATATTCCTATTTATGTGTAAAAATATATAAGGGATTTCTTTTTGAGGTCTTGACATAAATGTTTGGGGATGTATTCTTTTTTTTTTTTTTTTTTTTTGTTTTTTTTTTTTTATTAATTTATTCTTGTTACATCTCAATGGTTATCCCTTCCCTTGTATCCTCCCGTTCTTCCCTCCCTCCCATTTTCCCCTTACTCCCCACCCCTATGGCTGTTCCTGAGGGGGATTACCTCCCCCTCTATATGTTCATAGGGTATCAAGTCTCTTCTTGGTAACCTGCTGTCCTTCCTCTGAGTGCCATCAGGTCTCCCCCTCCAGGGGACGTGGTCAAAGGTGAGGCACCAGAGTATGTGAGAAAGTAATATCCCACTCTCCACTCTACTGTGGAGAGTGTTCCATCCATTGGCTAGATCTGGGTAGGGGTTTAAGGTTTACCGCCTGTATTGTCCTTGGCTGGTGCCTTAGTTTGAGCGGGACCCCTATGCCCAAATCTGCCTATCATAATGTTCTACTTGTAGGCTTCTAGGACCCTCTGGGTCCTTCTACTTTGCCTTTCCCCCATGATTCTCTCATCTAGAATCCCACTAGAATGTCCTCTCCTCTGTCTCAGTTTCCTGGTAAGTGAAGGCTTTCGTGGGACATGCCCCATGGGCTAATATGCAGATATAAGTGAGTATATACCATTTGAGTCTTTCTGCTTCTGGGTTAACTCACTCATTATGATCATTTCTAGCTCAATCCATTTATCCACAAATTTCGGGAAGTCCTTGTTTTTAATAGCTGAATAGTATTCCATAGTGTATATGTACCACAGTTTCTTTATCCATTCTTCTATTGAGGGACATTTCGGCTGTTTCCATGTTCTGGCTATTATGAATAAGGCTGCTATGAACATGGTTGAGCAAATTTTCTTGTTGTGTGCTGGAGCATCTTCTGGATATATTCCAAGGAGTGGAATAGCTGGGTCTTGAGGAAGCCCTATTCCCATTTTTCTGAGATAGCACCAGATAGATTTCCAAAGTGGTTGTACTAGTTTGCATTCCCACCAGCAATGAAGGAGTGTTCCTCTCTCCCCACATCCTCGCCAGCATGTGGTGTCGCTTGAATTTTTGATCTTAGCCATTCTGATGGGTGTAAGATGGAATCTCAGAGTTGTTTTGATTTGCATTTCCCTGATGACTAAGGAGGTTGAGCATTTCTTTAAGTGTTTCTCAGCCATTTGATATTCCTCTGTTGAGAATTCTCTGTTTAGTTCCATGCCCCATTTCTCGATTGGGTTATTTGGTTTGGTGGTATTTAATTTCTTGAGTTCCTTATATATTTTGGATATTAGACCTTTGTCAGACTTAGGGTTGGTGAAGATCTTTTCCCAGTCTGTAGACTGTCGCTTTGTTCTCTTTACAGTGTCTCCTGCCTTACAGAAGCTTCTCAGCCTCATGAGGTCCCATTTATTAATTGTTGACATTAATGTCTGGGCTGTTGGTGTTCTGTTCAGGAAGTTGTCTCCTGTGCCAATATGTTCCAAGCTCTTTCCCATTTTTTCTTCTAAGTGACTTAGTGTCTCTGGTTTTATGTTGAGGTCTTTAATCCACTTGGATTTGAGTTTTGTACAAGGTGACAAATATGGGTCCAGTTGCATTTTTTTACACATAGACATCCAGTTAGACCAGCACCATTTGTTGAAGATGCTATCCCTTTTCCATCGAATGGATTTAGCTTCTTTGTCAAAAATCAAATGACCATATGTGTGTGGATTCATATCTGGGTCTTCGATTCGATTCCACTGATCAACCAGCCTGTTGCTGTGCCAGTACCATGCTGTTTTAATTACTATTGCTTTATAGTACAGTTTGAGATCAGGTATGGAGACTCCTCCAGAGCACCTTTTATTGTACAAGATTGTTTTAGCTATTCTGGGTTTTTTGTTTTTCCATATGAAGTTCAGAATTGAACTTTCAATGTCTTTAAAAAATTGTGTAGGTATTTTGATAGGGATTGCATTGAATCTGTAGATTGCTTTTGGTAGGATGGCCATTTTTATTATGTTAATTCTCCCTATCCATGAGCAAGGTAGATCCTTCCATCTTCTCATGTCATCTTCAATCTCTTTCTTTAGGGTTTTGAAATTTTTTTCAAACAGGTCCTTCACTTGCTTAGTTAGAGTAACTCCTAAGTACTTTATATTGCTTGTA
The DNA here is from genome assembly GCF_964271855.1 of Acomys minous. Classification (NCBI taxonomy): domain Eukaryota; kingdom Metazoa; phylum Chordata; class Mammalia; order Rodentia; family Muridae; genus Acomys; species Acomys minous. The sequence continues at coordinate 117,310,181 of NC_140488.1, read as the reverse complement.
GCTAATGTGTAGGGTGTAGTTTTCCTAATTTCTTCCTCTGCAAGCTTGTCATTTGTGTATAGGAAGGCTACAGACTTTTTTGAGTTAATTTTGTATCCAGCCAATTTGCTGAAGGTGTTTATCAGCTGTAGGAGTTCTCTGGTGGAATTTTGAGGGTCACTTATGTAGACTATCATATCATCTGCAAATAGGGATAATTTGACTTCTTCCTTTCCCATTTGAATACCCTTGATCTCCTTATGTTGTCTTATTGCTCTGGCTAGAACTTCGAGTACTATATTGAAAAGATATGGAGAGAGTGGGCAGCCTTGCCTTGTTCCTGATTTTAGAGGAATTTCCTTGAGTATCTCACCATTTACTTTGATTTTGGCTATTGGCTTCCTATATATAGCCTTTATTATGTTGAGGAAAGTGCCTTGTATTCCCGATCTCTCTAAAACTTTAAACATGAATGGGTGTTGGATTTTATCAAATGCTTTTTCTGCATCCAAAGAGATGATCATGTGGTTTTTTATTTTCAGTTTGTTTATGTGGTGGATTACGTTGATGGATTTCCGTATATTAAACCATCCCTGCATGCCCGGCATGAAGCCTACTTGGTCATGATGAATGATATCTTTAATGTGCTCTTGTATTCGTTTCCCAAGTATTTTATTTAGAATTTTTGCATCGATGTTCATCAGAGAAATTGGTCTGAAATTCTCTTTCTTTGTTGAGTCTTTGTGAGGTTTAGGTATCAATGAGACTATGGCCTCATAGAATGAGTTTGGTAATGTTCCATCCCTTTCTATTTTTTGGAGTAGCTTGAAGAGTATCGGTATTAGCTCGCCCTTGAAGGTCTGGTAGAATTCTGCACTGAAGCCATCTGGCCCTGGGCTTTTTTTGGTTGGGAGACTATCAATGATTACTTCAATTTCTGTAGGGGAAATAGGGCCATTTAGCTTGTTTATCTGTTCTTCACTCAACTTTGGCAAGTGAAATTGATCAAGAAAATCGTCCATTTCCCTTAGATTTTCAAATTTTGTGGCATATATGCCTTCAAAGTAGGATCTTATGATTCTTTGTATTTCTTCAGTGTCTGTTGTTATGTCTCCCTTTTCATTCCTGATTTTGTTGATTTCAATACTGTCTCTCTGCCTTTTAGTTAGTTTGGCTAATGGTCTGTCTATCTTGTTGACTTTCTCAAAGAACCAGCTCTTGGTTTTGTTGATTCTTTGGACTGTTTTTTTAGTTTCTATTTTGTTAATTTCACCCCTGAGTTTGATTATTTCCAGACGTCTACTCCTTTTGGGTGTTTCTGTTTCTTTTTTTTCTAGGGCTTCCAGTTGTGTCGTTAAGGTGTTTATGTGTGATGCTTCCAATTTCTTTTTAAAGGCACTTAGTGCTATGAATTTTCCTCTTAGCACTGCTTTCAATGTATCCCACAAATTTGGGTATGTTGTTCCTTCATTTTCATTGAATTTCAGAAACTCCTTGATTTCTTTCTTTATTTCTTCCCTGACCCAGGTGTCATTTAGCAGAGAGTTGTTTAATTTCCACATACGTGTAGGCTTTTTGTTATTTCTGTTGTTGTTGAATTGCAGTCTAAGCCCATGATGATCTGATAGGATACAAGGTATTATTTCAGTCCTCTTGTATCTGTTGAGGCTTTCTTTGTGAACTATGATGTGATCAATTTTGGAGAAGGTTCCATGGGGTGCAGAGAAGAAGGTATATTCTTTCTTGTTTGGGTGAAAGGTTCTATAGATATCTGTTAGATCCATTTGACCCATGGCATTGGTTAATGATGTTATTTCTCGGCTTAGTTTCTGTTTCGATGACTTGTCCTTCAGTGAGAGTGGGGTGTTGAAGTCTCCCACTATTATTGTGTGGGGATCGATGTGTGGTTTAAGCCTTTTTAGCAGATCTTTTACAAATGTGGGTGCCCTTGTATTGGGAGCATAGATGTTCAGAATTGTGATGTCGTCTTGGTTGACTTTACCTTTGATGAGTATGAAGTGTCCATCCTCATCCCTTTTGATTAATCTTGGTTGAAAGTCTATTTTGTTCGATATTAAAATGGCTACGCCTGCTTGCTTCTTGTGACCATTTGCTTGGAATATTTTTTTCCAACCTTTTATCCTGAGGTAATGCCTATCATTATGGGTGAGATGTGTTTCTTGAATGCAGAAGAATGTTGGATCCTGTTTATGCACCCATTCAGTTAGTCTGTGTCTTTTTATTGGAGAATTGAGACCATTGATGTTGAGAGATATTAACGACCAGTTACTATTAAGAGTCTTAAATTTGATGTTGGTTCCAGTTGAGCGTTTGTGTAGTTGTGTTTTTGCCATGGTATAGTTATCTATTTCCTGAGTAGTTTTGGTTATAGCTTGCCCCTTTGGGATGGAGTTTTCCTTCTAGTATCTTCTGTAAAGCTGGATTTGTGGATAGGTACTGTTTGAATTTGGTTTTGTCATGAAATATTTTGTTTTCTCCATCAATGGTTATTGATAGTTTTGCTGGGTAAAGTAGTCTGGCCTGGCATCTGTGGTCTCTTAGGGTTTGCAGGATCTCTGTCCAGGCCCTTCTGGCTTTGATGGTCTCTGCTGAGAAGTCGGGTGTAATTCTGATAGGTTTGCCATTAAATGTTATTTGGCCCTTTTCCCTTGCAGCTTTTAATATTTTTTCTTTGTTCTGTATGTTTTGTGTTTTGATTATTATGTGACGGGCAGTTTTTCTTTTCTGGTCAATTCTATTTGGTGTTCTGTATGCCTCTTGTATATTTATAGGCATCCCTTTCTTTAGATTGGGGAAATTCTCTTCTATGATTTTGTTCAGAATAGTTTCTGGGCCTTGGAGTCTGATATCTTCTCTTTCTTCAATGCCTATTATCCTCAGATTTCTTCTTTTCATGGTGTCCTTAATTTCTTGGATGTTTTGTGTCAGGAGTTTTCCAGATTTGGCATTTTCTTTAATGGTTGCTTCAAGATCTGAGATTGTATCTTCTAGATTTGAGATTCGTTCTTCCATCTCTTGGATTCTGTTAGAAAAGCTCAGCACTGTGTCATTCGCCTTCTTCTCTGAGACCTCACGTTCTCGTTTTTCTTCTGTCTGTGTGTTTATCATTGAATCCATTTTCATCTTCATATCTTGAACAGATTTTTTTATTTCTTTCATTTGGTTGTTTATATTTTCCTGAAAATTTTCCAGTTCCCCTCTATGTGTTTCTTTTATGTCTCGCACCTGCTTCATTGCTTCTTCCTGCATCTGATTTCTAATTTTAATTGCTTCCTCCATTACCATCCTCATTACCAGGGATTTGAGGTCATTTTCTTGTGTTTCCATTGTATGTGAGTTCTCCGGATTGTTTTCTTTGGGATAGCTGGGAACTGGAGACTCCATGTTGTTTTGGGGTTTTTTGCGTATGCTTTTACGCTGTCCCTTAGACATTTTGCCGTCTCTGTTTTTTTTTTGGGGTAACTTCCAGAGTTGAGTGGAGGGAGTCTGGTGATAGATTCACTTGTTTTCTCACGATTTCCGTAGGCTGGAAGCCCTGATACTTCACTTGTGTGAATGGCGGGAGGTTAGCCCTGTCGTTTTGGGCTCTCACCGCCAGTGATCCTCAGCTCCCCTTTGCTGTGGGTCCTGCAATCGTTCTGTGTCTTTGAATGATCGTTGGGTCAGGCCAAGGTATCCACAACCTTTTGGGTCCCCTGCCAAGTCCAGCCAGGGATACTGGGCCTGAACCACGCGTGGAGCTCAGCTAGTTTCTCAGGGCCTGAACCGTCTGCCACAGTAGGAGAATTGCGACTGTACTGAGCAAGCACCCAGGGTGGAAGTGAGCGCCCTGCCCAGTTTGCGTCACAGCAGGAAAACCAAGTCTGCGCTGAGCACACACCCAGGGTATATCTGAGCGCTCCGCCCAGTCCGTGTCACAGCAGGAAAACTGCTGCAGCCCTGAGCAAGCACTCAGAGTATAACTGAGAGCTCCGCCCAGCCCGCGTCACAGCAGGAAAACTGCCGCAGCACTGAGCAAGCTCCCAGAATATAACTGAGAGCTCCGCCCAGCCTGTGTCACAGCAGGAAAACTGCCACAGCCCTGAGCAAGCACCCAGAGTATAACTGAGAACTCCGCCCAGCTCGTGTCACAGCAGGGAAACTGTGTCTGTGCTGAGCCAGAGCCCAGGGTAGAAGCGGGCACCCCGCCCAGCCTGCGTTACAGTAGAGGAGCTGCGCCTCGGGCAGAATTGCCCGCCGAGCCGAGCCCGCCTCTCCTCAGCACAGGTCACTGAGCAAACCCAGGACTCCGGGGCCGAACCGTCCGCTGAGTCCAGCCTGGGTCTCAAGGCCACGCGACCCAAATCCTGCCCAGAGTCCCCTCGCCCGTCCACCGCACTAATCGCCTCCACTGGAAGGCTCTGAGCTGCAAACCTCAGCCACCGCCTCTGTCGCCGCTGGAACCGCCGTCGCTGGTGCCCGAGCCACTGGGGGAGCCGCTGGTAGCACTGCTGTCCCAAAAGCCGCCGCCGCTCTGATCCGAGAAAGTCCTCGTTCCTCCCGTGTGCAGGGGGAGGCAGGTCCTCCGCACCCTGGTCCCTCCGAACCGTGGAGCACTTCTGCTGCCGTGGTGTGGGGACCTTGGTGTTCCTGGCTCAGAAATCTGTGCAATTCCCTGAATTGTTCGCTGGAGCTTTCAAACACGGTCCACACTGCTCGCCGCCATCTTGGATCTTCCGAAAAACTATATTTAATAGCCAGATATTTGTACATTTTTCAACATCTTCATGCTTTTTGTTTTTCTATTTTCAGATTTTTTAATTTTTAATTCTATCATGGTTCAAATCTCTGTCTCTATCTCTCTGTCTGTCTGTCTGTCTGTCTGTCTGTCTCTCTCTCTCTCTCTCTCTCACACACACACACACACACAAACACACACACACATTCATATAAATGATCTCAAGCTTTCCCAATCAGGGCACTAGTATTATGCATTAAAATATGATTGTCTTGCAAAAAGACTCATGTATTAGGAGATAATCTTAACTGTTATACTATGTTAATTTATTAAGTAATCTAAAGATCAATGAGGTCAAGTTCCTTAATAATTGTGTATATATGTTAAAAAATACAAATTTATAATTATGTTTATCAACAAGTCTTAAACATTTATGCTGGTTTTCTATTATTGTATCAATTATACAAGTTTAAATATTCAGATGTCCCCAGTCAAGGACAATATGGGCAGTAAGCTTTGAACCCCTACCCAGATCTAGCTGATGGACAGGACATTCTCCACTGTTGAGTGGAGAGTGGGGACTGACTTTCACATATACTCTGGTGCCCCATATTTGACCATGTCCCCTGGAGGCACATAGAGGAAGGATAGCAGGCTACCAAGAAGAGAATTGATACCCTATGAGCATATACAGGGGGAGGAGGTCCCCTCAGTCACAGTCATAGGGGAAGGGAGTAAGGGGAAAGCGGGAGGGAGGGAGGAATGGGAGGATACAAGGGATGGGATAACAATTGAGATGTAATATGAATAAATTAATAAAATATTTAAAAAATATTCAGGTGTCCAATTTTATTGCTGGATTGCTTATTTTGTCATTTTTGCTTCATGTATGCTGTAGAAATAATAGTGTCTCATAAGTTGTTCACATCTCAGTCCCTAGAATTCATAAATGTGTTTTGTTATATTGCATGGCCAAAGAGAATTATCATCTAGATGGAAATTGGATGGGTAATCAGCTAACCATGGCAGTATCTGAAATCACTCTTGGTCTGAAGTGAATCATCATTTTTTTTAATGTTCAAAAAAAAAAACCATACAATAAACACTGAATCACTAAACCATATGCAAGGTACCATGATCCAATTATTTAATTTAATCATGTCATGAAGCAAAGGTTGTGGTTCTTTTTCAGCAATTTGTTGTGAGACATTCAACAAACACCTAAAGTTTATTTAGCCTTAATGTTTTGCATTTTCAAAAATCAATATATTCCTTTATGGTTATATATTTACATTTAACATTCTTTTATTATAGTTTCCTCCTAGTTATACTCTCTTATCCATTGCCATCTCCCACTGAACCTCCTCTCCTCATTTGCATTTTTTGTGCTTTCCTTTTTGTGACTGACTCCCTTTAATTAGTGTTGCCTGCATGAACATGAATGGGGGTTAGTTGCTGGGGGCGGGGGGCGGGGGGGGGGGAGGAATGCATCAATGACAACATCACTGAAGAAAACTAATATTCCTCCGGCCCCAGCAACCATTCTCTCCTCAATGAGGAGTGAGGCCTTAAATGCCCCTTCCCTATTCATGATAGAATGTCAGTGAGCTACCAAGAAGAGACTTGATACCCTATGAGCATATACAGGGGGAAGTAATCCCCCTCAGTCACAGACATAGGGGAGGGGAATAAGGAGAAAATGGGAGGAAGGGAAGAATGGGAGGATACAAGGGATGGGATAACCATTGAGATGTAATATGAATAAATTAATAAACTATATTAAAAAAAAGAATGTCAATGAGCCCAACCTTGTGTTGGTCTTCGGCAGATGAGTTCTCCTGCTATGACTTCATGGGTGTAGCACACATGGCATGTGCAGAAGACAGCAGTCCTTTTCATCCCCTAGCTCTTACAGTTTATCTTCTCCTCCTGTACATTTCCTAGGCCTTGGAGGGCATGAGGTAGATGCCCCGTTTAGGGATGAACATTTAAAAGTCACATATTCTCAGTACACTGACTAATTATGAGTCTCTGAATTTGTTCTTGCCCACAGAAAACAGAAACCTATCTAACCAAGGTTATGGGTATATAGATACTTAGAGGAGAGTTTGATATCATGACCATTTGTAAAAATTACAGTAGTTAGATGGCTGTGTCTTTAAGATTTGTAAAAGAATCTCTGTCCTATCCAAGGTGATGACTGAGTCAGAGGCCAATTGGAGCAGAGGGCATCTTCACTCCATGGATAAAATTTGGGGTTGTGATCTGAGGCCCTTCAGTCCTCCTGGTGGGCAGTTTGACACCGTGACCTCTTGTCAAAAACAGAAACAAAAACAAATAAAAAGCCTACAGTCGTATGTTTCCTCCAGGAAACATATTCCCAATTATAGGTTTTGACAAAATTTCCAGTATGAGATATGAATTGTTCCTGTGAGGTAATTTTAAAAGTCAACCAAAGCCTATAGGCCTGGATGATGAAAGCAGGAGAGCTGGTGCTGTCCCTCACCAGCTACAGCACTCAGGAAAGCCTTTAATTCACCTGGACAGCACCATAGAGCTGGCTTGGTACTTGTGACCTGGCCCTAAGATGTGTGAACATGGGAAAGTTGGCTCTACCACTCACCTGCCATTAGGTGCTGTGAGTTCACAAAAGATGACTTTCCCCATCTCACCCCTCACCACCTATGGCAGGTGGAAGGGCTGGACCCACGGTTATGGGAGTGGGAGAGCTGTCCTCACCAGTTGCAGCACTCGGGAGAGCAGACCCTGAACCTTGCCTGAGGAATCATAGTAGAACTGGCTCTGATGGCAAGGAAACAGATGAACCAACCCTGAGGGCATGAGAGCAAGAGAGCTGCCCATGCCCTTTTCTGGCTGCAGTATTGAGTGAGCTAGCCAGGGCAGTGCTGGAGAGTTTACTCTGGTGGTGTGGGTGTAGGAGAGCTGGTGAGCTAATCAACTCAGCTACTACCCAGGCCATTTTCAGGGCCAAAACCTAACTCATCTATGAACTGCTAGGGTGCATGAGAGGGCAGGTTCAAAACTGCAGGATCTCTATGACATAAGGCAACAACAGGATATCTGAGAATGAATTAATAAAATATTTTTTAAAAAGTCTTTCAAGTCTGAGAAGAGAAGCCTTCCTGACAGGCTCAGCTACAGCAGCAAATCATACTCCAGGCCCAGAACTTGGCTTCTGCCCTGAGGCTATCGGCATTTCTGTGCCTGTGCATAGAGGGCTACCCTGCATGGGCCATTTCATTTTCCAGAGCCCAGTCTGCTGGCATGCAGGGCATGGTTTGTGGAGGTAGCTTCAGGACCAGTGTCCCTCCTGGCTGCTGGTCAGATTGACTTAGCCTGGACCGTGGCAGGAGGGAGCATCACAGACCTCTGTTTCCTCTTCAGGAATGCCAGATAAGTACTATGAATCCGATTGCCTACTCAGAAAGTGGGATTCCTTCCCCTTTGCCTGGTTCTGGGACTCACCTCTCCCAGCTTGCTGGCTATCTGATTGCTACATTCCTGAACCCAACACCGGCTGATTGGTGTTCCTTCTGGTTGGCATAAATGCTCTCCAAACTACATCCAAACCTTTCATCTAGGACCTCCTCCCTTGCATCAGATTGTCCCTCTACCAGCAAGGTTTCATCTCTCCCTTCCCTCCTCCTCACGTGCAGCTGAAATCGTAGCATTAGGTAAACTGTGTCTGCCTAGGCAAGCATGCCCTTGGTTTCTGACTAGCACTGCAACAGGTTGCACCCATTACTTCAAGTTTGGGACACCTTGATGGGTCACTGACTCCTACTCTCTCCATGGGAAGTCCATTTGCCCATCCCTCCAGGTTCCCCTCTGGGATGCCTTCTGGAGAATTTCAGACCCCTACACCGAGCACCCGCTTGAAGGGCTTCTAACCTTATATACCTCTGCAACCAGACTTGGCCTCAATATTCCTTAGGTGACAAATCCAAACCAGGAACTTTTTAATTACTTGCCAGAGATCAGGTAAATGAAAGGAAGTTCCCTATGTTCAAGCTTTTCTCCCTCATCACTCCAAACATTCCACCTCTTCTCGTGCTCCCATAAGTTTAAAATGTACACCTAAAAGAATTTTCTCCCTAACCTACTTAACTTCGTCTTCTGCCTATATATATGTTCCGGTACCCTGCCAGATTTCCAAAACAGTGCCAAAGCAACTACCCACAGATACTCCCGTCTGACCTCACAGATTGTGTCAGTTGGACCTGCATTTTCTCTCCTAGCCACAGATGTTCTCAGATCCTGGACAGCAAATATACAACAACTTGCTTTTTCCGGACTTGGGCAACATTTCAGCCTTTTGCCTCCCCTCCCCCCCATTGCTTGCCCCAGTGTTAGCAGAAAATAACCAAAATGATTGATTTCTTTATCCCGTATCCGTTTATCAGCAGTCAAAGGCTGGAATGGTGGGCTTCAGACCCGGTTCAAACAGCTCCAGGTTCTCCCAGCACTCCTCATTATCCGTTCTCTACCTGCTGCAGGGCATGTCTGGCATACCCCACCCTCTACCCATAACTTTCCAGGGCAGGGGCTTCCCCTTCTGTTTCACCATATAATCCTGAAATTGTGGTGCTCTTCTCTCTCTCTCTCTCTCTCTCTCTCTCTCTCTCTCTCTCTCTCTCTCTCTCTCTCTCCTTTGTATGGTGGCCAAGATCTGCTTTATTTATATACTTTGACTTGTCTCTTGCATGAGCAGTAGTGCAGCATCCTCAGTCTCACCTCACCACCCCTCCCTAGTCTCTCATTTTTTTTTAATTATAGGAAAAGGGAGGAATGTTAATTCACAAGCTGGTCCACTGGCCCACTGGCCCACTCCTAGGTTGCCTAGCAACCTGACATCATCACCCGCTGCAGCCAGTTGTGTGCCAGACACACTTCAGTTGAGCACCAGATATAAAGGACCAACCTGTCACTGAACTCTCTCTTTCTGCCTCAGTTTCTCTCCCTCTCCCGGTGTCTGGGGTGTCTCTCTCCCTGTCTCTGCCTTCATACTAGATTTGTTTATCAGAATTTATCAAAATTATTTATTGTGATGATGATGAAGAAATCTAATCACAATTGTGTAGAAACAGCAAGAGATATCACTGGTCTCTCACTCTGGCCCCATCTTGGCTCCCTGGTCACTGTGATTCATTGAAATAATTCAGAGAAGACACATAGAATATAGAGCATAGGAGAAAGAATGTATTAAAGGGTAACATGGGGTGGGAGAGATGGCTCAGCAGTTAAGAGCACTGACTGCTCTTCCAGAGGTCCTGAGTTCAATTCCCAGCAACCACCTGTTGGCTCACAACCATCTATAATGCGATCTAATGGCCTCTTCCGGCCTGCAGGTGTACATGCAGACAGAGCACTGTATTCACAATAATAAATAAATAAATCTTTAAAAAAAATAAAGGGTAACATAGGATATCCTCAAGGGATGACAGTGGTTAATAGCCACAACGGATACTGTGGAGAAAAACATTGTAATGGGTGAGCTTAGACCATGGCCAGAGAGACCATTGTCTGAAAAGAATGATTAATGGCAATATTAGCTAGAGTGCTTCTTGGTTTTATGAAGAGAAGATTTTTCTTTCTTTTCCTATTTCTTTTTGTGGTGGAAGGGTGTTACCAGTGTATCCTAGAACTGGCTAGATAGCCAAGATATACCTTCAACTTACTGTTTTATTATTCTGACTTCTAAGTTACCAGATTACAGGCAGGTACACCGTGCTTGGTTTAGGAGGGGATTTTCAAAGGTTCTTGCTTCACCAGAAGAAGAAGAAAAAAAAGGAAGCATTTTCTGGGAAAGGAAACCTTTCCAAATTTCTGTTTGCCTCCCTATGACCATGTTCTGTGCTTTTCAGAAACAAAGGGGATTCTCAGGTATTTTCCTATGAACTAAAACTTCATTGCCTTTGGTACTGGGAGTGGAGAAACAAAAAAATCTATGGCTCTGTTCCCCAGGAGCCCTTCTTCTATATAGTTGTACAGTCTTCTGAGTGCTCCCTTTAAGTACATGTTTTATAGGAGTTTTCAGCTTTTATTCTTCTGTGATACAAATGATATGTACCACACTCCTGTGAATGTACTTAAGGAATGAATGTCACTATTCACTTGCTTTCCAGGAAAACAAATCAGAAAAAAAAAAGTAGATATCTTAGCTTGTATCTTCCAAGACAAAGATTAGAGTGCTAGTGATTAATCCTGGGAGGAATCACAGAAAATATTGATCATAGATTAGGCTAGAAGACAATGAAGGGAAGGGAGCAAACAAAGATGGCATTATAGAACGTTATCCCTGTGGGAAATTGCAGTGATGCTCGACTTGGAAACTCTAAGATGAGGTATAGATGATGTACCTCAGGATTCTGACATCTGAGGAGACAGAAAATCTAAGTTGCTGATTCTGGCACTTGATTCATATACATCACAAATTACAGGCTAGAGATCTTCACTTAAATAGCCATTAATGTGCACAGAGGAGAAACATGGCAATTTGGGTAGGACACTAATAGTGTTGGCCACAATGCTAAAAGTATTGTTGGGATATTTCTGGGTTTTGTGTAACAAGAAGTAAATACTTTATACATCTCCATACCTAACTTTTACTAGTTATGGTGGTTGGTTTAAATGCCAGGCTGCTACAAGTTAGAATCACTTGAGTAGAGAGCCTTACCCGAGGAGTTGTCCTGATTATTTTAGTCAATGTCTGAAGACAAGTCTGAAATGTGGACATCACCTGGTCACAGACCACATAGAAAGGCCACAGCCCAAAGATTATTCTCCTTTTGTTTGTTTGGCCTTCCTTATGCCTCAGAATTGATTAACCCAGTTGCTGCTGCTGCTGGCTCCTTCACTGATATCAGAACCAACATTTATAGGTTTCCATCGTAGACTAAGAACCAGAAACTCTCCGGGAACCTTCTAGGCTCTCTGTACCAGATTGGGACTACTGAGGCACCCAGTACTAATGGACTGAGCAGCTACTGGGCTGTCAGCCTTTCCAGTTAGAGACAGCCATTGTGAAACCACTCTGACTGCCAAACCACCCAGCCTACCTGGTTCTCAGCCTCTCAGCTGTCATTATTATTATTATTATTATTATTATTATTATTATTATTATTAATTTACTTTTATGTATATGAGTGCTCTATCTGCATGCACAGCTACAAGCTAGAAGAGGGCATCCGATCACACTATAGATGGTTGTGAGCCACCATGTCGTTGCTGGGAATTGAACTCAGGACCTCTGGAAGAGCAGACAGTGCTTTTAACCGTTGAGCCATCTCTCCAGACCCTGTCTTTATTATTTTGATGTAAGCTGATTTAATAAATATATTCATTCCATTGGTTATGTTCCTCCAGAGAACCCTGACTTTACATTAGTCACAGATAAGTATGATATACCTCAAAGAAAAGGATAAAGCTTACTGCTTTACAAAAGCATCTTTAAGAAATAGAATAAATACATTACAGTAGGGAATTTGGTGGTAATGGCATTGACCTACTAATAATAACAACCATAATGATGTAGTTAGTTAACAGGCTCTTACCATCTCAGTTGCTCAATTGCTATATATACCTTAGAGTAAGTACATTAATTTGTATCTTTCTAGTGACTGGTTTTGTTATCTTCACAGACATTTGCCAGACCTTCTGGATGGAAACACAGTAGTAACTCTCTTGTTGTGTACACAAAATACTGACATGTCTTTGCTTTTTGCCTTTATCTATAAGTTCCAGTGTCCTAATATAAAAAGCTACCTACAGCCCTTAAAGATAAAATGTAGGTATGAGAATGTGTCCACAGTGGAAGACTGGCTAATTCCCAGCATTCCCTTTTCCTGGGATAGAAAGGAGAGCTCCTTGAGGTCTTCGCATGCTATAGCATCTCTCCCAAAGCACATCCATTCAGCTCCTTGATGTGTGATCTCTTTTCTAAAGTACCATGATTGCCAAATGTCATTCTTCATGGACCCAGAGTTCATATACTTGGGTATTTGCTGTACTCAAGTTGACAATGCTTTCCTAACTGACTTGGTATCTCTACAGACACTTCACTAAATGAATACTTTTCCATTTCTTTTTAGCAACTTTCTGACCCCCTTTCCAGTATACTCATCCATAAAAATATACTATTACCTTTTTTCCAGCTTCTATTAATTCCTTGGGGGATTTCCCTCCATTTCTTCAAGCTTAGCATAAACTTTGATTCCAAATTCTCTACCAGTTCCAGCACATCCAGCTAACTTTTAAAGAACCTAAGCCTGTGCTGTCATGTCCAAAGGAAATGCCAATTCCCCACACACTAAAAGGCAGTCCAAATATTCAGAAATGAGTTCAGCCTGGACTACAGAAAGATTTCTGGCAGTTAGATAAAAGCCAGCATTTCTCAGGAACTTGTGAAAGTGGTTCTCATATACCCAAAGGAGTCATTTCCTTTAACTGTGGCAGAAGAGGCATGTGGCTACCTATGGCGCCTATTAGCATATCAAAGCTCATGCTGGCCTCCAGAGTCCCTCAATAGCACAAGCACCTGTTAGACATTTCAAAGTCCTAGCCTTTCTCATTTTCCCCCTACTCTAAACTCCCTCTAGCTCACAGGCTTTCTTCCCCTCTCCTACTCATTCTTATGGCCTTCATATTCTCACAATGTTCTCTCTATGTCTGTCTCTGTCTTTCTGTCTCAGTCTCTCTCTGTGTCTCTGTCTCTGTTTGTCTCTCTGTCTCTCTGTCTCTCTCTGCTCCTACTTCTCTCACTGTTTTTTTCCTATTGTCTATCCCCTGCTATTTTCCCTTCTCTTGCAGATATCCCTGGCCAGGTGCAGCCATTCTCAGCCTACTTATTTCTCTATGCTCTGGTCTCTTCCAGATGCCTGTGGATGTTCTCTCTCTCATATCTAAAATAAAATCTTTCTCCCTAACCGTATCATGGAGTGGTCATGTTGTCAGTGTATACACATGCAAAGTTCCAAAGTGACAGTTTTATAGTCTCACATTCTTTCTACTTGCTTCATCTTTATAATCTTTATTCATTTGTGGTGGTATGCTAGCAGTGTAGGCCTGGGGAAGGAGCTTTAGTAGAAACTAATTTGTTCCTGCTGGGTGGTTCACAGGGACATTAAGGTGACATTGACTGCCTGCTCAAGAGCAACATCCATTTAAGTTAATGAGATTAGGACTAACACAAATTATGTAATATGTCAGGCATAGATTAAACCTCTGTTTCTATTCTTTCAGATGGGAAAGACAATGGAATTTACAGGTTACAGGGGACCCAGCACATAGTAAAAGCTCAAATATGGCAGCCACACCACTGGTATGACTTCTATATGGACTATGTAGGAATAGGAAACTGAGGCAGAAGCCATGGGATTTGAACTGATGGCATCCACAGTTAGTGTGTGCTGTTGACATGGGCACAGCCACATCAAGGGCTTCAATACTTCATCCCCAATGGGAGTGGCCATGACTTCCTCCAGTGAGGCTCAGGAGGATAGCAAAGCCTTCCTCTTGGCTGCGTGTAGATGCTCACAGTGTATGCAGAAAATGTTCCCCACAGTTTTTTTTCTCCAAATATTTACAGCCTAAAACACTCACACCTATAAAGATTGTGCCAACTGAGATCAGTTAAGCCTGTCTCCTTGATTCAACTGTGTATCATAAAACCACCTCCTTGTTTATCTGTGTATAATAACCTCTTTGTTCAGTTGAATGCAATAACCCCACGTCCCTATTCAACAGCATATAATAACTATACCAACATTCTAGGGTGTTGTAGCTTCTCCATCTGAGGCATCCAAGGCCATCAGATCCCAGTGTTTTTACATATGTTTCTGTCCTTTTACCAGTGCCTCATAGGCCCTATTCAAGGTTCTGGAACCCACATCATGCAAGAATGCAGCAATAGCAGCAGAAGTCAGAACACTAAAGTATGAGAGAAACATGACTATCCAGACTCTACCAGGTCATAGAGGTGGGCATCTGCGTGACCCTTTACAGTTGAGCAAGATGCCTCAGTAAATTGATTGAGCTGAATTTGCCATGAAAAACATGACTCATTAATCTTGTTGTGAAGGTAGAGGCTGAACAGAAAGGCTTTTTAAAAAATGGCATTATTGCTAATTTTCATGTAATTTTTCTCCTTTGCATAATTGTATGTAATAAAATATTGAATCAATATACTGGAATTACTGAATTTTAGAGAGAAGGGACTCAAGATTACATTTTCTCTTTATCAGCCTGTATACTTCCGGGAGTAGGTAAGTCTACTTTGCTTTAACTCATTAAGTTAATTTTATGTGTGCTGAATAGGAACAAAAAATAGTGATGACCTTATACAATTGAGCTTCAGTGTATAAGTATTCAACAGTGTCATTATTTAAATGTCAGCACCTGTCCCCAAATATATAAATTCCTCCAATTGTGGATAGATACATCCTCTCCAATCTTCCTGGCTTTGCTACGCTGCTGTGCTGAGTAAATATCATACACATATATAACAGAATCTTCTACATCCATAAATAAAATTGAATTCATGCTATTTGCCGAAAAAATGGATAGAAGCAAAATTTATTATGTTAAGCTAAATAAGCTAAATTCAGAAATATAAATGTTATATTTTCTCATATCCATAACTGGATTTTAAAGTGTGTGTGTGTGTGTGTGTGTGTGTGTGTGTGTGTGTGTGTGTGCGTGCATGCACATGCGCACTCATGTATATGTGTGTTTCTGTGTGTCTGTGTCTCTGTCTGTGTTGTATAGTGTACCTATACACATGTATATGTTGCTCATGGAACTCAAATTGGTATTATGAGTGGGGAGAAACTGATTTTAAAAATGAGAAAGAAGTAGGAACTGGAATGCATGTGAAAAGAAAGGAAAAATAAGTTGTTTATGGGAAGGAAGGGAAGGGAACTATCTAGAGAGGGCAGGAGGCACAGAGGAAGGCGGGGGTGGGTTGGGGTGGGGAGGGCAAAGTGAATGAGGACAGAGTATAATGATCCATTTGTATGACATTGCCATAGTGAAACACATTACTCTGTGTGTTACAGCACACAATTAATTTGACAGGAAAATGTCTCTCTTCCAGTCCTCCTCTCCTCTTCCTGAGTTTGATCTCCACCCCCACTCCCCTCCCCATCCCATTCCCTCCTTTTGTCCACCCCTGATGTCTATTCTATTTCCCCTTCTCAGTGAGATATAAGAGTCCCCACCACACCCCTTTGAGTCCTCCTTGTTACTTAGCTTCTTTAGTCCTGTGGATTATAGTATGATTATTCTGTACTATATGACTAATATCACTTATAAGTGAGTACATACCATGTGTGTTTTTCTGGATCCACTTTACCTCGCTCAAGATGGTCTTTTCTAGCTTTTTAAAAAATATCTAATAAGAAATTCTGTATGTCTTTTTCTTTGTGAATTGAAACCATTTACATTTAAGGTTGTTATTGAGAGAGATTTTTATTAAGACCTGTAATTTTGTTTGATGTTTTTTGAGTTGATGGCTTACCTAACATCTGAATTGAAGTTTTAGAGTCAAACAATCGCCTTAATTAATCTTCTAAAAAGTAATCTGCTATGTGCTATAGGCTAACCTGCTTTTAAAATTAAATTCAGGGCTTCATGTTCTGGCTTATATATCTTCCTGTCAGTGAGCTTCATCATTTCAGCCTTGAAAGCAATATCTTAACTTCCTGTTTCCTCATCTTTTTAAAGTATTCTGACCTTCTTTGGGTCATTTGGAAAAGCTTAAAGTGTGTGTGTGTGTGTGTGTGTGTGTGTGTGTGTGTGTGTGTGTTTGTCTCTCATTAGAAAAAAAACCAGAATTAATACTCTACTGTAAAAATTACCAGATTTTCTTTATCCATTTGTTGAGGGACATCTAGGTTATTTCCAATTTCTAGGTATTATGAATAGAGCAGCAAAGAACATGATTGAGTAAATGTCCTTGTGGTGGGGTAAGGTGTCCTTTGGGTGTATGTCAAAGAGTCGTATAGCTGGATATTGAGGTAGATTGACTCTGGTTTTTCTAGGGACGTGCCACAGTAATTTCCATATTGGTCTGAGTTTGCACTCAAACCATCAATGTGTGAGTGTTCCTCTTACTGCACATGCTTATCATCATGAGCTGTCACTTGTGTTATTGATCTTAGCCATTTTGACAGGTATGAAATGGAATCTCAATGTAGTTTTTATTTGCATTTCCCTGATGTCTAAGGATGTTGAATATTTCTTTAAAAGTTTCTCAGCCATTTGTGTTTACTGTACCGTTTAAATCTGTACCTCATTTTTTTTTTACCTAGGTATTTCTTTTCTTGATATCTAGTTTCTTGAGTTCTTTATATGTATTGGGTATTAGCCCATTATTGGTTATGGAGTTGGGAAAAATCTTTTCCTACTCTGTAGGCTTCTGCTTTGTCTGAATGATGATATCCTTTGCAGTGAAGAAGTTTCTCTGTTTTATGAGGTCCCATTTAGTAATTGTTGCTCTTATTGCCTGCCCTTTCAGTGTTCTGTTCAGAAACTCTTCTCTGATGCCAATGAGTTCAAGGCTATTCTCCACTTTCTCCTCATCAGGCCCAATGTATCTGGTTTTATGTTGAGGTCCTGATCTACTTGGAGTTGATTTTTGTGCAGGGAGACAGGTATGGATCTATTTGCATTTTCCAATTCAGTTTGATGAGCACCATTTGTTGAGGACACTATCTTTTTTCCTGTGTATATTTCTGGCTTCTTGGTCAAAAATTAGATGTCTTCAAGTGTATGGCATTATCTGGTGTTTTTCATTTGATTCCAATTATCAATGTGTCTGGTTTTATGTCAATACCATGCTGTTTTGTTTTTATTGCTATAGCTTTGAAATATAACCTCTAATCAGGGATGCTGAGACCCTAAAAAGTTCTATTATTATTCCGAATTTTTTTTAGCTATCCTTTTTTTCTCCTTGGGGTGTGTGTGTGTGATAAAATCTGTAGGCTAGTTTTGATAGAATAGCTTTTTTTTTACTATGTTACTCCTACTGTTCCACAAGTATAGGAAATCTTTCTATCTTCTTATATCTTATTTGATTTTTTTCTTCAATGACTTGAAGTTTTTGTCAAATAAGTTTTTCACTTGATTGGTTAGAGGTACTCTAAGAAATTTTATATTATGTGAGGCTATTGTGAATTGTGTGAGTGAAAAGTAGTATTAGATCTATACTATGCATAAAAGACCTATGAAAAAGCCTTATGAAAACCTACTAATTAGTAAGCTAAGTTTAAAATACAACTTAAAAGAGAATTTGAATGGGATTACCTTATATGTATATACAATGTTACTTCCAGAAATCATGGGTTATTACATGAAAAATGCCATACAAGCTATGAGCTATTTCCCATTGAATTAATGGAAAATGATGTTACAGGGGTCTTTAAACAACAAATGCTATTGCCATTTCCTTGTTTACCCACCATAATTACATGGTAAGTGTCTACTTGCAACAGTGTCACACATTTTAGCTGCAGAACATCTTATCTTGTGCTTTGATTCTTATAGTACAGGCATCAAAGTTTAGGGCTGGCTATTCTGGGTTTTGCAAAGGCACTTGCAGGAAGTTACCTGAAGGTAAAGACAGATTGGCTTCTTCATTCTAACATTTAGAGTACCTAACACATTGCCTGGCATATAGCATGTAAGAGTTGAGAACATGCTATGCCAAAATATGCCTTTCTCACATTTATTTTTTTTCTAGCTGAAAGTACTCGAGAAGTTACAGGTGCAGAAAAGTTGGTTTGAATAAGCCCCCTTTTTACCCATCGAAAGCCATAAAAATTCCTGTGAAAAAGAAGCCTTTTGTGTACTAAGTGGAATAGATAACCTGTAGTGAGTCTGTGTAAATAAAACCTTATCACCCAATAGTTTTATATGCCCCTATAGACCAGTCTTTAGAATTTGCTGCCCCAGGTCAGAGCTAGCTTCTTGACAAATTCATTGTTCTTTGTGTAAGACATATAAAAGCTTTCTGTCTTGACCACTTATTTTTGTCTTCAATATCTTGTGAGGAACATGATGTTCATGTAAAACAAAACTTCTATGGTTTTCTGCCCTTGATATCTTTTGTGTCAATTTAATGTCTAGACCCAACTAAATAAACTAAGCAGAAGAGAGAGAGAGAGAGAGAGAGAGAGAGAGAGAGAGAGAGAGAGAGAGAAGAGAGATATCTTCAGTTACCCCTGTTACTAGAATTTTGGGGAGTCTATTTGAAGTCACCAGATGATACCAGGGAAATTGGATTCTCCTCTTGGAGTTCCTAGTCTGATTAGTAGATTAACTGAAGAATGGACTCAAATATAAACTTGATAACAACTTTTGTTTTTGAGACAGGGTCTCACTATATAGCCCTGGCCAACCTGGAACTTATTATGGGACTAAGCTAGCCTCAACCTCACAGAGCTCCATCTGCCATTGACTTTCAAGTTCTGGGATTAAAGGAATGTGCTACCATGCCAGCCTAATTACAATTTTATTGGAGCTCAAAAGAAAATCCTTGCACAAATTGTAAATCTCAGCAGCTGTCTAGAAGAGAAAGATGGAGGAAAGAATGAAAAAAGCTGTGCTGGTTGAGTTATAGGCCTGGAGGTCCACCATACAGCAGCAGGTAGCCACATAGTGTGGAGAGTGTTTTTAGGCAAAGCAAGAAAGCCAAATATATCAGAAAAAGCATACTTATGTCCTAGCCAGCATCTGAAAGAAAGAGACAGAAAAAAAGAAAGAAATAGAAACAATCATTGATAGTCTCAAAAAAAAAAAAAAAAAAGTCCCGGGCCAGATGGTTTCAGTGCAGAATTCTACCAGATCTTCAAAGAAGAGCTAATACCAATACTCTTCAAACTACTCCAAAAGATAGAAATGGATAGAACATTACCAAATTCATTCTTTTTTATTACATTTTTTATTAATTTACTCATATTACATCTAGATTGTTAGCCCTTCCCCTGTTTCCTCCCATTCTTCCCTCCCTCCCACTTCCCCCCTCCCCCTCATGTCTGTGATTGAGGGAGACCTCCTCCCCCTATATATGCTCTTAGAATATCGAGTCTCTTTTTGGTAACTTGCTATCCTTCCTCTGAGTGCCGCCAGGCCTCCCCATCCAGGGGACATGGTCAGAAAAAGGGCACCAGAGTTCATGTGAGAGTCAGATCTCACTCTCCACTCAACGGTGGAGAATATCATGTTCGTCGGCTAGGTCTTGGTAGGGGTTCGAAGTTTACTGCCTATATTCTCCTTGGCTGGTGCCTTAGTTTGAGGAGGACCCCAGGACCCAGATCTGCCTGTCATAAAGTTCTTCTTGTAGGTTTCCAGGACCCTGTGGATCCTGCTATTTCCCCATTCTTCCATGATACTCTCGCCTAAAGTCTCAATAGGATGTCCTCTCGTCTGACCCACTTTCTTGGTAAGCAAAGTTTAGTAGAACAAAGAGACAGCCTACAGACTGGAAAAAGATCTTCACCAACCCTGCATCTGACAAAGGTTTAATATCCAAAATATATAAAGAACTCAAGAAATTAAACACCACAAAACCAAACAACCCAATTGCGAAATGGGGCTTGGAACTTAACAGAGAATTCTCAACAGAAGAATATCAAATGGCAGAGAAACACTTAAAGAAATGCTCGTCCTCGTTAGTCATCAGAGAAATGAAAATCAAAATGACACTGAGATACCATCTTACACCCATCAGAATGGCTAAGATCAAAAACTCAAATGACACCACATGTTGGTGAGGATGTGGAGAGATAAGAACACTCCTTCATTACTGGTGGGAATGCAAGCTAGTACAACCACTTTGGAAAGCTATCTGTCACTTTCTCAGAAAAATGGGAATAGGGCTTCCTCAAGACCCAGCTATCCCACTCTTTGGAATATACCCAGAAAATGCCCTACCACACAACAGGGACATAAGGGACATATGCTAAACCATGTTTATAACTGCTTTATACATAATAGCCAGAACATGGAAACAGCCTAAGTGTCCCTCAGTAGAAGAATGGACTAAGAAACTGTGGTACATTTACACTATGGAATACTACTCAGCTATTAAAAACAAGGATTTCCCAAAATTTGTGGACAAATGTATTGATCTAGAAATTATCATAATGAGTGAGTTCACCCAGATGCAAAAAGAGACAAATGGTATATACTCACTTATATCAAAACACTAGTCCAAGGGATACGTACCATGAAAAACTTTACTTACCAAATTCATTCTATGAGGTTACAGTCACGTTGATACCTAAACCCCACAAAGACCCAACAATTTCTCTTATGAGCACTGACCCAAAAATACTCAATAAAATACTCGCAAAACGAATACAAGAGCGTATCAGAGATATCATTCACCATGACCAGGTAGGTTTCATTCCAGGCATGCAGAGATGGTTTAATGTATGGAAATCCATCAATGTAATCCACCATATAAACAAACTGAAAGAAAAAGACCGCATGATCATCTCCATAGATGCAGAAAAAGCATTTGACAAAATCCAACACCTATTCATGTTTAAAGTTTTGGAGAGATCAGGAATACAAGGCACGTACCTAAACACAATAAAGGCTATATACAGCAAGCCAATAGCCAACATCAAATTAAATGGAGAGATACTCAAGGAAATTCCTCTAAAATCAGGAACAAGGCAAGGGTGCCCATTTCTCCATATCTCTTCAAAATAGTTCTTGAAGTTCTAGCCAGAGCAACAAAAGGAGATCAAGGGGATCCCAATGGGAATGGAGGAAGTAAAATTATCCCTATTTGCATATGATATGATAGTGTACATCAGTGACCCCCCCCCAAATTTCACCAGAGAAGTCCTACAGCTGATAAACACCTTCAGCAAATTGGCTGGATACAAAATTAACTCAAAAAAAAAAAAAGACTGTAGCCTTCCTTTATACAAATGACAATTATGCAGAGGAAGAAATTAGAAAAACTACACCCTTCACAATAGCCACAAGCAATATAAAATATCTAGGTGTAACTCTAACCAAGCAAGTGAAGGACTTGTTTGAAAAAATCTTTAAATCTCTGAAGAAAGAGGTTGAAGATGACACCAGAAGATGGAAGGATCTCCCTTGTTCGTGGATCGAGAGAATTAACATAGTAAAATGGCCATCTTACCAAAAGCAATTTACAGATTCAGTGCAATCCCTATCAAAATACCTACACAATATTTTAAAGACATTGAAAGATCAATTCTCAACTTCATATGGAAAAACAAAAAACCCAGAATAGCTGAAACAATCCTATACAATAAAAGACCCTCCACAGAAATCTCCATACCCAATCTCAAGCTGTACCATAGAGCAACATTAATTAAAACAGCATGGTAACAATAGGCTGGTTGATCAATGGAATTGAATCAAAGACCCAGAAATAAATCCACACACATATGGTCACTTGATTTTTGACAAAGAAGCCAAATCTATTCAGTGGGAAAAGGATAGCATCTTCAACAAATGGTGCTGGTCTAACTGGATGTCTACATGTAGAAAAATGCAATTGGACCCATATTTGTCACCTTGCACAAAACTCAAGTCCAAGTGGATCAAAGACCTCAACATAAAAAAAGAGACACTAAACTGGTTAGAAGAAAAAGTGGGGAAGAGCCTGGAACACATTGGCACAGGAGACAACTTCCTGAACAGAACACCATCAGCCCAGGCCTTAAGGTCAACAATTAATAAATGGGACCTCATGAGGCTGAGAAGCTTCTATAAGGCAGGAGACACTGTCAACAGAACAAAGCCACAGCCTACACACTGGGAAAAGATCTTTACTAACCCTACATCTGACAAAGGTATAATATCCAAAATATATAAAGAACTCATAAAATTAACCACCTCCAAACCAAATAACCCAACTAAGAAATGGGGCTCAGAACTAAACAGAGAATTCTCAACAGAGGAATATCCAATGGCTGAGAAACACTTAAAGAAATGCTCAAAGTCTTTAGTCATCAGAGAAATGCAAATCAAAATGACTCTGAGATTCCATCTTACACCCATCATAATGGCTAAGATAAAAAATTCACTGGTGAGGATGTGGATAAAGAGGAACACTCCTTCATTGCTGGTGGGAATGCAAACTTGTACAACCATTTTGGAAATCAATC
The DNA here is from genome assembly GCF_964271855.1 of Acomys minous. Taxonomy (NCBI): domain Eukaryota; kingdom Metazoa; phylum Chordata; class Mammalia; order Rodentia; family Muridae; genus Acomys; species Acomys minous. Next base: position 117,287,288 of record NC_140488.1, on the reverse strand, counting down.
TGACGATTTCTCAGAAAACTGGGAATAGATCTTCCTCAAGACCCAGCTATTCCACTCCTTGGAATATACCCAGAAAATGCTCCACCACACAACAAGGACATATGCTCAACCATGTTCATAGCAGCCTTATTCATAATAGCCAGAAACTAGAAACAGCCTAAATGTCCCTCAGTAGAAGAATGGATAAAGAAACAGTGGTACATTTACACTATGGAATACTACTCAACTATTAAAAACAAGGAATTCCTGAACTTTGTGGACAAATGGACGGGACTAGAGATGATCATACTGAGTGAGTTAACCCAGAAACAGAAAGACTCACATGGTATATGATCACTTATAATTGGGCACTAGCCCAAAAAGCATGTCCCACGAAAGTGTTCTCTTACCAGGAGATTGGGATAAATGTGAGGACATCCTACTGGGACTCTAGGTGAGAGAAATATAGGAGATGGAGAACTAGAAGGACCCAGAGCATCCTATAAACCTACAAGAAGAACATTGTGATGGGGGGATCGGGGCCCAGGGGGGTCTGCTCAAACTATTGCACTAACCAAGGACAATACAAGCAGTAAACATCGAACCTCTATTCAGATCTAGCCAATGGACAGGGCATCCTCCACAGTTATGTGGAGAGTGGAGACTGACTCTGACATGAACTCTGGTGCCCCATATTTGACCACCTCCCCTTGGTGGGGAGGCCTGATGGCACTCAAAGAAAGAATAAGCAGGCTACCAAGATGAGACTTAACAGCCTATGACCATATAGTGGGGGAGGAGGTCCCTTTGGTCATAGACCTAGGGGAGGGGAATAGGGTGAAAGTGTGAGGGAGGGAGGAACGGGGGGAATACACGTGATGGGATAACAATTGAGTTGTAATCTGGATAAATTAAATAAATAATAAAAAAGCAGTTCTTCTGTATTGTATTCTTGTACAGGCTATTCTAGGTTTAACTAGAATCTTATCCCTTTGATGGAGAACTACTCAACTCTATTTAGCAACCCCTTTCAGCTAACTGCTCATCTCAGATTCTGTGAAACTGCATGGCTTCAGACTGTTTACTTCTGTGAATCTCATCCTGTACCTGCCAAAGGAGATGCCAGTATGTGGTTCCTGCCTTAAAAATCTCATGTTCTGGTAACTCAAGGCTACACCCAGGCCGCTGAACATTTGGGTGTGGTTCCAGCCAGCTGGAATAAATTCAATCAGTTATAGGCTGTGCCTGAATGCTAATCTTCGATGAATTCCCCATAACATCTTGGCCAGGTTATTGATTTGGTCCAACTATAATGTTAGGTGTCCATGCAAAGCACAGATTCCATTCTCTTGGGCAGAAAGAGTTTTCCCTTAGTTAGTCTTTAGTGATACTCTAATACTACATTATGTGTTCAAAACTTGTTTGTTGAGTACTGAAATCACACCATAGGCAAAAGAAGAAACTGACATTTCAGATGTTAGTAGCTCAAGGTTACTGAATTGGACACAGAGTTGAGGTCTGGGTCCCCCTTGCCATGCTTTCTGTGTCAGACATTATTTATCCTAATATGGTGGGAAAGAAAATGTAGGTGATAGTAAACTCGGAGTCACAGTCTATACCCCCAAGAAATTACATAAATGGAGGATTCTCTACCATGGCCATATAATGGGTCTGACACAAATGAAGATATTCTAAAGTGACACAAATTTCTCAATCTGACTATCAGACTATTAAAACAATATAACCCCAAGAAATGGCAGTTTCTCCAGGAATCTCATGCTAGGAGAAGGAGAGGCTATGGTCAGAGTGGAAAGATATTTTTTCACAGTTTTAATAACTTCTCAGAACAGTTTACAGGATGAGACTGAATCCCAGATAATGATAGGTCAATGGTGGGTGGAACACATCTTGATGGGACTCCTTAGATGTGCATATCCTTGGCTCTCTTTTTAAAGAGGATAGGCTCAATCTGCCTGCTCTTATAAATATAATTTTATTGGAACACAGCCTTTTGAACTCATAATAAATTGTCCATGGCTGCTTTTGTGTTATAACAAGAATTGAATGGTTGTAATGGAGACCCTTTGGCCTGTAAAAACTTAAGCTATTTACTCTCTGGCTCTTTACATAGTAAACTTTTACCACACACGTTTTTCAGAAGACAAGATCTTAGGCGATGAGGTAGATGTCTGTTGCTGTTGATACCCTATTTGGATTCATTTCACCAGCCTTTGCATCTTCCAAGTGCTGGAATGACTGGACAAACACTTACAAGCTTATGATAAGATTGTGTGAAATTTCATGCTCTGCTGTCCTTGACCAATGACTGAGCAGTCTGTGCTCCACACCTTTTGTGTAGGACCAGGTTGAATCTGTCTCTCTGCTTGAATCACAGATCACATCCTCCAGCTAGCATTTATTCTTTCAGCTACAGTCTTTCCTCTGTAAATCAGAAACAGAAAGTCCTCTGCCAAATCTTTTCTAAGAAACCCCACTCCTGACAGAAGACAAAGTTCTTGCCCTATGTGGCTTAGTCTTTGAGGTCCACCTCATGGAAGATGATTATGATAGCTTCAAAACCTGGCTTGGTGATCTGGACCAGGGAAGTCACCCCAAACAACTGTTCTAATGAACTCTTTCTTTGGCTCTTTTATTTCCCTGTGAACCAAAGCTCTGTTTGACCTGATATATTTCAAATTAAATATGAAAAGAAAAAAGTATTTTTCTTGCATTGGAATCAGAACTAGATAAAGAGAATAGGATATGTGATTAGGGTTACATCAGTGGTTCCTATAAGAAGATATGAAATTTTGACTGAGATCACTGATCAGTCAGGATGGTAAGCCTTCTGGATCCAACTTTGATACTGACCTTTGACCTCTTGCAACCATACTTAGAACATCAAGTCTCTTAACTTAATCACCAGATATTCCGATAGTAAAAGCACTTGACTTAGTTATTTCTGGAAGAACACATCGCTGACTAAATAAATGCAGAAGTAAAACTAAGTTCATCAGCTCTTTAATAATAGCTTGGTGTTGTCCACTTTCATATTCACTGAGGCTGGCTCAGGCAGATGCTGAACACTTGCAAGTAAGTGAGTGTTCCCATGCTGCAGGGCAGGACATGAATACCTGTGAGTAGCTCATGTTTGAAGCCTCTGGAAGAGATCAACCAAGCTCACTGGCGTATGTCAGAGTAAGATCTAGGTACATTTCAGCTCTGAAATTGGTTTCTGGCATATTTGTGTGCATAAATTCCTTGTTAAGGAGTGGCTAGTGGGTAGGGGTGTGTCTGGGCAGAGCTCAGGAATGTATTGTTCCAGAAAAATTGTCATAACAATTTTCAGCCTCCCTTTCCCTGACTTGGTGGAATCCCAACAATAGAAAACCTGCCCTTTGGAAGTTTGCTTTATCTTACTATTTCAGTAGCCAGAGTACTTTTGGGAGGAAACTCACAGCATTTTATTTCCTGGCTATATTTTGGAAGGCCATTCCCAGGGACCTACTCTATGTAAAACACACAGTGATGTGCTGTTCATCATTTCTTATTACAAAAATACACACACACACACACACACACACACACACACACACACACACACACACACAAAGAAGCACAGAGAGACTCAAGGTTTCCTTGCTTTGGCCTTATTTTTTAAATCAGACTTTAAAAAGGAACGTCTTTGTTTATTTTGCTTTAAAAGTATGTGTGTGTGCCTCAGTTTATATATGTGTACCACCTGAGTTCAGATTCACACAGAGGCTAGAAGAGAACATTGGATCCCCTTGAACTGGAGTTACAGATGGTTCTGGGAACAGAACTTGGGTCATCTGGAAAAGCATCCAGTGCCCTTAACCTCTGGTCCATCCCTCCAACCCAACATAGACTTTCCTCTCCTTTTCTAGTCCTTGCACTTGTCTTCTATCTCCACGCTTCTTCCGATCTCCCAAGATCTCCTTTGTGCCTTGCCTAACATTAGACAATTCACAGACAATTTATCAAGGCTTACAAAGATGGCTGTTCTCTGAGCTTCCAAAATGAGGTTGTGCACTAATGATCACAAAAAGAGCCATAGAAGGTGTCCTAGTTTGTGTAATCGTTGCTGTGATGAAATCGTCTGAACAAAAGCAAAATGGCAAGGGCAGGGTTTATTTAGCTTATGCTGCCACTTCATAGCCCATCACTGGAAGAACTCAGTACAGGAACTGAAACAGGGAAGGATCCTGGAGTCAGGAGCTGATGCTGAGGGCATGGAAGGGTGATGCTTGCTGGCTTGCTTCCTGTGACTTGCTCAGTCTGCTTTCTTATAGAAGCCAGGACCACCAGCTCAAGGATGGCACCTTTTACAATGACCGTGTCCTCCCTGCATCAATCACTAGTTAAGAAAATGCCCTGCATCTGGGTTTTATGAAGGAATTTTCTCAATTGATGTCTCTTCTTTTTAGATGACTCTAGCTTGTGTCAAGCTGATATAAAACTAGTCAGACCCCTTCAGTCCTGGGCCTTCAATTGCTACTGAGGCAGCACCTTCACCAATGGCCTCTCCTGGCCTCTCACAGTGCCAAACCTCATTTGCTCTCCATGAGCAAAGTCCATGTTTTCAAAACCAGTACCAGGTAGGTGACTCCTATGCTACCAAATTTGCCTGCTAGGGTGAAGTACAACAACGTTGGCTGCCTCTGGAAGACAGTGTCTGTGTGCTGACTCTCAGGCAACACTTCCCAGAAGATTTCTCCTCAATGATGCTGGTCTCATCTCCTTCTAAGCAGCATCCATTGTGCTAGTATGACAAAGGCTTTTGCCCTAGCGGCTCTAGTATTTTGCTGATCACAGCCAGTTCTTCAGCTCCAGCTGACTGGACACCGCTGACCTTTAGGACAAGACATGTCCAAGGACTATACCTGTATTGAGATATCTATGGAAAGGAATCTTTTCCCAACTACTCAAAAACGTTACATAATCCCAAAAGTCATAGGAACATTTACTAAGCAAAATTCTTACTTGCCTTCACAGTTGTGCTGGTCCACTAGAAATATATTCAACATCTTTGAAGCATTGTACTCCATCAATGATCACAGGGGACTGAAGAAGCACAACTTCTAAGTGGCCAGGCTATTTATACTGTATGTAGAATATGGACAATTGGCTCCGGATATATCAGGCTTTTGGAGACAGACCTATAATCCCAACCCCCAGGAGGCTGAAGCAAGACTATTGATACCTCAAGGCTGACTGGGATGCATAGCAGAGACCCATCTCAACAAAACAAAACACAAACAAACAAACAAACAAACAAACAAACAAAAAAACAGTGGTGGGAAAGAGAAAAGATGAACAAAGTCAACAATCACAGGTTGCATTAGCTTCATAAGTCTAAGCCAGAAAAAACAATGTGGGTATTAAGGAAGAAAAGGGAAAGAAACAGGACAAATAAAGATGTAAAATATAAATAGCAGGGAAAAGATAGGAGGCACTGCTGTGACTGACACTTGAAGGTTATACCATGGAGATACACAGACTCCGAAATTACAAACTGAAGCTGAGTGTAGGTGTGCACTTGAAGTCTTAGCACTTGAGAGGTCCAAAATAAGAGGACAGCAAGTTTCAGGTAAGGCTGTGCTACACAGTGAGTCCAAGGCTATCCTGTCTTACATAGTGAGGCTCTGTCACAGAGAAGGTTAGGAGGGAGTTTTCCCCTTCCCTTTTCAAGCATTTTGGAACCATCCATCACAATATAGACACAGCCAAATCTAACAACCATAGCATAACAACCAGTCCTGAAAATGGCACAGAAATGGCAGCAAGAAATCCCAGTCACAAGTTTTGCCAAGAAGAAGCAGGCAAACAACTTGAAAACTATCAGTACAAGAGCTTAGCTATTTAGACCCTTGTAAAGTACAAAAATGTTTAGGTCGAGATCCTAAAAGGTATCAGCCACAAGCTATATCAACTTGCCTTCTTCCTTGTTTACCCTAAGCTTTTGAAGTATGCTGGGCCCATATTGTCAAAGGTCACAGGCTCTTCCCAGTAAAGGCCAAAGCCCAAACCAAGGCTCTATCTGGCTATCAGGTGCCCAAAGCTGCCCAGGCTCCATGAAAGTCCCATAGTGGAAGCCTCTGTCTACTAATATAAGAACAGACCACTGAGCCTTCCTGGCTATCACCTGAAGATGGCTTGTGTCTTGTCTGTTTCTAAAAATAAATCTGAAGGCATAAAAGAAAAACAAAGGAACACTGGGAGGAAGAGAATAAGAAGTTAGAAATAAGAAATAAGGTTGGGGCAGAAAGGGAGGTGAAATTGTAATGTGGTCTCATTCCGTCATCTTGGAAATCCTCTATCTCTGGTCAATTTCTCATGTTGTCTCTTTTGGGCCATAGATTGATTTACATGACTTTTGAGATACTCTGAAGTTCCTAGATAAAGAAGGTTTTATTGAGAATTCTTACTATAAATTGTGTTAAATTTGGGGGCAAATAAACCAGCGATGTGTGGCTGCACTATTTTATTTTTTGATCCTTAGGTTTATGGAGCCAAGTGAAAAGCATCAGGGTTTATTTTCTGTTAAGACTGAGACAAAGATTAAGGTAATTAGAAACCATGGCTTGCTTTGGGTTTTAGGAAACACTAGAGCAATTTAGGCAGAAATATTGTGGAATTTCATTAGGTTTCTATATTCTTTTCCCCAGATTCATAGTTCATGTGTCCCAGAAGGCATAGGGGACTGAGGAAATCTGAGGCAAAGGAATATTGGAGTTAGGGCCAGAAGAGTACAGGGCATCAAGGGAAGCCTCCACAAGATAGTCTACTGGATCATCACAGTCAGGGAATACAAGAAAGACCACTTCAGGTGAACAAGTCACCTTTCATTGAGCCAAAAGCTTCCATCATAATAGGTTATGGCAAGAATGCAAGGATTGAGAAGAAAGGCATGTTGGGAGATAAGGGACCCATGTAATAAACATGAACCTGTGTGTTCAAGGAAAGCCCCTCTATTATATATTTATGTGTGCTATGGGGACACACATGGAGGTCAAAGGACAACTTACAAGTGTTCTCTTCTTCCATCACATAGGTTTCAGGGATACATCTCAGGTTGTCAGGCTTGCTATCAAGCCATCTCCCCAGAACCTCTTCCAAGCTCTTTAGACAGCAATAATGTACATTTGTAGTGTAGGGTTTTTTCTTTGTGAATCATGCTGTTTTTGAAATACACTGCTAAGTGATGACGTGGATACATTTTCTCTGACAACATATCTTATGCTTCTGAACAGTATGCAGAAAGCTGGGGACAGCTCATAGGTTGGTGGAGGTCTTAACCTTTTGCTAATGTTAGAGAGTAATATTTCTTTTTCCTTACTAACAGGACTAGATTATTTCCAGGTCAATACAAGGGAGAAAAACATCAGGCATGACTCTTTTTAGACTTCCTATTATGAAGCTGGAGAGACTGCTCAGTAGTTAAGATCACTTACTGCTCCTGTGGAAAATCTAAGTTCAATTCCCAGCACCTACATTACAATTCATAACCATATGTGACTGTAGGATCAGGGGTTCCAACCTTCTTTGACCTTCATGAGTACCAGGCATGTATGTGATGTATATACATATATGCAGATAAAACACTCATATTCATAGAATAAAAATAAATAAAAAATCTATCTCTCAATTCTGGGTCTTTAGTATTACCTGGAAGAGATATTGTTTTTAGTGTATTAGCTAACTACTTACTATGTTGGCTAGTTGGTCTTTCCAAACCAAGTTCAGGGGTTCCATGGTCTTACTTTTAAAATGTGCTAAATAATTTAAATCAAGAAACTCAAGAAACCAAGCTTCCTAGTTGCCTCAAGTAGTTCAACATAACTCTTGTTTTTGGTAGTTAAGAAATCTTTGGCCACAGTGTAGACTTTAGCCCAACACTAGGTCTGAGAGGGAATTGTGATTGAGATTCCCAGGGAATTCTTGGGAAGAAGCAAGAGAAGTTCAAGTTCTAAAGTTGAGGTGGAGGTGAGGAGCAGGATGAAGAATGAAGAAGCAGAATAGAGAGATCAGGAAACAAGAGAGACTGGAGAGAACTGAGGCTGAAAGAGGCAGAAGCAGAGTGTGAGATGAGGTCTTTGTGAAGGAGAAAGCTGAAGTCTAGGAGACTTGTGTGGATTTGAATTTCCTTTTCTCACTGACTTTTTTTGTACCAATTAAGAAAGCCACCCCACGTAACTATTTTATCTTCTTTTGTTTTAAGGCACAATGCAAGTATTAAAGTTTTGACTAATTTTCCCCCCAGTACCCTCACCCCAAACCATTGCAGTTCGTTCATTCTTCTTCTTCTTCTCCTTCTTCTTCTTCTCCTTCTCCTTCTCCTTCTCCTTCTCCTTCTCCTTCTCCTTCTCCTTCTCCTTCTCCTTCTCCTTCTCCTTCTCCTTCTCCTTCTTCTTCTTCTTCTTCTTCTTCTTCTTCTTCTTCTTCTTCTTCTTCTTCTTAGCCCTACCTCTTTCAGAGGAATGTAACAGTTAGAACCACAGTGACAGAGACCATGCCTACTAAGAAAGCATCATTTGAGAACGAAACTGGGTAAATTATGCTTCCCAAAGTAAAAGAGACCATAGATAAAAAGCATGATAAAGCATTTAGTCTAACCTGTGGAGATCAGACTATACTGCGTTTTCATTTACTCTATATTATGCAGAGCAGTGGTTTACAGGCTGTCCTTACACAAGTAAGTCCCTTGTATACAACAGCGCTTTGCTCTATATCTTGTTTAAACAACTAAACAGCCATCATATGTTCAACATGAACCACACAGCACAGACTGATAAGTAGCTTATTTATACAGATAAACGTTACCACCTATGAGAACATCATTATAAATCAGGAACACATGACATGTGAGAATATCAAAGAAACCAAGCCTGGAAACTTACAGAAGATACTAGACCAATGAATGATGGAATGTATCACCTTGACAGAGCATCATGGTATCCACTGACAATTAGGTCATCAGACCTCCAGTTGCAGGTGTCCTAGTACCAGCAGGCCATGATCTCCTACTTCTGTCTATAAAAGTTCAGTTCAGAATGATCCTCCTGTTTGATCCAACCCACTCAAATTGCTATTCCGTTGGTTTCAGTAAGCCTGGGATCACAGGCTCCACAAGTTGAACAGTTTTGCCTCTCATCTGCTGAAAGGCCCTTGTGATATTAATTCTTTTTTTTTTTTTTTGACTACCGACTTAGTGTTTTTGTTTCAGCTCCTTACAAGTGAGAATGATTTTTGTCATCAGTAAATAAATTTTATTTAACTAAATTGTTCAATATTGTATAACAGATGAACTTTAAAAACTCATGATAACCAATCCACTGTAAATCAGTACTCTTACAGCATTTAAAAACATGCTTCCTCTATTGGGAATAAGACTCATTTCAGGTAAAAATGACAATTTTTCTTGCTTTTTGTACATGGGCTTTTGGAAGTATATTTGCTCAATAGTTGTACTCCATGAATACTGAAACACATTTTTTATTACTCCTGTGAACTGTGTGATCATTCTAGAAGACCCTAGAAATACTAATAATGCCTCTTGAAGTCTAAGTTCATAGATTTCATTTGCATATGTAATATATTATTGAATATTCAATAGGAACTGCTAGAATTAGACCCAATTAGATTCTGAATATGAAAAATTAAAAACATATTCTTCCTCAGCAAACAAATAAGCAGAAAATTGATATTCTGTAAACAAAACAAGAAAGGAAATTATGAACTAAATTTAATCCAAATCATGTGTGTTAAGTTAACTTCCTGTATTATCCTCAGCTTATTTTTCCCTTTTTATTTTAATTATTCACTTTACATCCTAGTCATAGTCCCTTCCCTCCTCTGTTCCTGTCCTACTCTTCCTCTCTGTTTCATCCCTCCCTCACTCCCAAGAAAATGGTGTTATTATTATTAATTTACCAGTATGGCCTAATAATGTTTATTATTTGGCCTATACTTATTATTATGGCAGTATAACCTGCTAGCAATCAATCAAGACACAGACACATGTTATATTTTAAAATAGCCTTAGTTAACCTGAGGCAGGGCAGGTATCAATCCTCTAAACTACTTCCCATAGCGGGGCAGGTATAGGATACCTGCCTCAATCCCATGCCATCTGTTTCTAATAATTTCTACAATGCTACCTCCCATCCATAATCCCATATACTTGCTAATGGTCTTCATCTGGGCCAAATCCTCCATCCATGCTGGCCATGCGCTTCTCCTCCACCTAACCCATGACGGCCTTCTTTCTTCTCCCTTCTCATCCAGTCTCTCTTCTTCCCAAGATTCTCTCTGTCTCCTCAAGCCCAGGAACCTTAGCCCTGCCTATCTCATTTGCCCTGCCCAGGTGTATTGGCTTTTTATTAATTGGCATCAAAATACACCAGACCAACCCCCAACAAGCGGGGGACCCCCATCCACCCCAGCATATCAAGTCACATTAAGATTGAGGGCATCCTCTTCCCCTGTGGTCTAGCTATGCAGACCCACCAAGGGAAAGCAACAAAAAGCAGGCAGCAGGTCCTTGTCAGAGCCAGCTCCCACTTCCATCACTAGGGTAGCCAGATGATGACCAAGCTACCCCTTGGCTACATATGTACAGGGGACTCAGGTCCAGTCCATACACAGTCCCTGGCTGGTGCTTCAGTCTCCATAGCACTCCTGAGCCCTGGTTAGTTGGCTCTGTCAGTCTCCCTTGGAGCTCCTGTCCCCTCTGAGGCCTACATCCTTTTCCCTCACTCTTCCACAAGACTCCTCCTGCTCCACTCCATGCTTGACTGTAGATCTCCAAATATGATTCCATCAGCTGCTGGGTGGAGCCACTCAGAGTGCAGCCATGCTAGGCTCTCATCCCAAGCATAACAGGTATTGTCAGTAGTGCCAGAGATTAGCTGTCTCACATGAGTGGGTCTCAGATGGGGCCAGGCACTGGTTGGGCATTTACTCCTTACACTAGGAGTCCTGTTTAGTTAAAGGGTGTCCTTTTCAGTCTATATGACCACTGCTACTAGGGAGTCTCAACTAGAGTCACCCTCATATATTCCTTGGAATCTATCCTGCTGTAGGTCTCCAGGTTGTCACAGAGAAGACCCTGGCCAAGGTTTCTTTTCTCTCTGCAAGCCCTCTGTTCTCCTGTTCCCACTCACCCCAGATGTGACATCGCCTCTCATTTTTCTCCATGCTCTGTCTCTTACCATGTTGCCTCTCTTTGACCACTTCCACTATCTGTTCTATTTCCAATTCTGAGTGAGATTTAAGCCCCCCTACCTTGGGTCCTCCTTGTTACTTAGCTTCTTTGCATCTGTGAACTATAGTATGTTTTCCTACATTATATGGCTAACATCCAGTAAAAGTGAGTACGTACTATGCATGTCTTTCTGGATCTGAGTTACCTCAATCAGGAAGATCTTTTCTAGTTCTATCCATTTGCCTGCAAATTTCATGATTTCCTTGTTGTTAATAGCTGAGTAGTCTTCCATCGTGCAAATGTACCACAGTTTCTTTATCTACTCATTGGTTAAAGGGCATCTAGGTTTTTTCCCCAATTCTGGCTATTACTAATAAAGCTGCCATGAGCATAGTTGAACAAATGTCCTTGTTGTATGGTGGAGTGTCTTTTGGGTATATGCCTAGGAGTGGTATGTCTGGGTCTTGAGGTAGAGCTAATCCCAATTTTCTGAGAAAGCGCCAGACTGATTTCCAGAGTGATTGTACAAGTTTGCACTCCCACCAGCAATGGAGGAGTGTTCCCCTTTTTTGACATCCTCCCCAGTATATGCTGTCACTTGTGTTTTTGATCTTAGTCATTTTGATGATGTAAGATGAAATCTGAGAGTTGTTTTTATTTGCAATTACCTGATGACTAAGGGTGTTGAGAATTTCTTTAAGTACTTCTTGGGCATTCAATGTTCCTCTATTGAGAATTCTCTGTTTAGTTCTGTACTCCATTTTTAATTGGATTATTTGGTTTGATGGTCTTTAATTTTTTGAGTTATTTATATATTTTGGATATTAGCCTTCTGTCATGTGTAGGGCTAGTAAAGATCTCTGTCCAATTCGCAGGTTTCCATTTTGTTCCACTGATAGTATCCATTGCCTTACAGAAGCTTTAGAGTTTCATGAGATCCCATTTATTAATTTTTGATCTTTAAAGCCTGAGCTCTTGGTGTTTTGTTCAGGAAATTTTTTCCTGTTCCAATGAGTTCAAGGCTCTTCCACAGCTTGTTTAGCTTATTTAGATTTAGTGTTTCTGGTTTTATGTTGAAATCTTTGATATTGTTAATTTGGATACTCTCCCTCTGCCTTTTAGTTAGTTTGGCTAAAGGTTTGTTTATCTTCTTGATTTTCTCAAACAAACAGCTCCTGGTTTCATTGGGTCTTTGTATTGTTATTTTTGTTTCTAATTTACTGACTTCAATTTTGAGTTTGATTATTTCCTGTCATCAATTCCTCTTTCATGTGTTTGTTTCTTTTTGTTCTAGAGCCTCCAGGTGTGCTGTTAAGTTGCTAGCATGGGATCTCTCCAATTTATTTATGAATGCGCTTATCGTCACAAACTTTTCTTTAAGTACTGCTTTAATTGTGTCTCATAAGTTTGGGTATGTTGTGCCTTCATTTTCATTGAATTCTAGAAAGTCTTTAATTTCTTTTTTTATTTCTTCCCTGACCCAGTGGTCACTGAGTAGGGAGTTGTTCAGTTTCCAGGAGTTTGTAGGCTCTGTTGTTTCTGTTGTTACTGAGTTCCAGCTTTATTATATGGTGGTTTGATAAGATACAAGGGGGTTATTTCAATATTTTTTTTAATCTGTTGAGGCTTGTTTTGTGACGAAGTATATGGTCAGTTTTGGAGAAGGTTCTGTTTGGTGCTTAGAAGAAAGTACATTCTTTTGTGTTTGTGTGAAATGTTCTGTAGATATTTTTTTAAACTCTATTTGCTTCATGACATCTGTTAGTTTCATTATTTATCCACCTAGTTTCTGTCTTAATGATCTGTCCATTGGTGGGAGTGGGGTGTTGAAGTCTCCCACTGTTAATGTATGGGGTTCAATGTGTGAATTAAGTTTTATTAATGATTCTACTAGGAATATGTATGCTCTTGTGATTGTCTCATAGATATTCAGAATTGAGATGATGTCTTGGTGTAATTTTCCTTTGATGAATATGAAATGTCATTCCCCATCTCTTTTAAATTATTTTGGTTGAAATTTTATTTCATTAGATAGTAGCATGGATTATCCAGCTTGTTTCTTGGCTTTATTTGATTGGAAAACGTTTTTCCAGCCCTTTCCATTTCTGAGGTAATGTCTATCTTTAATGCTGAGGTTTGTTTCTTGAATGCAGCAGAATTATGGGCCCTGTTTTCACATCCATTCTGTTAGCCTGTGTCTTTTTATTCGGGAGTTGACACCATTGGCATTGAGAGATATTAATGACCATTGTTCCTTAATTCCTGTTATTTTGAGGTTGGTGATTGGAGAGCGAGAGAACAAGAGAGCGAGAGTGAGAGAGCAAGAGAGTGAGAGAGAGAGAGAGAGAGAGAGAGTTGTGCTTCCCTTCTTTTGGTTTTGTTGATATGGTATCATTTTTTTCTTTTGTTTTTCTGGATGCAGTAAACTTCCTTGGGTTGGAGTTTTTCTTCTAGTATCTTCTGTAGGGATAGACTTGTGGATATGTACTGTTAAAATTTGTTTTTGTTGTGGAATATCTTGTTTTCTCCCTCTATATTTGTTGTTTTGGAATTTTTGTATCATGGGTAATGTTTATTATCAGTATACCCAGCTAGCAATCATTCAAGACACTGAAACTTGTTATATTTTAAGATAGCCTTAGCTTACCTGAGGCATGGCAGACATTAATCCCCTAAACTACTTCCTCAATCCCATGCCAGAAATTGGGGGTACTATAATTCTTTTCAGCTATTCTGTGCTTATATTTCCTGTGTAAACTTTAATGTATAATCTGATGTTAATATTAGAAAATAAGAACATGATCAAAGATGATGGCACTGAACACGCATGAAAGACACCATGAAAAGATGAAACCTAAGTATAATAGGAATTGAGGAAAGAAAAGAAACCCAGCTCCAAGGCCCAGAAAATATTTTCATAGAAGAAAATGTCCCCAATTTAAAGAAGGAGATGCATATAAACATACAAAAGGCCTACAGAACACCAAATATGATAGACCAGAAGAGAAAATCCTTCCACCACATAATAATCAAAACACAAAATGTACAGTATAAAGAAACATATTAAAAGCAGCAAGGGAAAAAGGCCAAGTAATATATAATGGCAAACCTATCAGTATTACACCCGACTTCTCGGCAGAGACCATAAAAGCCAGAAGGGCATAGGCAGAGGTCCTGCAAACCCTAAGAGACCACAGATGCCAGACCAGACTACTATACCCAATGAAACATTTAGTAACCATTGATGGAGAAACCAAGATATTCCATGACAAAAACAAATTTAAATTGTACCTGTCCACAAATTGGGCCCTACAGAACTTACTAGAAGGAAAACTCAAACCCAAAGTGGCAAATTACAACCAAAATAAAACAGAAAATAGATAGCTTCACTATTGCAAAACAGGACCACACAAACGTTCTACTGCAACCAACATCAAAATCAAGGGACTTAATAGTCACTGGTCATTAATATCTCTCAACATCAATGGTCTCAATCAATTCTCCAATAAAAAGACACAGACTTGCTAAATGGGTGCATAAACAAGACCCGACATTATTCTCCATTCAAGAAACACATCTTAGCCACAAGGATAGACATTACCTCAGGGTAAAAGACTGGAAAAAGATATTCCAAGCAAATGGACACAATAAACAAGCTGGTGTAGCCATTTTAATATCTAATACAATAGACTTTGAACCAAAATTAATCAAAAGAGATGAGGAAGGACACTTCATACTCATCAAAAGTAAATTCAACCAAGATGACATCACAATTCTGTACATTTACACCCCCAATACAAGGGCATCCACATTTGTAAAAGAAATATTAACAAAGCTTAAACCACACATCTATCCCCACACACTAGTAGTGGGAGACTTCAACACCCCACTTTCACCAAAGGATAGGTCAACAAAACAGAAACTAAACTGAGAAATAATGACACTAACTAAAGTCATGAACCAAATGGATCTAACAGATATCTACAGAAAATTTCACCCAAACAAAAGATTATACCTTCTCAGCACCTCATAGAACCTTCTCCAAAAATGATCATATAGTAGGTCACAAAGCAAGCCTCAACAGATTCAAGAAAATTGAAATAATACCTTGTATCCTATCAGACCACCATGGAATAAAGCTGAATTTCAACAACAACAGAAATAACAAAAAGCCCACATATGGAAAATAAACTACTCTCTATTTAATGACAACTGGGTCAGGGGAGAAATAAAGAAATTAAGGACTTCCTGAAATTCAATGAAAATGAAGGTACAACATACCCAAATTTATGGGACATGTTGAAAGCAGTACTAAGAGGAAAATTCATAGCACTAAGTGCCTTCAAAAAGAAATTGGAAACATCTCATATAGGCAACTTAATGACACATCTAGAAGCCCTATAAAAAAAGAAGCAGAATCACCCAAGGGGAGTAGATGGCTGGAGATAATAAAACTCAGGGCTGAAATCAATAAATTAGAAACAATTCCAAGAATCAACAAAACCAAGAGCTGGTTCTTTGAGACAAACAACAAGATTGACAAGCCTTTAGCCAAACTAATTAAAAGGCAGAAAGACACTATCCAAATCAACAACATCAAAAATGAAAAGGGAGACAACAATAGAAGCTGAAGAAATACAAAGAATCATTAGATGTGAAGAGAATGCAACCTTGCCTTAGGCTGGGCCCAAGGTGAAAGCTGGCTTGACCCTATTGAGATTTTGTCTCTACAAACTGATAAAGATCTTAGACTCTAAGAGAGAGCAAGTTTCAGCCCAAGACAAAAGACAGGCTCCAGGGATGTTGGCTCTGTTTATTAACAATTAAACTTTATTGTACAACCCAACTAGTATACATAAGAAGGAAAAAAAAAGGTTAAAGGGACAGAAGAATGAACCTTCCGGTATCCGTTCCACAGGACGGGTCCTTAGGTGTTTCCAGCCGCTCGCTCCTCTCCGCGCCCTCTCCTCCTCTCCTCCTGTTGTTTTGTCTTCCCCCATCTCCCAGTCACATGCAAAGGGCGGTCTCCTTCTCCGTTTGAGGGTCAATTAGGAAAACAATAGCCATGGTGGGGTTCCCAGGTAGACTTCCTGAATTCCAAGCCCAGGAAGGCTCCAAACAGTCTCTCACAAGGTATTCATGGTGTGCCCCAAGGGTAAAGCCCGCCAAGACTGCTTCCACCTGTGACAA
This sequence comes from Acomys minous, assembly GCF_964271855.1. Taxonomy (NCBI): domain Eukaryota; kingdom Metazoa; phylum Chordata; class Mammalia; order Rodentia; family Muridae; genus Acomys; species Acomys minous. The sequence goes on along the minus strand of NC_140488.1, from coordinate 117,270,892 downwards.
AGCTTAATCTTTCCCACACCAGGGACTCTGTCCAAGGTATTGTATTGCAAAAATCACCATCAATTAGGAGGAGGAAGCTGGGAGGAAGAAGTGTGAGAGATCAGAGTTTCCTGGCCACAGTTCTAGGAGTTGAAGGATTTGGTGGCAGGTAGTGAGCTTGGTGGATTCCTCCAGGTTCTGTCTAGGGACAATGTGGCTTCTTCTGTCTGATAGGGGATTTGTAAGACTCTTGAGAATTATGCCACGGGATTTGCTCCATAGAAATGATACTCCGAAGGTTTCATTCTTGTCCTCCTTAATCACCTTTCCCTCCTATTTAGGGTAGTTGGGTTGTAAGGGAGGTACATTTGTTTAATAAATTCCTAATAAAGTAGAATTGTTAAGGAATCAGAGCCAACAGAGGCTTATATGCCAGAAAATGTCAAAATCTAAGGAAATGGACAATTTTCTTGATCAATTTTACTTGCCAAAGTTGAATCAAGACCAGATAAACAGATTAAATAGTCCAGAAAATGCTCCACCACATAACAAGAACATATGCTCAACCATGTTCATAGCAGCCTTATTCATAATAGCCAAAACATGGAAACAGCCTAAGTGTTTCTCAGTAGAAGAATGGATAAAGAAACTGTGGTACATTTACACTATGGAATACTACTCAGCGATTAAAAACAAATAAATCCCGAAATTTGTGGACAAATGGATGGGACTAGAGATGGTCATACTGAGTGAGTTAACCCAGAAGCAGAAAGACTCACATGGTATATACTCACTTATAATTCGGCATTAGCCCCAAATGGCAAGTCTCATGAAAGTCTTCAGTTACCAGGAGATTGGGATAGATGTAAGGACATCCTACTGGGACTCTGGGTGAAAGAAATATAGGAGATGGGGAAATAGAAGGATCCAGAGGGTCTTAGAAACCTACAAGAAGAACATTGTGATGGGTGGATCAGGGCTCAGGCAGTCTGCTTAAACTATGGCACTAACCAAGGACAATACAAGTAATTAACATTGAACCCATACTCAGATCTAGCCAATGGGCAGGGCATTCTCTACAATTATGTGGAGAGTGGGGACTAACTCTGACATGAACTCTGGTGCCCCATATTTGATGACCTCCCATTGGTGGGGAGGCCTGGTGGCACTAAAAGAAAGAATAAGCAGGCTACCAAGATGAGACTTGATAGCCTATGACCATAAAGTGTGGGAGGAGGTCCCCCTTGGTCATAGACCTAGGGGAGGGGAATAGGGTGAAAGTGGGAGGGAGGGAGGAACGAGAGGATACAAGTGATGGATAACAATTGAGCTGTAATATAAATAAATTAATGAAATAAAAATTGACAAACAAACACACAAACAAACAAAAAACAAGGAAATCCCAAAATTTGCAGACAAATGGATGTAACTAGAAATGATCATACTGAGTGAGTTAACCTAGATCCAGAAGTATACGCATGGTATGTACTCATTTTTAAGTGAACACTAGCCCAACAGCGATGTCCCTTGAAAGTCTTCACTTACCAGGAGACTTGGATAGATGCTGGGACATCCGTTTTGTGACCCTAGGTTAGAGAAGTATGGGACAATGGACAAATAGAAGGATCTAGAGGGTCCTAGAAACCTACAAGAAGACCATCAAGGCTGGCAGATCTGGACCCACGGGGTCTGCTCAAACTACTGTACCAACCAAGGATAATACATGCAGTAAACCTAGAACCTCTATTCAGATGTAGCCAATGGACAACACATTCTCCACAGTTGTGTGGAGAATGGGGACTGACTCTGACATGAACTCTGGTGTCCCCTATTTGATCAATTCCCCTTGGTGGGGAGGCCTGGTGGTACTCAGAGGAAGGGTAAACAGGCTACCAGGAAGAGATCTGATAGGCTGTGACCATATGGTGGGGAAGGAGGTCCCCTTCTGTCACAGATCTAGGGGAGGGATATAGGGTGAAAGAGGGAGGGAGGACAGAATGGGAAGATACAAGTGAGGGGATAACAATTGAGATATAATCGAAATAAATTATTTAAATAAAATAAAAGAAGTACAGGAGGCAACATTGAAAAAAAGAAAATAAGAACATAATTAAAGGACCTGTGATTGTCAAAAGCTGCAAAAATTAATTAGAGATCAGATCCAGAATCACCTAGGAGACAAGCTCTGAGCCCATCTGTGAGAAAGTTCCTAGACTGTATTATTGATATGTGAGGAAGACCAACCTTGAATGTGGGGCACACCATCCTGTGGGCTGGGGTCTTGGACTGAATCAAAATGGAAAAAGCGAACTGAACACCAGCATCTATCTCTTTCTGCTTCCTGATTGTATAATGCCATGTTACAAGCAGTCTCAAATTCCTACTTCTTAGCTTTTGCCACCATGACAGATTGTACCCTCAAACAATGAGCCAAAGTAAGCCTTTTGATTTTGTCAAGTATTTTATTACAGCATCAAGAAAGGTCATTAATGCAATAACCAAGTAAAACCAGTAGTACTCATTGAATTAAAGTGGATGAAATTCATATAGCTTATGAATTTATTGTAAATCAGTAAATTTTAACATTGTGAAAAGGTAGAGATTGTGAAAAGGCACCAATATGTCTGGCTGTGTTTCAGACATAGTTTACTCACACCACTTTAAGGTTACTAGTGGATTTTATGCTTTCCCACAAAATCACAAAAGGAAGTAAGAATATAAAATGCTATGACCTATTAAATTATAGATTTTTTAATAATTTCTGAGAACCATAGCTCAAGGAAACAACAGAACATATTAAAAGGAAGAATTGCCTCTAGTCTAAAACAGTCCACAAGAAGGAAGAAGCAAGGGTTTTTCAGCATACTTTGTCCTCTGAAACTTCAAAAGGATCTGAGACTTGTCCCCATGCTGCCCAAATCAAGTTGTTTAAAAATACTTAAAAGGACTAGGAGGTCAAAGTCTTTATTCTATAGGTAATGTTTGCATCGGGGGAACATTTCAAAATTAGATAATTTTTTGAGCAAAAGTAGAGTTGGAGTTGCTTCAGACAAAATAGAAGAAAAGGGTGTATGACTTTGGTTTTATTCAAGGCTTCATCTTATCTAGGAAACTTACAAATTATTAGTATTAGTCAGAGTTCCCAGCAACACTTATAGAATGAATCTCTCTTTTCACTCTTCAAGCACACGCGTGCGCGCGCGCACACACACACACACACAGAATTTATTAGAGCATCTTATAAGCTGTGGTCTAGATAATCGTACAGTAGCTACCTATGGATGTAAAATAAAAAAATCCAGTAGTTATTCAGTACCTGAGGCAAGATGTCTTATCTGTGCTTCAGTATATACTGGAAATCTGACGTAGGCCCTGATGCCAGTGATGGAATTGACTTGCTAGTGAGGTGACATCAGTTGGGCAGAGAGCAAAAGCTTCCCTTCTCCATGTTCTTTGTATAGGCTTACAGCAGATGGTGTGGTGGGAGGACTGAGGCATGTCTTCCCACTTCAAATAGGTGGGTTAAAGGTATGTCTTTCCATTTCAAAAATCCAGATTAGAAGGGATAGTCCCACCTCAGATTAAGCAAAAATCCCTCACAGGTGTGCCCTCCACCCATTTTGTGGTTTTAGTTAATTCTAGACGTAGTCAAGTCAAGAACCAGGAACAGCTATCACCATGTTTTCTGTATGTCTTTTCCTCTTCTTGGTTTCTATTGATGCTCCCCCTTCTATTTCCCATTCCATGATTCTTAACTGATATTAGACGGCTTACAGACAATTGTTAAACCTTATAATGATAGTTTTGGAAAGTCCTTTTCTCTCTGATGTCAAAATGAGATATCAGTAATGAGCCCCAGGGAGTGGCCCAAAAAGTAAATTGTTTCTGAGTACACGTTTTCAGGGAAGTCCAAGACAAAGAAAGTTAAAATCTGGGAGAAGACCAATGTCATACTCTCCTTCTCAATCCTGCTTCAGCTAAGAGGAGTTATCTCATGATGAGGTGCTCTCTGATGGATCTGCAACAGCTGAATGAAACCTGTAACCTCAACTGAGACGCTAGTGTTCTGGACACTTTAATTGTGCCTCAAAGCACATTATCATAAGTTAGGTTACACAAATTAATCTGAGCTGGCTTGTGAAACTCAGGCCAGGTCCTTTCTTGTTTTTATTTATTTTGATATCTATCTTGGTCTTTTTGAGTTGCTGCAAGTTGTTATAAAGTGAGGGCTTAGAAATAATAACATATTCTCACAGTCCTGGATGCTGCATGTCTGGATTAGGAGAGAGGCAGGGTAAGCTTCTTTCTCTGGGTTGGTATCTGAACAAGCATTTCCAGTCTTCCTTCATTGACTGAGGCCAAACAGTTCTCCAGGAACTCTCCAGGGTTTTGGCACTATTGGCATAGTGCTGAGGACCCAGACTTGAGAATGGAGCAACTGTTGGTTTCTCAGTCTCTTGTGTGGGAGATAGCATTGTTGTACTATTTCAACAGCATTGTTTTATGTTGTTTAATAAACACACACACGTATATAGTCATTCTATCAGTTGTTTTCCTCTCTAGAGACTCTTGACTAATACAATATCATTCTTAAAGATACTTCAGAGGGCTCCTTTGTCTCCACTTTTTTATGATGGTGTGACACAAAGGCACCATCTACGAGAAAGATCAGTCTTCCTAGATACGGAATCGGCTTGATTTTGTCTTGACTTTGCACTTGCTAGTCTCCAGGTTGTGAAACCAAACTGTGTGCAGTTTAAGAGATAAGGGCTGTAGTATTTTGTTTCAGTTGCCTGACTGGATTAAGACTATGCTCCTCTTCAACTAAGGGAGAGGCAAAGTTTGTCAAACTGCCTCCCCAGCAACCTCTCCTGGGTTCTGCGGAGAGGATCACTGAGAACAGAAGAAAGACAGACATTCTATGCCCAGTAGTTGAGGCCTCTGATCTTATCTATCCTGGGGGATGAGCCCAGCATTTCTTACTACTGGAATCATCCATAGGATGCAGGAAGCCACCAGGCTTCTCAGGCTGAATGTGTGGCTTCACATGTGGTCAGCAGGAGAAGCTTATGGAAGGAAACCTGGACAATTTAGTGGTTTTGCGGTTTCTTCCTCTTCTTTTTGTAGCAGCTTTATAAGTGAAATCATTCTTGAGAATTCTCAAATGCCTTCTGATCTGTCTCTGGAACGTGTGTTTGCCTGGTTGATAGATGGCTTCATTAGCACACAAGAAGCAAGACTGGCAGGGAATGGAGTTAGGAAGGAAGAACTGACAGTACTGTTCTGTAGCCAGAAGAGGACTGGGTGAACCACTTGACTCTAAAACCAACCAGGGAAAAGACAAGCTTGTGTCAAAGCTTCTTACTTCACAACTGTATCAATCAGGCACAGAGAACTTATGAAGTTCTCCTTTAAAAGATAGTGCTAAGGGGGACTTGCTCCCCTTTATATGCTCATAGGGTATCAAGTCTCTTCTTGGTAGCCTGCTATCCTTCCTCTGAGTGCCATTAAGTCTCAATCACAGTCATAGGGGAGGGGAATAAGGGGAAAATGGGAGGGAGGGAGGAATGGGAGGATACAAGGGATGGGATAACCATTGAGGTGTAATAAGAATAAATTAATAAAATAAAATTTAAAAAAGACTTTCAGTAAAGTGGCAAACAATAAAATTAACTAAAAAAAAGATAGTGCTAATTGTATGTGTGAGTACTGAAGTGCTAATTGTATGCATGAGTACTGGAGATATGCAAGTGCCTTGACATGCTTGTATGAGTCAGAGGACTCCTTTGTGGAGTTGGTTCTCTCTATGAGTTCTAGAGATAAAACTCCTGCTGTCAGATCCCTATAGCAAGCACTTTACACTCACTGAGCCATCTCACTTGTCCTGAAGTTGTCTCATGTCACATCTGCTGCCTTACCTACAGCTGCTCCGTAAATAGCAACACTCCAGACCTTCTCTCTTCTTTTGTCCAAATGCTCTGCTCCAGCTGGCTCATGCATTCTAATCTTCTGCATGTCACCTGCAGTTTGTTGCCCCTTCTCCTTTGAACACATTGCTTCTCCTTCCTGGGATGTGTACCCCTCTCATTTCTAGCTCTGCCAGTCTTCAAAAACTGACATCAAGTCCCAGGTCTTCTTAATGCCTGAACAGTCTTTGGTCACTGGTAAAAATGTTCTTGTTAAATATCTTCACTGTCTGGGTCTCTTGCATGACAGCTTAAGTCCCTTACAAGCAGCCCTGCACTGATTTTTCTTGTACTAGACTTACCACTGTCGAAATAATTGGATCTATCTTTAACCAAAATTAACCACTTCTTAAGAACTTTTAAAAAATATATTTTATTGATTTATTCATATTACATCTCAATTGTTATCCCATACCTTGTATCCTCCCATTCCCCCCTCCCTCCCATTTTCCCCTTATTCCCCTCCCCTATGACTGTGACTGAGGGGGACTTCCTCCCCCTTTATATGCTCATAGGCTATCAAGTCTCTTCTTGGTAGCCTGCTATCCTTCCTCTGAGTGCCACCAGGCCTCCCCATGCAGGGGACATGGTCAAATATGGGGCACCAGAGTTTGTGTGAAAGTCAGTCCCCACTCTCCACTCAACTGTGGAGAATGTCCTGTCCATTGGCTAGATCTGAGTAGGGGTTCGAAGTTTGCATGTATTGTCCTTGGCTGGTGTCATAGTTTGAGCAGGACCCCTGGGCCCAGATCTGGCTATCATAATGTTCTTCTTGTAGGTTTCTAGGACCCTCTGGATCCTTCTATTTCCCCATTCTCCCATGCTTCTCTCACCTAGAGTCCCAGCAGGATGTCCTCCCCTCTGTTCCACTTTCCTGGTAAGTGAAGACTTTCGCGGGACATGCCCCTTGGGCTAGTGTCCAGATATAAGTGAGTATATACCATTTGATTCTTTCTGCTTCTGGGTTAACTCACTCATTATGATAGTTTCTAGTTCAATCCATTTGTCCACAAATTTAGGGAATTCCTTGTTTTTAATAGCTGAGTAGTATTTCATAGTATAAATGTACCACAGTTTCTTTATCCATTCTTTGGCTGAGGGATATTTAGGTTGGCAAAGAGAACTGTTAAACATTTCTTTTGGTGTAGAGTTCTGTGAAAAAAATACTGAGACTATAGGAATACAGTGACCAGAAGATATGGCCTCATTAAAAGAGATATAACATAGACCAGAGTTAGAGCTATAACTATGTAAAGTTAAGTATGTGGTGCTTTAGATGTTAAACACCATCATATAATAACCTTTTCCAGTTCAAAATAGCCCAGAGCATACCTGGAAGCTTCTTAAATACTCCCAGGATACTCTGATGGACTGTTTTTAAGTGACAGACTTTAAGAAGTATGTGTGGGCAAAGGACAGAAAATATTAAAGAACTTACATAAAGCAATACTCTTTAAAATGTAAGATTTTATTAATTCCTTAAAAAAATCACAAGAGCCAGGTCTGGTGGTGCATGCCTTTAATCTTAGCACTCTGGAGGCAGAGGCCAGCCTGGTCCAGAGAGTGAGTTCCAGGACAGGTCCAAGAGAGTAAAGCCTTGCTTCAAAAAGCCAAAAATCCCCAAACCAAACAAAACGAAAACATGGCAGAGGTGACTGGAAAAAGAATAAGGCAGCCGGAAGTACCAGGAAAAAACATTCTTAGGTTCTGACAGCATCCCAAGCAAAACAAAAGGCCATAGTTACAACTTTTTGAGTTAGGAAGGTGGACACATCCAGCCAAACTCTGTAGCATCTCAGCTGGTAGGGACTGCTGTAAGGGGTGGGAATTCTGGGAAGAAAAAGTATATTATCTTATCAAAAGACTGTTTATTCATCCTATCTGTTTAGCATAGCTTAAAGTGATCTCACCTTCCTGAGGGTGGTCCTTTAAACATACTTGCAATTTCATTCTTTTCACTGTGCCTTACCATGTCACATTTCTGTGGCTTTTTAGGAGGTACAGTGATGAAAGATATTGTTGTGCTTACTTTTCCTGAGGAGACACAAATGAACATCCAGTTATCTCAGAAGGGCACCAATAAGAGACCAAGTACGACTTCATCCAAATCCAACTTGATGAGACTATCAAAGTTATAGGGCCTACAGAGCACTGGTGAGGGATTATTTATAGCATCATGGCGACACCCAAGCACCTCATCACCACAAAGTCCCATCCTATCATGGATGATTACATCTTGGAAGCTGCATCATTTGCTTGTTGGAAGCTTGCTTTATTTGCTTGTTTGGTTTTTTTCAAGGCAAGTTTCTCTGTGTAGCCATGGATGTCCTGGAACTTATTCTGTAGACCAGACTGGCTTCAAACTCAGAGATCCACCTGCCTCTGCTTCCCAAGTTCTGGGATTAACAACTTTTTACTTCTATGTATACTCTAGTATCACCCAAGATCACTTGTAGCCAAGGGCAAGGAGTGATAGCTGAAATACCAGGCAGGGATCTTTTGACTTTGTCTAAGGAGTATCAATAGCCATCTATCATCACCATAGACCTGGCTAGCACTATATTTTTTCTGCTCTGGTAGCCAAAGTTCAAGATGGCATCTTGTTATAATTGAAGGAAAAAATCATGCCACACAAGCATCACTTTTTACTTATTGCTGTTAGTTATTTAACAGTCACGTTTCTCCATGCCTTGGAACTAAAAAAAGAAACAGAGCTACTTAGGATGCAATAGATTAAATGCACAAGCACAGTGAATGTATAATTAAAACCAATTTCGACCTTTTTTACTATTGTGCTATAACTCACAGAAGGGCGCAGGGACACAGGGAGGGTTCTAGAGATTTAAAAGGTAGAGAAGAGATACTACAAAAGCCTGTCCTGGATTTGAGTATTCAAAACCATTCTCTTTTCTTTTCTATTCTTTTAGAGCAGGCTGATACAAGTTATCACTTGTATATCATCTGCACAGAGAAACAACACTATGTAACCTTTGGTAGACTGCATACTTTGCTATGAAGATTGTTAAGGATTGCTTTTGACTATCTTCATGAGGGACTCTTGATATTTTTATGGAAACAGCTTTGTTTATTAAATGTTTTATTATTTACATATACATTTATATTATTAGACATATATACAACAAACTAACTACAGCAAGAAGATCCATGACACAATCAGGAATTATATAAATGTTACATTTTTAGTGTTTTGGCTATTTGTATTTGGCAACCTCAAAGAAAACATCTTTCCTGTCTTGGTGCATCTAAAATTCTGAATGTAAATCAATATCTATCATATCTCATCATTTTCAACATAAAATACCTATTTAGACCTAAAAACATCTTAACCCCTAAACAACTAAGCTTAATTGTGAAACTAAACTAAACCTCATTAGAGACTTGAGTATACCAGGAGTGCAGGTTAGTAGCTTCCCAAATGAGAAGATGATAGAGACAGTTTGCTACCTGATTAGTCACCTAAAACTCTATAATGTTGGAGCATCATGTTCAGCCTTCTGGTCCAATATATCCGACAGACATATTTGTAAGGCAGGAACCATTGAAGACTTGCTTACCCAGTCTTGGCAGAGTTTGGCCATTGACTCTGCCTGCATCCAGGCTTGCCCTTTTTTAGTCAGAATTCTGTCTGTGGTAGAAACAAGAACATTTTGCCCAGTGGCTTGCTTGCCATATTTGAAACCATCTCCATAATGTGGTTCTTTGATGCTCATCATGCTATTTGAGATAGGCTGGGTGTTGTCTCATTGTCAGTGAATCTTTAAAAATAATAAAAACATTTAAAATGCCATATTCTGTATGTCTCGAAAATTTTTGAAGACTTTACCTAACTATTTTACTTATCTTTCTATAGAATCATATCTATCTGTAGTACCTAAGATGAATATTCTTGTAATAAAAATAGACTAGTAATGAATATGAATATGATTTTATCAACAAATAATAAACTTCTATAACTTATTTATCCTAAATAGCCTGCAATAGAACTTTTAAGGTATTGGAAGCAAACCTTGTATTATAATTGAATTATATATGTACAATACCTCATATTAGAGTAGAAATATATAATGTATGTGAAGAATAATCTTAAATTTGAATTCTATACCACTATATCTAAAATTAAACTTATTTTTCATCTATATACAAAATTCTATACCAGCAAACTAAAAAATAACCTTGTGAGTGACAATTAAGGCATTAAATTGCAGAGTAGATTCACTAATCTACTTTTTGTTCTATCTTCCCTATATATTTCTATATTCCCCCTTCTTTCTTTTCAACCCCAGTCTCCAAACCTAAGAATGGAAGATAAAGGAAAAGAGAGACACTTCTGAGTCCAACTTTGTTTTCTCTCTAAATAAGACCAATAATAACTTGTAACCAACTCCTATAGAAAATAACCCACTATAGCCCAAGAAAGCAACAAAAATCTACCTGATCTCCCTTAAAGGAAATGGGGAATCATTCTCTTAAGATTTTTTCTGGCTGATTTAGGATAAATTAATACCTTTGTAGGGGACCAAATAAAATTGGGGAAATGATTAAACAAGCTAGGAATAGCATTTGTGGTCCAGTTTCTAAATGTTGAGAAATTCTAGGTTTACTTACAGTCTGAAATGCTGGACCAACTTTTCTTCGAAGGAGTCCTGGGAGCTGTCCTGTTCTGATGAGGAACAGCAACTGAAGCACTTGGAGCTAGAACATGAAGGATGCAGGATGTCAGTGTCCAGCATGCTGAGAGGAAAGAATTCTATCAGGGCCGATCCAATGTCAGTGTCTTGTTCTTTTGGTCTGAAAACATAATTTCTCACAAGCATTATACAGTCCTAAAATTTTAAGTGTATAAGTTGTGCCTGATGCACAAAACAATTAAGGCTGGTTTTTTTTTCTCTTTGTATGAGAAGAAAAAAAGACATCTGTTAACCTTCATCATGCCATATGAAGAATGACATCTACAAATAATTCACAGGGATTCTGTAGCCAACAAGAATGTCTATGCCTTGACATTTGTGTCTCAGCCAGTCTCAGAGCCATTCCCATATAGTGGGATTAACAATATAAATTACCTGCTTGTTCTGCAGTTTAAATTCTTCACATCCTGATTGTATCCCCCTCCTTCATTCCCCCATGCCCCCTCCCTCATTCCCACTCCTTCCCTCCCATAGTCTTCAGAAAGGAGAGCCTCCTCCCCTAACATCTGATCTTAGCCTATCAAGTCTCATCTGTACTACTTGTAACCTCTTCCTCTTTAGCCTTCAAAGGCTGCCGTGCCAGGGGGGAAGTGATTAAAATTCAGTGGACTGAGTGCATGTCTGAAGTAGTTCCTACTCTCCACACTGTGAGACCTACAAGGAGACTGTGCTACCACATCTGAGCAGAGGGTCTAGTTCCACATCATATATGGTCCTTGGTTGATGTTTTAGTCTCTGTGTTGTAGTGTAGTTATCCTGTATTATGAGTCTAATATCTGCTTATGAGTGAGTATATGCCATGCGTGTCTTTCTGGGTCTGGGTTACCTCACTCAGGATGATCATTTTTAGCTCCATCCATTTACTTGCAAATTTTAAGATCTTCTTGGTTTTAATAGCTGAATAGTAGTCTATTGCGTAAATGTACTACAGTTTCTTTATCCATCTTTAGTTGAGGGACATCTAAGATGTTTCCAGATTCTGGCTATTATGAATAAAGCTGCTACGAACATAGAGCAAATGTCCTTGTTGTATGGTGGAACATCTTTTGGGTATATTCCCAGGAGTGGTATGGCTGGATCTTGAGGTAGAATTATTCCCAATTTCCTGAGAAAGCACCAGATTGATTTCCAAAGTGATTGTACTAATTTGTACTCCCAGCAGCAATGGAGTAGAGTTCCCTTTTCTCCACATCCTCCCCAACATGAGCTGCCATCTGAGTTTTTGATCTTAGCCATTCGGATAGGTGTAAGATGGAATCTCAGACTTGTTTTGAGTTGTATTTCCCTGATAACTAGAGATGTTGAGCATGTCTTTAAGTGTTTCTTAGCCATTTGATATTCCTCAGTTGAGAATTCTCTGTTTAGTTCTGTACCCAATATTTAAATTGGGTGTTTAATTTCTTGAGTTCTTTACATATTTTGGATATTAGCCCTTTGTTGGATATAGGGTTGGTGAAAATCTTTTCCCAGTCTGTAGGCTGTTGCTTTGTTCTATTGCCAGTGTCATTCACCTTAAAGAAGCTTTTCAGTTTCTTAAGGTCCCATTTATTAATGGTTGATCTTAGGGCCTGAGCTGTTGGTGTTCTGTTCAGGAAGTTTTTCCTGTGCCAATGAGTTCAAGGCTCTTATTCACTTTTTCTTCTTATAGATTTAGTATGTCTGATTTTATGTTGGGGTCTTGAATCCATTTGGACTCCAGTTTTGTGCAGGGTGATAGATATGGATCTATTTTCATTTTTCTACGTACAGCCATCCAGTTAGACCAACACCATTTGTTGAAGATGCTATCTTTTTTTCCCATTGTATGGATTTTGCTTCTTTGTCAAAAATCCAGTGCCCATAGGTGTCTGAGTTTATTTCTGGGTCTTTGATTCGCTTCCATTGATCAACCAGCCTATTTCTATGCCAATACCATGCTGTTTTTAGTACTGATGCTCTATAGTACAGCTTGAGATCTGGGATGGAGATTCCTCCAGAGGATCTTTAATTGTACAGGATTATTTTAGCTATTCTGGCTGTTTTTGTTTTTCCATATAAAGTTGAGAATTGATCTTTCAAGCTTGGTAAAGAATTGTGTGTGTATTTTGATGGGAATTGTATTGAATCTTTAGATTGCTTTTCACATGATAGTTATTTTTACTATATTGATTATCTTGATCCATGAGCATGGGAGATCTTTCAATCTTCTGAAATCTTCAAATTGCTTCTTTGGAGATTTAAATTTTTTTATACAAATCTTTCACTTTCTTGGTTAGAGTTACATCAAATACTTTATATTGTTTGTGGCTATTGTGAAGGATGTAGTTTCCCTAACTTCTTTCTCACCCTTTTTGTAATTTATATACAGGAGGGCTACTGATTTTTTTAGTTGATTTTGTATCCAGCCACTTTGCTAAGGGTGTTTATTAGTGGTAGAATCTTTGGGGTCACTTATGTATATTATTACATCATCTGTGAATATAGGAATGGAGAAAGTTTTTTGAATGTTACTTTCAATGGAATTCTTATGTATTCTCAGTGTGAAAATTAGTGTAGCTAATAGCAAGATTTTTTAGAATATTAAAATAAAGCTATCATATAATCGAGCCACACCAGGCATATATACCCCAAAGAATCAAAGTAATTTTACTATAACAATCCCTGTACAATCATGTTTATCATGGCTCTAGTCACAATAGCCAATGTATAGAATTAGCCTAGGTCCACAACAGCAAAGGAATGGATAAAGAAAATGTTATATATACACATGATAAAGTATGATCCAGCCTCAAAGAACAACATAATTTAATTTACAGGAAAATGGATGGAAGAAAAGACCATCCATCATGTTAAATACAATAAGCCAGATTCAAAAAGAGATCAGCTAATACATTTTTCTCTTATTTTTTTTCAGGATAAAAATTATAACAGGGAAGCAGAAGGTGGAATATTAGTTAAGAGGAAGGGGATGGAGGCTGGGGAGATGGCCGACAATAAGAATGGGGTGGACATTATCAAAATATGATAGAGTTATATATCAAATTGTCACAATAAAATCCATTGCTCTGAATAATTAATACGTGTTAATTTAAAAAAAGCCATTACCAAGCACACAACTGGAATATTATAAGGAAAATAGAAAATGTAGTGGAGAAATATGTGAAGAAATAGTGGCTTAGAGCTTTCAGAAGTTAATGAAATGTATTAAGCCGAAGCCAAGAATGTAAAGAACAATAAATGCAAAAGTAAAAACCAGATAAAGTAATGACAGCTCTCCTCAAATGCCCACCTAGACATAAAATCTAGGCAACATAGTTTCAGCTATGCTGAGTTTTTGAGTACTTATATTAATTTTAGGGTCAACTTGTGAATTTATGAAAAAAGCCATTTGGAATTTGGGTAGAAACTGTGTTGAACTTTCTGTAAACAAAATACAAAGGGAAAATCTCGCTGTGTCCAAAGGTGTGTGTGTGGGGGGGGAGAGACATTACAAACAGAAAACAGGCAAGAATTACAGCACAATTCTTGTCAGAAACCTTGCAAATCCAGAAACAATGAGTGACACTTTTAAAATGCTGCAAGGCAAACAAACCTTTTATCCCCATATTCCTAAAGCTAGAAATAATACCTTTCAAAAAATGAAGGAGAAATAAGTACCTTCTCAGAAAAGTGAGAACAAAACAACAACAACAACAACCCAAAGCAAAACCAAGGAGAGCTACTCTATAAGAAAAGAAGCTGGAAGATAATGCCATACCAGATTAAGAAGAAAATTTGAATTGGTACATAAAGACAAGAAGACTTCAAATGGACCAAACTGAGACCAATTTTCTTTCTTTCTTTCTTCCTTCCTTCCTTCCTTCCTTTCTTTCTTTCTTTCTCTCCTTCTTTCTTTCTTTCTTTTTTGTGAATGTGGGACTTCTCTATATATTCTTGATTATGTAAGTGATTTATCACATTGTCTCCAAATTAGCCTTAATAGCGCTGGGGAGACAGCTCAGCAAGAGTTTGAGGTCAAATCCACAGTACACGCATAAAAAGTGGGGTGGTGCTGGTGGATCTGCCTCTGACTCAGTGCTGATGCGACAGAGGCAGAATTACTGTGGCTTGCTAGCTGCCACTGTAGCTCGAAGTTCAATGAGAGACCCTGTCTCAAGGGAATAAAGCAGAGAGTGATAGAACAGAACCTCTGACATCATCTGGCCTGTGTGTGTGTGTGTATGTACGCCATATAATACCTCTCTCTCTTTTTCTCACACACAATTAAATTAAATTAAAAATAAACAAATAAGTGAAAGTTAAGTTCAATTTAACTATTATGGTTTTCAATTTTGGCTGCTGGTGCTTCTGGTGTCCTAAGAATCCTTTACCTACTCCAAGCCATGAAGAATGTACACGTTATTTTCTTCAAAGGATTTTTAGTTTTAGTTTTCAAATTTAGATTTTTGTTCCATTTCAAGTGAACTTAATATATAATATAAGATAGTGGCCTAACTACTAAATTTATTTTCTTTCCCCCTTTATTTTTCTATTTTTCTTTCTTCTTCTTCTTCTTCTTCTTCTTCTTCTTCTTATTATTATTATTATTATTATTATTATTATTATTATTATTATTATATCATTATTATCATTGGAGTTAAGTTTCTGCTGTGTGCCCAGTCCAATTTTGAACTTTCAAATCTCTTGAGAATTGATTTTTATATATTGATCTGTGCTGACAATTTATTGAATGTATAGGTTCTTATAGTTTTTCACTGTTATAAAAATCATTTAGTAGATTATTGTAATCATGTTATCTGAAAATTGAGATATTTTTACTTCTAGCATTCCTATCAGTATGCCTTTTACTTCCTTTGCCTGCCTCCATTATAATGGTGAGAAAAACAAAGTAAGAGTGGACATTGTTGCCTTGTCCTGATTTTCTGGGGGAAAACATTCACTCATTGACCGTTAAATAAAATGTTGACTTTTTAAAATATTTTCATGTATGTGTACTCCTGTGTATGCATGTTTCTCATGTGTGTGGGTGTGTACTTACTTGGTGAAGTTCAAAGATTTATGTCAGTAATCATACTTGCTTGTTTTTTCTGCTTTATTCCTTGACGTAGGGTCTCTCAGTTGAACCCAGAGCTTGCCAATGTGGCTAGTCTTGCTATCCAGTTTGCTGTGGAGATCCTCTGTCTTTGTCTTCCAAGGCTGGCATTATAGCAGGCTGCCACACCCATCAAGCACTTTCACTGGTTCTCAGGATCTGAACTTCAGTCTTCATGCTTACAGGACAAGCACTCTAACTACTGAATGATCTCCCCAGCCTGTTTATTTTTCTTATCTTAGCTTTCTTTTATCACCTTTTGTAAGTTTCCTTTTATTCTTTTTTTTTTTTTTTGCTTAGCAACCTGCAGGATTTTATTTAACTTTTTTCTTTTTTAAATAATTTATTCAGATTACATCCCAATTGTTATCCCCTCACTTGTAACTTTCCGTTCCCCCTGTCTCCCTCTTTCACCCTATATCCTTCCCCTAGGTCTGTGACAGAAGGGGACCTCCTCCCCCACTATATGGTCAAAGCCTGTTAGGTCTCATCCTGGTAGCCTGCTTATCCTTTCTCTGAGTGCTACCAGGTCTCCCCACCAAGGGGAAGTGGCCAAATAGGGGGCACCAGAGTTGATGTCAGAGTCAGTCCTCGGTCTCCACACAACTGTGGAGAATGCATTGTCCATTGACTAGATCTGAATATGAGTTCTAGATTTACTGCATGTATTGTCCTTGGTTGGTACAGCAGTTTGTGCAGGCCCTCCAGCACCAGATCAGCCAGCCTTGATGGTCTTCTTGTAGGGTTCCTGGAGCCTCTGGGTCCTTCTATTTCCCCATTCTTTCATACCTCTCTCACCTGGAGTCCCAATAGCAAGTCCCAGAATCTGTCCCAATCCCCTGCTGAGTAAAGACTCTCAGAGGACATCCATATTGGGCTAGTATCCAATTATAAGTAAATATTTATCATGGGCACTGGATTTTTGACAAAGAAGCCAAATCTATACAATGGGAAAATGTTGGAGGTCTGGTGTATTATGATGCTAATTTCTGCTTTCTGTCTCTTCACCACCTGTACTTTGCCTAAGAGCCAAACCTGTTTGATCAATAAAAGGATATCACACCTGGACAGGGCAAATGGGACAGGCATGTTTAAGGTTCCAGGGCTTGGAGAGACAGCATCTTTGGAGGAAGAGAGACCAGAGGAGAGAAGAGGAAGAAGAAGCCTGTGCAATGGGGTTAGGTGGAGGAGAAGCACATGGCCAGCATGGATGGATACTTTGCCCAGATGATGATAATCAGCAAGTATTTGGGATTATGGGTGGGAGGTAGCTTGATAGAAATTATTAAAAGCAGATGGCATGAGATTCGGGGCTGGTATCCTATACCTGACCCATTATGGGAAGAAGTTTATGGGATTAATATCTGCTCTGCTCCAGGTTAACTAAAGTTATTTTAAAATATAGCAGGTGTCTATGTCTTCATTGATTGCTAACAGGTTAAAAATACTGCTGTAATAATAATTATGGGCCTAATAATAAACATTATTAGGCCATATTGGTAAAATAATTGCAACAGAAAAAGGATAACATCTTCAAAAACTGGAGCTGGTCTAACTGGATGACTACATGTAGAAAAAATGCAAGTAGATCCATATTTATCACCATGCAGAAAGCTCAAGTCCAAATGGATTGAAGACCTCAACATAAAACGAGAGACACTAAATCTGTTAGAAGAAAAAGTGAGAAAGAATTTTGAACTCACTGGCACAGGAGACAACTTCCTGAACAGAACACCAACAGCCCAGGATCTAAGGTCAACAATTAATAAATGAGACCTCGTTTAACTGAGAAGCTTCTGTAAGGCAGGAGACACTGTCAACAGAACAAAACAACAGCCTAAAGACTGGGAAAAGATCTTCCCCAACCCTACATCTGACAAAAGATTAATATCTAAAATATATAAAGAGCTTTTTATTCTTTAAAAAATTCTTTATTATAATTTATTCAGATTATATCTTGATTGCCATCCTCTCACTTGTATTTTCCCGTTCCCCTCTCCCTCCCTCTTTTGCCCTACTCCTCTCTCCTAGACCTCTGACTGAAGGGGTCCTCCCCCCCACTATATGACCACAGCCTATCAGGTCTCATCTGGATAGCCTGCTTCCCCTTCCTCTGTGTGCCACTAGGCCTCCCAGTGGTTTGGTTTTATCACCAAAGGTGATAAATTTTGTCAATTGTATTCTATTTCTCTGTTTTGCGATAAATTTGGTGTCTATATGCCTAAAAAATACTGATATGGGTATTTGTAGGGTATCTTTATCTAGCTTGACTATCAGGATGTTATTGGCTTCATGCAGTAATCTGAGATGTGTCCTCTCATCTATCTTTTGAAAGACTTTATCAAGAATTCTACCTTTGCTCTTTTGTGATCAGAGGACATGGTTTGTATGATGTGAGTACTTTTAAACTTATTGAGACTTTGTATGTAAAGTCAGACAATCATGAGAGAGCTCTTATATACCTATAATTCTCCCCCACCCAGAAGATTACCAGGACCAAGTACTCATGAACATTCAGAGTAATTGAAATTCAACTGAATTCAAGATAGTGCTACCATTTAAAAACATAGCTTGGTAGTTTGTCATCATATTGAGCAATCGGTTGATATATAGCAATCTCAGTTTCAACTATTTGTTCTCATGAACTGAAAAGTTAGGTTTAGTACTGAAGTTTTTCATGAATAGCAGGTGTGTTCCTAATCACTACAAGCTGCAAAAGTCCTAAATGTCCTTCAGCTGGCAGATGAGAAAGAATAAACTACTATCTCATATACCATACTTGTGTAGTTGCGCTTTAAATGCATTTTACTAAATGAAAGAAGGAAAATATACACTGCTTATATTTACATGACAATCTGTTCAAGGAAAGTAAAGTAGTGGTACTCATGGTTTAGCTGGTGAGGGTGCTATATATACTAAAACGTAGTGTCATGAGGCAAATTTTTGTGGTGAAATTATTTTGAGTGATGATTCACATCACTCTATATACTTTTCAAAGACAATAGACATGAATGATAACCAGAGTAAAATTTGTCACATGTAACTTTTAAAAAATCAGCAAGGATGTGGTGGGAACGTGAAATAGAATAAAAAAGAAACAAATGAAGCTAGCTGGGATGAAAATAAATAGCATAACCATGCTGGAAACTATAGGGAAGGAGAGGATTGACTAAAGGAACTTTACATAACAGCATTTTGCCTAGACTCTGTAAGGTCAGGGTCAAAAAGAGCTTTCTATATTACTATTCTCTACACCTGATCTTAGCTAATAGCTAGAGAAGCAGTTCAATATTGTACTCTAGGGAGCAAATCTATCTTTGACATAAAATGAGTTGACAATATTGAAACTATTTAATATGAATTTTCGTGTTAAACCAGCAAGTATATATATTTATAGATAAGGAACTTTGAATTTCACTGATTAGGAAAAGTAGATAAAGAAAGGAGAGAGGCTAGAGTAAACTCCATAGTGCTGAATTAGATCTGTAATTATCAATGTGAGCTTATGGGTTTTAAATGCCATTGGCCTGCTGTTTCTGGATTTATGGGGTCTGCGTTTGTGGGTTTAATCTATTGCAGATTGAAAATATTTGAGAGAAAATTTTATCCGATTATTTGTACAGACTATTTCCATCATTCCCTAGACAATGTTATGTTGTGTTAGGTCTCATGTATCTGAAGATGATTTTAAGAATATGGGAAGATGTATGCAGTTTCTTTGCAAATGCTATGTCATCTTATATAAGTTATGTGAACATTGCTGTGTGTATGTGTATGCTTGTGCACGTGTGTGCGCTTAGAGGAATGGTAGAGAAGTAGACATTTGTGTGTATATATTGTGTAATGTTTAATATTAATCATCAATTTGAGATGATTGAGAATCACCTGAAAAACACCTCTAAAGATGTCTGTGATGGAATCTTCAGAAAGCCTTAACTGAGGATGGAATTCTACACTGTAGGAAATGTAGAAGCAACCTTTTAGCTTGACATTATGGACTGAATAAAAAGAAAACAGTAGAAGCTCAGTTGAGTGTCAACTTTCTGATCTGTTGATATGAAAGGAGGCACAGCCATACAATTTACCAGTTATTTCTGCTACTTTTCCCCACCATGCTAGATTTTACCCTCTTAAATTATTAGTCAAAATAAAGGCTTCCTTCTCTTAGTTGCTTGTGTCAGGAATTTTGTTGAAGTACCAAAAAACAAAAACAAACAAACAAACAAAAAACCCTACCAAAAAACAAACCAACCAACCAACCAAACACAAAACCACATGGAATACACACACACACACACACACACACACACACACACACACACACACACACTTCCTGTTTAGCCCACCAAGAGGACCTAGAAGTGGTTATTGGTTATATACCTTCACATTCAGATTTTGGTTTGCAAAACTTAAGTTTCTAATAAAAACAACCAGAAATCTTTGAAGAAGTGATGGATTCCGGGGCTGGAGCACGAGATCTGTTTGGGCATCATGTGGCGTAACAAAATACAGATTATTTTTAAGTGTAAGAATTCTGGAGGTAGGAAACAATCTGAATGAGCTCTCAATTACGACAGTGGGAACAGTTTGCATAATAAAATGAACAACAGTAGTATTCATTCAACCATAAACGCCAGGATAAAGAATTTATGAGTCTAGACTGATATAAATAAATGTAGTAAATAAATAAATAGGGGAGGAGAGAAAGCTCTTCCATAGAGAAGAATGTCCAATTAATAAATGTATAAGTGAGAGTTAGAAAATGACCATTAGCGAAGTAATATTTGATGAAGACAAGACCCCAATGCTGCCTATTAGCCTGTAAAAATGGGATATTATTCTTTTTTTTTAGCCTAGAAGTATTTCTATCAAGTTATTTAACAACCACAAAGAGAAAAACAGTAACTGGAGAGCAAGTAAATAGAGAGAAACTCAGTAGACACACTACTTGAACCAAATGATCAAGGCTTACATTGTCAGTAATAAAGCATATCATGTGTCCCCTGCTGTGAAATACTGAGAAGGGTATAGCACTACTTCTGGGATATTCTTGCCAAAATGAATGTTTCTGAAAAAAGACACAAGGTAAACGTGGAGAAATTTCAATTAGAGGAAATTATGCAAAGTATTAGTTGTTATCAATTGTGAAGTTAATGAAATTTGGAGATACCCCTTTGGATCTTCGAACCTAAAACAAATTCTTAATTTTGACAATTATTCCACACTTACATCAGAAGTGAACATTAGCAGAAGCTGGGTGACCAACATGTGAGAATTCTTTCTACTTTTTTTTCAACATTTCTACACAATATTATATCTTTTCTCTACATAAAGAGTTGCTGAAGGGGAAAAAGATACAACCAAGAAAATTAATCATAAAATAAAACCTTAGTCCTTTAGTTTGGGGAAGGGAAGAACATAGAATGCCAGAGAGGTGGGCTTCTGGAATTCCTGAACAGCAACCTTCCACACCTGAAGTTATTTTAGTTAAAGGTTTCTGCTACCAAACAACAAGCATAAATCAATATTGCACCATGTTCAAGCTCTTGAACAGATTGGTACATCTTACGACAGGTACATGCATACTTTTATTCTGCCCTGGGTCAAATTTGATATCATGTTATTGATAGAATATATTTTACTAAATCATGCTACAGAGATGAAAGGGAGAACTCATGGTATCAATTAAATAACAATTTAGTTTTGCTCCTAAGTAACCTAGGAGCCTATGGAATGTGTATATAAAAAGCAAGAAACAGAAACAAGCCCAACCACGAGCTGCAGTTCAGCCACAGAGGAAAGTGTCCAGTGAGCTCTGAACTTGTGGTATGATGATAAAAAGGTAGCAGGAACAAAGAGGAAGCAATTTGAGTCTATATGGATGTGCAGAGCAACTATTTATAAAGTATGTTCTGTGTGCGTGACTTCAAAGAATTGTCTTGCAAAATGGTCTTCTAGCCACTGGGATGTGTAACACAAATCGTTTCCCCTTTTTGTCACAAAATGCAGGTACAATGTACAAGATATAGTTGGGTTTTAACAACTGAAACACTCTCACAATATTAAGTTACATTTCTCATTGCACCTTAATGGAGGGGGTCTTGATGGGATATAGTCCATCACATCAGGGAAGACCCAGCAGTGAGACCCTGAGGCATCTACTAACATTGCATCTGCATTCAGGAAGCAGAAAGAAATGGATGCTGGCGTTCAGCTTGGTTTTGTTGTTGTTGTTGTTGTTGTTGTTGTTGTTGTTGTTGTCGTTGTTGTTTTGTTCCCTTTTCTCCTTTTCTTCAGTCTGGGCATCAGCCCATACTTAAACATGGCTCTTCTTTCCTTTATTAAACTTCTCTGGAAATGCCTTCATAGATGCAACAAAAGCTGTTCCACCTAGATGATTTTAAATCTGGTCAAGCTAACAGTAAAGATTAACCAAAACACAGATGTAACTGGCTTTGCCAAGGTCACATAACAAATGGTCAGGTCAGGTCTTGGATGCTAGCCCTCCAACTCTTGGCTCCTTGTGAAAATTCAGTTTTTGAAATAAAGATAACCTTGTGCCTGTACCTCTCGAGGGGGACCAAGTGGGTACACAGAGGTCCGGATCGGTCTACGCTTTGAAATTTTGTTTTAAATTTTTCTGAACAAAATTCAGGATATATTTCAAAAGGCACATTTTATCCTTACTGTTTAGACACACGCCCTTGAGAATGTATCAAATCCATATGTTACTGATCAATTTGCATTGCTGTAATTCATTAAAATGCTGCTTTAGAAGTTATTGAGTATTTGAACACATTGTGAGTCTTATTCCAAGTACTGGGAAGCAGCTCTACTGACATTCTTTTTTTTTGTCTTTTTTATTAATTTATTCATATTACATATCAATTGTTATCCCATCCCTTGTATTCTCCCATTCCTCCCTCCCTCCCACTTTCCCCTTACTCCCCTCCCCTATGACTGTGACTGAGGGGGACCTCCTCCCCCTGTATATGCTCAAAGGGTATCAAGTCTCTCCTTGGTAGCCTGCTATCCTTCCTCTGAGTGCCACCAGGTCTGACATTCTTAAGATCAATGTAACACTCGTTATATAAGTACAGCCTTCATGCATCCATTTCAGAAGGGGTAAGTGTAGTACATTTGGACTTTGTTCTGTTTCTCAGCCTTATCAGTCTTCAAGGTGTGGCATTTCCATAGGATTGTCTCAGGTAGGATGTCAATAGTTTATAAATATGGAAAGAATAGGCTGGAGAGCTGGTCTTGTTCTGGGATCGAGTCCCATCTCCATCACTTAATAGCTGCTATCAGGCAAGGTCACAGAAGGAAAAACAGATGGCTCACTCAAATTACTATATTTCCAGGGAGGGTTCCTAAATGAATAATTTACAAAAGTGTGCAGAGGGTACCAGGGAAGAAAATTAATGATGTGTTACTTCTGGGTTGGGAAGGATTAGAGGAAGGAGAATGGTTTAAAAAAAATCCAGAAAAAATTCAGGTGTGTAATTCCAACCCTTGGAAGGCTGAGACAGGAGAATTGTGAGTTCAAGGACAGCCTGAGTTACATAGTCAGACACTGTCTCAGAAAAAAATAAAGGAAAAGAAAAAAAAATAATCAGAGAGGTACATGTGACAGAAACCAGGCTATCTATTGAGGGAATGCACACAGCCTGAAAGAATGTTACAAGGAGGAAGCCAAAGGATAAATAATCAACCTTGTTTTCTTCCTGTCTACTCATATTCTACTAGGATGCCCCACTGGGTGATTCCAGATTGGCAAGGGAATCAATGAAGTCACTGAGCAAGACACAGAAGAGGTGAAAGGGGATCTGTGGAGGCAAATGAAAAGAATTTGTTGTTGCGTATTTTATCTTTTTTCCCCCCTGTGGTCATACAAGTACTGATGTGGGCCAATGGAAGCCAGAGAACATCTTGCAGGAGTGATTTTTTTTTTGCCTTCATCATGGGTTTTAGAGACGGAACTCAGGTTATGAGACTTGTGTACAAGTGCTTTTACCTCTAGAGCCATCCCTCTGGCCTGGCCTTACACTTTAAACGGATATCGTGAAACATGTTATAGAATTGGTAGGGTTTAAATGGAGTGTTAGGTCTATAGTGCCTGGTGCCAGAGCTCATTCCATCTATGTACTTTCTGGTCTCTGGGGCCTAAACGTGATGGTTCCAGGAGCTCAAGAAGATACACTATCAAATACTGCCTCAACTATAAATTAGGAACATGGCTCTGAGAAACTTTTTTTGTAATTAGTTAACTAAAAAAAAAAAGTAGGTGTCCTTGTTTGCAGCTGTATAAGGTGGATCCTTTCATGCTCATTCTTCCCCACCTGCCTCAGTAGGATCTGGCTGTGACGCTCAGGATGGTTTTTCACTAACTATCACAAACCTGCTTCAGCCTCCTGAATATACAAGCATGTACCAACAAGATCCACCTTCATTGTTTATAAGGATGAACAAACCTGGAGCCAAGGAATTCTATTCTTGCTTCAATATCCTTCTCATCTAAAGAGAGTGCTATAAATGTAGTACCTTTGAACTTACAAATGCTCATTACTAGCCAGAGACTTTAGTATGTTGGGAAAAAAATGTTTTGATCTTTCAATTGAGGAAATGATGAGGCATTTTTGTGGTTTTTTTTTCTGTTTAAAGACTCTACATCTCTTTTTGTGTATAAACAAATTAAGTAAAATCAAGATACTGGGATTTCTGTATCCAAATATGTTCTGGTATAATATAGATAATGTGAATATTAACTAAGGGTAGCTATGTTCTGGTACATAATATAGTTTTAATGCAAAGGAATAAGAGGAAGAAATAAAGCTGTGTCGATCACTGGCTGACCTCCATTAATCTATTAGACATGGCTAGAAAATGCCACTATTCCCAAGAAAGAGGAGGAACGAGCCTCAGCTATGGAAGAGTAGACTCTGTGCTTCACAAGGGCCTGGCTTCAAGGCCCTGTATACAAGAACAGGTTAAAAAAACACCAAAAGAGAATAACTTTAAGAGTCTGGAATAGGAATAAGAGTCATCAACAACTAAGGCATTTTTTCCCCTAGCAAATTGTTCTGGGCTCCAGGATGCAGGCCATGCACTTCTGCCATCTCTCTGGCTCTCATCTCTTCTGCTCCTCAGTGACAAACACTAGCAATGCCCAATTTCTGTGCTTCCCATCTGTAAGTCAGGTCTGATGAAAACCTCCTCTACGTTTTTTTAAAATCATAATTCAATGTAATAACGCAGGTAGAAGGCCACACGAGGGCAGAGCCTCAGTGATCACGACTCCCTTTTCTGTGTGTGCAGCTCTCCTTTACTTTCTAATCTAGCCATCTATCTCAGAGCTTTGGTGAATGCAGGTGCTGCAATTAGGTCAGAGAGTGGCTATTCCAGTACCTCAGTCTCCTCTTTTCCAAGCTGTGGATATGAATAATCCTGACATAAATCTCACTACTCCTGATAGAAGTTGTGTTTCCCTATAGTTCGGTTCTAGAGTCTATCTTTGAAAGAAGGTATATAAATTCTTGGGCTTCCTTAATGGTATTTCAGAGGATGTGATTATGGACGTTTCCAGTGCCCAATGGCTCTTGTTTGGATGGAATCCACTTTATTTGTACCGAGACAGCTACTTTCTAGAAGATCTCTGAATGGAAGAAAAGTTAGGGTGAGGTGTCATGCAGGCACAGAGCAGCATGAGTGCTGTGAATTGCACATAGCAAGAAACATTAAAAAGAGCAGTGCCTATGTAAGCTGACAGGAGTTCATGAAGAGACAGGAAGACACTCAGCGAATGAGTGCAGAAGTAGCAGTTTGAGACCATGTCCTCAATAATGTGTCCAGGCACTGAAATCTGGGCTTTTCTGTGAATAATATGGATTGTTTAAAGAAATATGTGTAAGGCAAGAGGAACTTTGTACATGACCCCAGAGTTAAATGTTAGGCATCACTGTGTTCAGCAATGATGGAATGTGTGGGGTTTAGGTATGTGAAATGAGGATGAAGGTGAGTATGTGGGAAACAACCACACAAGGAGAGGACTTTTTAACTAGTCCCAAAATGATAGCACGCCCCTGGGTTTCTAGGAACTTATTATGTCAGACCTAAACTTTGGCTTCTCTCTTAATAAGGCACAAAAACAAAAGTGAATTATTCTACATCTCTAGGATTTAGAGGTCTGCCATCAAGGCATTGGCAGAGATGACTTTTTTCCCCCTGGGTTGTAAGGGAAGGATCTATTCCAGCCAGGCCTCCTTGCTAAGCTTTTTGACATAGCCATCCTTTTCTTGTGAGTTCCCATTATCTTTCCTTTGTAAGTGTCTTCTCAATGTATCCTTCTTCTATGGACATTGATTATATTGGATTAGGCCAATCCTCATAACTTGGTTTTCACTCGATGACCTTTGCATCAAGACCCTATCTCTCAATACAAATTTTTTTACATGCTGTGATACTTGGAGTGAAGATTTCCAGTGTAGGAATTTTCAGGGGCCATATTTAATCCATAACGACAGTAAACATATTTTTACTTACAGTTTTATTGAGGAGAGAGACACAGAGAGAGAGAGAGTCTATACCACAGCACTCACGTGGAGGTCAGAGGACAATGTATAGGAGTTGGCTTTATCTTTCCATCATGTCTGACCTAAGAATCAAACTTAGATTGTAAGACTTGACAGCAATTTCCTTTACCAGCTGAGCCATCTTCCTTGCCTAAGGGTAACATTTTAATCTAGGTTTTTATTTGAATGATTTGGGACCCATACAATGAATCAGGACGTGCTCTTCAGGTGTGTGGAAGATAGTGTTTGTATTGCTTCCCCCTGAAGTATTGCTAGTATTCACTTATTAGACCTTTATTGCTTCTTTTCTGTGTGTAGAATTTTGTGATACATGTAGCTTAGTAATAAATGCAGGTCTACTCTAGTTATGAGTTTCAGAATCTGTACATTTCAAGAAAGCATTGAGTTTATCTAAGTTGTTGATTATTGTTTATAACATTGCTACTCTTAATCCTTTGGGGTGACCCTTTCAGTGGCTTTGATAGTTTTCTCACATACCTGTCATTACCTTTTATTTCTTCCAAGCATCATCCCTCTATATGTTCTGACAGTCTTCTCTGTGTACAATTCTCTACTCTCTGGAACTCTGTAATGCCACCTCTAGCAGCCATGGTCTTCCCAGGTGCCTAAACTGTCTGTATTTATCCTTCCTCTGAATTCTTCATGGCTGTAGACTGGGAGAAATGAAAAGTTATATCTTTTTTTCCCTCTTGTTTGGATCAGGGTTCTTTATATTATCATATGCACTGGCCTGCACACTGCTACTTTCTGTGATTTGTCTCTATTTTCTTTGTTTCAGGGCTCAAGGAAGAATCGGGACCTGTTACTTCATCTTGAAAAGAAAGAGAATCTTCAGAAGAGCCATTTCACAGGCTATAAAGAAATGTTTTCTTTTCTTTTTAATTATGTGTGCCTCCTTGTGTGTATTGTATACATGAGTGCAAGTGCTCACAGAAGCTGGAAGAGACCACTGGATCCCTTGGAACTGAAACTGCAAGCATTGGTGTGTCAGTTGATATGGATGCTGAGAACCAAACTCAGGTTCTATGCAAGAGCAGTAAGTGCTTTTAACTGTTGAGCCATCTCTCCAGCCTTGAGTGTTTTCATATTGTTCCTTTATTTTACTTCTGTGACTGCATATTTGTTTGTGAAAAATGCTACCAACTCTGTTAATAGCTATAATTAGCCCAGAAATTTACCCATGTCTTTGGCTAGTGTTCTTTGTATGCAATCCTAGAGCCAAACTGACAGATGGATTGCAGTATTGTAAAGGTTATTTGACAAAAGACAAATGGGATATTAAGTTTCTCTTTCTTTCTATATCATGTGTATGTACACATGTGTGCATATATTATCTATTGCTGCATAACTACTTAGCACCAACTTAGCAGATAGAATGCTTCATATTTATTATCTGACAGTTTCTGTTGGTCAGGAATCTAATCATGTCTTATTTGTGTCTGTTTCTGGGTCTAATGAGGTTACTACCATCATGGTTGGTCATCAGGTAAAGTTGAGGTTTTATTTCTTGATTTGATTGGAGCAGGATGTACTTTTAAGCTCATGTGGTAGTTGGAAGGGTTAATTTCTTCAAGGGCTAATGGACTAATTTTTTTTTCACTTCTTTGCTAGCAGGTTTTCAGAATAAATTTTTAGTTGGTATATATCTTGTTCTTTCCATTGGGTAGTTTATCACATGAGAGTTTGTTTTTACTAATGCAAGTAACAGTCAGTTAGCATGGCAGCAGTTATAACCTTCAGCAACTTATCACAAAGTGATACCCTTTCCTATCAATTCTGGTATATCCTATTTGTGTAGACATGGGCCACATTCATACTCAGGGGCAGGGGTTATGCAACAGCATAAATACTAGGAGGCTGGAGTTTCTAAAGGGCATCTCAAATTCTATCCACCACATTCTGCTTTTATTTATTTATTTATTTATTTATTTATAGTTGTTTATTAATTTATTCTTGTTACATCTCAATGGTTATCCCATCCCTTGTATCCTCCCATTCTTCCCTCCCTCCCATTTTCCCCTTACTCCCCTCCCCTATGACTGTGACTGAGGGGGACCTCCTCCCCCTGTATATGCTCATAGGGTATCAAGTCTCTTCTTGGTAACCTGCCGTCCTTCCTCTGAGTGCCACCAGGTCTCCCCCTCCAGGGGACATGGTCAAATATGAGGCACCAGAGTACATGAGAAAGTTATATCCCACATTCTGCTTTTATAAATGTTGCTTTTATAAATGGTCTCTCTCTTTCCTTCTACCTCTCCCTTCTATTTCCTTCTCTCCTTTCCTCTCCCTCTTTCTCCCAAGTCTACCATATCTTTCAAAGCAGAAGCTAGCTAGTTGTATAGAAAACTAAAGCCTTAGTGATATAGTAGGAATGTTTCTGGCAAACAAATAAAAAAAGAGTTTACTGGAATTTTATGGTTAGGATCAAGCTGGGGCTGTGTGGGATACCAGTGAAAAGAAGATAGAAATGTTCTTACCTTTTTCAGAAGTAACACACCACAAAGATTTTTTAAAAAATTTAAGTAATAAAGTAGTGAATAATAGTCTGGTCTCTTGACAAAACTAAAGAATTAGGCATTAAGCCAAGTGGCAAATGCTATCAAATCATATCCCCAAGGTGGTTTGATGGCTTATAGGCAGTATAACCTATCATCTAAGTATTGAGTCTTAACCAACACATAGAATTTCTCAATTGGCAAATGTTGTTTTATGAGCCCCTTACCTAAGACCTATATGGCACTGGCCTCTGCTGTTACTTCTGTATTCCCAGAGCTCAAGGCCATGTGAGACAAATAGTTGGCCTTCAAGGAATGTGTACAAATAGAATGGCAGGAAAAAGAAGGTTAGGAATTAAAATGTATGCTAAGCAATGCTTAAAACCGCATTGAGAAACAGGCTAAGAAAGTATATTGTGTGCTTCTAACAATTTCCGTAGACAGGACTGTTTGAGACCTCAGAATATATAGAGACTTGCTTGTATTTTAATTTCCCCAAGTGTTTGCCTGTAGAAGTTCTTTATGAGTTAGTTTGTAAAAAACAAACAAACAAACAAACAAACAAAAAAACCACACACAAGTTGATCCATATTTATCACCCTGAATAAAACTCAAAGTCCAAGGATCAAAATGCACTAGATACACTAAATGCATTAGAAGAGAAAGTAGGGGAAGATCTTTGAACTCATTGGCACAGGAGACAACTTTCTGAATAGAACACCAACATCTCAGTCTCTGAGATCAACAATTAGTGAATGGGACCTCATGAAAACAAAAAGCTTCTATAGGGCAAAGGACACTGTTAATAGAATGAAATAACAGTCTACAGATTGGGAAACTATCTTCACTGATACTTCATCTTACAAATTACATGAAGAACTCAAAAAGTTAAACAGCAACAAACAAAATAACACAATTAAAAATGGGGACACAATCTTGTGGTTAATTTATAAGTATGGACTAATAAATGTATGTTATTAGGCTAACTATTATTATGGCAATCAATGAAAACACAGATGCCTGTTATATTTAACTTAAAAAAGTCTTTACCTGGGGCAGACACATATTATCTCCTAAGCCATCCTGCAACAACTCCCAGTCTCCATCCCATTCCTTCTGCGTCTAATGATTTTTTTGTTTGGGCTGCCTCCTATCCATAATCCCCAAATACTTGCTATTGTTATTCCTTTTGGCTATCTCTCTCCATGAGGAACTTAAGAGTCCCTGCTCTTGGCCATATAGGTCTTTTTCTATCCCATGGTGATTCTCTTCCTCCTTTTTCCTCAGTTCTTTCTCCTTTCTAACTCCCAAAGATACTTTCTGTCTTCCAAAGCCTGGAACCTTAGCCATGCCTATTGCATTTATTTGCCCAGGTATGTCTGCTTTTTATTGGTCAAATACAAATAAGTTTTTAGGTAAGGTTACATAGCAATACTTGGAGCACAAAGATAAAAAGCAGTAATTAGCATCAAAATACATCAGACCAACCTCCAACAGGCACAGTGCTAAACAGAAAATTCTTAAGAGAAGAATCTCTAATGGCTGAGAAGCACTTAAAGAAATCTTCAATCTCCTTAGTCATCAGGGAAAAACAAATCAAAATGACTCTGTGGTTCTGTCTTACACTGGTGAGAATGTCTAAGATCAAAATGTCAAGTGATAGCACATGCTGACAAGGATGTGGTAAAAGGGGAACACTCCTTCATTGACGGTGGGAGTGCAAACTTGTACAACCACTTTGGACCACAATATGGCATTTTCTCAGAAAACTGAGAATAGCTGTACCTAAAAGACCCAGCTATACCACTTATGGGTATATACCCAAAAGATGCTCCACCATACAAAAGGGCATTTATCCCATTATGTTCATAGAAGCTTTATTCATAATAACCAGAAACTAGAAACAACCTAGGTGTCCCTTAACCGAAGAATGGATTTTTAAAAAAAAAATCCTGTGGTACATTTACTCAATGGAATACTATTCAGCTATTAAAAAGAACGAAACCATGAAATTTGCAGACAAATGGATGGAACTAGAAAAGATTATGCTGAGTGAGGTAACTCAGACCCAGAAAGACATACATCACTTATAAGTGGATTTTAGCCACATAGTACAGGATAAACACACTTTAATTCACAGAGGCAAAGAAGATAAGTCACAAGGAAGATCCAAGGGAGGATACTCAAATCTCACTCAGGAGGATGAATAGAAAAGACAGAGGTAGTGGTTGAAGAGTGGGAACAAGGTAGGAGAGGGAGTGCAGAGAGAAATAAAGGTGGTAATCAGACCTGGTGAGAACAGGTGCAGAGAAAAGAGAAACTGTGGTCAAGGCATCTCTTTGAAGCTGAAGACCTAAGTCAGGGTAGGATCCTGAGAGGATATAAGGGGACTCTAGAAGAGACTTTTTAGTAGCATAGTGACTAAAGAGGATACCCTCTAACTAGATAAGACGCCTAGTAGGGGCAGGGGAACATCTACCTACACACAAAAACATCGAACCAAAATTTCCACTGCCTTTAAGATGAACAGGGATAAAAGGTAAAGCAGAGATTGAGGGAATTTCCAACCAATGCCTGGCCCAATCTGAGACCCAGCCCATTGGAAAGAACCAACCCCTGACACTATTAGTGATAATCTGCTGTGCTTACAGACAGAAACCTAGCAGAGTTGTCCTTTCAGAGGTTTTACCCAGCAGCAGGAATAAAACAGATGCTGAGACTCACAGCCAAACACTGGGCAATGCATAGGTACTCTTGTGGAAAAGCAAGAGAAGGAGAAAACAACCTGGAGTTGACAGGAGCTCTACAAGAAGACAAACAGAGCCAACTAACTAGGGCCCAGAAGGGCTTGTGGAGATACAAGGACCAATCAAGTACCATGCTTCGACTGGAAATAGGCCTCTTACACAGATGTAGCTGATGGGCATCACAGGCTTCATGCGGGTCCTCTAGTAAGAGGAGTGAGGGATGTCCCTGGCATACACTTTGTTACTTGCTTTTTGATCACTTCCCCCTGGCAGGACTGCCTTGCCAAGCCACAGAGGAAAAGAACACACTCATACTTGATGCGACTTGATGAGCTGGGATGGGTGCGTAGGAGGGCTTTTCTTTTTAAGAATAGAGGGGGGGGTGAGAGGGAAGGAGGGTGGGATTCAGAGGAGAAAAGGAAATGGGCCTACAACCAGGTTGTAAAGTGAATAAAAAAAGTAGCTTCCATGGAAGTAAATAATCTGGCAGAGAATTAGAAAATACTAAGGTATTCTACTACTGCTTGCTACGAGGCTGTCTTTTCCTTGACAATCCACAATTGTGTTATCCCTTCCCTCCTCATCTATCACTTTCTTTAGAAAGGTACGAGATGATTCTGATTATGACTCAGGATTTTGTAAACTATTTTCCTTGAAAAGCCCCAAAGCTTACTGTATAAGATTTATTAATGATTGAGAAAAAGCCATGTTTGGAGTAAAGGGGGGGATGTGTTATGAGAGTTTTGGTTTTTAAAAAACCTAGTCATACAAACAAAAAAATATTTATTCATAAAAAAATGTAGTCGTGTTATGTGAGTATCTTTTTCATCCCAAGTTTTAGATAAGAGGCTGCTTCAAAGCAGGTGAGTTTTTATTATTTGCCTCCTGCACTAGCACAGGCATGATCCTTGCCAGCTACACATAGTATAATTCTGGGAACTCTGGAGAAGATATAAATGGGAGAACCCTGATAGGACCTGTGATGGCTGCTGATCCCACAGCTGCTGCCCCCTCTGTTGCTGGTTCATCCTGATGCTACATTTGATATTGCTAGATTGTTGGTTTGCTGGTTTGCTGGACTTCTGGATATTCGAATAATGAAGTTTAGACTTGCTTGCCTCAAGGAATGACCATTTGGTAATACCCACTGGTGTACAATAGTCTATAGGAAGACTAGATTTTGAATTAGACATTTCTGCATTCATACCCCAGGTCCAGGTACTACTTATTGTGATATATTAGACACAAAACTTGAGAATTTCAGTTTCTTTATATATAAAAACAAATTATAATAATATTACAAAATAGGTTTTATTATTGAATGAAATAAAGTAAGTTAAATGTGGGCCACATAGTAAACTCTTCATACTTAGCAAAATTGTTATTTCTTCAGTGAATTCTGTGGCCAGTTTATTCACTCTCAAAAATCCTAAAAATTTTAATATTTAAAGACTAGCTGCCAGAAGAGCAAAATGATATCTACAAGCCCTACAGCCTTTAGATTGTTTCATTGACTTAAAAATTTGAAATTTGGCAAGGTTTCTAGGAGGGCTAAGAAGTTTGCCAAATTCTCTTTTTAAAAATATAGTGATAAAACAGGATAAAGTTATCAATTTAAAACCTCTGATAATTAACTAACAGCATATAAAAAATTCAAGCTTTTATTTGTGGAAATTTAATGAACATCTATAAAAACAGTCAAACTTTCTGGGACTTTTCCAATTTCATCACCTTAGCTTCATAATCCTCCTCTGGCGGGGTGGGCTATGAGAAACAGCTGCTTGGAGTTCTCCTAGAAAGTAATGACTTTACTTGAGGCAGAACTCAGAGGATTTCATGCCTGGATAATTATCAAAAACAATACCAGTCTCAGTGGCAAACAATCAGGAAAGAACAACATTGCAGCTAGCCTGAGGTCACAGTACTGGCTAGGAAAAGCATCAAAATGACATGTAGCTAGAAACATATGTAGATCTACAGTCAAAATGGAATCAAATTATAAATCAATTGGAGAGAATAATTTAAGAAATCTAAAAATATTCTGATATACACAAACATATACCCAGTTTCTTAGTGGAAGAAATCATTTGAGAGATGGGAAAACTACTTTTTAGCAGGATAGGTACTTACAATGTATATAATATAGATAAAAGCACTCCTGAGGGAAGGTCTTAAAGCAAGAGGCTCAGTTAGCCTCCACCTTATAGAAACAGACAAACAGGACTGGAGGTATAGCTCAGTGGTACAGATTTTTTGAAAATTATAATTTATTCATATTGTATTTGATTGTTATCCCTTCACTTGTGTCTTCCTATTCCTACCCATTCTCCCTCTTTCACCCTATTCCCCTGCATTAGACCTCTGATAGAAGGGGCCTCCTCCCCCACCATGTGACCATGTTGTTTAGCAGACATGAGACTCTGGGCTTCATTATCTCTCTCTCTCTCTCTCTCTCTCTCTCTCTCTCTCTCTCTCTCTCTCTCTCTCTCTCTCTCTCTCTCTCACACACACACACACACACCAGATGGTAGAATGAAGGAAAGAAATTAAAAATAGAAAAGCAAAGCAAAGTAAACAAAAATGCAGCAGAAAAATGTTAGGACAAAAGCAATAGAACATAAAACAGACAAAAATTGAAGAAATTCAGTGGAACCAATTAGTTCTTCTCAAAGATCAACAAAGTCTATATACAATCAAACTCAAGAATGAAAGAAGAGGTGCCACTACTGAACTGCAGAACTAAAGGAATTATACACCGAATCCATGAGGAAATTTATGCCAAGAAATTAAACTGTTTAAATGGAATGAATATACTTGTAGAGGGACATAAATTTGCAGGTTACTGAAGATGACGACAAAGGAGATTCATTAGGAACCAGAACTAGACCTGAATTGATAAATGATAATTTTCTCACAAAATGAATGGATTACCTTACTAAGAAATTTTAGTAAATACTTAAAGAAAAAATATTAGTCTTTCACAGCTATTCCCATAAAAACACAAGAGCAAGAAACATTATTAATTCTTTTAATAGGATCAGTATTATTTTATATATCATGGTTAAAGACTATCACTGTGGCCAGTATTAACCTATACAACGGTTAAAGAGTGTCAGCTTGACTGGGTTAAGAAATACCCAACAAGAGCATCAATGATGTTTCTAAAGAGGTTTAATTGAGGAAGAGAAACCTCCCATTGTTGTTTTAAAATTTGGATAAGGCAGGGTGCAAGGAGAAACAGGGTACCAATGTCTAGTACAGGGCCAAGGAAGGGGAGCAGCCAGTTTACCAAGGGGTTTGAATACCAGGGTGTGGAGGAGTAGGGAGCATAATGTGCCTGGAGGTCCTGACAGGAGATCCTTGAGCTCTGGTACATCTAGCCCAGATTTGTTGATGTAAAAAACAACAATCATTACAGGGGTGTAGAAGCCCTGAAAGGGGAGATTAAGGCAGGAACTTGAGGGGTTACAGAGCCACCTGTTTAGAGAGCTTGATTGTTAAATTTGAGTTTGTACAGAGATGTTTGGAGTATTAACAATAGCTTTAAGATATATCTACGTAGACAGAGCAAGTTCTAATACTATATAAGTGTGAACGTGTAGTTACGAGCAATTCAAGGCTGTGGATGTCTTCATCTGATTAAGCTGCTTTCTGAGGATCCCAGTTAGTTGGCTCTGGCTGGAGGCTATCGTTTTCTGAGCTTTGGTGTCCTTTAAAAGGAAAGGTTAGGAAATGAACTCAGGACTTCTGGAAGAACAGACAGTGTTGTGAATCCTTGCGCTTTCCCCCCAGCTTTCTGGGGAGGATATTACCTGCTTAAGGGAGCTGAGGAATAAACATTGTTAATTATGTATTTGAGATAAACAGTAAGGCTTGTTTTGAAAAAAGTTGACTTGTTTGGATAGTTATTAATGTAGCTCCTCTGACCCAAGGTGTTACCCTGTAAACAATTTTGTTAGAGCATTGTTTGCTCAGTGTCTTTTTTCTTAGCTTTAGGCTGGTAGCCTGGCTGTTAGGGGACAATAAGGGGGCTGCTGGGCACCAGAAAACGTTTAGGCTGGTAGCCTGCCTACTTAGAATCTTAAAGGGAAATAAAAAAGACATTTGGGAATCAAACTCTGGACCTTTTGTTTCACAGCTCGAAACCTTCTCAGTTGAGCTATTGGATCACTCAGAGAATAGGGAGAGCCCATGGGAGCATTTGAGAGGAGTCTTGGTTTTAAAATGTGCTTACTTGTTTTGTTGAGGATCTGTCCTGAATTCTAGAGGATAGGGAAGTTTATTAGTTGTTAAGTTGGAAGGGGGGAGGGTGCAGACAACTCCAGTGGCTCCAGGATTGAGCACAGCTGTCCAGAGGCTGTATAGTACTCAGACCTGGGAGATCTGCTGCCTTTGAGTGAAGTCAAGAGGCATCGGAGTGAAGACCCCCAAGCCATCTTTCCCCAGCCATTTCAGAGAGTGCATGTAGCTGCAGCTAGCCTGTGGCCAGCTGGAGGGCCAGCCCTTGTCAATTTTATTTTTATGTTTGTCTTTGTAACTCTGTCTTTTTTTGTTTTGGGTGTTTGGGTGGCAGCAATAGAGGGAAGGAGGCCTGCTCTTTCTTGGGAAAGATGGGGCAGAGGTATGGGTAGAGATGGGGTAGAGATGAGGGCCACGGGGAGGAGGGAAGGGAGGTGAACCTCCTGTCGGTATGTACTGTATGAGAGAAGAATAAATAAAAAAGAAAAAATGGAAAAAGAAGTAATTAAAATGAAAAGAGTTAAGGAAAAAAACTACAGAGAAAACTAAAAAAGAAATAACATGGGAGACTAAAAATAAAAATGATGAATTCCACATTACAAAAATGTAAAATCTTTTTCAATGTGACAGTTTGGAGGAAGGAAAAGGAAGAAAGAAATTATGTGAGGGTTAAAAGGGCTGAACAGACATTTCACCAGAGATGTATACTAACTTCCTATAAGCATAGGTAAAATATGCTCAGTCACCTTTGTCATCAGAAAACTCATATCAAAATAATAATGAAAAATATAAACTAACAATGAGATACAATTTAAAAATAAACTAACAATGAGATACAGATTTTGAATCAGTAGAACTGCTATAATTAGAAAGACAGACAATAAGTGTTAGAAATGATGTAGAGAACCTGGATTGCTCATACATTTCTGATGGGACAGTAAAATGGTACAGCAAGCTGGGAAAATAGTTTGTCAGCCTCTTCTTCCTCTTCTCCTCCTCCTCCTCTTCTTCCTTTTCCTCCTCCTTCTCCTCCTTCTCCTTCCCTTCTTTTTTTCTCCTCTGCTTTCTTCTCCCTCCTCCTTTTTTTTGTCTTTTTGAGATGTGGTTTCTCTGCATGTATTCCTTGCTGTCCTGGACTTGCTTTGTAGACCAGGCTGTCCTCTAACTCACAGATATCTGCCTCCCTAAGATATAAGGTGCATGCCACCACTACCTGGTTTTTACAGTTTCTTAACAAGTTAAGCCTAAATATACCATATTATGCACTAATTTCCCTCTTCTACACCCATACACTAAAAAACGAAAAAAAGACATGTGTCTACAGAAAGACTTTTACACAAAATGTAAATGTCATCATTCATCATCACCACAGCACATGTCTATCAACATGTTTGTTTTTGTTGGGGTAGAATGAACTCAGGGCACTGTGCATGCTATTCAAGCACTGCATTACATACCCATACCCGTAGGCCACCACCAACTTTTGGACTGTTAAACACAATAGGTCTAAAGATAACACGGAATGATATTCAGCCATCAAAAGAAACAGAATACTGATGCATGCCAGAACATGAATGAAAATAAAAAACAGTGTTAAGTGAAAAGATGTTGCACAGATAGGTGTAAGTAAAAAACAAAAGTACTGTCTGGTATCTAGAGTCATCTGTAGCTGCATAGCTACGTTATAGCCGAACGCCATATGGTTGTTCAAACAGGAAAAAAAAAAAAAGAGTAGCATTTCATGTAATTGCTCAAATTGAGAACACACACACACACACACACACACACACACACACACACACACACACACAGAGTTAGAACTAAGAAAAACAACTGTGATGAATATTGCATTTTGCTTCTCTTTAAAGGCACTTCAGTATTACTAGCCCTTTCCTATCAACCATCTGATGGCATGACCCATCTTGAAATATAGAAAACACAAAATGGTGAGTAAACCATTTTATAGGAATTCACCTCCAATCTTAACTCAGGAATAATATTCTCCCCTTTTACTTAATGTTCAAACCTTCTTGAGAAGCCCTTTTTACCCTGTAATAAAACCTGCCATTTCTTAATTTGTTTTGTTTCTGAAGTCATTCTCTGCCAGAGACAAGAATTTAGAAACAATAGATTAGCGATCTCCATCTGATCTATTTTTTGAGATGTTCCAAATTTCATGTGCTGGTAACAAAGCTAGTTTTTTAAAAAAAGGAGTCTAATAATATAAAATATATTAGTAAGTTGTCATGTACAACTGAGAAGCTGTCTCTGGAAGCAGAGTAGCATAGACTCCCCTACCCTGACCACCAGCATTTCAGATCCAAGTATGCTTGTCTCAAAGTGTCTTCCAAGGCCCCTTTTCTGGGAATAGGTTGGCCTCTTGGCTATGGGACAAGAAGAAAGGAAAAGACAAAGCAACCGAGAGTACTAAAACATTGTGTTCTTGAGACCAGCTGGAAAGTAAACTATTTCCAGTACAGGTTACTATTGTTTATCCCATGACATAAAAATGCTTGCAGTGAGAACAGGAAGCTGGAAGCTTATCCATAGAGTACCTCTTAATTGGGAACTGCAGCATGGCTTCATCTTCCCTAGTTGATTTCTGAAAGATAGTGTAAGCCCTCCTCTGATGATGTTGCATTTGTTTGATCTCTCTTAATCAGTCCACTTTAGTTATTACTGATGGATATTGTAAACACTTGATTTGATGATGTTTGGCTGCTTCTATCTGCTACATGCTATTTGCTCTTTTACATTTACTATCCACATAAAACTCACTACTTTAAAACCTAAAGATTATTCCCCTCATGGTGCAGAATAGAGTCACAAAGGACCACATACTCTATGACTTCATTTAGAAAATATGTCTAGATAGAACCAAATCTAATAGAGACAAATAAGGATTATTGATTGTGAATGGCTGGCTATAAGAATGGGGAGGGATTGCAGATGGACCATAAGGTGATGATGACATTAGAAATTTGGATTGTGCCAAGCATGGTGGTGCACTCAGGGAGTCAAATGCAGAGGCCAAGGCTGGTGCATCTTATGAATTCAAGGCCAACCTGGCCTACAAAGCAAGTCTAGGACAGCCAAGGCTACACAGAGAAACCTTGTCTTTAAAAACAATAAATAAATAAATAAATAAATAAATTCATTAAATTAAATTTTAAAAAAAGAAAAAAGAAAGAAATTTGGAGTATAATGATAGTTGGTCCACTCTTCAAAGATACTATCATTAACTTGTACAATAAAACGGGGTGAAATTTGTGGTCTGTAAATTATACTTCAAGAAGTATTTACTTAAGAAGTAAGGGAGGTAGAAAGTGAAGCTTTCTACTCTTCACTTAACAGAAATTGCTTCTTTGAGTGGGAAGCTTCACAGATTTTAGTCCATCAAAAGCTCCTTGCCAAGATAAAATTAAAGAACATGTATCAAGAACACATGAGGGATGTTTTTTAATAATGCAGGCAGAAATTCACATATTGAGTCATTCACTTAGTATATTAGTCTGAAGTTGCTATACTATGGATTTTTTTATGAATTTGATTGAGACACATAGCTTTCATTCAGCTAAATTCTCTATTATAATTATGCTACTAATTTTCAACTTCTACTGAACCCTTATTTTGAGTCCGGATATTTTTATTAGTCAGGGTTCTCTAGAGTGGAATGAATTTCTCTCTCTCTCTCTCTCTCTCTCTCTCTCTCTCTCTCTCTCTCTCTCTCTCTCTCTCAATATAGATATAAAGTGAATTTATTGAAATGAGTTGCAGACTGCAGTCCACCTAACCCAGCACTGTCTATTTGTGAATGGAAAGCCCAATAATCTAGTAATTGTTTAGTCTCACAAGGCTGGATGTTTCAGCTGGTTTTCTGTATATACTAGAGAAATAAGCTGAAGAAATAAGTTCCAATGCCGGTAAAGGAATTCTAGTGCTAGCAAGGTGAGGGCAAGCAGGCAAAGAACAAACCTTTCTTCTTCCATGTCCTTTTATAGAGGATATGGCCCAGATGAAAGGTGTGTTTTTCCACCTCAAGATCTGAGTCAAAGGTAGGTGTCTCCCTACCTCGAAGTTTCATACAAGAAGTGGATTCACCCACTTTAAAC
The DNA here is from genome assembly GCF_964271855.1 of Acomys minous. Classification (NCBI taxonomy): domain Eukaryota; kingdom Metazoa; phylum Chordata; class Mammalia; order Rodentia; family Muridae; genus Acomys; species Acomys minous. Next base: position 117,230,985 of record NC_140488.1, on the reverse strand, counting down.
CAAGCAGAAAATCTCTCACAGGTGTGCCCTCCTTTTCTGGATTGTAGTTCATTTCATATATAGTCAAGTTGACAATGAAGAATAGCTATCACAATGTCTGGTTGTCTTGGAACTCATTATATAGACCAGGTTGGCCTCAAATTCACAGAAATACACCTGCCTCCCCTATGTTGAGATTAAAGATGTGTGCTACCACACTTGACTTGAAAACTCTGTCATCAAGGTTATATATGCACCCTGTTTTTGGCTATACTTTGGCAAGCTTTTGTTGTGCAAGGATATTGTTGAGCACAACATACTTCTATCTTGCTGGGAAGGAAAGAAAAGAAAAAGAGAAAATGTATTCTAAGTAAAGTTGACCTTTCTGATTTATTTCCTTTTAATTAACTTGTCAAAGAATATATTTTCTGCTTGATAGTCTCCTGTATTAGTAGTTTTTCAATAGCATACTGGTGATTTATTTCCTTTGAACAGTTGTTTTCATTCCTTTGTTCTTTTTCATTTAATTTTTAATATTTTTATGAAAATCATACATGAATACTATATTTACATAATTTTACACCTTCTTCTTCCCCTCCAAGTGTTCCTGTGTTTTCCCCAAACTCCATCTTTCAATGTCATAACCTTTTCTTTGATAATTCATTGCACACAGACACAGACAGACAGACAGACAGACATACACACATGCACTCAAGAGAGCTCATTTAATGCTGCTCTTATTTACATGTGTTTAGGGCTTACCACTTGGGATTGTATAATCTATGAAGGGACTCTTCTCTGAAGAAAACTGATGCCTCAACTTTCAGCAGACATTGACTGCCTCTTATTCTTTATTTAGGGATGGGAGCATGCAACACTCCCCTTATCTCATGTTGGCTAGCGTTGTCATAAGGCAGGTCTTGTTCAGACAACTGTAGTGTTGAGATTCCCTGTCATGTCTAAAAGGTGTTTTTCTTCTCTTTTACAGTCTTCTGATCTTTTCTTTCAAGATGTCCCTTGATTCCTAACACTGCAGTAATGGCACTAATACTTTGAAGATAATCAACATTTGTCTAACTAAGGCCTGCTTAGTAGGAGGGAGTTAAGACCTGGCCAACTGGTGACGTCATACATCTTAGAGGAGAACCTACTTCTGTCATTTTTCTAGATCGGTCTAGTTTCTAACTGCAGTCTAAATGCTTAGCTTTGTACCCACAGGTAAGTCTAGCTCTCACCCCTCACTGAAGAAACTTCTTTGTGCAGCAGATGGGGACCATTGCAAAGATTTACAACTGGTCAAAATGCAGAGAATAACTGACAGTTGGATGATTAAAGCCAACTGGTAAATCTATACCGCACGCCGTATACCTGAAACTTATCCCTTTATTCTATTTTCTCCTGCTCAGTTTGCAGATAAGTGTTGACTTTAACTGTTTCCCCTTCAAAATGCTTCCATTTGTATAGTTTTATTTTGGGCAGAAATCAAATACAAATACCTCCTAAATGGAAGTGGGTGGCTCCATGCTCTGTATAAAACTTGCATCTTCTGGTGGATAAACTTTTCCAGTTTTCTTGGATATATACCTATTCTTTCTCCCCTTTCATATCTGAGTACAAAATAAGGAATGGGGAAACAGGTTATGAAAGTGCCCTTTATCTCTTTGACTATTGACTTTTTACATGATTTCTTCCCATCCCCCAGGTATAGGAATTCAAGTAGCTAACAGGTTGTTCCAGCAAGATGTGAGCATAGGGTGAACTTAGAACACTCCTGAATTAAACTATCCTAGGATTAACTGTGAAAATTAGAGCTTAAATTGGGCCTTACTAAATTTGAACCATGAATCTGTTCACTGGTAAATTACTCGGCCAACAGCTTTCCTTTAAAGGAGGTAATTTTTAAGGACCTTTTAACATCCATTTGTGAAACACACCTGTACCCTTAGGAATAAACTAAAAATGTGAACCCTGCATAATTATGGCATCTATGAAAAGTTGGATTTGGTTGCTATTTATATGTTCGTTGACCAACTTCATAATATTTACTCCTATATAGTTTTACTGGGAGGCATATACTGAAGTAAACTCACATAGAACTCCTAAATGTTGTCAGTAAGGAAGTGCCTACCCGGGGCTTCAGCGATGGTTCAGGCCACTTACTACTTTTGCAGAGGGCCTAGGTTTGTTTCCCAGCATCCTCACCACGTAGTTCACAACTGCCTGTTATTCCAGTTCCAGTGGACCTGCTGCCTTCTTCTGGCTTCTGTAGGCATTGGGTACACATGTGGCACACATAACATGCATGCAGGCAAACCACGCATGCATATAAAATATTAAGTAAATAAATAAAATTTAAAAGAGCATGCACACCTATTATTTGATCTCAGCCTCACACTTTATGTATGCGTAATTTTTCTATGTCTACATGCATGAGAAGAAATGTGGTTAACATTTACTGTGGATTTTGTAAGATACACATTGGAGAATGCGTTCTTCCTCCTGCAATAGGGCATAATTACTTGGGGAGAAAAGTCAGAGATTTTAAATAGGGCTGCCTCTACTAATAATACTGCTGAGCATTTGGGATTAGTTTGTTCAGCCTGGTGTAATAATTAACACAGATGAGTAAGGTATAGTGAGGGAGAGGCTTTCTTCTTTAGGCCATTATTATTTAAAAGACCAATAAGGCATTTCAGAGTTAGATATAACCAAAATGCTTTCTTCTAAATGTCTTTTTTTTCTTCAAAAAGAGTTGATTTTATTGTTAAGAAAGTACCATCCAAAAAGAAAGAAAGAAAGAAAGAAAGAAAGAAAGTACCATCCATTTTTACTATCATTTAAAATATTTTGTTAGTTGATGCTTTAATCACTTTCACAAGTTCTTTTACTAAATCATAGTTTATCCAGAAATAAATGGTAAGCTGGAAGCATCTGAGGATTCTTTTCATTTTCCTGTGATAGCTTTTGAGCAGGGTTTCAAGCTGGCGCATTTAATATTGCCTTTGGGGCAATTACACTGTGAATTAAGTAGCCTTGTGGCTGCCCATGCCTTTGTTCTATGGAACTGTAAGATGGGAATATAATCTAATAACATTGCTATTCACATGACATTTCTTGCTCATCTTTTCCAGCCTAGTGCTCAATGCTGGTATGTTGCCAATTTCAATCCTAACTGTTATAGAAGAAGCTTGCTGTCCAAAGAACTTCCTGCCCTGGGCCTCTGTGTGAATTAGCCCATCTTTCTACTCTGGCACACATTCATTTACTCACCAAGCATAAACAATGTCCCTCTTTTGTTCACGGCTCTGTGCAGACTACTAGGTATCTGTCTAGAGTAGGACAGTTTCTGTCTTAGGAAGAGACTAGCAGGAGACCCTCAATAATCTGCTACTTTGTTTATTGGAAATTCTTTTAGGATCAATACCTGTGGAAAGGAGGGGACAGCAACACCTGAGCTGGGAGAGCTTAAGCTTCTGGTTTCAACAAAGTTCTTTATTGATCTGTAGGAGAATTCTGGTATTGGGATGACAAAGAACCAAGAATTTGCACCCAAGACTTTAGATGCTATGGCTGCCCTGGTTGGATCTTACATGAGGGGATTTCTTTTTCTTTTTTCTTTTTTTTTTTTTAACCCAAGGTAATCCTTGAAAGTGGTTAACAGAGAGCTAGGAGTTAGCATTCTCAATAGCTGAAGGAATGCATTCTTCAGTTCTGAAGATGGATCTTAGATGGCACTCCATAGTGTCCACAACTACAGCCAGTGAATGCAGAGGTTGTTACGACCTCTTTTTTGCTTCAGTCCAGGAAATTGGGGGAGAGGAGAAGAAATCCATCCCCACTAACCATTTGGAATGTCACCATCAGAACATCTAGTAGTAAATTCTAGTCACTTGGCAGCAGTTTCTTTTTGTTACATTTGTTTTGAAATTTTTGCTCCCTACATGGTTGGTATCAAAGTAATGAGGCTCCTCTCCGCTCTCTAAGTAGGACATTGTGTTAGTTATGAAAGTCCAATAAATATTTTTCTTTCTATAGGACTTCACAACAGAAATTATTTGAGTTTATTTCTGATGCTTGTCTCAAAGGATATCTACCAGGAAAGACATACATTATTTTTCATTACACATGTCTAGGGCTCCATGTGTTCCAGTTTTCATGGGAGAGTACCAATTTATGCCTTTGTTCCAACATAATTATTGATAGTACATTTTCAACCTTAAATACTCAGGCTGATTATATCATGGCCTTGCAAACATTAGATAGAATGTGACTATCCATAAAAACATTAAGCTGCATAATAACCAAATTAGCACTTATTCCCAAGTTAGTGTCATTGACTCAGACACTTTTAGAACTCTGCTGTTGGAAATGCTGATGGGATTCGTGTATGAAATGTTCACAAGGGCTTTCACTTTCTTCACATTCTATCTCATTCTCTGTCTTCCCATTTTTCTCTCACATCACTTTTCTTCATCATAAACAACAATCCTGCTGGCCACACTAGAATTATTTCTCATAACCCTGGGATTTAGCTTTAATTGAGTTTGTTTCCTAAGTCAAAACTTTTTTCCAAGAATGGGAATGTGAGAATGTGCTTAACATTGCAACTTTCTCCCACTCCCTTCCTCTCTTTTCCTTTCTCTCTTCCTCCATCTTTTACATAGTACATCAAATAATATAACAGAAGATAATCACAGCTGCTGACGCCGAAAGGGTAATTCTTAACACGCTTCTTCTCCATGCCTGAATTCTGTACCAATGGACAAAGACAGAAAAGCTAGCTGGGTACAGAAGGACAACAAAAGTATATTTGCCAGTGGTGAAAACATTACCTTGACATTTTCCTCTTGTGTTGGTGCAAGAAATAGTAAGGTGATGGTCAACAAGGAACGTGGCTAGGGTGACTGTCTTCTACTTTTGTCAAATCACTCCTACATTGCTGACTTCTGCCTTTGCAATGTTCTTTAATCACTGATGGGTAAAGCACATTTTGTATGGGGAAGGTTCTGAAAATAGAATGATACAACAATTAGATTGATCCCAAGGTTTCTTAAAATCAACCCCCTTTGCTCTTCACAATCCTGACTTTTTGTCCTTTGCCCCTTTCTCCCAACAGTTAATTTATCTGTTGCTACATGCTGTTCTTCATCTCATAGTTTTCATTCCAGGAAAAAAAAAACTACAATACTTCTCGAATGCCTTGGTTGCTTATATCTTTCTGTGGTTTACATCATTGTTTCTGCTTCCTGAGAGCACCAGCTAACACCCATGCCTCATCTTATAATACTACTGATGATTTTTGCCTTCTTTTGAGCCAGGGGCCACGTTTCAGATGCAGCTTCAACTATGATGCTTATACCGGGCTCTAATACCCAGCTATGGCCAGGTAGACCAATAAAAGTCACAGTTTTACCACTTCCTTTGTTCTGTGGGGATGACTGTGATGAATAAGAGAGTATGGATGGCTTTCTCCATGTGTATCACTGTGAGGCAGCTGGATAATCTTCAGAAGCAATGGCCAATTCTGTAATATTACCTACAAAGGCTTTATATGCGTTCTCAGCTGCATATTCCTTCTCTACTTACATAAGTTCTGCCCCCCACCAACTTGCCAATGCTTTCCCACCTGCAAAAGCCCTCCCACCTGCATATGCCTTCTTACCTACATAGGCTCTTCCACTGGCTTATGCCTTCCAACCTGCATAAGCCCAACTATCTGTCTATCTGCCTAAACCCTCCCACTTGTCTTTTTCTTTCCATTTACATAAACCTCCCATAGGTCTCTCTTCCCACCTTGCATAAGCCCTCCCACCTATATATGACCTTTCCACCTGCCTTTGCCCTCTCACCTGCATTTGCTCTTTCACTTGAATATGCCTTCCCATCTGTTTATTCTTTTCCCTAAGCATACTTTCCCATAAGCATATGCTCAACCAGTTGCACATTCCCTCCTCCCTGTATATTGCCTCCTGCCTGTATATTCTCTCCTCACTGAAAGTAATCCATTATCTGTTTGTGCCTTGTCTCCATGGTACCCTGACTTCTTTACTATGTTTCCTTTCTCCTCCATTATTGCTTCCCAGAATGACCCCTTCCTTTACAATCTAGGGTAACACAAGCAAAACAGGATGTGTCTTGGCACACAGGACATCATCTGCCTGGTAATAAAAGCATAATCATTCTACATTAAAACTTTTACATCACAAATGAACTGACTTTCCCATCTCTCCTTTCTCTATCACATTCACAGAGCCATTTCTTTTAATCTAGAAAATTGTGCCCACTGTTAAATGCCATTATTATAATTTTTTCTGGCCGATCTGAAATGAAAATAATTATCATTTCTCTAATAGTCTGAAATGACTTTTTGTCTTGTTACTTTGCCTAGTCTAACTTTTAATGTGCATTCAGCTAACATGGAGGCAATTTAGCCTCAAAATGATATGATCAAACTCCACTATTAAATATGACTGCTCATGATAAAAGAGTTCAAGGTCTGAAAATAATTGCAGGTATTGTATTGTGGCCCACATATAGTTTTTTTCATCTGGACTAGCTAAAGTAGCAATAAGATGATAAGAGGAAATTTTGGCGGAAAGAAAAAAAAAATAAAAGAAAGAGCAAAGATCCAAATAATTCATCTTTTGAAGTGACTTTTAAGCATGAACACATTACTTGGAGATCCAAAAGTAGTTGATGAGATTTTAGCTAATGCAGTGAGTGGAGAGAGACATGGGACTTCAGGCACTAGTACTGGATTCTTGGTTTCTGGTTAGTACTTTGTGGCCTGCATGGTAAACCTCTCACACCAGAGATACAAGACTTTCAGGAATTTCTAAAGTCCTTTGGCCTCTCAGAGAATGATAATTTCCTTCTCAGTAAAGGCATGATTTCACCTGTGCTTTTGCTGTCACCAAGTTCTTGTCTTTCTGAGTCTTGCCCAGCTCTGCTTTCACTGGGCTGGTACAGGCTTATTGGAGTTGACTGGACTAATCTCAGGCATGTTTATCTTTTAGTGAATCAGATAGTGGAAAGCCAGGGGTGCTTCTGTAACTTAAGGAAGCTGAATGTCCCTGTGTCTTAGTGTTCTATTGCTGGGAAGATGCACCATGACAATGGCAACCCTTATAAAAAGAGTCATTTAATTAGGGACTTGCTTTCAGTTTTAGAGGGTTAGTCCATTTTCATGGTGGGAAGCATGGTAGCACACAGGCAGAAAGAGTGCTGGAGATAGTAGTTGAGAAATACCTTCTGATCCACCGGTCAAGAGAGAGACTTTAGACTTGGCACAGACTTTTGAAAACTCAAAGCTCACCTCCAGTGATACACTTCCTCCAACAAGGCCACATCTCCAAATCCCTTCAAATACTGCCTCTTCCTAGTGGCCACACATTCAAATCTGTGAGCCTGTAGGGGCCGTTCACTGACCTCATTCTTCTCATTGACCTCCATAAGCTGTTAGCCATTTCATAATGGAAAAATAAACTTAGTTCATCTTCAAAAGTCTCCTTAATCGATCACTGTCTCAACACTGTTTAAAAGTCCAAAATTCTTCCAGTGATTTATTCATTTACTCTCTATAAGACTCTCTCATAGTCTGGCCTCTCTAAGGGCCTCAAGACCCTGCTATACCACTCCTGGGAATATACCTAAGAGATGCTCCACCATACAACAAGAACATTGTTCAACTATGTTCATAACAGCTTTATTCATAATAGCCAAAATCTGGAAACAACCTAGATATCCCTCAACTGAAGAATGGATAAGGAAACTGTGGTACATTTACATAATGGAATACTACTCAGCTATCAAAAACAAGGAAATCTTGAAATTTGAAGGCAAGTGTATGGAACTAGAAAGGAAAGGCACACATGGTATATACTCACTTATAAGCAGCTATTAGCTCAACATAGATGTCCTCTGAGTGATTCCACCCACTGGGGGATCAAAGATTCTGGGACTCTCAGCCAGACTATGTGCAGAGTTGGGGGACAGAAGGACTGAAAAGAGTCAGGAGTTCCCAAAGGAGACCATCAAGTCCTGCAGATCTGGACCCGGCTGGGCCTGTACAAACTGATAGACCAAGTAAGAACAATGCATGCAGAGAACCAATACCTCTTGTTCAGATGTAGCTGCTGGACAGCACTCTCCACATGGAGGAGGGTGGGAACACGGACTATTTCTGCCATCATCTCTGGTGCCAGTGATTTCATCATTTCTCCTTGGAGGGGCTGCCTCCAAACTCTGCATTTCTGTGTGAGAAGTCAAGGAGCTCTTCTTTTAGATATCTAACTCCTTTCAGCTACAACAAACTTCTCTTTCTTGGGCTGGTTCCACTCACTGCTCATAGCTTTCCTTGTCGGGTATTCCGTGGCTCTGGAATCTTCAACATCTTGGTGTCTCTAACACAATCCAGGCTTCTGCTTCTTGCAATGGCATCTCTTTGCTTCTTTGCAGGGATACCTGACACATGCCTAGATTCAGTATCTTTCCTGAGAGAGAGAGAGAGAGAGAGAGAGAGAGAGAGAGAGAGAGAGAGAGAGAGAGAGAGAGAGAGAGAGTTCCCACAATCTCTTTCTTATATCCTTGAATCTAAAGCCAGACCCATGTGGCCAAAGCGTCCTAGTTCTTATGTTTGCTTGGGGCTGGAACATGGCCCCCCTCATTCAATTCCATGTACATTAGTTTTCTGCTTCCCATGCTTTCCTTCGCTCCTGGAGCTTTTCTTTAATTCCTTTCACAAGCTAGAAGTTTAGTTAGGTAGGATCATCCCTGAGGTCACCACTCTCTTTATTCCATTTAGCACCGGATTTTTCTACTTATCTCCTCGAGTACAAGACTTAGCTCCTTTACAGTTCCTGGCGCTTCTTTTCACTTCAAACTGTACATTTTGTATTTTTCCTTTTTCAGCTTGTTCCTTTTCATGTTAGAGATTCATAAGAGTGGCTACTAATAAGTACATGACACAGTCAATACTAGGATATATTAATATTTTCTCTGCCAATAAAATTAATAAAAAAAACTCTTCAATAATCTAAAACTCCTCAATTTAGCCTTAGGAAGATTTTTTTTTTTTGGACAAGGGCAAAAAGCAGCCACATACTTTGCTGAAATATCACAAGGCTGTTTACTGTTCTTCCCTTTTGAAACTTCTTGAGCTGGGCTCCCATGGTTCAAATTACCCTTAAAACTGTCTTCCATGTTCCTGTAAGGATGGCCCATTAAGCCCCACTGTTGCTTTCCTAATCCAAAATCCAAAAGTCAACAATTCCCCAACAAGAAACATGGTCAAGCCTACCAGCAATGTCTTAGTATTCTATTGCTCTGAAGAGACACCACGACTAAGACAACTCTGATAAAAGAGATTATTTAATTGGGGCTTGTTTACAGTTTCAGAGGTTTAGTCCATTATTATCATGGTGGGAAGCATGGTAGCACATAACTGGAGAAATAGCTTAGAGATACATTATGATTCACAGGCAGCAGAGAAAACTGGACTTGGCATGGGCTTTTGAACCCTCAAAGCCCACTCTGAATGACACATTTCCTCCAACAATGCCACACCTCCTAATCCTTTCAAATAGTGCCACTCCTTGGCAACCAAGCACTCAAATCCATGAGCCTATCAGGACCTACTGAAACCCCCCCCCCACACACCCTGGTTTTGTGTTTCTTGTGTATCTTGTCCATGGTACCTTCACTATTGTGAATGTTGGCTGGTACTGATATGTATGTCATATTTGATCACTGTCACACATCTCTGTTGTGTGATTTTTTTTCTGTTCTCTGCCTGCATAATAATCATGCACACTTCTCCCCAACGAGCATTTTTAATTAAAATAGTTGTAGATTTACGTGAAAGGTACAAAAATTGTACAAATTATTTCAATAGGTGTTTACCTCAATTTCTTCCCATGTAACTACCTTATGTCAGCATAATTCAGTTATCAAACCAGGAGCACTACTATAACATAAAGAACCAAGCTACAGACTTTTGGATTTTACTATTTCTTCTGGGTAAATGGCCTTGTGCATTCCAGAATCCCATAACTGCATTTTTCTATTCTAGGATTCCATGTTACATATACTTATTATACCTTTTCTTCTTTTCTCTCCTCTAATCTGTGACAGTTCTTCAATCTTGTCTTTTGTGACCATAAAATTTCTGAAGATTTGATTTCTCTTTTCTTACTTTTTTCTTTTCCTGTTTTCCTCCCTTCTTCCCTCCCTCTTCCCTCCCTTCTTTCTTTCTTTCTTTCTTTCTTTCTTTCTTTCTTTCTTTCTTTCTTTCTTTCTTTCTTTCAAGATAGGGCTTCACTATGTAGCTCTGGCTATCCTGGAACTCACTCTGTAGAACAAGCTGACCTTGAACTCACAGAGATCTGTCTGCCTTGTAGAACAAGCTGACCTTGAACTCACAGAGATCTGTCTGCCTTTTCCTCCTGAGTGTCGGGATGACAAACTTGCACCACCAAGCCCAGCAGTAACCTGTGAAACTTTTAATGAGAGTTTCTCAGTTACTCTGTAACAGTCGTTTTAATTTGGAGTGATTTTTTTCCTAATAGTCTGAGGTTGTGCAAATTTTGCGGGCACAATATACAAATTTGCTCTGCCCTTCCTAGCACATCACCACAGGGGCACAGGTTCCTCCATTACTTGGTTAAGGTAAAGCCTTTCCCTTTGGCATTGATACAAATTGTAAAGAGATAGTTTGCTCTCATACTAGTTCCCATCTTTCCTCAAAATTTCACCTACTGATTTTAGCACAGGTAAGTCTTGCCTGTAACAATTTTTATGGTATTTGTCATGTTGTAATTTTTCATCTCTCATTCTTTCCATTTTCACTACTTACTTTTGTTAATTGATACATGTTTTCTGACATGTACAATTTCATATATATATGAAAATATGAATATATATTGCCTTTTGTGACCATGAAGTTCCTAAAGATTTTATTTATCTTTTCTTATCTTTTTCCATACACACACACACACACACACACACACACACACACACAAATTTCCATATAAAGACACACACACACACACACAAATTTCCATATAAAGACACACACACACACACATGCACACGTATCCCCCATAGTAACCTTCCTCTCATTCCAGCATGGCTACCATTCTCTTATATTCATGACTTTCGCTTTTATTCTGTGACCCATTTAGTTTAACCCAGACCATCTGTGTGACTAATGGATTGGATTGGAGCTATCCATTGGAACCTGGTGGGATCATCAATACACATGCAACTAAAGGTAGTAGTTCCTCAGTTCCCTAAATTTTTCATTAGCAAATAATACAACAGTGAGGAGTAGGGCTCCTGAGCCTTTGCTCTATCCTTTGGGTGCTGATGGGCTCATTCTTGTACACTGCAGGCATCTGTAGCTGCTATGAGTTTGTGATCACAATGCCTGTGTCTTGTCCGGTAAGTGAAATTTCACAGCCATTCTTCCTCTTTTAGCTGTCGTGCCGTCTACCCTTGCCTTTCACAATGTTCCCTAAGCATTGGAAGGCATAGTATAAATGTCATGTTTTAAGGCTGAATATACATATGACACTTATTATGGGCCCCACTGGTCACTGCAAAGAGAGTCTTCTCTAAGTAATGCTGAGATTAACATTCATGTAAATTTACATCTTCTTTTAAATTTGGAATTCCTCTGGAGTGGTGTGAGAGCTGTAAGCCCTTATTAGTTTACTTATATATGTGGTTATTTATCATCATAGATTTATGGGCATTTATTTTATCCTATGGGTTCTTATCCATTACTGTTATTTTTCAAATTGTTCACTTTGTGATCCCTGGGAGATTCTGGTTGGTACCTGTGTCTTTTTGAGATAGCCTTTAAAATGTCTAGATATATAATTTATCTATTTGTTTGTTTATCCATGCTCTGGAGTCAACTACTTCTCTAGGGAGTCCCACTCTGTTTTGAAGAACTGTAGTTAAGAAACCAAGCCTAGAGAATAATTCTCCGAATTGTTTGCTGATTGTGTCTACAGTGAGTAGACAGAGCTAGATAATGTATGTATGTACTAACCCAGATACACCCCCCTCTCTTCCTCCTCCTCGTCTTTTTCTACTCCCCCTCCTCTTCCTTTGAAATAAAGTCTCTTTATGTAGACCAGTTTGGCCTTGAATTAACTGAGATCTGTCTGCTTCTGCCTCCTAAGTTCTGGGATTAAAGGCTTGAGCCACTACACCTGGTTTTACATCTATATTTCCTATGTAGTTGGATGTATATGGCCAAAAGCTGTAAGTTCCTTCTGACATCTCTAATTCCAATTCAATACCACAAGGTTTAGTCTAATGTTTCTCATATTTGAACTCTGAGGCTGACAAATATAGCTTTCATCATATAAACTATATTGTTTTCTGTTTTCCTTGTTGGCTGTCTGAAGGCAAGATCGGTCACCACAACCTCTACGAGAGTCATCCATACAAGTTCTTTCAGTGTTGTTGATCTTTCTGCTCAAACTGCTGTGGTCTGTCTGATTGACATAGGCTTCATTAAGTTAGACTAAGTGACCATGAATGGATTATTCAAGACTGATTGAAGGAGGCCATATTAGTCTCTAAGCATAAAACGAACTGTGGCGCCCGCGCCACCGCGGTACCGAGTCGAGGGTGAGGGACTGCGGATTTAACTCATGCACACACACACACACACGCACACGCGCACGCACACACACACACAATAACACAGTGGGTCCTTCACGCTAAGAGAGCAGCAGTCGCAGCAGCAGCCGTGGCAGTGGTTTATTCTTCTCTGTCAGAGTTCCAAAGAGCCTTCGTATAGGCAGCAAAACAGGAATCCTCCTCCCAGGTGAAATCCCTCAAGAAGTGATTGCACACAGGAGGACAAGTCTCGAGGAAGGGAGGGGTGCGTTCTCCAAGCAGTAAACGTGACTAGCTAATCAAGATAAACACAGACATGGAAGCTGCTAGAAACAGGACATGAAACAGCAAGACAGGCAGGCAGCCCAGTCGGGCCTGGTTCCTACAACAAACAAACAAAACAACAACAAAAACCCAACCCTTTAAGACCTTTAAAAATATATAGTTCCTGGATTTATTCAACCCTACCTTACATACAAAGTAATTTAAGAATTACTTACTCATATGCCTGTAAGAATCAAGTTTATTAACTAGAATGTCAAATTTGTATGAAATGCTTTTTCTTTAGATTTAAAAAATATTTATTTATTAAATATACAAAGTTGTGTCTGCATGTACAACTGCATGCCAGAAAAGGGCACAAGATATCACTATAGATGGTTATGAGCCACCATGAGGTTGCTGGGAATTGAACTCAGGAGCTCTGGAAAAGCAGCCGGTGCTCTTAACCTTTGAGCCAACTCTCAAGTCCTGTCTTTATTATTTATGATATCTAGCTAAAACATCTTCTAAAAATAATTACATTTAGACTTTTCTTCTCTATCTCACTTGGTGTGGTTATGATATTTATTTGCAATATAGTTTGATTTAATTTATGACTATATTCCATTTTGAGTTGTGCTTACATCCAACTTTATGAATTTATTTATTGGAGGAGTATATGTGACGCATGTTTTTTGTTTTTTATTTAATTAATTTATTCAGCTATTCCATGCCTTGGAATATACCCAGAAGACACTCCAGCACACAACAAGGACATATGCTCAACCATGTTCATGGCAGCCTTATTCATAATAGGCAGAACCTGGAAACAGTCTAAGTGTCCCTCGGTCGAAGAATGGATAAAGAAACTGTGGTACATTTACACTATGGGATACTATTCAGCTATTAAAAATAAGGAATTCCCAAATTCCGGACAAATGGATTGAACTAGAAATGATTATAATGAATGAGTTAACCCAGTAGCAGAAAGACTCACATGGTATATACTTAATTATAATTGGATACTAGCCCAAGAGGCACGTCCCACGAAACTCTCTTCACTTACTAGGAGACGGGGATAGATGTGATGTATGTTTTTAAAATTAAAATTGAATCACATCACTTTTCCCTTCTGTTCCTTCCTTCTAGCCCCTTCCAGCTATGAACTTCTCCCTTCTCCTCACTCTTAAATTGCTAACCTCTTTTCTCTTATTATTATTGTTACATATATATGTATATATATGTTGTGTGTGCAAATATATTTAATTGTATATATGTATACATAAAGACAACCTGATGAATTTGTTTTTTATATTGGTGTGTATATGGTTTCAAAGCTGAGCATTCTGCATTGCACAAGAAATAAATGCTCATCCATGGAAAAAGGCTAATTCTCCTTCTCCCAGCAGTCATTGATTGCCTGTAGCTCTTTGTCTAGGAGTGGGAGCCCATGAAAATTTCCCCATGAAGAATGTTTCTTAGAAGTAAGGTTATGTTAAAGCATTCTGAGAAGCATAGCCTCCTCATTGATTATAACTATATCACTCTCCTTCTGTTGACCATTCCCTATAGAAGATAAAAATCTTCAGTTTCTGGCTTATCTGTATTGTACATATTTTGCATGAGAAAGCAAATACCTTATATTTTTCTTCTTCTTGCAATAAGTATAGTATATAATAGATACTGTTTTGCACTTTGACATTTTTGTTGTAAACAGGTTCATAGAGATATCACTCCTTATGTTGTTTTCAATAGCACCCCACCATGCAGATACATGATAGTTTATTAAAATCTTCTATTTTGTATATAATTTGGATTATTTCCAGCATTTCATAATAAGCGTGCTGTAACAAATCATGCAGTGTGTATATACTTTTATTGTGGGATATATAACTTCAAAATATATTCCAAGCACTAGAATTTCTATATGAAAATAAATACCTAAGTCGTTGGATAATACAAAATTTCTTCCCAGAAATATTATATTATTTTGCAAACCTCCAGTCATATATATCAATACCTGCTTTCCTGTGGGGAATGAAATGCATTGCTATGCTTTTTAAGTCTTGTCAGTTGATAGGTAAGAAATGGCATTTCCATGTTATTTTTGTTTTAATTTTTTCTTGTAAGACCCCCTCCCCTGTGCACCCGGCATAGCAAGCATAGCAGCAGTAACGTTATCTTGCAAGGCAAGACTAGAATAATGGGTTCCCGAGATAAGATAAGGCCTGGAGCTCAGAGGAGAAAGATAAAAGCGTGCTTGTCCTTGTCAAACAAGATATTTATGGTCGGCCATCTGGCCCAGGGAGTGGGCAAACTCCCCTGTTCCCATCCGATGGCCGGGCCATAACCTCGCTCCACGTCAAACAAGATATTTATGGATGGCCACCTGGCCCAGAGAACAGATAAACTCCCCTGTTCCCAAAGCCCACCTAATGACCGGACTATAACCTCGCCTCATTTAAATTTACCAATCAGAGCCCTGTAACTATGCTTTTTCGCTTCTGTAACCGAGCTTCCCGCCAAACTCCCTATAAAGGACCCCCTAAAGACTCGCTCGGCGCGCCAGCCTCTCCGGAGACTGAAACGCCCGGGTACCCGTCCCCTTAATAATAAAGCCTCTTGCTTGTTGCAGCCGAAGCCTTGGTCTCATTGGTTCTTGGTGGGGGTCTCCACGTTAAGACCGCCGTGTCGGGGGTCTTACATTTGGAGGTTCCACCGAGATCGGGACCCCCGCCCAGGGACCACCGACCCAAACTCGTGAGGTAAGCCCTCGTGCCGGCCGGCTTAGTCGTTGTTGTCCTTTCGTCTCTTTGTTAATTATTACGTTACGTGTCTCGGTGTCTGCGCAGACTCTCTGAATCTGGCAAGGACCGGGAGGAGTTGACGAGCTCGGACTCCCCCCTTGCGCCACCGGGAGACGTCCCGGCGGGATTCCGTAGGGACTCTCCGTCCCACCAGAACCCTGCCTCCTCCAGGGTTATTTGGGGCTCCGGCCCATCTGAGAGGCTATTCGCCTCATCTGGGAGCGGCGCCCGGGCTGCCGTCTCCAACCTCCGTTTTATTTTCGCTTTGGCGCAAGCGTCCCGCGCAGGCTGTGTCTGGTCTTCTGTGTCTAGTGTTTCTCTGTTGTGTTTCGTTCTATATTTTTGGTACCATGGGTCAGACTCTTGTCACCCCGCTAACCCTTACTTTGCAGCATTTCAAAGAGGTCCGTGCCATTGCGCACAATCTGTCAGTAGAAGTTCGCAAGGGCAAATGGGGAACTCTTTGTTCCTTTGAATGGCCTACGCTTTATACCGGGTGGCCACGAGATGGCACTTTTAACCTTTCTCTCATTCTACAGATCAAGTCCAAAATTGTAGACCCTGGACCACACGGTCATCCGGACCAGGTCCCCTACATAATGACTTGGGAATCTCTCGTTCGTGACCCCCCTCCATGGGTCAGACCTTTCCTCATTCCGCCCCCTCCTATCCCCACCTCCCTTATCACGCCCACCTTAGAGCAGCCGCCGGCCCGGACTCCAGCGGCTTCCCCTGGGGCCGGTCCCCATTCCGCTTTGACGCAGCCGCCGGCCCCAACCCCGGCGGCCCCTGCTGGGGCAGGTCTCTACCCCGCCATTGTACGCGCCCCCCCCAAGGTCTTGCCACCGGATGAGGGACCCCTCCTGGATCTCCTGACTGAAGAACCACCCCCTTATCGGGCCCCAGGCCCAGCCTCACCGGCCGGACTTCAGGCTCCCTCGGCTCCTCCCTTGCCGGGGCCACCTGAAGATATTGCGCCGCCGCCGCCTGAGCGCTCCGGACCCGCGCCTCGCCCTGACGATAGTGCTCCCGCCGCAGCAACCGAGGCCTCACCAATGGCCGGCCGACTCCGCAGCCGGCGCGAGGTTCCACCCCAGACCTCTCAGACCTTCCCCCTTCGGGCTGGCACGGGTGGCCAGATACAATATTGGCCGTTTTCCGCCTCAGATCTTTATAACTGGAAAAATAATAACCCTCCTTTTTCTAAGGACCCCTCCCGACTAACCTCTCTAATTGAGTCCATTCTAGTTACCCATCAACCCACTTGGGATGATTGTCAACAGCTCCTACAGACGCTCCTCACCTCCGAAGAAAAGCAGCGCGTCCTTCTGGAAGCACGCAAGAGCGTCCCAGGAGCTAATGGGCGGCCTACCCAGCTGCCCAACGAAATTGACAGTGCTTTCCCCTTGGAACGACCAGACTGGGACTTCAACACTGAGGAAGGTAGGGCCCACCTATGTCTTTATCGTCAGCTGCTCATAGCGGGTCTCCAAAAAGCCGCCAGGCGGCCCACCAATTTGGCCCAGGTTAAGATGGTTACTCAGAAAGCAGATGAGACGCCGTCAGCTTTTCTTGAACGTCTGAAAGAGGCCTACAGGGTTTACACTCCATATGACCCTGAGGACCCCCTCCAGGCCACCACCCTGGCAATGTCCTTCGTCTGGCAGGCTGCCCCAGATATCAGACGCAAATTAGAGAGATTGGAGGGACTTAGAGAAAGTACAGTTCAGGATCTTTTAAAGGAGGCAGAGAAAGTTTATAATAAGAGAGAGACGCCGGAAGAGAGAGAAGAAAGGCTTAGAAAAGAGTCCGAAGAAAGGGAAGAGAGATTAAGAAAAGAAGCGGAAGAAAGGGAAAATGCTAGAGATAAAAAGAGACATAGAGAGATGAGTAGACTGTTGGCCACCGTAGTTTCAGGGCGCCAGGATAGTCAGGGCCAGGGAGAACGGAGAAAAACCCCTGTGGATAAGGACCAATGTGCCTATTGTAAGGAGAGAGGTCACTGGGTACGGGACTGTCCCAGGCGTCCCAAAGGGCCCCGTAGAACCCCCCCCTCCGCGGCTCTCCTCAACCTGGAAGACTGAAAAAGTCAGGGTCAGGAGCCTCCCCCTGAACCCCGGCTAACTCTAAATGTTGGGGGGCAACCCGTCACCTTCTTGGTGGATACGGGAGCTCAGCACTCCGTCCTCACCACTGCACCGGGGCCCCTGACAACAAAGACTGCCTGGGTGCAAGGAGCGACTGGCGGGAAGCCTTACCGCTGGACCACCGAGAGAAAAGTACATCTTGCCACTGGTAAGGTCTCACATTCCTTTCTTCACGTCCCGGACTGCCCATATCCCCTCCTGGGAAGAGACTTATTAACCAAACTCAAGGCCCAAATTCACTTCGAAGAAGGGCACACTCGTGTGACAGGACCGCAAGGGCGGCCTATTCAGACTTTGGTATTAAATTTAGAGGATGAATACAGATTATATGAGACTGACCCCCCTGGGAGCGATACCCCTAGCCCAGACTGGCAAGCCCTGTATCCATCATCATGGGCCGAAACTGGGGGAATGGGCCTAGCTCACCAACAGCCCCCCATATTAGTACACCTCAAGGCTTCTGCCACCCCAGTCTCTATCCGGCAGTACCCTATGTCACAGGAAGCCTACCTGGGAATACGGCCTCATATTCGGAGACTCCTGGACCAAGGCATACTGACTCCTTGTCAGTCTCCTTGGAACACCCCCTTGCTTCCTGTTAAAAAGCCCGGAACGGGAGATTATCGGCCGGTCCAAGACTTAAGAGAAGTCAACAAACGAGTTGAGGACATACATCCTACTGTCCCCAACCCTTACAACCTATTGACGGGGCTATCCCCAGACCATGTCTGGTACACTGTGCTGGACTTAAAAGATGCTTTCTTCTGCCTAAGACTGCATCCCTCCAGCCAGCCTCTCTTTGCATTCGAATGGAAGGACCCCGACTTGGGGATTTCGGGGCAACTAACATGGACACGGCTGCCCCAGGGATTTAAAAATAGCCCTACCCTGTTCGATGAGGCCTTACACCGTGATTTGGCCGACTTCAGGGTACGATACCCAGACCTCATTTTGCTCCAATATGTAGATGACCTCCTCCTGGCAGCCCCCTCTAAGGAGAGCTGCCAACGGGGAACCCATGCCCTCCTACAAGTCCTAGGACGGCTGGGGTATCGAGCCTCTTTCAAGAAGGCACAAATTTGCCAGACTGAAGTAACCTACCTAGGTTACTCCATCAAGGATGGACAGAGGTGGCTCACTCTGGCTAGAAAACAAACTGTCCTCCAGATCCCACCACCGCGGTCCCCCCGTCAGCTCAGAGAATTTTTAGGAACAGCGGGCTTTTGCCGCCTCTGGATCCCTGGGTTTGCGGAACTGGCAGCTCCCCTGTATCCCCTTACCAAGCCAGGAACGATGTTTGTCTGGGGGCCCACCCATCAACAGGCCTTCGAGGCTATTAAGACTGCCTTAATCTCAGCCCCCGCACTGGGGCTGCCCGATTTAACCAAGCCCTTTGAGTTGTTCATTGACGAGAAACAAGGCTACGCCAAGGGAATTCTAATTCAGAGACTGGGGCCCTGGAAAAGGCCTATAGCCTACCTCTCTAAGAAACTGGACTCCGTGGCAGCAGGCTGGCCCCCTTGTCTACGGATGGTTGCTACAGCCGCCTTACTCCTTAAAGACTCTAATAAACTCACCATGGGACAGCCAATTACTATCTTAGCGCCCCATGCCATGGAATCCCTGGTCCAGCAGCCCCCAGACAGATGGCTCTCCAACGCCCGGGTTACCCATTACCAGGCCATGCTTTTGGACTCGGACAGAGTCACCTTTGGGCCAACAACCAATCTCAACCCTGCCACGCTGCTCCCTCTCCCAGACGGGCCCGAGAATCATGACTGTCAACAAGTCCTGGCGGAAACCCACGGAACCCGCCCTGACCTCACTGACCAGCCCCTCCCTCACCCAGACTTCGTTTGGTATACGGATGGGAGCAGCTTCCTAGATAACGGGACACGACGGGCCGGAGCGGCTATCACCACCACCGACCAGGTAATATGGGCCAGCCCTCTGCCCCCAGGGACCTCCGCCCAGCGTGCTGAACTGATCGCCCTGACCAAGGCCCTGGAACTGGCAAAAGGAAAAAGGCTAACAGTCTATACAGACAGCCGGTATGCCTTCGCCACGGCCCACGTACATGGAGAAATTTATCGGCGCCGAGGACTCCTCACCTCAGAAGGTAAAGAAATTAAAAATAAGACTGAAATCCTGGCCCTCCTGAAGGCCCTCTTTTTACCCCAGCAGCTCAGCATCATCCATTGCCCGGGCCACCAGAAAGGGGACTCCCCTGAGGCTCGAGGTAATCGGCTGGCTGACGAGACAGCCCGCCAAGCCGCTACAAGACCCCTTGACACTCTCGAGGCGCTCTCCTTACAAGGGGACACCGGAGCGACAGGACAGCAGGACCGGAATTGGAAATTCACCGATGACGACATACAAAGACTTCAGAAGATGGGCGCTCTTCCTGAAGGCCCTGACCATTGGCGATACCAGGACAAGGTAGTCGTCCCCTCAAAAGAAACTGACTATTTAATTGACTACTTCCACAAGCTCACTCATTTAAGCGCCCAGAAGATGAAGACCCTCCTTGAAAAAGAAGAAACGGACTTTTACCTATTAGGAAAAAAAGAGGCCCTCCAGAGAGCCATTGACAATTGCCGGCCCTGCACGCTGGTCAATACCAACAAGTCCTTGAATTTATCAGGAACTAGGGTCCGAGGACACCGGCCAGGGACCCATTGGGAAATTGACTTCACGGAGATCAAACCAGGTATATACGGATACCGGTACCTGCTGGTCTTCGTAGATACTTTTTCAGGATGGACTGAAGCCTTCCCCACCAAACATGAGACGGCCAAGGTGGTTTCCAAAAAGCTTTTAGATGATATTTTCCCTCGCTACGGGATGCCACAGGTAATTGGGTCCGACAACGGACCAGCCTTCGTCTCCCAGGTAAGCCAGCAGGTGGCCAAACTATTGGGGATTAATTGGAAATTACATTGTTCTTATAGACCCCAGAGTTCAGGACAGGTAGAGCGCATGAATAGATCTATTAAGGAGACTTTGACTAAATTAACGCTTGCAGCTGGCACTAAGGACTGGGTGGCCCTGCTACCCCTGGCCCTATACAGGGTTAGGAACACCCCTGGCCCACATGGGCTTACTCCCTTTGAGATTGTCTATGGTTCACATGTTCCTATTGTTCACTTCCTTGACCCAGATATCGGCTCCTTCGCCACCAGGCCTTCCCTCCAGGCACACCTAAAAGCCCTCCAAGAGGTGCAAAATGAGGTATGGAAGCCTCTAGCCCGTGCTTATAAAGACCAGCTTGACAAGCCTCTGGCCCCTCACCCATTCCAGGTCGGAGACTACGTCTGGGTCCGGCGCCACCGGACCAAGAACCTTGAACCCCGCTGGAAAGGACCTTACGCTGTTCTCCTGACTACCCCGACGGCTCTCAAGGTAGACGGAATTGCCACCTGGATCCACGCAGCCCACGTCAAGGCAGCCAGGGAGACAGACCCAGACAAGACAACATGGAAGGCCCATCGAACCGACAATCCCCTAAAGATAAGACTTTCCCGAACCTGATCCGCCCCATGACCCTTACTTTTCTCCTACTATCCCTCCCCTGGGCCCCGTCTGCCAGCCCTCACACTCCAGTACAACAAACCTGGGAAGTAACCAATGAAGAGGGAGACACCGTCTGGTCGGTCACCGCACTACATCCTCCATGGACTTGGTGGCCGGACCTGACGCCAGACCTCTGTAAGTTGGCAGCCGGGTCACTAACATGGGACCTTCCCGACCACACTGACCTCTCTAATCCCCCGGCTGAAAGACTATGCGTGCCAAATGGGATAGGAAGCACTCTCGGGTGCTCCGGACAGTTCTACCGGGCTAATCTTCGGTCCATTCAGTTCTATGTTTGCCCAGGACAAGGCCAATCTCGGCAGTTCAAGCGCCAATGTGGGGGGGCCCCTGATTTCTTTTGTGCCGCATGGGGCTGTGAAACCACGGGCGAGGCTTCCTGGAACCCCTCTTCCAGCTGGGACCTGATCACGGTAAAGAGAAACAGTAGCTATGACAGGCCAGGAGAAGGAGAAAGAAATGAGTATAAATACCTCCAGACTAAATGCGCCCCCTTCAATAGCCCAGAGGGGCCCTGCAAGAAAAAGTACTGCAACCCCATAGTCATCAAGTTTACAGAAAAAGGAAAGCAGGATCGCCGATGGCTTAAGGGGAACACTTGGGGGTTGCGATTGTATAAATCAAACAAAGACCATGGGCTAATTTTCAAGGTCAAGTTAACCCTGACTACCGCTCCCACCATGGCAATAGGCCCTAACCCTGTCCTGGCCGAGCCACCTCAAGCCCAGCCTAGACCCCAGGTGCTACCCCCACCCGCTCCACCGACGACGTCATTTTCGGTAAATCCTAGCACCCCCTCTGCCCTAGATTCACATCCTAACACGAGAAATCAGCTCCTGGACTTGGTAACGGGGGCATACCAGGCCCTAAACTATACTTCCCCGGAAAAGACTAAGGAATGTTGGATGTGTCTCACCTCCCAACCCCCTTACTATGAGGGAGTTGCCCTTACGACCAGCATTACCAACTCCTCCACCCCAGACAATAGGTGTCTCTCCAATACCCCTCACCGCCTTACGCTGTCTGAAATATCCGGTAAGGGAACTTGCTTAGGGACCGTCCCCTCGTCCCATAAATCCCTGTGCAACACCACTTTGACCAGCACCCTGAAGATTTCGGAAACCAGGTACCTCACTGGCCCAAATGGAACCTACTGGGCCTGTAACACTGGGTTAACCCCATGTGTCACAACATCCGTCCTTAAAATGTCTTCGGACTTCTGTGTATTAGTCCAGCTCTTCCCCAAGATCACATACCATGACCCCTCCGACCTATACCGCTATTTTGAGGGGATTAATCGTTACCCCCGAGAGCCAGTATCCATCACTCTGGCACTGCTACTGGGAGGATTAACAGTCGGGGGAGTTGCGGCAGGGATCGGAACCGGGACTACTGCTCTCACTCAGGTTGCTCATTTTCAGCAGCTACAACAGGCCATGAACGCAGATCTTCAAGCATTAGAAGAATCTATTAGTGCATTAGAACAGTCCCTAACCTCCCTTTCTGAGGTAGTACTCCAAAATCGTAGAGGGTTAGACATTTTATTCCTGAAAGAAGGTGGACTCTGTGCAGCCCTCAAGGAAGAATGTTGTTTTTACGCTGACCATACAGGGGTAGTTAGAGATAGTATGTCCAAGCTGCGAGAAAGACTAAAACAGCGACAGTTACAATTCGAATCAGGACGAACGTGGTATGAAAACTGGTTTAATAAGGCTCCTTGGTTCACCACTTTAACATCTACCATAACAGGCCCTTTGTTAATTATTGTTCTGCTCCTACTTTTTGGGCCCTGCGTTCTTAACAGACTGATGCAATTCATCCGAAACCAAGGCCACCTATCGGTTGTACAGGCCTTGGTTCTAACCCGACAATACCAACAGCTCCAACAGACACAACCAGAGATCATTGAATGAAAGATTTCATTCAATTTACAACAAGAGGGGGGAATGTAAGACCCCCTCCCCTGTGCACCCGGCATAGCAAGCATAGCAGCAGTAACGTTATCTTGCAAGGCAAGACTAGAATAATGGGTTCCCGAGATAAGATAAGGCCTGGAGCTCAGAGGAGAAAGATAAAAGCGTGCTTGTCCTTGTCAAACAAGATATTTATGGTCGGCCATCTGGCCCAGGGAGTGGGCAAACTCCCCTGTTCCCATCCGATGGCCGGGCCATAACCTCGCTCCACGTCAAACAAGATATTTATGGATGGCCACCTGGCCCAGAGAACAGATAAACTCCCCTGTTCCCAAAGCCCACCTAATGACCGGACTATAACCTCGCCTCATTTAAATTTACCAATCAGAGCCCTGTAACTATGCTTTTTCGCTTCTGTAACCGAGCTTCCCGCCAAACTCCCTATAAAGGACCCCCTAAAGACTCGCTCGGCGCGCCAGCCTCTCCGGAGACTGAAACGCCCAGGTACCCGTCCCCTTAATAATAAAGCCTCTTGCTTGTTGCAGCCGAAGCCTTGGTCTCGTTGGTTCTTGGTGGGGGTCTCCACGTTAAGACCGCCGTGTCGGGGGTCTTACATTCTAATTATACTTTAATTGCAAATGAGTTTGAATATTTGTCTATGTTTGAGAGTCATATAGTCAATTACCCATGTCTTTTAAACACATTTTGTTGGTTGTGCTTTTGTTCCTCAAGTTTTTAAATAAGAGTTGACATTTATTTTTACAAATTTTGTTTAATTTTAAAGGCTTTATTTTATTATGTGCAGCTATAGGAAGCTCTGCACATGCGTGTGTGAGTGCCCACAGAAGCCAGAAGGTGTTAAATCCCCTGCAATTGGAGTTAAAGGTGACTGACATAGGTAATGGGAATTGAACTTAAGCTCTCTAAAAAACCTAAGTGCTTGTAACATCTGAGCCATCTTTCCAATCACTCCAATTTTTAATTTTAATTGATATATAGTAATTATGTATCATAATAAGGCACTGTGCATTTCAAATTTGTCTCTCAGTTTTTCTGAATTTTATACTAAGGATATCAGTCTTATTTTGACAATTGTCTTTTGGTTTTGCAGTGTTCATGCACGTGTGTTCTCAAATGTGTCTGGGAAGGTGTGTGTGAGTATACGTGGGTGCCAGACATTAACACTGAGTATCTTTCTCAATTGCATTCTGTCTTGCTTTGTCTAATCTAGCTGCCCAGTTTTTCTGGGGATGCCTTTTCTGTGCTTTCTGCTATTACAGTTGGGTACCACCTGTAGAAGTATTTAAGCGGTGGCTGGAGATCCAAAGTCTGCTCTTCATGCTTATGCTGTAAGCAGATTATCCACTTACTGGCCTGTATTACATACAAACATTTCACATGTAATTGGGTATATTTACAGGCAGAAAGTCTATCATTTGTCTACTCATATACCACTACTGCAGTGCTTTAATTTTTATATTCCTAAAGTACTAGTATGGAAGCACTAGTCCCTTACCATCAATCTAGTTTTCTCTCAGTGTTTACCTGACTATTCTAGAAGGATTTTCCTTAATGAACATATTCAAAATCAAATAAATATTATACTGTCCATTCAAATCTCTTTTGGCATCTTTCAAGAAAGTTTAAAAATTCTATTCTTATAGAATTGAAAGTTTCATGTAGAATTTATTTCAAAGTATTTAACTTGTGCTGCCAGGTATGGTAGCACACACCAGTAGCCTTGGCACTTGGGAACTAGAGGCAGAAGCAGGTGGATCTCTGTGAGTTGAAGACCAGCCTGATATACATAGTGAGCTCCAGGACAACCTATGCTACATAGAAAAATCTCTGTCTTGAACAAAACAAAACACAAAATTCAAATAATTTAAATTTTAGAATTTTATAAGTGGGAATTCTTAGTATATTTTATTGGTATGTTACAGGGTTTTCTTTTGTTTTTGAGAATTGGTCTCGCTCTATAGCACGTGCTGGCCTGGATCACACTCTATGCAGTTCTTGGTGGCTTTAAACTTTTAGTAATGTTACTATTCAGCCTGCTTTCACCTGTGGTAGGGGTATAGATGCTTGCTGTTATGTCTAGTGGGGATGGACATTACAAGTTTTGAACAACATTATTGAGATGTAATTATATAATAAATGAGACCTATTTAAAGTATACAACAATCTCTCTGTTTATTTAGATCTTTTTTATTTTCCCTCAATTAATGCATGAAGCATTACTACAATGAAATGAATGGATCTATACCTATATCCAAGTTTTCTTGTTGTCCTTTGAAATTTACAATCATGTCATCCCCTACATTATCTCAACTACCATTCCCAAACAAGTGCTGCTCTACTTCCTCTTACTATTGACTACATCGCATTGTCTAGAAGGTTAAGTGACTGGAATCATATGGTATGTACTCTTTTTCCTTGGCTTCTTTCATTTAGCAGAACTATTTCAAAATTCATCCATGTTGTTGTATGCATCAATACTTCATTCTATCCCATTTCTTAGTAATGTCTTTTAGAATAGATTTAGCAAAATATATTCATGAATTCATCTGTTGGTGGCTGTTTGAACTACTTCCACTTTGGGACTGTTATACATAGAACAACTATAAGCATTTATGTACAAGAAAATATGCATGTACATAGGTTGTCATAGCTCTTGGGTGAAAATTTGGAGTAGAATGATGGGTAAATACATGGTTAATATTTGAAAAAAAGTCCAAAGCTATTCTCCAAAGTGTTCTAGGATTTTCCACTAGCATCAACAGTATATAGTTCTTGAAGGGCTACATCCTTGTTAGCATTTAATACGGTTGCCTCTTTTATTTTATTTTATTTTTAGCATATACATTTATATTATTACACATAAATTAAAAAATTACATACAGCAAGAAGAACCATGAGACAATCAGGGATCATATGAATGTTACATTCATGATGTTTTGGCTGATTGCATTTGGCAACCTTGTAGAAACATCTTTACTATCTTGGTGACTGTATAATTCCGAATGAGAATCAATATCTATCATATCTCATCTTTGTCAACTTAAAACATCTATCTAGACCTAAAAACATCTTAACCCCTAAACAACTAAGGTTAATTGTAAGTCTAAACTATCTAGTCTTCAACTCCATCAGAGACTTGAAAAGGAATGAAACTTAATTACTTGAGTGAACTGGAAGTGCAGGGTCACAGTTTCCAAAATGAGAAAAAAATGACAGAGGTAGTTTGCTGACTGAACAGTCACCCAAAACTCTCTATAATGTTGAAGAATCATCTTCAGCCTTCTGGCCCAATATATCTGACAGACATACTTGTGAGGCAGGAACTACTGAGGACTTGCTTACCATGTCTTGGCAGAGTTTGGCTGTCAACTCTGCCTGCATCCAAGCTTGCCTATTTTTATGCAGATTTCTGTCTGTGGCAGAAACAAGGATGTTTTGTCCATTGGCTGGTTTGCCACATTTAAGCCATCTGCATAAGGAGGTTCTTTGATGCTCATAATCTTCTTGAGGTAAGCTGGGTATTTTCAGGAGTTAACCTATCTTGTCAAAGAATCTTTAAAAAAATTAAAAGTTTCTTTATATGTCGTATTCTGTAGGCCTCTGAGGCTTTGAGGACTTTATCTAACTATTTTACCTCATCTATCTATAGGATCACATCTATCTGTTAAACCTAGGATGTATATTCTTATGATAAAAATCAACTGGTAGTTGACATGACCATGATTTAATCAACTATCAGCTTGTCTTAATTATCCTAAACAGCCTGCAAGAAAACTGTCAAGGTATTATAATTGAGTTGTATGGGTTCAATACCTCATATTAGAATATATATATATGTATATAATGTGTGTGGAGAATAATTTTAAATTTGAATTCTATGTCAAAGCATCAAAATTAGACTTATTTTGTATCAATATACAAAATTCTATACCAATGAATTAAATAACCTTAAGGCCTTAGGTTGAGGAGTAGATTCAATAATCTATTTTTTTATCCTATCATCCTAATGTATTTCTATACTCATCTTTTTTCTTTTCAACTCCTATCTCCATATCTAGGAAAGAAAGAGAAAGGAAAAGTCCAACCTTGGTTTCTCTCTGATTAAGAATAAAAATAACTTATAAACAACTCCCATTGAAAGTAACATGTATATTGTGGTATGCTCATATGGTTTTAATGTGCATTGCTGCAATGCCTAGTGGTGCTGAGCCCCTTTTCATGGGCCTCACCATTGAACCACCGTAATTAGTGAAGAATCTGCAAATGTTTTATCACTTGCACCACAATTTTTTGCTCTTTTATTGAGTAGATTTGTAGTTAGAATGTAGAATATCTCTCTGTTTACTTGGATCTTCTCTCAAACTGTTTCTTGTCTACAGTATTCAGAAAGGACCAGACTAGTTTTAAACTTCATTGATCTTTATTAGACTATAAGCTTATAATCAAGGTTTTTATTTTTAAATTTAATTTTGTTATTATTGTTAATTAATGTGGTAGGTTGGGGTATGTGTGCGTGTGTGTGTATGTGTGTGTGTGTGTGTGTGTGTGTGTGTGTGTGTGTGTGTGTGGTATTGGTATGTATATGTCACAGGGAACAACTTGAATCTTTTCTTGCCTTCCACTATGGATTCTAGGGATCCAACTAAGATCATCAAGTTTGGACAGCAATCTGCACTTTTACCCACTGAACCAATTCACTGCCCCCAGATATCTTATTTTATTCAGTTTGGGCTCTTTTATCACTTTGTCCAAGTTCACTTAACACTATTTTGGATTTTGAAAATCTCATAGGATTATTTATGCTTGATCATTGCCTACAAATAGTGCTACTATATGTGCAGTTTGAATTTTCTCTACTTGTGTCAGCTACACTGTTTGCACAGTTAGTGGCTTAAAATAGCACAGCAAATGGAAACACCTTTCCACTCTAGAAGGCAGATGTCCAAAGTAATCTGACTGTGCTCAAGTCAATTGTCAACAGGTCTCTCCTCACTGCTCTTTACATCCACGTCACATCTCTTTCTCTGTCACCTCCTGCCCCTTTTTCATAAATACCTCTGTGATTACACTAAATACTTCAGGGTAAACTGTTCCCTTTCAATATTCTTAATGTAAACACAGCTGCAAAGGAACACAACATAACGTGTCCACAGGCAAGGATGATGTTGCAGGATCATTATATAGCCCTACCACACACCATGTAAGAGGTTTTCCATTCTCTCTGATAAGAAAAACTACACTTTTTCCTCTGTGAATTTGTTTCTGCCAGTCCTTTCGATGGTTCTCTCTTCAGATCTCAGTAGTTCTTTTACAAACTTCATGTGCTTATCAGTACTCAATCAAGTTCTCCAATGCTTTCCTTGCGAAGATGTAGCATGCTATCTGTGTCTTATCCTTCCTTCCTGGTACTAACTCTTTCCTGGAAAGTCTTGGTCCCCCAGAGGCCTTCCTGCAATATTTTTCTTTCCATTCAACTCCAGACAGTTGCCTTGCAGCCTGGAATGCTTCCCTCCAAGACATCAGCTTTAATTGTTGTTGGGTTCACCATGACTACTTCCCATCTCATGCAGGAGTCACTGCTGACTGGTGTTTGGAGACTTACTGTTTAATATTGCATCACAGCTTACAAGTTTTTTTCTGGAGTACTGTGCTTTGAATAACTTCTCCCAAATTCACACTAAAATTTAACTGGCACCATGACGGCCCTGGAAAGTGAGATCTTTAGGAAGTGTCTAGATAATGAGGACCTTCTCCCCCACCCTCATGGATAGATTATGGATGTTAGTTATCATGGGCATAGCTTTATGAAAGTGCTCTCTCTCCTTTTTGCCTCTTCTCTTTCTCCTCCTCCTCTTCCTCCACCTCCTCCTCCTCTCCCCATCTCTCCTCTTCTGCCCTTCTTTCTCATAGATTAACTCTTGTCCTCCGTCTCTCCCACACTTCAATGCCCTCTTCCCTGTTATGACATAGCATAAGAGCCTTGATGGTACCAACACTCTTGGACTCCCCAGGTTTAAGAACTATGAAAACTAAATTTGTCTAAAAAATTACTCAAGCATGAGTTGAACATGATGGTGCATGCCTATAATCCTAATTCTCAGGAGGCAAAAGTGGGAGAATGGCAAGTTCAAGACCAATCAGGGCTATATAGTGACAGCCACTAGAAATGCTGGAGGTATTTCTATTCAGTGCTACCAACAACTGGATCAAAACTACTATTCCAAAGGGGTGTTTATAGCTTTAACTGTGACCCCTAAAATAGGTATGCTGAAATCCTATAGGAACTTTGTAGAGACAATCAAGTTCAAAGGAGATCATTAGGATGGAGTCTAACCCAATAGGTCTGGTGTCCTTATAAAAAGGGAACATGGACAGATGAAAAATGATGTGATGAAAGGCAGGAAGAACCACATGTGAAGATGGATCACAAGCCAGGGAGTACCAAAGATGTCTGCCAACCTATCCTAAGGTGGAGAGAGGCATGGGCCCTCATAGACCTCAAATTGAACCAACCTATTTGACTTTGACTTTGGATTTCTAACCTTCAGTGAGACAATACATTGCTATTTTGAGTCACCCAATTTGTGGCAATTTGTTGCTTCATCCCTACAGAAGATGGATAAAGAACATTGGCCAGTATATTGCAGTGAATAGCATGACATCTGAGGAAGTGATGGACTGCATGATTTATCTTGATTCTCATTCCTCTTTCATGCCTCTTTGCTCACCCTGGGATTGTCTGTGTCCACCTGAATTCTGTATTCCTTGTTAGTTGGTGGCTTATTCTGTCTCTAGGGACTACATGCATTAGGTGACACTGAGAACAAATAAAATAATGAGTATTCATGTCATGTGGATGTTGCATTATGTTTAAATGTCTAGGAGTCAGCTAAGGGCCTGAATTCTGGAACTGGACAGCAATCACACCTGAAAGAAACAAAGCATAGAAGCTTAGGATAGAAAAGTGTCTTTCCTAATGTAGCAAGGCCAAGGACCAGGAATGAGCTGAGGAATTTAAAAGTAAGGCCACATAAAGGGGTGATGTCAAAGCAGTGATAGAAAGCCAGATATGAGGGAGAATGTGAAGCAATAAGTATATTCAAATGCTGGAATTTCCACCCACACAGGCCACAGAGAGCTGTTTATTCTCATGTAAAGGAGTTCATCAGAAACTCCAAATCAAAATCTTAGGGCATCCTATGTGTCAGGAACACCATCAGTTATCAGAAGACATGAGCAAAAATGAAGATTTCTGTACTCTTAATAGTGTGACAGATTTTTGTTGAAGCTGGAAAGCCAAAGGCCATGGACAGAGTCTAGAGTTAGCCTCAGCTCCCCGTAACAGCTTTGTTTTTTGTTGCTCTGGAGACCTGAGTTCTGAAATCCTTGTGGCCTTCAATTTTCTGTTAGACAAATGCATATTGAAATGACTGGCTACCAAAATGTCAGAGTGTACTAAATGTGACTTATCCTCTATTATGCTGTTGGATCACACTTGCAATAGTGGTCAGTAACAACCAGTTTAGGGAACTGGTGAGAAAATTACTTCTATGCTGATGACACATAGCAAAGCAAGATGATATTAGCTGGAGAAGATAACTTCTGGGGTGGTTTTCTTGCTTGGGGACCTGAATTTATGCCAGCCACACAGAGGTGTTTCAGTCTAGATCTCATCTGAAGAGATGTTTTGGAGCAAGCATAATGTTCTAAGTATCTGTTGTATATCTTTCCTTTTCTTCCTCCTGATGCATCCATAGGCTCATATTGCATCACATGCATCTGCTTCTGAAGAAATGCTGCTCCATAAAGGTTGAGTTATGTTTTGTTCCTATTTTATGAGCCTTTAGCTTCCTAACTTCTGTATCTATAATATTATAATATCAAGTAGTTTTTCATTTTTATCACATACATATAATAGTAGATGTACTCATTGTGGAATTTAGGGGACAATTG
Organism: Acomys minous; assembly: GCF_964271855.1. Taxonomy (NCBI): domain Eukaryota; kingdom Metazoa; phylum Chordata; class Mammalia; order Rodentia; family Muridae; genus Acomys; species Acomys minous. The sequence goes on along the minus strand of NC_140488.1, from coordinate 117,199,680 downwards.
TAAGCATTGGTTTTCTCCTTCCACCATATGTTTCCTTAACATTGAAGTCATGTGGTCAGGCTTGGCAGCAAGAACTTTAACACGCTGAACCATTTCACCTACCCTCAACAGTGTTTTAAAAACACTGTAAAAATGTACTAATGGCACATGCCTTTAGTCCTAATACCTGGAAGGCAAAAGCAGGCAGTTCTCTATGAGTTTCAGGCAGCTAGGTCTGTATAGCAAGTTTCAGGTGAGCCAGAAACAGTGAGTCCCTGTCTCAAAAGAAGAAAGGAAGAAAGGAAGTCTGGAAGGAGGGAAAGGGTAGGGAAGGAATGGAAGTAAGGATACCCTTGCTTTCATTTCTGGGCAGACTACACTGACAAATACTGTATTTACTCTCACCTTGTCTTAGTCCATTTATATTAGTGTAATATAATACTAAGACTGAGTAATTTCTCTTCCAATTTTACTTTCATGTACAACTTGCAGAGAACCACTTCAAGAATAGTTATACCCTTGCCCAGGATGGACATCACTCCAAGCACAGAGAGAGAGAGAGAGAGAGAGAGAGAGAGAGAGAGAGAGAGAGAGAGAGAGAGAGAGAGAGAGAGAGAGAGAGAGGGGGTTATAAAGGAGGTCTGGCCTTGTTTCAATTCAGAACACTGGTGAAGGACCATTCAAACTTGACAGTGTCCCAAAACTTTCCAGCCACCTTTGTTCAGCTTACACTTTGCCTTCATCTGCTTCAGCCCCTCCTTTCATTTCCACCTTCATAAGCACTGATCTCTTCACAAACACCCTGAGTCTAAACTACCTCAGGTTCACCTCAGTAGAACGCAAGAGGAGCCAAATATCCTTAGGCAGAAAAATTCTGTTAGGCAAGATGGACAATGTCAAAGGTAAAACCACACACATACCAGAGGCTAGATTGCACAGGACTTTATGCTACCCTATGTCTCCTTCCTCCTTAGGGTATACAGGCTCCTTGCCCACTGGGCTGGACTGGAGGGAGTAAAGTTTAGGCAGGGTAGGTGGGTATAATGTGGGATCTCAGTTGGCATAGTGTACAAGAAACAGCCTTCTTGGGAGACAGTTTCATTGAGACAACTCTTATAACTGGGGGGAGGCCCCAAGGGCCATTTGACACTTTGGAGTGAGTAGGAGCTATTATCATGAGTGTACATTATTGGCCAGGTCCAGGGTTCTGAGGATGCCTCATTTGCATAATGAGACATTCCAGGTCCTGTTGGACATTATCTTATAAGAAGAGAGGAAGTTTAAAACCTGGCAGCCCGGCTACCTGGCTTCTTCAGGAAAGCAAGGGTGGGGACACAGGGCTACACATGCCAGGGCATGCAGGGAGATGGCAGTCTCACACCTGCTAATCTCAGGATGAGATTTCCAGGGTTTGGATACATCTCAACTTTACTCTTGCTCTAGACTCTCAGTTTAATGGCTTCCTGGCCCTATAATTTTTTTAAGTTATGAAAGGGTTCTGGGTCTTTACTAGATGCAATAGAAGCCATATAATAATTTTGAACCAAAAGTAAGAGGACAAAGTTGCATTTGACATCTACTCTTTGTACCCCCTGATCTTTGAACCTATTAACTGCTGTGATATATGTTGCCTTTAAGAAATATGAAAATATTTTCATCTTACATTCTGATTGTTATCACCTCACTTGTATCTTCCCGTTCCCACCTTCCCTCCCTCTTCCACCCTATTCCCCCTCCTCTAGACCTCTGACACGGGGGGGGGGGGGGCTCCTTTCTCACCATATGACCACAGCCTACCAGGTCTCATCTAGATAGCCTACATCGCCTTTCTCTGTGTGCCAGCAGGGCCTTCCTGTCAAGGGGAAGTGATCAAATAACAGGCACCAGAGTTCATGGCAGAGGCATTCCCTCTTCTCTTACTAGGGGACCAACATGAAGCCTGAGCTGCCTATTGGCTACATCTGTATAAGGACCCTATATCCAGTTGATGCATGGTCCATGGTTGGGTGCTTCAGTCTCTGCAAGCCCCTCTGGGCTTTGATTAGTTGGCCTTCTTGTGGAGCTCCTTTCACTTCCAGGTCCTTCTATCATCACCCCCCCCCCCCCACTTTCCCACAAGACTCCTACATTTCCTCCAGTGTTTGGCTGTGATTTTCAGCATCTGGTTCCACCCGCTGCTCAGTGAAGCCTCTCTGAGGACAGCTATGCTAGGCTCCTGTCTGCAAGCATAGCAGAGTATCATTCATAGTGGGTGGGTTGGTGTTCTACTTCTTCCATGAGAAGTCCTGTCTAGTTAGAGGGTGTCCTTTTCATGACCTGTGCTACTAGGAATCTCAGGTAGACTCATTCCTATATTCTCCCAGAATCCTACCCTGTCCTATGTCTCCAAGACTGTTGCAGAGATGCTCCAGTCCAGGGTTTCTCTTCTCTCTGCAGGCCCTCTGTCCTCACACCCCCAACTATCCTCATATCCAATCTCCACCCTCATTTCTCTTTGTGCTCCCTCTTCTATCTTATTCCTTCTCTTCATCCACTACCACTGTCTTTCCCTTTCTGAGTGAGATTTAAGCATCCTCCCTTGGGAGAAAACTCATTTATAATTGAGTGCATGCAGTGTATGTATTTCTGGGTCTGGGTTTCCTCACTTAGGATGATCGTTTCTAGTTCCATCCATTTGCCTACAAATTTAATGATTTCTTTATTTTTAATAGATGAATGATATTCTATTGTGTAAATATACCAGTTTCTTTATCCATTCTTCAGTCAACGGACATCTAGGTGGTTTCCAGATTCTGGGTATTATGGATAAAGTTGCTATGAGTGTCCTTGTGGTATGGTGGAGCATCTTTAGGCTATATGCCCAGGAGTGGTGTAGCTGGGTTTTGAGGTAGAGATATTCCCAATTTTCTGAGAAAGTCCCAGATTGATTTCCAAAGTGTTTGTACATGTTTACACTATTACCAGCAATGGAGATTATAATTATGCACCATGTGTCTAGCTTTTTTTCTGCCCCGGCCTGCCGGGGTTCAACTAACACTCGGGAGGAGAATTTTCCTGTATGGAGACAGAACACTAGACACGAAGAAGGGGGCAAGTCTGCATTCTGATCAAACCCCGTTTATTGAGAATTTTTACTGAGTTTATATAGGCACAGAGGCATGGGTATTTGCATAAGCAAGCGTTGCTGTGGATACCTAACTCTGGAATACACCAGTAGGTAGGTATCTACCTTTACAGCTGCTATAATTGCAGGAGAGAAATCCCAGGAAAGTCGTGAAGGATCTGGTTAGTCAGGAAAAAGTTCCCAGAACTGCTGCTTGCAGGCAGCTGGCCTTTAATCTGATCTTATCAGTAGTCGCACCAGAAAAGGAGTAGCTTGGGAGTCTAGAATGAGCAGCCCCACAATAAACCACAACAGGTGTCTAACTGCCGACCTACAACAAGGTCAGCTAGTTTCTGGTGAATGGCAGACTTCTGGAGAAATAGGAATCTAGGTTCTGACAAGATGGCTGAACATTGGCCATATAGCCCGTCCCCAACATTTTTCTCAGATTCTTAAAGCAGAATCTGATGCACAGTACATTCCAAGTAAATATCCTCTGGATAATTTCTATCACATTTCTCCATATCGCTCAAAACTCACAGATGAAGAACTAAAGTCACCCGAAGAAATCTGAAAATGGGAGAGGTGATTTTCTTTAGGGACTAGCACACCAATTGGCTACCCAGTTCTAAATGGCCAGCTTTTAAACCATACATACAGGTAGAATTACATAGACAGAACAATTTATATTTAATAATATACATGTATATACAAATACATTTATGGATGCAATAGCAATTAGTGAAAAAAGAGGCAACAAATTGGAAGGAGAGCAGGCATAGGTCCTTGGGAAGGTTTGAAGGAAAGAAACAGAAGGGAGAAATGTAATTAAATTATAATCTCAAAAAAAATCACAGACATTTAAATAATTTAAATCTTTTGTTCTGTTGGTACTCTATATTTTATTTAATCTTTTACTATTGTATGTGGATTTTTTTTATTGTTCCAGGTATAAAATTTGCTTTATAGTCTCCTCAAAGGTAAACTATTGAGTACTTGGAGGGAGTAACATTTTCCTGGGTACTCAGATATCAGAATTGAGAGAACACAAATCTTTTTACCTTGGAGACACAGAGATCATGCCCTAACAAATCCTAGTGTGCTTACTCCTGGAAGAATCTGAAACAGTTCTGGGCATGTTTACAGTGTATCATGCAAAAGGAATGTGATGTAGTTCCTGTGAAATTCTTTGTTAAAAATATGTCCAACATGAACCACATAAGAATTCCATCAGAAACTTTTTCCTTGATAATCACTTTGAAAACAGAAATTTGGATTAGATTCAGAAAAGCTTGTGAAAGAAATGAATACAGGAGGAATAGGCTAGAGGAAGATGCTGTAGGTGAAACTGGACTCTGCTTCCTTCTCATGATGGGAGAAGCCATGCAGATAGGTGTACTTAGTGAGTGCCAAAGACATTTTTCACATTCCTTATGGGCAAAGTGTAGAAGGTTAAGCTCTCCTACATTGTACCTGTGTGCTAAGCCAATTAACCACAGTGCCTGTACAGAATACACACACACACACACACACACACACACACACACACACACACACACACACACACATTTTGTAAAACTCAATCCATCAGAAGGGATATTTATCCAGGGACTTCCACTACCCCATTGCAATTTTTGTTCTTTTCAGTGTTAGTGATGAAACCCAGGTCCTTGTGTATGTTAAGTAAGTGCTATTTGATTGCATTCCACTGCAGCCCTATGCACTTTAAAAAAAAAAGACTTGCACTTGCTTAAAAATTAGCGAGAATACCAGAATTATCTTCTTCTTATATCAAGAAGATACAGTATCAAAGGCAGAACTCAAAAACTTCTAGGTTCAAATCCTAGCACTTGTAAATGCCTGGGACAAGTTACTTAACTTCTTCGAATTTTGGTTTGTTAAGGATAAGAAGTAGATTGTACAAAATATCAGGGAGTGAGATAAAGATTCACAGGGACTTACTGATACACACATATGTGTACACACACACACACACACACACACATACACACACACACACACACACACACACACACACACACACACAAGAAGAAATCAGGTTTCCCCCCTCCTTTGCAGTTCTCGTTCTATACCTTAAAGCAAACTTTCTACAAATATGTTCCACAGAATGTACGTTCTACAATGTGCTCCATAAATACTTCTCTCTTATAGGTTCATCGCGCCAGTCAGCATTTTGAACTGCACAGTAGATAAAGCTGGTTGAACTCGATGTAGCATTTCTCAGTATGATCTGATAAGGGGATTATTGTTCTTTTCCTCATGGCAATACCACTTACCAGTTTTCTTAACACCTCTGTGATTAAACACATCATGAGACTGGCCAAGTAGAGCTCTGTCAGAAGAGAACACTATTGAATTTACCAGCAATGAGGAATGGCTATGGTGATGGTATGGATCCTGTCTGGAAAACTAGAGAGCCTAGATCATTTATAGATATTTTACTTGAAATGGCCTCTATGTTTTTAACAAATGAATGTAATTATATTTATCTCTATTCCTTTGCTCAACATCCTTGTTTATCCATTGGCATCTTATATTTTGGTTTGTTACTTATCTTTTATATTCTTTTATCAAGATCAAATCTTATTTTGCCTCATTATGAGTGTATATCTGAGGAGGCTCCATTTTTCACAATATCCCTGGGTAGGTGCCATTTTCAATAGTGGTGACTCATGAATGACAAGACTAGGAACACTTTTAACATTGATTATAATGAGACAGCAACAAGTTATTGCTTGAAGTTGAATTTGCTTATAGATGAGATGATCCACATATTATAAAAAGTATGACTTATAGTTTCTTTGAAACTTCTTATAATCTTCTCTTTTTTCATTTATTAAAATGTTTGAATACACCTCATCAGTATAAAATGGAGAAATTTCTCTACTAATACTTCATAGATTACTCAGAAAAGCAGTCAGTGCATTTTAAAAATAAATAAAGTAGCAAGACACTTTAAGTAAAATAATAAAAAAAATAAAATTGGGCTGGAGACTAGCTCAGTGATTCAGAGCACTTCCAGCTCGTTTAGAGTACCCATGTTCAGTCTCCAGCACCCACAGTCACACAACTCACAATCACCTGTAACTCCAGTTCTAAGGAATCTGATACTCTTTTCTGACATCAATGGCCACTACAGTTGCATACATATACCCATGCAGAGACACATACATTAAAAAATAAAATAAAATATAAAAAGATAAAGTTACCTCTCATTCATCCACTTTCCTAAATAAATAAAAACCACAGAAACATTGGCACATCCCTCACATACAAATAAGAGAAATCTAGGAGAAAATAATGAGAAGTTGAAGGAGCAAAATAATACTAATTAATATAAGTACTGCTAACAAATATTTCTGTAACATAAAGGAAATTATAAAAGACCTTACTCTTAGCAACATATGGGGAACAAAATCTGTTCATTGCTGAGGCCAAAAGGCAGAGGCTCCAACTGAATAAATCATTTTTTTTCTCTCAAATAAAGCAGTTGTGTGCACAACTCTTAGAACTGATAAATGAATTCAAAAAAGTTGTTGGATATAAAATCAATAGCACCTCTATATGTTAGTTGTGAATTATCTGAAAACAAAATCAAGAAAGCAATTCTATATAGAAAAGTTATAACCAGTAATAAAATGCCTAGGAATAAATAAATAAATAATCTCAGAATAAATTTACCAAAGGGGAGGGAAGAGCTCAGGTCTACACAAAGATGAACTAAATTGGAAAGGATAGACACTTCCATTCAAAGAATCGGTATATTCAAAATGTCCACATGACACAAACACTACAGATGCAATGCAATGTTTGGAATCTTTACAATCTGTCCACACTACAGATTCAATGCAACCCTTATGGCAATATCAATGGCATTCTTCACACGACTTAACAAAACAAAACTCTGAAAAGACAACGCTATCCTGAAGAAGAAAAACAAAAGGGGCTCATTTATACTATCTTTCTTGTAAACATATTGCTAATATGTAGTAATCAAAGCAGCCAAGTATTGGCATAAAAGCAGACACAGAGACCAATTGAACAGATACACAAGTCCAGAAGCAAATCTACAGTCAACTGATCTTCAAATGAGATACTAACAAAATGCTTCCATTAAAAGAACAAGTTTTCAATAGTGCTTGGAAAAGTACTTATCTACATTCAGAAGAAAGAAACTAGATTCCTATCTGTCATCATCTAAAATAATAAATGAAATATGGAGTGAAACCTAAATTTATGATATAAAACTATTAGAAGAAAACATAGAGGAAATGTTTTAATGCATTGGAATGTGCAAGTATTTTGGGGGCAAGACCCTCAAAACAGAGATCAAAAGCAAAAACAGATACATGGGGTCACATAAAACTAGAACCTGTCTACACAGCAAAGGATGCAATAGCAAGGTGAAGAGATGAGCTACAGAGCTAGAGACAATATTTGCAAACTACACACCAGTATATATAAGGAACTCACATAACAGCAAAAGCAAAAGCACATAATCTGATTGTAAAGTGGAGGGCAAAGCTAAGGCAGCAGTTTCAAAAGAAAATGAACAAATGTCTAACAGGTACACACCAAAAATATTCAGCATTATTAGCTATTTGAAATTTACACTGAAACCACATAAGATATCAGCACATAATAGGAGGCATTGCTATTATCAAAACAGACAAGTAAAAAAGGAGGCCTTGCAAATGTTGAGAAGATCTATACAAAATAGTATGAAGACTCATAAAAATGAACACCTTGACTACCATCTGATTCAATAATGCTGCTATTGGATATATGTCTAAAGAAAATAAAATTAGTATGTTGAAGAGATATCTGCTTTCCTGTTTATTGTAGCATGAATCACAGTAATCAAGAAGGATAATCAACTTTAAATGTCCATTAATTGATGAATGGGAAAAGAATATATATATGTGTGTGTGTATGCATATATACATACATATACACATATGTATACATGTATATAAATACACATACACACACAAAACTAAATACCACCTAGTCATCAAGAAGAATGAAGCCATATCACTTGTGATAACATGGAAATCACTGGAGGTCATTATACTTAGATAAATAAGCCAGGTATAAAAATGCAAATTACACATGACCTCACTCATGAATAGAATCTAAATAAGTTGGTCTCACAGACATTGAGAATAGAATAGTGGTTACCAGAGGACAGGGAAATTGGGGAGGAGATGAAGAGAATGAAAGTTTGGCAAACAGGGACTAAGTTACAGTCTGAGAGAGGAAAGAAGTTCTAATGCCCCATTGTACAATAGGTTGGCTGAGATAAGGATCATGTAATGTGTCTTTCAAAAAAGCTGAACAGAAAGGGTTTGTAGTCATTTCATTACAAAGAAAATAATAAGAAATATTTGAAGATTTAGATATGTCCACGCTCATTTGAATATTACACTACCATACATGTATTATAGAGTATCACAGAAATATGTATAAATGTATATCAATATAAATAAAAGAGTTATACAGAAATACAGTAGTTTATTTTGAAGCCCCAATGACAAAAGAGTTAAAATGAAGATATAGTAGCAATGAATTTTTCAGAACTGATAAAATACACAAGTTGAAAATCCTAGAAGGCTTCCTATTTTAAGTGGGGCAAAAAGAAATTCCCAGATACACATATCATAATGAAAATACAGAACAGCAAACTTGGTCAAAATGATATAAAGTCTGAAAAAGACAGATGGCAGTCAATGCATTTAGACCAAGCATTGCTACCTCAGCAGTAGCAATGGAGAGCAGAAGGAAGAAATTTGTTTTGTCAATATATTGGGAAAAATGGCTATGAACCATAAGTTTACTTCAAGAAAAAAAAATGTCCTTCAAGGATGATAGGGAAATGCGTAAGTTTTCATATTAAGCAGCTGACAAAGTTTTCTGTTAAGAACAATATAAAATATTAAAGATATGTTTTAAGGAGAAGGAAAGTGATCCTGAATAGAAAAATTGAAATGTAAAAGGGAAAGAAGGGCAAAGAATTAGAATGCAAATGGATAAATCCAAGAGTTATGAATGTATTATAATGTTTTACAAGACTGCCAAAAGCCAAACACACTACATAAATTAAAACTCCAGAAAGTGGTGAAAGAGGACTTCGTTGTTGTTAGTATTTTGTTTTGGTTTTTGTTTTACCAAGATACAGGATGTAGGGATTATAGACAAAACAAACCAAAAAACCAAAAAACCAAAAAACCCACCAAAAACAAAACAAAAAACAAAAACAAAAACAAACAAAACAAAAAAACCAAAAAAACAAAAACAAACAAACAAAAAAACCCACAACCAACCAAAAAAACAAAAAACAAAAAAACCCCAAAACAAACCAGATTGTATTTCCATATGGAAGTAATGAACTATTGAGTCTTCCGAAATATGTGGGTGTGAGTATGTGGATGTGTGCACACGCACATGTGTACAGGTCTGTAGAGGTCAGAGGATAACCTCAGTTATTCCTCAAGCATGTTGTGTGAAACTATTCCTAGAGTGATGTGAACAAATTCCTACCCATCTCAGGTAGGATGAGCAATGAAAGAGCAAATTGATATGATCAAAGTCTAAATTGGTGAACCAAGAAGTTTATTTGGGTTACTTACAGGACTGTGGGTAAGTGGTTACTCAGTGGAGCAGGAACAACTCAAAGACAACTGCATCACTGAAAGCCCATCCCAGCATGGGGGATGGATTTTGAAAACTGGAATCCTGGAGCTCAATGTGTGATTTGCAGGTAGCTGAGTGGGTCAGAGAGTGTCTCAGCTAGGCATGTTGGCCTGTCAGAGAATGTCTCTTAGCAGTCTACTGAATATTACCTATTTAAGTTTGAGGAAGGAGGAGCCTCATGTGTTTGTTCAGTTTCCAGGACTTCTCGAAGTTTCTGAGTTGTTTACATCTTAAGCTTTAATGAATTTCCATTTAGAACAGCTGTTCTCAACTTGTGGGTCATGACTCCTTTGGAAGTTGCACCACCCTTTCAGAGGGCTCTTATATCAGATATCCTGAATATCAGATATTTATATCGTGATTCATAACAGTAGCAAACTTACAGTTATGAAGTAGCAACAAAAATAATTTTATAGTTGTTGGGGGTCCCCGCAGCAATTAAGAGCTGCATTAAATAATTATGACATTAGGAAGCCTGAGAACCACTGATTCAGAACATTCTGAGTCTTAGTGAGCTTCTTCACAAGATGAATGATATATATATATATATATATATATATATATATATATATATATATATATATATATCAAAAAGCTTTAAAAAGATTTTTAGTGATTTCACTATAAATAAATTATAAATGCTTAGGGAATTACATATGCCTACTGTAGTTTGAACATTACACTAATATATACATATATTGAAGGGTTACATGGTATCTCACAAATGCAAATATATTTTATGTATAAAACTGCTATGTAACAAGGAGCATCTACCTTTTTCAGCACTGCACTGGAAACAATCCATATACCCTCCAATAGGTAAACAGATCAACTATGGTATACCTATGAAGTGAAATGCTATTCAGCAATTTAAATGAATTAAAAGCTGGGCATGGTGGCACATGTGTTTAATCCTAGCACTCAGGAAGCAGAGGCAGGCAAATCTCTGTGAATTCGAGATCAGCCTGGTCTACAAAGCAAGTTCTTGGACAGCTAGGCCTGTTATATGGAGAAACACTGTCTCAGAAAAAAAAAAAGAGAAAGATACATATGAGAACAAGTGAATATCAAATTCATCTATGTGGAGGAAGCCAAAGTCAAAGGTTTCACGTGGTGGAATTTCATTTCTATGACATTCTGGAAAAGAAAAGCCAGGAAGTGTGAAAAGCAAAGATTAGAGAAAGGAGTATTTTGACTGTCTTGCAAGCTATGCAATACTATGCATTTGTTAACATTCATAATGTATGGCTTAAAAGAGTCTTTCAATATAGAAAATGAACAAAGGGTAACTGCAAATATCGTATTCCCCTAGAAGTAAAGGTTAGTATTATTGAGTACCAGGGTTAATTTGAACAAGAAGGAAATGAATATATTTCAGAAACATTCTCCTCAGGTTGTTCTATTATAAGCATTAAGGCATAAGTCAACTAACAAGGGGATTTTAGTAGATTCCTTTACTGTACCCTGCATTTTAGCTGAAAAAACATCTGTAGATTTTTTAACTCTGCCATTTGAAGGATGTTAGCCCATCTAAGCACTCTTCTTCCTCTTTGGACATGAAGGGGCTACATGGAATAAATGTTAGGGCTTGTGCCAACATATACATAGCAGAAAAGTTAAGACACATTTAAAGTCTGTTGACTTTCTGTGTAACACTGGATTTTATTTTAGTGCTGGGATGGAACTCAAGCTAAATAAGTATTCATTGAGTCTTCATGAACATCCTTTAAAATAACAATGTGCTGTCATTTAGTCAGTCAAGAGACTGACCCAAAATCAATAAAAAAAAATAAGACTTTAGTGATCAGTCTGGGGAAAATAATAAAGAAAATATTTTCTGCATCTTACCACTCTGTCACTTTGGCAGTCTCTTTGTACTCTAGAGGCCCCTAGAATCATATTCACATATTGGAATAGCACTATGGCTCATAGATTAGGTAACACTAATGTGTGCTGGCTATAATGAGTGCCAGTGATCCTGCTGTAGGAAATGTGTTCTGAAGACCATATAGCCTTAGAAGTAAGAACAATGAAAGAATTTCTCTCTAGTCAAATATAATATAAGCATCTGTGTTTTGGGGAGGGCATGCAATATATGTTTTAAAGAAATGATTCCTGAGGCTGGGAGTGTCCCTCCGTCAGAGAGCTTGTGCTTAACATGCATGAGGCTCATGTTGATCCCCGGTGTGTGTATGTACACACACTCACACAAAACAAAAAATAAAATGACAAAAAAGCAAAAACAAAACTCTTAGTTTGTAGGAAGGTGAGATAGCTCAGTGGCAACAGTGCTTGTCACAAAGCTTGTTGACCTGAATTCAATGTCTGGATGCCACATCATGAAAGGAAAGAGCCACTACCTGCAAGTTGTCCTGTGAGCTTCACATATACTCCAGCATATGCACGCATGCACACTCAGAAGAAAAATAAGTAGATAGTGATAGATATATAAATATATAGAAGATAGGAGATTTATGATAGATAATAGATATATAGATTGACAGACAGATAGATAGTAAAAATTCTTGGGTTGCTCTGGTAGATGTGGCTTGTAGGCATATGTAATCACAAAGCCTAACTCATATGGAAGCCTTCCCAAATTTTCTCTTGCAAAGACTACATAGTAACCTAAAGACCAAACTGAGAGCTATAAAAACAACAGTGCTTCTGATTCCCAAGTGAGAGGGATCCACATTGTGTGGATCATGGGTGGGTCCAACCCCTGACCACCCAGCTAACCCACAGAAAAGTCCTGGGGGACAACTCCCAATAGCTGCCATCTTGAGAAAGATTGTGAGACATCCGTGCAACTTTGGGCTCTCTCCCCTCATCTGTCACTTCCCTGATCTGGGACATAGAGCATACAGGCAGAGCTGAGTCCAGGAGCTCGCCACAATTCACAGCAGCTGTCATCCTGCAAGCAGCTTGTGGCTTGGGTCTCACTCTGCCTGCCTGAAGCTTACTGGCCTGATACAGCTAGGACATAGAGCAGATAGGGTGAATAGAGACCTGCATGGGCCACAATCTTCATTATATGCCATTCTGCTATCAGTTTTTGTCTGGGATCTCTCTATACCTGCCTACTGGTCTGACACAGGCAGGCCACAGAGCACACAGGCTGAGCAGAGACCTGAGTAGGCCACATTCTACATTAGCTGCCACCCTGTGAGCAGCTTCTGGCTCTGATCTCTCTGTGCCCACCTGCAGCTTATTGGACTGACTCATCTAGGACACAGAGCAGACAGGTAGAGCAGAAATCTGTGGGCCACACTCCACATTAGTTGGCATTCCTTAGCAGCCTTAGGCTTGAATCTCTCTCTGCCTACCACATGCTAACTAGCCTGGCATATCTGGGATACAGAGCAGATAAGCAGAGCCCCACAATCTAAAAAAAGGCCCATGGAGCACCCCAGAAGCTTTGGGCTCAGATCCCCCTCACCCCCCCAGCTTCCTAACATCTTGGATACAGAGCAGATAAGGCAGAGCCGAGTCTGACATGAGCAACAACTCACATTTGCTGGTATCTCAAGAAGTTCTGGGGGCATCTGAGCACTTTAAGCTCAGATCTCTCACAGCCCCCATCTGTTTACTGGCCTAAACCATCTGGGACACAGAGAAGATAGGCAGAGCCCTGCCATCTCAAAAAGGACAGTAGGGCATCTGAGCAGCTTTGGACTTAAAACTCTATCAGCCTACTCCTCTCCTGCCTGACCCAACTGGGATATAGACAGGGAACCCAGCTGAGCTGAGCTGGGTGCAGGCTCTAAAACCCACTATCCACCATCCTGAGGAGGCCTCTGGGGAGCCTAGCAGGCAATATTTGGCTGGGAGCTCTCCTTGCTTCCTTCCAACCTGCCTGGCCCACTTAGGACAAAGACAACAACCTCATTGGACAAAATTCTCTGCCTGATAACCAGAGACAACCAGATGCCTGAAGGCGAGCCCAAGAAAACTAGCAACAAAACTCAAAGCCATATAAGACCAGTGGAAACGAGTGATGTTAACACAATAAGCCTTGGAGATATGAACACCCATGAAGTACAAGAAGAAGGCTTTAAATCTGAGGTGATGAAAATGATAGAATCCTTTAAAGAGGAAAATGAATTACTCAAGGAAATTCAGGAAAATACGTTCAAACAGATGAAGGAATTGAATAAATCCTATAAAGAATCACAGGAAAAAAACATCCAAACAGATGAAGGAATTGAATAAATCCTATACAAAATTACAGGAAAATTCAATCAGGAGAAAGAAATGAAGAAAACTATTTAAGACCTAAAGAGAGAATTAGAAGCAACAAAGAAAACACAAGCTGAGGCAATCTCAGATTTGGAAAACGTAGGGAAGAGAATAGGAACCATGGACACAGGCAACAACATCCAAATACAGGAGATGAAAGAGAAACTCAAGTGTGGAAGATGTGATCCAAGTTATCCATACATCAATCAAAGAAAATGTTAAAACTAAAATGTTCCTGACAAAAAATACCCAAGAAACCTGTGACACTTGTAAAATGCCAAATCTAAGAATAATAGAAATAGAAGAACACTTCAAGCTCCAAGGCCTAGAAAATATTTCCCTAACCTAAGGAAAGAAATGCCCATAAACATACAAGAAGACTACAGAACTTTAAATAGATCAGACCAGAAAAGAAAATCCTCCCACTATATAATAATCAAAACACTAAATTTGTAGAACAAAGAAAGAATATTAAAATCTGCAAGAGAAAATGGTGAAATCACATGTAAAGACTAACCTATCAAAATTATACCTGATTTCTCAACAGAGACTATGAAAGCCAGAAAGGCCTGGACTGATGTCATGTAGCCACTAGTAGACTAGAGATGCCAATCCAGACTACTATACCCAGAAAAACTTTCAATCACCATAGATCGAGAAAACAAGATAGTCCATGTCAAAAGCAAGTTTAATCAGCACCTAACCACAAATCCAGGACTATAGAAGGTACTAGAAGGAAAACTATAACTAAAGGGGGCTAACTACACCCAGGAAAATATAGGAAATAAAATACTCCACAGCCACAAATCCAAAGAAAGGAAACATACACACACTCTACCACCACCCACCAACACAAAAATAAAAGGAGCTATCCGACACTGCTCATTAATATCTCTCAGCATAAATGACCTCAACTTCTGAGTGAAAATACACAGGCTGACAGAGTGGATGGGAAAATAGAACTCATCATTGTGCTGCATCCAAGAAACACACCTCAGCAATGAGGATACACATTACCTCAGAATAAAGGTTTGGAAAACTATTCCCAGCAAATGGACCGAAGAAGGAAGCCAAAGTAGCCATTCTAGTATCTAATAAAATAGACTTTCAACCAAACCTAATCAAAAGAGATGGGGAAGGACACTTCATACTCATCAAAGGAAAAATACACCAAGATAACATCTCAAATCTGAACGACTAAGACCCAAATACAGGCGCATACACATTCATAAAAGAAACATTACCAAAGCTTAAACACATTGAATCATGCACATTAATAGTGGGAGACTTCAACATCCCGCTCTCCCCAATAGAAACATCATCATGACAGAAACTAAATGAAGAAACAATGAAACTAGTAGACATCATGAAGAAATGGACATAACTGATATCTACATCTACAGAACATTTCAGCCAGACACAAAAGAATACACTTTCTTTTCAGCACCTCATGGAACCTTCTCCAATACTGACCATATACTTGGTCACAAAGCAAACCTCAACAGATACAAGAAAACCTAAATAATCTCTGGAATTTTATCAATCTACCAGGGATTAAAGCTGGAATGCAACAACAAAAGAAACAACAGAAAGCCTACAAACTCATGAAAACTGAACATTTTCCTACTCAATGACTTCTGGGTGTGGGACGAAATCAAAAGAGAAATTAAAAACTTCCTAGAATTCAATGAAACTGAAGGCCCAACATACTCACACTTATGGTATACAATGAAAACAGTGCTAAGAGGAAAGTTCATAGCACTAAATGCCTTTATAAAGAAACTGTAGAGATTCCATACTAGCAAGTTAACAGCATACCTGAAAACTCTAGAACAAAAGAATCAGACATATAAAAGAAGAGTAGATGGCAGGAAATCATCAAACTTATGGCTGAAATTAATAAATTAGAAACAAAGAAAACATTTCAAAGAATCAATGAAGCCAAGAAATGGTTCTTTGAAAATATCAAGAAGACAGACAAACCCTTAGCCAAATTAACTAAAAGGCAGAGGGAGAGTATTCAAATTAACAAAATCAGAAATGAAAAGGGAGACATAATGACAGACACCAAGGAAATCCAAAGAATTATCAGGTCTTCTTCAAAAGCGTATATGCCACAAAATTTGAAAACCTAAATGAAATGGACAATTTTCTTGATAGTTACCATTTACCAAAATTCAATCAAGTTCAGGTAAACAAATTGAATAGTTTTATCACACCTAAGGAAATAGAGGTAGTCATCAAAAGTCTCCCAACCAAAAAAGGCCCAAGACCGGATGGATTCAGTGTATAATTCTACCAGACCTTCAGAGAAGAGCTAACACCAGTTCTCTTCAAGCTGTTTTGCAACATAGAATCATAAGGAACATTACCAAACTCATTCTATGAGGCCACAGTCACCTTGATACCTAAATCCCAGAAACACTCAAGAAAGAAAAATAATTATGGTTCAATTTCTCTTATGAACATTGATGCAAAAAATACTCAGTAAAATACTCACAAACTAAATTCAAAAACACATAAAAAATATTCACCATTACCAAGTAGGCTTCACCCCAGGCATGCAGGGGTGGTTTGATATGCAGAAATCATCAATGTAATTCATCATATAAACAAACTGAAAGAAAAAACACATGATCATCTCCTTAGATGCTGAAAAAGCATTTGACAAAATCCAACACCCATTCATGTCAAAAGTCCTGGAGTGAGCAGGTATATAAGGCGCATACCTAAACATACTAAAAGCAATATACAGCAAGCCTATAGCCAACATCAAACTAAACAGAGAGAAACTTAAATCAATCCTACTGAAATCAGGAACAAGAGAGGGCTTTCCACTCTCTCTGTATCTCTTCAATATAGTAGTTGAAGTCAGACAAATGACATTGTCAACAGAACAAAATGACAGCTTACAGACTGGGAATAGATCTTCACCAATCCTACATCTGACAAAGGGCTGATATCCAAAATATATAAAGAACTCAAGAAATTAAATACCACCAAACCAAATAACACAATTAAATAATAGGGTACAGAACTAAACAGAGAATTCTCAATAGAGGAACATCAAATGGCTGAGAAACATTTAAAGAAATGTACAACATCCTTAGTTATCAGGGATATGCAACTTAAAGCAACTCTGAAAATACATGTTACACCTATCTGAATGGCTAAGACCAAAAACTCAAGGGAAAGAACATGCTGGTGAGGATGTGGAGAAAGGGGAACACTCCTCCATTGATGGTGGGAGTGTAAACTTGCACAGCCATTTTGGAACTCAAATCAGGAAATTGGGAATAATTCTATCTTAGGACTCAGTCATACCACTCCTGGGAATATATACAAAAGATGCTCCACCACACAAGGATGTTTACTCAACTATGTTTGTCACAGCTTTATTTATAATAGCCAGAATATGGAAACAACCTAGATGCCCTTCAATTAAAGAATGGATAAAGAAACTGTGGTACATTTACAACTAGTAAAAATAAGGAAATCTTGAAATTTCTAGGCAAATGGATGGAACTAGAAACAATTATCCTCCATGAGGTAACCCAGACCCAGTAAGACACACATGGTATATATACTCATTCATAAGCAGATATTAGGCACATAATACAGGATAACTACATGACAACACAGAGACTGATGCACCAACCAAGAACCATATGTGATGTGGATCTAAACTCTCTGCTCAGATGTAGCACAGTTTCCTTGTGTATCCCACCTATGGGAAGTAGATCCTACTTTTAACATGGACTCAGGCTCCCCACCTTCAATCACTTCCCCCTGGCAGAGCAGCCTTGCCAGGCCACAGAGGAAGAGGATACAGGTAGTACAGATGAGACTTGATAGGCTGAGGTTAGATGTTAGGGAAAGAGGGCTCCCCTTTCTCAGGGCTAGGGTAGGGAAAGAGAAAGGATGAAGAAGGGAGGGGGTTCCAAGGAGATGAAGGAGGGGGATACAATCAGGATGTTAAGATTTTAAACTGAAGAACAAACAAGTAGTTTATAGTGCTAATCCACTACATGAGACTAGCTCTGAGAATGGCTGAGACATGAATGTCAAGGCATAGACGATGCTTCTTGTTGGCTACAGAATAGTTGTGAATTATTATTAGATGCCATTCTTTGTATGATATGAATGAAGATTTACAGATGTCTTTTTCTGAGTATACAAAGAACAGAGAACCAGCCTTAATTGTTCTGTGCATCATGTACACCTCATACATTTATAATTTTAGGACTGTATAATGCTTGTGAGAAATTATATGTTTTCAGACCAAAAGAACCAGACATTGACACTGGATTAGACCTCACAAGATTCATTCCTCTCAGCATGATGGACACTGACATCCTGCATCCTTCATGTCCCAGCACCAAGTGCTTCAGTTTCTGTGCCTCATCAGAACAAGACAGGTCCCAGGACTCCTTTGAAGAAAGCTTCCAATCCCAATTGGTCCAGCACTTTAGACTGTCCTACACAGGACTCTAATTAAATCTGTAGTTTCGCAACATTTAGAAACTGAACCACAAATGCTATTCCTAGCTTATTTAATCATTTTCCCCAATTTTACTTGGGGCCCTACAAAGGTATTATTCATCCCAAATGAGCTGGAAGAAACCAGAAGAGAACAACACCCCATTTCTCTCAAGGAGGGTAAGTTTTGGGTTGCTTCCTGGAGATAGAGTTTTTTTCCATTGGGAGTTGATTATGCATTATTATTGGTCTTATTTAGAGAGAAAACAAGGTTGGACTCAGGGATGTCTCTCCTTTCCTTTATCTTTCATTCCTAAGTTTGGAGATAGTGGTTGAAAAGAAAGAAGCACGCCTTTAATCCCAGCACTCGGGAGGCAGAGGCGGGCGGATCGCTGTGAGTTCGAGGCCAGCCTGGTCTACAAAGTGAGTCCAGGGCAGCCAAGGCTACACAGAGAGACCCTGTCTCAAAAAAACCAAAAAAAAAAAAAAAAAAAAAAAAAAAAGAAAAGAAAGAAGGAGGGGAATATAGAAATATAAATGGATGATAGGACAAAAAGTAGATTAATGAATCTATTCTGCAACTCAATGCTTTGTTACTCACAATATTATTTTTAATTCACTGGTACAGAATTTTCTATGTAGATGCAAAATTTTAGATACATGTTATAGAACTCAAATTTAAGATTATTCTTTATACACATTATTTATATATCTACTCTAATATATGGTGTTGTACCCATAGGGCTGAATTATAGTATAAGGAATACTTTCAATACTTTGAGAGTGCTATTTCAGATGTTTAGGATATGTAAGTTATATAAGTTAATTGTTAGTTCATCAAATCATGGTCATATCAAATACTAGTCTATTTTTATCACAAGAATATACATTCTAGGTGTAACAGATAGATATGATTCTATAAAAAGATAAGGTAAAGGTCTTCAAAAACCTCAGAGGCATACAGAATATGGCATTTAAAGACATTTTTAAAATTATTTTTATGATAGATTCAGAATGAGACAGGTTAACTCCTGGCAACACTCAGCCTACCTCAAAGAAGATGATAAGCATCAAAGAACCTCCTTATTGGAGATGGCTTCAAATGTGGCAAACCAGCCACTGGACAAAATGATTTCATTTCTACCACAGACAGAATTCTGCCTAAAAATGGGAAAACTGATATGCAGACAGAGTCGTTGTCCAAACTCTGCCAAGACAGGATAAAGAAGTCCTTAATAGTTCCTTCCTGACAGAAATATTGGGCCAGAAGGCTGAAGCTGATGCTTCAACATTATAGAGTTTTGGGTGACTGTTCAGGCAGCAAACTGTCTCTGTCATCTTATTTGGGTAGCTGATAGCCTGCACTCCCTGTATACTCAGGTAATTAATTTTATTCCTTCTCAAGTCTCTAATAGGCTTGAAGACCAGATAGTTTAGTTTTACAATTAAGCTTAGTTGTTTAGGGGTTAAGATGTTTTTAAGTCTAGATAGATGTTTTAACTTGATAATAATGATATATGATAGATATTGTTTTACAATCAAAATTTTAGACTCACCAAGATAGAAAAGATGTTTTCTTTAAGGCTGTCAAATACAAATAGCTAAAACACTACAAATGTAACACACACACACACACACACACACACACACACACACACACACACACACGCACACACACATATATATAATACCTGATTATTTTGTGGTTTTTCTTGCTCTAGGTAGTTTATTGTGTATATGTGTGTAATAATATAAATGTATATGTAACAATATTTAATAAAAAATAAATTCTTTGATTAAAGCAGATAAGTTATATATATATATATATATATATATATATGTTAGATTTGCACTTATATTTACACATGCACACACAGCATTCATTGATTATATCCATGCTCCTCTCCTCCACCCTTCCCACTCCTTTGCACCTTTCTGAGTTCCTAGTAATCACTATTCTGCTTTCAGGATGTTGGCCTCAGTAACAGTGGTAGCAGGCTCCCTTTTGATTATTCTAAATTATTATTTCAATGAGCTGATTCTTTCCCCCTTGGGAACTTTCCAAGCTAAATTATAAGCCTTTTAGAGGAAACAAACAGGTATTTTTCTGTGCACTGTAGGATCACAATAAATATTCATTAAAACAGACTTCTATTTTCTATGCCAAACATGAAAACTAGGATCTTTAGATTCTAAATTAATCTAATAAGCTGTCAAGATGCACTATGTTCTCATTTTAATAATGTTAGAGTTAGAAAATTGATAGAAAATTGATGCCACGAATGAACCTAATGGCATTTAAAAATGTTATTCTTCAAATTTCTGATGTTTCTCTAATCTTCTACCTAATACAAAAATCTGTTTCATCTTAAAATGTAGAGTCTCCTTAGGATAATTAAAAGCAGCATTATTGCATTTTCAATGATACGTAACGTAGTGTGATTATATTTGTCATCTTATCAGTTCTGTATACTCATATTCTGACTAATTTTTTATCCTTGGAAAAAAATTACTTCCACTAAGAATTTAACCTTATACTCTTTCCAGTGTACTTAGAGACAGAAGCATGAATGTACTAATAGCACCATTTCATTAATGATGCTATCTCGTTTAATTTAACAGAGGCCTGAGTTAATCATAGCTAATTTTAACTACCAGTTGTGTTATGTGTACCTTAGAGTAAGTATCCCTTGTGCTGGCAATGGACTTATTATATTACTTGTCATGTATATTTATTATAATGCTCTTATAATCCATTGAATTGGAATGGTTATTGCCAGAAAACGTTAGTGTTGAAAGTGTAGAAAATGTATAATTATGACTCTGTGTGTATAGTGTGTGTGCAAAAGAGAGAAAATGAGAGACAGAGGCATACATACAAATACATGTGATGCAGCAACTATACTGAAAAGATTTTGGTTTTCTTTTTGTAAGTTTCATTTTCTGACAGACTTTAAATATCAACAATTTTCTGCAATAATTAATGTCAATGTGGAGAGATTCATATTAACTAATTATATAACTGGCTCTCCCTTCCTTTGTGGTTTAAAGGATTATCTAGGATTAATACACTTGTTTCAGTTGATGATTCTGTTAATTACATAATTTCTTCCTAATTGACATCTTATAAAAATAAATTAGATATAATAATTAGAAATACCATTTTATGTATCTAATTTAACAACCGTTATCATTCATGCATAAGCTTTATTTCAAGTGACATTTTTCAGATTTGAACTCACTCACAGCTGCATCAGATTTATCACATGAATGAAAACATTGCCAAGGTGCTTCCAGGCTATATGCAAAAGAATCAACTTTATATAAGCAGTTAAAGTAGTGCAAGGATCTTTGTTTTGAATTACTAATAGACTTTATAATTTTACACCATCATTCCAGAATAGACAAGAAGAACAGACAATGTTTGCTTTTCATTGTGAAGCTGCACTTACCTTTTTTTGATTTGCAGAAGAAAGCTTATATTCTATCATTTTTTATTTGTTTGTTTGGAGGTGGTTGTTGCACTCCAGGTCTCAGTACCAGTTCTACAGGGAGTTCTGGTGTGTGGCCAGACCGTTAACAAAACTCAGACTATGATAAGACCAACAGAAAGCAAAACTAAACAAGTTGCCATTTTCAACCAACTGGTGTGCTGAAACTCAACAAACACTGTGATGGGAAAATGCTGGTTACCCTCACATGCACTGTTGGTGGAAGAATAATAGACACAGCATTTGTGCATGGAGATTTGAGAGTAATCTAAGAAAATCCTCCAGTGAATAACTGATTGTCTTAGTTAGGGTTTCTATTGCTGTGAAGAGACACCATAACCATGGCAATGCTTAAAAAGGAAAAATTTAATTGGGATTGGCTTACAGTTTCAGAGGCTTAGACCATTATCATCAAGGTAGGAAGCAAGATGGAACGCAGGCAGACATGGTGCTGGGAAGGTAGCAGAGAGTTCTACATTCAAATTGGCAGGCAGCAGGAAGGAAGAGAGTGTGACACTGGGCCTGGGTTGAGCATTTAAAAGCTGAATGCCCACCCTCAGTGACACACATCCACCAACAAAGCCACACCTACTCCAACAAGGCCACACCTCCTATTAATGCTAGTCTCTATGAGTCCCTGGGTCCATTTTCATTAAAATTACCACATCAGTGAGTACATTCTAAGAGCGTTCCAAAATATAGACCCATGGGTAAAATATCATATGTTCAAAGATATTAATAAAAGATTGATAACAGCCTAAATATCCACCAGAAGGGAATTGGTCCAAGAATATATATATACAGACAGACACATATAAAAAATGTTATACTACCGTTAAGAATAAGAGAGAATACACATACACTTTTATATGAAGGTGGGAGAATTTCTAAGGCATACAGTTAAGTGAAAAAATGAAGACTAAATTATACTGCCACTTCCCCGAAAATTCATGCATGCATTTACATGCTTGTGTCTACAGAGGCTAGTGCTCAAAGGGTACATAAAGGAACTCTGGATTGAGTGTCTACAGGAAGACAATGGTTAATAAGAGATTGTTTTAATCATGAACCTTCTTAAACCTTGTATTATTTGCTTATGTTGCTTACAAAGGAGACAAAAAGTTGACCATGTGTGGTCAGTCTTATTTCATTCTTTCTAGAAAGAGATGGGTCTGCATCCACATTTTGCCCATTCACTGCTTGGACAATCCATTGGATACTTTATTAGGATAGAGATGTTTACAGCAAAGGAGTGTTAGGAAAAGATAATAAAAACATTGAAAAGGAACTTATAGGTGATTCTTAACTATTTAAGTAATGAACCTTTTGCACATATGCCCCAAGATCTCCTTCAACACTTATTAAAAACAAAGTCCTGAGCTGATAGTGTAGCTCAATATAGAATGTTCATTCACCTAGCATGTGTGTGGCCCTGGGTTTGAGCTTCACTACTTAAAAAATAAACTAAGCTACAGTTTGCTGACTGAACAGTCACCCAAAACTCTCTATAATGTTGGAGCATCATCTTTAGCCTTCTGGCCCAATATATCTGACAGACATATTTGTGAGGCAGGAACTACTGAGGACTTGCTTACCCTGTCTTGGCAGAGTTTGGCCATGGACTCTGCCTGTATCTAGGCTTGCAGATTTTTAGGCAGACTTCTGTCTGTAACCAAAAGGTCTTGATGTATGTAGTTTATTTTATATATGTGTAATAATATAAATGTATATGTAAAAGAATAAAAAAATTAAAAAATAAACTAAGCTAAAATTAAAACAAACAAATGAAATTCACATTCCTCAGAGTTTATCTAGAAAGAGACTCAAGAATTTGCATTTCTGGTCTGGAGAGAAGGCTCAGTGATTAAGAACGCTTATTGCTCTTGAAGAGGACCTGGGTTTGATTCCCAGTACCCACTCGGTAGCTCACAATTGTCTATCAGTCCAGTTCCTGAGGATCAACACTCTCTTCTGACCTTAGTGGGCAACAGCCACATACATGGTGTACAGACACAATGCAACTGAAACAAGAAATAAAATAAACAAATCGAAGTATTTTGAAAGCATTTGCATTTCTAAGAGTTCTCAGATGGTGCATCAGCTGGTGGTCTAGGTACCAAATGCCAAGATCTGCTAGAGCACATGATGAAGAGAAGCTTCCTTTCACAGAGTTGCTTTGTGCTTCTTATCTGATGGTGCAGCAGGACCTCAGAAAAGCTTTCTTCCAAATTCACCACTACATGTTTTTATATGTTTGCTGCAACATTGGTGTATTGTTCTTAAGGAGAATGGGCATGAATTTACATGTCTGATCTTCTCTCTTATCTCCCACCTATAGATGTGCTTTTTAAAAAATCAGTGGTGCATCTTATTACAATAGAATGTAGTGTATGCAATGTTTTTGAGTCTATGGCTTGGACTAAGAATAAGGCAAACAATTCTATTTCATTCTTATTCTGTACTGGAGACTGAGAGTAACTTTACTTTTATTACAGACTTTTACTATTTGCCAATGAGGTTCTTTCTGACAAAAGTATCACTTTAAAATTTATTTTTCTAATCATGTGCTCCTGTATGCATAATGCAAAACAAAGTATACTATGTTATTTTTTGCTGGTAACAAACTTTGAGAGCAAGATAAGCAGTTAAGTTTTAAAACTTGAATACAATGAATGAGTTTAATTTATTTAATAAGTAAAGCAATTGTTTATAGCCTTAAGCAATTGGTATCTGCATGTCCAGAAGGGAATGTGGGTAGGACTAATATGTTTTTGCCAAAACTGAAGTTTTGCCTAGTGTTTTTTAGAATTTCATAAATCTAATTGAGACATTTGGTTAATTTGTTTAAAATCATCAAGGAGTTTGGAGGTGGTGGTTCCAAAGGACACAGATTATTAAAGGAAAACCATAATGCCAAGCATGGGTACCTTACTATAAGTTATTGGTCAGGGAGGCCTCAGAAGTCTCCAAATCAATGTAAGATGTTATAATTATTCTTGGTTGTCCATCATGAATATATGTTAAGATTCTATTGTTGAATACAGCACTCATTGTGGATACAGGGCATAGAGAAATACACTTTGGACTGACCAAAAAACTCTCCTTGCTGGCTAGCTCATATAATGCCAGAAGGGGCTATGTAGGTTGCTGGGGAAGAAAAATATCTATAGTCTTACCCAGTGATGGACATTACCTACATGCTGCAATACAGACCCACCAGGAAAGGTGTTCCCACTGTGCAAATGCAGTATGACTATTACAAGGTAACCAAGTACTTTCTAATTGGATTTGAGACTTTCTTCACAGATGATAATTCAGGTCTGGAACTGTAAACCAAAAGCCCATGGCTTGGAAAGGCATAGGTACTAAGGAGAAACTACTATTGTCATTTATTACAAATGGTCATGTTGTTAAACAATGTCCTAAATATTTATGTTTTCACACATGGACCTGAAGTGTTTCAACTTTTCAGAGAAGTTTATTTTTAAGTGGACAGAAATCTATGTGGATATACAACTGGTTAAAGCACTGAGATATGGCTGCGCCCCCCCCCCCGCTCTTTCTATGTCTCTCTCTGTCTCTGTCTGTCTCTGGCTCCATCTCTGTCTCTGTCTCTGTCTCTCTCTCACATACACACACACATGGAGGGAGAAGAAAGAGAAAGGAGGAAGAGGAAGAGATGATAATAATAATAACAACAACAATGATGATGCTGATAATAATAATAATAATAATAATAATAATAATAATAATAATAACAGAGATAATAATAAATATTTTTCCTAGCACTTGGGGAGGCAAAGGCAAGTGGATCTCTGAGTTTGAGGCCAGTCTGGTTTATGAAGTCCAGGATAGCCAAGGCTACACAGAGAAACCCTGACTCAACAGCAACAACAACAACAAAAGAACTATTTTTAAAGCTACCATTCTGAGATTGAAATATTGGGTTGAGCAGTTGGTATCTGTCATCCAGCTGTAGCAGTGGAGACAGGAGGATTCCTGAGGTTTGTTGACCAGCCAGTCCAGCCAACTCAGTGAGATCCAGGATCAGCGAGAGACCCTGAATCAAAAATAAAATGGAGAGTGATTGAGGAAGACATCTAATGTTGACTGACCTCTTTATGTGTGTGCACACATACATGAATGTATGTGAAGCCACAGCCTGGAAGATGATATTTAAAATACATTTATCCAACAAAATACTCCTATTTAGGTTGTATAAGTATTTTGTATATGTTTCTAAGAAAAAGATAATTGACGTTATTAAAATAAGACAAAACATGAACATTTTTATAAAAGAAAGTACCCAATGGGAAAACAAATCACAAAAAGGATCCCTCACTTCTTTAGTCAGCTGAGAAATATAACCCAATATTATTATACAATTTGCACATGCTAATATGAATGGCTAAAATAAAAACACCAAAATATCTATTATTGCTTAAGCATGGCATTAGTGCTTGGCTGTAATTTTAATACGCAGGAGGCTGAGGCAGGATGGTGAACTTAAGGCTATCCTGAGCTACAGAGAAAAATCTTTGTGTTCAAAAACAAACAAAAAATTCATTGTTGTGGCATCATAAGAATGTGGAGTAAGTACAAGTTTCATATATAGTAGATAGAGCCTAAATTTTCATATTTGGAAAATTCTTTAGCTATTCCTACAAATGTCAAATATATGCCTATGCAAAAGCACAATGCTTTTGCTCCTAGATACATATATAACAAGAATGCAGTCATATATTTACTCAACCATCTTGTCAATAATATTGATAACAGTGTACTCATTTTAGCTCTAACTACAAAACAACTGCAAAGCTTTGTTTTATATCAACTTCTTTGAGCTACTGGGTGTTCATATATTTAGGAAAATGTTATTCTAGAAGTTTTGTGAATACTTCATTCTTGTAACAGCTTCTGAGACTTGACCTGGTTGGGGCAGTGAGGGAATGAGGAAATTACAGACAGACACATACACAGACACCCAGAGAGAGAGAGAGAGAGAGAGAGAGAGAGAGAGAGAGAGAGAGAGAGAGAGAGAGAGAGATAGGTGAGGGGAGGGAGAGGGAGAGGGAGAAGGAGAGAGAGAGAGAGAGAGAGAGAGAGAGAGAGAGAGAGAGAGAGAGAGAGAGAGAGAGAGCGCTGGGGTGGGATCTGATGGTCTGGCTCTTAGTATCTTGGGTGTTAAGCATGTTTATTATGTAAAGTTGAACAGAGAGACTGGGTTATTGCATACAGTTTAACAAGGGCTTATTTCATAGAGATAAACAAGGAGGCAGGATTTATGGCATACAGCTGGATCAAGGAGACAATGGAGCCATCACTGTAGGGAAAAAGTCTTCAGGAGGCAAGTATCCAGGAGGAGAAACCTATGGTGGACATGTTTTGCACATACTACCATCATCTGCACATGGAACAGGGAAATGATTTGCCAGTTCTCTGAGTGTCACCCTTAAAGATAACGCTTTGTCATTCTCCTATGGACCTTGACATGGCTGTTCCCATGCTAACACATTCACCCAAGTCTTCACTCATTCAGAGCTTACTACACTCCCTGCACTCTGAGGGTATGTTTTGGATGATTTTAGCATTAATTAGAGATGGAATAATGTATATGATCCTCTCATAATGTATATGTGTGGATAGGTCTTCTCTAACAGCCTGCGTAGAATAAAAGCATTGCTTTATTATAAACAGGAAGGGCTTTTCCCCCAACGCAAACTGTTTTTGAATTAAAACATACCTTTAAACTGCAACTATACCATTGGCTCCTAGGTTTTTGAAATGATGACTTCTAGAGATCATGGGACTTACCAGCCTCCATAAATGTGTGAACTAGTTTCTTATAATAAATCCTTTGTGGTGTGTGTGTGTGTTTGTGTGTGTGTGTGTGTGTGTGTGTGTGTGTGTGTGAGAGAGAGAGAGAGAGAGAGAGAGAGAGAGAGAGAGAGAGAGAGAGAGAAAGAGAGAGAAGCAGACACACACACAGATGTTGGTTCTAGAGAATATTGATTAATACATATTCAAATTCTCACAAAGAATTAAATGAAAAATAGCTAGGCTCTGGAGAGAATGTGTAGAACTAATTTGTACCTTTAGAAGATAGGACAGTAACCAGTAAGATGGAGCATTGCAGCAAACAGGTGGGGATGGGGGCCTTTGGACTTGTTTTCACATTCTGCTTCTTAATAATGATTCTAGTTATATAAATGTGTTCAGTTGGTGGAAATGCACTGAGCTGCATACTTATTAATTTACTTGTAGACATGTATTTAAAAATATTTAAAGCTCTTTGTTGGTGAATATCTTCTGAAAAATCAATAAAGGCAATTGAGGCAACCCAATAACACGACCATTTCAGGACGCATCAGTCAGCAGGGGATCAAGAAACATTTGTGTTAAAATTATCTGGGGGAAAGGGGAGATGAGGGGCTTGGAAAAGTGAGGGAGTGGAGGTTGTGGTCAGGATACATTATATGAGAGAAGAATGAATTCTTCATAAAAATTAATATATTTCTAAAATCTAGAACAGAACAAAGATGATTACTTTTTACTATTTGTATACAACATTGTTATAGGATTTCCTAGGAAGAACAATCAAGTATTGTTTTTCAGATGACATGATTTTATGTATAGACACAGCCAAAAAATCACCAAAAATTTAAAATAGTAATTGACTCATCATAGTTGCAAGATATAGGTTAAATATACAAAGTGTAGCACTACTCTTATGCCAAAGTAGAAACCAGAAAAGTAATCCATTCCAATAACCACAAAAGTAAGATACCAAGAAATAACTTTACATAAAGTGGTGAAAGACCTCTACTATGAAAATCATAAAACATTGATGAAAGAAGTTGAAGAGGACACAGAAAGCGGAAACATATCCTGTGCTCACTGATTGAAAGTATTAATATTGTTAAGATGTATATACTACCCAAACCAGTTTAGAGATTCAAACTTCTGAGTCTTGGGAGATCCTATTGAAACATCAATGATATACTTTACAGGACCACAAAAATAGTTCTAAAATTTACATGGAAGCATATGGAATATAAATAGTCAAAGCAAGCTTGAGGAAAAACAAACAACAACAACAACAACAACAAAAAAAAAAACTGAAAGCATTACCTTGTCTTATGATACCAACAAGCTTTAGTGATCAAAACATCATGGTATTGGCATAGAAGTAGACACATAGAACAATACAATGCAGATCCTATATGTAAACAATAAAGATCCTATATGTAAAGCCACCCACCTATAGACACAGTGGAGAAAAGGCAGTCTTTCCAATAAATAGTCCCAGGAAGAGTCTATGCTCAAGTAAAGATGTCCATGTCCTATCTCTCACCAATATGAAAATCAAGTTAATATAGATTAAAGGTGTAAATGTAAGTTCTGACTCTGTGCATGTAGTAGAAGAAAAACAACAGAAATGCTTCAGAATATTGGAATAGGTAAAGATGTTTTTGGATAAGACTCTAAAAATGAAGGAAATAAATGCAAACACAAATGGGATTATATCAAACTAAGAGGCATCTACATAGCAAATGATCCAAAGAGTGTCAAGACAACCAACAAAATGTGAAGATTTTTGAAATTACTTGTGCTACAATAATATCTAAAATGTGTAAAGAATCCAAAAAACTCAACTGGACACTAACTAACTAGTCTTCCAAAACCAAATAGCCCAAGAAAATGGGCAATATATCTAAAGAGATCTTTTTCTCAAAAGAAGACAAGCAAAATGACCAACATGTACATGAGAAAATGCTCAACATCATGAAGCATCAGAGAAATGAAAATCAAAATCACAATGGCATAACCATTTTCCCAATAAAATGACTATTATAAAAATAATCTGATGGTACCAAGTGCAGGTGAGGCTATGAAAAAAAAGGAAGGCTTATACATTGTTAGTGGGAAAATAAATTTGTAGCAGCCATTATGAAAAATAGCATGGAAGATATTCCACATAGTAAATATAGATCTACTACGTCTACTACTTGATGCATCTATAAAGAAAAATTCAGAATTACAAAGTGATATCAATATTCCCATGCTCATAGTAAGCATAAAATATGAATGATCTAACTTTCACAAACTGATTAATATGCTTAAAATATAATACACTCAGTAAATTCGTACTTATGCTGCAAAAAGAATGAAACCCTGTCATTTACAAAAATGTAGCTGGAATTAAAGATAATTAAATCAAATGAAATAATCCAAGCAGAGAGAGACACATACCAGATAATCTCACTCATACATGGAATCCAATGTTGACCTTAGAACTAGTGAGACTGTCTTTGCATGGCTGACAATGGCAGTCAGGCTTCTGATGGTACTGCTATGATAAAAAATACAGACAGTACCCTTCTAAATATATTGAGAGACACACATCATATCCCTGGTAGCTTCTCTCCTAAGTTACATGGCAGATGGTCCAGTTGTCAGATCACTTGAAGTGGATTACTTTTAATGATGTCCTGTTTACGTTGTCTTCTTAGGTTTATCTTGTGGATGCAGTATTTAAAACACACATATCTTATTTGATCTCCCTTAGAGAAAAAAATCTACCTTTAATGAGATGGCTTACCTACAGGATAGCCTGTTATTCTGCAGTAGATGGTATAATGATGTCTTGAGTCTCCAAAATACATTTTAAATGACATAGGTGAGAACCTCTTACTCAAGACATAACATTTATTTTTATAATACAGTTGAAATAAACTATTTAAAACTGAAAATTGTAAATATATTTTGCAATGTTTCAAAGGAAACAGGCTAAAAAGACAGGAGACTATCAGAGTTGTCCTCTGAGAGGTCCACCCAGCAATGGTTTGAAACAGACACAGAGACTGATAGCCAAACAAAGTATAGAGATTCTAGTGGGAAAGAGAGGGGAAGGATAAAAGGACCTAGAGGTGACAAGAGCTCCACAAGAAGACCAACAGATCCAACTAATGAGGGCCCAGAGGGGCCTGTGGTGTGTGAAACACCAACAACAGACCATGCAAGGACTGGACCTAGGCCTTCTACATAGACGTAGCTGATTGGTAGCTAAAGCTTCATGTAGGTCCACTAGTAAGAGGAGCAGGGCCTATCTCTGACATGGACTCTGTTGCCAGCTTTCCAATCACTTCCCCCTACTGGACTGCCTTGTGGGGCCACAGGGGAGGAGGACAAACTCAGTCCTGTTGCGACTTGATGAACTGGTGTACATGGGGTGGGGATGGGACTCCCCTTTTCTGAGGAATAGGGAGGGGAGAAGAGGACAGGAGAAGGAGGGTGGGCCTGGGAGGGAGGGGGCTATGACCAGGATGCAAAATGAATACATTAATTAATTAATTAAAAAGAAAAAAAAGAACTAGTGAGAATAGAATAAGCATTGCCAGAGAACAAATGGAGTAGGTCGAGGTAGGGAGAGAGAATTTTTTTATCAGTTGATAAGAGCAACTTAGCTACAGCTTCACAGCTAGAAAGGATTAATATAGCCTATAGTATTGTTACTTGGTAGAGTGACTACAGATAACAATATGTACTGTGCATTTCAAAAATATGAGCAAGGATTAGAAACTTATATAAAAGAAACAAGCCTGAATGGTGACATACATAGGCAATCTCAGCAGATGCATGCAAGTTCCAGTGAGACCCTGTATCAAAAAAACTAACTAACCAACCAACCAAACAAGCAAACAAAACAACCAAATAAAAAGCAGAAAGAAAGAAAAACAGTTAACATTTTAGAAGATAAATATGCTAACCCTAATTTAAACATTATGCAATATTCATGTGTATCAAAACATCATACGGCACCCCACCAAGTTGTGTTTTTTTTTTTTTTTTGCATGAGTCAGTTCAAAAGAAAGGTTTTAAAAATCCAAGTACATTGGCAACCAAAACAGAAGAGAAACAAAAACAAAACTCTGGTCATAACAGAACAAATAAGCAAGTATGGGAAGACTCAGGTAGTGGGAAGATGGTGGCAGGCTGTCTATGGAACCCAGGAATTGAGAAAAAAGTGCTAAAAAAAGCCATAGATATTTTATTGCCATATCATATACTAGTGCGCGAGTGCGCGAGCGTGCGCGCACACACACACACACACACACACACACACACACAGACACACACACACACACACAGACACACAGCTATTTATATTCTACACAAAATGCTGCAGAAACCAAGCCAGAGCTGCCAAGAGGCTCAGACAAAAATCCCCAAGAAAACCCAGTTCTCCTCAGCCACAGTTCTGATTAGAGGAAATGTTTCAGTCAATACTCCTCCATGCAGGAAGCTGACATTCCACCCCTTTCTCCTCCCTGTCCCAGCAGAAGCAGCATCACACTCCAATACCCCTGCTGGGTGGTGTTGACTAGCTGAGCAGGGAAGCTATCTTCTGTCTCTTAATCAGCAGAAGTTAAGTGACAGCAATTCAATTTCTCTGCCAAAGAAGCATAAGCGGAAGCAAGCAGGCAGCTGATCTTTCATCCTTTGCATGGCAGAACCAGGGAGTGTTCAGATTTCCTGGCTGGGATTGCATCAATAGAGCTCAGTAGTGAGCTGAGCCTCCTCTCCTGCCCAACTCTTCAGCAAGGCAAAATGAGGCAGTGGGAAGTTTTAGCTGGCACATCTTTCCACATGCATTTCTCCCTTGGTGTCAATGAGTCTGAGAGAGAAGCTGGGATTTCACCTCCATTTGGAAACAAGATGCTGTGAGTAACTGTCCTGTTTTCAGTGAGCTGATGGCTATAGATCCAAGAAGGTAGCCAAATTTCCAGTCTTCCCAGCTTCAATAAGGCAGTGTGAGTCAACACTTAACCTTTGCTGAGATGGTGTCGGTGGGACCCAAGCCCAGGCTCAACACAGACCCTGTCTTGGCTCACTTACTGCAGGTCAACAAGAGAATAACTTGCTTACAAAGACTCAATAGTGGAATGAGGAAATGGCTCAGAGAGCTTATTGTTCAGTTTCAAGGACTAGAGTTCAGATTCCAGCACTCACGTCTGGTGGCTCACAAATACCTAAAACTCTAGCACCAAAGCATCCAACATGATTTTCTTACCTCGATGGGCACCTGCACAGACTTTTGTGCACACACTCACCAAGACACATAAATGTAAAAATTTAAATTTTTTTGGTTTGTTTACTCATTCTGGCTCTTAAATTTTTCTTATTATTTGAGACTTTCATACAATGGGATTTTGATCAATTCATACTCCATAGCTTCTCCTAACTCCTTTCAGATCAGATCCACTTCTAGCTCCCAAGCCCATACCCCAACTTTGTGCCATTTTTTTAAATCTTTAAAATATAACCCACCAAATTCAATTTCTGTTGTACATCTTGTACATGGAACATGGTCAATCTATCATGGATTAGACCCTTAAAGGAAGACCCTACCAGAAGCCACCAAGTGTTTGTAATATAGAAACTCACAAGTGACCAAAGTACAGAGAATAAGTTTCAATGAGAAAAAAAACATCAAAAAATGGGACATCTGTAAGTGTTCAAAGGCTCAGGAGCCATCTCAGGAGAGGAAGTAGACAAATTGTAAGAGGCATAATCTGGGGAAGACCAGAACAAATGGGTGTCTTCTGGATATTACAGAACTACTACATTCATGAACTCACAGCAGCTGTGGTTGCCTGCACAAGATGTATACTGACTCCAGCCCAGTTAAGGTTCTAACATGAAGTGGGATAGGGTATATGTTTCCCCTCCCATAACTGCAGATTTATGGACAATTGAAAATAAATCATTAAAAAATACTAAATAAGCTCCAGAGTCTTACAGTATTTAAATATAAAGGATATTTTTATATGATATAGTATCTCTTGTCACACAAAGAACCAGAACCAGAATAACAATGAACAAAAAGAAATAAAAAATAGGAAAGAAAAGCAACAGGCCCCAATAGCAGGGTGAATCAGATACTGGAGTTATCTGACAAAGATTCTGAATCATCATCAAAATGCTTCAATCATCAATTGTAAATTATCCTGAAACAAACAGATAATATGAAAGCATCAAGTGGAAATTACAGAAATAAAACCCACACAACTGAAATAATGCTTCACTGGATGTGCAACAGAGATGACAGAAGATAGAATTTGAATTTATACAAATATGGCTCAATATTTAAAAATCAATCACTATTCTTTATCATATTAACATTCTAAAGAAGAACAGTTATATTTTTGTATTTTTACATTAATTAATGCATAAAAACTATATGTCAAGACCCAACACTCATTTGTGATTTAAAAAACGAAACAAAGCCAAGCAGTAGTTGCACTTGTCTTTAACCCCAGCACTCAGGAGGAAGAGACAGGCAGATTTGTGAGTTCAAGGCCAGCTTAGTCTACAGAGCAAGCTCTAAGACAGCCAACGCTACACAGAGAAACCCTGCCTTGAAAAAACAAAACAAAACAAAACAAAAGAACAAGAACAAAAACAAAACAAAACAAAACAAAACAAAAAAACAAACAAAAAATAAGCGAAACCAAGCCACTACCACCAACAAAAAAAGGAACAAAAACCCTGTTGGAGGAGGGTCTTATGCAACATGTTTTCAGATGCTGATTTTAGTGCCCTCAGATCTACCTACCATTCTGCCATGGTTGAAATATTTCCTGTATCAATGTGATGAAAGGAATGTCCCCCAGTTATCCCTGATTGGCTAATAAAAATGCTGAAGCCTGTGACTGGGCACAAAAAAGGTAGGTAGGGCTTAAGTTCTAGGGATTGGGGTCTCTGAGGGACTATGAGGGAGTAGAAGATGTAGCATAAGAAAAGGAGGAATAGGCTCTGTGATGAAATAAGATGAACTAGGATCATGAGGTCAAGTGAAGTATACTATGAGTAAAGACTGATGCAGAAGACATCCA
Organism: Acomys minous; assembly: GCF_964271855.1. NCBI lineage: Eukaryota > Metazoa > Chordata > Mammalia > Rodentia > Muridae > Acomys > Acomys minous. The sequence continues at coordinate 117,164,776 of NC_140488.1, read as the reverse complement.
AGAATCATCAGATTGAGAAGTGATTAGCTTTTATGTGAGATTTAAAGGTAGTATAATTAGAAAATCTCAGAATCTGCCCAGCATAGTGCCTGTAGCTTAATAACAAATCATAGTCTCTCTGTGTTAATCATTGGGAAACTAGTTAGTTAAAGAAAACTGTTGCTCACCTGGATACTAAGGACATCATCCCAACCTCAAATTGATGGGTTGACTGGTGCCCCTGTGGAGACCAGCTGGACAGTAGGAGCAAACAGGTCTCAGTTCCAAGATGGCAGAGGCCAGCCTAATCTGAGTGCCAGGAGCACAGTGTCTGCTGGGCAAGCAATCTGCTATGTCTGACACAAAAACATTAGCACTCATTCATGTTTCTCCAGACTTCTCCCACCATTTTGTAGATGACTCCAGACTCCAGAGATGTGCAGATTCAGCTACTACTAGCTGTCTTCAGGAGACCAGTAGGACCTCATTGGATCACAAAAGCCTGAGACACCTAGCAGATTCAGGGAACAAACAGCTAACACCACAGAAAACCAGATGATTAAAGGCCAGTATAAGAACACAATCAACAACAACAACAACAGCAACAGCAATAACAGTGCAATATGGCTCCACTAGAGTTCCCAACAAACACTGTATATGCTAATGCAGTTTAAACAGAAGAAAAGACCTTTAATATTTTCCTACTACCATACCTCAGTATGTAAGTTTTAAACTAATATTTCTCTCAATTGTATTGTGTTAGAATGTTTGATTTTAAAAGCTGCTGTTTGAGGACAGAGAGATAGCTCACTTGATAAAATGTGTTTCTTGCAAGCATGTAGACTTGACTTCAATCCTCAGAAAACACATAAAAATGCCTGATATGGTGGTGCATGTTAACCAGTACAAGGGAAGTGAAGATAGGAGGATCCCTAGTTCTTGCTTGCCAGTCAGTCTAGCCTAAATGATGATCTTAAGGCCAAAGAGAGACCCTGTATCAAAGGAAGTGGATGATGCTCCTGAGGTTAATCTCTGGCCTCTACATGCATGTGCACATGTGTAAGAATATCTATACCTATTCACACATACAGGTACACATATACCCATGAATAGAAATACGAATATTAAAATTTTCTGTGTTTTGATTTGAGTTTCATGAAAGTTGTTGAATGAATTTTAAGTTGTGATTATGATAGAATTCCCAACAGTATCTGAAATATCCCTAAATATGCCCCTGTATATTTATTGTATTAAATATTTATGCAAAGCAGTTCTATAAACATTATGAAATAAAATATTGATCACATCTTAAATATTGAAGATGTTGCGTGTCCTACATTATCAAATATTTAGCTGAGACTTAATTCTTTATGTAAAAATAAATAAGCACATCTATCTTCATGGTGTACAAAATTGCTTTCATCTTTAGTAAATGGCCAAATGATGTATATATGTCAAAGTATTATTTTAAAATAAATTTTCTTATGGATTGTTACCAGAAAATGTTTGACTTGTATATCTATTTTATACACTGATAGACCTCAAGTATTTAAAAAATTTGTCAGTCACAAAAGAGTTCAGGAATAGAAGAAATTTAAGAAGCTCAAACTTACACAAAAAATTAACTCACTGAGGATATCAGACTTCAAAATAAAATGTGAAACCATAAATGATATAGGGGGAAAAAGCAAGAACTAATTTCTAGGATGTAGGTATGAAAAATCAAACCCCAAATGCAAACCATTCAATTAGAATGTTAGGTAAACATGAAGAAGATTCTGATGATATATACAGATAACAATATTCACATAATGGCATCCAGCATTTCATTAGAAAAATAGACAGTTAAACCATAATGAGAGATCAATCCATACCTTTCATTGAAAATATTTTCTGGACCTTTGACTCTTCTCCTTCTCATATTCTTCTTAGGCTTGGTCTTTTCATAGTGTCCTAGGTTTCATGGATATTTTCTGTCATGAACTTTTTGGATTTAACATTTTCTTTCACTGGTTTATTGATTTTTTCTTATAGTATCTTTTATGCCTGAGATTCTTCTTTCTTCCAGCTCTTGTATTCTGCTAGTGATGCTTGTGTCTGTAGTTACTGCTCTGTTACTTAGTGTTTCCATCTCCAGAACTCCCCCAGTTTGTTTATTCTTTATTGCTTCTATTTTCATTTTAAGATCTTGAGGAGTTTTATTCATTTCCTTCACCTGTTTGGTCCTATTTTCCTGTATTTTTTAATGAATTTTTTTCACTTCTTCTTTAAAAGCCTCTATCTTCTTCGTAAGGTTGTTTAAGGTCATTTTCTTGTGCTTTAGCCGTGTTAGGTCACCCAGGGCTTGCTTTAATAGAATAGCTGGGTTCTGGTGGTTTCATATTGCACTGGCTGTTGTTGATTGTGTCTTTATGCTGGCCTTTAGCCTTCTGAATTTGTAGTTATTATACGTTTAGATGCTTATTTCTGAATTTATTTTGTTGTATGAATGTTTTTGAATGTTTCCCCCTTAGTTTTTATTTCTCTCTGCTTGCCTGAGTGGCTTGGAGTTCTGATGACTAGCTAGTATTCAGGTCCTGTCAGGTATCTCCCCTGGTGTTTCTGTGGCTTGAGTAGCCTCTGGGATTTTAAGTACTATCCTTGCCTCTGGGGTGCCTAGTACCAGCATAAGCTGGAGTACCAAGTGCTGGCAGGCCTCCAGTAAAGTAGGCAGGGTTGTGGCATGTAAAAATGGAGTCCAGGGTGAAGAGTGGAATTTAAGGCTGATGGATGTGTGTAGTGGAATATAGCAGGGAAGGGCTTGAGGCAGGTTCTTACCTGGTTTTCCCTGGTGACTGCAGGACTCCAGGAATGCAAGCAGAGTTCTGGGCTGGGAAATGAGGTGCAGTTTACCACTGTTAGGTGTACTTTCAGGAGAGTTGGTGGGTAGGGGCTGTGAGGAGGGGCTTCCTTGGTGTCTCTGGTGCCAGCAGGCCTCCAGGAAAGCAAGCACAGTAGTGGGTTGAGTGTAATTCTAGTAGGTCCTGCATTTATATGTTACTTGTTGTTTTCCCTTGCAGCTTTTAATAGTCTTTATTTGTGATACACTAATAGTGCTTTGAGTATTATGTGGCAAGGGGACTTTCTTTTCTGGTCTACTCTATTTTGTGTTCTTTATGAATCTTGTACCTGTATAGATATCTCCTTCTTTAGGTTGGGAAATTTTTCTTCTTTTACTTTGTTGAAAATATTTTCTGTTTCCGTGTTTTAGCTATTATGAATAAGGCTGCTATGTCCCTTAGTAGAAGAATGGATAAAGAAACTGAGGTACATTTACACTGTGGAATGCTATTCAGCTATTAAAAACAAGGAATTCCTGAAATTTGTGGACAAATGGATTGAACTAGAAATTATCATAATGAGTGAGTTAATCCAGAAGCAGAAATAGTCAAGTGGTATATATTCACTTATATCTGGACACTAACTTAAGGGATATGTCCCATGAAAGTCTTCACTTACCAGGAAAGTGGGACAGAGGGGAGGCCATCCTATTGGGACTCTAGGTGAGAGAAGCATGGGAGAATGGGGAAATAGAAGGATGCAGAGGGTCCTAGAAACCTACAAGAAGAACATTATGACAGGAATATCTGGGTCCAGGGGTCCTGCTCAAACTATGGACCCAGCCAAGGACAATACATGCAGTAAACTTTGAACCCCTACCCAGATCCAGCTAATAGTCAGGACATTCTCCACAGTTGAGCAGAGAGTGGGAACTGACTTTCTCATGAACTCTGGTGCCCCATATTTGACCACATCCTCTGGATGGGGAGGCTTGGTGGCACTCAGAGGAAGGATAGCAGGCTACTAAGAAGAAACTTGATACCCTATGAGCATATACAGAGGGAGGACGTCCCCCTCAATCACAGACATAGGGGAGAGGAGTAAGTGGAAATGGGAGGAATGAGAGGATACAAGGGATGAGCTAACAATTTGGATGTAATATGAATAAATTAATAAAATATATTAAAAATATTTTCTGGGCCTTTGAGCTGTGATTCTTCTCCTTTCTCTATTGCTATTATTCTTAGGCTTGGCCTTTTCAAAGTGTCTCAGATTTCCTGGACACTATGTTTTATGTCATGAAATTTTTTAGATTCAATATTATTTTTGACCAAGGTATCCATTATTTCCTATGGTATTTTTAATGTCGCAGATTTTCTCTTCCATCTCTTGTATTCTGTTGCTGAAACTTTCCTCTGTAGTTCCTGTTCAAATTCCTAAACTTTTCATTTTCATAATTCTCTCAGTTTGTGTATTTTTTATTGCTTCTATTTACACTTCAGGTCTTGAACAATTTTATTCATTTCCTTTAACTGCTTGTTTGCATTTTCTTGGCTTTTTTAATGGATTTATTCATTTACTCCTATTGTTTGTGTTTTCTTGACTTTGAGGATTTATTCATTTCCAGTTTTGAGACCTCTATCGTTGATATAGTTGGTTTTAAAGTATTTTTTGAGCCAGGCACGGTGGCGCACACCTTCAATCCCAGCACTTGGGAAGCAGAGGCATGTAGATTGCTGTGAGCTCGAGGTCTGCCTGGTCTAAAAAGCGAGTCCAGGACAGCCAAGGCTAACACAGAGAGACCCTGTCTCAAAACAAACAAACAAGCAAACAAACAAACAAACAAACCAAAGTATTTTTCCTGTGCTTCAGCTATGTTGGAATATTCAGAGCCTGCTGTGGTAAGATTGCTAGGTCCTGTTGGAGACGTATTTCCATGGCTGTTATTGGCTGTGTTCTTAAGCTGTAGTTTATACATCTGGATTTGGGATGATTTTAAGTATAGGTGCTGATATCTGGATTCGTCTTTTTTGGGTGGGTGTTTTGTTACTTGGTTTCTGCTTCATTTCTGGATTTTCGGTGAGTGTGATGACTATGTGTTGCCTGTTTTACTGGCTTGCTCAGCTAGTGTGTTCACAGGGAATGTCTGCTGGTGTTTGAAGCTGAGGTTAGGAAAAGATGGTTGGTGGGATATACAAGAGATATAGGCAGGGGAATGAGTGTTTGTAGCTGGTGATCCTTTGAAATATTAGGGATGAGACTGAGGGATTGGATCTGGGGGAGCAGAGAGTCCAATGTCCTCTTTTAATTGCCTATGGAACAATTTCCCTTTTATCATCATCATTTATTATTTTTATGAAGATGATAATGATGATGATGATGTAGTGGTAGAAGAAGAGGAGGAAGAAAAAGGAAAAAGATAAAAAAGGGTCTAAATCTGAGCAACTTGTTTGTCATGATCTTGTGTATACCATCTCTTAAACTGGCTTTGTTTTTCCTCTTTGCTTTGGCTATTCAGAAGCTTAGATTAAGTACAATTGCAAAGGCTACCCCTATGTAGTATGATGTTTCCTAGTATGACATAAAAAAATTATTCATTACAGATAGAGCACCGACAAACCAAAGAAATGATCTCATCAACTGCAGCCTGGTAAAACATTGAGTTTATTTATGACACTTGTAGGAGTATGGATGAGGAGTTGACAATGTCAGGACATTTGGATTTCCATCTTCAGGCCAGTTTCTCTATCCTACTTACTCTAGCATGACTCCCAAACGAAGCCACATTCCTCAGACCCTTAGTGAGGGTCTCATGACTTCTTCCACTTTTTATGAGAGAATTTCATTTGCATTACCATTATCAGAGATCTAGTATTCACTGTAATGTTTACTTGGTTGTCATGACTGCAGGCTAAGGTATTCTGTAGGTGACTATAACAATCTCTGTTCCGTGATGGATAATGATCAAGTTAAGACCAAGAGAAGTAGCTATACCACAGCACTGAAGAAAATGCATAGGGATTCCTGGCTTTTAAATTTAATGTTGGTTGGGAGTTTTCCACTCTCACGCATTAACCCTTTTTCATCATTTATCTTTCCTGTCTTTCTGCCAAGTTTGACAGCATGAATTCTGAAAATAAGTATGACTTGGAAAATACAGGAAGGGAAGGATAAAAATAAAAACAAAATCTGCACCATAATCTACCAATAAGCACCTGGAAATATATCTGCTTATCTAAACTGCCTGGGAAATCAATCTGCTTTAAGTGCTCTGAGTATAGACTGAGATCATTAAGTCTGGAAGTCTAAAGGAACCATGGCAACAGGTTTGTTTTCTTTCCTGGCACATAGAAGAACAGTCTTTCTCAGGCATCATGGCAGGAATCTAATTCTTTACACCCAATAATCAATCACATTCCTGAGAGGAGGGTATTGGCTTTTCTACTGCACTGAGGATGGGGATGATGAAGAAAATAAAGCATGGGGAAATCAGTGAATGAAGAAACCAAGTGGTCAGGGAAATGCCTCTGTGGACCTACTTTGTGTCAGTGACAAAGGACAAGAAGGCAGATACAGAGAGTGTTACTGAAATCTTGGATGATAGAATGAATTCTGGGTTTCAGATAGAAAACCCAGTTTCTTTCTAGCCAGGCATGGTGATACACCCTCTTAATCCTAGCATGCAGGAGGCAGTGGTGGGTGGATCTTTGAGTTGGAAATTCAGCCTGGTCTACAGAGCATGTCTGGGATAGCCAGGACTGCACAGAGAAACCCTGTCTCAAAAACAACAACAATGAAAAGAAAATCCAGTTTTTTGTCCTAATTCTATCATGAAAAACTTACATGATTTGGAGTAAATACTTTAGGGTCTTGGACCTCTGTTTTTAATCCCAATGCTGAAGAGGTTACTGGGGCTTACTGGTCAAACAGTCCACTTTAGTCTTTTTTTGAGCTCCAAAACCAGTAAGAAAGTCTACCTTAAAAGAAAACACTGCACCTGAAGACTAACAGTAAAGGTTGACTTCATGCACAAACAATACCTACATATATAGTCACACACACACACACACACACACACACACACACACACACACACACACACAGACAGACAGACACACACACACACACGAACATAAATGGGGAGTACAATGTCTACTTAAAGTTTGAGGATCAAGGGGACCATATAAGAGTATATATTTTTAAACAGCTGATAATACTAAATTTGAAGTTCTGGGCCAAAGCATGACTCTCAGGAGCAGAAATCCAATATGCACCCTGTCACCACTACCACCTTTTAGACAATTTAATTCATTGAACTAGTTCAATGGGAAAATACAGTTATCCTCTAAAGAATGAAACAACTAGAAGATTCATAAATCTAGGTAATAAATCTATGACTATTAAAGCCTCGTGTTTCTTTGTGTACATGATTCAACTTATTCACAGGATGTGGAATGTATTTACTGATCTCTAAATATGTTCCCCTTCCAAAATATGGGCTCCATGTGAAAGGGAATTGGTCTAGTTTATCTTTTATTCTATTCCTGGTGCCCCATACATATGGTTGACATTTAGTGAACACATAATCAATTTAAGTATGAGCTATCTGTTCCTTTCTGCATGCCCCCTCTCATAAATTCTGTTAATATGTAACTTTTGCTTGCCTGTGAGGTTTTTGGTGAGTATTGTTTATCTCAATTTAGGATCATTTTAACCTTCCAGTACATTTTAATGGAAGGCACTAATAGTCTAATGTCACCTGTATTTTTCAACCTAATACAAAGTGTTAAGAAAACAGCAGGAAGAAGGTTTCAGTTCAACTGGAGGTGCCAATGGATATTGTCTGAAGGGGATATAAGCTGGGTTGAATCTTGAGTGCACCATGTCTTTTCTGGAGCAGTGTGGCTTATGAGGAAATTTCATTTCAGACAGGTCAGTATCAACAGCCTCTATAGAGTTGAGTGGAGAGAAAAGAGATGCTGGTGAAGGAGGTAGGCTGCTGTCACAAAGGGTTTGGTGTACACTGAGGAATATGAGTCCAATTTTTTTCATCATTTGGGATTTTTTGCTTTATTTTAAGCAGAGACACAGCATGTCTAGGTTTGTTATTATGGATATGGTAGTTGTAGTCACAGCTCAGCAGATTGGCTCCAAATTATAAAAATCAAGATATGTCCCAGTATGGGTAAGTCTTTTCCCATATGCTTTATCTTAAAATGTTTCTTAAATATGCATTTGGGCTCATTGCCATCCCTAGACAGTGCTCTCAAAGCAGCAAGAATGATCACAAAAGTGGGCATCTCTTTGTTTTGTAAACTACCAAAGTTACATCTCCCAGAACAAAGGTGGTAATTGTGGTGGTTTGGTTTTGGTGGTGTTCTTTCTTCAGAATCAAAGAGGTGCATCCCTTTTTCTTCTGCTTCAGGTTTTATCCTGCCTTACAAAAACCTCCACTCATGAGTTCACACTCCATTGTTTCCCTAACTTTTTTCTGATGACTTTTTGTCTCAATGACTTGTCCTTCGAGAAGCTCCCAATATCACTGGTGAACATTAATATCTTTGGAATTATGATGTGCATCTGAACCCGTGGGCTACAAATGTGTGTGTGTGTCCCTTTTGATCAGTCTTTTTTATAGATTACCTTATTATCTGGTCCTATTATCTCCCAGGAAGTCTTCCTCTGCCACTTCAAAGATGAGTCTCATTTCATTGTCGGAGATGACTGGCTCAAAGGAACTCCTTGGTGTGTGCCTTGATGATGATGAAGAAGCCTAAGGCCTAAGGTTGCAGCACCAACAGTTCCATGAGCACCTCCATAGTACAATTCAGGCTGCTGAAACAACCAGTAACCTTATCCACCACTACCTCAGCACCTCTTTCATTCTTTCTGATGGTCGATGTTAGGCCATTGGAAACAACGTGTTATTAGCATGAGGAGGAGATTTATCAGTATTGTTGTTTCAAAATCTTCTAAAATTTTTATTCATGGTGTTTGTGTGTGTGTGTGTGTGTGTGTGTGTGTGTGTGTGTGTGTGTGTGGTATGTAAGAGAGGAGGGACATGTGCTATCACCTGTAGAGACCAGAAGATAACTTTGTGGATCTGATCTCTATATTTACGTTCTTATGGGTTCTGGAAATTGAATGCAACTCATCAAGCTTTCACAGGTGCTTTTACCCTCTGAGTCATTGTAAAATTCTCTCTTCAGTTCTTTCACCTCAATCCCAATAAAGAAGGCAACAATGCTGGTTTTAGTTCAGATCTCTACTCAGTGTAATAATGCTCATGGTATCCTGTAGACTCCATTGTCTAAGCTTAATAATATTTAGTTCTCCAATTTCCCACACTGTGGCAGGATGTACCTTCATATGTATACAAACATAGGTCTCCTTGCTGCACTATACTTTTCATATGTATCTTAGGATGGGTATAAACCCAGAATTCCCACCTTTCTAATAATTGTCTCTTCAATTGTCTCAGTGTTGTGCTTACTATGATTTGTAGGATAAGACAATATGACATCTCTGTAGGCATTTTAAAAAAGATGGATTTAGTCAGAAAAAAATGCTGAAAATGCTTAGGACCTACAGTGCACTGCAATGAAACTGAATGAAACACAGAATTATTCTCTTGAAGGAAGAAATCCTGATATGATAACTCCTGCATAACACACAAAAGATCTGAATACTGACAATGAATCAAATATAGTCCAAGAAAAGTATTTCTTCATTGTCTCCTATGTGTTTCTGGACTCTCTTGAATGAATTCCATCTGCCTTATTATCCATGATCTCCAGTATGCCATCTCTTCAGCTCATAATAATAGCCATGTTGCCAAATGAGCAGTTGATTTCTCTTTCTTCTAAGAATCCTCACTAGTCTCTTCATCTTCACTTGTCTCCAGAGTTGTCTATCTTAAAAGTACTCTCATTGTTCGCTGGGAATTTATCATTTCCCGAATCTTGGCCTAAATCGTGATTTTCTCTATCTTGTCTACATACAAGAAAGAGCCAAGTAACTGTGAAGCTACTCTGTCTTAAGCTTCAGGCCTGAAAAGTCCCTGTGTTCATATAAGCACCCAGGTCATGAGTTTTGTGAAAGAAGAAAATGAGCATTCAACTGCAAAACAAAGCTGTTGACTTTTCTTATTGATTTTCAGGTGATCATGGGAAAATTTGAAAGCTGGACATTGAGGTAAATTCAGATTCATTTGAGTTACAACCATATCCAATGTGTATATATGTATACGTTATTGCTGCCTATCAGGATGGCTTCTAGGAATACACCCATTTCTCTCTATGCTGACTCACTAGATATTCTGACATGAAGATATAGGGTCCCAAGACTTGAAGAGATGTCTCAGGGGTTAGAAGTACTGGATGGTCTTCCAGGGGACCAAAGTTCAATTCCCAGCACCTACATGGTGGCTCACAACTGTCTGCAACTCCATCTCCAGGATATTAGCTGCTTTCTTTTGGCCTCTTCAGGCACTACATGAAAGTGGTAAACAGCCATAAATGCTGATGTAGCACACATACACATAAAATATAAAAAAATTTAAAAGGTGTAGCAATAACTTTTAAAAGAAGCTAAATAGTATCATTCTAAATTCATCTGCCTTCCTTTCAACCCCCCATGGCTTTTGATCTTAATACCAGGGTCATTTTCAGTGGCTTACAACCCTTTCTGTGATCTTGTCTATTTATTTACATTTTCTTTTTAAATTTTTTTATTAATTTATTCTTGTTACATCTCAATGGTTATCCCATCCCTTGTATCCTTCCATTCTTCTCTCCCTCATATTTTCCCCTTATTCCCCTCTAGAAATGATCATAATGAGTGAGTTAACCCAGAAGCAGAAAGACTCACATGGTATATACTCACTTATATCTGCACACTAGCCCAAGGCACATGTCCCATGAAAGCCTTCACTTATCAGGAAAGTGGGACAGAGGTGAGGACATCCTATTGGGACTCTAGATGAGAGAAGCATGGGAGAATAGCATAGTAAAAGGATCCAGAGGGTCCTAGAAGCCTACAAGTAGAACATTATGATAGGCAGATTTGGGCACAGGGGTCCCGCTCAAACTAAGGCACCAGCCAAGGACAATACAGGCGGTAAACTTTAAACCCCTACCCAGATCTAACCAATGGTCAGAACATTCTCCACAGTTGAGTGGAGAATGGGGTATGACTTTCACACGAACTCTGGTGCCTCATATTTGACCATGTCCCCTGGAGGGGGAGACCTGGTGGCACTCAGAGGAAGGACAGCAGGTTACCAAGAAGAGACTTGATACCCTATTTACATTTTCTAAGTTTAGTTCTGAATACTCCTGCCTGTCCTGTGACCTTTTATCTGTATTATGTTATTTCTCCAACATGTCAAGTATAACCTAGCTTTAGGAAGCCTCCAGCAGTCCTGACTGGATGCTTCTCTTCCAGATAAATTAATGACATATTCCTTTGCTTTGGTTCAGGCCTCTGTCACCTTCTCAAAGACGTCTTCTTTGATCAATCCATCTAACATCTTTTTTCCTTCCTTACTATAGTTTCAATTGGCCTTTATTCACTATATATCACTTGACTCACAGCTTCCTAACATCTGTCTCTGTTTGTTCATACCTATCTTAAAAAAAGAACAAGGTCATGCAAGGTTAGACAAAATTACAGCCAGTGTGTGTGTGTGTGTGTGTATGTGTGTGTGTGCACACCAACATGTGTTTGTCTGTTTAATTGCTTACAAAACAGAGAGAAGAAGCTTTAAAGTTTGTGTTCACTCTCTTCTTTTCCTACTAGAATGTAAGCCCCGGAAGCTGGAAAGTTCTGTGCTTTGAAAACTGCTGTCCCCTCGTTTTGGTAGATCTTCAATAATTATCTATTGAGCAAATAGTAATGGTATCACTTTTTTAGTCGGCTCATGGAAAAAATGTCAAATGATATGAGGTATGTGGTATAAGCCTGTAATGCCAGCATTCAGGAGACCAAGACAGAAAGATGACTGTGAGCTTGAGGCCAGCCTGAACTACAGAGGGATACCTAGTCTCAAAAACCATAAAAGACAAAAGGTCCAGGTAACATGTAGGAAAAGAAAGAAATATGAACTTCTGTGAAAATCTATAAATCGTAACAATGACAAGCTTGACAAACTGTCGCTAAAAGGTGTAACACTGGCACTTATATCTTGACACTAACCAACAACTGTCTGATTAGACTTAAGACTGCTCAATAGCAGGGGAATAATGCCTGGTACTAGAAGCCTAGCCAACCATTCATGACTGGTGAGGTCATGGACAGTAGAAGAGAACCTGCTACTATGAGGTTACTAGACCAGAATAAATCCTAACTTCATTCTAAATACTTATAACTAAAGATAATTGTAACTCTCACCCCCTCACCAAAGCTTCTTTTTAGTTTCAAAAAGTTTAAGAGAAAGCCATAACTTTTTTTTATCACAAGTTTTATTAATCTGTAATTTTCTTTTTTTTCCTCCTTTATTAATTTATTCTTGTTACATCTCAATGGTTATCCCATCCCTTGTATCCTCCCATTCTTCCCTCCCTCCCGATTTCCCCTTATTCCCCTCCCCTATGACTGTTCCTGAGGGGGATTACCTCCCCCTGTATATGCTCATAGGGTATCAAGTCTCTTCTTGGTAACCTGCTGTCCTTCCTCTGATTGCCACCAGGTCTCCCCGTCCAGGGGACATGGTCAAAGGTGAGGCACCAGAGTATGTGAGAAAGTAATATCCCACTCTCCACTCTACTGTGGAGAGTGTTCTGTCCATTGGCTAGATCTGGGTAGGGGTTTAAGGTTTACCGCCTGTATTGTCCTTGGCTGGTGCCTTAGTTTGAGCGGGACCCCTGTGCCCAAATCTGCCTATCATAATGTTCTACTTGTAGGTTTCTAGGACCCTCTGGATCCTTCTACTTTGCCATTCTCCCATGCTTCTCTCATCTAGAGTCCCACTAGAATGTCCTCCCCTCTGTCTCAGTTTCCTGGTAAGTGAAGGCTTTCGTGGGACATGCCCGTTGGGCTAATATGCAGATATAAGTGAGTATATACCATTTGAGTCTTTCTGCTTCTGGGTTAACTCACTCATTATGATCATTTCTAGCTCAATCCATTTATCCACAAATTTCGGGAATTCCTTGTTTTTAATAGCTGAATAGTATTCCATAGTGTATATGTACCACAGTTTCTTTATCCATTCTTCTACTGAGGGACACTTAGGCTGTTTCCATGTTCTGGCTATTATGAATAAGGCTGCTATGAACATGGTTGAGCAAATTTTCTTGCTGTGTGCTGGAGCATCTTCTGGGTATATTCCAAGGAGTGGAATAGCTGGGTCTTGAGGAAGCCCTATTCCCATTTTTCTGAGATAGCACCAGATAGATTTCCAAAGTGGTTGTACTAGTTTGCATTCCCACCAGCAATGAAGGAGTGTTCCTCTCTCCCCACATCCTCGCCAGCATGTGGTGTTGCTTGAATTTTTGATCGTAGCCATTCTGATGGGTGTAAGATGGAATCTCAGCGTTGTTTTGATTTGCATTTCCCTGATGATTAAGGAGGTTGAGCATTTCTCTAAGTGTTTCTCAGCCATTTGATATTCCTCTGTTGAGAATTCTCTGTTTAGTTCCATGCCCCATTTCTCGATTGGGTTATTTGGTTTGGTGGTATTTAATTTCTTGAGTTCTTTATATATTTTGGATATTAGACCTTTGTCAGATGTGGGGTTGGTGAAGATCTTTTCCCAGTCTGTAGACTGTCGCTTTGTTCTCTTTACCGTGTCACCTGCCTTACAGAAGCTTCTCAGCCTCATGAGGTCCCATTTATTAATTGTTGACATTAATGCCTGGGCTGTTGGTGTTCTGTTCAGGAAGTTGTCTCCTGTGCCAATATGTTCCAAGCTCTTTCCCATTTTTTCTTCTAAGTGATTTAGTGTCTCTGGTTTTATGTTGAGGTCTTTAATCCACTTGGATTTGAGTTTTGTACATGGTGACAAATATGGGTCCAGTTGCATTTTTTTACACATAGACATCCAGTTAGACCAGCACCATTTGTTGAAGATGCTATCCCTTTTCCATCGAATGGATTTGGCTTCTTTGTCAAAAATCAAATGCCCATATGTGTGTGGATTCATATCTGGGTCTTCGATTCGATTCCACTGATCAACCAGCCTGTTGCTGTGCCAGTACCATGCTGTTTTAATTACTATTGGAGAAAGCCATAACTTGTCAAAACGCAGAGAGCAAACTGAATGTGAGATACCCAGCTCCAATGAGTATATCTACAACAAAACCCCTACACAGAAGGCTCAGGGGACATGTTGGAAGAAGAAACAGAAAGATTCTAAGAGGCATAGGACAAGAAAGTCTGCTGCAAAATTGTGTCTTATATATAAATCCGAGAAGCTGTACCCATGAAATCTCAACACTGTGGCTACCGTGAACATTGGGTACCAGCTGACATGCCAACATGGATGAAAGCAGATAATTAGTAACTACTGAGAGATGGAGAATCAGTCTTTCCCAGGAAGAGCACTCTATTTGATTATTCAATACCTCATGGTCAGGCCTAAAACCATAAACATATACATAGGAACAACATTAAATGGACTCAGCAGGTTGTATTTATATACTTATTCTCTCTCCGTGTGTGTGTGTGTGTGTGTGTGTGTGTGTGTGTGTGTGAGAGAGAGAGAGAGAGAGAGAGAGAGAGAGAGAGAGAGAGAGAGAGAGAGAGAAAGAGAGAGAGAGAAATAATAATTAAAGAAAAAGAGCCTGAGAATTTGAGAGAGAGTAGGGTGGTGTTGGATCATGGTCCAAGAATGGAGTCACAAGGGGGAGAATTCTGAGTGTTTGTTAGAAAACGCCAAGAAAATAAGACTAAGTCTCATGAACTCAACTTCCTCAGAAACACAGAATTGTTCTTGGAATGTGCATTTGTGCCTTTTCCAGATGTGGTGCAAAGGAGTGAGTTTGCTTTAAATTATTTATTACAACTGGCTATTGCTTTTGTTTATATGGTTCTATGGAAAAACATGCTTTTGTCACATGAGGCTTGTCCTTGTGATGATATGCAGCTTTAATTCCTCAGAACTTTATTCCTGTGACCTTTCTTAACTCTCAGGGCATAAATTGTCTGCTGCTCTGAATAAAGTTGGCTATCACCTGAGACTTTAGTCCACTTCATTTTTAGGTTCCATTCTCCTAGGTGCCACTGCCTTTAGAACAATAAACACGGTCCATGGAAGAGCTTGGAGGAAGGAGAAGGCAGGATGATATAAATCTAGTACATATATGTGAAATTTTTAAAAATTAAAATGATCAAACCAAAACATAAAATAAAATAAATTAGCATCTCCCATTAGGAGAATCTCAGAGTGAAAACATGAAGGAACAAATTACATGAATTTTTTTGGTTTGTTTTTTTTTTTTGGTTTGGTTTTTTTTTTTTGTTTTCTGAGACAGGGTCTCTTTGTGTAGCTTTAGCTGTCTTGGACTCACTTTGTAGAGCAGGCTGGCCTTGAACTCACAAGAGATCTACTTGCCTGGGTCTCCTGCGTACTGAGATTAAAGGTGTGCACCACCTTTCTTATCAGAAAGGAACACAGATATCAATAGGGGGAAATATAAGGATTGTTTTGCCTATTCCAAGAGTAGATGGATAATTGCCTTCCCTGCATGTCATTAAATTTTGCTGTGCTTGCCTACCAAAAAGAGACTTGATACCCTATGAGCATATACAGGGGGAGGAGGTCTCCCTCAGTTATAGTCATAGGGGAGGGGAGTAAGGGGAAAGCGGGAGGGAGGGAGGAATGGGAGGATACAAGGGATGAGATAACCATTGAGATGTAATATGAATAAATTAATAAAATATTTTAAAAAAATTTGCTGTGCTTACAAAGATGGTAAAATATCAAATACTGTACGTTATTTCTTCTAGTAAATGACACAATCATTTCCTTCTCTTGTTTATGCACAGATCTGTAAGCTCTGGGACAGGAGAATGACATCTGACTTTTTAAAAAATTTTATTAATTTATTCATATTACATCTCAATGGTTATCCCATCCCTTGTATCCTCTCATTCCTCCCTCCCTCCCATTTTCCCTTTTTTACCTAAGTAAAAATCAGTGTTTGTGCCAGTAGAAGGCCAGTCCCTGATCTCCATTACACAGAGATAACTATGGGAAATGTCACAATTTTTACCCAAAACAGTATCTTATTTAAAAATGAACTCTCAGGAAAATAAGAATTTGGAAGCTAGCATCAATTGAGCACACATTAATCATTTAAGACTCATTAGCCATGAAATAAATCACTACCTCTTGTGATTTTTCAGAGACTAATAAAATAGTCCCCAAGACTCTTTTTCCTATTGGGTTGCAGTATGCAAACTTTTTTGCTTCATCTCATCATATTTTGTCATGTCATGTTTGTTTGTTATTTCTCAGAAGCCTGTTCTTTTATAATGAGAGACAGAAAGGGGGTGGATCCAGAGGGGAGGGGAGGAGGAACTGGGAGGATTGGAAAGAGGGAAAAGTAAAATTAGGATATATTGCATGAGAAAGGAATCTATTAAAAAAAACCAGTAGTCCCAAGAAGGAGACTTTCCCAACAGCATACAACTTATAGTAGCCCACTGTAGAATCTGAGTCTGAACCTCTGTAACTCTACAACACAGAGGCTATGTTCTCTAACTTATTCCATCTTCTGGAAGTTCAAAACCCTTTAAATCATACGTAAACCATACTTATTTTACTTTATCCTTCACCTTTGATCTATCAGCTCTGAAAATGCGTAGCGTCCTTTGCTTTAGCTTCTACAATCTCAATATTCTAATGTGAAAATCCTAAGAGAGGCTCTGAACTATATTAGAAAACTGATAAATGCTTGAGAAGATAATTAGGTTTATTTTGACTTAAACACTGCATAACACATACTTGTATTGAATCATTATAATGGCACTACATAATACAATTTTATGTTTTACATTCTATTAAAATATTATAAACATGCAAAAGAAATACATATCAGGAAGCTGTAATATGTGCATTTTTATGTTTTATGTATTCAATAAATATAAATTTCAGTAATATTCCATCATGGATAGGGGCAAGTCATAAGACCCCGATCCCTCCCAGAGGAGTATTAAGCAGTTAACAATTGTAGGGAAAGGAGTGTTATATTACACGGTGATGTGTGCCACTGATACATTGCCGTGTTCAAGTAAATACCTTCCCCAGCCATATTCATGCAGGAAACTCTTAATTAAATATGGTGATACAACCCCCCCTATACACACACAAAGACATGTGGGCTGGACCTATGGCAAAGTGGCTTATAGAACTTGTTTTTCTTGCAGAGGACCCAGATTTGCACTCAAATGGTGGTTTACAGCCACTCATAATTCCAGTTTCAGGGAATCCCATATAACCTTCTGGCCTCTGCAGGTACCAGGCAAACATGAAGTACACATACATGCATGCAAGCAGAATAGTCATATGCATAAGATAAATTAAAGAAATGTAAAACAATAAAAACAGGACACAAAAGTAGGAGGAGTAACTAGGAAGAAAAAATTTGGTGGGAGGGGGATTGAAGAGAGAATAATAGGGGGATTTTGAACAAGGAACATTATATACATATATGTATATACATATATAAAATTCTGAAAGAATAAATTTTAAAAATAAATAAATATGCATTTAATAAATGGGTGAATGAGCTGGGCCTTGTGTCACCACACTGTAATCCCAGCTACTCCAGAGGCCTAGTAAACTCAAGGCCTGCCTATGCTAGAGTGAAATTAAGGCAATCCTAAGAAACTGTCTCAAAATAAAGGGTCCGCTCAAACTAAGGCACCAGCCAAGGACAATACAGGCGGTAAACTTTAAACCCCTACCCAGATCTAGACAATGGTCAGAACATTCTCCACAGTAGAGTGGAGAGTGGGATATGACTTTCTCACATACTCTGGTGCCTCACCTTTGACCATGTCCCCTGGAGGGGGAGACCTGGTGGCACTCAGAGGAAGGACAGCAGGTTACCAAGAAGAGACTTGATACCCTATGATCATATACAGGGGGAGGAAATCCCCCTCAGGAACAGTCATAGGGGAGGGGAATAAGGGGAAAATGGGAGGGAGGGAAGAATGGGAGGATACAAGGGATGGGATAACCATTGAAATGTAACAAGAATAAATTAATAATAAAAAAAGAGGGCTGAGGATGTCTCTCAGTGGTACATTTGCTTTTCATATATGAAAGATTTTAGGTTCTATCTCTAGTACAGTTTTTAAAAGCTGGAGGAGTATGGGAGAAGCACATTGGAAAACTTTGATGAAATTTAGGAAGGATTTGGGACATCTGGCTAAAGAACAAAGTATATGAAAGCTACTATTAGAATCTGTTCTTATAATTTGCACTTCAAGATTCTCTTTGATTCAAATGATGACCTTGTTCTTTTCATTCACTGAATCTCCTCTGTGAGGTGGTGCTGACATCTCAGCACTGTAACACTGATGTTGAATCTGGGGTGCTTGCTAGTGGAGAATAAGGATATTTTGTTTTTTTTTAATTGTATCATCTATTCACTTTACATCCTAGTCATAGCTCCCTTCCTCCCCTCCATGTTTCTCCTATAGCCCCTCCCCTACTCAGAGTGGGGGAGCCCCCAAAGTATATTAAGTCACATCAGAACTGAGCACATTCTTTCTCCGTGTGGCCTGGCAAGGTAGCCCCACCAAGGGAAAGTGATGAAAAAGCAGGTAACAGAGTCCATGTCAGAGTCAGCCCCAATTCTTTTTACTAGGGGACCCATATGAGGACTGAGCTGTCCATAAGCTACATCTGTGTAAGGAGCCTAGGTCCAGTCCATGTATGGTCCTTGGTTGGAGCTTCAGTCTCCCCAGGACCCCTGGGCCTTGGTTACTTATCTGTTGGCCTTCTTGTGGAGCTCCTGTCCCCTCTGGGACTTTCTATCCTCCCCCCACTCTTCCTCTAAACTCCCTGCACGCCATCTAATGTTTGATTGTAAGTCTCTGCATGTGTTTCCATCAGCTGCTGGGTAGAGCCACTCAGAGGGCAGCGATGCTAGGTTCCCATGTGCAAGCAGAGCAGAGTATTGTTAGCAGAATCAGGGGTTGGCTGTCTCAGATCGGGCCAGGCATTGCTTGGACATTTCCTCAATCTCTGCTGTATTTTCGCCCCTGTACATCTTGTTGGCAGGGTATGTTTTGGTTCAAAGTTTTTTGTGGGTGGGCTGGTGTTCATTTCTTTCCACTAGGAGTCATGTCTTCAGTTTTCATGACTCCTGCTACTGGGAATCTCAGCTAGAGTCACCCTCTGTCCTCCCAGGAGCCTACCCTGTCGTAGTTCTCCAGTTTCTCAAAGAATATGTCCCTGCCCAAAGTTTCTCTTCTCCCTGAAAGCCCTCTGTCCTCCCACTCGCACTGTCCCCAGGTCTGATATCAACCCCCATTTCCTTCCACACTCCCTCTCTTTAACCACTTATGCTGTCTAATCCATTGCCACTTCAGAGTGAGAGAAGGAGGATATTTGGAGACTCTGTAGCCAATATTAAATGGAAGTTGGATTCCCAAAGCACATCTGGAGAGGAGGATTTCAGCCCAAGTAGCTGAGACTCAGGGATGGATGGCAATGTATGTAATGTTGACAGGGAATAGACAAACAATGCTGGATCAGGGTAGGAGAAGATAGTCAAAAGTCAATTATTAAGCTAGTTGTTATAGTGGGTGGGTAACCAGGACGTCAAAGAAAATCTTATGAGTAAGTGTTGAAAGGAAAAAAATGCAAAAATATCTCAAAGTGGACTTGGTGGCACACACCTGTAATCTCAACATTTAAAAGCTAAGTACAGGCTATACAGTGAGACTTACACACACACACACACACACACACACACACACACACACACACACACACACACCTCCCTCAGAATTAAGCCATTTAATGGTCAAGAGAACTAGACTGTCTCTAATTCTAATTCATCGATTGAGGAGTACTGGGAGAGATAAGATGTTGATCACTAGGGCCATTTCAGCCTAAGAAAAGAATAAACAAGCAGATATTTATTGTTTTGGTAAGAACTCTTGGACACTAGGGTGCATAATCAATGCACAAAATGTTAATCAAGAGTAAATATGTTTTGAGCCCTGTCATTGTAGAGCAAAAATACAAACAAGAGTAAATAAATGAATGTCTCAATAAAGTTTTATTTTTGGACACTGAAATTTTACTTATATATAATTTTATTCTCATGAAATACTCTTGTGATTTTGTTCAACTACCTTAAATTGTTTTAATCTTTAGCTCATAAATCATACAAAAATATACACTATGCTGGATTTTGTGCATGGATCAGTTGGCCAGCTCTTGACTGCATGACATTACTTGGTTTTAAAATTATGCTGCTTCTTCCTGTCTTTTCTTTTCTTTTCCTTCCCTTCCTTTCTTTTTGAATTGTACTCATCATATGAAGGATTTTCTTAGAGCAGGAATGAATGGACTAGAAGACATGTGATTAGGTGTTTTGAAGTACTAAAATTAATGATTTTTTTCTAACTGAATGAAACAAGAGTTGTTATGGAAAACTACTACTTAAAAATGCAAAGGACCAATCTAGCATTTTATTAAAAGGCAAAGAAAAAAGTGTTCACTATATTTAAAGGGAATAATGAAATAAATGAAGCTGTTTTCTGTCAGCTTCATAAATTTTTGTTTGTCCATTTAGTTTTTAGCAGAAAGTAGAGATTCTAAACAACTTTATTAGGATGATAATCAATGAACAGTCCTTAAATTCTAGGCTGAGGCATAACAGAGATAATGAAAACCTTCATGTTTTACTACTGAAAAATATCATTGAAAATGTAGAACCCCCCAACAGTGGTGCATATCTGTAATCCCAGCACTTGGAAGGCTGAGACAGGAAGACTGCAGGTTTTAGACAAACCTGAGCTGCTTAATAACTCCAAGGCCAGTCAAGGATATATACTAAGACTGTGTTTCAAGAGTTCAAGAAACAGTAATAAAAATAAATGTATAAGCAGCATATTTAATTAGGTGTATTAATAGCAAGCAAACTTCTTTTTCTCCCTCTATTCTCTCTTAGCAATATAACATTTTAGAGGACACAAGAATTTTTTCAATAATTTTCTCTTTTCTATTAGCAATGTAACACAATTTTCTGACATTCTGAAAACCATACTTTTGGGGATTAAAAATTGGGCTGGGGATGGAATTCAGTGGAATTGTGTATGTTTAGTATACTCAAAACCTTGGTTTCTTTCACCATGAAACACACACACACACACAGACACACACACACACACACACACACACACACACACACACACACACACACACCTGAATCCCTGGTACCACCTCAGGGACTTGATTAGGGTGTCAAAAAAATGAAGAAAAGATAAACAGACACACGGAAAAGCTTGGGTCAGGTGGACTGGACACTCATGAAGAAGCCTCAGCACCCCAGAAGCTCAGCATGTTTATTATATAGAGTTGAACAGGGAGGTAGGATTATTACATACAGGATCGCAAGGAGGCAGGGATTATGGCATACAGGAAGATCTAGGATACAGGCTTAGTTAATCTCAGTAGTCACAATCTATGCAGGCATGAAGTCTGTAGATGGTAAAAGTCTGGGGATGTGGAAGTTACTGTGGACATTTTTTCCCAAAGGCTATCTTCACACTAGGATCAGGAGAGAAAGCTTGCCATTTCTCTGGGCCTAGTCTTGAAAAGACATTGCCATTTTACCATGGGTCCGAGGATATTATGGTTCTTGACACAATATGGTGGTGCCCATGTCAACAACTCACATTCACTCAGGACTTCATTCACTTAGGGCTTCCTCTGTAATGGATTAAAGGCACCTTTCCTGCCCCCATGAGATTGGGCTTATCAACCTCAAGAATATGTGATAAAACAAAGGTCTTTAGACACTTTTGTTCTCATTTTCTTCATTGTCTCCTACTATTCATCAGCTACTATATTTTTTTCTAGAAAGTATATAGATTACATATTGTAATCACTACTAGTGTTCACCAATACCCCTACTTCTTTGTCCTTTCAGAAGCATGATAAAGCTGTATTTCCTTACCCTTTCAAAGATATGTAATTTTTCTTTGACAAATAAAACATGAGAAGAAAGAAACTTTTAAGGACCGTTGCACAGGTCACCATATTCTTCTCGCACTGCTATGGTGATCATGGATGCAGGTGACATATTGGGGTAAAACCTTAATGAAGTCACCTCATATTGAACAGGTGGGGTCCTGTGAACAAAAAATACCTATACTTTTTTAAGGTGTTGATTGAGGGATCATTTATCACTACAGATTTAGATGGCTGACCCTAACTAACAGTACATATCACACCAACACACATTAAAAGCAACAGACATAACTGTGAATTTGTAACTACCTGACAACATATCTTTAGTATACAAGCATTTATAATTATTATTTATATTATATAATGAAGTGTAAATGTTATGCTATACAGTATTGACAAGAAAAGTCTACAATTCAGTTTGGATACCGTACCACCATCCAATTTTATAACTATTAAACCTCATTATTTTTATTTGTATTAATTATATATTATAAAATACTATTTGATATTGGTTTGTATCTAAAAACTAATATTGATTCATTGTATCTAGTGATTTCCTGGCCCTGTTATTCTCCCAATCTCCAATCCCTGCTGCATCTATCCCCCTCATCGACTCCCTCTTCTTTACACCGTATTTGTTCCTTAAGTTACCACTACCTTCTCGGACCCTTTCTATTCATACTTAGTTGTGAAATAGTTTCAGATATTTCAAAGAACAAACAGTATATATAACATTTGCCTTACAAAAGCGAATCAAAAATGTAAATGAACAATACTTTAAAACAAAATGTACTTCTGAATGACTTATAAGTCACTTTGAGAATTATATAATACTTAGAAATGAATGTCAACGAGATAATACCTATGAATATTGCTAGATACAATGAAGCAATATTAGTTTGTGGATATAAAAATAATACTCAATAGTATTTTTATAACATAGATGTAAATAATATAAATAAAAATGATGAAGTTTAATAGTTATAAAACTGGATGATAATATATGAAGTCTATGAATTTATCTTTTGTATGTATTTTGTGTTTAGAATTAATAGTAACAAGTAAAAGAAAGCGTTGGATTTGGGTATTATGAAAGTTTCTGGTCACTAAAACAAATTGATGTAATGGTTTTTAAATATAAATATCCAGGTTATACAATGATCTAATTATTCAACCTTTCTGAGACCTTCTAATGAATTTAATTCTCATCTTATGCTCTATAGGTACTTCAAAATATATTAAATATAAAGGTATTGTATATTTTCCTTTGTTCACTGCCTAAATAGGCTATGGTCTCCTAAATATATTACCTATAGTCAACATGGCAGTTATTTGAGAACAAGAGTAGATAGACTCATTAAATACAATTCTTAATGCATGCTCAGTGACAATGTGGTCCTGGTACAGGGTTTTGGCTCTAGTGGAAGAAAGCATTTGATCTCTTGCTCTCTTTTTCAGTATTCTACGATAATATTGACATTATTTCAGTTCTTGAAGAGGTTAAACTGGATCATTAACTTGACTTTACCTGTCTATTCTTGTTCTGAGATAGCAGAAAGTGCTAGATGAGGCTACACAGTTTTGAGTTGCTTGAGTTACTCATTACATAACTATCCCAGTGGGAGGGAAAGATATTCTGAAGAGAAGCAACTGCCTTTCCCATTGGCTATTATTCTTCTGAGACAATAGACAACAACCAACTGGAATTTCCCAAGAATCTCATGCTGGGGGTGGGGAGAAACAGGCTGAAACCCTAGCACCAGAAAGGGGGAGGAAATTGCCTCCCAGGAAGACTTTACAGTGTGCTGACAACTTGCTGAACAGATCAGGAGCCAAGACAATGGTGGGTGAGTGATGTGTGGGACCAAGTCTTGATTGGAACTTCTTCATTATGCATATCTCTTGCCTTTTTTTAAAATCTAAACATCATGTCAATGTCCCCTGAGGATGGAATTAGAAGGGGGTCACTAGGCCTCTTTATTTGTTCCTATTCCCAATGTGGACACAAGTTTGGGCAAATTTCTCTTCTCTGTTTTTCACTATTGCCTGTGTCTTTGATTGATTTATTGAGGTCAGAGGCCAAGCATGGCTTGTTAGGTTTGCCAGCAACCTGGCTTTGACTCAAACAACTCTGGAAAGAATTCCACTGTGATAATAACCTGTGATGTCAGCACTCAGGTTACTGTTCTTGTTTGCTCATGCACATTTGCAATGTAAGATTTAAATATGCAATATGAATCACAGTTCATTCTCTTATAAGTCTAAGAGAAATGCTTTATTATCAAGAAAAACTATGAGAAGACCTTTGGAAAACAAACTGTTGATCTATAAATGTATTTGTTCTTCTGTGTACTGGATATATTCTGCTTAAAAGCATGTATACAGATGGATGACAACAACAAAAAAACCAGAGTAAGCAACTTCAAAATCCAGCCCTTAAGCAATGCCACTATGCACCTGAAAATGAGGTGAGAACCAATATTTCTAGATCTTTGAAAACTAACAAAATCTTACAACAGCCCAGGAAGTATGTATTTAAGAAAAGTAGCTGAATTATTTCGACTACAATGTGTTTACTGATATTTTTACTCATGCTATCCCCATGCTTTGCTCCCAAGTTCAGCAATATCCTGGACTGTCATATGGACTCCCAGTACCAGTGCACAATGAGTGAAGTGTAGCTGAGTTTCCATAATTGTTCCTAGTGGGTCTTAGAAGACTTATTTGAAAGATTTCTTTCCTCTAACCTAACTCTAAACTCACTAAGCACTAAGGTAGTTGGGCACTGTTACTCTAAATGTTTCCATGTTACCTGAGGCTATGGAAAACAGTCATAGTAAACAACATGCTGACAGAAATGACTAGGTAGAGAGTCTTGGAATTAGTTACAGCCACCCTTTCATTATCTGTGTGTTCTACAAGTATGGATTTAGTCAAATGTGGACAGAAAACATTTTGGGGGAAAGTCTGTATCTGAAATATACATACATACACATTTTGGTCACAATTCCGCAAACAGAATGATATAACAATTATATACCTGTCATTTACATTATATTAGGTATTATAAGGAACACAGAGATGACTTACAGAAAATGAAAGGCTATACATAGACTCTATGTGAATACTATAGTTTTATTCAGAAGTTGAGCACCTACAGATTTTGGCACAGGGAGGGAACATACTGAAAGAAACCCCACACACCATGACACAACTATACTTAGGAAAATAGAACTCTGAGAAACTCAAACATATTCGTATTTTGCAAATATAGAAGGCTATTCATGTATGCAAAGCTGTGTGCATGTTCAGGAAATACCTAATAAGGTTAGCAGCTATTGCTTCTGTCTGGCTTTAGGGCTTTGAAAGTTACAGTTGTGACTTGTCAGACTGGGACAATGCTTTGGGAATCCAGATAGTTCAGTAAATTTCTTTTCAATAATCAATTAACTACTAAGAAGATGGAATAGAGACATCAGTAGGTACATATGACAAAGATTAGGAAATTAGTTTCAAAGCTACTAACCATACAAACAACCACAATAAACAGCACAAAACAAAACTCAAGAGAGAGGAGGAAGGATCTGATTTTCTTCATAAATTTGTTACCCTGATTTAGTCTCTGTACTATATATAACATTGCACTTTATAAATATAAATAAGTAGTAAAAAATGAAAATATACTACCAGGAATATGAAAAGAAAACTCATAGAGTGGGAGAGAATATTTGTAAAGCACATATCTGCTAAGGATCTAATATCCAGCATATACATGAAACTCTTATGCTCAACATTATATAAGCGACATAATTTTTAAAATGTACAAATAATTTCAATAGGTACTGATCCAAAGGATATATGACCAAGAAACACATAAGACACATTCAACATTCCTAATCATCAAAGAAACAAAAAGCAAAACCCACATATAGGGAGCACTTTACATGTACTAAAAGGGATATAATTTTAAATGGAAAATAATTATTGGTAAAGAGAATTATAACTTGTGTACATTGCTAGCTGGAAAAAAACATGTGCTGTTACTATTACATTTTTAAAGAGTAGTGATGCACTTCTTTAATCCCAGCACTTTGGAGGTGGAGGAAGGTGAATCTCTGACTTTGAAGCCAGCCTGCTCTACATACTGATTTCCAGAACAGCCAGGAGTACACAGAGAAACCCTGTCTTGAAAAATGAAAAACAAATAAACATATAAATAAATACAGTTTTGGCTACAGTATGGTTTTACACACCTTTAGCCCCAGCACTTGGGAAGCAGAAAGGGTGGATTTCTGAGTTTGAGGCCAAACTAGTTTACAGAGTGAGTTCCAGGACAGCCAGGGCTACACAGAGAAACCATGTCTAAGAAAACAAACAAACAAAAAAGAAACAAAACAAAACCAAAAAAGGAAAAGAAAATAGCTTTGCAGTTCATAATTAAACAGAGTTTAGCCTACAAATTCCATTCTCTGGAATATACTTGAGTTTTATTTAATTTTTAAATGTATATTAAAATTTAAAATATAATTTCATCACTTCCTTCTTTTTTCTCTCTCCAAATTTTCTCATATTTCCCTATCTCCCTCACTAACTGATAGCCTCCTTTTCTTACATGATTATTGTTATATATGTAAAAAGAATAGATATCGATAGATAGATGTAAAGATACACGAAGACAACTTGTTGGGCCCATATTTGTTATTTATGTGTATATGATTTCATAGCTGACCGTTTTGTATTAGATAACCACGTAGGGGGCTTATTCTTGGGAAATAAATAATTCTTCCTCTACTGGGAGAGTTATAAAGTTACACAATTTTTCATAGTACCAATATTTATAATAACCAAAGAGTAGAAATAAACCAATGTATAGAAATAAACCAATGTCCACTAGCTGATGAGAGAATTAATAAAATATTGCATATCCATTAAATAGGATCGCATTTAGCTACAAAAGAGAACGGGTCCTTGAAAGAAGCATGAAAACACAACAACTGAAAAAAACATATGATTATATCATATTTGATTCCACTTACATGAAATGAGCAAAATGGGCAAATATATGGAAATAGAAAGTAAAGTCATGTTTACCTGGGGCGGGGGAAGGGAATATGGAAATGTGTAGGATTACTTTGTGGGGTGATAGAGAGATTCTGGTATTCATAGTGGAGATAGCTCCAGAACATTTTGACTCTACAGAATACTATTGAATGCTAATTTAATACTACTTTAAAATGGGTCAAATGGTGACTTTTGTCTCAACGAGCATATGATATGTAAGTATAAGTACATTTTCAGGATTTTTCTAGAAATTCAATAAACTTGATATTGGAAACCTTATGGCACAAGAAAGGAATGTATTAAATGCTAAAAGAGAGCAAAGAAAAAGGTGGACGGGTTTGCACCTCCTACAGGGAGGAAGCATCCTTGGCCATGCTTTCCACATGCTAATATGATCTGATTGTGAAATGGGGAGAATTTACAAGTCTGTAAGTCTGAGGTTAGGAGCAGCACTGTGCATTTCTAATAATCCTATCTCTGATGCCAACGTGTGTGGCTTCTGTGCCATACTTTGAGTAACAAAGTGCTAGAGGAAAAGATGCCTTTGTAACAGCTACCACAGTCATAGTAAAAAAACAAAAAACAACAAACAAACAAACAAACAAAAAAACTACGTGAGAGAGGAATTATTAAAACCTTTACTAGGCTTAAAAGTAGGTCAGATCAGTGGTCCTTCTCCTTTTCCACATCTCTGGTGTTTTTTTTAATTATTTAAGGAAAAGATTGGACTGATTGGGAGACCAAACTATTAACTATATTTTTTAACAAATGGTGAATCAGAGGGGACAACTGATTATGCAGGCTATGTCACTGTGTCAAAGGCACAGAGTAGAAACTATACTGACAAATTTCTTGGGTGCTTAGCTTCTATGTGAGCTGTTAAAACCTAAATTATCTTTTTCAGCTATAGTTATGGTAAAAAGTCTGAAACCAATCTCTTCTTCAAAATAATTCCACAAAAATTTGGAGTCAATAACCAGAAAGAATGTGGTATAATTAATAAAATAATGAAATTTGCACTTACATTATACAATTTTGTTAAATTTGCTGTGAGCAAATTGTAATCCACAATTAGGAACCAATTTTCAGAAACTAGTACAAGGAAGATAAAGTACAGATTGGTAATTACTTTTGCCACTAGGATCTTGCTCTGGATTCTCCTTGGTGTCCCAATCCTTGTGATTTCCTATAAAGGAATTCAGATGCAACAGGCAGTGCAGAATTTGGAAAACTAAAACATGTACATCATGCTATTGATGCATATTCAGGATTTAGATGGGCAACTGCCTTAAGTTCTGAAAAGGCTGATTGTATAATTACTCATTTATTGGAAATAATGGCAATTATGGGAATACCTGCACAAATTAAAACTGACAATGCTCCTGCGTATGTGTCCCTTAAGATGAAGAAATTCTTTACATATTATAATACTAAGCACATTACTGGTATACCACACAATCCAATAGGGTCGGCAGTTGTAGAAAGAGCTAATCGTACCTTGAAAAAGATGCTTAAAGACCTCCAGGGACAGATTAAATAATGCTTTGTTGACTTTAAATTTTCTTAATGTTGGTGATGAAGGAATGACAGCAGCTGAGAGACATTGGGTTATAGAAAAAAACCTGAGGAATTAGGTCAACCAATTTACTATAAAGATTTATCCACCATGGACTGGAAACTTGCAATAGCTTTGAGATGGGGCTGGGAGTGTGCCTATGTTTCTACAGGGAGTGAAAAAATATGGTTGCCGACAAAACTTATAAAGTTTGATCTGACCAGGAAAGACCCCTTGGTACCTAAAACATGAATACATTCATATAGCAAGGGAGTATTATGGAATACATGTTTCTTATAACATGATATTATTTCATACAGCCTAGATATTGCAGCTCAAACAGATGTATATGATTGATGGCTTACACCGCTTGAAAATTGACAGACTTTTATCTTTAGATAAGTTGTGCACCTTGCATTTTCCATATATATATGTACTTATACTAATAATTGTAAAAGTTTGCTTATTTTGGAGAAAAAACACAAACAAACAGATAATTATGAAGACAAAGCAGGTAGCCTGGGTGATTCAACATCAAAGACTGTGATGGTTACTGTTTGCTCAAGAACTTGCATTCATTTCAACTTTAAAAAGGGCTAGTCAAAGGGATTGATCCTAAAAAGACTGGACAAAAACAGATACAGCTTGCTTTTCCAGTTCTTGGCCAATATCTTATTTTTCTAAGGATACCCAAAAGACGGTTTTTTTTTTCTTAAACAGCCAAAAGTAATTTTGAGAGAACTACACCCTCATTCCCAATAGGTAAAATGGCTATTTTGATGGGTTATCAATGTTCATTTTTGCATAGGGAGGTTAGTTATAAGTTAAAAAAAGTTTCACTTAGGTATTTCTTTCTTCTATCCTTCTTTCTCTCTTATCTTTCAATCCTATCTAGCATTAGAGAAAAAGGGGGGAATAAGGGAAGGATATAAGGGAGGATATAGATTTATAGAATAAAAAGTAGATTATTGAATCTAATAACCTCAAATATTTCACATTGGTACTCAAATATTTTACATTGGTATTGTAGATTGATAGAAATTTAAGACTATTTTATACAACTTTTCTTTATGTATTATATATTGTATGTTGATAGAAATGTAAAACTCTATATTGTATGTTGGTTGAAACTTAAGATCATTTTGTTCGATATTTACTTAATGTATTATACACATGCAACTCATTTGAAAAGGTGATTTATAGTTCTAGTCTTATGAAAGCTAACTGTTATAATTTGTTCAGGATGGTTGGAGATAGAAATTGGTACTTGTTACTTATAAATCTTATTAGATACTAAATTACTTTATAGAATAAGCTTTATTTAGTTTCCTGTATATGTTTTTAAAAGGAATAGATAGATGATGGATAGGATAGATAGATAGATGGACACTTCAGAGATCCACCAAAAATGGCATTTAATAAAAAAAGCCTTTTTATGACAGAGAGACACATCCACTCCTGGCAGCACCTCCAGTCTAATTATGAGGCCATCAAGAAATGGTAGTGGCAGATAGCCACTTGACTGAGGAATTGTGCTTATCTCTACTGCTGATGACAGGCTGACTGTCCACAATGATCAAGCCTGATACTGAGAAATTGGCTTCCCAGCCTTGCAGAGACTTGGTGGGTCAGTTTTTCAGAATTCCTTCTTCAGGGCAGTCTGTCAGATGGTTTTGGGCCAGCTGGCTAAAGACTGGATGCCCCAATGATGGAGAGGAACCTGTGACTGTCCAGGCAGTCAGCTTTCTCTGTCCTGTCTATACTTTTGAAAGTTGCTTGCCTGCACTTCCTTCATATTAGATAATATTTCCCTCTGGGGTCTCTGATGGGGTTGAAGACTAAATAGCCACCGTGTTACTATTTTTGAAAACCTCTGGACACAAGGATAAGACTCAATAGGATAGGATAGATAGTGGAATAATTTCTCCAGGATTGTCAAATACAAGTGGACTGGTCCTTGTAGATGTGACTTTTACTAAAAAATTCTCATACTTATTTTTATTGTATATATTTATTATATTTAATAAAAGGGGGGAGATTTAGGAGAGATAAACATGGTTTTTTGTCTTGTTCCCAAGTGTGGGATGGGGAACAGACTTGCGAGAGAGAAGGATGTTTTCCATTTAAAAGTGGAACCACTTCATGGGGGAGCTTGGATATTGCCAGCTGACAACATCCTATATATATATGCTGAAAACAAGAGAGAGAGAGAGAGAGAGAGAGAGAGAGAGAGAGAGAGAGAGAGAGAGAGAGAGAGAGAGAGAGAGAGAGAGAGATTGGGATTGTTTTGGCTGTTCTTCCCTGCACTTCAAGAGACTCCTAGAGAGAACTGCCCCAGGGAAGGCTTCAAGGCTTTGGGCTGCAGCAACCTTGGTTGAATTGCGGGTTTGCTGAGGTCCTGCTGACTACACCAGGAGAATCGTTCCTCGGAACTGATATCCTTAAGGTTTCATTATTGTGTTCTTTAATCTCCTTTTCCTATTGCTTGGGTTAGTCAAGTTGTAAGGGAAGTATGCTCTGTTAGTGAGTTCATAATAAAGTGTAATTGTTAAGAAAACTGAACCTACAAGACAGCATGGTATAAAACAGATTTTCTTACAGAATAAAATGGGATACTCTAAAGGGGTGGGAGTGGACAATGACCAAGGGATTACTGTGTTGACCTGTATTTTAAGCAAGCTTTGTGTATTATTTCTACATTCTCTAGAATAGAAGATTTCCTCTGAAGGATGTTTTCTTGTCTTCATGGCTGTTAGGCCCATTTAAATTACCTTGTTAAAAAAACAGTCTCTAGACCAGGCCTTTTCTTGCACTGTCCATGTAACTGAGGCTAGCCTTGGGACTTCTGAGCCTTCTGCCTCAATTTTATGATTGCTGAGATTATAGGCATGTACCAGTACCACCAGTTTATAGATTCCTAGGTGGTCAAACCCAGTTTTTTTGTGAATGTTTGGCAAACACTTTACCAACTAAGCGATATCCTAATCTGCCCATTTGGATGATATTTTAAAGGTTTACTTTTTGTTTTGTTTTACGTGTATGAGTGTTTTGCCTGCATGCACATCTGTTATAGTGGATGCAAACAGGTTTTGGTTTTTATCCCATGTGTGGGATGCGAAACAAACTTGTGAGAGGACACAGGTGGTGTTAGTCAGCTAGTGGAGGGACTGCCTCTTGGAGGGACATGGTCTTTGCCAACTGATAAACATCCTAATATGAACTCTGAGTGGATACACACACACACACACACACACACACACACACACACACACACACACACACACACCCCACATATGTGAGCTCAAATCCAGAGGCTTAGCTCTTTGGTTTTGGTATTGCTTCCCATTCTTTGGCTGTTCATCACTCCACTTCAAGACATGCCTAGAGAGAAACACTTCAGAGAACGTTTCAAGGTTCCAGGTTTCGGCAGCTGCCCCAGATTCTAGCTGCTGCAGTTGCAGTCACTTCTGCGAATTGCTGGTGTGCCGTTTAATCCGTCTGCTGAAATCCTGACAACGAAAAGTGGGATCACTCCAAGGAACTGAGTCTTAAAAAGCTCTGCTTTTACTGTTCCTATTAACCTCTTTTCTCTCCTTTCTAGGGTATGTGGTTTGGAAGGGAGGGATAAGCATTAAAGAACACCAAATAAAGTAGGCTTGAAAAAGTTCAAAGCCTACACCATGCATGTCTGGTGCCCACAGAGATAAGAAGAAGGAATTGGATGCTGGAGACCGGAATTACGGATGGTTATGAACTATCACGTGAGTACTGGGAACTGAATCCTCTGCAGTAGCAACAAGTACTGCCCCCCAATCATTTTTTAAGTTTTTTCATTTTTCTGTCATATATTACCTCCCCATTGCAATTTCCTCTCCCCTCTCCATCTCCTATGTGTCTTGCCTTTCCCCCAGATCCATCACCCTCCTCACCTCAGAGAAGAGCAGGCCTCCCAGGGATATCCACCAACCATGGTATAACAAGCTACAATAAGACATACAATAACAACATCACATCAAGGCTGGACTTGGCAACCCAGTAGGAGGAAAAGGGAGATGCAAGTAGCCAAAAGAGTCAGAGACAGCCCCCTGCTCCCACTGTTACGATGCCCACAAGAACACTAAGTGGCTCAGCCATAACATATATGCAGAGGACCTAGGTCAGACCCCTCCAGGCTCCTTGATCTCTGAGAGTCCCCCATGAGTCCCAGTCAGTTGATTTTGTGGACCATGCTCTTGTGGTGTGCCTGACTCTTCTGGTTATTCCAACCCTTCCCTTCCTCCACAGGACTCCCCTATCTCCATTTGTTTGGCTGTGGGACTCTGCGTCTGCTTCCATCAGTTTCTGGATAAAATCTCTCTGGTCTTTTTGATGATGATTCGGCTAAGCTGGCCCCAACACACTCTGCAGGCAAGACAATCTGTAGGTTGAAGGTTTTGTGACTGGATCTGTGTCCCAATCCCTCTACTTGAGTCCTTGCCTGGCTACAAAAAGTATCTCATATTACTAGGAGTCTTTGTTGGATTACTGTCATAGATTCCATGGAGTTTCTATTGCACTAGGTTATTACCTTGCCCCTAAAAAGCACCTCAATTCTAGTCATTTCTCCCATTATTTTCTCCCCACCCCACATCTGATCCCTCCTATTCTCAACCCCACGTACTCCCAGTCCACCTTCAAAATCTATTCCATTTCCCCTTCCCCAGGAAATTCTTGGGTCCCACCTTAAGCTATCCTTGTTACCTAGCCTCTCTGGGTCTGTAGACTGTAGCATAGTATCCACTTATAAGTGAGTACATATCATGTTTGTCATTTTGATTACCTCAGGGTGATTTTTTTCTAGTTCTACCCAATTGCCTGCAAATTTCATGATATCATTTTTAATAGTTGGGCAATACATCATTTTGTAAATGTATCACATCTTCTTAATCCATTCTTCAGTTAAGGGGCATTCCATCTTATTACAAGGACTCTTGCTCAACTATGTTCATAGTAGCTTTATTCGTAATGGCTAGAAACTGGAAACAACCTAGATGTCCAGCAATAAGCACTCGCATTTATTTATTTATTTATTTATTTATTTATTTATTTATTTATTCGTTCATTCATTCATTCAATCTTTCTACAGCCTATTACCAGCCACCTCCCTCCTCTCCTCTTGTAGGCACAAAGAAATTTGGGACTAAGGTTTTATGGGTGGTGTCCCCCTCCATCGTTGGAAGTCCCACCTTTCTATACAGGAGGTGGTCACATCAGGCTCCTTAACTTCCAATGCTAGAAATCTCAGCTAGGGCCACCTCAATAGACTCCTTGAAGGCTCCCCTGTCCCAGAGACTTCTGTTCTCTCTTCTGGTTCCCCACACCTCCACACTCCTGTTATCCCCATCCACATTACCCTCCCCAACCCCATTTCCATCCAGTTCCCTCCCTCCATCTACTTCAGATGTCTATTTCACTTCCTGTTTGTTCTGAGTGAGATTCAACCATCTTCCCTTGAGTCCTCCTTGACTTCTTTGAGTCTGTGGATTATGCCATAGTTATCCTGTACTTTATGGCTAATATCCATGTATAAGTGAGTATATACCATGTGCATTTTTCTAGGTCTGGGTTACCTCACTTAGAATGATAATTTCTAGTTTCGTTCATTTGCCTGCAAGGTTCATAATTTCTTTGTTTTTAATAGCCGAGTAGTATTCCATTGTGTAAACACCACATTTTCTTTATCCATTCTTCAGTTGAGGGACATCCGTGTTGTTTCCAGATTCTAGCTATTGCAAATTAAGAATCTATGAACATAGTTAAGCCAATGTCCTTGTTGTATGGTGGAGAATCTCCATTGGGATTGGGATATCTTGTGTAATTCTAGTAGGTCTGTCGTTATATGTTACTTGTTCTCTTTCCTTGCAGATTGTGTGTGTGTGTGTATATATATATATTCTATATAATTAGTGTTTTGAGCATTATGTGGCAAGGGAACTTTTTTTCTGATCCAGTCTATTTGGTGTATGCTTCTTGTACCTTTATAGCCATCTCCTTCTTTAGGTCAGGAAATTTTTCTTCTATAAATTTGTTGAAAATATTTTTTGTAATTGTCCTCCTTACTCTATTCCGATTATCTTTAGGTTTGGTCTTTCCACGGTGTCACAGATTTACTGGATGTTTTGTGTGAGGAATATTTTAGGTACAACATTTTCTTTGACCAATGTATCCATTTCTTCTATCATATCTTCACTGACTGAGATTCTTTCTTCTATCTTGTGTATTCTATTGGTAAAGCTTGCCTCTGTAGTTCCTGTTTGCATTTCTAAATTTTTCATTTCCAGAACTACCTTAGTTTGTGTTTTCTTATTGATTCTCATTCCATTTTCAGGCTTTGATCAGTTTTATTTGTTTCCTTCATCTGTTTGTGTTTTCTTTCCTTTTTTTAAGGGATTAGTTAATTTCCTCCAACATTTGTGCGTGTTTTCCTGGATTTCTTTGGGGAAATTTATTCATTCCTTTTTAAGGACCTCTATAATCTTCAAATAGTTGGTTTAAAGGTCTTTTTCTTGTGCTTAAGCTATGTTTAAATATCTAGAGCCTGCTGCGGTAGTATAGCTGGGCTCTAATGGAGACATATTTCCATGGCTGTTATTGATTTTGTTCTTATGCTGGCATCTGGACATCTGGCTTTGGGATGATTATAGGTCTAGGTGTTATATGGGGGAAATGTAGACATGACCTGGTTGCCAGTCTATCTGACACACTTTGTTTCTAATTAAGAAGCATGGCACATCCTTCTCAGAAGTCAGAACACTTAATTCTGAGGTAATTGGTGACTAATAGCTGGCCTGTATATGAGTATTCACACTCCATATCTCCTTTTATATGCTTCTTCTGCATTGAGCCCCTGGTGGTATGAGTGGTGTTGGTATTGTTAAAAAAAATAATGGGCCAGGTTGAAATGGATAGAGATAGGGACCTCTTTTTTTATATTTTATTAATTTATTCATATTACATCTCAATGGTTATCCCATCCCTTGTATCCTCCCATTCCTCCCTCCCTCCCTCACATTTTCCCCTTATTCCCCTCCCCTATGACTGTGACTGAGGGGGACCTCCTCCCCCTGTATATGCTCATAGGGTATCAAGTCTCTTCTTGGTAGCTTGCTGTCCTTTAATTGGGACTAACCAGGCAAAGTGAAGAGACAAAAGGCATAGAGCATGGAAAGATGAGTATTATCAGGTAGAGCAGACTAGAATTAAAAGAACAAAAGGGAAGAACTCAATTTGGCATGGTGTGACCTCTATGAAGTCCCCCGTAGAAAATTTAGTTATGATGTCTAGTTGTTCAGGAATTTCAATATCTGAGATTCGTTGCAAAATAGCAAGTCAGAGAAAATCACATGAAGAAACTTCTGTGGCTTGTTATATAGAACATTAGAAGCAGGCAGAGGGATAACAACAGGAACAGTTTCACTGAATTGCTTCTTTAATGAGACTCTAAAGTCTGAGCCTTCTTGTTGACCTTTAGGTGAGGACTTTTTGACATAAGTGGCAGGATTGAGTCACCTTACAGAGATCTGTATTAGGGAAAGAGTTTTCAATTAGTTGGGAGAGGAGATTGGCTAGGCGACAATGACCTACACAGAATTGATCATGAAATGTTGCCAAGATTTTAACTCCTCGCCCCGCCCCCCACATACCTTAGGTAAGATTGTTTCTCCTCTTATGTAAACTGACCTTTCTTTAACACTGCAGTCTTTTTGGAGTGACTTTTTCTTTTTCCTCAGGTGAGTAAAGGAAAGGAGTTCAGTGGCAAGGCAATGAGGAGGCTTGTAGTTTGTAATTTTACCTCTTTTTCGTTTGTTTGTTTAAATCAGCCTTGTGATTTTCTAGGGTAATAAGGGAAAGTCCTGCTTTTGGTATCTCTTACAGTGGAGAATGGGTTTCTGTCATGGTATGATGTTTTAGGACTGGGTATTATTAATACCTCAGTGGAGGTAGAAAGCCTCTTCCACTCCTAATCAGAGTGTCATGAGAATAAATAATGTAGGAAGTGAACTTGGGGTCACTATAAACATTTACTAATGATCCCTTGGCCAGGGTTAATGCCTTGGCTAGTGTCCCAGGAAGATAAGGGCCTAAATCTGAGAGTTCAAGGTGATTATAGTCATCCACTTAGGTGACTCAACGCATTTTTGTTAAACTCCAGGTACGTGACTCAGTGCATTTTTGTTAAACTCCAATCTTTAAACCACACAAGAGATAAAGTGGCAAAAAAAATCAGAGATGTTAAAGTTATTTGAGGAGACAAACATGAGGAAAAGTCAGCTGAGTTTAGGGAGTGGCATACGTGTAGGGCTATGAGAGGAATTGACAGGACTATGGTGTGTAAAGTTTAGTGAAGGAAGCGAGAGATCAGAGATTGCCCAGTGACTTAAGAAGATGACTTAGAGACTAAGATATACAGACACACAAATTAGTGGTAGGAGGCCAGCTTAAATGTTTCTTAAATCAGAATGGTTGTTCATAGCTAGAACTTATAGGTCACCTTGGGATTATTTTACATAATTGTTTTGATAAACAAGAAAGTACTCTTGTTCTAATATCAGGTTCCAACTGTTGCCTCAAGCATCCCAATACATAATCCTGTCAGGCATGTATGTAAAAATGAAATGATTTAGAACAATAGTTCTCAACCTTTGGGTCTGAACCCCAATAAGAGTCACATATCATGTATCCTGCATATCAGATATTTACATTATAATTAATAACAGCAGCAAACTTAGTTATGAAGTAGCAATGAAATAATGTTATGCTTGGTAGTAATCACAACACGAGGAACTGTATTAACGAGTTACAATATTAGGAAGTAAGAACCACTGCCTTGGAAGGATTTGCAAAGCTAAGGCAAGAGAGAATGTTAGAGCTTGTTTCAAGAGAGAACCTGTCCACTAATACAAGCTATGCATATAGAAAGGCTCATTGGCGTCCCCTGAGGAGACTGAAGCTGAGAATTCCAAAATGAAAAAAAAAAGTTAGATAGGAAGGAAACAAGTGTGGTCTTGGAGAGGAGATGGGGGGATGTTTTTGCCATTAGTTATCTCACTTTGAGTGAGACCTCAGTGAGTAAGTATCATGTGAAACTCCAGATGCATTAGCTTTTAAAGAATTGTTCTCTCAAAGGCAAAGCCTATACTCTGTTGGGGCCAAGAAATTACGATAATGGTGTGGGACTAGACAGAGACAAGGATGGTTTACTGTTAATTAAGGAGGCTATCCACACATGGGGGAGAATTCTGGGATAAAGAAAAATCTGTTAAAGTTCCTGATGTAAAACTTAGCTAAAGTTGTGGTCCCTGTCCCAGAACACTCTGACCCTGAGGAAGGATAGTTCAGGTGACTTGCTAGGCCATCCTGGTAAAGGGATGCATGAAAAAGAAAGCAAAGATATCCTGTAAAGAGTCCAATGGAGTTATCCTTAAGGCCAATATGTATCCTTAAGATTAATAACAGCAAAGTGGGAAAATAGAGTAAGGGTTAGAGCTCTTTTAAAAATGTTTTTGAAAATTTATTGAAAGTAGATTTTTTTTTCACAAAATCTATCCTGATTATGTTTTTTTCCTCCCTCCATTCCTCCCAGTTCCTTCCTACCTCCATTCTCATCCAGATCCACTCCCCTTCTGTCTCTTGCTAGAAAAGAACAGGCTTATAAGAATTAACATTAAATATGACAAGATAAAATTCAAAAAATGAAACAAAAACTATCGCATTACATTAAGACAGGACAAACCAACAGAATGAAAAGTGCCTAAGAGAAGGCACAAACCCCAGAGATCCATCATTTTCATCCTCAGGAATCTTGGAGAGCTCCTTTAATATCTGAGGATGACTAGGAGATAAAGTGTGTGTGTGTGTGTGTGTTTATATTGCCATGAAGAGACATCATGAACAAAGCAATTTATAAAAGGAAGTACTTGATTGGGACCTCACAATGCCACATGGTTAGAGTCCATGACCATCATAGCAGGGAGCACGGCAGTGCGAAGGCAGGCAATCAGGCATGCCACTTGAGCAGTTTTGACCTCTTCCAACAAGGTCACACCTCCTAACCCTTCCCAAACAGTTCCATTAACTGGGGACCAAGTATTCAAGTATGGCCTATGGGGCCATTCTCATTCAAACCATCACAGCATGTAAGTATGATCTCCCCAACTCCGAATTAGGATCTAGGTTAGGATATTTGAGAAGTGCCTCTGTGCTGTGATTCACAAAGGCTGTTCAGTCTTCACCAGCTGTCTGTGCTAATTTTCTGTATTTTAGTATACTTAACTGCCTTAAGGGAGCCAGGCTGATAATTCCACTGGGATTGAATGAAGGAACTTCTGTGTTTGCAGCAGAATATTAGTGTGGATCCTATCCTGAGTATGAATAAAATCTGCAAAAGCCTCCTCTGAAGCATGAATATGTTTTTTTTCTTTCATCTGTGACAGAAGAGGAGATAATGGCACAAATTTCCTCCCAAATAAGTTCCATGCATTGAAATTCTTTAGTACATTGAGCGCAATCTTCAGGGAAGGACCTAAGATGATTTTCATTTTGAGAAAAAGTCAGACAGTAAGAAGAACAAGTATATTTGAGAAGACCTTTGACTACAGCTACTTGGCAAAGCAGTAGGTAGGAATCCATGCTTCTCTGTGAATCTAAGAACATTGGATTTCTGAGTGTGCAATTGAAGAGAAGAAGGTTAGAGCCAGGGTAGAGTGATGAAAGGGAGTATTAGAGGCAGGAGGAGGGTAAGGAGAAGTTGGCATTCACAGCCACTGTGAGATGAGAAAGGCTACTAAAGAACTTTATGTATTGGCTGTTAGTGCTTTGTTACAAGTGTGAGTGAGTATATTGGAGCCTGAAACCATAGAGAACTTGGGGAAAGAGGCAATTCTAAGAGGCTTGGGAAAGGAGCTGGTTCAGAGGAATTGAAGCCAATTTGAGTGAAATTGGAGTCAAGAGTGGGGTGCTGTAGGAAGGAAGGAAATAGTCCAGAGTTGAAGTCTGTGAAAGTATTCTAAGGAAAACCTATTTTATTGATTATTTTTAATTTAAAAATTTAATGTCTGTTTCTCTGTCTTGAGGGTTCTAGTCTCTGAATGCAGCAGGTTGTTCATGCTATCATAGAATTTGAAATGTAATTTAGGATTGGTAGGAGATGGGGCTGTTATGAAGACAAAAGAAAGCCCAGGTGTAAGGCATTTTAACCATTTGTCATTGCACTGCATGAAGTTTTCCAAGGCTCTAAGAAATTTAAATTCAAAGATACCATTGTCAGCTCTTTCACCTATTGTTATCTAATTTGTACTGTAGCCAAATGTTATGAAATAACTTTCTACATCTGATATCAACTCTAAGATAAGGAATTTTTAGTGTTGTATATAAAGTAATCTGGGGGTGTATCTTTCGGTGGATGGAGTTGAGTCATATGTAGTAGGATTGTTTGTTTGGTGAGTTGGAGCCTGTGGAAAAAACGAAAGAGAAAAATGAACATCTTCATGGACTCAAGTTTCTCCTTAGAAAAGTGATCTAAGCTGAAATCCTAGCATCCCAGAAAATCATCAGGTCCGGGAAAAGAACCTGGTATGGGCCCCTGACCTGGGAATAGTTTTTGGTTTATGGTCAGTAAGATGGGTAGAGGCCTTGGTGGAGATCTGAGCAAGATTTACCAAAGGGTTTGGCATTAGAGAATTAAATTAAGAACAAAAAATTCTGGAAGTGGAATAAGCAAAGTCTCATTAATTGGGGCCACAAGGTCGTAATGATGAAGAACATGGAATCATCATGATGAAGAACATAAGATCCTAATGATGAAAATCACAGGGTCCTCGTTTGAATACTGAAAGTAAGAAGTTCTGTATCAAGGAAGACCCCCAAAAGGAGATTTGTCTCAACTTACCTCTTAAGCACATGTTTTTTTTTTAGCACCTATTTATTAGATTTAAAACCTGAAAGGAGAATGAGAGGTTTAGGACAGACATAAAGATGGATCTTCATTTTTCAGATAAAAGATATTTAACACTGGGCACACACACAAGAAGGGCCTGAATTAAAGTTTCAGACCTTCAAGAAAAAGGTGGCCTCAATTTTTAAACATTTCCAAGGCGAGGGACCTCCAGCACAGCAATGGAATTGGTTTAGTAGGGTAATGGTGACATAAGGCTTGTGGGAGTAAACAACCACAAACTGATTTTACTTACGGCCCACTCCACAAGACTGAAGTCATACCTAACACTGGTTACCCAGGAACCAGACCCTAGATAGCCCAGGGAACTCTGGGAAAAACAAATAATATAAAAGTAACAATAAATGAGTCCTAATGATATTCTGTTATACTCATAGATCAGTGCCTCATCCAGCAGCTGTCAGAGAAGTTTCCTTCTGCAGCATATGGGAACAAATACAGAGACCTATAGCTAGACATTACGCAAAGAAAGAGCTTGGAACACTGAGCTGTAAATGGGATGTCTCTATGAAATCCCTTCCCTCAGAGCTCAGGGAAACCTGCAGAAGGGATGATACAGAGAGTGTAAAAGCCAGAGGGAATGAAGGACATCAATAAAAACAAGACCCTGTAAGTCAACTGAGCAAAGCTCATATGCACTCACAGAAACTGAAGTAGCGTGCACAGGACCTGCACATGTCTACACCAGGTCCTCCATGTATATATCACGGCTTCCATTTTAGTGTTTTTATGGGATTCCTGAGTGTGCAAACAAGTGGGGGATCATTCTAATACCTGTGCTTTCTCTTGGACTCTTTTCCTTCTGTTAGTTTGCCTTGTCCAACTCAGAAGTGATAGGGTTTTTAAAAAATCTTATTTTACTTGATTTTGCTATATTTTTGGATGAATGGATGAGTGAAAACCTAGCCACTAGCGTAAAGTTAACTGCTGAACTGTTATTTATACCTACCAAGAGGAAACTTTCTCCAATTGAGTGACACTGGGTATACTAACCACTCCGGGACCGGCCTTGTGTTCAAGACCAGTTAACCAACACATAATAGACTTCATGGCTTTGTGTGTGTGTGTGTGTGTGTGTGTGTGTGTGTGTGTGTGTGTGTGTGTGTGTTTACTTGGTTACTATTTGGTGTTTTTCTTCTGTTTTGGAGGGTTGTTTTATTTTGTTTTCTTCTTTCTGAGTGTTTTGTTGTCATATTGGGTTTTTGTTTCTTGAAAAAGAATTTTAATTTGAGTGGGTAGGGAGGGGAAGAGGATCTGGAATCATTTGGGAAGGGATGAATATGATCAAAATATATTTAAATGTGTTTTAAATTATATATATAATTCATATATATATGAAAAAATAAATGACCTGTGATACAAGGAACATGTGATTTAGACCGTGTGAGAGGAGTCAGAGAGACATTGGATAGAGCAGTTGGGCCGATCAATGTAAGATGATGGTCAAGTTGTCTTAAAGCCCAAGCAGCAAGGTTGCTTCTTGCTTCCTGCTCTGCTCACAGAGGCAGAGAGAGGGAGAGGCTTGGGCTTCTTTGTGAGAACAATACCTACCTGTCAGCTATATATAAGAAACCTTGGTGGAGGAGAGGATACAGACTACACAGAAGTGTGTGGCCCAGTCTGTGAGAGAGGCACCAAACTGAACATACACATCCATATAAATAGACATATTTACTATGTGGTATTATTTGAGAGCTAATATTCCTAATTAAGATTGTAGTAAAAGAACTTGTGTGCCTTTGCCTTGGCTGCCTGTTAAGAGAAGCAGGACTACCTGTGAAGGAGAGATAAACCTGTTTTTTAGGATCCCAAGTGCGGGATTGGAATGGTTTTGTGAGAGAACAAGTGAGGTTAATCCACTAGAAGACCGAGAAGACCGACCACCTTGTGCAGGAGCTTAATTGTTGCCAGCTGAAAAGATCCCATGAACAGACTCTGGGAGGAGATATGTAAATGAGCCCAGAACTGGAGGTGGGGCTTTTTGGAGACTTAGGATAGTTTTGGCTGTTCATCGCTGCACTTCGAGATACTCCTAGAGAGAACTGCTCAAGGGAAGGCTTTGGGGCTCCAGCTCCTGTTGAGGTTCTGGGTTCTGGTTACTCTAGGTTCCAGCAGAAGAAATCCTGCAGACTGTGCCAGGAGAATCGTTCATTGGAACTGATATCCTTAAGGTTTTGTTATTGTGTCCATTAATCCTCATTTCCTATTGTTTTGGTTAGTCAGGTTATAAGTGACGAATGCCTGGTCACTAAGTTGTTAATAAAATATATTGGTTAAGAAAACTGAGCATACATACCTGCACTTTGTGAATTTATTATATTGTTCAATCAATTATGACATTGTAGGAAGATACAATGTGTTTGGTTATGTTTTTGACAGAGACCACTCAGGATTGCCAGATATGAATGATAAAGAATGATGGTGCCAGAAGCTTGTTAGCTCATGCTGCAGCTGCTGCTCAACATGCTAATATCCCAATTAGACACAAAACTGCAGGAAGTGGAGCTCCCCTGATGGGTAGAGTGGAGAACTCAGCGACTCCTCTCCAGTAGAAGCAATGATAAGCCGATCATTGTCTAAGCCTGTAATATCAGCTAACCGGGAGGTCAAGGCACCAGTATCCCACATTCAAAGCAGCCTGGACTACATAATAAGACTCATTCTTCAAAACCAAAAGGAAAGACAGAAAAAGAAATTTAAAAAAGTGCACCAATAAAATGGGATGTAACTTCCAACATTCCAGGCCTCTCTGGAAACTAACTGAAGTCAAGCACAAAATTGAGAAATATTTTT
The DNA here is from genome assembly GCF_964271855.1 of Acomys minous. Lineage (NCBI taxonomy): Eukaryota > Metazoa > Chordata > Mammalia > Rodentia > Muridae > Acomys > Acomys minous. The sequence goes on along the minus strand of NC_140488.1, from coordinate 117,121,417 downwards.
TTTTCGGGGGAGAGGAGGTTCCTAGACCCTGGGAAGAAGAATGTGAGTCTATGGCATATTTGTGGCCTTATAGTCTGTGGCTGCTCCTGTTTCTTCTCAGTTCCACAAGGGAGTTGTGCTTGATTTGCATCAGAGCACAGACAAACTAACGCTGAGGAACAATTTGAAAACCAATAGCCATCCCTAGAGCAAATAACCAGGGAAGAGTACAATCACAATTAGTCTGAGGTCATTATACTAGTTAAGACAAGCAATGGAACACAGCAGCAAAAAAATTAATGGTGAGAAGCAGCAAAGAGGGGAGCCACGGTGGGCCTTGATAAGCTCTCAGAGTTCAGGGGATATGGAAAATGGTGTGCATGCAGCATCGAATTTATGCTCCAGAGAGACTGATAGTCTTGGTGAGCTTCTTTTCCCTGGCTGATTGATATTTTGCAATTACAGAAAGGCAAAGCTGTCGCAGGCCTGTAAAACTTCCAAAGATGGGGGCCTGGAGAGATGGCTCAGTGGTTAAGAGCACTGCCTGCTCTTCCAAAGGACTGGGGTTCAATTCCCAGCACCCACATGGCAGCTCACAACTGCCTGTAACTCTAAGATCTGACACTCTCATAGTAAAGCACATTAAAGTTAAATAAAATATTAAAAAAGAAACTTCCAAAGATGGAATCCCTTCTCTAAACAACACATGATCCACATCAATATGCAGTTGGAATTCTTATTGCCTAAATTTGTTCGAGGGCATCCTCTGAACAATAATTGGCTGACCACTAAGCTGTGCTAATTTGTTGAAATATTCAAAACAAACCAAAATTTACCAGAGAAGAAATCAACAGCTATATACTATGAAATGAACAGGCTGCAGAATTAGTCCCGTGAAAACACGAAACAAACAGGAACAGCGTACCAACATTTACAGAGGTGGAAGAAGTGGGGGTAGTTTAAAAAATCAGATTTTCTTAATTCAAATTCAGTGTGTGCCTGTGTGTATGTGTGTCTGTGCATGTACACATGTATGCATGCATATATCCACATGGGCCTGCACATATGGATGTATATCCCTTGCATATAGGAGTGCACACAGAGTCAGAAGAGAGTATCAGACCCCCTGGCAATGAGTTACAGGCTACCATGTAGGTGCTTCCATAGAAACCTTAGGATTATTTTTTCTATTTCTGTGAAGAATGACATGGGGTTTTGATTGAGAATATACTGAATGTGAAAATGTGCTTTTGGTAGAATGCTCATTCTCACATTATTAATTTGATCAATGAGCATGGGAGATGTCTCTGTCTTCTAGCTTCTTCTTCAGAGAGTTAATGTTTTCATTGCAGAGATCTCTCACATTTTTGATTGGGTTTATTCCTAGATTTTTTGAGGCTCTTGTGAATCAGAGTATTTCCATGATCTCTTAATGTGTTTGCTATTGGTGTACAAGAAAGGTCACTGATTTTCTAAGTTGATTTTGTACCCTGCCACTTTGCTGAATTTGTTGATACGTTCTGGAAGTTTCCTGGTGCCATTTTGGGGGAATCTCTTATATATAATATCATGTCAACTGGTAAATAGGGATAGTTGGACTTATTTTCCTATTTGTATCTCTTTAATTTTTTTCTCTCATGTTACTGTTCCAGCCCATGTCTCAAACACTTGAAAACGAGTAGAGTTAATCACAGACGTGTTTGTTCCCAACTCTAGTGGGGCTGCTTCATGTTTTTCTCCATTTGGAATGGTGTTGGCTGTGGGTTTGTTTTGTTTGTTTGTTTTTTGTTTTGTTTTGTTTTGTTGGGTTTTTTGCATTATAATTTTTTTTTTAGCTGTGGGTTTCTTATATGTAGCTTTTACTATGATAACACATGCTCCTTCTAATTCAGTTCTCTCTAGAACTTTGATCATGAAGGCATGTTGAATTTTGTCAACACCCCTTTCTGCATCTCTTGAAACAATTATGTGCTATTTTGACCTTAAGTTCATGTGTTGATTTACATATGTTTAACTAACCCCACATCCCCAGGATAAAGTCAACTTTATCATAGTGGATAATCCTTTTGTTATATGCCTGCGTTAGGTTTGTAAGTACTTTATTGAGAATTTTCATATCTATGTTCAACAGGACTATTGGCTTATAGTTCCCTCTTTTTTTTTGTCCTTACCTAGCTAAAGTTTTGAAGTAGTGCTACCTTTGTAGAAGAATTTTGAAAGTGTTTATTCTGTTTCTGTGTTTAAAAAAATAATTTGAAAAGTACTGGTTACTTTAGTTGGAAGGCTTTTATGGATCATAATGTAGGTCTGTTTTTAGTTTTTTTTTTTACTTTTTAAAAAATTTAATTAATTTATTAAGATTACAACTAAATTTTTCCCCCTCACTTGTATCCTACCATTCTTCCCTCCCTCCGTCTTTCACCCTATTACCCCCTATCCAGGTCTGGGACAGAAGGAGACATCCTTCCCCACCATATGGCCACAGCCTATCAAGTCTCATCTTGGTAGCCTGATTATCCTTTCTCTGAGTGCCACCAGGCCTCCCCACCATGGGGAAGTGGTCACATATGAAGCACCAGAGTTCATGTCAGAGTCAGTCCCTGCTTTCTACACAAATGTGGAGAATGTCCTGTCCATTGGCTAGATCTGAGTAGGGGTTCAATGTTTACTACATGTATTGTCCTTGGTTGGTGCAGCAGTTTGAGCAGAGCCCCCTGGGTCCATATCAGCTTGTCATGATGTTCTTCTTGTAGGCTTCTAAGACCTTCTGGATCCTTCTATTTCCCCATTCTCCCATACCTCTCTCACCTAGATTCCCAATAGGAAGTCCTCACATCTATCCCAATCTCCTGGTAAGTGAAGACTTTCATGGGACATGCCCTTTGGGCTAGTGTCCAGATATAAGTGAGTATATACCATGTGAGTCTTTCTGCTTCTGGGTTAACTCACTCAGTATGATCATTCCTAGTTCTATCCATTTGTCAGCAAATTTTGGGATTTCCTTGTTTTTAATAGCTGAGTAGTATTCCATAGTGTAAATGTACCACAGTTTCTTTATCCATTCTTCGAATGAGGGTTGTTTAGGTTGTTTCCAGGTTCAAGGGGAGCACTACTTTATTGCTGGTAGGAATGCAAACTTTTAGTTTTTTCTTTTTAACTGAGGTAAAGCTCACCATTCTAACAACTTGACAATGAGCAAGTCAATGGCCTTTTAAAAAATCATAATACTGTGCACGATCACTATCTAAATATATAGTGTTTTCATTATAGCTAAAATCAAATATTGTACCTTTCGAGCAGTCACACCCCATTATTCCTTCTTGCTATCTTTTAAAAACCACAAATATGCTTTGTGCTTCTGTAATTTTATGGCTTTTATAGCTAGCTTCTTTCCTTTAAGATGATATTCTCTATATTCATCCATGTGATGAAGCTATACATTCTTGTTCTCACTGTGGTAAACCTCAGTTATTTTACAAGTGAATTATACTATATACTATACTATACTATACTATACTATACTATACTATTGAATAATTGTATCTCATTTTGTTTACCCATTCATCAGTTGATAGACTCTAGAGTTGTTCCTACATTTTGGATGTTGTGAATAGTGATGTTATGGACACTCATATTCAGGTTACTTTTTGTTTGAAAACTTGTTTTCAATTCACTCGGGTATATATCAAGGAGTACAAATGCTGAACCATATGGTTAACTCTATATTTAACTTAGTGAGGGGATTGTCAGACAGTTTTCCTCCATTTTTACATCCAACTAACAAGTACTCTAATTTCATCATATCCATGCCATCCACTGTTACTTATCTTTAAACATATATGTGCCTTACTATTTAAATATGAGAGAATTGTAGTTCATTGTAGTTTTTACAGTGGATAATAAAAAATGTTCTACGATGTTGAGAAGCAAAAAAGATATGTCTTTCTCATGTTATGCTTATGCATTTCTATGTTCATTTAAAAGCATATATGTGTGTGCTTTATAATATATTATATATATTTATATAATCTTTCACTATCTTGACATGTATGTACCTGTTCACATACATATGCAGACACATGGATGAATGTAAGAAGGTAGGTACAAGCATGTTGTAGACCTGTATGCTTGAAAAACTGTGTCTATGCATATGTGTCCATGTAGCATACAGTTTTCTCTCCAGAAGCTATAATAAGAACTGACAGTTCTACAATGACTTGGAGAATTCCTTCAAGAATGACTAGATGATAATATGTTTTTAAAACTTCTGCACTATCTATAAACTTGACAAATTTAAAATAAATATTTTTATCTACATGCATGTTAGTGCTAGCCTTGGCATATTCTCTAAATGTCCCTTTTGTTTCCACAACAAAATGCAGAGGCTTACTTAAACCTTTATCTTCAAATAATGTACCTTTAAAAGCATATATATTTTTCTGATAATATTTAGGCAATGCTGTGGATGAAGCTCCTGTATTCCCCCTGACAATTATGATTCACATTATAATTCTTCTCTTAGTATTCTATGAAAAAAATGTTTGGACATAATTTATTTCTGAGCAAAGTTAACTGTTAAAAAAGAATACAACAAATGAAATGCTTTTTTCAAAAGTAAAGTCCTAAGGTTCCAAGGTCACTCTACTCTGTTTCTAAAAAAATTAAATCTTTTTTCTGTAGCATAGGAGAGATTTGCAAGAGGAGTATGTTAGTCTTTGTTTTTTCCATTTATATATAGTTTTTATATATTTGTCTTACATAAATATTAGATATGTACTTTAATTGTTATATGTGTTGTTTCTTTGTACATATATATGTATCACACAGCTGTTATTTATATATAGTATGATTTCTTTGCGTAGATATGAGTTTCATCAAAAACATAGGACTGTGTATGACAACCCAGCTATAAAGCAGTCCACTCAGTCCAAAATATTAGTTACTCCCACCTGATTAGAGGTACCTTGACTGTTAGTGTTATGTTGCTATGAAAAATATTTAACACAATTAACTTAGTTATAAGTAATAAAGAGAAAGTGTTTATTTTGGTTCACAGCTTTGGAATGGTGAGGTAGGACTCCATGTGATGGAACATGACTGGGAATCAAAAGGGATGAGAAGGGGGTCACAATGAGCCACGCCTTTCAAATGTTGCTTATAGTCTAAGGTTATGGTGAAGTGAATACTGTAAAAAATCAATGTACAGATTTTTGTGGGAGAATAAAGTTTTATTTACTTAAATTCTTAGAAGTGTGATTACTGGACTGTATACAGCAAAAATATTTTTAAAAAGTAATCATCTGTTTCTTAGAATATTTTAGGTCTATGGAAACACCGACTAGAGCATACAGTTGTTGCTGTTTTAGCTTTTTGTCTGTTTTTCAGCACATTTTGGATCAGTTTGGCTTCAAACTCTATATATCCAATCATGAGCCAGCATTTTTGATCCTCCTGCCTCTACCTCCCCAGTGCCAGGATAACAGGCGTGTGCCACCATATTCATTTTACAATGTGCCTAGGCTTGAACCCAGGGATTTGTGCATACTAGGCAAGCAACTTACCAATGGTGTTATAGTCCCAGACCTCCTTCCTCTGTTGAGAATTCTGTTTAGCTCTGTAAATAACCCATTTTTAATTTGGTTATTTTGTTTGTTGGCCATTAATCTTTCTAATTTTTAAAAATTTGTTAACTTTACATCCTGATTGTAGCCTTTTTCCTCATCTATTCCAGATCCCACATTCCCTCTCTCATCCTCCTCCCCCAGTCCTCAGAAAGGGGGAGCCCTCCTTCCCTGTCATCTGACCTCAGCCTATCAAGTCTCATCTGGACTGCCTGTATCCTCTACCTCTGTGGCCTGGCAAGGATGCCCTGCCAGGGAGAACTGATTAATAAGTTGGCACCAGAGTCCATGTCAGAGGTAGCCCCTACTCCTCATATTATGGGACCCACACATAATAGACACCAGAAGTGGTTGAAGAGAAAAAACAGGCCGGGAGCTTACTATAGACATCCTCTGAAATACTCCACCTAATGGGGTATCGAAGCAGATACTGAAACTCACAGCCAAACTTTGAGGTGGGAGGGTAGAAGGACCTGGAGGAGGGGACAGGAGCTCCACAAGGAGACCAATGGAGCCAACAAATATGGGCTGTTGGGAGGTGCTGCAGAGATTGATGCATCAAGCAAGGACCATGCATGTTGAGGACCTACAACTCTCACTCAGATGTAGTTGACAGGCAGCGCAGTCTCCTTGTGGGTCCCATAACATTAAATATTATTAACGAAAGTCCACCTTACAGTAACCTTCATTCTTTATGTTGGATAGTTCTATGATGGGTTTGTGTGTGATTGTGTGTATGTGTGTTTCTTTATATTGTTCATTTGCTTGCTTTTATTTTTCATATGGAGTCTTGTCATGTAGCCCAGACTGTACCTTAAACTAGCTGTCTTTCTGCCTCAACCTCTGGGATTATAGATGTGCATTACTATGCTAAAATATCTACAGGTTCTGATGCTTGGATGCTTCCACTAAACCATAATTATAATATCTTTTATACTCTAATTTTTAATCTTTCCTCCAACATGGACCCATAGCAACTACTGAGATATCTTACTGTCTCTGTGATTTTGTATTTTTCCTATTATCATATAGTTGGAATGGTATGACATTTAGTCATTTTAGGCTGGCTTCTTTCACTTAGCAATATGCATGTGAAGTTTCTTCATGTGTTAGTGAATCAATAATTTAGTGAATAATTTATTTTTTATCAGTGAATAATATTCCATTGTATGAATGTGCTGCACTTTGTTTCTGCATTAACCTATTGAATGAAAATCTTGGTTGCTTCAAATATTGGTGACTATATGTAAAGGATTACAATTATTTTTGTATGAGTCTTTTTAAATTTAGGCTCAAGTTTTAATCCATTTGAGTGAGTAAGCAGTTTATTTGTAGGAATATATGATAATATTGTATTTAATGTCACCAGAAACTTCCAAACTGTATTTCTAAGTGTCTGTATATGTTTTTCATTCATAATAGTTCTAAGCTTTCTTTGTGATCCACATATGTTCCCTTCCTCCTCTCCCCCTCACACCTTTGCCAACATGCTCTCCACTTGTCACTATAAGAATGTTATATGTTTACAATTTTATGTTACATTAGTGCTGTTCAGTTAGTAATGCACGCCAAAACTCTTTCCATGTCTATTATATTTTGACGACTCATTTATTTATTTTTAATTGCTAAGTAAGAGTTCCTTGTATTACAGGTTATCCACTTAACTGCTGAAGAACATGTTGGATTTTCCCAAAGCTTGACAATTATGAATAAAGCTGGGTAAGCACCTGTGCCTGGGTTTTTAACATGCATACATTTAAAACTCAGATATTTACCAATGAGCATAGCTGCTGGGTTGGATGGTACATTTAGTCGTGCAAGAAACTACCAGACTGGATTCCAAAGTGGCTCTAGCACCTTGCATTACTAACAGTAATGAGTTCCTGATGGCCCACATACTATACATTTTTATAACATGAATTTATTTATTATATGTGCATGCATGCAAACTCTTATCTCAAAGTCAGAAGGCAACCTATTGGAGTCACTTCTCTCCTTACACCATGTGAGTCTTGAGGAGAGACTTCAGGATTATTGGCACTTGCCTTTACCCACTGAGCCTTCTCACTGGCCCTGATCTTCTTGATGACATTTAGTGTTACCAATGTTTTGGGTTTCCACAACTGTAGTAAGTGCATAGTGGCATTGTTTTAATTTGCAAGTACCTACTGTCATATGATGCTGGGTGCTTTTTCATATTGCAGTCTCTAAGTGTGTATCTTTTTCGGCAAGGTGCTCTTTATCTATTTATTATTGCAGTCATGTGACATTTAGAGGCAGGCAAAAGGCTTGAGACAGTGTAAAGATCAGTAGTTATCAGGCTTTCAGGTGAAGGGTAGAAGAATAAGCAGAATACAGGAGCTAGGTCACACTATGAAGCTATTCTGCATATTACAGTGTTAGGCACATGTCAAGATAGATCTGTTAATATTCAAAGACTATATGTCATCAAGCATGGATGCTACTATGAACTGCAGACATGTGTGGTGATAATGATATGATATGCTCCTAGAGGGCAACACTCTACATATGTAGTGGCAGAAGAGAGAATATGAGACCCCCCCTCTGCTATTTCTGGACAGTTTGCTATGAATATAAAGATGCTTTAAAACTACTTCTTCTTAAACAAAACTTCATTCCCTCTAAGTCTATCAGTGTTGTTTACTTACTCTATTATCAAAGCATGAAAGAAAAAGTCTCATAAGTTTATGAATTTATATATAGCAATGATTTAATGATAACAATTACAATAACATACTTCTATATGTATGTTAGGATGGCTACTATAAAATATTATTGAAACTAAATGCTGGGGAAGATGTGAGCAACTGGACCTTTCATACTTATTACTGGAAAATAAAGTGATACAGCCACTCTGATTTTTCCTTTTAAAACTCAATATGCATTTATCTTACATCCCAACAATTGGACTTCTGGTCATTTATCATAAACTAATAAAAACATGCTCACATCAAAGCCTGTGTACCAGTCAAAATTTTGTGTTAGATAAACACTGTAAACAACCCAGATGTACTTCATGATTAGTATACAGTCATATGCAACCTGGAGGCTTGGGAGATTGGTCAGTGGGTAAAAGTGCTTCTTTAGGCCTGATGACCTGAGTTGTTTAATTTCCGGTATCTGTAGTGAAAGGAGAGAACAGACTCCTAAAAGTTGTCCTCTTAACTCCACAAAAGTATCATGACATATGACATATTTATCCCATGACTCATTCACACACATAGCACACACACATACGCATGTGCATGCACTCGCACGCACACACACACACACATGCACACACACACACACACACACACACACACACACACACACGTACACAAACCCCACAATCATCACCATACTAATGATATATTTTTTAAACCAGAGAAAGGAACAAACTATTGGTAGAATTGTAAAAGAATGTGGCAGAGTGAAATAAAGTAGTCTCAAAGAATACATAATATGATATAGTTTGTAGGCCATTCTAAGAAAAGAGACTATTGAAACGATAGAGAAGTACCCATGGTTACCAAAAATGGAGGATGCAAGTAGGGGTGAGAAGAAGTGGTGTAAATACAGAAGATTGCTGGTGGGAGTTATCAAATTGTAGCACTATAGCCCTAGTTTCACTCCTTCTTACTAGCCACCATCCAACTTTCATACATATTCCTGGAAGAGAAACAATAAACTCAGCTTGCTGTAGACCTCCATCTGTCCTCAACCTCTTGTTTGGTTGAGGAAAAAGATTCATTAGACTCCAAATTCGTCTCTGAAATCAATAGGAGTATGACATACACATGTGATGTGTTGTTATTGTTTTGAGGGTGGGGAGTGGGTTTGTTTTGTTTTGTTTTGAGACAGTGTTTCTCTGTCTAACACTGGCTATCCTGCAACTCAGTTTGTAGATTGAGCTGACTCTGCGTCCTGAGTGCTGGAGTTGAAGGCATGTTCCACAAAACCTGATTCAACATGTGATGTTTTTGTTCTCTGCTGTGTTGAAAATTTTATCTTTGCTAACCCATCATTGTCATTATAATTACATGATTCATTTTTGATCTAAGGTTTAGCCCATTCATTTGCTTTTGATATTTGTTTTTTACTGTAATGTGACATAGACTACCTAGAAAGGGTGTTAATTTCATGATGGAAGCCAATGCCTTTCCTCTTAAGAAAAATTAACTTAATTGCTTGTGAAAATGCTGGGCAAAAATGACAAGGGCAATGTTTAGATCATTTTTCATATAAGTTTACTATAAGCTGTCAGTCATCATGGCGTCTATAGGATAGAAACTAAGGAGTAAGATTTTAGTGGGATAATGGCCTTTAAATTTTATTAATGTATGTCCTTTAAATAAAGAATGTTTCTTATAGTTTATATTATCTATAAAAGGAATATATTCACAGTAATATGTAGGCTTGAGTAAGTAAAGAAATCAAAATTCCATTATAAATGTACAACTACTTAAAAATTATACAGTATTTCTGTATTGCTCTGTCTTTAATAAAACTGAGGAATAATTTTCTCCAACTGTATATAATTTAAAATAATTTGACTAATTATAATAAGTAGTCTAATATAGATATATTTGGTTTTTATATGTGTCTTGTCACGTAATTTAATCTTTAAAATTATAGGCTATAGAGGCAGGAGAGTTTGCTCAATAGTTAAGAGCACATATTTTTACAGGTGACCTGGACTTTGCTCCCATTAACCACATGATGGGTCACAACCACCTTGCTCCACTGCTTTCTTCTGGCCTCCATGAGCACCAGGCATGAATATATGCAGGCATTCAAATAGAAAAAACAAATGAACTAAAATAAACCTTTTAAAAATTTCAGGATATAAATAAAAGTTAATTTGAAGCTTTTCTGAGCAAACATTTACAGCACACCAAGTGCAACAGAGAAGACCATAAGACATTAGCACCATTTCTTTGAGGCGAAATGACTGTCAACTAAGTGCATGCTTGACTGTTCTTCCTGAGTGAATCCTTTGCATTTGTTACTTTATTTCAAGTGTGGCTCTCAGGCTTGGTTAGTCTCCCCTCTTACTTTATCTCTTCCAATGAAAGTGCTACTAGTCATGTACAGAGTGAGAGAACTTAGTCTGAAACAATATCAAAGTTGAGGTGGTACACATGCATTTAAGTAGAGGTATCAGAGGGTAAACAATAGAGGTAAATAGTCACAGAGGAAATGGTAGATTGCTACCAAATTCCTGTCAGTCAAATAGACCTGTTATTTTGTGAGGACACAGCATATTCTGAGATGTCCTGAATTGGGAGTGAAGAACAGACCAAGGAAACAAGTAGCCACACTACACTACAGAGTTTGCACAAACTTTATTAGGTAAGTTACCTTTTAAGAAGAAATGCATTAGAATGGTCAAAGTTTCCTTATGTGGAGTCAAATGTTGTCTTAGTTCTTTTGAATCATCCTCAGTAGGGAAGCAAGTCAAATGACATACTGGAATTTAAATGATATTCCAAAGTTTTGCCAAGGATCTAGCAGTCTTTGACAACAGCTGAGTGTGGGGAGAGGCTTTGGGAAATCATAAAGCCTATTCCCATTTTGCCCTTGAAGAAAGACAGAGACAAAACTGCAAGACAAAGATCCTGGGACCTGCCATGTTCATCTTAAACATGGATGTTACTCAAGGACAGAGCACATAGCTGGCCAAGGTAGTGGTGATCTTTCCATTGGGCATAAAGCAAAGGAAATATAAGAGAGAAGAGAATATAAAGATGATATTTTACTCTTCTCTCTACTTTCTAAGTTAACAAAAGTCTGCAAGTTTTAAAACTAGAAGAAGAACCTCAAGTTCAATATAATTAAATTGTTAAATGTCCCTGGCATCTGTGATCGCATGGTAGCTGTTAAAAACTTGATGCCATCCCAACCCTTTTTATAGATTATTTTTCTCATCATTTTTCAGCTCAAACTCTACAAATATCTCAAAAACCTGCAATTACAGTAATGTCATAAAATATAAAGTTGACAAAGTCTTCTGTTGGAACAGATGGGCTTGTAGAGTTCCAAGCAATGCAGATTAAAAGCTATTATAAAGTATAAAATCAGGCCATTGTGAATTTCAACAATAATGAAACCTCTCTGTTTTGTGTGCTCATACTAATCAGTAAGGCCTGCTACTTCCATGGCCTGGGGATTAAATGTTAGCTCATTACTGTTTGAGTGTATCCTTAGTATAGAAAGGGAAGAATGCATGCAATGCTCATACAGAGGACATGTATTCACAGATTCAGATATTTCTAGAGTATGTGCTATGTTTGGCAGCACTAAATCTGACTTTCCTTTCCAAATTTGAGAATTCACCAAGTCATGAGTTTTTGTGAGAGGAGAGACAGAGCTATCTCTTCCTATAGGAGCTGAAAATGCCCAGTACTTTTTGCCCGACCTTAAGTTTGTGATAAAGGCATGTGAACTGGGGCCCAGAAAATCTTATGCAGTCACAATTGATGTTCCATTCATAGTGTGTGAGGTAAAGAAACAGAATTAAATGGATTTCTAACCATCTATTTCTTAGTGACTCCTTCCTCTGAAAATGTTCATGACTCAAACTCTTAGCATAAGGCACAAGATATAAAGAGGTAAAAAACATGTAGTTAAAGTCAAGCACAGGTATCTGTGCCTCATAAATGGGCTGAGACTACAAGCTTGTATAATTCAGGGCCTGAGAAGATTTAGTAGTAGCTAGAAGTCAAGAAAAGACACCGAGATGCAGTCCAAGTGTGTGACTCATACAAGGCAAGGATACATAAGCAGGATCCAGCCAGAGACTAGGCTGGCCTAAAATCTTCTCAGAATTGAGTTATTTAAGCTCTTAAAAGAAATTCCCCCCCCCCCAAATTAACCACTGCTACAAGTAGAAGCAAGTTGCAGGTCCAGGAGAGTAAAAGGAACAAACAGAGCCTTGAAATCTGGAGTTGAAGGATCATGGCTGCTGTCTTTGGTTGGCTTTATTAAATCTCTGTGAGAGAAGAACCCCAATGTATGATTATCAGACTTAACTTCAGACAATAAAAGAGTCAAAATAACAGGGAGAATGCAAAGGCAAATAAGAGAGAAAAAAATTAATGAGGCTACAAATAAAAAATTTCCCATGTAAGGAGAGATCTAATACTGTAACAGAGAACTAGGCAAAAGAGTTTTTGACAAATTACTTTTGTATAATAATCTGATTGAAGTGTTTACAATGACATAGTAAAATGTTCAAAGACATAAATGAAAGAATAACTTTGATTTAAATAATTGAGAGCCAGGCATGCACCATGCATGCTTATAATCCTAGCATGCTGGAAGCAGGAGCAATAAGGTTGCAAACTCATCCCAATCTGGGGATAAATAACAGTACCTTGTTGCAAGGAAAGTAGGAATGGGAGAGAGAAAGAAAGCAAACAGTATTTTACAACAGACTGGTTAGGATCCTGAAAATTCAGTGACTGATCAGAAAGCTTTGAATATAATATAGTGAAGACTAGACTAAAAGAATAAATTAGACAACTATGAATTAGTCATGAGAAGTGGGAGGATAAGGAAAGATATAGATAAATGTGACAGAAGATAAAATACATATATGACATACTAGTGTTTCTATATTTGTATAATGAAAAATTTCAGAGTAGACATGCAGGGCGTGGCAAAATACATTAATTTGAATATAAAGTGAACAAGAATCACTTGTGTGTATGTGTGTGTGCTTGTGCACACACATGAGGAAACCCTATAATTCTTTGTCTTATTGTCTCTAGACAGGGTCTCTTACTGAACTTGAGGCTTACCGTTTCAGTTAGCTATCCAATGAACTCCCAGGATCCTTTTGTCTTCACCCTGCCATCTCTGGGGTTATAGGTATGGACACCTGTACCCAACAATTATGTTGGTGCTAAGAAGTCAAACTCATGTCTTCATGTTTGGTCAGCAGCTGCTCTTACCTACTGATCATTCTCTTCAACCTGTGAGAAGCTTTTTAGTTAAGATAAGCTTGCATGTGTAGAAAAATGTTCTTAGCACTTCATATAATTAAAACAAACACATGACTAGACATCTTATAGTAAACAACTTCAAAGACAAGAGCATTATGATAAAATTATAGGAGGAATATGTCTTAAGTCAGGGTTCTATTGCTATGTAGAGACACCATGACCATTGAAACTCTCATAAAGAAAAGAATTTAATTGAAGGCTTGCTTACATTTTCAGAGTGTCACAGAGTGTCAGTCCATTATCATCATGACATGAATTATAGTGGCAAGCATGGTACTGAAAGAGTATGTCAGAGCTACATCCTGATCTGCATGCAGAGACGGGGGGGGGGGGGGAGGGGAGCAGGAGGGAAGGAAGGAGGAAGAGAGAGAGAGAGGGGGGGTTGACATAAGGTTTTGAATCCCAAAGCCCACCTCTAATGAAGGCCACACCTATTCACTTTAATCCTTTCAAATAGTGCCACTCCTTGGTGACTAAGCATTCAAGTATATGAGGCCATGGACTTACAGGATATTTGATCATACTGTAAAACCCAAGACAGTGTACTGGAGAAGTCTGTTTCTAGTTGTGGTGTGGCTCAGTCCTAGCATACACCTTTAATCCAAGTGCTTTCTGTAAATAGGATGCATAAAGTCAACCGTAGGTCAGAAGGCAGAGTGAGCAACCAGGTAATAGGGAGTAAATATAGGAAAAACTGTAGATACTGAGAAGAAATAATGAAGATTAATAGAGAAATGAAAAGAAAGTAGAAATGAGGGACATTTAAGTGATGAGTCTTTTTCCTTCTGGGATGTTAGCTGAGTAGTAATACCAGCTGGGTGCTTTCTCTGCCTCTCTATAGTAGGTTTTTGCCCCAGCATCTGGCTCTGAGTCTTTATTGGTAAAATCGAATGTTTGGTATTTTGTTTAAAAGCAGCAGAGGGCATTCTTATTTGCACAACATATTATACAGTTTAATAACAATTTTATTGAGGTGTAGGGTTAGAAGGAAATTCACATGTTTGAAGAAGGACAAAAAGGAAAATCCTTTTATTTTATTATTTTTACCCAGCTACAGTTTTAAGGTGAAGGAGAAGGATGAAGAAATCTAAAAAGACTAAGAGTAACTTCATATACACAAATACTAGCTAGAAAGAAGTTTTAGTGGGAGCTAAGAGTTTTATAAAACATAAAAATCTAAGGCACTCAGTAGTAATTTTAAAATCTATTCAAATACAGTTCAAGTATCTGTAATACAAAATTCAAATGCTCTAGAACTCAAATGTTTTCTACTGCCAGTATGATTTTAAATGAAGAAAATCTCACCTCATAACTATAGGTGCATTAAAAATTTTGTATGATACTACCTTCAGGGGAGAAGAAACTATAAATAAAAGTTGAATGACGTGAGGTAAAATCAGTAACTCTGAAATGTTTGTGAATATTTTGGTCTTTACATTCTATGTGTTGATTACTAGGGTGTCTAATAATATAACTCTACCTAATATAAAGCTCCTAAGATCTTTGCTATTTCCAATTATGAGAGTGATTTTTGTATGCTAAGAGTACTGTTGACCAGTATCTCCCAGAAAGTGTCAAGGTGGGAACTATTCACTGGAAAAAACAAGTCATAGCCAAGCACAGTGGATCATACTTGTAATTCCAACATCCCAAGATGCTGAGACACGTGGATTGCAAATTTTAGATAAGCCTGAGTTACAGTGTTCCTGCTTCCAGTTTCCTGTGTTGGATTACTGTCCTGCCTGTCTTCAGGGATGGGGATGACCTGAAGCTGAAATAAACACTTTCATTCCCAACTTACTTTTAGTTATAGTGTTTATCAAAACAACAAAAATAACAATAGAATAGAAGCTAAATGTTGAGTGAATTACTTATGGTTAGTGATCTCATCTTCAAGTTTACATAAGAAAGTTTTCATTAAAAACTCACAAGCAACTTCTATCACCCCCTTGTCTATCATGGCCACATTGTATATTCTATTATGGGTCACTTGATCTCAGACACTAAATAGACTGTTGCATAGCAATGATAATGTCCAAGAGGCTGTTATTTTACTTAATGTGAATGCCAAACCACTATTTTTATGGTAATTTTTTACTGAAACTGAATTAACCTTCTTTGTATCTATCTTTGTAGGGTAAATAACTATGAACATCAGGAATTACTGGAGATCTTGGAATGTATCCTCTAGAGATAAGGTATGAACACTATATAACTTTTTTACAAATATAAAAATAAAAGGCTAGGAATTAGACTAAAAAGGGAAAGAACATAAAGATGAAGTAGAGTACAAAGAAATAATAGGGTCAACAAAAACATTTTTTAAATCTATAAATTGGACACACTTTTAACAATAGTGAGCAAAAAGGGAAAGATGTATAGATAAACAATATTAGGAAAATAGGAAGATCATAACATCTCAAATGAGGAATTTTTTTTAAAACCTAAAATTAGAGTAACTCCTAAATATTCGAACCCATACCCAGATCTAGCTAATGGACAGGACATTCTCTACAGTTGAGTGGAGTGTGGGATATTACTTTCTCACATACTCTGGTGCCTCATATTTGACCATGTCCCCTGGAGGGGGAGACCTGGTGGCACTCAGAGGAAGGACAGCAGGTTACCAAGAAGAGACTTGATACCCTATGAGCATATACAGGGGGAGGAGGTCCCCCTCAGTCACAGTCATAGGGGAGGGGAATAAGGGGAAAATAGGAGGGAGGGAAGAATGGGAGGGTACAAGGGATGAGATAACAATTGAGATATAATATGAATAAATTAATAAAATATATTAAAAACCTAAAAGATATTGTGAGATAAATACAATATTATATGAAAACATCAATGATTAAAAGTTGACACAGAAAGTAGAAGATATGCATTGGCTATTAAGCTTTCTTTTAATTTTCATTGGTAATTTTTAGTGTGTTGCTCTAATGCTACTAGTGGCAAGATGTGATGGAGACTGATTTACATTCAGAAATTTAGATGCACCAAGATAAGAAAAAAAGTTTTCTTCAAGGCTGCCAAATACAAATAGCCAAAAAACCTAAGAATCTAACATTCATGTAATTCCTGATTGTGTCATGTTTCTTCTTGCTATAGGTAATTTATTGTATAGATGTATAATAATATAAATGTATATGTAAAAAATAAAAAATGTTTAAAAATATTTTAGGATGTGCTGTGGTTTGGCTCTGGAAAGTTTTCTCAAAACTCATGTGTTAAAGTTTATTTATTCCATGGGTTGGTTCTACTTGGACGTAGTAGAATCTTGGTGAATAGTAATCTAGTAGGAGGGTTTTGGACACTGTAGGCAAACTCTTACAGGGGATAAGGGGACTCCAACCCTTTCACATCTCCCTCTTTCAGTACTGGCAAGGGGGTCAACAGGCTTTCTTATTTTCATTGTCCTGTCATAATGTACTGCCCCAAAGTAAAGGAAACAACTAATGTTGATAACCTCCAAAACTGTGAGCATAAACAAAACATTTTCTCTTTTTAACTTTATTCTTTTGGGTGTTTTGTTATCTAAATGGAAAATTAACCAAGAGTAGATTTTCACAATTCTCAAGGGACATATGTCAATATATTATGCAATATCAGAATAAAATGACACAGGGTCAGGATGGCTTCAGTTTTGCTATGCAGCTGAGGATGGCCTTGAACTTGTGATTCTCTCATTTCTACTTCTTCAGTACTAGAATGACAGATATGTATCATCATGATGTTTGGTTTTCACCAGGCTGAGTTTTGGGGTTGTCAGGAGCCAATGCAAGGCTTTATACATGCCAGGCAAGCAAAGACTGTATTACCTAAGCTAAATACTCATTCCAAGACAAGTTTGTTTTATACAGTCTTATGTAGCTCAAACCTGCTCTGTAACAGATTTGACTTAATCCTAGTGATTTTGCCTACAT
Organism: Acomys minous; assembly: GCF_964271855.1. Classification (NCBI taxonomy): domain Eukaryota; kingdom Metazoa; phylum Chordata; class Mammalia; order Rodentia; family Muridae; genus Acomys; species Acomys minous. Next base: position 117,103,885 of record NC_140488.1, on the reverse strand, counting down.
TTCTCAAGTGTTGGAATTACAGGTACATGTACCATGTGTGGCTTGAAAACAAAATTTACCTTTGTCATTTTAAAGTGTGTGTGTGTGTATGCGTGTGTAAATTCTCCTTGAATCTAGAGTTACGGGTAGTGGTAATCTAGCTAACATGGGATGTGAATGCTGGAAATCAAACTTGGAGCCTTGCTCTTTACCACAGAGCAATCTCTCCAGCCCCTGGATTATATTTTTATTTAAAATTGTATTGGAGTTATTTAAAATTACAAATATACATGAGGTAAATGGATTGGAATGTAGGTATCACACCATTACTTTTTTTAATGATGAGTTTTCAGAGAATACTGAAGAGAAGATGTAAAGTCGAATTAGTAAAAATGTTCAGTAAGATGAATAAAATAATCAACATATGAAAATTAGTAGTAATTTTAGGCATAAGTAACACTCAATTATACAATAGAAAAAGATGACGGAAACATTATATTGATACATCGCAAGAATACCACTAGGCATTTAGTGTGATTCCTTTCAAAGTAGATGCAAGTATGTGAATGAAAAGTATGCATATATATTGAAGGATAATAATGAAGAAATAGGTATATAGTATTAGTTACCTTTCTATTGGTGTGCTAAAACACCATGAACAAGGTAACTTATAGAAGAAGAAAGAGTTTATTGGGGTCTTACAGTTTCAGAGGGTTAAAGTCCATGACCATCGTGATGGGAAGCGTAGTAGGTGGCAAGCATGGCAGTAGCTGAGAGATCACACCTGATCTGCATGGAGGGGACAATTTGAGAGGGCAAGACTGAGCCTGGTGTAGTGATTTGAAAATTCAAATCCTATCCCCAATAACACAGCTTTGCCAACAAGGCCACACCTTGTAATCCATTTCAAACAGTTCCAACAATTGGAGACCAAGTATTTGAATATATGAGTGTGGGGGTTTGAATAGAAATGGCCCCCATAGGCTCATGGGTTTGAATGCTTGGCCCATAGAGAGTGGCACTATTAGGAGGTGTGGCTTTGTAGAAGGAGGTGTGACATTGTTGGAGGAAGCATGTCACTATGGAGACAGGCGTTGACGTCTCATATGTTCAGGCTACACTCAGTGTGGCTCACAGTCTCCTTCTGATGCTGTGAGTCAAGATGTAGAACTCTCAACTCTTTCTCTGGCACCATATCTGCCTGCATGTTCCCATGCTTTCTGCCATGATAATTCACTAAACTTCTGAAACTATAAGCCAGCCTCAAATACATGTTTTAATTTGGAAGAGTTGCCGAGGTCATGATGTCATCACAGCAGTCAGACACTAAGACAATGGGTCTAATAGGGACCATTCTCATTCAAACCATTTAAAAATATCAGCTTTCAAACAAATCTTTTCAATGAAAGTATCAGATGTTATTTTATAGAACTTGATACATTTATTTTAAAGCTTATTTGGAAGGTCACATGGCTCAAAAATAGCCAAAGTTTTGAAGAACAATATGAATAATTTTCTTTACCAGATAGCATTCTGTTAATTTTTACTTTCTGGTTTTTTGAAGCAGGCTCTTACTTACCTTCCCTGGCAGGCTTGGAACTTGCTATGTAGACTAGGCTGACCCTGAACTTACAGAGATCAGGCTGCCTCTGCTCAGATTAAAAGCATATACCACCACACTTGGTTCAGATAACAAGTTATTATCATATAAAGCTAATTACTGGTTAGGTATGGTGGCTTACATCTGTAATCCTAGCACTTAGGGTGGTAAGAGAGAAGGATATGTAACTTGCAGGTCAGCTTGAGCAACACAGAAGGATCCTATGGCAAAACAGAAACAAACCCAAACTAATTCCTATTAATGTAGACTACCACTGACAAAGAAACAGATGAAATAAATGGATGGCTCCTTGTACACATGTGTGTATGAAACGTAGAATTCCTAGGAAGAAATCAGTGGGAAAATAACAGTGAATAGTGTTGTTAATGCCATTCTATTGGCTTTCATCTCTTATATGAATAAATTTCCTCGTTGTATTGCTGAGGTTCAAATTTGCTGGTCAATAAACCTCCAGCCATAAATGTGCTTTACTTACAAACAGTCATACATCTTTGAATTCAACTCTGTTGATTCCCAAATATGTTTCTGCATCTCAGTTCTCATTCTTGACCTCTGGGGCTATGTATTCAATTACTTATTTGTGATATCCTTCTGGACTTTGAAATATAAAAGCAAAGCTTATCTTATCTCACAAATCTGCTCTTACTCATTTATTTCTTAACTCAATTTAAACACCCATTAAATGAGTTAGAAATCCTTGGATGCTGTCCCATACCAATATTTCCCAAGTGCATTCCAACAGAACAGGATATTAGTGTATATTATGTGAAAATGTTTTATAATAACATAAAGTTTTAGACTAATGGATTAAACAAAATTAAGCAGATTTTCACTGACAATTTAGGTATCAGAATTCTGACTATTCTGATGTAAGTACATGATACTTTATTTTCCCAAATTTGTGTCAGATAAAAACTTTTGCAGATGTGACTTTTTAAGTAGAGTATATTTTCCTTTGCTTTTTAATTTATTGTCAAAATATCACAGGACATTTCTCCTTTATGTTCATTTGTCTAAGTACTTCATTCCATTCCCAGATCACAGAAATGGCCATTAGTTCCCTGCTGTAGCACTTTGATCGACAAGTTACATTTTACTATTATGTTCAAAGTTCTTTAATGTGGCAAGATTGTTTATTTGCTTATTGTCAGCGCTAAGGTTCCTCCTGCTCCCCAGTGCTTCTCACAGCAGTGACACACCTGTTGGGGTAAGGACAAGGTGGCCCAAACAGCAGCACACTGACAGTAGAGAAAAGGAAAAAAACGCATAAAGACAACTCTCATAACAATTGGCTCATGTTATACTGCCAGCCATCTAGAGAGCAAAGAAGCCAGAAGTGTAATTAAGTCTGAGAGCGAGGGGAAGCAATTCTGTAACTCAGTGCAGGTTGAAGGCCTGATAAACTGGGGAGTTGCTGATAAAAGACCCTTAATTCAAAACCCTAGAAACTTTGAGTCCTGAAGTCTAGGGATAGAAGAGTTAATTTGCACCTTCCTTAATTTTTTTTTCTACGTAGGTTGCCAGTGGATTAGATGATGCCCACCCACGATGGTGAGAGTATATCGTCTTTACTGAAGTAAATTCTAAACTTTCTCAAAAACTCTAAAACATATAGACCAATAAATAATGTTTTCTTAGTGATCTGGGTATCCCTGACCCACTTACATTTTTTAATAAAAAGTTATTTTTCTAGTTTGCTTATTTTCCAGCGTATAAGATGACCCCAAAATTTTTCAGTTAAAATAGAGCTTGGAATATACTTGCTGTATAAGACTACTCCTTTTCCAACGCACACCCTGTGCTGCTGATGCGGGCATGTGTCTATTTGCAGGCAGGGCACAGGCAGCTAGGTGCTTTATTAAATACCAGCAGACAGTCAGTGCCAGCCTACACTGCCCCTTTAAGGCGTGCTCCTCACTCAAGTCGAATGGGGCGAGGTACAGAAAGATGTGTGCAACTTGCTCCCTCTTGCTTCGTACTCCCGGCACAGAGCAGGGAATCAGTCTCAGCCTCAGCATGCCCGTTATATGCTCCGGACATATGAAACAATGGAAGGCAGGCTGCTGGTAAGTACCCAGCATATAGGACGACCCCTCGACTTTGGCACGGATTGTTCCGGGAGGCAGGGGCTAAAAAGTCATCTTATACCCTGGAAAATACCGTATCTCTTTTGATTACAGAGTTTAATTTACATTTAAGGTAATTACTGATAAAAAAATATTACTTCTGTTCTTTTGCTGTTTGCTTTCTGCATACCTTATAGAGCTTCTTGTTTTTTTTTTTTAAATTTTATTTTATTATTTACTTTATACCCATATCGTAGCTCCCTCCTTCCTTTCCTCCAGGTCCCACCTTCCTACCTGCTTCCCCCTTCACCCCTCCTTTCTCCTCAGAAAAGGAGACCACTCCCAACCCACGCCTGCAAATCAAGTCCTATCATGACAAAACAAACAGAAAGAAAAATAGCTCCCCCCAAAGTCACAAGAAACATAGACCCAGAGCCCCACTTGTTCCAATATTCTGGAAGACCATAAAAACAAAACCAGACGTGTGTGTTTGTGTGTGTGCGTGTATGTGTGTGCGCGCGCACTCGTGCACATCCATGAGTGCAAAGCACCTCTAGGGGGCAGAAAAGGAGGAAATTTTTTCTTAAAAATTTAAAAATCTAAGGAAAAAAGCCCAAGCATAGCAGTATGAAAAAGGGAACACCCAAGGATGCCTTTAAGTTCACTTTCTGTTGGCCATCTCCTGCTGAGCGCGCAGCCTGCCATTAAGAGTAGTTTGTTTCCCCAGTGAGACTCCCTTGGAGAAAACTACAATTGAAAGCTTATGGCTTAGGGTTGGGAGCATGATCTAGTTCTCCTTTCATATCTAGGACCACATTTGGTATAGATATGTGTAGCCCCTGAATATGCTAACTCAATCTCTGTGCATTCATACATGTGTCAGTCCTTTTATGCCTAGAAGGCCTTGCTTCCATGGTGTCCTTCATCCTCTCTCGGTCTTACACTCTTCTGCCTCTTCTTCTATGGGGTTTCCTGAACCCTAAGGGGAGGGATTTGATAGAGACATCCAATTTAGGACTGAGTATTCCAAAGTCTCTCACTGTCAGCATATTGTCTGGTTGTGGAACTCTGTATCTGTTTCCATCTGTTGCAGGAGGAAGCATCTCTAGTGATGACTGAGCAAGGTACTAATATAGCAGAATGTTACTGGGAGTCATTTTACTTGTTTTATTTGGTTTTATATATTTATTTGGTTTTATCTTAGGTCCCTAGTCTATCTAGTCTCAGGTTATTGATCTGCATAAAAAGTGGGGTATTGGTTACATGTCGTGGAGTGGGACTTAATCAAATTAGATATTGGTTGGTCACCCCCCACAAGCTTTGTGCTCCCACCCCAGTCCCTCACTTTATACCTAACCTATTTGGGTCAACAAATTTTAGCTTGGTTATCATTGCCTTAACAACTAATATCCACATATAAACAAATATGTAATATAGTTGTCTTTCTGTATCTGTGATATCTGACTCAGGATTACTTTTTTCTAGTTCCATCCATTTACCTGCAAATTTAATTTTTTAATGTCTGAGTAATACTCCATTGTATAAATGTACCACATTTTCTTTATCTATTTTTTGCTAAGGGATATCTCACTTGTTTCCAAATTCTGGCTATTATAGAGCAGCAATGAACATGTTTGAGCAAGTGGCTATATGATAGGTTAAATGTCATATATCCTTCGGGTATGTGACCAGGAATGGTATAGCTCGATCTTGTGGTAGATCAATTCCAAGCTTCCTGAAGAACAGCCACACTGATTTCCACCATGGCTGTAAAAGTATGCACTGTCACCAGTAATGAATGAGATGAGTATTTCTTTTATTTAACATCCTCCTTATCATTGTTTCATTGATTTTTAGCCATTCTGATAGGCGTAATATGAGATCTCAATGTAGTTTTGATTTTCATTTCCCTGATGATAAAGGATGTTGAACATTTCTTTAAATGTTTCTCATTCATTTGAGTTTCCTTTTTAAAAAGAATTATGTTTAGGCCTGTACCCCATTTTTAATTGGGTTATTATTTGTTTTATGATATACAATTTAGTTCTTTGTATATTTTGAATATTAGTCCTCTATTAGATATAGAGTGGTAGAAATCTTATCTCGTTCTGTACGGTGCTGCTTTGTCTGATTAACACTCTCCTTTGTCTTACAGGAGCTTTTCAGTTTCACGAGGGTCCATTTATTCTTGATCTTAGTAACTGTGCTGTGTTCTGTTCAGAAAGACTTCCCTTGTGCCAATGAGTTCATGGCTATTCCCCACCTTTTCTTATAACAGGGTCAGTGTATCTGGTTTCATGGTGAGGTCTTTTAAGCCATTTGGAGTTGAGATTTGTGCAAGGTAATAAGTATGAAACTGCTTGAAATATTCTACATGCAGTCATCCAGTTTTACCATCACCATTTGTTGAAGATGCCATCTTTTTTTCAGTGTGTATCTCTGGCTTCTGTACAAAACATCTGGTATCCAGAGGTGTGGGGAATTTATGTCTGGGTCTTCAATTCAATTCCATTGATGAAGATATCTGTTTTTATGCTAATACCATGCTGTTTTTATTACAATATTTCTGTAATACAACTTGAAATAGGGAATAATTAGTCTCTGGATTTCCTTAGTGTCTCTTGCTTTGTCACACTTTCCATAACTAATTGTGTTAATTTGGATGGTCTCGCCATCCAAATAAACTACCTTTTAGTTATTTTATCTAACGGATTGTCGATCTTATGTTTTTCTTAAACAAACAAATGAACAAACAAACAAACAAAAAACAAAATAAGAGCATCTCTGTTTCTTGGTATTGTTTTGTTAGTTTGCTTCTATTTTATTGATTTTAGTCATAAGTTTGATTATTTCTTGCTGTCTACTCCTTTAGGGGATCATTTCTTCTTTTTGTTCTAGGGCTTTTAGGTATGCTGTGAAGTTGCTAGTATAAGACCCCTCTTATTTATTTATGAAAGCACTTAGTGCTATGAACTTGTCTCTTAGAGCAACCTTCATTGTGTCCCACAAGTTTGAGTAAGCTGTGTATTAATTTTCATTCAATTATAGAAAACCTTTGATTTATTTCTCAGTTTCTATCTTGACCCAGTTTTTATTCAGTAGAGTTGATCCATTTCCCTGAGTTTGTAAGCTTTCTGTCCTTCTATTGTTATAGCTGCTGGTGATCTGATAGGATGCAGGGTGTTATCTGGTGAGACTTGCTTTGTGTCTGAGTATATGGTTAATTTAGAAGAAAGTTCCATGCCGTGCTGAGAAGAATGTATATCCTTTTGAAATGTTTTTTGAAATGTCTTTTTTTGTTCAGGTGAAATGTTATGCAAACATCGATTAGTTCCATTTGGTTTATAACTTCTGTTAGATCCAGTATTTCTTTGTTTAGTTTTTGTCTGGATAAGCTGTCTGTTGATGAGAGTTGGGTTTTGAAGTTCCTCATGATCATTTTATGTGGGCCAATACATGATTTAAGCTGTAGAAGTGTTTTTGTTAAAAAATGGACACCCTTGTATTTACAGTATAGATGCTAAGAATTTAAATATGACTTTGGTGGACATTTTCTTTGATGAGTATGTAGTGTCTTTCCCTGTGTTTTCTGATTAATTTTGGTTTGAAGTCTGTTCTGTCAGATATTAATATGGCTATACCAGCTTGAAGTATCTTTTTTCAATCTTTTACCATGAGGTGATATTTATCCTTGATGTTAAGGTATGGTTATCCTATTTTTGCATCTATTCTGTTAGTTTGTGTCTTTTTACTGGGAAATCGAGACCATTAATTTTGAGAGATGTCAATGAACAGTGATTGTTTTTTCCTGTCTTTTTTTGTTGTGGTGGTCATGGTGTGTGTGTGTGTGTGTGTGTGTGTGTGTGTGTGTGTGTGTGTGTGTGTGTTTCCTCTTTTGATTTGTTAGTCTGGGATTATTCATACTTATGTTTTCTTTAGTGTGATTAACCCCTTTATGTTGAAGTTTTCCTTGTAATGCCTTCTGTAGGGCTAGATTTGTAAATAGATATTGTTTTAAATTGTTTTTAAAATCATGGAATGCCTTATTTTCTCCATTTATTGAGATGGAAAGTTTTGCAAGGTATAGAAGACTGGCCTTGCATCCATGGTCTCTTATAGTCTATAGCCAGCCGGCCTTTCTGGCTTTTAGGGTCTCCATTAAGAGTGTTATTCTGCCCTTATAGGTCAATATACTACTTGGTATCTTCTCCTTCAGCTTTTAATATTCTTTCTTTGTCCTGTATGTTCAGTTGTTATTTATCATCATCATCATCATCATCATCATCATCCAAAAAGAATTTCTTTTCTAGTCCAATCTACTTGGTGTCTTATATGCTTCTTGTACTTTGATAGGTATATCTCTTTAAGTTAGGGAAATTTTCTTCTATAATTTTGTTAAAAATATTTTTGAGTCTTTGAACTAAGTTTCTAATGTTTCCTCTAATATTCGTAGATTTGATCTTTTTGTAAGTCCCAGATTTCCTGGATATTTGTACCTAGAGATTTTAGATTTAACATTTTCTTTGACCAACCTATCCATTTCTTCTATTTTCTTCAATATCTGAGTTTTTTCTTCTACTTCTTGTATTCTTTTAGTGAGGCTTGCCTATAAAGTTCCTGTTTGAGTGCCTGCATTTTTCACTTCCAGATTTCTCCCAGTTTTTTTTAATTGACTGTATATACAGTTTTGGGTTTTTCATTGTTTTTATCCTCTTTTTTCCACTCTTTACTTGTGTTTTCATAGATTTCTTTAAGGAGTTTAGTCATTTTTTAAAGACCTCTATCATAGTCATAAAAGGTGTTTTAAGGTCCTGGTCTAACTCTTCAGGTATTTTGTGATTCTCAGGGCCTACTGTAGTAGGCTGGGCTCTAGTGGACACATATTATTATGGCTGTTATTGATTGTGTTCTTATGCTGGTGTCTAGGCATATGGGTTTGGGATGATTGTAATTCTACGTGCTGATATATCTGGCCTTGTATTTGTTGGGTGGGTGTTTTGTTCCTTGGTTTATGGTGCCCATTATGGATTTTAGAATAGTGTAGTGGGTGTGTGCTTCCCAGTAGAGAATTCTTCTTGGATCTTGCTCGGTTTGGCCACTAGGGATTCTGGGTAGAATGTGTTTCTAGGTCTTGGGATCTGACACATAGAAATGGTGATTGGCTAGCAGGGGTGGTTGAGGGTGTCCACAGGAGGGAGGAAAGCAAGTTTTCCATTAAAATCTGCTTAGAACCTTGGGAATGGATGCAGAAGCATAAGAAGTCACAACAGGCAGTCTGATACAAACTTGTGTTGAGACAGAGGCACTAGTTTGTAAGAAAGGAGGGACAGTGAAGATCTGAAACTCACCTACCTCTCTCACTGTCTGGTGGGTTGCCAGAGAATGCCTGCTGCTGTTGCGGGTTTGGATAAAGGGAGGAAGAAGGAGAAAAGATGGAGGAGATGATCTGCCTGGAGATGAGGGCCTAGAGGGAAGCACAGCAAGTGGTCTGTTAGGGAACTGTAAGTGAGGCCGGGAGATTGCATTTAAAGAAAAGGAAAGAGAGGTGAAGGTCTTGCAGTTAGACTACCTGCATTCCTGCCTAGTGTGAAGCTACCTAGTTTGTCATCAGACCTGACATAAAAATACTTGAGTTCAAGCATTTTAGGTTTTCATTTATATATGAAGCTTCTTGTTTTGAATAATTTATAATAAATAAATGTGTATATTTTTCTTAAGTGTATATTTTTAAATTTTATTATTTATCCATTTATTTATACACCACCCCCAACACACACACACACATAGATCTGGAGGTCAGAGGACAACTTTAGGGAGTTGATTCTTTTCTTCTACCATGGGTCCTGGAGCTTGAATTGAGGTAGTCAAGCTTCTGTAGCAAGAATCTTTATCAGCTGAACAAGACAAGCACTTAAATCTGCCTATCCATCTTGCCAGTCCAAATACATCTTTTCTTACATGAGCTTCATCCATAAATCCAGCATGTATAGAGAATAAGGTCTTTTCCTACCCTACATACCCATAGTACCAAACATGCCCCAACCTTTATTTTCTGTGTTCAGTTTTTTAAAATTCCTTATTTTCAAATATCTCAAAACAGAATGGGTTCTACTTGCTAGGCTATATTTTAAAACCTAACGGAGAAACAAATATTAATGAATTTTAAATAACTAGCAAAGAGTATAAGATTATTAGTCTGTGGGTGGGTTCTTTATCCCAGGTCTTGGTGCCTTATAATTATACTCGGCAGCTGTGTCTGATAAGTGCATCTCATCAGAAACTTGTGATACTTTTTTAAATTAAAAAAAAACATGTCAATAATGTGTAGGCTGCCTTCTAATTAACTACAAATGTGATTCATCAGGGTCTTGGAAAATTTCCTCTTTTTTCTTTACAGTCCTCTCTTCATTAAAGTCAAATTGTCATTAAAAACTGATTGAATAAAAAATACTGTTGAGAAAATATGAAGGCAAACCAGGTGCTGTGGCACATACCTGTAATCACAGCACTCATGGAGGCAGAGGCAAGTGAATCTCTGTGAGTTTGAGGCCAGCCTGATCTATAGAGTGAGTCCCGGACAGCCAAGCCTACAGAAAGAAACCCTATCTCAGAAAAAGAAAGTATGAAGGCAAGCCACAGCATGGTAAGACACTACAGCAAAATGCAGAACTACTGAAGAACCAGTATCTAGAACACAAAAGGAGAAACTAAGAGAACATAATACCAAAACAAAAAAATGAGCTAAGATTCAATCTACCACTTGGCAAAAGAGGAAATTCAAATGACCAATTAATATGTAAAAGTATTCAGCTCCATTAATAATTAGAAAAAAAATTAAATATAAACACAATAAGATACTACCATATTTTAAGTTTAGCCCACCAGAATGCCTAGAATGTAAGAAAAGTTGACAATATGAAGGATGAAGTTAAGCCAACCAGAATGCCTGAAAATTAAGAAAGGCTGAGAAATATTAACATATGTGAGAACACAGAGCAAAGCTAAGGCATTGCCAGTGGAACTGGACATCTGTTCAAGCACTCAGGAAAAATTATTTGGCAACACTTGCAAAAGTGGAACATATATACCTAACATACAAATCAACTTGAGTCTTGAACACTGGGAAATATAGAAAAGGAAGCAGAGAGAGTAATGAAATATGAGAACCAACAATTCAAGACATTGTATCCGCCTCTGTAGGAGAAAATGCAGGCATGACCTGAAGACTAATCTATGTGGCATACTGTGCTTGTAAGTAAGAAGCATGGCACACCATTCCCCAAGATGAGACAATGTATTCTGAGATAAGTTGGTAGCTTGTAACTATCCTGTAGAAGAGTCTGCATGTCGGCATCTCCTTTAATATGCTTCTTCCGCATAGAGACCCTGGAAGTATGAGTGCTCACCATCTAACACAAGGTAATGTGCTAACTAATCACAATTGATAGGCTTTCACCATATAAGTGGTTGCTTATGTGTGATAAAGCAGACACTGTTCACTGAAAACATCTCAGGAGTGGGCCATCTCTGTGACCTTTATGAACACATGGACATTTCTGTCTTGTCAGAGGAGCCTCTGTTCATGATGGTACTCCTCTGCTTTGAAGAGCCACTGACAGAGAGCCACCCCTGGTATAACTTCTGTCATTTTTCTGCTAAACAGAGTTTCACACTCTTAGCTTTTTTCATTGCCTCTTCTGTCAACCCATCAACCCAAAAACATGACAAAGAAACTAAGAAATTGATAGGGGCTCATAGAGGTATGGCTTCAGGAAAAAGGTCTTATGTTTCTGTCCAAATCTGACCCCATATCTCTGTGGATCTTAGGGCCCAGAAAAAAACTGACAAAATTTCAAAAGTGACATTATGACTGAGAGCTCTCCTTATGTAGACAGATTACTTCCCGTTCTGAAGGAATGAATCAATAAATAGTACCTGTGGTTTTTCAGTGACTGCTGTGGGATTGATATGATTTGTCCACCAACATTTTCTACATGGGAAGATTTGCTTCCAATGTAACAATATTGATGGTGGTGGGACCTTTAAGACATGGGAGCCACACTGAAAGAGATTGAGTCATAGCTGCCTTCGTGAAGGCCTCATGGAATGGGCTGGATTTTTCAGTGTATTAGTTCTCATGAGCTTGGGCTTTTATAAAATAGTAAGCCTGGCCCTGCCTGGTCTTGAACTTTCTATTTCACTGGGTCATCTCTTCTATACATGCATTGATACTATCTGCTGTGGTGTGATACAGTCCAAAAGGTTACAGATAGATGTAGGGACAAGGTTTCAAATGCTGATTTTTGTACCCCACCTCATGTCTGGTTACATCTTTGTTCTGAGAATCTTCTTTCTGAATGTTGTATAGACACTGTTCCCCAGTTGTCCCCTGATATGCCAATAAAGCATCTTACCATGAGTTGCTGAGCAGGAGAGTGAATAGGGTTAGACTTTCCGCCAGCTAGGGGAGGAAGTATGAGATTGAGCCATGAAGGAGGTCTGGGTGAGATCAAGAGAAGATCTGGAGCAAGAAAGTCACAAAGCCCAAGTATCTCTGGGATGTAAGCTGGGAGAAAGCCCAAATAGCTTAGAGGGTTAAGAATAGAGTAATAACTGCTCAGTTCTTGTGCTTTGGAGCTTGTTTAAATAATATAGCAGAGTCTTAATTATTTGTGTTAAGAAAGAAACTAAGAAACAAACACAGTTTTATAAAAATAACTAACATTTTGGTGCCCAACAAGGGGCACCATCTGTAGGCTTTGATCTTTTTTGCAATACTATACTCTAGCAGCCATGTGGCCACATATGCTTTGAGAGTTTATATGAAGTTTTGTGTTAGCGCTTTAATTATTGATTATTTTATATTATTTCCACTAGTTTGAAAATACCTCAGCCCCTGAGCTTCATGAATAACCACCTTCTGAATGAAGAGGGGGGTTCAAGCTGAGTTTAAATTTGCTTTTTAGCATGTTAAATAGAAGTAATTGCATATACATACAGTCATATATGTGAATGTTCATTCCAGAATTATTTATAACATCCAAAATGTAGAAATAGTACTAAAGTGTGTGAATGGATGAATGGATAAAGAAAATACAATTTATTTGTACAATGGTATACTGTTCAGCAATAGACAGAAATGTTGTAATGATGCATGCTACAGTGTGGAAGAACCCTGGAAACACATGAATGACCACATACTGCCTGATCTCATTTATATGAAGTGTTCAGAGTGGATTACCTGCCTAGGGATTGGTGTGGGGATAGGAAGAAAGGGCTAGGGAGTATTGGCTTCTAATAAGAATGATGAAAATATTTGAAAATTGGTTCACCATAGTGATTGCACAACTCAAGAAATATAGTAACAGTGATGAAATTGTGCACTTAATGTGCATAAATTTTATGATATTTGAACTGTACTTCAATAAAATTTTAATTTAATAAGTAAGTAAATTGCATCATAATGACCATCTCACACACACCTCCATCCCTAACTGTTCCACAAGTGTGACAAAGAAACCAGTTGCCACTGCAAAGACACGAGGAATCACTTTGTATCACTTGAAGTTTGACTTTCCAGACAAAAATATAGATGTGAAGGGATTGAAAACTTCAGCATCATGATCTGAGGTTAATTTCACCACAGGTGTGCAACTTAACAGGGTGTTAATTGGGACGCCTGTGAACACCTCCTCCACAGGCAGTCCAGAAAGCTGGGCCAACATTTGCTGGTGAATAGAATAATTCAAGAGCCAAAGCTATGATCAAAAATAAAGAGAAATTTAACTTGTTTTTATACTGCAGCCTTTACCATGCAAAATGACTTAAAACCCATTTTAATTGGAGCTAAAGGAAACTTGACTTCATCTCTAATCAGAGCCACTTCAGGTTTTAGAAATATTTCTACATTGTGGAGTGAAAATAAAGGAGACAAGTTAATGGCTGAGATTTTTCTAATAGACATACCTTCCCCACATTCCACAGGCTGGTTAATTTGGTGTGAGTGAAAAAAGGTCTTGCTGACTCACTAGGGGATCAGACACTTGTGGTATCTATAGAAACAGAAGCACAATGAGCAGATACTATATTTTCCTTCTCTAATAATGTCCACTATTCTCTCAAGCTCCTGGTTCCAAGATAAGGCAGGAGATGGTGACCAATTCTTTGGGAAGGTAGAGAACTCTCTGTAATCCTAGAGAACTCTTTTTTTATTTTATCAGTTTTTAATTAATTTTAACACATACATTTATATTATTACACATGACTAAAATACACTACATGCACCAGGAAGAACCATGAAACAATCAGGAGTTATATAAATGCTACCTTCATAGTGATTTGGCTCTTTGTATTTGTCAAACTTGAAGAAGGCATCTTTCCTATCTTGTTAGGTCTAAATTTCTGAATGAAAGTCAACATCTATCACATCTCATCTCTATTAACTTAAAACGTCTATCTTGATCTAAAAACATCTTAACCCCTAACCACCTAAGCTTAATTATAAGACTAAATTATCTGATCTTAACAAGAAATTGGGATTCTAACTGAGTTCAACAGGTTCTAAGTTTTTCACCTTCAACATAGCCTGGGTATCCACTCCCTCTTGTAGAAGGACTATAAGCAACAAGCAATTCATTACTCTTTAGACATAAGCTAAGATGATAAAATATTTCGGTGTTTTTACTCAGGTAGAAGAGTCTTCTACTTTTATAGGAAAGTGGTTTGAAATAAAAGGCTTTGGAGTGATTTTATTAAGTAAGGATAACTTTCCAAGCGCTTTGGTGCCACCCAGAAAATAGCAAATAGCAATTCTGTTCTTTTAAAGTCATCTTAATGTGTTTCACACACCTAAGTAAAAGCAAAAATTTTATTTCTTATATCCAACAATATATGTAGAGAAATGAAATATGAAACAAAACTTAAGATGAAGAAGGCATAGCTAGATCTCAAAAGTGCCAAACTTGTCCTATGGAGAAGGCATTGTTTTTCCATAAACATTTCCAATTTCTGCATTTTAACACTATGTTGTTTGAAAATATTAACTCTCAAACTTTTACAAGAACCCAACCAACCCCTTTGAAGAGACGAAATACTATTCTGTTGCTAGCCTAATGCTAAGTACAATCTGACATATTTAAATGTGCTAAAATGTCCTCAATATTTGACATGGATGCTTTGAACCAATGCATTGAAATGACATATGCACACATGCTCATGCACACACATGAACACACACACACACACACACACACACACACACACACAGAGAGAGAGAGAGAGAGAGAGAGAGAGAGAGAGAGAGAGAGAGAGAGAGAGAGAGAGAATGATGTTTCATTAGGCATACAATTTCTTTTTAAATTTTATTTTATCATAATTTATTCATATGACAACTGGATTGTAATCTTATCTTCCTGTTCCCACCCTCACTTCCTATTACCCTCCCCTAGATCTCTGATACGTGGAATTCTTCTCCCCTCACTCTCTGACTACAGTCTGTCAGGTCTCATCTGGATAGCCTGCATCCCCTTTCTCTCTGTTCATACAGGGCCTCGCCCCAAAGGAGCAGTGAACAAATCAAGGGCACCATAGTTCTTGTCAGAAGCAGTCCCCCACTCTTCCTCCACTTCCCTAGATGGAGAATGAGCTGTTTGTCAGCTACATCTGAACATGGGCTCTAGTTTCTCTGCTTGCAACATCCTTTGTTGATGCAACAGTTTGTGCAGGCTCCCCTGGGTCCAGATAACCAGCCTTGATAGTCTCCTTGTGGAGCTCCTGACAAGCCCCCTTCTGTCCGTCCATCCCCCAGCTCTTCAATACAACTTGCAGCATTTCACCCAGAGTCCAGCTTCAAGTTTTAGTATCTGTCCCAATTCCACACTGGGTGGAGTCTCTCAGAGGACATTTAAGTTGGGATAATATCCACTTATAAGTGAGTATGTACCATGCTTGTCTTTCTGGGTCTGGGTCAGAATGATCTTTTCTAGTTCCATCCATTTGCCTGAAAATTGTAAGATTTCCTTGTTTTTGATAGCTGAATAATATTTCATTGTGTAAATGTACCACAGTTTCTTTATCCATTCTTCAGTTGAGGGACATCTAGGTTGTTTCCAGATTCTAGATGTTACGAATAAAGATGCTATGAACATAGTTGAGCAAATGTCCTTGTTGTATGGTGGAATATCTCTTGAGTATATGGCCAGGAGTGGTATGGCTGGGTCTTGAGGTAGAACTATTCCCAATTTTCTGGTAAAGCACCAGATTGATTTCCAAAGTGATTGTACAAGTTTGCACCAACCAGCAATGGAGAAGCGTGCCCCTTTCTCAACACCCTTTCAAACAGCATGTACTGTCACTTGAATTTTTGATGTTATCCATTCTTATAGGTTTAAGATGGAATCTCAGAGTCCTTTTGATTTGCATTTCCCTTATAACTAAGGAGCATTCTTTTCAAAATTTATTTATTTATTTATTCATATTACATCTCAATTGTTATCCCATCCCTTCTATCCTCCCATTCCTCCCTCCCTCCCACTTTCACCCTATTCCCCTCCCCTATGACTGTGGCTGAGGGGGACTTTCTTCCCCTGTATATGCTCATAGGGTATCAAGTTTCTTCTTGGTAGCCTGCTATCCTTCCTCTGAGTGCCACCAGGTCTCCCCCTCCAGGGGACATAGTCAAATATGGGGCACGAGAGTTCATGTGCAAGTCAGTCCCCACTTTTCACTCATCTGTGGAGAATGTCCTGTCCCTTGGCTAGATCTGGGTAGGGGTTCAATGTTTGCTGCACATATTGTCCTTGGTTGGTGCCATAGTTTATGGAGAACCCCTGGGCCCAGATCCGCCCATCATAATGGCACTTGTAGGTTTCTAGGACCCTCTGGATCCTTCTATTTCCTCATTCTCCCATGCTTCTCTCACCTAGAGTCTCAAATGGATGACCTCACAGCAATCCCAATCTCGTGGTAGGTGAAGACTTTCATGGGACATGTCCCTTGGGCTAGTGTCTAGTTATAAGTGAGTATATACCATTTGAGTCTTTCTGCTTCTGGGTTAGCTCACTCATTAAGAACATTTCTAGTTCAATTCACTTTTCCACACATTTTTGGAATTCCTTGTTTTTAATAGCTGAGTAGCATTCCATAGTGTATATGTACCACAGTTTCTTCATCAGTTCTTCTACTGAGGGACACTTAGGCTGTTTCCATGTTCTGGCTATTATGAATAAGGCCACTATTAACATGGTTGAGCATATGTCCCTGTTGTGTGGTAGAGCATCTTCTGGGTATATTCCAAGGAGTGGACTAGCTGGATCTTGAGGAAGCCCTATTCCCATTTTTCTGAGATAGTTCCAGATAGATTTCCAAAGTGGTTCTACTGGTTTCCATTCCCACCAGCAATGAAGGACTATTCCTCTTTCTCCACATCCTCTCCAGCATGTGGTGTCCCTTGAATTTTTGATCTTAGCCATTCTGATGGGTATAAGATGGAATCTCAGTGTCATTTTGATTTGCATTTCTCTGATTAGTCTGCATCTTTTCATTGAGTAGTTCAGGCCATTGATGTTGAGAGATATTAATCACCAGCAGTTATTGGTTCCTGTATTTTTTATGTTGGTGCTGGTAGAGTATATGTGTGTATTTCCTTTCTTTTGGTTTTCCAGACATGAGGCTATTATTTTCCTGGATAATGTTAGTCTCCTGGGTTGGAGTTCTCCTTGTAGTATCTTCTGGTTGGGTTTTTGGATAGATACTATTTAAATTTGGCATTTTTTTCATGGAATTACTTGTTTTCTCCCTCTATGGTGATTGAAAGTTTTGCTAGGAGTAGTAGTCTGGCTTGGCATCTGTGGTCTCTTAGTGTTTGCATGACATCCCTCTGGGCCCTTCTGGCTTTCATAGTCTCTGTTGAAAAGTCATGTATAGCCGGGCAGTGGTGGTGCATGCCTTTAATCCCAGCACTTGGGAGGCAGAGGCAGGCGGATCAATGTGAGTTCAAGGCCAGCCTGGTCTACAAAGCGAATCCAGTACAGCCAAGGCCACACAGAAAAACCTTGTCTCGGAAAAAAAAGTCATGTATAATTCTGATAGGTTTGCCTTTATATGTGACTTTGCTGTTTTCTCTTGCAGATTTTAATATTCTTTCTTTTTTCTGTATGTTTTGTGTTTTGATTATTATGTGACAGGAGAATTATCTTTTCTGGTCCAATCTGATTGGAGTTCTGTAGGCTTCTTGTATATTTATGGGCATTTATTTCTTGAGATTAGGGAAGTTTTCATCTATGATTTTGTTTAAAATACTTTTCTGGGCCTTGGAGCTGGGAGTCTTCTTTTTCTTCTATTCCTATGATTGTTAGGTTTTCTCTTTTCATAGTGTCCCAAATTTCTTGGATGCTCTGCATCAGGAGCTTTTCAGATTTAACATTTCCTTTGATTGTTGTGTAGATTTCTTCATTCATATCATCTACCCCTGTTATTTCTGTCTTCTATCTCTTATATTCTGTTGGTGATGCTTCTGTCTGTAGTTCTTGTGCTCTTCCTTAGGTTTTCAGTTTCCAGGATTGTCTCAAAATTTTTACATTGCTTCTATCTCCATTTTAGGTCTTGAATCCTTTTATTCATTTCCTTTCCCTGTTTGAATATAGTTTCCTGTCTTCACTAAATTCTACAAGTGATTTCTTTATCAATTACTTCATCTCTTTCTTTGTGTATTCCTAGTCTAGTTTGAGGGATTAATTTTCCTCCTTTAAGGCCTTTATCATTTTTTATAACTTATGTTATTAGCAGGTTTGGTGGTCTCTGATGGTCAGAGAGTTTGAAGGTAGGTATAGACAATGGGGCTTTTGTTCTGTGCCATACTTACTTCTGCTGATTCACTATCTCTATTGGCTCCCTGTTTGTGACCCAGGTAGGCCAGGCAGCTGCAGAGCAGACAGAAAGGTATCAGAGCAGAAAGCTAGTCTGGTGGGCCAGGTGGCCTCCTCCACGTGATGCTGTTTTTTCCCCACAGCTCCCTCTGAGGCCCAGAGGTCAGAAGCTCTGCACCCTGCCTGCCTTGAACCTAGTCCTTGGAACTCAGGCCCCTGCCTGCGTGGACCCAGATCAGCCAAGTGGCCTGAGGCTGGACCCACCCATGTTCCACACAGTTTGGACTCCTCTCACCTGGGGATCACCAACACTGGTGTTATATGGTTCTCAGTTTGGTCTGTAGGTTGCTATTCAGTTACTTATGTTCAGCTGATCAAACGAGATGTATGTTCAGCCCTGCAATCTTCAATGTCAAGATTGAAATAAATTACTTTTTATTCAATCTGTACTACCCTATCTTGGTACTACTTTGGAAGGAAGATATGGAACTCAGATATAGATAATTTTACAAAGCAGCATAAATCTAACAGTTTTTAAAGCATGTTTCAAAAGAAAAAATTGAATGTACTTTCTAAAGATAGGACATCTTAGAATCTTTAGTAAAATTGTATTTGTTTTGAATATCCAATTGACAGCTTTCTTCAATGACAAACCCCTTTCATATACAATATCTTAAGTGATGACATGCTAATCACCATATTTTAAGAATTACAGTGTAGGATCAGGGACGATTGTTCTCTAGATAAAGTGCTTGCTGTGCAGTTGTGAAGAATAGAAGTAGGATGCCTACTGCACATATACAGGCAGGTATGGCAGCCTACCTATAATCTCAGCATTATATCCAAAGCCAGGGTATTCTTGGAGTAATCTGGCTAGATAGACTAGCCTTGATCAACCAGATTTACATTCATGTACTTATACCACACACATATGCACTCACATATATCCAAACATGCATGCATACATATACCACATTTACAAGCCTAAATGGTTTTTAGTCTTAAAATTGAAAAAAAGCAATATAATGTGATAATTATTAGAATTTGAGCTCTACATTGTGCAATAGCCAAGCAGAAAAATATAAGGTACTTGCCTTTTTAGTACCTCCATTCCACTCTTGCCAATCCCCTTTCTCTGAACTTAGTAGACTTTCTTTCTTTCTTTCTTTCTTTCTTTCTTTCTTTCTTTCTTTCTTTCTTTCTTTCTTCTTTCTTTCTCTCTTTATATTTGAGACAGTCTATCACTATATAATCTATGGTGGTGCCAACCTTTGATTCTTCTGCCTCAGTGTCCTGAGTGATGGTATTACAGATGTGCAGTACCACAACTGGCCATCTTGAATTTTTAAAGGATTAATTATAAGAGAAATTAAAGTGTTTCTAAAACTTAGAAGCATGAGCCAAATGTGAGACTTCATTCCAAAGAGTTACTATTAGCCCTGAAACTTAGTTTTCCTTCTTAAAGGTTTAATGATTCAAAATAGAACGAGAGTCCTGAAATTTAAATTTAATCCCCATGTGATTTTGATATAGATAAGTATATTAGTGACAGTTTAAAATTACAGTTTAAGAAGAAAATCATAAGAGAGTAGAGTTTGCCTTTTGGTTTTGTATGTAAAAATATATTTGACATTGTTATTATTGGCACATAAGGTTAACACATATTGAGACATGGGTTTCTTTGCCTACTGTCAGTGTTTTTTATTAAAGATCTGTGAAACAAAGGCAGATCATTAGGGCTTTGTATTTGGCCACTGCAAAAGAAACAGAATCTGCTCCCCTTTTTGTTATTTGTTTTTGTTTTTTAAGAAAAATAATGTCACAAGATAGATTTCAAGTGCCACTAAAGATTTTCCTCATTCAACAAAAGATATTTATCCATTTTTGAAACAGGCTCTTGTGTAGCCCTGACTGGCCTTGAACTATGAATCAGAGGATGACCTGACAAGATTCATTCCTCTCAGCATGTTGGGCACTGACATGCTGCATCCTTCATGTTCCAGCACCAAGTGCTTCAATTGCTGTTCCTCACCAGAACAAGACAGCTCCAAGGATACCTTCTAAGAAAACTTCCAATCCCAATTTGTCCAGCATTTCAGACTATCTCACACAAGACTCTAATTAAGCCTGGTATTTCTCAACATCTACTGTCTTTCAATTTAGGCCATCTACATGGAACATCATATTCTTCTAGGGACTGATACAGGAGCTAAGAGGCTTCAATCCTGTGCATGTTTTCTGAGACTCTCTTTTCTATGTTGCTCCATTTTTACCCATTCCTTCCCTTGCCTATTTCATATTTTATTTCCCCTGTTCTTTCTTTGATTCCTCTTCATTTCTCTCTGATTAAGTTCACTCCTTGCTTGTTTTCTTCTATTTTTGGTCAAAATTCCTTACATAGACAAAAAAGATGAAGTAGAATAAGAATAAGAATAAGAATAAGAATAAGAAGAAGAAGAAGAAGAAGAAGAAGAAGAAGAAGAAGAAGAAGGAGAAGGAGGAGAAGGAGAAGAAGGAGAAGGAGAAGGAGGAGGAGGAGGAGGAGAAGAAGGAGAAGAAGGAGAAGGAGAAGGAGGAGGAGGAGAAGGAGAAGGAGGAGAAGGAGAAGGAGAAGGAGAAGAAAGAGAGACACAAAGGTCTTCTTTATGAATTAACCCTACACATGCTACACATTCTGCACAGCCACGACTCATATACCTTTGAGTCATGTAGCCTAGTGCCAAGAAATTTAAAGTTATTCTTGCTGCATTTTATTCCCTCTGATGCAGACTGGCCATCCTCAACCAGTTAAGGTCTTCTGCATTCTGTTTCTGTTACATAGGATCACTCACCTCACTGGTTTAGAAACTGGGTAAGTGGGAGTTAAAATGCTGTACAAAGCATGAAATAGGAAGGGTTTGAATGGACAAGAAGGTCTACGGTCTGTAAGTCACTATGCTCTCATAGACGTTACTTGACAACATAGAGGGCTCATATGACCATGAGCCTTCATCTAATCAAATCAGGTTTGTGAGTCCTCATCAATTAGTGAAAGTGTTTTATATTCTATATATTATTATATTGAACAGGATTTTATTCATAACCTATACTTTAGTCATCCATCTCCTAACTGGCCTCATAATTTAGTGCTGTGCTGTAAGTAGAATTATCTGCTCAAATTAGCATCAACAACAGGTAAGTACCTATCGCTTGGTAGAAAGAGAAATGGTTAGTGATGGAGACTATAGGGCAGAACCCTTGGCAAGGCTAGAAAGAGCTGGTTTCTGAAAGACTCAGAGTTGGAAAGGCATTTTATTTTATTTTTCTTAGCAAGATTCTCCCCTAACTTAAAATAGAAAATTCAGTACTCCTCTCGGCAGAAAATGAGACAGGTTCAATTTCTACATAAAAGCCTATTGGGCATATATATCCCCTTTCCTAGTCAATCAAAAAAATAATGTGACTGAATTTCTTTTTCTCTGATTCCTAAAGCCATAAGAGCCAGGAACATAAAAATGAAATTTAATAGAAATTGCCCATCTCTATCATGCTGCTGTCTCTTCATTTAGCTGTTATGAGGAAAACGCTGCTATACATTTATGACAGTATAAAAACCGTATTTGTTAATGTTTTTTGTTCCACTCAGACAGCACTAAGTCAGTTTCTCAGATTGTTTTCTTCTAAACCAGAAGCCACTGAGTGTTATGTCTGAGATAACAAAGCTTCTTCTGTATGGTAGCTGATAAAGCAAACACCATGCTTCACAGCAGGCACTCCACAGGGCAGACATTTCTCCCATCTGGACAAGACACCTGCAAGTTTTAATCTTTCCTTTAAGAAAACACTCTTAACATGCAAACTTTTAGGCCTATTTTGGGGGTGTGTTTTTTTTTATTTATTTTGTTGTCAGTAAATCTTTTAAAAATTCTTGTTATTGTGTAACACAAAATGTTCCTTACAAATAATAATTCCAAACTAATTAAAAAGCTTAAGCTTAGATGCTGACAATATACTATGATGAGATAATCAGCATTTGTTAGTGTCATTAAACTTGAAAACATGGTTTTATAGGAATTTCTAAACTAACAAGCAGCTAATAAAGATGAGAGAATCAGAAAATAACTCTTCAGTCCTAGGATTAGATTAAAAATAAAGCCAAGGAGTACTGGTTCAAACAAAATGATCATTTTTTTTGTTGCCAGTATATAGGAAGCTAAGGACCATGTCTTTTAAAATATTTACTTATTCATTTTACATCCATATCTCAACTCCTCGTTTCTCTCCTCCGGGTCCCACCCTCCCACCTCTTCCTTTTCCCTTCTTCCCTTCTCCCAGGAAAAGGGGAGCCCCCGCACCAACCCACCCTGGCACATCAAGTCCCCTAAGGACTAAAGGAATCCTCTTCCCCTGAGATTCAACAAAGCAGAAGCCCAGCTAGAAGTGTTCCAAAGGCTGGCAACAGAGTGAGTAACAGAGACAGCCATACTTTAATTGCTAGAGGACCCTCATGAAGACCAAGCTGCCCATCATCTACATATGTGTAGGGGACCTAAGTCCAGTCCATGCATGCTCTTTGATTGGTGGTTCTGTCACTCTGAGGTCCCATAGTCCTCAGTTTGTTGACTCTGTTGGTCTTCCTGTAGAATTCTTGTTCCCTCTGGGTCCCTCTGTCCCTCCCCCTAGCTCTTCCACAAGACTCTCCAAGCTCCACCTAATGTTTGGCGACGGATCTCTGCATCTGTTTTGATCTGCTGCTGGGTGGAGTCTCTCAGAGGACAATTATGATAGGCTCCTGTCTGCAAGCATAGCAGAATATCCTTAATAGTGGCAGGGGTTGATTCTCTCTCATGAGACGGGTATCAGGCTGGGCCAGTTATTGTATGGCCCTCCATTCAATCTCTTCTCCATCTTTATCCTTCTATGCCTAGTAAGCAGGGTAAATTTTGAGTCAAAGGTTTTGTGGGTGGGTTAGTGTCCCTCTTCCTCCACTGGAAGTCCTGTCTGGCCACAGGAGGTGGACAATTCAGTCTCCATATTCCCCACTGCTAGAAGTCTCAACTAGAGTCACACCATATCCCAGGAGTGTATCCCACCATAATTCTCCAGCTTGTTCCAGAGATGCCCATTTGGTTTCCCTTCTCTATCACATTCCTCTCATTTGCTACTACCACTCTCCCCCTACTTGATCCCCACCCTCATTTCCTTTCCTACCCCTTCTCCCACCCAGTTCCCTCTTCTCATCCATTTTTTATGTCTATTTTATTTACTCTTCTGAGAGAAATTCAAGCATCCTTTCTAGGGCCTTCTTTGTTACTTAGGTTCTTTGGGTTATCCTGTAATTTATTGGCTAATATTCACTTAAAAATGAGGGCATACCAAGTGTGTCTTTCTGGATCTGGGCCACCTTACTCGGGATATTTTCTAGTTCCATCCATTTGCTTGCAAATTGCAGGATGTCTTTGTTTGTAATAGCTGAGTAATATCCCATTGTGTAAATGTACCTTAATTTCTTTACCCATTTTTGAGTTGAAGATCATCTGGATTGTTTTCAGGTTCTGTCTATTATTAATAAAGCTGCTATAAATGTAGTTGAGCAAGTATCCTTCTGGTATGGTAGAGAGTCTTCTGGGTATATGATCAGGATTGGTATAGCTGGCTCTTGAGGTAGAGCTGTTCCCTATTTTCTGAGAAACCTCCAGATTGATTTCCACAATGGTTGTATAAGTTTGCATTTCTACCAGCAATGCAGGATTGTACCTTTTTGCTCTGCATCCTTGCCAGCATGTGTTGTCACTTGAGTTTTTTATTTTAGCACTTCTCATGGGTGTAGGATGTAATCTCAGATTCAGTTTGATTTGCCTCCCCTCATTGCTAAGATCTTTGACCATTTATTTAAGTACTTCTTAACCAATTAAGATTCCTTTGTTGAGAATTCTCAGTTTACCTCTTTATTCAAAAATTTAATTGGATTGTTTGGTTTGTTGTTGTTTAATTTCTTGGCTTCTTTATTCGTTTGGATAACAGACCTCTGTCAGGTGTAGGGTTGGTGAAGATCTTTTCCAAATCTGTAGGCTTTTGTTCTGTTCTATTGACAGTGTCCTTTGCCTTACAGAGTTTTTTTCAGTTTCATGAGGTCCCATTTATTAATTGTTGATTTTAGAGCCTGAGCTGTTGGTGTTCTGTTCAGGGAGTTGTCTCCTGTGGCAATGATTTCAAGGCTATACGCCACTTTGTTTTCTAATATATTTAGTGTATCAAGTTTTATGTGAAAGTCTTTGATCCACTTGGACTTGAGTTTTGTACAGGGTAATAAATATGGATCTATTTACATACGTCTACATGCACACATAGAGTTAGACCAGCACCATTTGTTGAAGATGCTATCTTTTTTCCATTGTATGGTTTTGGCTTCTTTGTCAAAAATCAAGTATTCGTAAGTGTGTAGATTTATTTCTTGGGTCTTCAATTCAATTCTATTTTTTAACCTATCTGTTTCTATTCCAGTACTGTATGATTTTCATTATTATTGCTTTGTAGTACAACTTGAAATCAAGGATACCTCCAGAAGTTCTTTTATTGTACAGATTTGTCTTAGCTATCTTGGTTTTTTATTTTCCCAAATGATGTTGAGTATTTCTCTTTCAAGGTTTGTAAAGAATTGTGTTGATATTTTGATGGGGATTGCATTGAACCTGTAGATTGCTTTTAGTAAGATGGCCATTATTACTATGATACTCTTTCCAATTCATGACCATGAAAGATCATTCTGCCTTCTGATATCTTCCTCAATTTATTTTTTAGAGACTTGAAGTTTCTGTCATACTTTCTTGGTGAGAGTTATACCAAGATATTTTGTATTATTTTTGCCTATTGTGAAGAGTGTTGTTTCTCTAATTTCTTTCTGAACACATTTATCATTGGTATAAAAGAAGGCTACTGACTTTTGGAGTTAAGTTTGTATCCAGACACATTGTTGAAGGTGTTTATTAGTTATAGGAATTTTCTGGTAGAAGTTTTTGGACCACTTATGTATACTATCATATCTGTGAATAGAGATACTTTGACTTCTTCCTTTCCAAATTGTATCCCCTTGATCTAATTTAGTTCTTATTGCACTAGCTAGAACTTGAAGTGCCACATTGAATAGATATGGAGTGGACAACCTTGTCTTGTACCAGATTTTAGTGGAATTGTTTTAAGTTTCTCTTTATTTAATGATGTTGGCTATTGGCTTGCTGTATATTGCCTTTATTGTGTTTTGTATTGACTTGTATCCCTGATCTCTCCAAGAGTGTTATCATGGGGGGGGGGTATTGGATTTTGTCAAAGGCGTTTTCAGCACCTAATGAGGTTATTGAGTGATTTTTGCATTCAGTTTGTTTATATGGTGGATTACATTGAGGGATTTTTGTATGATGAACTATCCCTGCATGCCTGGGATGGAGCCTACTTAATCATGGTAAATGATGTTCTTGGATGCAGTTTGCAAGTATTTTACTGAGTATATTTACATCAATGATTATGTGGGATATTAGTCTGAAATTCAATTTCTTGGTTGAATCTTTGTGTGGTTTAGGTATCAGGGTGATTGTAGCTTTATAGAATGAGTTTAGTATTGTTCCTTCTGTTTGTATTTTGTGGAATAGTTTGGGAGTATTGGTATTAACACGTCTTTGTAAGTTTGATCCTGGGCTTTTTTTTGGTTGGGAGACTTTTAATGACTGCTTCTGTTTTCCAAGGGGTTGTAGGACAATTTTGATTGTTAATCTGATCTTGATTTAACTTTGGTATGTGGAATCTATGAAGAAAATCATCCATTTTACTTAGTTTTCCAGTTTAGTGGAGTACAGACTTTTGAAGTAAGACATTAGTGTCTGTTGTTATCTCCCTCCTTTCATTTCTGATTTTAAAACCTGGACAATATCTCTCTGTCTTTTAGTTAGTTTGGCTAAGAGTTTGTCTATCTTGTTTTGCTTTTCCTCAAAGAACCAGTTTTTAGTTTTGGTGATTCTTTGTATTGTTCTCTTTGTTTCTAACTTACTAATTTCTTCCATGAGTTTACTTCCTGCAATCTACTCCTCTAAGATGTGCTTGCTTCTTTTTGTTCAAGAGCTTTTATATGTGCTTTATATGAAGGCTGTTAGTGCTATGAAGTTTCCTCTTGGCACTGCTTTCATTGTGCCCCAGAAATTTGGGTATGTTGTGCCTTAATTTCGCTGACTTCTAGGAAGTCTTTAATTTCTTTATTTCTTCCCTGACCAAGTGGTCATTGAGTAGTGAGTTGTTCAGTTTCCATGAGTTTGTAGGCTTTCTGATGTTTCTGCTGTTGTTGAGGTCAGCTTTTGTCCATGGTGGTCTGATAAGATACAGGAGTTATTTCAATCCTGTATATGTTGAAGTTTGCTTTGTGACCAGTATGTGTTCAATTTTAGGGAAAGTTCCAAGTGGTACTGAGAAGAAAGTATATTCTTTTGCATTGGGTGAAATTTTCTGCAGATATCTGTTAGGTTCATTTGATTCATAACATCAGTTAGTTTCTTATTTTTCTGTTTAGTTACTGTGTTGTTGAGAGTGGAGTGTTAAAGTCTTCCACTATTTATATGTGGAGTTCAATGTATGATTTAAGTTTTAGTAATGTACCTTTTATGAATGTGGATGCCCTTACATTTGGATTGTAGATGCTCAGAATTGAGACGTCATCTTGGTGGGAGTATAACAACATTTTCCAGGAGCCAGGGCTTGGAGGAAAATACACATTTCCCATTATGCATGGTAAGTTCTAGGTAGCGTCTGTCTGTACAACATGGTGTCAATTAACAACATTGTACACTTCAACTGGTTAAGATAATAGATCTCAGGCTAACCTCTTTCCACCAGAAAAGTCACATAACATTGGGTTACAAAGCCACCCAAACAAAAACCAAAAGGGACATAAGCAAATCTTGGGAGATGCTTTCTGTGTTTATCATGTTGATTATAGTGATGATATTTATATATTCCGAACCTGTCAAATGGTATCCATTAAATATGTGCAGGTGTTTGGTAATTATACCTCAATAAAGCTGTTAAAAATAAATCTTAAAGTTGAAGAAAGTTGTTTGGCATTATGCTGGTGAATAGTCAGGGCCAACATTAGCATTTAGAACTTTTCCATGTTTATGAGATTTTCTCTTTCTTTCTCTGCAGAATAAGGATGCTAATACTATTAAAAAGGATTAGGAGATAATGTGGGCCTGGGACACAAGCTAGAATTTATGATAACATCATAGCTCTAAAAAGAAAAAAGATGAGAAGAAATCAAGATACTTTTGGCCTGGAGCTTGCCTTTTTGGCAGGCAGAAGAAATACAGATTGTGAAGAAAGGTGAGGTTTTTAAAAATTCATTCACTTGTGTATGTGCTCACTTGTTGAACGATCCATCCACTCATCTGTTCATCCATTAACCACCTCTAGGTCTTGGAGCACAGTGGTGAGCAGAACATGAATAAGGAGTGCATATTGGATTTGTTCTAAACAGGATTTGTGATACCTCCTACAGCTAAGATATCTGTGATCATTGAACTTCTGAGATAGAAAGAACAGATTCTTGCCACCCCTTCTTGAATCCTTTCCTGAATGAACACCAAACATCACTTTGGAACTCCTGGTCAATGTTATATTGGTCTCAAATATACCAGCTTTTGGAGGATCAGTAAAAGTCAAGACACATCCAGCAAAGGGAAACTGATAACATGACAAAAGGGAAAGACATTACTCAGCCAGTATCAGGCTAAGGATGTATATTCAACACATTTGACTGGTGAATTTAAAGAGTAGTCAACATTTAAACTTTACACAATAAACCACTTAATGGGCCACTGCAGTGGCTCATAAATAACTATAATCTCTGCATTTGGAAGGCTGAGAAAGGAGAATTGCTGCAAATTCAAGGCCAGCTTGGGCTACATACTGAATCAATGCCAACCTGGATTACAACATGGGATTATCTCAAAAATTCTTCTCCCTCACAAATAGAAAATAAATACCCTAGTGTTACAAAGTCAAATCCTTTTTTTTGCTGGTAGTTGCCTGTGGTTTTATCATCCTCTGAGTATGATGACTAATTTCAAACTGTTGTGGTCAGTTTATCACATAAAAGTATAATTTTCAAACTACCACTTTGTAGCTTGGTGTGTTTACCTATTAAAGATTATATGACAATCATTAAAATTAAATAGCATCTATCATTCAAGAAATAATCACCCTACTCATATTTCTATCACTGCAACAAAAGTCACCTGAAAAAAAGAAATGTTTTTACTTTAAGTTTATTAAAGTGGCTCTCTTGCTTTAGGCCGATAGAAGCATAATACACTGTGCCAGAAGCATACAGCAGAAGAATCTCATCCACCTCATGAGAGAAATAAAAGACAAAGAAGGGGGACCACAAAATGGCTTGGTGGGTAAAGGCACTTGCTGTGAAGCCTGAGTCCAGTCACATGGTGAGAGGAGAAAAGTAATTCCCACAAGTTGTCTTCTGACTTCCATACATGTGCTCTAATAAATAGACAGACAGACAGACAGACAGACAGACAGACAGACAGACAGACAGATAAATAGATATCATTTTTAAATGTGAATAATGAAGGGAAGGGACTGTGGGAGAGAAGTAGAGAGGATAATGAAGGTCTGAAATATGTTATATACATGTATATACAATTAATAAATGCTGTTTTTTAAAGAAGAAGAAGAAAGATTGGGGTCCTTTTATTCCTTTCAAATACATGCCTCCAATAACATCTGACTTCTTACTATATCCCAATTTCTAAGGGCAATTGCTGTCTTCTAAAAGTACCAATCTGGGGACAAAGAACAAACTTTTTAAATATAACAAGCCTTTGGAGAATATGCTAAAATCAAACTATAGTATCATCACATACATACTTACTTTTCATTACTGAGGCTTATTTTCTTACACTGGTCAACATAGTTCTCACTTAATACAGAGCATTAGCATGTTTTCCTTAAAAATAATAATCTCAGGCCAGAAGATGTAGCTCTGTGCGGAACAGAGGAGACATTCTGTGAATGAAGTCCTAAGTGAATGCATGCTATTGACAATGGGCAACATCATGTCAAGGACTCCAGAGCCTCAGATGCAGAGTCTCTGGATTTCTTGTCTCTTTTGCCATGGGGTGAAGCTCAGAAGGAAATTCCAAAGACCACCCTGATGGTCCCTGGGTGGATGTTGATAGTGCAGGCAGAAAATGCCCACATAGCAATTTCCTCCTGGATGTTGAAAACCTCTACTAAATGTTCCACTACAGTGTCTGCTCATACTGAGATTACTCAAGTTGTCTCCTTGCTCAACGATATGTAATAACCTGCCTCCTTGTTAAGCTTTATGCACCTCTCTGTTCAAATCCACATAATAAATATGCTGAGCTTCCAGAGTGGTGTGGCTTCTCCATCCAAGAACCCCAGCCCACCCAACTCCAGGTTTCTTTCTTTGTGTCCATCTTATTTTTTAAATTCCCATTCCACCCATAAGTTGATTTTAAAAAAAATCAAAGCAAGAAAGGAAAAAAAAAACCCTAGAACATCATGTAACCCAATTATTGTCATTTAAATGTGAGATGATATTATTGTTATGGTTGTTAGGGCCTGCACTGGGTGCTTCTAGGTCCTTGGCCTCTTATCCTAAGACCTGAAAATAAAGATTCACAGATATATGAAAAAGAAGCAAGAGAGCTTTACAGACGTGAACTCATAACACAGATTATAGGGGGGGGGGGATGGACGTTCAATATTGGCATCAGACAACATGAGCTCAAGCACTCAGGACCAGATTCAGGTTCAGGGCTTTTGTTTTTATGGAATTCAAGAGAATGGAATGCAAGCTACAGAGCATGCAGGCATAATTGCAGACAAAACACTGTATATATAAGGGACAAAGTTTGGATGTTTTTCTATTTTGATTTACTGATTAGGTTATATAATCATTTCTTTACAGTACTTGTTTCTTTCCATAATGCATATCAATTTAATCCTATGCAAAACCAACTATGCATAGGGAGAAGAAAGTAAATAGGAGATTTTTTTCATTAAAGGTTACTAACTGAAACAGTATGTTGGGAATATACTTAAATACAAAGTGTCAAATTGTGTTTGATATCAGGAGCACGGAGATATATATATCATTGTTCAGATAGGGGAGTACATGTAGTCCAGTGTATGTGAGGAGTTGAATGGGTTGAAGGATTTCTTGATGGATCATTTAGAGAGGTCTGTGTGTACATCGTATGTGCAGTTAAAGAAACTATGGTGCCAACTGCTTTGCTGTGAGTATATGTGTGCATAACCACAAAATACATAGAGGTTCATGGTACCAAACTGTCTCATATGTATGCCTGTATCATAAAGACATCAATACGATATTTTTCTTTGCTGGTTGTGGTGGTACCTCTCTTTAATCCTAGAACTCATGAGACAGAGGCAGGCACGTCTCTTTGAGTCCAAGGCCAGCCTAGTCTAAATAATGGACTTCAAGACAGCAAAGTGAGTTACATAGTGAGGACCTCTTTCAAAAACAAACAGAAAAAAAAATCTTGTTCTCATATTATCTGTAAAATATGGTGTGTATTTTATACTTATTATGGATCTGAATTTGAATTTAGCACCCATATGAAACTAATGACTATCTTATTAGGCAGAGTAGATCTGAACCAGCTATAATTACTGTCGAGTTTTAGTTATATTTTTTACTTTCTCAAGATGCCAGTGATGGAATATAAGATTTATTTAGTTAATTTTGTAGACACTGTTTCACATAACCCAAGCTGTCTTTAAACCTGCTGTGTAGGCATCCTGATTAGGGTTTTTTGTTATTGTTATTGTTTTGTTTATTTGAGATTTTTTGTTTGGTTGCTTGATTTATTGGTTGTTTTGTGGGTTTGTTTTCTTTTGTTTTTGCCTATAATTCTTTGTGTAGGGTTGAGGCCTTATGGGCTTTTCTTCATCCACTTTGGTATGTCCACTGGTATGATTTCTGTTCAGCTCATATTTGGACAGTCTTATTGGTGGGACTTTATAGGTGTAGCTTCTGATATTACTAGAAGCCACAACCTTACAGAAAACTACTTGATCATCTGGCTCATACAATCATTCTGCTCCTTTGTCTGCTATATTCCCTGAGCCTGAGGTGAGAGAGTGTTTTGTAGATATATCCATTGGAATGATTAACATTAACATACACACTTCAATAACAATTTTAAAGATAAATTACCTCAATTTCCCAATCAAAAGACAGACCGAAATAAAATTAATCTATCTGCTACCTTAAGAAGCAGTTCTTAGTTTTAAATATAGGAACACCGTCCCCCTAGAATAAAGTGATGGATAAAAGTAATCTAATTGAACAGGACAGGAAACAAGCAGGTATACCTATCCTATTAGCTGACAAAATAGACTTGAAACTAATACTATTAGATTAGATGATGGAACACCTTATTATAATCAAGGATTAAGTTAACTGAGAAGGCATTATTTTCATAATCATTTCATTAACGTTCACCCAATTTCATTAAAAATCTACTATTGGATTTAAGGACACAGATGAGCATCAATTAATAGTTGGTGATTTCAATACCCCACTTTCTCCATTAGATAGGTCATCTGGACAAAAACTAGACAGAGAAACATTAGAATAAATTGACATCATTCATCAAGTGGAATTAATAGATATCTACAAGACATTATATTCAAACACCAAATAATATATACTATTGAGCAGCACATGAAATCTATTCTAAAATAGACCACACCCTGAGACAGAAAATAAGTCTTTACATAGTCAAAAAGATTGAAATCACTCTGTTTCCTATATGACCACAGTGCAATGAAACTTAAAATAGAAATAAATTTAGTAAATACCAATAAAAAACCTTTAGTAAAGTAAATAAGCAAACTCATGTAGATTAAGCAGATCATTGCCGAATGATAAACTGGTAAATGATAAAGAAGAAATCAAGTAAGAAATAAAGAATTCCATTAAATTAAATGAGAATGTAAACACAACAGAGCAGAACATCTGGGACACATTGGAAGCAGTCCTATGAGGGACATTTATAGCTCTAAGTGTCTACATTAAAACAAATCAGCAAGAGCATAGATAAATAGCTTATTGATGTAACTCAAAAAGTTGGAAAGATAAGAGCATTCTAAATTTAAAACTAGGTCTTTGAGAGTGTCATACACCATGTTTTGATTATATCCATATCTCCCACAACTCGTGCTATTTCCATTCTCCATTCCTACCCACCCAATTTGGTGTCTTCTTCTTCTTCTTCTTCTTCTTCTTCTTCTTCTTCTTCTTCTTCTTCTTCTTCTTCTTCTTCTTCTTCTTCTTCTTCTTCTTCACCATTGAGTTCAATATGTGCTACTTGTTAGATATAAACATTCTGAAAATATTGGGATCAATGGATGTACCAAGAGTTTGACATAATCCTATAGTAAGTCCAAGTGTGGCTATGTCATCAAAGTTTCTTGGTTAACTAAACATACAGGAAACCTTCCTTACTTGGATAAAGAATTATTTACAAATCTTACAGAGTAGCATACTTAGTGGTGAGAAATAGGGTATCATGATTTCCTAACATCTTCTATCATGATAAAAGGCAAGAATATTCTCTATCACTGCTACTATTCAACGTAGTTCTGTTTAATACAATAAGATGAGAAGAAGAAATAAAAGAGTTATTCAGAGAGAAGAAAAATAAATAAAGCCCTGTACAGATAACATTGTTGACAGAGGAAATTCTCAAGCCCTATGTCTCTTATAACTAATAAATGAATATACCAAGGCTGCAATAAACTAAAGGCTTTTCCTCCTTTCTTTCAGTACTGAGGATTAGATTCAGATTCTAGAACATGCTAAACAAATATCACCACCTAGCCTCATCACCACCCCACAATTCCATTTTAAAACTAGCTCTCTGCGAATTTTATACATGTGTTTTGATCACATCCAAGTCATTTGCCCTACTAGATACCAGCAATGAACAATGGAGTTTTAAATATTAACTATTACCAAAAGCTGTCAAGCGGCATTCTGAATATTTATGGTTATAACATATATTCATGCTACTCTCAACTTTGGCCAGAGGGGTTTCTTTTTGCTAACAGTAAGTGTTAATGCTGAGGCTCATAAATGATCAATGTGCAGAACATAATTAGCACTGAGTGCTCAGTTGCAAGTGGAGCATCTATATCAACGTACCATCACTCAAGTGTCAGGAAATTTTGATTAAGGAGAGCAGGAAGAATGTAAGAGCCCGTGGATGGAGAACACAGCTACAAAAGGCTGACTTCTGGTCATAGCATACAAAACTGTTATGTACAAAAACTCACAGTAGCTAGAATGCACAAGACCTGCATGAGATTCAGCCAGTCAAAATTTCACCATGCATGAATGTAAGAGTGGTCCCTAAGGCTTCATTCACATTAGAGGAGATAATGACAACTAATGGCTACTGAGGGATGGAGATTCAGTCTATGTCAGAGACATTGCCACTGTTAGTTTACTCAAGCCCCAGTGGATGGCCACATATCCATGAGCATATAGGCAGCAGTAAATGGACTCCAAAGTTTATTAATAACAATAAAAAGGACATGAAGTTGAGATGGAGTAGGGGGCACTGAGGAGACTTCTAGGGAAATAATGATGATAGATATGACCAATATACATTGTATAAATGTATGAACTTTCAAGTAATAAAACATTATTTTAAAATACCATTTATAGCAGTACTTTAAAATGTACCACTTCAGATAAGTGGAATAAAATGAGCAAATAACTATGTGAAAGTTATAATAAACTTATAAAACCAAGCTCTTTGGAGCCCAGCAGATTGTGAGTGAATCCCAGATGTTTGACACTGAGCTTTTTACACTGATAGATCTTGGGGTTTCATTTGTGACTGTCATAATTCTTTTCTCTTGGAATAAGAAAGTATATAATTTGTATTTTATTTTAGAGAAAGCCGAAAGTAAGAGACTAAAATTTTAGCAAGGTTTTGGATATTTCAGAGAGACTGGAATGTTTTTGCAAGAGACTTTGGATGTTTTAAAGAAACTGAAATTTTAAAGTATTTAAAATCTCAGACTATAAGGCTTAAAGCTGAAATGTTTTATATTGTGATATTAATATTAACATACCACATTGAGTACAAATGAGAAAGGAAAGGTTGTAGTTGAGTAGTGATCTGTTTGTGCGTCAAGTTTACAAGGGGTCATTCGTGCTTTATGTTTAATGTTAACTTTTGTACAAGCTAGAGTCCTTTTAGAAAAGGGAACCTCAGTTGAGAAAATGGCCCCACTAGATTAGCCTGTGGGAAAGAGTGTGGTATATTGTCTTGATTAATGCTTGATGTCTGAAGGCATGTGGTGCCATCCTCAGCATGCTGGTCCTGGGAGCCTTAAGAAAGCAGGCTGAGAAAGCCATGGGGAGCAAGCCAGTAAGGACCTTCAGCTTCCTATTCTCCGTGTTCCTGCCCTGCACTCATCAATTACTGCCTCTGGGTCCCTGCATTGCTTGAATTTCTGCCCTAACTTCCCTCCTTGATGGAAGTGTAAGGTGAAATAACCCCTTCATCCCTAAGCTACTTCTGGTCATGCTATTTTCTCACAGCAATAAAAAGCCTTAACTAAGAAAGACAGTGGTGAGTTTTAAGTGGCTGTTGAATGTCTAAGATGCCTCAAACATATTTTTTATCGTCCCTTTGCAAAGTACTTAGATCTCTTACTGATGCTAATTCCTTCAGAAACCAGACTAACAGCCCCAATTTCCTACTGTTTTTTTTCCAGCTAAGGTGTGGGTTCTTTAAGTCTTTTTGCTTTGCTTTCTGATATCTCACTGCAAACTTGGTTGAGAGTGGTCAGCAGTACTCATCACAGTCTGTAATAGCTTAAGCCAGCCTAAATACTAGACTGCTTTGAAATGTCCTCTGCCAGATTAATGTGTATGGCCCTTAGACTTAGTCTCCAACAGTCTCAGAATATAACAAAATATAGAAAAGTTCTTTGCCAGAATGACATAAATAGCCTTTATTCCAATTCCCAATGAAGTGTCTGTTCCTATTTGAAACCTCACAAGCACAGTCTTTTATGTCTACATTCTTATTTATATTCTGGTCTTCTGTATTCTCACCAGAATCACCTATTAAACTGGGTTTAGAACATTCTAGAGTCTTTCTAGCCTACATCTCCAAATTCTTCCAAATTTCTCCCACAAAGGGGTGCTAACAACTCATAACCTACATAATTAGGTCAACAACAAGGTTATAAAAAAATAGAAACAACCAAGATGTCTTTCATTGGATGAATGAAAAGGCAAACTGTGTTACATTTATGTAGTAAAATTAATATCTTAATCATTTTAATGTAATAATTAATATTTAATTAATCCATAATAAAAATCATGTAGAATTCCTATCCTACCAAATCATAGGGGTGATTCTTAAGTGCAAATTGTTAAGTGAAAGAAACCAGTCTGAAAAGACAACATATAGTGTGGTTATAATTATATGACATGCCAGAATAAATAAACATGTAAAAAGAGTAAATAGTAATTTTTAGATATTTTGAGGTTCCAGGGAAGATTATATAGGCAAAGCAAACAGAGATTGCTTGTGTCAGTAAAATTATTTTGTGTAACACCATAATGGTGAATACAAGATAGTAAGCATTTGTCAAGCCCCACACATGTACAGTACAAAGAATGAAATTTAATGCATGCAGATTAAAAAATAATTAGGAAGTTATAGTATTTAATGGTAAAATAAAGAACAGCACAAAAGCAATTTATTACACATGAATGAAATAACTTCACTGAAGGGAGTATAGGAGTAAGATGCTGACCTATATAATTTTGGAAAGGAGAAAATTTTGTGCCTAAAAACATAAAAACTATTCTCTAAATGATGGGTTCCTCCTTCCCCAGGAAGAATGGCATAATAAGTCTGAGATCCCTATATATGCATATCAAATTAAACAATTAAGTAAATGGTTGGTAACCAGTGAAAGCTAGGTTTCTCACTACTGGAATAAGGGTTTACAGATAAGCAAGAAAAAGGAAATAGAATAATCCATTGTGAAGGATAGAAGAATGAGAACATATAGCTTAATATAGCTGTGAAGAGTTACATATACATATATGTGCTTATATTCAGGCTTCTCTAGATTAACAGAACTTCTAAAATATTATATACATTATATATGGGATTTATGGGGCTGTAGCGATGGCTTACCAGTTAAGAGCCACTCTGTTCTTCCAGAGGTCCTGGGTTCAGTTCTCAGCACCTACATGGCATTCCACAATTGTCTGTTACTCCAGTTCCAGGCATCCAATACCCTCATACAGACCTACATGTAGACAAAACACCAATGTACATAAAATAAAAATCAATAAATTTTAAAAAGGAAAAATTTATTTGAATGACTTAAAGGCCAAGTAACCCAAGCACTCCAAGTAATCCAACAATGGCTAGCTGTGAAAACAAAATCCAAGAATCCAGTAGTTGTTCGATCTATAAGGCTGGATGTCTCGCTTGGTCTTCAGTATACGTCAGAATACCAAAGAGGTAGACTCAAATGCCAGTGATGTAATGGACTTACTAGTAAGACAAGGCCAAGCAGGCAAAGAGCAAAAGCTTCTGTCTTTCATGTCTTTATATAGGATTCCAATAGAAGATGTGGCTCAGATTAAAGGTGTATCTTACCACCTCAAGATCAGGATCAAAGGAATGTGTCTTCCTACCTCAAAGATCCAGACTAGAAGTGGATCCACCCACTTCAGACTAAGCAAAAATCTATCAGAAATGGTTATTTTTGTTTCAAGTGTAGTAAAGCTGGCAACCAAGAATAGCCATTGCACATATATATATATGTGCACAGGTGTGTATGTGTGTGTGTGTGTGTGTGTGTGTGTGTGTGTGTGTATGTGTGTGTGTGTGTGTGTGTGTGTGTGTGTGTGTGTGTGTCCTCCTATTCTGTCAAGTTAGAAGAAAGCAATGATTTCTTTTTTTTTTTTACATTTTTTTATTAATTTATTCTTGTTACATCTCAATGGTTATCCCATCCCTTGTATCCTCCCATTCTTCCCTCCCTCCCATTTTCCCCTTATTCCCCTCCCCTATGACTGTTCCTGAGGGGGATTACCTCCCCCTGTATATGCTCATAGGGTATCAAGT
This sequence comes from Acomys minous, assembly GCF_964271855.1. Classification (NCBI taxonomy): domain Eukaryota; kingdom Metazoa; phylum Chordata; class Mammalia; order Rodentia; family Muridae; genus Acomys; species Acomys minous. The sequence continues at coordinate 117,066,150 of NC_140488.1, read as the reverse complement.
CTCTTCTTGGTAACCTGCTGTCCTTCCTCTGAGTGCCACCAGGTCTCCCCCTCCAGGGGACATGGTCAAATGTGAGGCACCAGAGTACGTGAGAAAGTCGTATCCCACTCTCCACTCAACTGTGGAGAATGTTCTGACCATTGGCATTCCTTGATTTCTAATACTAAGGCTTCTTGAAAAAATAGCTGATTCCGGGACTGGAAGAGAAATGAGTACAGGAAGATCTTGTGGCTCTCGAAAGGTAAATGAGGGCTAACAACAACAACAACAACAACAAATCAACCATGATAATGAGTCCTGATTGTTAATTCATTTGGAGAAAATCCTAGGATTGAGTACTGTACTTTGAGTGAATTTGTGTAGGCATTTTCAGACAAAGTTAACCAAGGGAGAAAGGGAAAGCCCAATTCCATAGGCTAGGGGTTTTGATAGGATAAAAGGAAAGATGAAGAAAGCACTCTTTAAAAAAGGAATCTTTGATCTTTTATTCTTGGTCACCTTTATATGAGCTGCTATGCTCTGCCTTCCGTGTTATAATTGACTGAAACTTTTGAAAAGCTAAATTAATCTTTCTTTTCAGTTGTTTATGCTACACAATTAGTCACAGTAATACAAAAGTGACTATAGAAATATAGGCAGTAACTGGCCAAAAGAGATATTAATGGTTAAAACCTAGAACAACTGAGCAATGAAATAAATGAAGCAGTATTAGATTATAAGCCAAAGTACAAAATAGATATCTGTAAATCAACATTGATGTAAATAAGTGAATGAATAAATGAGGACAAATAGACAAATCTCCTGGACTGCAGAAGTCCAAATTGTCTATGTAGACACTCCTTACAGAAGTAGAGTTTAACCATTTATCCCTTCAGTATGGCTTGAAGCTGAGAACTTGCTTCTAAGATCTTCCATGTAAAGAGGGACCAAAGAGAGGGAGAGAGAGAGAGAGAGAGAGAGAGAGAGAGAGAGAGAGAGAGAGAGAGAGAGAGAGAGAGAGAGATGACAAATATTATTGCAGCAAGATAATTTTAATACCAACAATGTTAAGTCATGCCATAGTCATAAGTGTGCTTTATTCCCCTAAATTCCATAACCACTATGTAGTCATGGGAACAATATTATATAGAACTTAATTGATAGATATTCTATAAAACATGACAAGGATTCTTCATGAATATCAAGGTCACCAAAAACCAGGCAAATCTGAAGTGTCTCAGCCAAGCACAATCTTAACAGACCTAAGGACTATGTAATGGGATGTCATGGACGAAAACTAGAACAAAAAAAGGCATTTGGGGAAAAGCTAAAAAGACTCCGAATCAATTCTGACTTTAGTTAATGTGAATGTATCAGTACTGGTTCATTATTTATGATAAACTCACTATACTAATGGACAATAGTACTAGGAAAAGCTAGGTAAGTGGACAGGGACTTTTTGTACTATCTGTGCAATGAATCTGTAAATATAAATCTACCCTAAAATATTAATTTTATTGATTTTATATAAGGATGTTGATTTTATTTCCATGGCAACTATTTCTTAGAAAGGAAAGGAAGGATAAAGGAAGAGAGGGAAGTAAACATGAACCAGAGTATGGCTTCCTCACCTTGAGAAGGTACTAATTGCTATAAAGATAAGCATCTTAGACATACTTAGCTCTGGATTAGGGATTAAATTTATGTAGCTTTATTTTTCTAACAAGGACAATGTCACTAATAAGATTCTTTTATTAGGAAGTAAAAGGAGCACAGGGCTCATTAGCTAGTAAGATCTCTTAGATATGCTCAAAGGAGATAGATGTGGGATGCACAGCAGGGATTCAGGGAGACTTTTACAGTCTCTAGCCCAATGACATGAAAAAGCATTCACATTTAACAGCTTCTGCTGGTAGTTTAATAATCACAAAAAGAAATAAGCATAGGTCTATAGACTTTTTGCTCCATGGAGGCTACAGGTTTGCCCCATAACTGTTCTGAAGAGGCCAGTAACTGTCTCTTGAGCATATCTTGGTACCTGAGCAGTGATATCTTGAGTAAGCTGTGTTTAAGTGTGGAAGTGGTCAGACTCACATGCAGCTGTCAAAAGTAATAGATTAAAGGAATGAAAGAAAATTTTGAATAAAGGAATAACAGCTAATTCAACAATGGCTGGCTGTGAAAAAAAAAAAACCAAAAATCTAGTAGTTGAGAGCATAAGCTTGATTTCTCAGCAGGTCTTCAATATATACTAGAATCCTAAAGAAGTAGGCTCTAATACCAGTGAGGGAACCGGCTTGCTAGCAAGGCAAAGGCAAGCAGGCAGAGAACAAAAGTCTCTGTCTTTCATGTCCTTATATAGGCTTCCAGTAGAAAGTGTGGCCCAGATTAAAGGTGCTTCTTCTTTTCTCAAGATCAAAAACACGTGTCTTCCTACCTCAAAGATCCAGAGTAGAAGTGAATCCACCTACTTCCAGCCAAGCAAAACAATCCTCACAAAATGATGTGCCCTCAAGTTTTGAGTTTGAGTTTCAGATGTAGTCAATAGACAACCAAGGCGCATTTCATCTTCCAGCTCAAAGTCCATCTTGAAGCGAAGCCTGGAGGCAGGAACTGAAGCAGAGACCGGGGAGGAGCCCTGTCTATGTGGCTTGTTCCATAGTTTGCTGAACTTAAGAAACTTCCCCACCTGCCCAGGGATTGCACTGCTCACAGAGTTCTGGATCCTAGCACATCAACCAGTAATCCAGAAAATACCCAGCAGACTTGCGTATATACCAATCTGATGGTAGCATTTTCTGAAATGTGATTTCCTCCTCTGAGAAAAATCCTAACTTTAGTCAAAAAATAAAACCCAACAAACCAGCCAATATCAACAAAGCACAACTAACCAGTGGAAGAGTTTAAGTTAAAGCTTGGGTTTATATGGGAATAGGCCTTTGAAGTTCATTCTAGCTATGTGACTTTCACCACTTTCATTTTCTACACTTTCCTTCCTAAAAACTAGAAGCCTACAAGTAGAACATTATGATAGGCAGATTTGAGCCCAGGGGTCCTGCTCAAACTAAGGCACCAGCCAAGGACAATACAGGCGGTAAACCTTAAACGCCTACCCAGATCTAGCCAATGGTCAGAACATTCTCCACAGTAGAGTGGAGAGTGGGATATTACTTTCTCACATACTCTGGTGCCTCACTTTTGACCATGTCCCCTGGAGGGGGAGACCTGGTGGCACTCAGAGGAAGGACAGCAGGTTACCAAGAAGAGACTTGATACCCTATGAACATATACAGGGAGAGGTAATCCCCCTCAGGAACAGTCATAGGGGAGGGGAATAAGGGGAAAATGGGAGGGAGGGAAGAATGGGAGGATACAAGGGATGGGATAACCATTGAGATGTAACAAGAATAAATTAATAAAGGAGGAAAAAACTACCAGCAGCATCATATATGTTCTAAACTTATTAGGCATCTGAAAGCTTCCTTAACTTGGAGCAAAGTAATCAAATACTGTGTAGGATGTAGTCCACAATCCAGGCTGTCACACCCTTGATGCTCCATGACTCTCTTGCCTCCACAAATATGTGAGGCTTACCCTTACAAGGTTCACACCATTATTTCATCAAGGTTAATGCAGGATAATAGCACACTTTTTGTGTTTCAGTCTCCCTCCAAAGCATCTCCACCATTTTCCATAGTAATCATGTGAAAGTTTGCAATATGAACAGTTTCATTCTCCTAATTACAATCCCAAACTATATAATATATATAATCTTAAACTATTAGTAAATTAAATTAAAATTTGAAAATAAAACTCAGTTTTCTATTGTCTGCTGTCTTCCTAAAACTAGCATCTCCTTTCTTTTTCTTATTTTTTTAAGAGAGGATTTCACTGTATCTCCCAGGCTGCTTCCTGTCTTAGCCTCCTCAGGGCTGTGATTATAAGTGTGAGTCACCATGCCTTGTCTAAAACTGACATTTCTGACTACAAGCCTTGTATGCATAGGTCTTCTGAATTAAAACTTCTATCTTCCCACATGAGTATATGTGGGTGGATGAGCTCTCTTATGGCACCAGGAAGCCCTGCTTTGTGCGTGCATGGTTTTCACCTCTTTGCACTATGTAGATGTTTGAAAGTGGCAACAGGGAAATAGGCAAGCAGAGTGCAGAGCTTGTTTGGGAAAGCTTTGTCTTCATTATGTTTTCTGGACAACTGTCTACGGATAGTGTACAGGACATCCCTTATTTTTACAAAAGGGTGGGCATCAAAGCACACATTTACAGTTCTCACCTCCTTCAGGGAAGATTTCTGTATTTCTTTTAGTAACCAAGATACACACTTCTTGAGGCCCATTCTAGGGAATTTTTACGTAGTTTAACATTTAAATTTATTGATTTCATTATAAAATATAAGCCTCTTGCAAACAATTTGAAAATGGAGGAAAAAACACGATAACATAAAACTGCTTTACAATTTTGATATTTCTTTTGAGACTTTAAATTTTCACACTGTGTTTTAACCATTGTGAAGAAGGCATTAAAATACTGGCTCTTGCAGAGTTAATTGCATTGCTCTTTATTCTTTAAAGCAAATTTTCCCTTTCAGCAAAGGCTGGAAGCACTAGATAGTTACAAAGACTGATTCTCTGAGTTTGCACAGCTTGTAATCATCAGTTACTTTTTCCGTGAGGAACACAGTACTTCAGTTCTATTGCTAAAAATAAGGTCGTGTGTGTGTCTGTGTGTGTGTGTGTGTGTGTGTGTGTGTGTGTGTGTGTGTGTGTGTGTGTGTGTGCTTGGAATGGAATCCAGGGCTGTGTACATGTAAGACAAATGACCTGCTAATGAACTACACTTCCAAACCACAAAATAAGATTTTGAAGTGAAAGGATTTCTTGGTACTACCAATGCAACCTGTATACACACAAGAAAACTAAATCAGAGGTCCATCTTTGCTTGATTAAAAATGGTTGAACCACTCAGAGTTTGGGATACATGTTTATAAGTACTTGAACTAGGAAGATTGAGGCAGGATTATCATGAGACTAATACCAGCCTCAGCTACATAAAGAGATCCTGTCTCCAAAGGAAGAAACAAGAGGAGGAAGAGGAGGAGGAACAGGAGGAGGAGGAGGACAGGGGAAGAAAGAGGAAGAGAAAATGGCAAAGAGAAGAATGGAAAAAAAAGGGTAAAAGAACAGAAAATTCTTTCTTTATTCTAGTGCTATTATCTAAATCTTCAACTAGCTGTCAGCCCAAGAACACAGTAAAACTCATCTTTACTCTAAAATGTCACTTTGTTTGAAATGTTTAAATTTTATATGCAGAAAATGTGTGAACTTTAGTATAACTTTCAGGGAGGAACTGAAATAAGAATGGTAATTACTTCATTTGTTTTTCTTGGTTGCTCTTTGAGATTTCCTTCATACTTCTCCTTTTTGGTGATCAAGTAGTGCTACACATTGACACATCAGGAAGTGCTTTACACTGTAAGACAATGCTTCAAGGTCATTTAATTAAGAGATGAGGTAATATAAAGATGCACTTGACATGATAGCCTGTTAGTCTAAGCAGGCTTCAGACCAATGGAAACAGATAGGAAGGGGATGTGCTCAGGCCTACAACCTCCTTGCACAGCAAATTACCTGACATGTATCCTTTCTTCCTTGGCTACAAGATGCTCTAGCCCACCCATACACACTCTAGGTACCAAGGACGAGGGATAAACACCTTGCTCCTGACTTGATCCCAAGATAAGACCAGAGACAATGGAAAAACACCCTATCCCCTTGGCTTGACTTGGAGCTCTGGGGCTTGGAAATCCCTGCCCACCTCCCATGAGTAACCATTAATGGCCAAACAATACTTCTGGCTGCACTGTACTTTTCCAGTAGTTCACTGGGCATGCTCCGAAAACCCTATAAAAGTCACTCCTCTGTGTCCAGCCCTTTGCTGTCTCTCTCCCCATTCAGAGAGAGTCACTACTCTGTCCTCCTTCCCAATAAATCTCTTGTGTTGGGTTTTATTGCATGGCATGACTTTGTGGTATTTCTTGGTTCCCAAGTGCCAAGATATCCTTGCACACTTGTTTTGTGTTCACCTTCTTTCCATGTCTTGGTTGACTTGGATCTCCATGCTGACTGCAATCATGGGACTCTAAATTTTGAAACTGACTATGACTATATAGTATACTAGGGTTGTATCTCTTCCTTCCTTCCTTTCTTAATTACTTTTTTTGGTTATTGTTGTTTATGTCTTTAATTTTGTTTCTTTTAGGCCTTTAAACCTTGATATTAGGCTTCTGCCGCCACTTCTGACCTATGGTGAAATATCTGATTGTCTTTATTTATCAAGAACACTTCTTCCTAATTAGGAATCCTGCACAGTAGTTTTTCTTATGGTCAATAACTCATTTGGATGGCAACACTAAAAGGAGGCAGCATTATAGACATAAAAGTAAGAATGTATGAAGCAGGTAGATTACTGGAGCCATGAGTTCAAGGCCAGTCTAGGCAGTTTAGTGTGACTAGACCTATTAAAATTAAAAATAAGAACAGAACACAAATAAAAACACACTTGAACATTCTTTTTTCCTTTTATTTGAGTATTTAGTAACAAAATATGTTCTCACTATCATGAAATACATTCAAAGCAAAAGTGAAATTAGAACGCAGATCCTCCCATTCAGCAGAGTTGCCATTGTCTGCTTTTACCAGAATGACCAAGCACTAGAAAGAGGCAGAACCAGGGATGCATGGCTATGCATGCGATACATGTTTTCTATGATTTCTAAAGATGCATTTTTATTGAAAAATATAATTTAAATTGGAAAAGTCATGCATATATGATATTTAAAATCAGAAACATGAAAATACAAAGCAAGAAATATAAACACTCTTTCAAACCCTTCTACATTGGGCCAGTCAATTTTAATATTTTTATAGCCATTCTTGTAGCCTGTAGATAAACATAAATTAAAGATCATGGACCTTTAAAAGGCTCTAATCGGAGACTGCCAAACTGCCAGGTAGCTATTTCAGCCTAGTATACTACTCCACAATTAAACACCATTATTAGGGCATTTGTTAAATGGATTATCACTGAATCAGTCAAGTTCTTATAATAGAAGTCTCTATATTGAGAAAGATAAAACAGTTTGTTCTATAAATAATTTGTATCTTATCCTTATAAAGCAGCTAGCTGGAATTTATAGTGGGAAGGGCAACATTTACTTTAGAACCAATAGCATTGAAAAAGCGTAAGATTGTATTGACATAAATATACCAAAATTTTCATGAATAAAAAATAATTAAAAGAACAAAAATTACAAAATATGCTGTCTTCATGCTTAGCTGTGAATTTAACATGATCATAATATAAATTGAAATGCATTTTAGTTATTCATTTTTATTAATATAGGCAAGAATGAAGCAAGGTCAATAAGATGAGAGAAAAAAATAACCATAGTAATGGGGAATAAAGATGGCATTTGATAATATTGAGAAGACCTCCTATATCAAATGTAAAACCACTTTATAAAACCTCAGTGAATAAAGCAACATGACCTAGTCAACAGATATCAATGCAAATGAGTAAAGATGAAGAGAAAGTAAAAAAATAGGCCAAGTTACATATAACAAATTTCATATATAATATGATAATTTCTTTGAGCAGTCATGAAAAACTTGTGGAAACACATGTTAATTACCTGGAAAATAATAATATTTGATCAAATGCCTTCATAATTATGCCATCTACCAGCATAAATTTGATCAAACACATAAATTAAATCCTATAATTTCTAGAACAATACATACAGAAATTATTTGAAGACCTCAGAGTAGGTAGGAAATTTATTTCCAGATGTCCATTGTTTTTAATTCGAAAATGAGAAACACATCATCTAGGCCAAACTCCTGACATTTGTCAGCTAGCAGATGAGGAAAGCTGAGCTATGCTCTCAGACATGGTCTGGACACATACGGAGCTACAGAATACCCCTGCCCTGAGCTGTGGAGGAACTGCATGCAGAGCAGGCCTTTCTGATGAGGCTTTGCAAAGTCAGGGTACTGCATTTGCCAGGGTACCAGCCCAGATCCCATACCATGAAAGGAGTCCCAGAGGCTTCTTTTGTGCTGAGGCTATAAAGAAGGTGAGCTAAAGTCTTGGTAGGCCCTCTCTATTGCTCCAATACAGGCATCTGATAGGGATAGAAGGGGGTGGAGGCAAGCCCTGACACTTTAGACATTGTGCAGCAGTCCAAGAGGCCACATGGCAGCTCTAGGTTCTGGATGTTCTGCCATTCCACTGACCTGAGAAAAGGCATAGACAGATGTCTTCTGTCTTCTACTTCTGCAGATGCCTCTATCTTCTACTTGGGCCCCTTCCTGACTGTCCAAGCCATTTGTCCTGAGTATGGCTGTACATCAGAGTAGGGAGCAGGCTCAGCAGGAAGCAGATGCCAAACTGAGGAGGAAATTTTGAGTTTTAAATTCCAAGTATAATGTTAAAAACCAGTAAACAAGATGACCTGTAAGAAAAAGTTTCTACTTGAAACAATAACTATAAGCTTCAGTGATATTTATAAAAATTATCAAGTAAAAGTATAATTATTTGGTTTGGCCTTTCAAGATAGGGTTACTCTGTGTAGCTCTGGCTGTCCTGGAACTCAATTTGTAGATCAGGCCCTGAACTCACAGAGACCCACCTATCTCTGTCTCCCAAATGCTGGGAATAAAGGTGTGTACCACCACATCTTGCTTCGGGAGGTATAACCCTGTTCCTCCCATCAAGTACAATTTCTCATACAAACAAAAATGAGTCCTTGACTCAGACATGTTGGTGCACACCTGTAATCCCAACACTATGGAGGCTGAGTCAAAGAATCTTACATTTAAAGCCAAGCTAAGCTAAATAGTGAAAAGCTTCCTTTAAAAAAAACCAAGCAAACAAACAAAAAATCAAGATTAGAAGATACAGTTTAGTCAGTGAAGTCAGTCCTCACAAGGATCTGAGTCAGTGCCCAGAATCCATGTGAAAAAGCCAGGTACAGTAACATGGGTTTATAATCTCAATGCTGGGTAGATAGAGACAGGTATATCGATCCCTGAAGATTGCTGACCAGCCAGCCTAGTCTTTGTGGAGATTTACGGCCTCAAAAAACAACAAGGTTGACAATGCCTGAGAAATGTCATGGAACGTTGTCCTTTGGCTTCCATAAGCACATGCAAGCAAGCACATGGATCCTTCCACATATGAACACATGTGTACATTTATTTTTTCCTTTATTAATTTATTCTTGTTACATCTCAATGGTTATCCCATCCCTTGTATCCTCCCATTCTTCCCTCCCTCCCATTTTCCCCTTATTCCCCTCCCCTATGACTGTTCCTGAGGGGGATTACCTCCCCCTGTATATGTTCATAGGGTATCAAGTCTCTTCTTGGTAACCTGCTGTCCTTCCTCTGAGTGCCACCAGGTCTCCCCCTCCAGGGGACATGGTCAAAGGTGAGGCACCAGAGTATGTGAGAAAGTCATATCCCACTCTCCACTCTACTGTGGAGAATGTTCTGACCATTGGCTAGATCTGGGTAGGGGTTTAAAGTTTACCGCCTGTATTGTCCTTGGCTGGTGCCTTAGTTTGAGCGGGACCCCTGGGCTCAAATCTGCCTATCATAATGTTCTACTTGTAGGTTTCTAGGACCCTCTGGATCCTTCTACTTTGCCATTCTCCCATGCTTCTCTCATCTAGAGTCCCAATAGGATGTCCTCCCCTCTGTCTCAGTTTCCTGGTAAGTGAAGTCTTTCGTGGGACCTGCCCCTTGGGCTAATATGCAGATATAAGTGAGTATATACAAGTGCAGGAAAAATTAAACAAACGAATAAATAAAAGGAAAGAAAAAGTGATTTCCTGTTTTAATTACTGATGCAAATCACTGACCCAACCCAACTACACTAAGGATAAAGTTTATGAAGAAAATATAGATGCAGCAAAAGAAAGCTTTCTGGCCAGTTTACAAAGCAAAATAATATCAAGGAAACATTTGGCAGACAAAGCCAGAAGTCCAACCAAATATAAAAGCATATTAACCAAACAATCAATTTTGAAGGCCAGTTAATGGGGACAGAATAACCTCATTCTTTCTCTAAACATTAAATATATCAAATCTAAATAACCCCAATCTTCTGCGGTTGTAGCTTTTCTTTATCTTGGCTCTCTCACCTAGAATTATGGTGAACATAAAAAGTCCTTTGGATGTTCTCCGAAGTTGGCTAACATTTTACACTGCAATTTATGTTGTGGATGAACCCTGATCCCAACCATGAATCTTTGTACTACTGAAGGAAGACTGGTTAAATTTTCTCCAAATCATTTTAAAAAATGGTCATGAATGAGGGCCGTTTAAGTAGTCCCAGGTGGTAAAGGACCACAGGTTTCAGGCTGGGTCCAGCTAGTATAGTAAGTCGATCTATTATGGACTCAATTGCTGATTAAGGAAAATTCCAATAAGCAGTTTTTAACCAAAACATACAAATTATCTAACTTATTATTTACTTTGTTTTTTCTTTTAGTTCAAATTCATTTAACTGAAGATTATGCAAGTATTTTCTAAATACAATTTGATTAACTATACGGTTAATACTAATTCAAAAAATACAGAAAGCTTTATATTTTAGATGTATTCTGTGTATGAAACTAGCTTTTATTTGACAAAGAGATAAAGGGAAGAGGAGAAAGAGAAAGGTAAAAAAGAAAAGAAAACAGAATATAAAACATATACAACCAAGTGATACATTCTTCACAGAGCAGATATTTTTTTTTCCAACAAACTACCACAGTAAACTTGCTTCTGCCTCAGGAAAATTCTATTAATCACAACTTTGCTTCTCTGTTGGTTTGGAAACCAAATGCAAGTGTGTTGATCCTTCTAGCCTAAGCTGAAAGGGGCAGTCAAAGCATGGCTTCACAGTCTTGTCATCTATAGCTAGGAGGAACTGCTAGATAGACAACAGTGGCAGGGCTGCTGTCCTTCTGCGCATCTGAGATTATCAGTATAGCCAAATGCACGTCAAGGGGTTTACCCATGTTTATTCACCGATTGTTTCAGAACCACCTAGTAACAAGTAGGGCCTTGGCATTTTCAGTCTCCAGGGAATGCTCACTATCTTAATTGGGACTCTCCCTTGATTTTCAAAGTTTCCGCGGTTCTTATGGCCTCCGTCAGTGCTTTCACTCCTCTCTTTGACCGATGCATGAGATTAGATGCTTCAGGTGTGAAAAAATGTAAATAATCAAAAACAATAGAGAGTATTACCTTCTGCAGAAGTTGCATTTCACTTAAGATTCAAAGGTAATACTAAGAGAAACACAGCTAAGACAGCTCCTGGAATCCCAACTTATCACTGCTACTGAAAGATTTTTTTATATATAAAGAAAAAAGAGAAAAGTTTATTTTAGCAAGTAATACATCAAAATAGAGTATGGTGACACATGCCTCTTATTCCAGGACTCAAGACGCTGAGCTATGAGGATCATGCATAGCCTTGCTACGTAGTGATTTCTTTTTTTCTTTCTTTTCTTTATATTATTGCCCATATATACAATAAACTACCTCTAGCAAGAAGAACCGTGACACAATCAGGAATTATACAAATGTTACATTCTTAGTCTTTGGGCTATTTGTATTTGACAGCCTTGAAGAAAACGTCTTTCCTATCTCAGTGTGTCTAAAATTCTGTATTCATTTCTCTCTTCCTACATTTATCTACATATTCATTCGGTGAATATATAAAAGGCACCAGTTGTATTTCAGCTTGATGCTACATTCTGAAATTCAAAGATAAATCAGTACACAAAGCCTTCTTAGCGATGTCTGAAATCTCTCTAAATTGGCAAAAGAGAGACACAGAAATGGGACAATTCTAAAGAAATATATGCCATGAGACATGATAATTACAGTTACAGCTAAACTTCTGAAAACTAAGGACATGGAGGGAAAAGGTGACACCTTACAATAATATCAATTTGAATGATGTGGAATTACTCATTCAGAACCATAAAGGCCAGAAAGAACTGTTAAATGAAAGGAATTGTCAGTTGTCAGCTTAACATCTAGCGAAAAATATCATTTAAGAATAGAAAGAATATAAAACAACTGAAATACAGTCTTCTTTTCTCAGTTGAATGAATATGTTGATGACAATAAAAAATATAGCATTATGTTAAGCTAAAAGCAATGATATTTAAAAGTCATAAAGGGCCTCAAGTGGAGTGTTTACACTTCACTCAAAGTAGTAAAATGTTCCCCCAACCCTTGTGCTCTACTACAACTACTTTGGCCTGGTGAATCTGGAAACAAGACACTCAAGCACCTGCCCCTGGCCAACCAGCCTGTGGTAGCAGCAAGAAAGATACCCAAGCACCTGCCATTATGATAGATGAATGTGTGATAAAGAGATGGGAAAGATGGAGTATGCGGTGGAGAGATGGAACAGAAAGTGAATCCCAGGGGTTCATACACTGTGGAGAAAAGTGGAACTGGAGACTGTATAGCAGTGAGGAACAGGTAGATATGAAGAGACCTCTGCTGCCACTAAAGGCCATGTGTGGGTGCATGACCCTGCTGCATGTGGGGTCTATGCTATTGTCTGTGTCCCAAGTTACCACTAAAGGCCAAACAGATATCAGTGGTCTGGGATGCCACAGGAGACCATGTGAATATCTAAGAGCCATGCTGCTGATGTGGGTCATGTTGATCTGAGTGGCCTATGCTGCCAACTGAGGCCATGGGGACATCTGGGCCCATGCTGCTGCTGGGGCCATGTCTGAATCAGTGGTCCTATGGCAGCTGGGGCCTGTGTTGATACCTAGGCCCATGCTACCACCAAAGGCCATACAGGTATCCCTGGTTTGGATTGCCACCTGAGGCATTTTGCTGAGTTGGTCCCACCCCCTTGCTGGCCACCACACTCCAGAGAGTTGTCCCTACCCCTCACCTGGGAAACATAGCTGAGCTAACCCTGAAGGTCAGCAGGCCCTGCCTTTAGTCTGTTGTGGATGGTTTGGCAAGAGAGAGATGCTCTTCCTCCAACTCGCTCTGCCTGCAGCAGGCAGGAGAGCAAGCCCTGAGGCCATGAGAACAGAAGAGTTGTCCTTGCTCCTCACAAGCTGCAGCACTCTGAAAATCAGGCCTTGCACCTCACCTGGGTAGCACAGTAGAGCTGACCCTCATGACAAAGATATGGATATACTCTCCCCTCCCCCCCCGCCCCCGCTCCCAAAGACAGGAGAGATGACCCTGCCCTTTGCTGGCTGCTGCACTTGGTGAGCTAGCTAGGCTAGCTGGTGTAATACTGGAGAGGTCTATCTTGTGGTGAAGGAGTAAGAGATCTGGTCGGCTGGCCAACTCAGGCCCAGATTCAGGACTTTGAGTTGGCCCACCCCAATATCTACCCATATCTGAACTGATAGGACACATGAAAGGGTCAGTCCTACAAATCCAAAGCTACAGGATCACTAAGACAAAGGGCAACAACAGGATATCCAAGAGAAGTCCCAATGAGGATTCAGTATAGATGGTGTAGCAGAAGCTAGGGGTCTCAAAAGAGACCAGTGACTCATTGCAATGGACATTTCTAACCAAAGAAATATGGGGGAAAATGACAAGATTTTTTTTATTCTATCTTATGTTATTTTGGGGGATATGTTGCAAAGGCAAAGGGCAGATACAAAGTGATGGGGAGATGAGAGGTACTGGGTGTCCGATATGAAATTCACAAATAATTAATTTTTTTAAAAAAGAATAAGCACTGTAAAATTCTCCCCAAAAAGTATAAACTGTTGATGCCAGTAGATAACCACAAACCATGTGTCATTATTGATTGGAGAAACCACTATAAAAAGTATAGGGACATACACCTAGATACTCTATAAGTAAATCTGTAGCAGTTCAATCTCCTCTTGAGATGGAAACAGTTCCTGCAGGGAAGTGAATGCCAGGAAGTGAATAATTCAAAATAGTTTTAGAAAGTCCCTAAAATTAGTCAGATTCACTAAACTCTTCTTTCACCCCCACCACTCCAAGCATATATAAGCAGTAAAGATTGTTGGGGGTCGCTCTCCAATGAGCCAAGCTATAAAGAAGAAGTAGAGACCAACTCAACTGTGTAGAAGAAACAAAGACCATCTGAGAAGACTAGAAGAGGTTTGGCAACCAGAAGAGAAGGCTAGAAGTAAAGACTAGAGGAGGTTTGATCAACTGAGCCACTTGGAAAGGGACACTTTGCATCCTGTTAATCTGACTGTAAGGTATGATGTATGCTCCAGGTTTCAAGTTTTGGGGACCTGTCACCCATGCTGGGGTGAGCTTCGTGATACAGCTGTCTTTGAGTCATTCCTGCTTGGGTAAGTAACCCCTGAACCATCTTCCTGTAAGTAATCCCAATAAAACTCATTGGTTCAGCAAGTTGGACTTTGGTGTTATCCAGACTTTAGTCTGTCATCAGTTCCCTAGCTGGGGAAAGCAGGTGTGTGTTGTGCCTCCCAATTGAAAGTCTGTAACACACAGTAAATCAAAATGAGATTCTAAAGCTTGTTCCAAAAATATGTACCTACAAATAAAATAACTAAGTGCTAAGACATTAAAAATTTATTGTAAATATAAATTATGGAAATATATTAAAGACTAGAAATATGCCAAAGATTAGATAGTATTAAAAAGAAATGCAGTCCAGGTATAGTGATGTTTTTATGTTCTTCTTTCTTCAAATTCATTGCATAGGTAGGTGAAAGTAAAAGGTCATAAAAAGATAAATTATACAGGAAATCTAATATAACATATCTTAACTAGCTTTAATTGTCAACTTGACACAGCCTATAGTCATCAGACAGGAGAGCTTCAATTGAGGAATTGATTAGGCCAGATTGTCCTGTGCAAATGTTTGTATGGAATTATTATTATTAATTGTTATATGAGGGCCCCACCTACTGTGAGTGGTACTACCCTAGGTAGGTAGTCCTGAGCTATTTAAGAAAACTAAGTATAAGCCACTTGGGTGAGCATAAGCAGTATTCTTCCATGATTTCTGTATGAGCCAATGTGTTGAGCACAAGCAGTGTTCCTCCATGGTTTATGCTTCAGGTTTCTGTTTGAGTTTCATCCTTGGTTTCCTTCAGTAATTTAACTTATATGGAAGAGGCCAATTCCTTACAACACATAAACAAGCACACCTAGCTCAATATGAAAAAGATTATTCAGTTATGCCCATAACTGCTTAGAAAGCTGGACCTGTAATTTTATTTTATTTTTTCATTAATTTATTTGATCACTTTACAGTCTGAGTGAAGCCCGCTCTCTCCTCCCATCCTAGCCCCACCCTCACACAGCCCTCTCCCATTATCTTTTGTTCTTCACCTCAGAGAAGAGGAGGCCCATTATAAGTACCAACCCACACTGGCACATCAAGTTGCAGTAGGACTAAGCACATCCTCTCCCACTGAGACCAGACAAGGCAGCCCAAGTAGGGAAAGGGGATCTAAAAGTAGACTACAGAGTCAGAGACAGCCTCCACTCCAATTGTTAAGAGGCCCACATAAAGAACAAGTGCACATCTGCTACATATGTGTAGGGGACCGAGGTCCAGTCAAATGCATGCTCTTTGGTTGGTGGTTTAGTCTCTGTGAGGCCCCATGGGCCTGCTACTTGACTCTGTAGATCTTACGCTGTCCTTGAGCCATTAGGCTCTCTCAATCCTTCCTCCTACTCTAACACAAGACTCCTCAAGCTCAGCTTATTGTTTGGCTGTGGGTCTAACATCTGTTTCCATCAGCTTCTGGATGAAATCTCTCATAAGAATTAGAAAATATCATCCTGACTGATGTAACCCAGATCCAAAAAGACAGACATGGTATGTACTTACTTTTAAGTGGATATTAGCCAGATAAAGTACAGGATAACCATGCTACAATCCACAGACCCAAAGAAGTTACATAACAAAGAGGCCCCAAGGAAGCATGATTGAATTTCACTAAGTAGGGGAAATAAAATACACATCTGAAGTAGATGAGAAGATGGAGCATGGTGGGAGAGGGGGTGGGGAGGGTAAAAGGTGCTGGGATCAGGTGTGCGAGAGTGGGGGTGGTGACTGGGACAAGGAACTGAAATTGTAGGGGGAGCATCTCTGGACAGAGGACACTCTTGGGAGTCTATGGGGGTGACCCTAGCTAAGACTCTTAGTATTAGGGGAAATGGGGCCTGAAGTCACCACATTGTGTAGCTAGGTGGGACTCCCAATGGAGGGAAGGGGATACCAACCCACCTATAAGGCCTTCAACCCAAAATTTGTCTCACCTACAAGGATTGTAGGGATAAAAGTAAAGCAAAAATTGAGGGAATGGCCTATCAAATGACTGGCCCAATGGGAGAGACCCACCCCATGGGAGAGAGTCAAGCCCTGACACTATTAATGATGCTCTGCCATGCTTGCAGACAGGATCCTAGGATAACTGTCTTCTGGATCTGTAATTATAAAACTCTCAAAGTCAAATCTCTGACCCTGATGCTTTGTATTGGAGAATTCTACCAAACATTTAAAGAAGAGTTAATGTCATTCCTATAGAACATCTTCTAGAAAAGAGGAATACAAGAAGAGAAAAACTTCATTTGACAAGTCAATAATACTATAATAACAAAACCACACAAGAATAAAGATAGGCAACTATAGAGTAATAGGTGTCATTAATATAGACACAGGTTTCTCCGCATAATCCTAGTAGCCAGAATATAGAATGAATTGTGTAATTCATATATACATATATGAATTATAATATGAACATAAATGTGGTATGGTTTGGGTATAAGGATGTATAGCTCAATAATAGAGCACTTGCAAGATACAAGCAAGATACTAGCTTTACTTTTCAGAACAAAAAAGTGCTTAATTCCAAGTATAAAAATCCATTTTAACATTAAAGTAGTGTTACAATTCATCATACTAACAAGGTAAAGAGAAAAAAAGTCCATGATCAAATTAACTGATACAGAGAGAGAGAATATGAAAACAAAAGCTCTCCATACATTCTCGAAGAAACATCTTCAGAAAATCAAAATTAAGGTGAACTTCATAGACTTTGTAGAATGTGTCTCAAAAACAAAACAGAAGAAAAGAAAATTCCAACAGCCAGTATTATATTTCATACTAGAATCCTGAATGAATCAAAGATCTCAATGCGTATGATTCTAATTGAACATAATGCTGGATGTTCTTACTAACTCAATAAGGTAAGAATATGAAGTATAATTCATTTAAATAATTAGGGAAGAAAGAAAACAGTCCCATGTTTTTCATGATTGTCTATATATCAATTTCCAAGAATCTGTCAAATAATGAAAAAGAATAAAGTCCTGGAAATAATAAGTGAATTCAGTAAGTTTTTAGTACTCAATATGGACATGTAAAAATCAACTGTAATGCCATGTATGGTGGTACACACCTGTAGGCCTAGCACTTGAAAGGTAGTGACAGGAAGATTTCATGTTCATGAGTGAGTTCCATGAGAATTTGGGCTATATAGTAAGATTCTATATGAGATAGATAGACAGACAGACAGGAAGCTGGATATGATGGCACACAACTTTAATGCCAGCACTTGGGAGGTAGAATCAGGCAGACCTCTATGAGTTCAAGGTCAGCCTGATCTACATAGTGGGTTCTTTTTTAGCTAGGAATATACAGAGAGACCTTGTCTCAAAAGAAAAAAGAAATCAGTGAATTTCGGTTGTATTTCTACATGCCAGCAATGAACACTGAAAATCATTGCCAAGAAGAACAGTAAATACTTCAGTGAGACTAAAATTTATACACAGGACTTACATGCTGAAAAATAGAAAAGGTTGATGAAACATGATTTTAAATAAATGGAGAAGTATGTCATGTTCATATAGTAGAAGATTTAATATGTTAAATATATCAGTTCTTCTCAAATTGATGTATGGTTTTAGTACAATGCCTATCAAAGTTCCACAAATGTCTTTTTCTACATAGGGATAAGGTTATTATAAAATGTGTATCTAAGTATATAGAAAATGGAATGGAAGGAACAATTTTGGAAAACAAGAATTACCTAATATCAAGCCATCATACATATGCACACACCACAGAAGTCATTATCAAGTAATTCTACACACATATTAAAATAGCAATATATAAATATATATAGTAAATATACACACACGCACGCACACACACACACACACACACACACACACACACACACATATATATATATATATACACACACACACATACACATGTAACAATAAAAGGATAAGGATATGGAGAAACTGGATCACTCATATTGCTGGTGGGAGTGTAAAATGGTACAACTCTTCTGAAAAGAGCTTGACAATTACTGTATTTTTTTAAAAAGGAAAAGGAAACATTACACATACACAGCTACCATACCTCCTAGCGACTTCATTTTTGGCATTCACCCAAGATAAATGGCAACTTATATTCACAGAGAAACCTATGCACCAATGGTTATAGCAGCTTTATTAATAATACCAAATGCTAGAATAAGCACCTCTGTGTCAGGTGAATCAATAAACAAACTACAGTGCATTTGTGCTCTGAATGACTACTGAGCAACTAAAAAGCAAAAAAGGACCTATGGACATATAAAACATTGTTAAGAAATGCCCAAGGAATCAACCTGAGTTTTTAAAAAGCCACGCCCCAAAAGTTATATACCATGTGATTCCAGTCATATGACTTGTTGAGATACCAGTTTGGAAATAAAAGCCAGAAAAGGCATTGTCAGATTTTAGAGAGCTTGAGTCAGAGAGGCGAAGTAAGAATAGTTATAAAAAAGGCCTCACAAGCGATTCCTGTAGATATGGTTGTAGATAAATGAAACCACAGTGGTGATATAATCACATAGGATGTAGTACGCATACACACATTTGTACAGAAAAAAAAACACAGGAAAAAAACTGGACTCTGAATGAGACTACTGTATCAAAGTCAATATCATCATTATGATTTTGTAAAATATCCACATTGGATGAACCTGAGTAAAGTGCACACAGGCTCTCTTCTACTTTGTTTCTTACATCTGTACATGAACCTACAGGTACCTTAATAACAATTCTACTAAAAAGTAATATTGACAGTAGGATCCCAAGTTTATTTTAAAAATAAATACAAAAGCACCAGAGGAACAGTCATTGATTTGCTAACATTGACAGGGGAGGGGTATGGAATTATGGATAATGCATATTTCTTCTTCATACAATTCTGAGTTTAGAAAATTAAATATCCAGATATTGCACTGTCAGAAAAACTATTTGATCTGTGTATTGATTTCACAATGTTTCTGGTGAATGGAGAAAGAGAAAGACTGAAGTTAGGGAGACAAACTGATGTTAATAATCTTTACATTTCAACAAAGATGAGGAAAAGTGGTACAAATTAATGATGGCTCTCTGGTGTTGTTTAAATGATTTCCTTTCCAGCTGCTCAGTTGGTGTGCAGGTGTGTCCTTACATATAGTGGACAGAGACTGATGCCAACCATCTTCCTCAATCATTCTTCGACATATTTGGGGAGGATTATGCGCTTGAACCTGGAGCTCCCTAATTCAGCTAACCTAGGTAGTTTGCTCCAGAGGGAGCCCTGGGATAGCAGGTGGATTTGGTATTTATGTGGGTGCTGAGGAGCCAAACCTCAATTTTAATGCTTTCATGGCAAGTGCTTTACCCCCTTGAACCATCTCCCTAGCCACCAGCTACTCAGATTCTAAATACCCCCATGGTACTGAGTAGAAAAGTTTACTAGATTGCAATGTTAAGTGGTTTAGTTTTTAAGTTAGGATTATTTGTGACCCTACATTTCCAATGGATATTCTAAATAACAAAAGAAGTCTAAAGAAGCAGAGACTGTAAATGTGGACTAAGGAGGAGGAGGACTGGGGAAAGTGTGATGGTTAGCTCATGTTAAAAAAAACAGTGATCGGGCACTCAGAGGAAGGGTAGCAGGCTACCAAAAAGAGACTTGATACCCTATGAGCATATACAGGGGAGGAAATCCCCCTCAGTCACAGACATAGGGGAGGGGAATAAGGGGAAAATGGGAGGGAGGGAAGAATGGGAGGATACAAGGGAAGGGCTAACAATTTAGATGTAATATGAATAAATTAATAAAATAAAAAAAACCAGCGATCTGAGGCCCGATGGCACTCTGAGGAAGGATAGCAGACTACCAAGAAGGAACTTGATACCCTAGCATCATATTCAAAGAGAGGAGGTCCCCATCAGTCACAGTCATAGGGAAGGGGAATGGGGTGAAAGCAGGAGGGAGGGAGGAATAGGAGAACTCACGGGATGGGATAGCAATTGAGATGTAATATGAATGATTTTATTTTTCAATAAAAAATAAAAATGACATATAACAATTTACCCTTAAAAAAACCCACAAAAAACAGTGATCTATCGATACTTGGAAGAATGGTTGCTGAAGGTGAATAGAAAGGAAACGCCTCTGCTGATTCCATTAAGTTGAGAGATTTGATGCAGAGCTGATTGCACAATGAGAGGATCAAGAAGCCAAACAGCACAGAGAAGAACTCCTGAGATCAGAAAAATAAGAGCTCCCCCTGCTACTCTTAAATTAGCCATTATAGCCACATCTGGAAAACCTGCCCATGTCAGAGAGAAGGTGGGAAAATACAGTACCGTATTTCTTTTGCCAACCTTCTAACCTACCAATGCCAAGTCCAGTTCCAGGCCAGATTACTTAGGAGGCTGGGGAATATAGCCCATGGGAGCCAGCCTTTAGGACACAGAACAGAGTCAGAGAAATGTATGAAACAGATCTGAGGGCAAACAGGCAGGACCAGTACAGTCAATTACTCATGTTTCTCAAACCCTTGCTTCTGCTAAACATAAGACAAGTAAAACTTATCAGCCTCCTACGAAAGTGAGAGAAGAATGCCTAGTTCCTCAGTTTTCCATCTTGAGTCCAAGTTCTCCCAGCGTTGTGGAAGCCCTCCTATAAATACCAGCAGTGGCCCCATGTAGCTTAATGATATATACATTAAATTATGAAGTCATCATCACCAATATTTCTTATATAAAATGATAGGAAGAGGGCTGGAGCGATGGCTCAGTGGATAAGAGCACTTGCTGCACTTGCTGAGGACCTGAGGTGAGGCTCCAGTACTCAATTAAGGCAGTTCACAACTGTCGGTACCTCCAGCTCCAAGGGAACCTGATAACTCTGGCTTTCTTGAACATGTTCACACACACACACACACACACACACACACACACACACACTTAAAACTAATTTAAAATATACATAATATAAAACAATAGAAAGACTGTTCATTAATCTATGTATATAAATTATTCCTGATCCTGCAATTCTTGTCTTCTGTAATGAACACGACAATTGGTAATTATCACTTTTTTCTTCCACAACACATTTTGTGTTTTCCCCCTCTATTTGATTTGCAGTTCTTTTGGCAGTGGTAGTGGTGGCAAGGGCCTGGGAAGTGAGTGTGATACATTCTTTCACTCCAGAAAACTGAGTCCTTGGAGTCCTGTACACTATGGACTTTTGACTTTTACTATCAAAAATGGAAGCACTGAAAAATTCCCTTGTGATTCTCCTCCCTATGTAGCAGCAACCCAATTTCCAATCCTTAATTATGATCAATCATAATTCAGTCATTCTCAGCTTCAGTCATTCTCTCTGCTTCTTGGTTCAGTGTTATAAGAAGCCAAGTGACCATTTCAACTGCAGTTAATAATGAGACAAAATAGAAGCATTCCTTCCCTGGAAATAAGAGAGGAGGGCAGTCTCTAAATCACATACACATTCTATATCAGGAAGAAACACACCATACATGAGTCATTGGCTCAAAGCATATGTCACATACTGAGAAGCGACATCACAACCCTACAGAACAAGATCTCCCATCTGGTACCCTAAACCAATCTTAATTAAGCCATTTCACCATTTTATCACCCACTAGTTCCCAATGAGGCACATGCTAAGTGGCACATTTTAATATCATGACTAATTACTATAGTTTTATTTTAATGAAATACATCTCCTGGACAGAGCATTGTTATCTGTGATAGCATAATAGTGAGTTAACATTCCATAAGCCCTTAGAGCAGTAGTTCTCAACCTTCCTAGTGCTACAAACCTTTAACACAGTTCCTCCCGTTGTGGTGACCCCAACCATAAAATTATTTCCATTGCTACTTCATAATTGTAATTTTGTTGCTGTGATGAATCATTATGCAAATATCTGATGTTCAGGATATCTGATATGCAACTCCTACAAAAGTGTCATTTGAACCCCCAAAGGTGTCGTGACTCAGAGGTTGAGAACCAAGGACTTAGGTGATGGTGATAAGAAGACAGATATATATATATATATTTAAAATGGTAAGAACAAACTGGAAAACATTCATTATAGCAAAAGATCGAATGTGATGAACTTGCTAATAGGTGACTGGTTGGTCCCCTGGAGAATGACAGCAAATAAAAACCTCATCAAGGGCCTCTGATTTTCTGGGCTAGATTATTTGAAGTAATAGAACCAGCTCATCCCAGGTATGGAAAATATCCACATTATTGAGTCTTGCAGGACAAGGGCTAGCTGATACCAGAGCTTGGAAGGTGCTGGCTATATGGAATCAGTTCCACCGTAGAGCAGGGGAATATCAGGATGATGTTCTGAGGAAATGGGTCTGGTTTAGTGAGTAGAAATTAAGGGAGATAAACTGCTTTCCCAGATTTCCCAGTTAGTTTGAAAACCTGATTAGATGTTAATTTACTGATCTGAAGATATAGGAGTTTAAGGATTATGTGGGATGTCACAGTAAAGCTGCCTGGACAGTTTTAAACTCAAGAGAGAAACTTGTGATAATTATAGAACTGGCAGTCAACAGAAAATAAAGTCATTACAACTTAGGAGTGGGAGCTAGGAAGATATCTCAGTCAGTAAAATTCCTATTTTATAAAATTGAATTACCTGAACTCAGATCCCCATCACCTACATAGAAGCCAGGCACAGCTGTGTGCATCTGTAACCTCAAAGCTGGGGACCAGGAAGAGACGGATCCCTGGAACTTACTGGCTACCCAGCCTAGCCAAAGTGGAATGGTCCAGGTTCACTGAGAAACATGATCTCCAACAAAACAAAACAAATAAAATGAAAATCAAGAAAGATGAGCCAGTCATTTAAAAGCACTTGCTGCTCTTGTAGAAAACCTAGATTAGTTCTTAGCCCTCACATGGCAGCTTACAACCATCTACAACCCCAGTTTTAGGGCATCCAATGCCCTCTTCTGGCCTCTGTGAGCACAGGCAAATACATTTACATGGTACACACACATACACACACTCATACCCACAAAATAAAAATAATAAATCTTTTTTTGTTTAAAGTAGGGAATGCTCAAGGAAAACACTGGCATGGACCTCTCACTTCCATGTCCATGCATATATTATACACTTGTACACACAAAACTTATACCTAAACAAGCATGTACATACATCACACACATAAAAATCAAATCAAATCAAGTGAGTGGGTTAAGCTCATTCATAGTTGGTGTAGGATGAGCAGAGAAAATGAACAGAAACAAACCTTAGCCATCACCAACCTTCAATGAAGAAGGCTCAGAAGAAGATGCCGTGTGGTATTGCAGGAATCAGGGGGCAGGAGAAAGACTATCAAGAGAAAATAGCAATGTTCAAAAAGTTTATGTTCATCAGGGAAATCAAGAAAAAATGAACTGTAGACCAGGCATGATGTTATATGCCTGTAATTCCAATAGTTGGGAGGTTGAGGCAAAAGAACCATGAGATTGAGGCCACTTTGGGCTACAATAGCTGGGAGGGGAAGGAAGATCATATTTCTGAAAGACGTATGCTGAGTAAAACTGGAAATGAATGGCCCCTTAACCAAATTCTGCCAATCACCAAATACATGAATGAGTCTGTTCTGTCTAGGTCAGAACTGTCCCACCAATCCACAGAATCAAGAGAGAAACAATCAATTGCTTTAAGGCACTAGGTTTCAGGGCACATTTGACCCAACGAAAACTAACAGATGAACACTTCATCACTGTGCTGATAGCTTACTACAGTACTGTAAATCTACCATGTGTCTCATGTGTGTTTTTTTTAAAAATCAGGAGGTAAGGAAATATATTTTTATGTTTTAATTTTTGTTTTATTATTTTAATTTAGTTATCTAATCTACAAAAGACAGTTTGTGGAATCAGCTTTGGACAGACATATAGAGCTTACTGCAGACCATCTGCTTTGTAAAGAACCTTTGGAAGAGTCCTTTATTTTTACCATTCTGTCCTACCCATATTTCAAGGCACCCATCAAAGCTCTGTGTGTGTTGGTAAAGGTGGCACAAAAGAGCAAAGGAGTGGGAAGGCAGCTCCACTATAAGTTAGGGCACCTGTACAGTTTGTTCTCAGTTCAAATCTTCTCTGGAGCTCTCTGAATAAATACAGCAGAAGCATCTCCTCAAGTGACGCACTGAAGATACTGGATCAACAATAAAGTACTGATTGGGAAAATGGCAAATGAACAAGGTGCAAACTCCTACTCATATCAAAGGCCTGTAGGATCTATGACTCACAGATATTCCATGCTGTGAAATCCTTCATTTGAAAAAGTTGTCTTACAAAATTGAACTTGCAGAAATTGCCCAAATTGGCTTACCAAGTAATAAACTCTCATAGACCTACCTCTTTTTTTTTTCTTCTTTTTCGTTTTGGTGGATATAATCACAAGTATCTCAAGGTTAGTTTTGAATTCATTATATAATTGAGGATGAGATGTCCTTGAAATTTAGATCCTTTGTTCCCCACTTCCTGAGTACTGAGATTACAGTATCATTATGCCCAATATAATGTAGTGCTAGGGATCACAGAATCCTGAGTTTCCTATATGATAAGCAAAAATTCTACCAACTGAGCTCTGTCCCCAGCCCAACATAGCCAGTGACTTATTCTTGTGAGCAAGTTTAATATTTGGTTCAATTAGGTTGTACCAACCACCAAACTGGGCTTTGTCACATAGCAAAACAGTGATCTGAATAACAGTTGGATTCTTTCGTTACATTCATGTGCTCTGCCAAAGAAATGGTAGGAAGATATTGTTGCCTTTTATAGATCTAGTCCCTGTAACAATATACTATTTAGTTGATCCCTTTTCTGTTTTGTCATTTAGATGCCCTTTGGAGTTGGGGCTGTAGTTCAGTGTAGAACACTTGCCTAACATGGCAGTCCTCCTGGGGTCAATGCATAGCAAGCATAAAAAGAAAAAAGTATATTCCTTCAAAGATAAGTAAGGAGTTTTGCAACTAAAAAGTTTGCAATGAGGTATTTTACTTTAAAAAAAAAACATAGTATATGATTTCATTGTAGAAGCATGGGGAGAAAAGGAAGGGAGTACCCCCACTGGGACAGGAAAGAAGACACACACACACACACACACACACACACATACACACGCAGAGAGAGAGAGAGAGAGAGAGAGAGAGAGAGAGAGAGAGAGAGAGAGAGAGAGAGAGAGAGAGAAAGTAAAAGTAAGACAATATTTTATATTGTATTGCTTTATGGTTCTGTTTTTCATCTCCCTTCCTCTATAAATGTCACATGATAAAAGGTAAGAAATAAAAATGATAAGCAGTTGGGGTCAGAGATTTGTGGACATAATGATTTTACAGTGTACATATAAATCAAAGCATAAAGAGCTTGAGATCAGTGGATCAGTGCTATAGCACTTGTCTAGGATTGAAGAAGCTCTGGATTTGAACCTAGCACTGCCAACAGATGAAAAGACAAAACATTAGATTGTACAGCAGTAATTCATAAAAATTATATTTGCAAACTGTAACTTTTTAAGATATTCTTGTTATATATCTTTGGCTGACCTGCCACTAACTATGTAGCACAATCTGGCCTCAAACTCATGGCATTCCTCCTGCTCCTGTGTCAGTCTCCTAAATGTTGGTGTTACAAGGCAAACGTTACCACACCTAATTTGTCATTTGTACTTTATACAGCTGGACAGAAAAAATTAATGTTGCTATGTCAATGAAGTAAAGCAAGGAATCACACTAGTATAAATAGAATCTAATTAACCACAATCAATTAAAGATCACTCTTGTTAGGTATGGTGGTACACATCAGTAATCATAGCAGTCAGGAGACTAAAAGAAAAGACTCTCAAGTTCAAGGCAAGCATGGGCTATAATAGCAAGTTCCAGAAAAGCCTAGGAAATAACAATGAGACCCTACCTCAAAAAATAAAAAAAGATAAGACCAGTGTGGCAATACTCAAACTCTAAGCAGATGTTCACAACATAAAAAGAAAATGTAAAAATCAACAACTATTCATCTTTAAGAAATTGTTATTTACTCACAGTTAGTTTCCCAAACACGTAATAATATACCTCTTAAGTTTCAAAGGTGGAATCTCATTGAATGCAATGGCAACTTTGAGGGATTTGTGTGATCCCATCTTCAGACAGCCAGACCTAAAAGTGAGCAACCATGCCTAAGGGACCTTCAGTTGGCATTGATCTTGGCATTGTCTTCAAGCATGGAAAGGTGGAAATATTTGCCAATGACCAGGGTAACTGAACCACACCATGCTATGTTGCTTTTACTGACACAGAATGATTAATTGAGGGTGCTGCCAAAAATCAAGTTGCAATGAATACCACCAACACAGTTTTTTTATGCCAAATATCTGATCAGATGTAGGTTTGATGATGCTGTTGTTCAATTTGATATGAAGCACTGGGCCTTCATGGTGGTGAATGATGCTGGTAGGCCCAATGTCCAAGTAGAATACACAGGGGAGAAAACATTTTCTACCAAAAGAAAATATTCTCTACGGTTATGACCAAGATGAAGAAAATTGCAGAAGTCTACTTTGGGAAGACTGTTAACAATGCCATGGTCACAATGCCAGCTTACTTCAATGACTCTCAGCAGCAGGCAACAAAAGATGCTTGAACTATTGCTGGCCTCAATGAACTTCAACTTATCAATGAACCAACAATGAATCAACTTCTATACTTCCATTGCCCATACTCAATTTGAGGAGTTGAATGCTGACTTGTTCCATGGTACACTAGACCCTGTAGCAAAGGCCTTTCAAGACACCAAACTGCACAAGTCACAGATCCATGATATTGTCCTGGTTGGCTATTCTACCAGAATCCCTGTAATTCAGAAGCTTCTGCAAGACTTCTTCAAAGGAAAAGAAGTAAATAAGAGCATTAACCCCAATGGAGCTGTTGCCTATGGTGCAGCTGTCCAGGCAGCCATTCTATCTGGAAACAAGTTGGAGAACTTCCATGATTTGTTGCTCTCGAATGCTACTCCTGTTTCCCTTAATGTTGAAACTTCTGGCAGAGTCGTGACTGTCCTCATCAAGAGCAATACCACCATTCCTATTTTCACTACTTACTCTAACAACTAGCCTGGTGTCCTCATTTTAGGTGTATGAAGGTGAATGGTCCATGACCAAAGATAATAACCTGCTTGGAAAGTTGGAGTTCACAGGCATACCTCCACCCTGTGGTGTCCTTCAGATTGAAGTCACTTTTGACATTGATTCCAATGACATCCTCAATGTTTCTGCTGTAGATAAGAGTACAGGAAGGGAGAACAAGATAACCATCACCAATGACAAGGGACGCTTGAGCAAAGAGGATATTGAGCTCATGGTCCAAGAAGCTGAGAAGTACAAAGCTGAAGATGAGATGCAGAGAGATGTTTCCTCCAAGAATTCACTCGAGTCCTATGCCTTCAACATGAAAGCAACAGTAGAAGATGAGAAACTTCAAGACAAGATCACTGATGAGGACAAATAGAGGACTAGAGACAAGTGTAATGAAATCACCAGTTGGCTGGATAAGAATCAGACTGCAGAGAAGGAAGAGTTTGAACACAAGCAGAAAGAACTGGAGAAAGACTGCAGCTTCATTATTACCAAGATGTACCAGAGTGCAGTGCTGGTGGCATGCCTAGAGGGATACCTGGTGGCTTCTCTTGTCGGGAAGCACCTCCATCTGGTGGTGCTTCTTCATGGCCCACCATTGAGGAGGTGGATTAAGTCAGTCCAAGTGTAGCATTGTTCCACAGGGTAACATTTGAAGGACCCAAATTTATTTAGCAAGTTAGATGACAGTATGACAGTTAAATTAAACTGCTACAATAAATTACTGGGCATTCTCAATATTTGGGCATAGGGCATATGCACAGGGAGAGAATATTGCACTTTATAAACACTGTATCTATCTATCCTAGGTAGAAAATGCAATGCCTAATAAGACTAGTTAAATTGGCACCATAAAAATGTTTCGAAAGTAAACAGGTCAGATGCTCACATTCCCCTCAGGGACCCATAATGTTCCCTTGCCTTCACCCTGATTTTCATATTTTTACTATTATCTTTGCTTATACATCTGTGCTAAGAAAAGAAGTTTCCTACTGACAAATTCTTTATAAGTAACAAGGATAACTAACATATATGAGGTTAATACAGTGCTACCATGAGTCAAAAATTTTTATGTAAGTTCAGGTATGTATAGATTTTTGTATGTGTACATGTATGTGCATGTGTGTGTTTTTGTGGGTGTGTGTTCCTGTGGGTGCACTTGTGTGCACATGTGTGCACATGTGTGTGAAAGCCGGAGGCCTACCTCAGGTGTCATTCCTCAGGAACCACCCACCTTGTGTTGTGAAACAGAGTCTCACCAATTAAGGATATTGCCAAGTAAAGCTTGCCTTGCTGGCCTGTGTGTCCCAGTGGTCCACCTGCCTCTACCCTCCCAGCACTAGAGTTATAAACCCACAGCACCACACCTAGCATTTTTACATGAGTTCTGAAGATCACATTCAGGTCTTTGTGCTTATGTGGAATGTACTCTGCCAACTAAGCTTTCACCTCAGCACATGCTAGCCTTTTTACATGGGTTCTAGGAATCAAACTGAATTCTTCATATTTATACAGGAATCATTTTATTGGCTGAGTTATGTCCACAGCTTACAAGTTAATAATTAACCAATTTGATTTTCAACCACTTTTCAAGGTGCCAACATTATTTAAATTAACAGATAACTGGTGTATAGATTTAAGTAAATTATATCAATTCAGACTATTTTTTTCATTAAGAAATAGCACCATAATGTTCTTAATATTAATATAAATATATACTATTCTTTAAGTAGCATGATTGACATTTAATAATCTAGTATGAATATCTTCCGTATAAACAGGTGCCAATAAAAGCCATATACAACAGAAAATAAATTGTAGACTGTGTTGAATTTTCTTAAAACTATTGATTTTCCATTAGCTTATCCAAAAATTTTTTTAAGATTTTCAACCCATAAATTTAATTGTATCTTGGAATAGATGGCTAGATTTCTCATATTCCCATACAGAACCAGGGGAATTTGATGTAAGTGTTTACTAGAATTTCCTTGGTGGCCCCTTCTTCCAAATATCTGAAGACTACCTGTCATGGGTTTTTTCAAGAGGTCCTGTTTCAATAATTCACTCAATTTTCCATGGCATGTGTACAAGAGGCAGGGGAATAGACACTACGAAGAACATTTCACTTAAACTTACGCTCTACCAGAGATAAGTACAGCATTTCATATGGCATCCAGAACTAAGAGCATTATTCTAAATTCCAGGCAACAGCTGTCTACTTGCTTTACTAAGAAACCAGCATACTGGGCTAGAGAGACAGCTCAGTCTGTAAAAGTCTTACCATTCACACATGAGAATTGAAAGTGATCTCTCAAAACCCACATAAAAGGCCAGGCATGGCAGTGCATAGCTAAAAGTCTAGTGCTGGCATGGTGGAAGCAGGAAGGTCCCTGCAGATTGATGATCAGCCAGTTTAGCCAAATTGATGAAGTCCAGGTTTAGTGAGACACACTGTCTGAAAAAGCTAGGGGAATTACTAAAGAAAATACTCCACATCAACCTCCACTTGAAAATGAGTGCAAACACATGCACATGCACGCACATGGATGCACACATGTACACATAAAACCAGCATACCAGCAAGACTTTTTTTCCTCACCAAAGAAAAATAAGTATATCTATGAATCTTGGTTTTTGTTTGGTTGTTTTGTTTTTTTTGTTTTTGAGACAGGGTTTCTCTGTGCATCCTTGGCTATTCTGGACTCACAGAAATCCACCTGCTTCTGCCTCCCTGAGTGCTGGGATAATAGGTGTGCACCAGCATGCCCAGTTTATCTCTAAATCCTAAAGATAATCTTTAAAAATAGTAATGATGATGTTGGTGATGATAGTAATAGCTAACTAATATTTATTGATAAGCCTGTGCAAAGGTTTTCAAACTTTGGTAAGTGTAAAATTTTTCCTGTGAAGTTTAATAAATTATTGGCTAGTTCCCACTCTGGAAATTCTGATTTGACAGCTCTACAGAGTGGCCCAAACACCTTTCATTAAAAATAGCAGTTAAGAAAAAAAAAGCTATTCAATCTGATCAAAATTGATTATGCTTCTATTCAATCTACATAGAAGTTAACAAAACAGAGCCCCTATTGCCCAACATTTTATAAAGTGTATAATAACATTAGGTACGTCCTTTTCCAAGAAACAGAAAGTACATACTATTCGCAGACAGATTTGGTGAAACACAAGTGAATTTGACAAGGACGGGGGGGGGGGGGGCAGAAAAGTGTGAATTAATTAATGGAGAAGTTTTTGGAGAAGGTTCAGTAAGGTGCTGAGAAGGAAGTATATTCTTTTGTATTAGGGTGAAACATTCTGTATATATATATATATATATATATATATATATATATATATATATATATATATATATATATCTGTTAGGTCCATTTAACGCATGATGTCTATTAGTTTCTTTATTTCTCTATTTTGTTTCTGTCTCAGTGATCTATCCTTTGGTAAGAGTGGGGTGTTAAAGTCTCCTATTATTAATTTGTGGGGTTTGTTGTGTGATTTAAGCTTTAGTAATGTTTCCTGTATGGATGTGGGTGCCCTTGCCTTTGTGCCATAGATGTTCAGAATTGAGACATCCTCTTGGTCTATCTTTCCTTTGATGAATGTGAAGTGTCCTTCCACATCTCTTTTGATTAGTTTTGGTTGAATGTCTATTTTATTAGATACTAGAATCTAACAAAATTAGATACTAGAATACTCCAGGTTGTTTCTTGGGTCTGTTAACTTGGAATAACGTTTTCCAGCCCTTTACTCTGAGGCGATGTCTATCTTTTTTTTTTTTTTTTTTTGGTGAGGTGTGTTTCTTGTAGAATGATGTATCCTGTTTTTGCATCCATTCTGTTAGCCTACATCTTTTTATTTGGGAATTGAGGCCATTGATGTCTTGTCGCTTTTAGATTACTTCCCCCTGGTGGGACTGCCTTGCCAGGCTACAAGAGAAGAGGACATGCTCAGTCCTGATATGATTTGATGAGCTTAGGTGGGTGGGAAAGAGGGCTGCCCTTTTCTGAGGAATAGGAGAGGAGAAGTAGGGGAAGGAATAGAGGGTAGGACTGGGAAGTGAGGAGGGATGGGACCAGGATGTAAAGTGAATAATAATAAAAAGGAATGGAGAGGCTTTGGTGAAGGGAAGATAAACCTCTTTCTGTTTGAATCCCAAGTGTGGGACAGAGAAGAGGGCAGGGTGTTTTACCACTTAGATGTGAGAAAACAGGATGTTTTTCCACATAGAAGTCGAACTGCTTCATGCGGGAGCTTGGTGAAAAACTCCCTTGAACAGACTGAGAGGATATATATATCTCCAAAACAGGAGAGGAGGCTTTTGGTTGGGACTTGGTTTTCACCTGTTCATCCCTGCACTTCAAGAGGCTCCTAAAGAGAACTGCTGCAGGGAAAGTTTCAAGGCTTCGGACTCCAGCTGAAGCGTAAGGTTCCAGCTGGTGCTCCTGATTCCAGCAGCAACTTTGGTGGAATTGCTGGTCTGCTGAAATCCTGCTGACTATGCCAGGGACTGATATCCTTAAGGTTTCATTGTAGTGTTTTTTAAAATATCCTTTTCTGATTGTTTGGGTTAGTCAGGTTGTTAGAGAGGTAGGCCCATTTAATACGTTCATAAAAAATATAATTGATAAGAAAATTGAGCCTACATTTTAGTTACCGCTTCCTCTGTTTTAAACTGCTATGACACTTGGCAACTTAAAAAGCAATAATCATTTATTTTATGAAAAATGTTGACCTTTACTCCATGTAGTGCCAAGTAAGAGATGGCTTGACCTGAACTAAGAAATCTATTTCAAAGATGGTTCATTCACGTGGCTGGAATGTTGGTTCATGTTATTATTTTATCTTCACTTTTGCATGTTGATGTGGTAGCTATAGTTATGGGACTGACCATTACAGAATGCAGGAAATGGAAACTTCTAATTTCCTAAGTCCAGGTTCAGAAATGTCACTTCTATGTTCAGTTAGTCAGGCAGTCACAGATTTGAGAAGAAGCAGCAAAAGAAAAACTAGCACGAAGTTGCCTTTTAGTTTGTTGACATGAAAGCGCAGCTCTCACCTCAAGGGGCAGAGAAGATAGATTTATTATAGAATTAAATGCATGTGTTCATGGCTGAGGTACAAAGATTTAGGTTACCCTTAATTCCATGTCCCAACATGGAAGCAGTTTTATGAAATTTCTGTGGTAACAGAACAAAGAAAAGCCACAAATGAAGACACGTTCCCATTATGTTGCTGGAAACATGAAGGAGGTAGTTACGGTGAAGTAGAGAAATCTTAGCTATAAGATTCAAGAGGCTATCTGATGGCATTGTTAGCTTTTGGATTGGTAGATGCTAATGGTCTTCCAAGTTAATATAATCCAAAAGGAGTTTTTATTTTATATACTGATCATAGGATGGTAGCTCCAGAAGAGGACAAGGAATGGCTAGGCAAAGGAGTAAAGCCCAAGACAAATGCTCAAGAGGTGGACAAGGAATGGTGAGATAGGGAACTAACCCTAGCCTAAGACAAACTGTAGCTAGGTTCTGGACCTGCAATATTTCAGCCTCCCTAAATCATTGCATCCACCAGTTAACCAGCCTTTGCAGATACAACTTCTTTCCAGGAATTCTCATTCACAAATTGTAAGGCTGTCAGAGAGCACTTGATCCATGCTGTATAATTGTAACAAGGAAACCAAAAGGAAAGACTTGAGAGCATGAACAGGATAGAATTACCTGTTTCTTGAAGCTGGCTAAACAAAGAAAAGAGCAATACTCCACTTTTTGGATATTCTGAGGGAATCAATGTCAAGTAAAATCTATACCTTTTATGGAGACTTGCTACAGAAATGATTGCCAAATGTTAAGTGTACTGTCATGTAAACACTATCGAGATAAATAAATGTAACAGGATCTTTGTGTTTTAAAATGCACAGGTAGATGGGGCAGTATGAAAAGGTAGAGGCTGGAAGATCCCTGCGAG
This sequence comes from Acomys minous, assembly GCF_964271855.1. Taxonomy (NCBI): domain Eukaryota; kingdom Metazoa; phylum Chordata; class Mammalia; order Rodentia; family Muridae; genus Acomys; species Acomys minous. The sequence continues at coordinate 117,032,638 of NC_140488.1, read as the reverse complement.
TTCCAGGTCAGGCAGGGCTACACAGTATGACACCATCTCATAAAAGTAGAAAAATAAGAACAGGGAGAATATGAAGTGGCGAAGTAAATAATCACAGGAATTATGCTGCACATGTATGTATCTAGTTTGGATGTCCCATAGGTAAGACAAATTGATGGTTGAGATCAGCTCAAATCTCACTTTTTCCTAAGCCACAGATCTTTGCTATCAATTCAGGTACTTTGGTCTTTGCCATCAAGTCCCTTGAATAATATATATTTATTGTGTACTTGTGGGGCCATATGATTAGTGTCCTCCACATAGAATTGTAAAGTTCATGGAGTCCTCCTTAGCAACTCATTTCTAATGAAAAGAATGCACAAGAACTGGTTGTATCTCATCTCTGATGTTAAGTTATCAACGTCCATGTGTTCTCCCCCTCTTCCCTTCTCCCTCCTTCCTCTGGCATGGCTGATACTGACAGGAAATGGGGACAAGGTAAAGGAAGGAGAAATGGAAAGAAAAATGGGAGTGAAAGAGAGAAAACAAATCTAGTTGTTGTTGTCTCCAGCATCAACCACCATAAATATTAGTGAATACATTTTATGTGAGTCCAATCCCCAACTTTCAAACTCTCCCAGTTAATGCTAAGTGGAACAGGGACAAGGTTTCTTCTCTGTGTCTTATCTAAATTCCTGATCCACAGAACCATGAAGCATAATAAGTGGTTGTTTTACATCACTAAAGTTTTATACAATTTCTTGTGCAGCATAAAGATTAGAGCAGATAAAAAGGAAGAGCCATACTCACAGAAGCTTTGCATGAATGGAGGAGGGGTTATGCTCTTTCCTCTCGCTATGGAGAGATTTTAGGCAGAAGAAAGGGAATAGTCACATACACGTTTTGGAAAATAACTGACTACATGCAGGGCAGAGCTTGTCGGAAATATCATAGGATACTAATGAAGACCAATACTTAGAGGGGAAAATAATAAGAGTCCCAATTCACCTCTGTGCAAATAGTCATTTGTGCTACAACTTCGCCAGATAGGAGTTAAGAATAACATAATAATAACTTCCTCTTAACGGAAACACCAACCTCACCATCACCATTGAACTTTATCACTTTTAGACTTCTTTTACATTGTGTTATAAGCTGGATCTCAGAAGAGACTGGCCCCAAGAAAAGATGAAATGGGACTTGACATAACAATGTCTCTTCATCAGGAATAATGCCAGTAAAAAGTATTCCTCTGGTTCTGGGTGTTTTGTTCAGGCTGAACTACTTACAAATTTACTCAACAATCAAACTATTATTTCAGGACCAAAAGTCTGTTTTCCACTGAAGATAAGTAGAGAGATCTTGTGAAGACTAACTTGTTTTTTAATTGATTAACTTTACAGCCCAATCATAGCCCTCTCCACCCTCCCTTCCTGATTTCACCATCCCTCCCTCTTTCCCGTATCCCCCCTCCTCTACCCCTCAGAAAATGTCACCCCCTACCCATTGCAGCACATCAAGTCACATCAGGACTGAACACATCCTCTACCATGGTGGCCTGGCAAGAGAGTCCCACCAGGAGGAAGTGAACGAAGAACAGAAAACAGAATCCATGTCAGAGACAGCCCCCCACTCCCCTTACTAAGAAACTCACATGAAGACCAAGCTGCCCATTGGGTTCATATGTGTACAGGCCTAGGTCCAGTTCATACACAGTCCTTGGTTGGTGCTTCAGTCTCCACTAGACCCCCTGGGCCCATGTTAATTAGCGCTGTAGGTCTTCTTGTGGAACTTGTATTCCCTCTGGGTCCTTCTATCCTTCCTACCACTCTTTCATAAGGCTCTCTGCACTCCACCCAATGGTTGGCTGTGAGTCCCAGCATCTGTTTCTATTTGTTGCTGGGTGGAGTCTCTCAGAGTCCAGCTATGCTAGGCTCCTCTCTGAAGTATAGCAGAGTATCATTAATAGTGTCAGGGGTTGGCTCTCTTGCATGGTATGGCCAGGCAGTAGTTGGACATTCCTGCAACCTCTGCTCTTTCCTTATCTCACAGGCAGGGTAAAATTGTGGTTGAAGCTTTTGTGGGTTGCTCAGTGTTCCCCTCCCTCTATTAGGAGTTCTGTCTGATTAGAAGGTGGCCTTTCAATCTCCATGCCCACTGCTAGTAGGAGTCTCAGCTAGAGTCACCCCATATCTTCTCTGTCAAAGGTCTCCAGCTTGTCTCAGAGATGCCCCAGGCCACAGTTTCTCTTCTCTCTGCAAGCCTTCTGTCCTCCTGCCCCCATCCCACCACGCATTCTTCCCACATCAGATTCCCACTTTCAATCCCCTCAGCACTCCCTCTCCTGTCCTGTTTCCTATCTTCAAGCATTTCCTCTATCTATTCTATTTCCCCTTCTCAGTGAGATTCCTGCGTCCTCCCTTAGGCCCTCCTTGTTACTTAGCTTCTTTGGATCCATAAATTGTAGTATGTTTATCCTGTATTATATAGCTAATATCTGCTTATAAGTGAGTACATACCATGTGTGTCTCTCTGGGTCACTCAGGATGATCTTTCTAGTTCCATCCATTTATCTGCAAATTGCATGATTTCCTTGCTTTTAATAGCTGAGTAGTATTCCATTGTGTAAATGTACCACAGTTTCTTTATCCATTCTGCAGTTGAGGGACATCTATGTTGTTTATAGTTTCTGGCTATTACAAATAAAGGTGCTATGAACATAGTTCAGCAAAATTCCTTATTGTTGGAGTGGAGTAGCTGGGTCATTTTTCTTATTTATTTCTTTTCTCTCTCCCCATATTTATTTATTTACTTATTTCTTTCTTTGTTTAATAGCGTGTGAAGGGGATGGGACAGGATTTTGCTGCTAGGTTTGTGGGGAGGACAGAGCAGGCTGGGGGTTGTGGTGTACAGTGTCTCACCTGGTGGAGGACTAACTTGTAATAAGGAGGTCCCCCTCAGTCACAGTCATAGGGGAGGGGAGTCTCACATAAGGGGAAAATGGGATGGAGGGAGGAATGGGAGGGTACAAGGGATGGGATAACAATTGAGATGTAATATGAATAAATTAATAAAATATATTAAAAAATAAAAATAAAATGTTCAATGCCAAGAGTTACCACCTTTCTAATACTATACAGTTTTATTTACTTCACTTTAAAAAATCATTGATATGTCTTGGAGGGTATTTTAAATTTTCTTCCAAGGACTTCCTAAAAATATCAGGAAATATTATTTTTCCAGAGAGCTATACAAACAAGGCCAGAAAGATAGCTCACCAGTAAGGGTGCCTGAGAACCTGAGCTACATCCCGAAAAACAACATTCACACTTGGAAGAGACAAAGAGTTCACCATCTGCCTGAGCCTCATCTGGAAAAGCTTCTGTTACTTCCATTGGTCTGAGGCATTGTAGTCCTTGACATGGCTGTGTTCCTGATGACAACACTAATTCTGTCAGGACTTCAGCCTTACACATTAACTTGGGCTTCCTCTGTTCCCCATACACATGCATGGTGTGGCAAGCATGCTGGTCACACATGCATGTGTGAACAAACACATGCAAATACACATAAACACACATACACACACACACACACACACACACACACACACACACACACACACACAAACCAAATACTAAAACTTTTAATTATAAAGAAAGGAATACAGCTACACAAATAAAGAGAAGACCAACAACTTATTTGTTGCAATTTCCCAAACTAAAACATCCATCCCACTATTTTTTTCTGCAATTCAGTTTAACACCTAAGAAAATATTAATTTTAGCTACAATTATCTGCATAAATTTTGTTTTTATACTTAGCTGATATCCACAATGTATCTGGAAAATGCAGCAAATACATGATACTATTCCTACAACTGAAGGCTGTGAATTGAAGATTTATAAATTAGCATTTATAAATTAGGAGGACTTGACCTGAAATCCAAGCTATTCATCACATACACTGAGAAAAGATTACCAATGACTTTATCACTTTCTCTGTTATGAAAATGGCATTACTTCTTCATTAGATATAAGTATGCATTATTTTTGTATTTTAAAATGAGTTACAAGTAGAAATGATTTTTTTTAAATTAAAAAAACCTGATGGTCCTAGTATGTCATTATCCCATTAGATTCCAAATGTTTGAGAAATACTATACAGATGGTGATGACATACTGCAGCTTGTTAGAGTGTAAATGAGAAAAGGAACAAGAACAGATTCAAAGAAACACTCATATTTTAGAAAGCAGAGTCAGATGAGATAGAGAAAGGACAGGCTAGACATGTACAAGACAGAAGAAAAATTTCTCATGGAACAAGGGGAAGAAAGAGTTTCAGCACAGAGAAGAGTCAATGCCAAATGATTCACAAGTTATAGGGAGAATTAAGGCCTATCCCTCTATCCCCAGACACCAAAAAAATAAAATCACTGATCTCAGGTGAAAACTATCCCAGGAGCATTGTGTTCCTGAAAACCTTTTGATTTACGCATAGGAGGAAATAAACAAGACAAGGTGAATACAGAATTCTTTGTATACACTGGACTAAAAATGGAAGGTGAAAGATAGGATGTAACATGCCATAGTGTGTGTGTGTGTGTGTGTGTGTGTGTGTGTGTGTGCACGTGCGCGCGCGTGTGCATGTGTGTGTGCTTCCTAATATGAAAATAAACAAATTCTGCCTAAACACTGACTTCTAATTGGAGCAAAGATTTGAAAGGGCTGGAAAGGAGATAATCCAGGTCTTGATGCAACCCACATATTGAGATACAAAACAAGCTCAGATAGAAAGAAACTTCTTTTGGAGGATATGGAGGATGCAAGAGAGAATGATTAATAGAAGTAAGGGTTTTTTGTTTTGTTTTGTTTGTTTAAATTTTAATATATTTTATTGATTTATTCATATTACATTTCAATGGTTATCCCATCCCTTGTATCCTCCCATTCCTCCCTCCCTCCCATTTTCCCCTTATTCCCCTCCCCTATGACTGTGACTGAGGGGGACCTCCTCCCCCTGTATATGCTCATAGGGTATCAAGTCTCTTCTTGGTAACCTTCCTCTGGGTGCCACCAGGCCTCCCCCTCCAGGGGACATGGTCAAATATGGGGCATCGGAGTTAGTGTAAAAGTAAGGTTTTTAAAGGTTGTTGATGCCAAACCATTATTGACCATCCGCTGACAATGATTGAAGCTTGATTGTATGTATGTAAGGATTTTGTATACTATCCTCTCTAGTTTTGTGTTTGTTTTAAAGTTTCCATGATAAAGTATCTGCAAAATATATTGGCAAAAATTGTGTGAAAATTGCTACACTTCTTAAGATAACTATAAAGCTGATGGAAAGGGATCTGTTGAGAGTGAAGATTATGTGTTGAAGACTCAGAACAGTGAAAGTCTAGAACTGATACTATGCAAATGGAAAGAAAAGTTACTAATCAAGTTGAGTCTTGTATTTTGATTGGCAAATGTCTTCATTTTCAGACTTTCTTCTAGAGTTCTAAGGAATATAAATGTAGGAGCTGTTGGAGAGGCTTGTAATTGAATTTTTGAGACAAGATCTCATGTAACCCACTATAGCCTATAACTTTCTGTGTAGCTGAAGATGATCTGGTCCTCTTACCACCATCTCCCAAGTGATAGGATTACAGGATCACATTTTATGCAGTGCTGGGAATTGAATCCAGGGCTTCTCCAAAGCTAGGCAAACAATCTACCAACTGAGGTATAGCCCTAGTCCCCATAATTGATTTTTGATGGATTTATGCCAACTATATGTTATGGAAGCATCTGTAAGAAATATTTAATGAGATGGATAATATTGCTTTTCTCTTACTGAAGAAGGTATTGTGGGGATAGTTGTTTATTTTATTTTTTTGTTTAAGGAGGAAAATACTAGTGTAGTATATTTCAAGAAGAAGTAAAAAGAAAAGTTAGAGACTTAAAGTGGTATTTCTAAAAAGAAAGAAACAAGGAAGAAAAGAAAGAAGGAAGGAAGAAAACAAAGAGAAATATTCAAGTCTGTCAGTATGGCTCAGGGATAGAACACTTAGGAACCATATGAAAGGCTCTAGATTCAAGCCCCAGCACCAACAAAACAAAACAAAACAAAACAATAAAACACTTGCATACTGTCATGTAAAACCGATCATAGGAGGCAGAAAGATAACAAAAGAGTCAAAAACGCTTTTTCCAAATTATTCTTACATGCACACATGTCCACACAAATATATAAATATCTAAAAATAATTTAGAAAGAGCAGTTTGATTGTGCTTATTATATACGTGTGGAGGTCACAGGGCAACCTCAGGTGATGGTCGTCAACTTCCGTCTTGTTTGATGTCTCCTTTTTATTGTTCATTGCGGTGTAAACCAGGTTGGCTGGCCTACATGTTATCATAGAGTCTCCTATCTGTATTTCACTATGGGAGTTCTGGAATGACAGCAAAGGCCCGTACGTGACCAGGACTTTTTGTTTGTTGTGCAACGTTCGTTGATGATGTCACACCAACTGCCCGCTAGCCTTTGTCCATGCATAGGAAACCATGTGGCCCTCAGTAACACTACCGGACAGCCTGACCCTTTGACCCCACATAGGAGAAGCACGGAACTAATATTCCGGAAGCCAGCCAGCCGCCATTATTTCGGCCTGGACTTTAAAGCGCCGTATACCGGTTGTTTTACTGCTCATGAGCTTGCGAGAGCCATCTCCGCGTAAAGCCTCCGCTTCTGTGGTCATGTCATCCTATCCACTCCACGTTGCTGTGGTGTGCTTAAACAACCAGAACCGGAGTATGGAGGCCCACAGCATCCTGAGAAAACGAGGATTCAACGTGAAATCCTTCGGGAGCGCAAGCGTTGTGAAGCTTCCTGGGCCTACACCTGACAAGCCGCACATTTACGATTTCGAAACCACGTATGACAAAATGTATTGTGACCTGCTGGAGAAGGATAAAGATTTCTACACCAAGAATGGGATTTTACGCATGCTTGATAGAAATCGGAGAATCAAGTCTGGTCCTGAACGGTTCCAGAGCAGCAAGGATCTGTTTGATGTGATCTTCACTTGTGATGGGTTTGTCTATGACCAGGTAGTGGAATACCTGAACACCAGAGAACAAGAGGTGTGTCAACTGGTCCATGTGATCAACGTGGACATCCCCGACAATGACGAAGATGCCATCCTTGGGGCCTTCCTCATCTGCGATATCTGCTTTAGTATCCTGCACTCTGAAGATGTGGATGATGAGATCGCAGAGCTGCTGCAGATGTTTGAGGTAAAGACTGGTAAGACCTTCCTGCACACTGCTTGCTTCTACTGAGGAGGACTGCTGGGTTCCCGCTGATGTAGCCTCAAATGGTCCTTCATTAGTGCTGGTTCCTGACATTGTTTCTGCATTCATGAACAGTTACGTTGCCAAAGAAACTGTGCTAATGAAATAAGTTCTGGGACTACTGAGTTTAAAAAGCAATAGGATGTTTTCTGTCTTTTACCAAGGAGTTAGATATTTATGCTTTTCTCATTAAAATGTATTATTATTAATTTCCAAACATTGTATGTTTTCCTATACCAATAATTACCTTATGCCCTTACTGGATTGTAAAAATATCTAAACAATCTAACAGACTGTAGGAGGGGGGAAAAGCTTGGGATTTCAAACACATGTAAGAACAAAATAAACAGTATAGAAGCAATATTTAAGGATGAAATATCTAATACAATTCCAAAGTTGTTCTAAAAATTTTATTACATTTATTTATTTAGTGTTACGGGAAAAAATATGGATGGAGGTCAGAGGGCAACTTGTGGGATTCAGTTCTGGGGATCAAACTCAGGTTTTGGTAGTGACCCATTCTGTCAGCCCCCAAAGTTTACTACTACTTCTTCTTCCTCTTCTTCTTCCTCTTCCTCTTCTTCTTCTTCTTCTTCTTCTTCTTCTTCTTCTTCTTCTTCTTCTTCTTCTTCTTCTTCTTCTGCTTCTTCTTCTTCTTCTTCTTCTTCTTCTTCTTCTTCTTCTTCTTCTTCTTCTTCTTTTAGAAACGTTTTCTCTCTATAGCCTTGGCAATCTTGGACTCATTCTGTAAACTAGGCTGGCCTCAAACTTACAGAGATCGGCCTGTTTCTGCCTCCCTAAGTGCTGAGATTAAAGGCATGTGCCACCATGCCTTGGTGTTTACTTCTTTTTTTTAAAGATCTATTTGTTTTATATTTATTTTATTTTGTATGTAAGAGTGTTCACCTGCATTTATAGATGTGTACCATCTGCATGCCTAGTACCCATATATCCAGAAGAGGGAAGGGTATAGGATCCCTTGGAACTTGAAATAGGAATAGCTGTGAACCACCATGTAGGTGCTAGGAACAGAACCCTAGTCGTCTACAAGAACAGTAAGTGCTCTTAACCACTGAGTCATCTCTTCAGCCTTTCGAATTTGACTTTTTAAAAAATTATTTACTTTACATTTTAATAATAGCCCTTCCCTCCTTTCCTCTAAGTCCCATTCTCTCTCCCTCTTCCCTCTATCCTGCCTCTCCTACTTATCAGAAAAGGGGAGCCTGTCCCCAAACCACCAAAGTACATCAGGTCTGAGCACATCTGAGCACATCTTCTCCCCCTGTGGCCTGGTAAGGCATCCCACCAAGGGGAAGGGATCAAAGAGCAGGCAACAGAGTCCATGGCAGGGATATCCCCTGGTCCCCTTGATAAAGGACTGAGCTGCCCATGGGCTACATCTGAACAGGAGGTTTAGATCCTCTTCATGCACAATCCTTGGTTGTTGTATTGGTATCCACAGCCCCTCTCCCGGCCCAGATTTGTTGGTCTTCTTGTGGAGCTCATGTCACCTCTGTGTCCTTTTATCCTCCTACTCTTCCATAAGACTCTCTGGATTCTCCCCAAAATTTGGCTGCGAGACTCAGCTTCCAATGTATCGCTTCCTGTTACCGCTCTTCAACCACTTCCAGTGTCTATTCTATTTGCCCTTCTGAATAAGATATAAGCATCCTCCCTAGGGTCCTCCTTGTTACATAGCTTCTTTAGGTCTGTAGATTATAGCATGGTTATTCTGAACTAAACTGGCTAATATCCACTTATAACTGAGTACATGCCATGCGTGTCCTTCTTGGTCTTAGTTACCTCATCCAGGATGATCTTTTCCAGCTCTGTCCATTTGCCTGCAAATTTTATTATGTCCTTGTTTTTTATAGCTGAATAATATTCCATTGTGTAGATGTATCACAGTTTCTTTATCTATTCTTGGGTGTGTGGGTTTATTTCTGGACCTTAGATTCCATTGACCAACCAAATACATTATCTTCAAAACACTCCTGTGAACATGCTTGCTGTTTAACTTTTGGTGGGAAGATCTCAAGCAGTTCCATCACCCCCTCCCAGTAGAGAGGATACCAAAATATGTTTTAAAAAAAGGATTCTGCCAAGGTGTATCTTGATGGACTAACACATTTTATTGTGAGATAAAGGTAGTGAAAAGACCAGGTTTTCTGATCCTCACACACAGGGAACTTTACAGACAACTGAAACATCAAGAAGCTCCAGTCAATTGTCTATACATTATGTCATTCCAAGAGGAGTTACATGGATACCTGGTAAAGGACTGTGAGCCTTGCCAGCCTTCTTCTTCTCCTCTGTGAGGGAATGTTAACAGGTCCCATCTCATGAGAATTTCCTGACTGTGAATACAGTTATTCTGCTTCCAGATGATGATGATGATGATGATCAAGTCTAACTGGAGGACACATCACAATATTCAATTTATAGATGAGGAGAAAAGTGCTCTAAGGGGCAGAACTAGTTGATGTAGACTCAGATTTAGCATTAAAGATTGCCTGCTTGCCAATTCTGAGATCATAATCATCACACTTTCCTTAGGTGAACTAAGATGAACTCTCACATTGACCACAAAGTTGCCTTTGTAAATCACATTTCGTACCATTCAAATTCACTCCTTTTGTCACAACCTTATACATTTATGTGTATATATTATATGAACCTTGACCCTTTCATATACATATAAACCTTTCATATATGTATATCTGTGTTTATCTGTGGCAGACTGTCATTCATTCTTTGGGTGCTATCCACCACATTTATTAAGACAGGCTCTCTCACTAATTTGGAACATACAAAGGCTAGGCTAGGTTGGTTATCCAGCAATACCCAGAAATCCACTTATCTCAATCTACCGAGCTCTGGGGATTGTAAGGATACACCACCCATGTTGGCATATTTAGGAAAGGAGTATCATTTTGTTTTGTTTTGTTTTTTTGAGACAGGGTTTCTCTGTGTAGCCTTGGCTCTCCTGGACTCGCATTATAGACCAGGCTGGCCCCAAACTTACAGAGATCCACATACCTCAGCCTCCCAAGTGCTGGGATTACAAGCAGAGACTCCTTTAGTATTTGAACTTTAAAAGAATGACACCTTGCAAGATCTGCAACCAGTCACAGACATAGGGGAGGGGAGTAGGGGGGGAAGCGGGAGGAAGGGAGGAATGGGAGGATACAAGGGATGGGCTAACAACTGAGATATATTTAAAAAAAAAGATCTGCAACCAGTTGAACAGCCACAAACCTTGACTATTTTGTATGGCTGGCTTCACTGCTAATTCATGCTGTAAGGTTTTGTTTCTACTGATGGTTAACTACTTAGGACTTGTGTACGATAGAAACTATGTTCATCTGGCTCATCATTATTCTTGCTCACCTACCAGACCCACCTTGCAACACATGTATCTGCCACATTGAATTCCACAACTGTTCTCCAGACTGAAGAAAACTGAATACACAACTGTTGATTTTATTGTGCTCAATCCAAAGAGAGCTAGAAACACTTTTCCATTTAAAAAGCAGCCATGGAAATAGTATCTTAATATGTTTTGAGGGCCCTGTAATCATTTAATAATTAATTTTCAAAGCATTTTGTGGGTTGGGTACCCTTATGAAAGTTTTATGGATAAAGGGACTGTGTTGAAACCATGGTTTATGAACAAGTTGAGCCTGGTGACAGAAGCTTTTAATCTCAGTTATTTAAGAGGCCAAGGCAGAAGGATCACAAATTCACAACCTAAATCTGGATGCAGTGGAACTCTCCTATAATCTAAGCCCTTGAAAGGTGAAATTAGGAAGATCAGAAGTTTAAGTCCAGCCATAGCTACATATGGAGGTTGAGGCCAGCTCGAGCTACATAAGACTCTGTCTCAAAATAAAAGTAAAAGTAAAAATAGGGACTAGAGAGACTCACAAGCATGAAGACTATATTTCAGATTAACTTTTAGAATAGTAATGTTATGTTCATGTGATCATACATAAAAAATAAAAATAAAAAGTCTGTATCCTGGTTGGTGATTATAATCACCAGATTACAAACATGCATATGTAAAAACTGCATGTAACCACTCACATACCTATGAACATAGACAGAGGCAGGAGTAAAAGTAAACTAGTGAAGTCAGTAGAATCTGTAGTCTAGTTACTAATATGCCAGTATTTCTGGTGTTGGTATTGGATTATGAATCTGTGACATGTTACCACTGAGGGAAGCTGAACAAATGTATATAAGGCTTTGTATTCTTTCATTATTATTACTATTTTCTAGCAGTATGTATGTGTGTACGTGGATGTACACACATGTGTGTGGGTGTACTCAGAGTCTTAGAAGCCAGAGGCATCTGATCCCCTGAACTTAGAGTTACAGGTAGGTGTGAGCCACCCAACAAGGGTACTGGGAACTGGGTACTGGGAACTGAACTCAGGTCCTCTGGCAGAGCGGAGAGGACTCTTAACCATCAGGTCATTTATAAAGCCCCACTCTATACTCTTTTGTACATTTTTATGAATTTACTATTTTAAAACAAAAAGTTCACAATAAAATAATCTGTTTCTTGTGTGCATTGTATTAAAGTTCAAGATGAGTTGTAACAACATGGCAGATTAGGAAACTGCAGATCCTGCAAACACACATTATTAAGTAAACAACTAGAAACAGCTAAAATTGTTTTATAGATGCTTTGGAAATCTTAAGGGAGGCCACAAATACTATTAATGCATGGAACTCAAAGCAGCAAGTTTCCTCCAACACCATTGCTGTGTTTCTGCATTTACAGCCTGTAGATATTTTCTGTAGACTGCATCAGCACACAGAAAACCCTGATGTGCAAAATAAACAATGGCTTCTCATTCTCGTTCAGTGGAAAGGCATGCAAAGTTCTATGATCTACGTCACTTTCTGCACTCAGAGCATGCCCCGTCTCTCTCTGATGATTTCCTCCTCCTCTTCCTTCCTCCTCCTTTCACCCTCTCACCTACCTTCCCTTTCTTCCTCTTTCCCTCCCTCCTTCTTTGCCTTCCTCCTCCTCCTCCTCCTCCTTCTTTTCTCTGTCTCTGTCTCTGTCTCTGTCTCTGTCTCTGTCTCTGTCTCTGTATCTTTCTCTGTCTCTGTCTCTGTCTCTGTCTCTGTCTCTGTCTCTGTCTGTCTCTGTCTGTCTCTGTCTCTGTCTCTGTCTCTGTCTCTCTCTGTCTCTCTCTCTCTCTCTCTCTCTCTCTCTCTCTCTCTCTCTCTCTCTCTCTCTCTCTCTCATTCTCTCCCTCTCTCCCCCCCCCTCTCTCTCCCTCTCTCCCTCTCTCTCCTAGCCTTACTACACTGCCAGTATGATTTTCCTTGAACATGTCAGGCACTATTTTTCTTCCAGCTCTCTGTACTGGCTCTTGCCTTCATCTAGAACACTCTTCTCTAAGAAATCCTTCAAGTTTGGTGAAAACTTTTTTGTTGCCTTCCCAATAAGACCACTTCGTTAAAGTGACAGGTTCCCCCCAATTCCACATACACATACACATTTCCTAATCTCATCCCTACTTACTTTATCTCTGGTATGTGTCATCCAATAAACTGTGTTCCGTCACTAACAATGTAATTCACATTAAGGCAGAAATTTTCATCCGCTTTAAACACTGTATATCCCTCCAACAGGAAATAGTACCTGACAAAAAGAAAGCACTCACTAGCATATGTGGAATGAATGACTAGATAGAAAATTAAAAAGGAAAAAATCAAAGAAAGGAGAAAGAAAATTCTTTAAACATTATTCTAAACTCAAATACAGCCAAATTATGGTAATTTCCAGTGGTTTTTGTTTTCTTGTTCTCTTTATTGTTGCTTCCATTGATGGAGTAGAAAGAGATTAATTTTTTTAGAGTACTTATAATATTTTCAAAGTGTTTTTATAGCTAAAACACTAGATTACATCTCTAGTCATTTCTACAAAAAAGTGCTAATCTTATATTTGCACTTTACTTTTCATTTACATTAAAATTGTACAGAAAATAACCCGTTTACTTACCAGATGACCAAGACCTCTGAATTACTCTATCTTAAGAAGACTGGACTTATCGCTGGCTTTCTCTTGAGTATTTCTATGCTTTTGTTCAAGATTTTCTCTTCATCAGAAGGGCTTTCTCTCTATAACTACATAAATGCCACTGAGTGTTAATGCCCAGAGTTCATGATATAGCATGGGAGCATGTGATAATTGTGTCTCCTTTCCTGAATCCTACTATTTTCCCACTGAGTAGTTCACCTGTATCAGCCTGCTACTTGTAATGTGAAGAAGGCTCAAAAATATACTTTTAACTGGGAAGGAAGTGCTTTATCAGAGCCTGCCTCAAACTCACCCCCATCTCCATTGCCAAGAATTTGACTGTGAACCATTCCTATCACATGGTGGGAGCTCTATTACTATTTGCTAGTTGAAAAAAAAAAGGTGGAACAATTCTGACTCTCTGTGTACACAGAGTTGAGTTTATTATAAATACAAAATGCCTGGAACCATTAAGGAATGGAAACTACATCGGAGCTCATCCACTGAGTTAGAGTCAACACCATGCCACAACAGGTTTCCACATTCTATCTTGTTTCCACATTCTCTCAACGTACAGACTCCGAATTGCCTCGAGCACTACTCCCACAGTATGCTCATAGCTTGTATGATAGGTTTGCTTTGTGAGGAGCTCCTTTGTGTGTAGCCATGGCAGTGTTGTCTACTTCTTACTTAAAGTGTCTGGAGGACTAGGGTTGTGAAAACTAAGTTGCTGTACAGTGCCTTGCTTTGCATGCAGAGAACCATGTATATTTACAGACATTGTTTTTTTGTTGTTGCTGTCGTTTATTTTTGTTGGTGGTGTTTTGACGGGGTCACTATGCCTAGCCTAGAATCTACAATTCTCCTCCTTTAACCTTCTGAGCACCAGCACTACCGATGTATGGTACCACACTTGGCTAGTTGGAAGTTTTCTGGTTTGGTTTTGTTTATATGTTTGTTTTCATTTTTGAGACAGGGTTTCTCTGTGTAATGGCCCTGGCTATGCTCTAACTCACTTTGTAGACCAGCTTGGCCTTGAACTCATAGAGATCTGCTTGCCTCTGCTTCCCAAGTGCTGGGATTAAAGGTGTGTGTTATTATGCCCAGTTCAGTTAGAGTTTTTAAATTTAATTTTTTATTTATTCATTTTACATCACAATCATAGCCCCTCCCTCTCTCTTCCTAGTCCCACCTTCCCTCCCTCTTCCCTATATCCTGCCTCCACTACATCTCAGAAAAAGGAAGCTCCCCACCTGCCCATCTTAACACATCAAGTAGCATCAGGACTGAGTCTGTCTTCTACCACAGTGGCCTGTCAAGGCAGTCCCACCTAGGCGAAGTGATTAAAAAGCATGCTAGAAAGTCCTTGTCAGAGACAGTCCCACTCCCCTTACTAGTGGACACATGTGAAGCACAAGCTGTGCTGGGGGCCTAAGTCCAATCCATACATGGTCCGCGTTTGTTGCTTTAGTCAACATAACCTCCCCGCAGGTTAGTTGGTTCTGTTGATCTTCTTGTGGGGATCCTGTCACCTCCAGTTCTTTCTGTCTTTCCTCCCACAAGGCTCTCTGTGCTCCACTTAGAGTTTTTACGCACCATGATCAGAACAATTCCTCTGTTTCTTTTTTGTTTGGTTGGTTTTTTGTTTTATTGAGACAGGGTTTTTCTGTGTAGCTTTGGTTGTCCTGGACTCACTTTGTAGACCAGACTGGCCTCGAACTCACAGCGATCTGCTTGCGTTTGCCTCCTGAGCGCTGGGATTAAAGGTGTGCACCACCACCACCTGGCTCCTCTGTTTCTTCTAGGAAGCAAAACACCCTTCAAATTAAGCTAGAATAAAATTATAAAATTATAGACTCCCAACTTAACATATAAACGTAGCTTTGGCCCTGAAATCTGAAAATAATGGAGCCAAGGATTGTCTGCAAATCTATTTTCAACTGCAGTTTAGACACCAATGATAGAATTCCTGTCACCATTTTATATGGAGAGAAGTATGCTGTGGAGGTGCTGAAAATATACAGGATACAAATGTGGTGCATCTTGCACATTTTATGTCACAATTTCCAGCTATGATATGATACATGTCCAAGTTTTCCATGAAAGAAGGCATATTCCTCTCTGGGTTTGTTGAATGCTGACAGAATTCAGCCCACATGCCATTAATCTGATCTATTTTAGGCCAAAATTTCCTTCATTGTTAATTGGAAATGTAGAGCATGTTCTAATATAAAGCCTGGTGAGGAGTTTCTTTAAAGCTCTTTCTTAGACTGTGTGTCTGTCTGTCTCTCAGATACGCACGCACGCACACACACACACACACACACACACACACACACACACACACACACACACACATATATTCTGATAAAAGATTTGAAATCAAGTTCACATCCCACTTCAGGTCTATATAAGTTTATTTGTCATGTAAACACTCCAAGAAATTAATACACATTTAAAAAGTGGCTCAACTAGTGTTGGATGGCATTTTACTCTGAATTCAAACATTTAATCCAAGACTGTCAGGAGGTAAAGAAAAGGTCACATGTCTAGGAGCACACAAAATTGGAAGATTATTGAGAGTTCTGCCTCCAGCAATGCAGATGCCTTTGAGTTACTCATGCTTCTTTTAAGTAACCCCTTGGCCAGATTCCTGTTGGTAACCCAAATAAAACCATCATTGGGTCACCCCAAAAAATAAAATAATAAATAAATAAATAAATAAATAAATAAATAAATAAATAAAAAATAAAAAGTGGCTCACATGTCAGCTGGTTTCAGTTTCTTTTCTGACACAGCCCAGATTGGCCCAGAAGTCATGATCTTCCTGCTTCAGGTTCTCAATTTGTTTTTTCTTTTATCAGTTCATTTCAAGTAAGTTTTTAATAAACTTTCCATCATATCCTTTAGAAAGAGTGTAGAGGATTTAAATGTAGACTCAAACTCAGATCAGGAATAAAACTATCAGATTAACATTTTGAAAAATATTTATTTTAAAATTATGCATGTGATGGGAGTATGAGCACATGGAGGCAGGTTGCCATGGAGGCTAAGGGTATTGGGCCCTCCAGAGCTCGGGCTATGGAGAGTTGTGAGCTGCTTGATGTTGGTGCTGAGAACTGAACTCAGGTTCTCTGCAAGAGCAGTACTCACTCTTAACTGTTGATCTCTCTTCGACAACTTCATAAAAACTTTTAAATAATGATAAACATGTCCAAGTTAAAGCAAGCTAACATTTTATTCTAAACTTAGAGCATCATAAAAGTAAGATAAAATAGCATTTGGCTCATTGCTGTGTCTTTCTCACTTTTTTGAATGGCTTAAGTAGTGAACACACACACACACACACACACACACACACACACACACACACAAACACACATTTATTTTCTGGGTAATCTTGGCTGTCCTGGAACTCACTCTGTAGACCAGGCTGGCCTCAAACTCACAGAAATCTACCTGCCTCTTCCTCCCAAGTGTTGAGATTAAAGGGCTGTGTCACCGCTGCCCGTTATAAGTACTGTAATCTTGATATTACACAGAATATACATTCTTCCAGGGCCTAGAATCTAGACAGACATGTCATTCTTTTTTATTTCTTAATATATTTAAAATGTATTATGTATTTATGATTCTTTTTGTCCATGACTTTGAACATTCCAAGATTAACATAAATTGAATTTGCAGCAAGTTCATCCATACTAAGTAAATGTCAAAGGGAGCCTTCAAGAAAAACAAACAAACTCAGAATTCAGTTAAGGAAATAAAGAACACTGGTAAAAGTAGCTATATGGGTAAATATAAATTAGAATAAATTCATTTTTCATCATTATTGTTTTTCTCCTATATGATTAAAAAGACAGAAACTCATGATGCAACAGATTTAAATCTAACTTGGTGGTATACAATATAGAAAGATATACCTTGTGACAACACCAATAAGGGGGAAATAGCAATATATATGAGCCAAGTTTTTATGTACTATTGACATTAATAGCGATCTGAACAAGGTTATAAGCTACTAAAATTTACTAAAGAAAAAAGGAAAAGAAATGGGAAATGGCTGAAAACAGTAAAAAAAAAAACCCTCTCATTTAACACAAAGGACAGTAGCAATGGGCAAACAAAGGAACCGAAAAATGTAAATTATAGAAGAAAACACAGCAAAATGAAAAACAGCATCTTTTTAGTCATAAATGTCACTCAGTGACAGAGTGCCTAGAGTATACATGATGCCTGGATTCCATCTTCAGTGCTGGAAAAAACAAGAATACTTGATATTCTTAGTTCTGAACATGTTCAAAGACTAGCAAAATCAGCCTTATGTGGAAATTTTTAGATATGTAGTTTGTAGGACCACCATCCTAAATCCACAGAATCACAGGCTCTGGGGATTTGGTCTGGCTATCCACATTTTAATGTGTTCTCAAGGTTATCCTGGATGGACACCAATGGCAAAGATGGGATGAGAAATGAGGAAAGTATCAATTCTACCTCTTTTTCCTAGTAGACTATAATCCCCAGTGCCTGTTATAGAAACTCCTAAAAAACTATGACTTCAATCCTTCCTGCAAATTGCAGACACATAGAACCTAGGCAATCAAAGCAAAAAGATTACAAACTCAAGGCTGACCTGAACAATGTAATAAGACCCTGTCTCAGAAAAAAATGTAAAGTACTCTGTAGGGACTCTGAATTATTCTTGAGTATGGTACTTCCTCATTAGCACTATAACAAGGATTAGTTTTACAGATTAAATGGGGATCCTTTTAACTGCTGCTCTCAAAAGTCTGAGATGGAGCTCAGCTATCTGTTTTAAGCAAACACCTCAGATCACAATCTAAGGACAACTACTGTACATTAATGTTTTAAACCATGACTCATAGGAAAAATTCATTTCATGCATGTACATTTATGTGTAAGTATAAGCACACATAAAAGTGTGAATGCACAGAAAGTCTTCTTGAAATACCACCAATCTTTTTTCTTTTAATTATATACTATTTATTATAGTATTTTCTATTCTATTTCCCTTTTTAAAATACATATTTTACCTTTTAAGGATGGTTTCATGATTAAATGGCTCATGACCCAGTAAAAAGAACTGTACAAAATTTATCCAAACTACTTAGGTCCATCTATGTGATGTCAAGTGACTCCACCCTATTTGGATTGAGGACCAATGGGTTAGAAAGGGAAAGATGGAAATTATTATTCTTATATCCCTAAAGGCTAGGGAAATGTTCATTGAAAAAAAGACCACACTTAAGATATAGTTCTCTAAAACAAAGAGAAGTTAAGGTGTAGAAGCACCATCACAAGTCAATTTTTTTATGTTTTGAAGTTTTCCCAAAGGAAAACACTATTTGATTCCTAATTTAACATTTCAATAGTATGTTTCAGATACTCAATATCTGGAAGGCTGGTAGCTAATTTTTTATGATAACCAAGTACTATCTTATAAATGTGAAATAAGTAATGGTTTTATTGAAATGAATTTATTGCAACTTAAATGAAAATAGTCTATTGAAATTAATAAAACAAACAGTATGCATTTTGTGGGGTGATAGTAAGAAAGTGAGAATATTGCACACCTGATAGTAAACTAAAAGATTTAAAATATTACTAGGCTTCATTGGTGATTTGGTGTCATAATTACTGATGAGGAAATATATTACATTTTATTGTGTGACTTAATTAGCAACCCCATGAGACAGCACCTGCAAATCCTTATTTAATGATTCTTTATTCTCAATAGGAACATGAGTACAGCAAGCGAGGCATTCAGAGAGTAAGTTATTTTTTATCAGTTCTCTTATTTTTTAAGATTATAACCCAGTTATTTTTGTTTATTTAAGCCAAAGTCAGAAATATTTTTTATTTTAAACATTGTTTTGTTCTTTAAATCTTCCCTTTTATTAAAAATAAATTCTTTCTCATACAATATATCCTGATTACAGCTGCCCTCTCTTTACTCTTCCCAGTTATCTCCACCTCCCTACACATTTGATATCCACCCTTTCTGTTACTCATTAGAAAAGAACAGGAGTAATACTCTATTGTGCAAATGTACATTTTCTTTAACAATTCTTCTGTTGAGTGACTTGTAGGTTGCTTCCAATTCCTAGATATGATGAATAAAACCGCAATGAACATGACTGAGCAAGTGCAATTTTGTAGGATTGAGCATCCTTTGACTACATGCCCAGAAATCTTATAGCTGTACCTTGAGATAGATCAATTCCCATCTTTCTACAAATCGCCATAGTGGTCGCCATAGTAGCTGTATAAGTTTGCACTCCAACCAGCACTGGAGGAGTGTTCCCGTTACTCCACATCCTTGCCAGCATGAGCTATCACTTGTGTTATTGATCGTAGCCATTCTGAAGGTGTAAGATAGAACCCCGAAAGAGTTTGATTTGCATTTCCCTCATGGCTAAGGATGCTGAACATTTCTTTAACTGTTTCTTAGTTTTAATTGACTTATCTTTTTAATTAATAGCTAGTTATTTTTTAGTTCTTTATAGACTTTGGATATTAGACCTCTATTGATGTATAGTTGGTAAAAAATATTTTTCCCTTCTGTAGGCTGCCACTTTGTCCAATGGATAGTGTCCTTTGCCTTACAGGAGCTTTTCAGTTTCATGAGGCCCCATTTAATAATTGTTGATTTTTTTTAAGTTTTTAAAGAATCTTTTATTTTTTTAGTATGTGCGTTACAGGAAACAAAACACAAGAATCCAAGAACTAAGTCACAAGCAGCTCAGCTGGTGTGTCCTTCTAGATTCTGTAACTTGTACATACACTTGGGTAATTGATATTATGCAGCATGTACCATGCTTTCCCCCACATCGTGAATATTCACCAACTAAAAACTCCACACTACATGAGCATTTTTATTCCCAAGAGTACACCGTGCCATCTCAACCTGTCAGACAAATTTGCAATCCTGTCTTCCTTGGCAAAACTTTCATAGAAGACAAAAATTGCAGCAGGCCTCTAGATAGACGTATTGGCAAAGTTACAGTTAAATTCTGCATTCCCTCAGTGCTCAGCTTACAAGGAAACACAAAGCAACAGACCACATTAAGTACAGCATTCTTAAATTTATCATCAGATCTGTATACTAACATATGAGGAAGAAAGAGTGTTCCTGTTCAATAACTGTATTCCTACAGAGTATCTGAAAGATGCACCTATGGCAGGGCCTCTCAGGATGTCAGTTTTTCTTTCTTTTTCTTTCTTTTTTTTTTTTTTTTTTTTTGGTTTTTTTGAGACAGAGTTTCTGTGTAGCCTTGGCTGTCCTGGGCTCACTTTGTAGACCAGACTGGCCTCGAACTCACATTGATCTGTGAGCCTCTGCCTCCCAAGTGCTGGGATTAAAGTCCACCACAGCCCAGCTAAGATGTCAGTCTCAACACAGCACTGCCGCTCTTGCCCCGGAGCCGCTCTCTGCCCCTCCACAGTCAGCCTAGCAACATGAATTAACTCACACAGTCCAGACATGGCTTTTCTGTCAATTCTACCATATCAACTAGCTGTCCTTTTAGCCATATACTCTCCTTTAGAACATTTATAAACGTGAGTGTTTTACCAGAAATGCACATATGGCCCCCTGGGTACAGTTGTAAACTGTCCTCTGCATGTGGGGGCTCTAGCAAAACCCCTTCCCTACCCATCCTCTCCTCCACACTACTCTCAATGTGCAGATGCAAGAGATAGGATTAACAAGGGCCACGCCAAGAAGACAGCCCTACCAAAAGGCTAGCAGCACAGTGTTTTGCTACTTCTATTATCCTTTGGGCAGTGGGACTTACCCTCTAATATCTGGCACCAACAACTAAATGCACACCTAAACAGTGGCTAGACAACCCGTGCCAGCAGGTACAGTGCCTTTTTCTGAGCACTAGTCCTTCCCCCAGCTCACCTACACTACCTGGTTAACAGCATCTGCTCAAAGACCAAGTTGAACAATTCCGTATCTCCAGTGTAACCATCCGTATAAGAGACAAAACAGTCCTTGAAGGTGGTGTCAACCTCTATTTTTACCATGCTGCGCATTTTTTACATATATAAATTAGTGAGAACCACTACACTTGTGTGGAGGCTAAAAGATCCCAGAATCCAATTTCCCCTTCTAACATGTGGATCCTGGAGATCAAACTCAGGTCCCAGTTGGTGGCAAGCGCCTTTACAGGCTGAGCCACCCTACCAGTCTGTTATGCACATTTCCTTACTATTTAGAGACAAAGTCTAGATAGCCCTGGCTGGCCTGGAACCCAGAGATCCATCTGCCTCAGCCTAGAAGTTAAGGCATGCATTACCACACCAAAGTCTATTATGTACTTTGAAGACTAAAGACTAGATATTTCCAATAAGGACATTGGTTTCCCAGCATGTGTACAGTGCAGTGAATAAACTGCAAATACCTAAGAAAGGCTACAGTCAGAAACTGCTTTCTAAGTGGCAATGTTCTGGTCTAGACCCTCTTCCATTTCTCTGAACCCAGGGTTCAGGTTCTGTAACTGTCATGTTTTTGTGGGGATGGATATTAACAATTTCACTCCTTAAGTGGTTTGGGTTTTGTTGTTTTCTATGTAGCCTTGACTGTCCTAAGTTTTTTTTGAAGAATTTTTCCCCTATGATTTTTTTTTTTTTTTTTTGGCTTTTCGAGACAAGGTTTCTCTGTGTAGCCTTGGCTGTCCTGGACTAACTTTGTAGACCAGGCTGGCATCGAACTCACAGCGATCCGCCTGCCTCTGCCTCCCGAGTGCTAGGATTAAAGGCATGCATTACCACACCCAGCCAACAAGTCTATTTCTCAACACAGTATTTCTCCAATTAAAAAAAACTATTTACAAACTATTCTACTACTACTACTACCTTTAAATGTATCAAGCGCCTGCAAATGTCCAGGAAGACTAGGTATTTCAGGTAAGAACATATCTGCTATTCACACAGCACTGGTAAATACAACTGTATGCAAAGCAATGGTTACCATCTGAGGTATCTTCTAAGTATAACCATTTGGGCTTTGACCCACTTTCTTCCCCCTTCTCTCTGCCTTCAAACCAGTAGACAAATATAAGCATGTTATGCTTAGAAATAGCTGAGCAAATTCTTAACCCAAGTCATTTACAGAACAATCTTTTCTATGAATTTTTGGTTTGTTGGTTTGGTTTTTTGGAGACATGGTTTTTTTTTTAATGTAGCCTTGGTTGTCCCTTTTCTATGAATTTTAACAGCATACACTATGTGTTAATTTTACCACTTTGTCATACATTGCCAACTTTTTTAACATCTAGAGTCTAGATGTTGAAAATTTTGGACATATCTGTCCATTATATACAGTATACATAAAGCAAAACAAAATGCAAATATATAGAAATGGCATCTGAAAAGGTCTCATATAAACACAAGCTACATGACCTTCGTTGCTGCCTCCCAGCACCTCCTCTAAGCCACTCAGCAAGTACAGACAGTGCTGCTCAGAGGACTCCTATAATTCCACTCCCAAAAGACAGTGCTTCGTGAATTTTAGCAAAAAGATATTTACAAAGTGATATTTACCTCCTCTACATTTAACATATGTTGGGCACTTCTAAACATCTAGACAGACCAGATGTTTCAAGTAAGGACAGTTGTCCACTATGTACACAGCAGTCCGTCCAGTAAACGGGGCACACATGTAACAAGAGTAAATTTAAAAATTGAATACAAAAAGCACAAAATGCATCATTCTACTAATTCTACTTTGTCACACACTGGCGACCTCTTTAACACCTGGAGTGACTAGATGTTTTAAATTAGGACTCCTTTGTCCTGTATATATACTACGGACACCACAAAGCCAAACAATGGGCTATATGGTTCGTCTTCCACCCACAGAGCAGAGGCTCAGAGCTCTGCATTTCCTCCACACAAGCACAATGTGGTCAACGCAGGAGAGGTTTGCCTATTCCTCCCCCAAACAATACTTTATGTGAATCCTAACAAAAATCGTATTTACATAATGTTTTACTACTAATTGTAAAATATATCAGACACTTCAGAGCATCTAGAAAGTCATTTCCAAAAAAATACTTGGCTTTTCACACACACACACACACACACACACACACACACAAACACAGGTGAGGGTAAGAAATGAGGAACAGAATGCACACGCAATACAATAGTTAGAATTAAAAAAAAAAAGACGTCTTCTTCATGCGACCAATCTGGCTCCAGACCTCCTCCTCCTCCTGCTGCTGGGTCTACTGAACAAACAAGGACGAGTGTCGCTCCTGTGGTCTTTCTAGAGGCGGCCTAAACAATTCCATTTCAAAGTCACTTCTAGAAGACATGTCTACGATGTTGTCTTGTTTTAAAGATGACTGGGTACACACGTGATTTCCTACCTCTACCCTGCGTCAGCAATCTCTACAGCTAGATGTCCAGATTCAGCCAAAAAGTCTCTTTAAAAGGTTAGGGAGAAAGGTTGAGAGCAGCTTTTTCATATTATATACACAGACCTTCTAAGGCGGCGGCTAAATCTTCGCCAGCGTTTCCTACTGGCCGCAAGTGGCTGTCAGGTCCTGGCTTCTGGCCCGATGATCAGTCGTTCCTCTCGCCACTGTGTGGGACTCCGCTCACCTTCTTCCGGTTGGTCCAGGGCTCTGCTTGCCTAGGTCTGAGGGCTCGTCCATGCGCCGGCCCCCTCCCAGCGATGGCTGAGTGTTCCTGTGCAGGCCCCCGCCTAGGGCAGCAGAGGCCCCCCAAAGGGCCACCGGGAGATGTCCTTGAAGGCCTATCTTGGGCTTCTTAGTGGGCCCAATGGAGTCCAAGGAGACCTAGCGAAGGCCGCCGCCATCGAGGCGCTTCGATGATGGAGAAAGGGTCTCTGCAGGATCGCGGCTCGGCTGGGCCAGTGGCTGCTGCGATGGTTCGGACTCCTGGCGTCCACAGGACTGCCCCCCCTGGCCCCCCTGCACACCCATGTAGGCAGGAGCAGTGGAAGGGCTGGGGGTGGGGGCAGGCAGCGGGAAGGAGGCCACACTCTCTAGCTCTCTGCATTCTCTGCCGGAATTTAATAATTGTTGATCTTAATGCCTATGCTATTGGTATTCTGTTCAGAAAGTCTTCTGTGTTCAAAAATATTCCCCAATTCAACTTATATCTGGCTCAATGCATGTAAGCTCAATTTTCTTAACAATTATATTTTATTATGAACTTATCAAATGAGCCTACCTCCCTCATTACCCAACTAGCATAAACCTAAGGAAAAGGAGGATTGAAGAACACAAAAACGAAACCTTCTGGGTATTAGTTCCCCGGAATGATTCTCCTGGTGCCATCAATGGGATTTCTTCTGCTGGAACTTGGAACATCTGGAACCTGAACCTTAGCTGGACCCCAGAGCCCTGGAGTGGGTCTCTTGAGGAGCATCTTGAAAGTCAGCCATGAACAGCCACTAAATCCCAAGTCTCCAAAGACCACACCCCCTGTTTTGGGCTCACATTTATATCTCCTCTCAGAATTTGTTCAAGGATGCTTTTCAGTTGGTAACAGCCAAGTTTTATCTCTCCTTCATCTGCATCTGGTTTTATGTTGAGCTCTTTGAGCCATTTGAAGTTAAGTTTTGTGCAGGGTGAAAAGTGTAGATCTATTTACATTTTTCTATATGCGGACATCCACTTAGACCAGCGCCATTTGATAAAGATGCTGTCCTTTGTCTCTCTGGATTCTTTATAAAAAATTATGGTGTCCATAGTTGTGTGGATTTATGTCTGGATCTTTGATTTGATTCTATTGATCAACATGTCTGTTTTTATGCCAGTGCCATGTTTTTTATTATTATTATAGCTTTATAATACAACTTGGACTAGGGAACAGTGTGACCTATGGCGGTTATTTTTATGTTCAGGATTGTTTTATTTATCCCAGGTTTTTTTTGGTGTGTGTGTGTGTGTGTATGTGTGTGTGTGTGTGTGTGTGTGTGTGTGTGTGTCCATATAAAGCTGAAAAATGTCCTTTCAGGATTTGTGAAGAACTGTGTTGGAATTTTGATAGGGATTGCATTGAATCTGCAGATTGTTTTTGGTAGGATGACCATTTTACTATGTTAATCCCATTGATCCATGAGCTTGGTAGATATCTCCATCCTCCTATATCTTCTTCAATTTCTTTCTTCAAATCCCTGAAGATTTTTATCACTTAAGTCTTTCATTTGTTTTCTTAGAGTTACTCCAAAATGTTTTTATATTATTTAAGGCTATTGTGAAAGGTACTATTTTCTTGATTTCATTCTTAAGTCTTGTCATTTTTTTGTTGTTGTTGTTGAGTTAATCTTGCATCCAGCTATTTTGCTGAAAGTGTTTATCAGCTGCAGAGTTCCCAGTCAGAATTTTTGGTGTCATTTATGTACATCTGCTATCATGTGCAAAGAGAGATACTTTTAATTCATCCTTTCCAAGTTGGATCCCCTTGATCTCCTTCAGCTGTCTTGCTGCTCTACCTAGAACTTCAAAAACTATATTGAATAGTTATGGAGAGATTGTCTTGTTCTTGATTTTAGTGGGTTTGGTTTGAATTTCTCTCCATTTAAGTTGATGCTGACTATAGGCTGGCTGTATAGAGCCTTTATTGTGTTTAGATATGGGCCATATATGCCTGATCTCTCCAAGATTATTATCATGAAGGGGTGTTAGATATTCAAAAGCCTTTTCAGTACCTATTAAGATGATCTTGTGTTTTTTCTTCAGTTTGTTTATATGGTGGATTACCTTTATTGATTTAGATATATTAAACCTCCCTTGCATCTCTGAGATGAAGCCTACTTGATCATAGTACATGATCTTTTTGATGTATTTTTGGATTTGGTTTACGAGTGTTTTATTTAGTACTTTTGCATCTATATTCATAGGGGAAATTGGTCTGTAATTCTCTTTTATTGTTAAATCCTTATGTGGTTTTGGTCACAGGGTAACTGTGTCTCATAAAACAAATTGAGCAGTGTTGTTCTGGTTCTGTTCTGTGGAAAAGTTTCAGGAGTATTGACATTAGCCCTTTTTTTGAAATTCTGGTAGAATTCTATGCTAAAACTACCTGGCTCTTGCTTTTTCGCTTGTGAGACTTATAATGATTGCTTCTATTTCCATAGGGGTTATGGGTCTGTGTAAATTGCTTCTGATTTAACTAGCAAGTGGTATGTATCAAGATAATTATCCATTTCTTTTAGATTTCCAATTTGGTGGGATACAGGTTTTTAAAGTATGTCCTTGTAATTTTCTGAATTTTCTCCATGTCTGCTGTTACGTCCCCCATTGCATTCCAGATTTTGTTAATCTCAATATTCTCTTTCTGTCTTTTAGTTAGTTTGAATAAGCATTTGTCTGTCTTGTTGATTTTCTCAAAGAACCAACTTTCTGTTTCATTGATTCTTTGTATTGGTCTCTTTCTTTGTACTTTATTGATTTTAGCCCTCAGTTTTATTATTTCTTGCCATCTACTCCTTTAGGGTGCAATTTCTACTTTTTGTTCTAAGGCTTTCAGGTATGCTGTTAAATTGCTAGCATGAGATCACTCCAGTTTTGCTTGTTTGTTTGTGGGGGTTTTTTTTTGGTAGAAGGAATCCCTTGTGTGTTGTACAGATGCAACATCTGTCAATTAAAAACGTATGGCCTATGGCTATGGCAGGAAACAGGTGGGACATCTGGCAGCCAGAAGGGATTATGGGATAGAGCCTGGATCATGAGATTCAGAGGCCAAGATGTTGAGAAAATGGACACATGGTACCTGAGTTCAGGTAACCAGCCATGTGGCAGAATGTAAGTCAGTATAAATGGATTGTGTTAAGTTAGGAGCTAGTTAGAGAAAAGCCTAGGTGTATGTCATAGGTATTAGTAAAATAATAATTGAACCTCATGAATTGTTTCTCTGGGAACTTAGGGCAAGAGGATAAACTCCTCCTTACATGCTGTATATTCATTTTCATTCAATTATAGGGAGTGATTTGTTCTTAATTTCTGTCTTGAACCACTTTTAATTTGTAAGAGAGTTGTCCAGTTTCCATAAGTTTATACATTTTCTATGGTTGTTAATATTAAATTTAATATGTGGTAGTCTGATAAACTTCAGGTTCTTGTATCTGTTGAGACTTGCTTTTTGTTTGACTATGTGGTCAATTTTTAAGAAAGTTCCATGAGGTGCTGAAAAGAAGGTATATTATTTTGTGTTTGACTGAAATGTTAAGTAAATATTTGTTAGATCCATTTAGTTTATAGCTTCAGATAACTCCCACATTTCTCTATTTAGTTGATGTCTGGATGACCTGTCTATTGGTGAGAGTAGGGTATTGAAATCTCTCATTGTCAGTGTCTAAGGATCAATATGCAATTTAAGCTGTAGTAGTTTTTCTTTTACAAGCTTGGGTACCCTTGGGCCACTCCACCTATTGATTGCCTGCATACACTACTAACTACATAAATCAACAGTGAGAAATTAGACAAATCTCTATATATCTATATATTTTATTATTCTTGTCATTGAACTAGTCCAGTGAGAATTGGAAAGAAGTTGGGTGTGGTAGTACTTACCTGTAATCCCAGAAGTATGGAAGTCCAGGCAGGTGGATCTGGACTCACCAACCAAGTCTGGGCTATATAAATAGAATCTGCAACAAAGAAAATAAACAGAAAACAAAGCAATAGAGGAAAATAATCCTATTATATGTATTAATATATTGATTTACAGTTACTAATACACATCAGGGAGGAAAAGGGGTGATTGCTTTTGATATATTCAACTTTCTTTTCATAGAATACCTTCCTTAATATTAAATATCAGTGAAGGTTCAGTTAGATCATTATAATGTCCAAAAGACGTGCTTAATACCCAAGATAAAAGAATGATTAGCTAACCTTCATATCTCTCTAAGTGTTATGATCATCTTGCAAAGAATTTACTGGAGTAAAAGTTTTTTTTTTGACACAGGGTTTCTCTATGTAGCCTTGGCTAGCCTGAACTCACTTTCTAGACCAGGCTGGCCTTGAACTCACAGTGATCCACTTGCCTCTGCCTCCCAAGTACTGGGATTAAAGGCATGTGCCACCACGCCTGGCAGAAACAAAAGTTTTTAAAGAAGATTTTCCTGTGTGGTCAGGTTGATTTTCAGGTCACCCAGTAACTTAGGCTGACATTGAACTCTAAGCACTGGGATTACAGGTGTGTTCCTCGACATCTATCTTCCAAAGTAAAAATGTCTACTTTCTCTTATCAACTCTTTTTGTGAAGAAATAACTGTAAAAATGTATTTGCTAGAAAATCTCAAAATAAGCACAATAGTAGTTGACCAACAATTTCCCAATGAAATTTTCTTACCTAAAAATCATGTAGAGCTGTTTTGTTTTATTTGTAACAAAAAATATGACCAACATTCTCCCTAAGTTGCTACTATGTTAAGCAAAAACATGCATGATGAAAGATGGAAAAGAACTTGCAGAAAGAGTCAAATGGTATATACTCACTTATATCTGGACACTAGCCCAAGAGGCATGTCCCATGAAAGTCTTCACTTACCAGGAAAGTGGGACAGAGGGTAGGCCATCCAATTGGGACTCTAGGTGAGAAAAGCATTGGAGAATGGCAAAATAGAAGGATCTAGAGGGTCCTAGAAACCTACAAGAAGAACATTATGATGGGCAGATCTGGGGCCAGGGGACCTGCTCAAACTATGGTACCAACTAAGGACAATACGTGCAGTAAACTTCAAACCCCTACCCAGGTCTAGTCAATGGACAGGACATTCTCCACAGTTGAGTGGAGAGTGGGGACTGATTTTCACACGTACTCTGGTGCCCCATATTTGACCACATCCCCTGGATAGGGAGGCCTGGTGGCACTCAGAGGAAGGATAGCAGGCTAACAAGAAGAGACTTGATACCCTATGAGCATATACAGGAGAGATAGTCCCCCTCAGTCACAGTCATAGGTGAGGGGAGTAGGGGGGAGCAAGAGGGAGGGAGGAATGGGAAGATACAAGGGATGGGATAACAGTTGAGATGTAATATGAATAAACTAATAAAATATATTTTAAAAAAGAATAAAAATGCTGTATAGATTAAAGAAAAAAAGAACTTCAAAGTATCATTACTACCTTTTTTTTTTTCATCACAGAGTTTGGCCAGACATAAACGTAGAAGAATTATGAGGGAATTCAATCATTTGTTGAAGCTTTCTTGTGTAGCAGAAAGAAAATCAGACATAGTCCCTACCCTAATGGAAGTGACATCCTACTTAGAGAATTTTTTAAAAGGATGACAAAAAAGAAGATTAAATCTAAAACTAAATGTATATAAACAGGTGGTGGTAGTACTGCAATGCTGATACAAAATGAAGCATGCAAAAAGATTGGCAGTGACAGAGGTATACTATTAGAGTTTTAGTGTAGTATTCTGCTACCAGGAAGGAGAGGCCTGTCTAATTAAGTATCCCTCTCATAGCCATGTAAAGAAAACATAGATGAAACAATTGACTATCTGACAGAATAAATTTGCTGACAGAGGGAACTTCAAATGCAAAGACCTTAAGGTAGGAGCATGTTCAATGAGTTTGAGGAATTTCAAAATCACTAAGTTCATGGAGTGAAGATTTGAGGAAGACAGTAGTAGGACATCAAGTTGGAGCTGCTAGGGGATTATTCTACAAGAGGCTTTGTGAACCACATTGGAAACTTAGAGTGACATGGGAAAATCCTAGATGATTCTGAGAAAAAAAATGATGACATAAAATCATCTGGCTTCAGTGTGGAGAAAAAGCTGTGGTGGGATGGGAACAGTATGGATCCAGGAGTCCTTCTGAGTGTATGCAAGTACTTAATTAAAAGATTATATTACCTTGGATGTAGGTAGTAATGATGAAGATGATGAGAAGTTTCTAGATCCTGAACTGAATGTTAGTCCAAATCAGTTTTGAGAAACAAAACTAAGAGCCAGATGTAGTGGTGCATGCCTGTAAATCCAGTATTCAGCAGCTGAGGCTGGAAAAACATGAATGCCAAGCTAGCCAGGGCATTGTCTGGCATTGTCTAGCAAGTGGAAAGCACTGAATTCAATTCATAGCCCCACCAAAAAAAGAGGAAAAAGACTATTGTTGACCTGTTGTAGAAAGAAAGTGGTCGTTAAGAAGAATGCTTTTACAATTAGAAGGCTTTGGTTTTTTTTTTTTTACATTTTTATTTTTACATATTTTATGGTCTTTTCTTTTCTTTCCTTACTCCTTTAAAATGGAAAAGAAAAAAGCCAGGCATGTTGGCACACTCTCTTAGTCCCAGTACTTGGGAGGAAAAGGTGGGCAGATCTCTGTGTTTTTGAAGCCAGTTTGGTCTATATAGTAAGTTTCAGGACTGTCAGGACTACATGATGATACATTGTCTCAAAACAAAACAAAACACACACACACACACACACACACACACACACACACACACACACACAAAAGAACAAGTAAAAAGATTTTAAATACACTGCCTTGTTATGTAGCCTGAACTGACTTTGAATTCACAAGCCTTCAGCCTCAACTTCCCTATACACTACATTTGTTGAGTATAGTGAAATGTCCTTTAAAGTTGGTATTTTAATCTAGTAAGAAATTTATTTGTTATTCTGTTCGAACTGTTACATTACTTTTAACTTATATTAAAGGAACTGGTGTGTTGGCGTGTCTGTTCAATGCCATCAGTATTAATTGGAAACACCCACACAATCACAAAAACACAGAAGGACAAACTGTGAAGGAGGGCACAACCAAGCTAAAAGCCAACTAGAAGACACTAGAAATGAGTCTGAAGAACATCTTCTAGTTCATAGAGCAGTATAATGGCAAGACAGTTAATACAATAAGCCAACAGAACAGGAAGTCACTCTGATTAATTTAACCTGCACAATAACATGAAAAAAATCAGCAAAATAAATAGATTTGCAATGCTCAAAGAACCCCACATAAGGATAAATCCCATCAGTGATAGTAATAAAGTCATAAAGCAACCTAACAAATGAAACAGCAGGCAAGCATTTTAAAAAGTAGTTCTATTAAAAAAAATATCATCAATGGCTTAGGGAGGTGGTTCAGTAGGTAGTAGCACTTCCTCTTGCGGTCATGAAGACCTGAGTTCAGATTACCAGGCCTCAAGTCAAAATTGGTTTCAGAGCTGCAGGTCTGTAGCCTCAGTGCTTGGCTGAGCAGAAGCAGAGGACAGAGATAGGATCAAAACAAGAGTTCACTGGCCAGCCAGTCAAACAGGAAAGAAGGCAACTCTGAATTCAGTGAGAGATCCTGTCTCGAAATAATAAAGGAAGAGAGTGACAGAACACAACACCTGGCATCTTCACATGCTCACACAGACATGTGCACCCACATACATTCATGCGTATACATACAAATAAAAATAAATTAAGTTAAAATATCATTAAGTCAAAGATTTGATAGACAGGATAAATTAAAAGTCTGAATATACCAAAAGTCTACAAAATGGGGTACTCTATCAAAATATAAGCAAGCCTGAGGACTTGAGGTCAAGTACCAGAATCCACACAAAAGACAAGTGTGATGGTGAGTGCCTATAATTCCAGGGCAGGGGAGGCAAAGCCAGGAGAATATCACGCCCTCAGCCAGGCTAACTGAAATGATGAGCTCTGGGTTTAGTGAGAGACACTGCTTCAAAAACTAATGTGGAAACAATTAAGGAAGAACTATGTCTAGAGGAAGGACAGCAGGTTACCAAGAAGAGACTTGATACCCTATGAACATATACAGGGGGAGGTAATCCCCCTCAGGAACAGTCATAGGGGAGGGGAATAAGGGGAAAATGGGAGGGAGGGAAGAATGGGAGGATACAAGGGATGGGATAACCATTGAGATGTAACAAGAATAAATTAATAAAGGAGAAAAAAAAGGAAGAACTATGTCAGAGTCTGGTTTTTACATGCACCAACACACATGGAAAACAGACACACATGTATAGGTATATACATACATATGTACAAAAATGAACACTCTCAAATATGCTAGTGGTAAATGATCATTAATAATCATATTGGCCCTATTTATTGTATTGTATATACTTCATTAAATGTTTTGCATGTAATAATATTTTTATTCTCATAGAAAGCCCATTAATTAAATCTGTCAGTGTCATCATAACTTTCGTCATTCTTTCAACTTCAGCAATTCAGAAAAGTCTTTCCTTATTGTCATAAAGCATAAATGACAGCGGACAAATTTGAACACCAGCACTGAGAATAGTTGCTAACCTATGATATTTCAAGAATAAGTGGATTGACTGAATAATTTTGTTCGGGGGAATATATTTAACCATTATGTAAAACAATTCAATTCAATAATAACCTCAGAAAACCACAGTAAAAATAATAAAATAAATTTAATCTAGCCAAAATCAGCAAAGACGAATTTTAAAAAAGCAAAGACATGATAACAAACAAAAGCAAACTCCAAATAGTTGGGTGAAATATGTAAAAATTGAAAACATAATCATGATCTAGTATAAATAGATTAAGTTCAACTAATTAACTAAAAACAGGTCTAGATCTAGGTCTGGGCCTTTACTTCTAGAAACCCTATCTCAATTTAAGGATGTTGGCACAATCTTTTAATCTCAGCATTCAGGGACAGCGACAGGTCGGTCTCTAGGAGTTCAGTGTAATCCTGGTCTGTATAGCAAGCTACAGTCAACCAGGGTTATATAGTGAGAGCCTGGCTTAGGGGGGAAAACCTATTTCAACAAAACAAGGTCTAAGACTCCATAAGAACGACATTCAAAGTTGACCTCTGGCTTTCACATGCACATACACACACATATGTTTGCACATGTATATCCACATAGGAAAAGGAAAGGAAAACTTCCTGAAAATCATCCCACACTGAAAACACTATGTCAACTGAGGAAGTATGAGCACAAATGTAGAACTAACTCCAAACAATTTTTAAAATATTTAAAATACAAAAGCTACGGGTTTATCCCAGGAAGCTAAACAGACAAACAAAAACAACAAATGAAACCATCATGTTGGTGCATGCCTTTAATCCTAGTAGTCAGGATGCAGAGGCAGGCAGCTTTTTTGTGAGTTTGAGGCCAGCCTGGTCCACATAGTGAGTTCCAGGACAGCCATGGACATCCCTAACTCAAAAAGGGTAAAATGAAAATAAAGATTGTAATGACAATATAGAGTCATATCAATAAAATGAAACTGAAGAAACTGGAATTGTCAAATGAAAGGCAGCCTTACAACACTAGAAAATAATCCAGCTTTTAGTAAAACTGCTTAATACTAAAAAATACAATAAAATGTAAAACAAGACTAAGGGTAAAGACAGAGACCTAGTCATCCATAGATTTTTTTAAAATTACAAATAAGTACCATAAATATTTATTTTTAGAATAGATAAAACTTATATCTTATAAACATTTAGTTTTACCTAATCAGCTCATGATAAAAATGGAAACTACAATGAATAATTAACTATTACAAATTTTAATCTTTAACCAAATGATCCTCAAAGTCAAAGAACACAAAGTTCAGATGATGCCTAAGTATTTTTTATTAATTCTAAAAATTCAGAAAATGAGAAACATCAATGTTATATATTCAAAAATAATGATAATAAATGATAATAATATTTCTGAGAAGCCTGTATTTTGAATATTTGAATAAACAGGTTTTCACAAATCTTAAAATATTAACAAATCAGAGATTGGGGACAAGGTAGCTGCTAATATATCAAGGGGACCTTAGTTCAAATCCCCAACACTTACATAAAAAGCGTAGAATAAGCACGTGTGTTTACAACCCTGGGGTGGAGACAATGAATCTCAGGAGCTAGATGATTAACCAGCCAGGCAAACAGTGACTTCAGGTTCAGTGATAGACCTAATCTCAAAACAAGATGAAGAAGCTAGAGAGATGTCTCAGTGGTTAAGAGCACTGGCTGCTTTTCTAAACTACCTGGGTTCAATTCCAAGCATTCACATAGTGGCTTCCAATCACCAGGGGATCAGATATCTTTTTCTGATCTCCAGGGGGCACTGCACATAAGTGATGCACATACATATATACATACACATACATACATACATGCATACATACATTCGTACATACAGGCAAAATATCCATATGTGTTAAAAATATAAATTTTATCTTTAAAAAGATGAACATGTACTACATACAAGCACGCAAATATGCATTCAGTATACATACAAAGAGGAAAGAGGATGGAGGAAGGGAGAGAAGGAGAGAGAATTCAGCTGCACACAATGTACACAACTGTAATCCAAACTCTTGGTTTGGGAGGCAGAGGTAAGTGGATAAAGAGTTTGAAGGCAACCCTGGCTACATAGTGAGTTATTGGACAGTCTGTTATACATAGTAAACTCTGCTTCAGAAACTCAACAAGGTAATGAAGAAAAAGATTAACAAATAGGGCATGATGGTTCACAGTAGTTCATACCTGTGATGCAGGCATGAGGATTGCCATGAGTTCAAGACCACCATGGTCTACACAGTAAGTTTAGGCCAGCCTTGACTACTGAGAAGATCCAGTAATTTATAAAAAGTAGTACTTCTTCACTACTGAGTAATAGGTTTTCTCTGTTGACAAAATGAGACACTTCAAGTCAGATTAAAGCATAAAAGCAGGTTTATTGGATGCAGCTCTTGGGTGGGTTCACTGGGCCCAAGGAAAGTCCCCATGGGGAGGGAGAAAGAGCGAAAGAGCATGCTGCTCTCACAGAAAGAGAAAAAAATGTAGAGAGAGGGAGGGAATCAAAAATCTCTAGATTATATAGAGCAACCCAGCCCCTGGGCGGGAAAGTGAAGAATAGAGGGCAGAGTATGCCAGCCATGCCCTCTAACATGTAGGGACTGAGGGATGCTGGGAGAACCTGGAGGCCAGGTGATTTTGGTGTGTTAAATATGCCACTCAGCTGTTTGCCCTGGGTCTGAAACCCAACATAGAGCACAATTGATCCTAGAAATTAAGGATGTTTAACATTCAGGGCTAGAGAGTTCAACAGTAAAAAAAACGAAACACCAGTTCTTCTTCCAGAGGACCTGGGTTCAATTTCCAGCACCCACAAAACAGGTCACAAACATCTATAACTCCAGTTACAGGGGATATGACACCCTCTCTGTCCTCTGTGGGCTCAGCACATATGATGCACAGATATATACAAAATATCTATCCATATAAAATAAAATTACTTTTTAAAAGAATATTCAAAATTCAAAATGTAATATATCAAATTACTACATTTTATGAACAGGTAAGGGAATAAAACCATAAATCATAAAAAAACGATGAAAAACTATCCAATTGAAGACAATATTAATTAGTAATTCTGAAATACCAGCTGGTGGAGATGGCTCAGTGGTCAAGTGCTCGCCACACATTCATGAGGACTTTAGTTAGATCCACAAAATCCACATAAAAATGTCAAGCATAGCAGCACGTACTTGGAACCCCAACACTGAAGAGGCAGAGAAAGGAGGGTGCCTGGAGCTTGCAGGCTAGCCAGGCTCGTGGAATTGGTGAGTTGCCTGGGTTCAACGGTCTCAAAAAAATCAAAATGGAGAATAATGAAGTAAAACATCTGAAATCCACCTCTGGCATCCACATACATGTGCACAAATGTGAACATGCATACACAAATGTGCTTGCACACATGTATATGTATGTATACATATGTAGGTGTAACATAGACACACAGAAACTTAACAAATTAGCATCAAATGGACTATATTTCTCTTTGGATAATGTACATACATGTGCTGAATTATATACATATAACACATCATTATATATATATATATATATATATATATATATATATATATATAATAGAACCTACAAATAAAATTATAGAATTCAATCAAGTCAAGTATATGAAAAGTAGCTCTTATTCAGTGTCATATTAAATACCATACTTAATTCAATAAAAAATACCCAAAGAACTAAGAATTATAAGAATTGGAAGCTGGAGAAATGGTTCAGTATTTAAGACTGCTTACTGCTCTTGAAGAGGACTTGAGTTCAATTCCCAGGCCCCACATGGTGCCTCACAACTATATCTAACTTTAGCTCCACGGGATCTTATGGCCTTGTGAACATCTATGTAGAGGAATTTTAATTAAGAACATGGCTGCTCTGGAAAGAGGTCACATCCAAAGACCTTCTAGGTCTGTGTGATCTGGCTAGATTACAGACACACCTTTAATGCCAGGAGACAGTGGCAAGCAGATCTCTGAGTTCAAGGTCAGCCTGGTATAGAGCAAGTTTCAGGAAAAGAAAAGCTTAGGTCCATGGGTGGTGGTACACATCTTTAATCCCAGGACTCAAGAAACAGAGGCAAGCAGATCTCTGAGTTCTAGTCAGTGCTATTTAGTTAGGTTGAGTCAGTGAGTTGAGAGACAGTGCAGTGGTGTTGAGTTCATGGAATTCAGAGGCAGTTTGAGATTTAAAGGCTGATGAGTGGATAAATTAATTTTAAAAAGCACATTACTCTTACAGTTCTCCCTCCCCCCATCTCTCTCTCCCTCTCCCTCTCCCTCTCCCTCTCCCTCTCCCTCTCCCTCTCCCTCTCCCTCTCCCTCTCCCTCTCCCTCTCTCTCTCTCTCTCTCTCTCTCTCTCTCTCTCTCTCTCTCTCTCTCTCTCTCCTCCCCACTTGCTTGTGAGTCAAGATGTGAGCTCTTAGCTTCTTGTATCTGCCAGCATGCCTATCACTGATTGTGATGGCTCCATTCTTCCATCTAGAGGGACTCTTATCCCTCTAGAACTATAAGCCAAAATAAGCTCTTTCTTCCTTAAGTTTCCTTGGTCATGCTGTTTTAGCACAGCAACAGAAAGTAACTTAATAAATAAATAAACCTGATAACCAGAGAGTGTCCGTTGCTGTGAAGAAACTGGCCATGTTTTGTTGTTGTTGTTGTTATTGTTTGGTTGGTTGGCTTTCTTGTTTTGTTTTTTGAGGAGTGTGAAAGATTTTGGAAAAGCCGGTGAATACTCTATGCAGAGCTTAAGGGGCAATCCTATTAGTAACTTGGAAGATAGTAGTGCTGAGAGCAAAGTGGACTATGAAGGCCCAGCTCACGAGATTTCAAAGATGAATATTAGTTACTTTGTTAGAGGTCATTCCTGTGGTATTTTGGCAATCTGGCTTCTATCCTTGTCCTGAGAACTTTCTCAAGGCACAATTAAATATACACTGATTTTTTTTTTTAGTGCAGGAAATTTCAAGGCAGCACAATATTGAATTGGTGGTGTGGTTACTGTTAGTAACTTATGCAAGTCTTCAGTGAAAAAGAGCAAGTCGGGCAGAAAGAAACAAAATGTACAGTTTGAAGAGATTAAAATGAACTCAATGTTGGAGTCAAGGACTGTGTTGAAAAAGATAAGGAGTTTAGTGCCCTCAAAGAGAGTCTACTTGTTTGGATCTGGAATAAAGAGAAGGATGCCCTCAGGGGAAGAGTCTACCTAATTAAGCTTCCAAACTGGGAAACGGCCTGAGGAGTTTTCTACTCCTAAACAAGCAACTCTGAGAAAAAGCTGCTGCCTGCTAATGTTATTGTCCATCAGGGAACTCCAAGGTGGCTGTAGAACGTGGTAGTATCACCTACTTGGTGATAGCTTTAGAAGCTTAGAGGACAGAAGTGAAGGAGTCATGGATCTTCTTCCATCATTTCAGACCTGTTGAGGCCAAGGCATCAGTGGCAGGAGAATTCCAGCATCCATGCTCTAATACTGCAGGTGTCCCCAAGAGGCCACTTCATGAAGCTGTGAGCATGGAGCTTGGATTTCAGTGGAGACCCAAAGATTTTAGGAATGCCAGAGCCATAAGATACCTGCCAATGAGAGCTGTACATAGAAAGTAGAGCCATCCTGGGGGCGGGGTGGGGAGTGAATGAGAGGAGGAAGGAGAGGGGGAGAGAGAGAGAGAGAGAGAGAGAGAGAGAGAGAGAGAGAGAGAGAGAGAGAGAGAGAGAGAGAGAGAGGATGCAGGTAGCAAATCTGGAGGGATTGAACCATCTCAGACCTGAGACCTTTGACATTGGACATAGAGATGTAAGATTTAAAATTTTACCTGCTGGTAAAACTCTGTCTTGCTTTGGCCCCATATTTCCTCCTTGTGTCCTCATTTTTCCTTTTTGGAATGGTATGTGCTGTGCCATTATATATTAAAAGTATGTAATTTGCTTTTTTACTTTATAGGAGGCTACAATTAAGAGATTACTTCGAATTTCAGAATAGACTTTGGACTTTGAAACAGCGCTGAGATTATGAAAGAATGTGAAAACTTTTAAACTTGGATCAAGTTCATTTTGTGTTATGATATGCCCATAAGGCCTATGGGAGCCAGGGAGTGAAATGTGTTGGTTTTAATTAAAAAATATTCCACATAGGCTCTGGTATTGGAACACTTGGTGGGGAATGTGGCATTAGAAATATCCACTTTTGGTGCTGTAGAAATCTCAATTCGGGCCTAGTTCATTGCCAATGTGAAGCTAGTATTGGCTCCTGGTGTCCTAGGGCCAGGCCTTTCGTGGGGTCAGGCTGTTCTC
Organism: Acomys minous; assembly: GCF_964271855.1. Classification (NCBI taxonomy): domain Eukaryota; kingdom Metazoa; phylum Chordata; class Mammalia; order Rodentia; family Muridae; genus Acomys; species Acomys minous. Next base: position 116,993,674 of record NC_140488.1, on the reverse strand, counting down.
AGGAATGAATCCCATAAGCATTACTTGCATTTAAGGCTAACAAGTAACCTTGAGCATCTGGCAGAACTAAAATTTTTTAAAGAGAAGAACGTGAACTAGAAAAGTGCCCGGTGAACCTCAATGAGAAGGGTAGTCATTGAGGTATAAACCATCAACAGGTACCAAAAGCACCAGTTAGAACCCAGATCTTCCTCTTGTTCCATCTCACCCACAGGAACCATACATTTCTCTCTCTACCAGGTGAGAGGAAAAGACTTGAGACTCACTGTTGGTCAACCAACAGTATTAAAGCTTGTTTGGTTTGGTTTGGCTTAATTTGGTGTTCGGCAGTATTGGCTTCAATGGCCCTAAGACTTTGAGCACTGGCTTGTCATCCTTGTTAGGTACTGGCAATGACGTAGTTTATAAGGCTCTTCAGGGCTTAGGTGAGAGGCTTTAGTTATTGGCTTTCCTTTCTCAGCTATTACCATACAAGCCCTCACTCATTCCCAGAATTCACTGTGCTGCTGCAACCTAGATGCTTATCTACAGGAAACCCAGAGAGTTGGTTCCTCTCCCCTAGGACAGGACATGAGCCCTTTCATATAACTATTTCTCCTACAAGTTTGGGGTCCAGAGTCTCAGGGACAAAGCTCTGAGAGCATCTCACATGTTCAATCACTGAAAGATTAGAGGCTGTCCCTATCTCAGGTATCCCAATGCACCTAAGGCTGCCCCCCCCCACCCCGAATGCTTAACTCATAGCTAAGGAGTTTACAGCCTCTACTTTGCTCTCTCCACTTTCTACCAAGCATCCAGGGCTTTGCTATTCTTTCCTGCTTCCTCAACCCACCTACTTTTTCAGCTTTCCATCTTCTTTGCCAAAATGGATTGCCATCCACTCTCCTTGCTCTGGATCACTGAAATTGCTTCCTCTCCAATATCAGCTTCTTCCCTGCATGATACAACCAGAAAGCTGCCAAAGATTAAAAAAAAACCCATATACTCGTTTCAGACGAAGTTGAAAAAAATACAGTCCACAGCTGTGCCCACCTATTCCACACACATGGGCTCGCTGTACTTCATCCATGTGGTCATTTTTTTTCTTGAACTGTTCCAAGTTTTCTGTCTTACAATTTTTGGATGTTTTTATGTCATCTTTGTTCAGACTCTACTTACTTAAGAGTCTGTCAAGAATTTCTTTCAAGACTCACTGCCCCTACAGCTTCTCAGAGCTGACAGTGTTGGAATATATAGGAGGTGGCTCTTGCATAAGGGCCTAGCTCCACCTTGGGGTCTTCGCTACAACACTGATCCCTCCTTCCTCACAGTCCAAGCTTCGGCAATGTTTCATTCCCACCACAGATCCTACTGCAGGCTAACGTATTACATCAGCTACAAAGCCCATCCAACCTTGCTCATGGAAACACGCTGGAACATTGATAAAGGCCAAACTGACCAGTGCTGATATGCATGAAAGGTCCCAACACATCCACCCTCCTTGCTTGTGACTTCAGTGCATAGTCTCATAAGAGTTGAAGCCTGGGTATTTATTCCTAAGCCCACCTTATTTCTTGCTGTCATCCTTCATCCTGTTTCTCTCTGGGCCTGCTATCTTCCAGTGCTGGCTAGTGAAGCTTACTTCCTTAGAGTGGTTGCTCTCTTGGTGGTCATGGAAAAGTCTGATTTTCTTACCTGCAAGGCCATCGCCAACACCAAGAGAAAGTTCAAGGGGCAACAAGAAAAGACTGGGGGACTTTGAAAGGTTGACTAAAGTCATTTTGCTTTATGATTTAGTCATGAAGCCTAGAGTGGCTAGGGAATGGAATTGGTGGCTTAATGGCAGGTGTCTCCCATAGGCTTCAGTATTTGCATACCTGGTCACTAGTTGGTGGCACTGTTTGGTGGGGGCCAGGAGGAGGGGGTATTAGGAGATATGGCCTTGCTGGAGAAAGTAAAGTAGTGAGGCACTAGGGGTAGGGTTTCAGAGTTTACAATCTCACCCAGCTTACTTCACTGTCTTCTTTGTACTCATGGTTTAGTATGTGAGCTCTTTGCTTTCTGCTTCTGCCCACCCCCCCCACGGAAGGAACTTAATGCTCTGGCACTATAAGCCAAAATAAATGATTTCTTCTAATAGTTATTTTTGTCATGGTGTTTTATCACAACAACAGAAAATTAACTGACACAGTTGGTAAGCAGTATGGAAGATCCAAAAGAGGGGCACAGAGGAAGAGACTTCGTAATAGTAAGGCTCAATGTTTTATTTATGTGTTAGATAGGTTACTTATTTTTATACTGGAAATTAAATATTAAATGAGTGTTTTTTAGGACAGGGTTTCTCTGTAGTCCTGGATGTCCTGAAACTCACTATGTAGACCAGGCTGGCCTCCAACTCAGAGATCTGCCTGCCTCTGCCCCCCAAGTTTAAGATTAAAGGTGTGTACCAACACTACCTGGCCATTAAGGGAAATTTTAACATTCACACTTTTAAATTGTTTAATTAAAATCTAATTACATCACTTTCCCTTCCCTTTCTTCCCTCCATTCCCTACAATATTCCCCACTCCTTCTCAAATTGAATACCTCTTTTATTTTTTATTGTTAATGGGCCCCATAGGCTCCTGTATTTGAATGCTTAGTCACCAGGGAGTGTCACTATTTGAGAAGGATTAGGTGGTGTGGCCTTGTTGGATATTCTCTCTCTCTCCCTCTCTCTCTCTCTCTCTCTCTCTCTCTCTCTCTCTCTCTCTCTCTCTCTCTCTCTCTCCTCTCTGCTTGTAGGTTATGATGTTGCGCTCAACTATTTCTCTAGGACCATGCCTGTTTGCCACTATGCTCTCTGCTATGATGACAGTGGACTAAGCCTCTGAAACTGTAAACAAGCCACAATTAAATGCTTCCTTTTATAAGAGTTGCTATGGTCATGATGTTTCTTCACAGCAATAGAATAGTAACTAAACAATATTTAAACACAAAAATATATAAATACAACCTACCGAGTCCAGCTCATGTTTCTTGTGTGTATATGATCTCAGAATAGACCAATTTGTATCAGATAACCAATTAGGGGGCTCATCCTTGGGATAGGCTAATCTTCCCTTTCTCAATAGTCACTTGGTGCATATAGTTCTGTGTCTAAGGGCAGTACATCTGTAAGATTTCCCACTTCGGTGTTACCCTATCTATTAGTATTGTCATTGTTCAGGTTTTGTTTAGGCAGCCACACTAAGGAAATAGCATGAGTGTAGCTTCCTTGTCATTTTTAGGAGATATGATCTCACAGCAGACTTCCTGTTCTGACTTTTCAGCCATCTTCCTCAATGTTCCCTCAGCCGTAAGTACCAGAATTATATTACAACTGTATCTATTTAGGTTGGCCTTGCTATATAATTAGTTGATCTCTGCATCATGACCTTTGGTTATTTTCTCTGATGGTCTCAATTTGCTGAAAAAAGAAACTTCCCTGAAGAAGCATAAGAGCTACAGTTATTTCCAAATTTCATGATTCCCCTTTTCTTTACAACTGGATAGTAGACTATAGTATGTATATACCTCACCTTCATCATTAGCTGTTCATCTGTTGAGTACATTTAGGTTGTTTCCATTTTCTAAGTATTGTGAATAGAGTGGCAAAAAAATATGGACCACATCATGAATCTGCATGTCATCTTTGCCCAGAGGCCATGCTAAGCTTTCCAATATTCTTCTCCTTTCAGTTTATGTGTTTCCAAAGCCATCACAGGCACAGTGTTTTAATATAAGTTCATCTCTCTCAAAAGGTTATAAAGTCAAGATAATCATACTCCTAATGCCAGAGCAGTTGTAATACGGAATTGAAAGATCTGATTCTAAAATTTATATAAAAGGGCCAATGGCCAAGAATACTCAAGAGAAAATGTGAAGGAAAAACTGAGTTGCATATCCTACAAGATATAAAGTTTTTTTTAACAAGATCATATTGATTGCCATTATTTATATTGGTTATAGTGATGATGAGTAGACTAAGTCTGCTGAATTGTTTAAAAGGGCTGTTAGGACTGGGGAGATGATTCAATCTAGAAACTGCTTGTTAGGAAGCCTTGAGTACCTAATTAAATCCCCAGACCATCAGCATAGAAGGATCCCTTCCTTGGTACTAAACATATTCTCAAAGTTTAGATCTGAGAATACTGATTGTTGAAGCTATGGTACAAGGGATTTCTCATGCTCTGGTACTAAATTTGAACTAAGAAAACCACTCAGTTCAATCTGGAAGTAACTGATAAACACATCAAGCCAGCAATTTCAATTACAGGTAACAGACTAGAGAAAATCTAAAACATATATACAAAAAAACCATCAGTGTCAGTTTTTCTAGTGTTTTCACAGCATTGAGAAATTGGGAACTGAAGAAATGTAGAAAAGTTTTGTTTACTCATCATATGTAATGCTTTGTGGAACTAAACACGTATAGCTACATTGTTTCTCATGAAAAAAAATCTCAATATAATGTTGAGCACCAAAAGCAAATTCTAGAAAGAGAAATAAAGAATGATAGCTATATAATTTGAAAATAAATCTACTAGTTCATAAAGAGAGGGTCTCTGAATAACAATAGTGTGATTTGTGGTTTTTCAATTTTATGACTGTGTGCTATATATTCAAGAGAAATCATAGCTCAAGTTGTAATGTTTGTCAAACCTTTTCCAAGCTCAGTGATATGTGGTCTGATCCTTGTTTGTAATGCTGTAGTGAGATACAGTCAATGATGTGATCACCACAGGAAATCACTGATATTGTATGGAATACTGTGTGGCTAATCCTTGATATTCATACGTCAGGTTATTAAATGCAATTTTAGTTACAATATTTTCTGTCTTCTTGGTTTTATTATTTTGGAAGCAATGAGTGTCTTTATTTTTGAGATGCTATTTCACTATCTATCCTTGAATTAATCCTCTTGCCTCAGCTTTCAAAGCACTGGAATTGCAGTATGCAACAATAAACCTGGCTTCAAATTATTTTTAAAGTAGCAACAACAACAACAACAACAACAACAGAAAAACAAAAAACAAAAACCTGCCACCTTCTCCTTGTAGCCCATGCTTGTCAGTTTCCTTGCTTTAGCTTTCCCGGTACTGGGATTATACATATGTGACAAAAAGCTGAGCTAGTATTTCAGTTAATAATTTTTTAATCTGGATATAACCTCCTCAAAGAATGGGAGTTAAGTGTTAAAAGAAGGTAAGTGTTGAGTCCTTAACTGAAACCATGGGAGAGGTAAGAGAGTAGAGAAGGCTGTATCCCTAAAATCCAAAGAAATGATGGAAACTTCACCTGGAAGTTTCTCTCTTTGTGGCAAAAAGTTCTATCTATATGACAGGAGGAACAAAGTAATTACATATACATACACACACATATACACACACACACACACACACACACACACACACAATTTATTTATTCACTTTACATCCCAATCATAGCACCCGCCTTCCTCTCCTCTTGGTCCCACCCTCTCTACCTCTTCTCCCATCCCCTTGCCCTATTCCTCAGAAAAAGATAGCCTCCTACCAACTCACCCCAGCTCATCATGTCATATCAGGATTGAGAGTGCTCTTCCCCTGTGGCATGGCTAGGCAGCCTCGGCAGGAGGAAGTGATCAAAAAACAGGCAACAGAAATGGAGAGACAGCCCCCATTTCCCTTACTAGAGCACCCACATGAAACCTTAGCTTCCCATTGGCTACATCTGTGTCTGGGACCTAGGTGCAGTTCATACATAGTCTTTGATTGGTGTTTCAGTCTCTGGAAGCCATTCTGGATCTTGGTTAGTTAGCTCTGTTGGTCTTCTTATAGATGTCCTGTCACCTCCAGGTCCCCATTTTTCCACAAAACTCTCTACACTTTGCCCTCTGTCTGGTTATGAGTCTCCATATCTGTTTGGATCTGCTTCTGGGTGTAATCTCTCAGAGGACAGCTATGATAGACTCCTTTCTGCAAGCATACCAGAGAATCATGAATAGTGCCAAGAGTTGGCTCTCTCCCATGTTGTGGGTCTCAGGTTGGGCCAGGCATTGGTTAGACATTTCTTCAATCTCTGCTCAATCTTTATCCCTGCTCATCTTGTAGGCAGGATAACAGGGATCACTTCTGTAGTTCATAATTACCAATGTTACCTAGATGTGAACCCTTTGATCTACAATAATGATTGGCTTAATAAGGCATGACCATTGGTGCAATAGTGAAACAAATGTCATAGATGTAACTAGCCACCTTCTGACTGGATTTAAGCTCCATTCCACAAATTGAAACCCATACCTGGCACCAATATTGGAACCAAGCGCTTGTAAATATGTAAATAGGGTAGACACTACTATTATAACTCTGCTAAAGGGACACATTATTAAACTGACTCTTAATGACTTATCATTATACACATAGATTCCCTCATCAATGAAGCTTTGTTTTGCAGCAGATAGTGATTAATACAAAGACCCACAACTGGTCAAGGTGCAGAGAATAAGGAACTTAGGAATGTGCTTTAAATGAAACAGCCACATTACAACCTCCCGGACCCCTAAGGCTCAGGAATCATTTCAGAAGAGAAGACAAAAGATTGTAGGAGCCAGAGGTGGTGGCTGACTACAAAGTAACAATGGTTTATGGGCACAGTAGGGCAGCTTCGCATATAAATTCACAGCAGTTGAGACAGCACTTTAGGACTTGTGTAAACTCAAGTCAGATAAACACCCAAACTGGAAAAGGCAGGTAGGCACAAAGACCTCCTCATTGCTAACATATAGTGACAATTGATAAACAGTAACAAAGGAGAATCAATTTATTTTAAGGACTGGGTTCCAGTTGGGGGGCTACAAATCAAAGAGTGTGTGGGAAATACAAACTGTATTTGATGGATTAAAAAAAAAGATACAAAGACAGGTTTATGGGAAAGTTGGGGTGGATTTAGGAAAAGTTAAGGGAAGTGCGATTGTCATCAAAATGCATTGTATGAAATTCTCTAGAAAGTAATAAAAATAAAAATAAGAAAACAACTACAAATCTGAATATGAAGCCACCATATACCCAAGTGGCAAACTAAAGAACTTCTCATATAATTAATGATATAATGCTGCTAAGGAAAGAAACTAAAACAAAAATGTGGAGAGATTTTTTTCTGAGGAGTAGTGCAGTCTTAAACCTAGAATCAAATAGACCTGCTCCCCACCTGCTCAACAAGCAAGTTATCTGAACAGTAATTTTAAGTCTGTGTGTACTGAGGGTAACCATGACAACAAGAATGCACAAAACAAGCTCAGCTCCTAATGATATTAACAGAGTACCATGAACTAGATAAGGGCCTAGCAAAAGGAAAGCACACCCATTTCCACATAGAAAAACTATTTACTTAACTTTGTACTGTCCTACACCACATATACAGTTGTGGAGAAATATTGCAAGGCATGCAAAAAAGGAGGAAAAAGCACATACCCCTAGGAGGTTAAGTAATCATCATTAGCAGACTCAGATAAGGTAAGAAATGGTGGAACTATCTGACTGGGTATTCAAAATAATTATGATTAATATATCATAGATGCCAGCAGAAACAGTGGCTAGCACGTACAGCTGAGTGGGCAATATAGCAGAAAAAAAAACTGTGAGAAATAACAATATTGAATTACCAAAAGTGAAAAACACAGAGATAAAGAATATTTCTGCAGGGACTGGAAATGGCTCAGTGATTAAGGGCTCTTTGAACAAAGGACCTGAATTCATTTCACAACACCTACATCAAGTGACTACATCTGCTTGTAAGTCCAGTTCCCAGGAACCTGACATTGTCTTCTGGCTTCTGTGGATGCCTTTATGCATGCAATGCACATAGAGCAGGCACAGCTAAGTAAAAATAAGTTATAAGAATTATTTTGGAAAAGCAGACATTGTGATCTTAAATGAGAATGATTTTACTGGGCTCATCAATGCAATTGACATAACCATGGAGAGAATTACTAAACTTGAAGATAGATCAATACAAATTACTTACACTGCAACACAAAGAGGAAAAACTGTGAGAGAAACTATATATAAAACTATGGTGTCATATAAATATATTTTATCATATGTGGGGTTGGAATCAATTCTTAGGGACATAAAAGAGAAAATAAATTATAGCTAAACATTTCTCAACTTAATCACTGATACAAAAGTTTATATTTATGAAACCAATAGAACCTCAAACAAAATAAGAAAAAAACAAAAGGAAACAAAACTAAGCTTGTCACATTCAAACTATAGAAATAAAGCAGAGTCTTAATGGAAGCCATGGGGGTGAGAGAAACATTGTGTTTGTAGAAATAAAGATAAGACTTAATGCCGACAAAAAATATCAAAGCCGGAAGATATTAGACCTACATATTTTCAATATTTTAAGTGTGTGTGTGTGTGTGTGTGTGTGTGAGAGAGAGAGAGAGAGAGAGAGAGAGAGAGAGAGAGAGAGAGAGAGAGAGAGAGAGAGAGAGAGCGCAACATGCATATGGAGGCCTCTCTCAGGAAGCCATCACCTTTAACCAGCTTATGGGATCTGAGGAGCAAACTCAGGTTGTCAGGCCTATGTGAAGGCATCTCTACCCACTGAGTCATCTTGGATCTATACAACAAATTACACAAAGTAATTTGGATTTACACAAAGAGCATCAGAAACAAAATAAATGAGAAGTTTTTTATTTTCTTTTTCTTTTTCTAAAAAGATAACTGAAAAACGATTAAGATTAATATATCCATGTTTATACCATCAATAATGTGAACAGGACAGAACACAAGATAAAGGGAAGTCATTTAGAACATAGCTTCATAAGGTTCTACACTAAGAACCAAGGAGAAGTCAATTAAAAGTAAGTTGGAAGGGAATGAAAGTGGAGGAGAGAGAAAAAGAAAGAAGGGAAGGGAGAGGAGAAGGGAAGGAGAAAGAAGGAGAGGTGAAGGGAAGCATCTATAGGGAGGAGGAAGGAAGGCGAGTTGTCCTGCAGTGAAATCTCTAGACTTCTAAGTAATTTCTGCTTACTTCAGTTCAGCACAATTAAGAACAAGAAATAAACAAACAAACTCAAGTAAGTGACAGCTTGCCCCCATTAGTTAATAATATAAGAGCCTGGCGTGGTGGTGCACGCCTTTAATGTCAGCACTAGGGAGGCAGAGGCAGGTGGATCGCTGTGAGTTCAAGGCCAGCCTGGTCTACAAAGTGAATCTAGGACAGCCAAGGCTACACAGAGAGACCCTGTCTTGAAAAACCAAACTAATAATAATAATAATAATAATAATAATAATAATAATAATAATAATAATAATAATAATAAAGTAGGAGAGAAATTGTATATTTTGTTTCTCTAGTTTCTGTTTCAAGCATTCTCTTACTAAAATACGGACTATCAAGTAAAATATAAAATCCATGTGGATTTTTAAGATTAAGCTGTGTTTATACAATAGGCACTATTTACAAAATTTTCCATTCAAGAATCCTGTTGGACAGCCCATCAGATTCTTCAGTCCTTATTTTATTAAGCAACTTTCATGTGTTAAGGCTTTTACTGGCTACTAGAAAACTGTTCTTTTCTTCATTTTGGCTTTTTGAGACAAGTTCTTTCTTGCTGTGTTGGCTAGGCTTACCTTGCTTTCATCATCCTTCTGAGTGCTAGGATTGTAAGATTGTGCTATCTTACCATCCTCTGCTGAACATATGCATACACTCAAGCACACACTCATACACATGAAATCACTTTTAAAGCGAAAGAGAAAGGAGACATAAAAGATATAGTATATAAAAAGTGTTTCACCTCACTAGATGTCCCTCAACCAAAGAACAGATAAAAGAAATGTGGTACAGTTACACAATGGAGTATTACTCAGCTCTTTAAAAACTGAAGTCATGAAATATGTTGATAAATGAATGTAACTAGAAAAAAATCATCCTGAGTGAGGTAACATAGACCTGAAAAGACAAACTCATAAGTGGATAATAGCCATAAAATAAGGGATATTCATGCTACAATCCACAGACCCAGAGAGCCTATGTAACAAGTACAGCTTAAGGGGATGAGGAAGATTTTCTTGGGAAGGGAAATTAGAATAAATTTGGAGGGTAGACTTGGGGGTGAATGGGGATTTAAATATGAGGGATCATGTGGGACTTCGGAGGGAGAATACTAGGAGAGATGACTGGAATTGGGGGACATTTTAGGAGTGAGGTAGAAACCTAGATTCCATGGGAACTCCATGGAATCTACAAGAGTAACCCTAGCAAAAACTCCTAGTCATGGAGGACACAGAGTCTGGAACAGCCATCTTCTATAACCAAGCAAGGCCTCAAGTGAAGAGATTGGGACACAAACCCAGCCACAAAACATCAACCTATAGTTTGCCCTGCCTGAAGAGTGATTCTGTGAATGGAGACTAATAGAATCATCATCAAAGAGACCAGAGACACTTCACTAAACAACTGATAAGAGCAGATGCAGGGCTCCACGGGTGATAATAGATGAGCTTGGGAAGTCCTGCAGAGGAGGGGGAGGAAGGATCAGAGGAACCAGAGGGGTCAGGAATACCACAAGATCCACAGCACCAACGGACTGGAACTCCAGCAAGGTCACAGAGATCAGGGAGTCCGTATGGGTCTGACCAAGTCCTCCAAATATATATTACAGTTGTGTTCCCTTGTCCAGTCTTGACGCGAGAATTTGTTCCCAGTCTTATTGTACCTTGTTATGTCATATGTGCTTGATGTCCCTGGATGGCTTGCTCTTTTCTAAGGGGAGGTGAAGGTGGGAGGAGTGGGTGGGAGAAAGGGAAGGTGAGGCAGAGCATATTCAGGAGGGGAGAGAGGGGAAACTGCAGTTGAAATATAATATATGAGAGAATAATAAGGAAAAAGGATATAGGAGGAAAAAATAAAAAGTGTTTTAAATTATTTTTTAATTTTATTATATTTCTTTTTTTTACATATATATTTATATTATTACATATAAATAAAATAAGCAACATACAGAAAAGCAAAAAGAAACATGAAACAATCAGGAATTCTATAAATGTTATGTTCACAGTGACTTGGTTATTTGTATTTGGCAACCTTGAAGAAAACATCTTTCCTATCTTGGTAAGTTTACAATTCTGAATGTAAATCAATATCTATCATATCAAATTTCTATCAACTTAACACATCTATCTAGACCTGAAAATATCATAACCCTTCAACAACCAAGCTTAATTATAAGACTAAATTATCTGGTATTCAAGCCCATCAGAGATTTGACAAGGAATAAAACTTAATTACCTGAGTGAATTGGAAGTGCAAGTTAGCAGCTTAAAAAAAAAGACAAAGACAGTTTGCTGTCTGAACAGTCACCCAAGATTCTCTAAAACTTTGGAGCATCATCTTCAACCTTCTGGCCCAATATATCTGACAGACATATTTGTGAGGCAAGAACTATTGAGGACTTGCTTACTTTGTCTTGGCAGAGTTTAGCCATGGACTCTGCCTGAATCCAAGCTTGCACATTTTTAGGCAGAATTCTGTCTGTGGTAGAAACAAGGACATTTTGACCAGTGGCTGGTTACCCACATTTGAAGACATCTCCATAAAGAAGTTCTTTGATGCTCACAATCTTCTTTGAGATAGGCTGGGTGTTGCCAGGAGTGAACTTGTCTTGTTGTCAAAGAACCTTTAAAAATAATAAAACATCTTTAAATGCCATATTGTGTAGGTCTTTGTTTTATGTTTAATATAAGAATATGATAGGATTCCAAGTGCCAGATAGTAGAATATATGAGGTTTATTAAATGAGCATGGGGAGAGAAGGAAAGGGGGAGGTGTACTCAGAGAGAGAGAGAGAGAGAGAGAGAGAGAGAGAGAGAGAGAGAGAGAGAGAGACAGACAGACAGACAGACAGACAGACAGACAGACAGACAGACAGACAAACAGAGACAGAGAGACACAGAGAGAGACACAGAGACACAGAGACAGAGAGAGACAGAGACAGAGACAGAGGAAGTCAGAAAGAGGGGAGAGGTAGGTCTGTACTTTTATATAGCCCTGGGAAGGGCCACGCCCTCATGGCAGGTAGACAATGACATCACAAGTAGGCAGACTGAAGCAGAGTCCTAACACTCTGAGGATTTTGAAGATCATATCTAACCATTTAACCTTATATATCTATAGAATCCTATCTATCTATTAGATCTAGGATATATATTCTTATGATAAAAATAGAATAGTAATTGACATGACCACCACAGGGAAGAAGACTAAGCTCTAATAGTATCAAGAAATCTTATAAATTTACATTATGAAATAGATGCTCACCTGATGTTTTTAGTTTGCATCTCACTCCTGCCTCCCACTCAAAGCCAACCTTAAATCAAAGGTCTGAGTATAGGTAATTTATTTGAAAAGTGTGTCATTATCCCATTGTTGTTTAAAAAAAATCTGAGAGAAACTGTTTTATAAGAAGGGTTGTGATAGCACATGCCTGTAATCCCAGCACTCGGGAAGCAGAGGCAGGTGGATCACTGTGAGTTCGAGGCCAGCCTGGTCTACAGAGTGAGTCCAGGACAGCCAAGGCTACCCTGTCTCAGAAAAAAAAGAAGAAAAACAAAAGGGGTTTATTTGGTCTCATGGCTTCGAGGGATCTGAATCATACTTGATTGCTTCTGTTGCTTGCTTTTGAGAGACAAAATATCATGAGTAACACATGGTACAGCAAATATGCTCACCCCATGGTGACAGAGGCCGCCAAAGAAAAAGACAGGAAAGAGCCTGGATCTTAGTAATCCCTTCAAGATCATAGTCCCAATAACCCAAATTCCTCCAAGGTGGCCCAACCATTTAAAGGGCCAATAATATTCCAATAAATTTGTAGCCTGGTGAGCAAGCCTTTACCAGAAGGACCTTTAAAAAAACATTCAGATCCAAGCTCTCATAGGAGCTTGCCCTCAAAGTAAAATGAGACACTGCAGAAGGAAGTTATGGAAAGGAGAAAATGATCAGATTTGCCAATGACTTGGTTATACCTCTGGGAAACAGTCAGGGCCAGTATAGGTTCAATATAGGCATGGATGTTCAAGCCTGTGATCCTGAGATTCAGGAGACTAAGGCAAGTGCATTTGCCATGAAAATAAGGCCAGACTGGACTGCATAGTAAGGTCTGGTTTCAAAATCAATCAATAAACAAATAATGAACACCTAAATTTTAAAAATGTATTTATTTATTCACTTTGCATCCCAATTTCAGCTCCCTCTTTCCTCTTCTCCTGGTCCCCCATACATTTTTAAAGACACATTTGAAAAACAGCGCTGTGGACAGGTGTGATGGCACCCGCCTTTAAAATTCCAGAACTTGGGAGGCAGAGATCTCTGAGCTTGAGGCTAGCCTGATCTACAGAGGGAGCTCCAGGACAGCCAGGGCCACATAAAGAAATCCAGGCTTGAAAATCCAAGAACCAAGACAAAACCAAACCAAAACAAGAAACAGTACTGCGAGGGTCAAGGAACTTGGGCTATGTATCCTCCTGCTTCTGAGAGACAAGACTCTGGGATAGTCAGCAAGCTTAACAGCTATAGTATTCCTGAACTCCTCACATGCTAGTGGGCACATTCAGGCATAAAAGCAGAGGAAATTGTGAAGAGGGAACAGCACTAATAGCAATAGGGTGTCAGCAGCATCTGCTGCCCTTGAAGTTCTCCAAAAACCTAGACTACTCTCTCCATAACCACACAGGGCAGTTTCAAGAGTATCTTATATTGATTTGCAACTAAGCTTCAAATGGAAATGTAGATTTATCACTTTCATTTTCCATTTCTCTATCTTTGTTTGCATCAATGTCCGTTAACTCTTTCCCATCTCACCTAAGGGTGGAGAGGCAAACTGAAAGAGACCTTGCTCATGTATTTCATTTTTTTAAGGGGCATATAACTTTACGTGTGGTCTTCCAAGTAAGACACTCATATAAAATATCTTTTATGGCCTTCATCTCACAAAAACAAGAGCCAGTTATGTTGGCTCAGGCCCTGACAGTAAATTAAAAAGGGAGGTACGGCAAATAGTCTGGTGCCATATCTAGATTCCCCCTCTTTAAGCCTGAGATACTCATTTCCCTAACTGCTAGGAGTGATGGCTGCTGCTGTTGCTTCACAGCTGTGTCCCTCCCCAGGCCTTTTTCTTCTCTAACTGCTGCTCCCTATCTAAAGATCACACACTCCCTGGATATAATGCACATGTTCTGACTGAATAAGAGTCGGGTAAAAGAGAAGGTTCATAGAAAGGCCCAGTCCATCAGTTCACCATAAAATTGAAGGATCATCTAAGCTCCAGGGGTTGTTACAAGCTTGAGACTCGGTTTCTCACAGGCTTGTATCACTCTAAGTAGGAAACGCTGGCTGGTCAGTGAGCTCCAGGGATACATCTATGGAGGCTTCCCAAGATCTGGGATTACAAGTACATGCCAGCACGTGGGACCCTACTGTATGGCCGAAGTCTGGTGCTTCTGGATGGCCGCTGAGCTCTGTTTAAAAAATGGACTCCTTTTCTCAATGGGGGTCCCCTCTTTGCCTGATCTAGGGAACCCTAGGTCCCCTAAGGAGCATCACATAGCCCTCTGAGAAGATTACAGGCCCAACCCTTTCCTGATAAAGACCCTGTTCAGCAAGCACCTGGGGATTCCTGGAAACACCCATCCTATGCTAATAAGATGTTTTGGTATCTGGGCTTTAAACCAATGATCATTAAACTATACCTGGAGATTTTCTTCCACCCATAGAATAATTAAATACTGAATTTCCCTCTTATTATATGGCTGGGTTTTGTTTTGTTTTGTTTTGTTTTGTTTTTACAAATACATTAGGTATCCCTAGCACCTCTAGCCCCATGGTATCAGACACATTCACCCTAAAACCCCTCCCCATTCCCAAGGAATCCCTGATTCCTGAATAAAGGTTGACTGACTTGCTCTCTCACTCCACCACAACTGTCTGGGATTCATCATTTATCCTGGGGAAGGAAGGGCTCCTGAAGAATGGCTTTCGAACATGCCAAGCTTGGTTGCCAATCAGGCAGCTACTTTCCAGGCAGCCACTTGCTAGGCTGCCTCGAGCATCTGGACCATGCAGTGCTTGACTACTAGTCAGTTCTCCATGTGCTGCTGATGCTGAACTCCCTGCAGCTTAACAAAGGACTGTAACACTTTTCTTCGGTGTCATCACAGGCTTTTGGAACTCCTGTGCTTCCACTGCCACCTGATACCGGCAATCTCATTTTAAAAGAAGTAACTATAACACCCAATGAAAAACATATAGCCACCTCCCCAATGAGACCTGGTATCTTGCCTAGTGCATGAGCCTCACCCTGAGTGCTCTAAGCTGCTCTTGAGAGCGGAATGGCACCTTTGGCCTCAAGGTCTTCCTGTTGCTGTCTCAAAGCAAACAGTGTCTGGACCGATTTGCCTGACATGGAAGCCAGGTCATCGCTGGCCAAGGAACAACACCAACATAATTAGCTTTTCATACTATGAGTTCGAGGGAACCAAGCTGGGTCCTTTTACTTGCATAGCAAGCACTTTACTCACAGAGCTACCTTTCTAGCCACAAAGACATGTTCATAAGCATAAAATATATATTGTAAGTATATCCCTCCATCTCCTTTTCCCTCCCCACCCCTCGCCAATGGATCCCTTTCTTTTCCTAGACAATCTTGCTTACTTATAACACACACACACACACACACACACACACACACACACACACACACACACATCTTTCTGAAACTGGGTTAATTCACTTAATATGCACACATTTTCCTGCAAACAATGCAGCTTTGTTCTTCTTTATGACTGAAACAGATTCTATTGTGTGTATATAAAGCATAATTTATTTATTCATTACTCTGTTGTTACATACCCAAGTTGGTTCCATAACTTAGCTGTTGTGACTACTGCTGCAGTGAGTGTAGATGTGCAAGGACTCCTGTGATGATTTGCAGTTTGTGTAAATACCCATGAGTGGTACAATTTGATTAAGCAAAGACTTTTTTTTAAATCAGACAAGATAGTTCAGGAGCTTAAAGAGTCCTAGAAGTTAGGTCGAAAGCCAGCCCTCTCTTTAGGCAAGGTTAAACTATTTACTATCAAAGATGCTGGATGATGTTTCAAGGGCAATGTTCAAATTTAGATATCATGGGTCACATTACCTGGAAGAGGCTATGATAATGTGAAAAAGGCATGTAGACATTATAAAGCTTGCAGTCTTTCATTCTCTTAACATTAATGTTTTATGGATATGCCTTTAATCATGGTAAAGACAAATCAATCAGATTTTGACTTTGAAGGAAGCAATGGTTTTTTCCACTTCTTATACTAAACATTTTATAGGTTAAATCAGTTTGGGCTATAGAGTGAGCTAGTATCTCAAAATGCAAAAGCAATGCAAAAGCAAAACAGAGCAAACTAAAAAAACAAGCAAGCAAAACCAATTAACCAGCCAAACAGCAACAACAAAACATGGTTTAAGTTACAGAATATTTACATAGGTGTACATAGTTTAAGTTAAGAAATGAGTTTGTCTGGGAGAAAAGAACAAAATGTTTTTTCTGCTTTATTAAGACACAATGTCAGCTTTCACTCACTTGTGATGACAAGCCACTCCTCCAGCCTCATCTGTGTTTGCTGCCTGCAGATCTCTCCCGATGTGCTTGTTTGGATAACTAGGTTGTGTGACTACTTAGCATCAGATTCTGCACCAAACTAGGCAATTAAGTACATCTGATCGAGAAACAATGATTAACGATGAACACCACAGGATGCCCATGCCATTAGGCTGGCCACACCCTCCCCACCTTCTGCCCTATGACCTTTTTTTTAAAAAAAAAAATCATATGTGAGGCATGCATAGCAACAAGAAAAAGCAATCCCCATATTTATGGTGTCTAAAAACAACAATACAAACTCCAAAGTCACCATGGAAACTGCCTCCCACTAGCATTTGCTTTTCAGAGGCTTTTAGAAGCATTTATCCACAACAAATCAGTAGAGAAAAAAAAAACTTGAGACAGATGACCCCAATCATGCATGCCTATGGCAACTAGAGAAAGGTTTTCCAGAAAAAAGGGCTTTTTGTCAAAACTGCATTACACTTTTATTTTCAGAAGCTTTAACAAGCCTATTTCCCAGAAAGAACCTCCGAAGGAGCCATTAAGATGCAGCTTTTAAAAGTTCTGTTTTACATGTTTCATAAACATTCATATTTGAAGGAAGCATGTAATTGTATTTTACTTTTGAAAATTATCTTATTTATAAAAGTAATATTGTTCTAAGTTGTCAAGAGTAGAAAGCTAACTAATCGTATTGTACTTTCAAGTAACCCAAGGTTTCAGTCATATGTAGTTGTGCACATCTGTAACCCCAGCACTTAGGTGGTAGAGGTAGGAAAGTCAAGAGTTCAAGATCAACCTCAACTATGTAGCAAATTTGAGGCCAGTATGGATTATATGAGACCATATCTAAAAAGACCAAAATGGGAGGAAAAGAAAGGAAAGAAAGGAAAAGGGAATGAAGGAGGGAGGAATGAAGGGTGGAAATGAAAGGAAGAAGGAAGGAAGGAAAGAAGGAAGGAAGCAAGATAGGGAGGGAGGGAGGGAGGGAAGGAAGGAGGGAAGGAGGGAAGAAAGGGAATGCAGCCTCAACATAATGGAATTTGACTTTAATTAGGAAGCAAGCAGCCTGGTGTACATAAGGGGATGTTAGTAGACAGTGCCAACCTGTGACAGGAAGAAAAAGGTTAGACTGAAGAGAAGGTAGATGTTTCTTGAAGTTGTTGTGTCAGAGCAGAAGATCAGCTTCGTTCCCAAATTTGAAACATTGAGAATATTTCACTTAAGCCATATACACACAATTAGAAATAGAGCTGTTACCACCTCCTTCCCCATAGCCAGGAGCGCCTGGGCCAGCGTGGCCATCAAAGATCCATTCCAGTTCTACCTGCACTTTTTCTAACATCTCCAATGGTAACTAACCACTAAAGCATCCCAGGCCTGCTCTATCTTTCCTACAGCACTTTTCATTTTGTATTACATTACAGTTATTTTTGTGCCACACTCTGGTGCTTTCATAAATCTTTGAAAATACACAATATTTCTTATACGTCTTCTATACCCCAGAGCCTTTACCACAATTCCTTGTATGAAGCTGAAAGTGGAGACTTGGAGGGCAGATAGCACACACTATGCTATGACACTTGATGCAAGGTTAATCCCAGGACATTTTTGAGTTGCCAAGGCAGCTCTTCCTGACTCATCAAATCTTTTCCTGACAGAGTAATAGGAAGGTGATCTGCTTAATGAAAAACTTAGCTGATTAACTTTGTAATTCGCTTTGTTTCCTTAAGAACATCTAATATGGAAAGCAAAACACTTGCCTGTGTGAGGTATTTGGCAAAAGATAACACACATACAACAATGTAAAGAGCAAGGAGGAAATCCACACCGTTTCCTGCTAAAATTGTCTGCTGGAATACTCACCCATGACATAATGAAAACAATGATCTTTCATTTAATTTGAATTCCTAATTCTTTTCCACATCGTGGATGGATTCTGAAAATATGACAGCCTACAAATTGTGCATCAGTCTGCTTCACCTGGATAGCACAGGACTATATAGGAAATTAGTCAATACAAGTCTGAAGAAAAAGAAAATATAGAATAAATGTTAATTTTTCAGCTTGGTAACCATTTGCTGATTACATAGTTATGTACAGATTCCTAAGTCAGGTGTTGTAGGGAAACAACATTGTTTCAAGTAACTGCTAGCACCTCCTCATTAAAAGATGGAAGCCATGGGCTTAGAGTCTCCTCCCAAAGGCAACTCGGCAATACAGGTACAGGAACCTCCATTCCATCAAGAGAATAGGGATTCAGGAAGAGTTAGGGTTAGTCTCTAAAATTCATTTTATTCTCATGAATCAAAATTTATTCTCTTTTTCCAGTCAATGTCATGTGTGTGTGTGTGTGTGTGTGTGTGTGTGTGTGTGTGTGTGTGTGTGTAAGAGGGCTGGAAACTGGCTTTTGAAACCTCAAAGTCCATCCCAGTGGCCAACTTCTTCCAGAAAGGCCACACCTACTAATACTTGTAAACCTTTCAAGCTGTTCTACTCCCTGCTTGTGGGAGGCATGGAGGTCTCTGAAGCACACAGGGTTGTTCCTTCAAGGGAAAGAATGCAATAGTGATTTTCTGTTCAGAAGGCTGGGAGTAGACATATTATGCTTACTCTCCCGGTGACCTTTGGGCTGTCTGTGTGGTTAAAGACTTTTCCTGGCACCAGATCCTACCCCAGACCCTTGCTGTAAATTCGTTTTTCTCAGTCTATCTATAGAAAGTATCTTCATGGACTTTACAAGGAATTTCTATATAGACATATCTGATCTGTATTTAGCTTACTTGGTTCCTTAAGGAGATTTATGCATGCTTTGTTGTACACATGGGATTGAGTTATCACTGGAAAAAATGTTCACCAAATTGTGCTGTGCCTAAAATAAACTACTCGAGGTCAGACGTCAGAAGTTTGAATTGACAATGGCTACTGAGTTATGTTGAACCCAACTGTCTTCTTGCCTCCTGTAGATTGTCACTCCTTTGGCTGAGGAGATTACAGAGAACCCCTGTACCTGGTAACCAAACATTCAAATATATGAGCCTATAAGGGTCATCGCTGTTCAAGCTACCACATCTCTGGATAGTTTATTGAGTTCACATTTGTCTTTAGCAATACTATAAGCTCACAGAGGGCAATGATCACATGATTACCCATAAGTTTCATACAACCGTTTGATAAAAATTTCCCTCAGTCTGATTTCTGGGGACTACAACAGACAATATTAAAAAAACTAAGGAACACTAACTCATTAAGTTAATAGGGTGCCAGGCGTGGTGGCAAATGCCTTTAATCCCAGAATTCGGGAGGCAGAGGCAGGTGGATCACTGTGAGTTTGAGGTCAGTCTGGTCTACAAAGTGAATCCAGGACAGCCAAGGCTACACAGAGAAACCCTGTCTTGAAAAAACAAAAATAAAAAAGTTAATAGGATGATTGAAATTATAGAAGAAAGAAAAGGAAATACATTGTATTTCTAAGTCTTTAGAGTTTCCTTTGAATGCTAATGTCAAGAAGACAAAGGAAAATTTCCACATTTGGTGTTAACAGCATTGAGCAAAGCACTGAAAAGATGAAATGCTTCTAAGCATTCATTTTATACTTACATGAATTAAAGACTTCCTGTTCACTTGTGGATGAGTGATGAGTGAGTGAGTAATGCTAACGACGGAAAGCCACATCTCAGATTTCAAACTGATCTGAAAAATTCTTAAGATAATTTTTGATGCAGTATTACAAGTTTCATAGTTTCAGTATACCTCTCTTTTTTATCTCTGCCATCCAGAAAACCGCAGTCCTTCCCAGTCTTGTGGCGGTCCCTTTCCCTTTCACTCTCATGTCATCCATCTTATGATGGACCATTGTAGTCACTCTCTGCTGAAGCCTACAACACAAGGCCAAGCTGGCCCGGACAAACACTGCCCCTGACTTCAGTAAAGGCTTGTCAGGAGCCTATAAATGTGTGAGAATTAAATAGGAATCTTCAATCCAGAGCAGTATTATCAACCTTTCCAAGAAGAGGTTTCCCAATCCTTAATGGCCTTTGGAATATGTAAATTGGCCAGATTGAAAGTTTTTCTTAGTTGTGAAATGGAGGAGGGGAAATTGCAAAATTGGCAAGTACTACTTGCCTTTGAAGCCTGGGAGTCCACTTAAATAAAAGAACAGGCTTGATAAGGAGTGCTTGTAATCCCAGTGCTGGAAAGGCAGAGGCAGGAGGACCTCTGCGGATCACTGGCCAGACAGCCTAGCCAATTTGTTGTGTTCGTGTTCTTGAGAAACCCAATCTCAAAAATCAAGGTGGGTGGTGACTGAGGAACAACACCTGAGGTTGTTCTATAATAAGCACACAGACAGAGAGAGACAGAGAGAGAGAGAGAGACAGAGAGAGAGAGAGAGAGAGAGAGAGAGAGAGAGAGAGAGAGAGAGAGAGAGAGAGAAGGAAGGGGAGATGGAGAGGGAAAGAGAAGGGAGGGAGGAGGGAGGGAAGAGAGATCTGTGGATATGGTTCTTAGGTGCCCTGCACTCTGCACAAAAATATCATGTCTCTAAAGGTGATAAGAGCAAAAGAAACTAGGAAGGATTATTTCCAACTTCCTGGTATATGCAAATGTATTTGATACCAAAGAAAATTCTGTAACCCACCAAAGAATAATGTTTCCCTAAGGAAAAGGGGAGTCTCTTGTAAAACTCACCATAACACAATTTGCAATTAGCTTCAAGCTCTCTCTCTTTCTCTAGCTGCCGCCTTCATAATAACTTTTCCAATTCCAGTTCCTATGCACTTTGCTTAAGTGTAATGGTGAATGTGAGCCTCCTGGAATGCTAAGGACCCAGGTCACACCCTCACCAAGCAAAGTGGACACCTTGTTGTATGCATTAAGGGTTATAGCTGTTTATAGCTCTATACTGATTTCCACCTCTTTTAAAATGGTCCTTGTAAATTACTCTGCCCCAAATTGCATATCCTTGACATTATCCAAGAAAACTCTCTGTTGCCCATGTACAACAAGGCTTGCCAGATTTCCAGTCTTGAATAAAATTGTTTCACATTTTAGGTTATATCTAATAAGCTTCTTTCCTTTGTTCTTTTTTTTTCCCTAAATAGATACTCAGTCAAGCAATGTTTAACAAAGAAGACAGATTTCAAGCAACGTTTCGTTAGATGACACTGGATTTGTCTGAACTTAATAGAGTACATGCACAGAAGCCTGCATGGTCTAGATCAATAACTATATGTTCTCTTGTTGCAGACAAGACACACAGTAAGCCGGGGTATTAATGTACCGTAATCCTAGCCATTTGGGAGGCCAGGATGGGTGGTTTTGAAGGCCAAGATTTCAAGACTGGGTAAAACAAACAAAAATTGTGTATATACATATTTAAAAAGACATGCAATAAATTCAAGATGTGTGATGTTGGTGTGGGTATAATGCACCACAATGTTTCCCAGCAAGCATCTTTAATAAATAGAAGGACCATGGCAATTACAAAATTGTAAGTGCTGTATGGGTAGTTTAATCTGCTATACGTTTATCCAACTGGTAGTCTCACCACAAACATGTGAGCAAGGTATTTTGATGCAGCCTTACAATGGCTATGATATCAGTATGTGATAAGGATTTTCAGCTTAATTTTAATCTGGTGAGACTGCATTCATCTTATTCCTTTATCTTTCAGCCATCTGTGAGGCTGAATCAATAATGTCATTATCATGCAGGTTTCATATGACAAAATATATCAGAGATTGGGGAGTTAGTTCAATGAGTAAACTGCTTTGGGAGATGGTTTAATGGGTAAAGTCTGAGGAGATGGCACAATAGGTAAAGTGCTTGTGTGAGAACATATAGTTAAATTCTGAGAACCCAGATAAAACTCTATGCCATAATATGTGCCTATAATGCCAGTGTTCCTTCCTAGCAAGATTGGAGACAGAGGCAAGAGAACCCCTGAAAGCTCACAGCCAGCTAGGCTGGCATACATAGTGACAAATAACAAAAGAGAGACTGTTGTGTAACAATACTATTGAGGAGACAGAAATAAACATCAACTCAGCTTAGATAAGGAATAAATGCCATCACAAAGCAAGAATATCAACAAATTCCAGCTCATCGAACCAATGAGTTAATTGAGGTTCCAACAGGAATGTGGGTAGGGGACCAGTTACAGGAGCAGAAATAACTCAAAGACAGCTGCATCATCAAAAGCACAGCAGAAGGGCAGCTCCAGAAATCTGGAAACAGGGAGCTTACTACACAACTTGCAGGCAATTAAACAGATTGGAAAGTGTCTATTCCAGGAACTCAGGTGATCTATGAGAAGATCCTGGCTATTTACTACTAATATAAGCTCTGCGATGGAAGGGTCTTGGATAATCTCATCAGTTCAAGGCCTTTCTGAAGCTAATGAGTTTTTTATCTCTTGAGTTTTAAGGAACCTCCCTGCAAGATGGAATATTTCACCTCCTCCTAGACCTAGAACATCTTGCTTCTTAAGGAGGATCTTTCCAAGATGGAATGTTTCATATGAGAGGAAATTTCTATACAACAGACACCTTGTTCCAGAAAAAGGGGAAAAGTGGAAAACCAATACCCAAAGTTGTCCTTTGACCTCATAACACACCCTGTGACAAGAGCACATGTGTATAAACACACACACACACACACACACACACACATACACACACACACACACACACACACATTTTAAAAAACATTCTGTGTGGCGGACTGAGGGATTGCCATCAGAAGAAAGCTCTAGGCTCCATGATTCAGCTGAGGAAGGTCACTGGTCACACAGGATAAAAGTTCTTCTGGGAAGAAAACTGTCTGCCTAATACCAATCTAGAGTCTACTGAAGCCAGGGGATGAAGTCCAAATTGTTCTCATTTTCTGATACTGGATGACATAAAACAAATTTAATAGAACCTTCTACAATGCCATTTGAAAAAAAAAAACAGTACCTTCCAGCTATCATAGCATGAAACTATCCCAAGTGTCCCAATCAATCTTTCTGTTTGCTTTTGCGAGACAGGGTCTCTCACTCTGTATAGTTCAATCTTCCCTTGAGTTCTTCATCTTTCCGTTCCCATCTCCCAACTCCTTCGATCACAGTCATATGCTATCATATCTGGCTTTTTAAAAACATCATTTTGAGGGCTGGAGAGATGGCTCAGCAGTTAAGAGCACTGGCTACTCTTCCAGAGGTCCTGAGTTCAATTCCCAGCAACCACATACATGATGGCTCACAACCATCTGTAATGTGATCTGATGCCCTCTCCTAGCGTGCAGCTGTACAGGCAAATATAGCACACACATACCTAAATAAATTAATCATTTTTTTAAAAAACCATCATTGTTAGGACTTGGGAATTGATCAAATGTAGAAAATAAATTAAGAAGCTTTTATTCTTGAGAAAGTACCTACACTTCAATTCAGAACTATGAAAGTCAGAGGCGTTCGTTTCTGTCGCTATTCACATACCCTGCTCCCTTTCTCAATTGGTGCGAGCTTGCTAAACCAACATGTGGTCAGCTATAAGCACTGACAGATCTTCTGATAAATAGCAGGCACTGAGTAAAGAAAATATAGGTCTTAATTGTTCAAAATAATGCATTTGGTAGGAAACAACTCAGAGAGATCATAGCTCTCTCTTCATCTGAGCCTGAAGTCCTGGTTGGAATGAGTGACAAGCAAGCCAAAAATTAAGCTGAGATCATAGATATGACAGAGTCATAAGGGAGTTGAGAAAACTTACTCTATAAAAGATTACATATATCTAATAAGCACAGAAAAGAATTTTAATATTTTTAATCACTGAGGAAAGACAAATTAAAATCACAATGAGTTATTAGTTCATCTGTATCACGATCGCTGTGATCAAAAGATTAAAAATGTGAAGTATTGGCAAGGGTGTGCCTTATCAATGAAAACATAAAATAAAGCAACCACCATGAAGAACAGCTTAGCATCATCATCATCACCATCACCTACACCACCTCCACAATACAAATTACGCTATAGTCTAGTAATTTCATTTTAGATTTCCACCCAAGAGAAATAAAAACACATACCTAGATTTGTACATGAATTTTTACAGAAAGATCATCCATGGTAGCATAAAACTGGAAAGATTCCAGGTGGTGGTGGCACATGCCAGTAATCCCAGCACTAGAGAGGCAGAGCCAGCTAAATCTTTGAATTCAGGGCCAATCTGCTCTACAGAGTGATTTCTAGAACAGCCAAGGCTACACATAGAAACATGACATTTAATCTCAGCAGCAGATAAGCAACTAATACACTATGAAACAATTTGGAAAAAGTCCATGAAGCACTCAATGAATAAATACATGTTTAAGGAAATTATAAAAGAACACAAGCTATAAAGATTCTCATAAAAATTCAGATGTTGAAATGGATATGGTCCTAGAGAAAAAGTATAAAGACAGCATCAACTTTATGCATATTTTTCTTAGACTTTCTTCCTGAAAGAACTTAGAAGTTACTCCACACATGGGAAAAATTGTGGTGAGGATAGTGTGGTTTTATTAAATATTTCATATTTATTTATTTTGTTTCTGGAGACAGGGTTTCTCAGTGTAGTCTTGGCTGTTCTGGAACTTACTCTGTAGACCAGGCTGGCCTCAAACTCAGAGATATTCCTTTCTTTGCCTCCTGAGTGCTGGTACTAAAGGCATCTGCCACCACTGCTCAGCTATTTTTAATGTTTTAATTGAAATTTAATTATATAATTTTTCTTTCCTTTGCTTCTTCTAGCTCCTCCTAGTTGTCCTTCCTTAACCCCCCAACTCTCAAGGTGTGTGTGTGTGTGTGTGTGTGTGTGTGTGTGTGTGTGTGTGTGTGTGTGTGTACACATATATTTGAATAAAAGCTGCTGAGTCTGTTTTTGTAGTTTATATCTATTTTCAAAGTGCGGTCCTGGGTTCTGTAAGAAGAAGACTAAACAAGCGATGATGAACAAGGTAGTAATCAGTACTCTTCCAAGGCTTCTGCATCAGCTCCTGCCTCTAGGTTCCTGCACTGTTTGAGTTCCTGTCCTGATTTCCTTCTATCATGGATCACAATGTGAAAGTCTAAGCCAAAGAAACCCTTTCCTCTCCAACCTTGCTTTTGGTCATGGTGGGTCATCACAGAAATAACAAAGACATATGATACTATAAATATGCCCATTTAATTTTTGTTTTGTAGTATTTTAAAATATTTAGTGTTTGATGTGCATGTGAACACAGGTAGCCACTGGGACCAGAGGCATCAGCTCCCCTAGATCCCTCTGGAGAGCATTATGTGCTCTTAACTACTGAGCCACATCTTTAGCTCTTGCTTCTTTAATTTTTAATTAACATGCAATAGCTTTACCTGTCTATGGGGTACCACCTGGCAACTGGATACTTGTATACAACATAAATGGTCAAAAAAGGCTCATTAGTACTGGTAGTTTCTCAAATACTTATCATTTCTTTATGTTGGGAAATTTCTAACTTCTTTTTTCCTGCTATTTTTAAAGATTTATTTGTTTTTATTTTATGTGTACATGTGTTTTGTCTGCATGTACATAAATGTACCACAAACCCTCTGTGCCACAGAGTCCAGAAAAGGGTGTCAGATTTCCTATAGCTGAAGTTACAGATGGTTGTGGGCCACCTTGCATGTGCTAGGAAACAAACCCAGGTCCTCTGCAAAAGCAGCAACTGCTTTTAACCACTAAGTTCTCTCTCTAGCCCTCTCTTAGTTATTGTTGGTCATACATTTAGCTGTTGTAAGACATGCATTGTTATGGAACATTAGCACTTATTTTCCCTATCTAACTGCATGTTGGCACAGGTTGCCCGATGGGTTTTCTCTCCTCCTCACCCTACACATGTATCTCTTCTATTGACCAATAATCATGTATCTAAAGCTGCTAAACACTGAAGGTGTATGATGGTTTTCTCTGAATTGAAACATTCTTTCCAGGATGGAGGAGGAGACACATGTAATTAAAGGGGCAAACAAAATGTCATATCTCTGGCAAAGCAGAAACTTAGAAGATTCTGGAAGGCCTCTCCCTGGAGGAGAGATCTCTTGGGACTGCAAGTTATGCAGAGTTGCAGGGTTGTGGCTTCCATAAGTTGTCACCTGTGTTGGAGTGGACCTTTTGCCAATGCTGCTGCTTTTCAGTCATTCATTCTCCTTGTAAGTAATCCTCACATACATGTTTGAGGTAACCAACACCATTAAAAGTCATTGGTTCAAGAAGTTGGATTTTAGTGCAATTGTTACTTTGCTCTGTAGTGGGTTCCATTTCTGGGATGAGTAGATGTGTAGTGTGTGTGTGTGTGTGTGTGTGTGTGTGTGTGTGTGTGTGTGCGTGTCTGTATGTGTGTGTGTCTCTCTCTCTTTATGTGTGTGTGTGTCTCTCTCTCTTTATGTGTGTGTGTGTCTCTCTCTCTTTATGTGTGTGTGTGTGTCTCTCTTTATGTGTGTGTGTGTCTCTCTCTCTCTTTATGTGTGTGTGTGTGTGTATGTGTGTGTCTGTATGTGTGTGTGTCTCTCTCTCTTTATGTGTGTGTGTGTGTGTGTGTGTGTGTGTGTGTGTGTATGTATGTGTGTTGTCTTCTCAGGAAGTGTATCACACAGCAGAGGGATCAAGTCCAAGGGATCACCCAAAGGAAAATTCTCTGTGCTACTCTGTGGGGCCCACCTGTCATGGCAAAGAGCCAGGAGCACAGACTGTGATGAAGAAGCCTTTTGGGTAGATGGAAAAGACAGGATAACCTACTCCAGAAAAAAAAACATACAACAGCTGAGATCTCTAATCTAGGCACTGGGTGACACTTGATAGAACAGAGAAAAACAGAAGGCAAGCTATGGAGAAACAACAGCTTTAGAAATTTTCTACCTCTGAGATCCATAAAGGATGCCCTAGGAGCCTTGCAGTCTTGAAGACTTCTTGTCATGCATGGATGACCATCTTGTTTTCTAAAACAAAGCCACCACAGTGAGGTCTGAGCCTGTTCTTTTTTCATCTGGATGGTACTGTGGTTCACCCAGACTAAAGCTGCATATTATACACCCCCCCACACACACACATACTTTTTTTTCTTTCCTGAGCAAAACATTACTGCTGAATTACAAGGAAGAAATCTGAGCTGTTCTCAAGCAATGGTGAACCAAGTCGCCTTAAAAAGCCCTCTCATTATTCTTATTCCTTTTGTTAGCCTTGCTTCCAAAAGCTCTCTTTGAAGCATTGTCTTAACAGCAGCCGATATTGTTCTGAGAACCTTCCATTAGCAAACAACATCACAGAGCAGCAACAGTGGGCTGTGGCTGTGGGTAGTGAGGCATCCACACCCTTCCACACTTCAGGAAGTAAACAAAGGTCCAAGCAACGGACTGAGGAGATCCTTCATTTAACAGAGTGCTTGCCTACCATATGAGACTCTGGCTTCTATCTCTAGAACTGCAAAAACCAGATTTTATGGTGCATATCTGAAATCTTAGCCCTTGGGAAGTGCAGGTGGGAGGATACACAGGTCCAGGCCATACTTGGCTGCTTGGTGAATTTGAGGCCAGCTTGAGCTACTACAGGAAACAAAGAAAAGGAGAAGGATGCTGAGGAGGAGGAGGAGGGGAGGAGGAGGAAGAGGGAGAGGCCTATGCTTAAGGGAACTATCAGAAGGTGATTTACGGAACATGCACCTCAGAAGGTCAGGCTTGGCCCGGCTCATAAAGGAAGCTTCATCATTTACACAAGGCTAGTTCTGCATGACAGCAGCATACCTTAGAATGCTCACTTTTCCCAGAAAAAAAATGCTTTTAGAACAAAGATGGCAAAAAGATTTCATCTCCAGTGAGTGCTCCCATCAATAGTTGCCTCATATATAGAAAAATTAATTAACCCTGCTTTAGAGATGGGAAGGAAATGTTGGTATTTTTCTCCCTGATATCTGTCATTGATGCAGCTCTAGTGGGTGGCAGCCCCTGTGTGTCATTTCTGTCCATCTGGTTTACCACCTGAGTGAAGCCACGTGCACATTCTCTCCCTCGGTACACTCCTTCCCGCCACACTGAATTCAAGATTCTCCTATGCACTAGAAGACTTTTACAGCATTCCACCTAATTACGCTGCTGCTCAGGAAAGTGCTCTACCCTGAAGGTGCTTTCAATAGCTGCCTGGAATGTTATTGAGTTAGACGACTTTGTTCAAAGTATTGCTCTAGGATTTGCTGTGTGGGTGGAATCCTGTGGGATATTCACAGTTTGTGAGAATTTTGTGTAGAAAGAACTAGGTTAATAAGGTCACCTTTTCTTCTTTTTTTTAGCTTCAGCATTATTCTACAGTGCATAAGAAGAAAGTCTTTCTTATTTCTAGAGGCTGCACTCAGTATTTTCATAATAGAAATCATTGTGACAGCATATATCAGGAAATGAGTCATGTATGATTTAAAATTCTAAAGACACTTTTCCTTCTAGAAACGGAACAACAATAATGACAATAAAACATTCGTGCACATACAAAACTTGTCTGAAAGATGATATGCAAGTTGTAGAAGCATCGTCTTTGGCCTGTCAAGCAGACATCAAAACCTATGGTGTTGCTCAAACTGGGTCAGCAGCAAACCAGGAAGAAAAAATATTGCAAGGGCTCTGCAGTCAGAGGCCTAATGCAAATCCCAATTCCACCATTTTCAAATCATGTGACCTTGGGCAGTTTTCTCAACTATGAAAGGACAGTAATCAAAAAAGATAATAATAAATGTTAATAGTAACAGCAGCTGGACAACAAGATTGTTTTAAGAGTTCAATGAGCTCACATAGTTCTGTCAACTCTCTGGATTGCTAACTTGCTCCTGTTTCTAGAGCATCCTTTGGGGGAATATATCTGTGACCTCCACATTCTGTCACCAAAGCCAGCTCTTGCAGTTTTTCCCACCCTGCAGGATTGCCCCAAGGCAAACTACTGGCTGGTGCTTTTGCTAATAATTACAATCTTCAGAAAGGTATGCTTTTCAGAGACACTTGGAATTTATGCTCAGGGACTGGGTATTATGCTTCTTCTTGTCTTTACCATGTTAGTAAATGTTTGGCTAAGATCATCAAACATAAACAAAATTGCCTATTGTTTGAGAGCAGAGCAAGAATGAAATGCCAAGAACACAGGCAAGGAGTCAGAAACATGCAGTTTGAGAAGGAAGAAATGTGACAAAACTATTTTTAAAAATCAGAAGGAGAAAAATGAGGAAGAGAAACCTCAACAGGTCATAGGTTTTCAGCAAAATACAAATGGATAAAATGAGGAAAAATAAGCTCTGTGGCTTTATTATCCAAATTAGTAAGAGATAGCTTGTAGGCCCTAAATGTTTCATTGTGTGTCGTTTTGCTGGGGTGCACATGGCTTCCCTCATAGGCAGCTAAATGTACATCTAAGGCCTTTTAAGTCCCTCGTGACAACACTAACCCCCACACAAAGTCATTTCCAGACATTATTATGGATCTGTTGAGGAATTCTATATGATTTTCAGCCCAGAAAAGATCTCAAGTATCGAAGTAACCTCAGCTTCAATGATCCAAATAAAGCTTTGAGAGAAAGTAGGATTTTGCAGGGAACTTCAAAATGCCTAAGAGTTGATGCAGAATGCTGCTTTGTAAATAGACCCCTGTTCAGTGAGCAGTGACAGTGGGCACTGAACTGAAAACAAAAATGTTACTTTTATCTTGCCAATACACCAGATTCTCCTAAGAGAAAAGTGGACTTTTCCTCTTTATTTGTCTTGCTACAGAAACACAAGGAGAGCTCCCACCCTCAACAGTACATGAATGTACAAGCAGATAAAATAATTCAACTTAGGAATCAATTGAATGCAATATTAAAGGACCTTAGTAAGACCCTTTGTGTAAACACATGCATAGACCGACACACACAAACGCACACAGACATGCAGACATACACACACACACACACATGCACACAGATACAGAGAGAGAGGGAGAGGGAGTCTTATAGGTTTATGTAAAGGTTTTTTGAGTGGCAGAATAAAGTGATGATTTGATAGTGATGAGAGAGAGAGAGAGAGAGAGAGAGAGAGAGAGAGAGAGAGAGAGAGAGAGAGGGAGGGAGGGAGGTAGAAAGTCTGTTGAGTTCACCCAGAAAACAACATCATGATGTTGTCATAATTAATATGAATTCATTAATATGACTGGCCTGAATGTTAATACGATATGTTTCTCAAAATTAACAGCTGAGGATTCTTTTTTTTGAGATTTTAATATAATTGCATCATTTCTTCCCTTTCCTCCCTCCCCACCCTCCCATATACCCTTCCTTACTCTCTTTCAAGTTCTTGGCCCCTTTTTCTTTTCTTTTTTAATATTAATTTACTCATATTACATCTCAATTGCTATCCCATCCCTTGTATCCTCCCATTCCTCCTTCTCTCCCACTTTCCCCTTACTCCCCTCCCCTATGACTGTGACTGAGAGAGACTTCCTCCCCCTGTATATGCTCATAGGGTATCAAATCTCTTCTTTGTAGCCTCTGAGTGCCACCAGGCCTCATTAATTATAACTTTTGTTATACTAACTACCTTACTATCTACCTTCTTGCTTACAACACTTGTATAACCATGTGTCTACATTTTTGTCTTTTCTGATGATTTGATGTCTTGAGGCCTTGATCCCAGAAGGATTTCTTTCTAACTCCACCCCAGGGCTGGATGGGTAACTCATGGGGACAACAAATTGCTTGCATCCCAGTGTGTCTTTCATATGCAAAGCAACCAATCGAAGGGCATACATCTGTAACCCCCTTCTTCCATAGAATTTACTCACTAAACCAATATTTCCTCTGTCTTAAAGTGCTTTGGTACTAGACCCCAAGAGATCACATGGATAGCTCAATACCCACTAAATAAATGATCAAACTAGGTAACTCTGGGCTACTTCTGCCTTGCCCTCCTATCTTGTCCTACAAAATTCCCATGCAGGCTGTAACTTAGTTTACTCCTGCCTGTTTCTACCCAATACATTACTGACCCTGCTGTGTCTCCATATGGGCCTGTGTTATGTAACTTTGTCCCTCCTCTGGAAACAATGACTAATGAATTCCTTTTTCAAAGCAATTGTTTTTGTTTCTGTCACTTTGCCATTCCCAATAGCAACAATTTCTGGATTCACTTAAAACCATTCTTAGACTTTTAGGCAAGAGCACACTCTGAGACACTGCTACAGAACAATCATTCTTGGGTTTTACCTGCCATTTTCAGAACGCTTCTAAACTGCATGAGAAGAAGATGGAATTTTTGGGGGGACTGGTCCAAGCTTAATGCATGGGAAAATTCCTGGAAGTATAATCCAGCAGTACCTCTTCCAGAGTATTCTAACACAGTATGAAGTCAGGAGAACACTATTCCCTATAGCTTCATGGTGTTTCTTTATAAAAGTTTGGAGTTTTAAATTTAAAGTTAATTAATTAGTTAATTAATTAATTCACTTTACATCCTGATCATAGTCTTGGTTTCCCCTCATCTCCCAGTCCCACCTTCGTCCCCTCTCCCCCATCCCAATTCCAATCTACCCCAGCTCATCACGTTGCATCAGGACTGAGCCTGTCCTATTCCATCATGGCCTGGCAAGACAGTCCTGTCAGAGGGAAGTGATCTGAAAAGCAGACAACAGAGTTCATGCCAGAGACAGCCCCTGCTTCACTTACTAGAGGACCCTCATGAAGCCTGAGCTGCCCATCAGCTACATCTTGGTAAAGGGCCTTTACAAAAAGTTTATTCACTTTACATCTGATCATAGCTCCCTCTCTTGTCTCCTCCTGGTCCTATTCTTGCTCCCTCCTCCTTCCTATCCCCCTCCCTTAGTTCTCAGAAAGGGAGAGCCTGCCTCCCCTACCAACTGACCCCAAACTATCAAGTCTCATCAGGACTGCCTGAGTCCTCTTCCTCTGTGGCCTGGTAAGTCCACTCTGTCAGAAGGAAATGATCAAAGAGCAGGCTACAGAGTCCATGTCAGAGACACCTTCTGCTACCATTATTAGGGGACCCATATGGAAAGTAAGCTGCCTATCTGTTACATCTGAGCAGAGGACCTAGGTCCATGCCTGATCCTCGGTTGGTGCATCATTCTCTGCTGGGCCCCCTTGGCTCAGATATATATGTTGGTTTTGTTGGTCTTCTTGTGGAGCTCCTGTATCCTCAGGATCTTTCTATCCCTGCCGTTCTTCCTCAAGACTCCCTACACTCTGCCCAAAGTTTAGCTGTGAGTCTTGGCATCTGCTTCCATCACCTGCTGGTTGGAGTCTTTCAGAGGCTATCTACGGCAGGCTGCCATTCTGTTCCCTCTCTTTTTTTGTATATTCTTTATTATTATTATTAATTTATTCTTCTTACATCTCAATGGTTATCCCATCCCTTGTATCCTCCCATTCTTCCCTCCCTCCCATTTCCCCTTATTCCCTTCCCCTATGACTGTTCCTGAGGGGAATTACCTCCCCCTGTATATGCTCTTAGGGTATAAGAAAAAGTGTGGAAGAGCCTGGAACACATTGGCACAGGAGACAACTTCCTGAACAGAACACCAACAGCCCAGGCATTAATGTCAACAATTAATAAATGGGACCTCATGAGGCTGAGAAGCTTCTGTAAGGCAGGAGACACTGTCAAGAGAACAAAGCAACAGCCTATAAACTGGGAAAAGAACTTTACCAACCCTACATCTGACAAAGGTCTAATATCCAAAATATATAAAGAATTCAAGAAATTAAACACCACCAAACCAAATAACCCAATTGAGAAATGGGGCTTGGAACTAAACAGAGAATTCTCAACAGAGGAATATCAAATGGCTGAGAAACACTTAAAGAAATGCTCAGCCTCCTTAGTCATCAGGGAAATGCAAATCAAAACAACTCTGAAATTCCATCTTATACCCATCAGAATGGCTAAGATCAGAAATTCAAGCAACACCACATGCTGGCGAGGATGTGGGGAGAGAGGAACACTCCTTCATTGCTGGTGGGAATGCAAACTAGTACAGCCACTGTTCCCTCTCTTCAACTGCTATCAACTTCTATTCTATTTCCCTTTCTTAATGAGAAATTAGTATCCTCCCTAGAGTCTTTCTTGTTACTTAGCTTCTTTAGGTCTGTGATTTGTATTGTGGTATCCTTGTACTATATTACTAATATCTGCTTATATGCGAGTTTATACCATGACTGTCTTTCTGGTTCTGGGCTAACTCACTTGGGATGATTTTTTCCAGTACCATCCATTTGCCTGCACATTTCATGATATCCTTGTTTTTAATAGCTGACTAGTATTCCATTGTGTAGATGTGCCACAGTTTCTTTACCATTCTTTGGTTGAGGGACATCTAGGTTGTTACCAGTTTCTGACTGTTAGGAATAATGCCACTATGAAGATAGCTGAACAAATATCCTGTTTGTATGGTAGAGTACCTTTTGGGTATATGGCCATCAGTGGTATAGTTGGGTCCTGGGGTAGAGATGTTCCCAATTTTCTGAGATAGGACAAGATTGATTTCCACAGAGGCTATACAAGTTAGTACTCCCACCAGCAATGGAAAAGCGTTCCTCTTGCTCCACACCCTCCAAACAATGCATTGTCACTTGAGTTTTTTTTTTTATCTTATCCATTCTGACAGATGGAAGACAGAATCTCCAAGTCATTTTGATTTGCATTTCCTGGATGACTAACGATGTTGAGCATTTCTTTAAGTGCTTCTCAGCCATTCGATATTCCTCCATTGAGAATATTCTCTTTAGCTCTGGTTTGGTGGTGTTTAATTTCTTGATATTTTTCAAAATACATTTTGGATAGTAACCCTTTGTCTGAACCACCCCTGATTGCCTGGGATGAAGCCTGTTGGTCATGGTGCATGATATTTTTTTATGTGCTCTGGGATTTGGTTTGCAGCTACGTTATTGAGTATTTTTGCATGAATGTTCATAAGGGAAATTGCTCTGAAATTCCCTTTCTTTGTTAACTGCTTGTGTAGATTAGGTAACAAGGTGACTATGGTCTCATTGAATGAGTTTGGTAGTGTTACTTCTTTTTCTATTTTGTCTACTAGTTTGAAGAGTATTCGTATTAGCTCTTCTTTGAAGGTCTGGTAGAATTCTGTAATGAAACCATCTGTCTTCAGGCTTTTGATGTCTTCTTCTATTTCCTTAGGGGATGTAGGAATATTTAATTTTTTAAACCTGATCGTGATTTAAGTAAGAGGAATTTATCAAGAAAATTGTCCATTTCACTTAGATTTTCAACTTTTGTGGCATATAGAATTTTGAAGTAAGACATAATGATTCTTTGTATTTCTTCAGTGTTTCATATCTGTTATTATGTCTCCCTTTTCATTTCTGATTTTGTTGATTTGGATAGTGTCTCTCTGCCTTTTATTACTTAGTTTGGCTAAGGGTTTTTCTCTTTTCTTGATTTTCTCAAATAACCAGCTATTGGTTTCATTGAGTCTTTGAATTATTCTCTTTGCTTGTACTTTATTGATTTCTGCCCCAATTTTGATTATTTTCAGCTGTACACTCCTCTTGGGTATGTCTCCGTCTCTCCTTTCTATGGCTTCCAGGTGTGCCCTTATGTTGCTTATATGAGATGTTTCCAATCTCTTTATGAAGGCACTTAGTGCTACTAACTTTCCTCTTAGCGCTGCTTTCATTGTATCTCATAAGTTTGGGTATATTGCACCTTAATTTTCATTAAATTTTAGTAAGTCTCTAATTTCTTTCTTTCTTTCTCCCTGGCCCAGTTGCCATTGAGTAGAGAGTTGTTTATTTTCCATGTATGTGTAGGTTTTTTGTTATTTCTGTTGTTGTTAAGGTCCAGCTTTCATCCATGGTGGTCTGATAAGATACAAATTATTATTTCAATCTTCTTGTATCTGTTGAGGTTTGCTTTTTAAAATTTTTTATTTAAGTAACTTATTCTGATTACATCTCATTTGTTATCCCCTCACTTGTATCTTTCCATTCCCTCTCCTTCCCTCTTTCATGCTATTTCTCTCCCCTAGGTCTGTGACAAAAGAGGATCTTGTCCACCACTATAAAATCACAGTCTATCAGGTCTCTTCCTTGTAGCCTGCTTACTCTTTCTCTGAGTGTCACCAGGACTTCCCACCAAGGGGAAGTGGTGAAAGAGTGGGCACCAGAGTTCATTTCTGAGTCAATTCCTGCTCTCCACACAATTGTGGAGAATGTGCTGTTCATTGGCTAGATCTGGATAGGGGTCCTAGGTTTACTGTGTGCATTATCCTTGGTTGGTACAGTAGTTTGAGCTGACCCATCTGGGTCCAGATCTACCAGCTTTAATGGCCTTCTTGTAGGTTTCTAAGAACCTCTGGATCCTTCTATTTCTCCCTTCTTCCTTACCTCTCTCACCTAGAGTTCCAATAGGAAGTCCCAGTATCTATGCCAATCTCCTGGTAAGTGAAGTTTTTCAGAGGACACCTCTGTTTGACTAGTATCCAACTATAAGTGAATATATGCCATGTATATCTTTCTAGGTCTAGAATAACTCATGAGAATCATTTCTAGTTCCATCTATTTGCCTACAAATTTCAGGATTTCCTCGTTTTTAATAGCTGAGTAGTATTCCATAGTGTAAATGTACCATAGTTTCTTTGTCTATTCTTTGACTAAGGGACATTTAGGTTGTTTCCAGGTTCTGGCTATTATGAATAAGGCTGCTATGAACATGGTTGAGCATATTTACTTGTGTGGTGGAGCATCTTTTGAGTATATTCCAAGGAGTAGAATAGCTAGGTCTTGAGGTAGCTCTATTCCCAGTTTTCATAGAAAGCGCCAGATCAATTTCCAAAGTGGTTGTACAAGTTTGCACTCCCACTAGCAATGCAGGAGTGTTCCCCTTTTCCACATCCTCGCCAGCATGTGCTGTCACTTGAGTTTTTTATCTTAGCCATTCTGATGGGTGTAAGATGGAATCTCAGAGTTGTTTTGATTTACATTTCTCAGGTGACTAAGGACGTTGAGAATTTCTCTAAGTGTTTCTTGGCCATTTGATATTCCTCTGTTGAGAATTCTGTTTAATTCTGAGCCCCACTTCTTAACTGGGTTATTTGGTTTGGTGGTATTTAATTTCTTGAGCTCTTTATGTATTTTGGATATTAGTCCTTTGTCAGATGTAGGGTTGGTGAAGATCTTTTCCCAGTATGTAGGTTGTCGCATTGTTCTGTTGACAGTGTCTCCTACCTTACAGAAGCTTCTCAGCCTCATGAGGTCCCATTTATTAATTGCTGACATTAAGGCCTGGGCTATTGGAGTTCTGTTCAGGAAGTTGTCTCCTGGGCCAATGACTCCCAGTCTCTTCCTCAGTTTTTTTCTAAAAGATTCAGTGTGTCTGGTTTTATGTTGTGGTCTTTAATTTACTTAGACTTGAGTTTTGTGCATGGTGATAAACATGGATCTACTTGCATCTTTCTACAAGTAGATATCCAGTTAGACCAGCACCATTTGTTGAAGATGCTATCTTTTTTCCACTGAATAGATTTGGCTTCTTTGTCAAAAATCAAGTGTCCATGTGTGTGAGGGTTTATTTCTGGGTCTTTGATTCAATTCCATTGGTCAACCAGCCTATTTCTGTGCCAGTACCCTGGTGTTTTAATTACTGTTGCTCTATAGTATAGCTTGAGATCAGGTAAGGATAATCCTTTGAAGGATCTTTTATTGTATAGGATTGTTTTTAGCTATTCTGGATTTTTTGTTTTTCCATGTGAAACTGAGAATTGATTTCAATGCCTTTAAAATATTGTGTATGTATTTTGATAGGGATTGAATTGAATCTGTAAATTGATTTTGGTAAAATGGCCATTTTTACTATGCTAATTCTCCCAATCCATGAACAAGGGAGCTCTTTCCATCTTTTGATGTCATCTTCAATTTCCTTCTTCAGACATTTGAAGTTTTTTTCAAACAAGTCTCACTTGCTTGGCTAGAGTTATTCCTAGATAGTTTATATTGCCTGCGGCTCTCATGAAGGGTGTAGTTTCCCTAATTTCCTTCTCAACATGATTGTCCTTTGTATACAGGAAGGCTACTGACATTTTTGAGTTAATTTTGTATCCAACCACTTTGCTGAAGGTTTTTATCAGCTATAGCAGTAATCTGGTAGAATTTTGTGGGTCACTTATGTACACTATTATATCATCTGTGAATATGGATACTTTGACTTTCTCCTTTTCCATTTGTATCCCTTTGATTTCCTTTTGTTGTCTTATTGCTCTGGCTAGAACTTGAAGAACTATATTGAATAGATATGGAGAAAGTGTGCACCCTTGTCTGGTCCCTGATTTTAGAGGAATTTCCTTGAGTATCTCTCCATTTAATTTGATGCTGGCAATTGGCTTGCTGTATATAGCCTTTATTGTGTTTAGGCATGCCTTGTATTCCTGGTCTCTCTAAAACTTTTAAACATGAATGGGTGTTGGATTTTTTGGCATCTAAGGAGATGATCATGTGTGTTTTTTATTTTCAGTTTGTTTATATGGTGGATTACATTGATGGATTTCCATATATTGAACTATCCCCGTATGCCTGGAATGAAGCCTACTTGGTCATGGTGAATGATTTCTTTGATGTGTTCTTGGATTTGGTTTGTGAGTATTTTTTTAGTATATTTGCATCAATGTTCATGAGATAAATTTACTTGAAATTCTCCTTCTCTGTTAGGTATTTGTGAGGTTTAGGTATTAAGATGTCTGTGGCCTTATAGAATGAGTTTGGTAATGATCCATCCATTTCTATTTTGTGGAATACCTTGAAGAGTATCAGTATTAACTCTTCTTTGAAGATCTGATAAAATTCTGCACTGAAACCACCTGGCCCTGAGCTTTATTTTTGGTTGGGAAACTTTTAATGACAGCCTCTATTTCTGTAGGAGAAAATGGACTATTTAATTTATCAGATCTTGATTCAACTTTGGCAAGTGGACTCGTTCAAGGAAATTGTCAATTTCCCTTAGATTTTCAATTTTTGTGACAAATAAGCCTTTGAAGTAGGACCATATGATTCTTTGTATTTCTTCAGTGTCTGTTGTTATGTCTCCCTTTTCATTTCTGATTTTGTTGATTTGGATAGTGTCTCTTTCCCATTTAATTAGCTTGCCTAATGGTTTGTCTATTTTTTTTCTCAATGAACAAACTCCTGGTTTTGTTGATTCTTTGAATTATTCTCTTTATTTCAAATTCAGCCCTGATTTTGATTATTTCCATCTATCTACTCCTCTTAGGTATTTCTGCTTCTTTTTTTCTAGGGCTTCCAGATGTGTCATTAAGTTGCCTATATGAGATGTTTCCAATTTCTTTATGAAGGCACTTGGTGCTATGAATTTTCCTCTTAGCACTGTTTTCAATGTGTCCCATAAATTTGGGAATATTGTTCCTTCATTTTCATTGAATTTTAGGAAGTCATTAATTTCTTTCTTTATTTCTTCCCTGACCCAGT
Organism: Acomys minous; assembly: GCF_964271855.1. Lineage (NCBI taxonomy): Eukaryota > Metazoa > Chordata > Mammalia > Rodentia > Muridae > Acomys > Acomys minous. Next base: position 116,954,539 of record NC_140488.1, on the reverse strand, counting down.
TGTCATTAAGTAGAGAGTTGTTTAGTTTCCATGTGTGTGTGTAGAATTTTTGTTATTTCTATTGTTGTTGAAGTCCAGCTTTAGTCCATGGTGGTCTAATAGGATACATGGTAGTATTTTAGTCTTCTTGTATACCTTGAAGCTTGCTTTGTGACCTACTATATGATCCATTTTGGAGAATGTTCCATGAGGTACTGAGAAGAAGGTACAATCTTTTATGTTTGGGTGAAAAATTCTGTAGATATCTGTTAGATCCATTTGATTAATGACATTGGTTAGTGTCATTATTTATTGATTTAGTTTGTTTTGTTGACCTATCCTTTGGTGAAAGTGAGGTGTTGAAGTCCAATGTGTGGGAGTCAATGTGTGGTATAAGCTTTGTTAATATGTCTTTTATAAATGTGGGTGGCCTTGGGAGTGAAGATGTTCAGAATTGTGATGTTATCTTGATTGACTTTACTTTTGATGATTATCATATCTTTTGATTAATTTTGGTTGAAAGTCTCTTTTATTAGATATTAAAATGCCTACACCAGCTTGCTTCTTGTTTCCATTTGCTTGGAATACTGTTTTCTGGCCTTTTGTCCTGAGGTAATGTTTATCCTTGTGGCTGAGATGTGTTTCTTGAATGCAAAAGAATGTTGGATCTTGTTTATGCATCCATTCAGTTAGTCTGTGTCTTTTTTTTTTTTTTGGATAATTGAGACCATTGATGTTGAGAGATATTAATGACCACTGACTGTTAAATTACTTGATTTTGATGTTGGTTGCAGTAGAGTATTTGTATGGTTATGTTTTTGCAACAGCTCTTCACTCCAAGAATCAGTTCAAGTTAGTGTACATAAAGCCAGCTATCCTGCCTTTGTCTGGGTTTGAAAACCCAGCCCTAAGGCACAGGGGCTTGGAGGGCCTAGGCTCAGTCTGCCCTAGAGTGCCAGAATCCATGCTGCCTTGTGGTGGTTGGCTAAAATTCTGCCTGATCTGTCCAGGCTGTTGGGCCTAGGTTCAGTCTCTCTTGAGAGAGCAGACACTGCCCTCTGGCTTGTGGGAGTTGCTTGGGCTTCTGTCCCATCCCTTTAGGCTGGTTGAGTCCTGTGTGTGCGTGCATGGGCACTCCTGCTAGGTTGAGGGCAGCTGGTCAGGCTCCTCCAGAGTTTCTGGGAATGGCTCCTTGCCTTGGGGCAGGTGGCTAGTTTTCTGCCAGATCTTCTCAGGCTGGTTCAGACCCTCCTGAGAGTGTGGGAGCCCCTGCTGAGCTGTAGTGGCTAGGTGGCCTCTGCCCAGTCTGGTCCATTCTGGCAAGATCAGTTCTACCCAAGTGTGCAGGAACAGTCAGCTAGGATGGAAGTTTCCACCCAATTCCTTCAGAGCATGTGGCCTTAGATTAGTCAAGCCGAGTGTGTGGCTTTGGAGCTGTGTCTGGAGGGTATGTCCACAGTTTCCTGGGCCCCAGTATGGGCCCTGGGTCCCTCCATGGACTGGAAAGACCAAGAATCATACACTCAGGTCCCCCTGGGCCAGCTTACCCACAGATCAGTCGGAGGGGGAGATAGAGGGCACAGGTAAGACACGCATGCTCAGCTGCACTGGGCTTTGGATTTTGTGCCCGTGTGGTCCTCAGGCCCAGGGGCTTTCTAAGCACTTTCTCAGGTCAGTCTGAGGTCGGAACCACACATTTTCCTGTGTTTTCCCCAGGCCAGCTGCTCCAGGCTGGAGTTTCACTGCCCACTGTTCAGTTTCACATACCAAGTCCCTGATATAGTGCTTGGCAGTAGCTCACCGGCAGGTATGGGTCCAGAATCTGGGGACTGGTCACCCATCCACCATGGGCCAGTTGGGTGTTCTGAAGCCAGACCCACCTGTACTCTGCACTTTGAGGACCCCTATCACCTGGGTTCTTCAGATCTTGTGGTCTGTAGCTCCCAGCCTGGTCCCCAGTCTCTGTCCTGCAGATCAGATATTCTGTGTGTTCAGTGCCATCTTATACTTGGAGGCTTGATTTGTGACCAATTATATAGTCATTTATGGGGAAGATTGCCTGAGGTGATAAGAAAAAGGCATTTTCTTTTGTGTTTGAGTGAAAATTTTTGTAGATGTATTTAAGCCCATTTGATACATAACATCTATTTGTATCATTATTTCTCAGTTTGATTTCTGTTTTGTTGACATATCCTTTGATGAGAAATGAGTGTCAAAGTCTCCCACTATTAATGTGCAGGGATCGATATGTGGTTTATGCTTTATTAACATTTCTTTTACAAATGCGGCAACCCTTGTATTTGCAGCATAGATGTTCAGAATTGCGATGTCATCTTGGATGAATTTTTCTTTGATGAGGATGAAGTGTCTTTCCTCATCTCTTCTGATTAATTTTGGTTGAAAGTCTATTTTATTAGCTAGTAGAATACCTGCTCCAGCTTGCTTATTGTATCCATTTGCTTGGACAACCTTCTTGTAGCCCTTACTCTCAAATAATGCCTATCTTTTCGTCTGGGGTGTGTTTTTTTATGTGCAGCAGAATGGTGGGTCCTTTTGAAGTGTCCATTCTGTTAGTTTGTATATTTTTTATTGGAGAGTTGAGACCGTTGGTGTTGAGAGATATTAATGACCAGTGACTGTTAGAGCCTTTTATTTTTATATTGGTTTTGGTAATGTTTTTGTGAGCTTGTCTAATTTTTGTTTTGCTAAAGTCAAGTTATCTATTTCCTGTGTTTTACTGGATGTAGTTAGGCACCTTGGGTTGGAGTTTTCCTTCTAGTATCTTCTGTAGGCCTAGATTTGTAGATAGGTATTGTTTAAATTTATTTTTGTCATGGAATATCTTGTTTTCTTCATGATATATGGTTATTGAATGTTTTGTTGAATATAGTAGTCTGGATTGGTATCTGTGGACTCTCAAGGTTTACAAGACCTCTGCCCATGCCCTTCTGACTTTTATGGTCTCTGTTAAAAAGTTGGGTGTGGTTCTAATAGATTTGCCAGTTTTTTGTTACTTGGCCTTTTCCCCTTGCTGCTTTGTTCTGTACATTTATTCTTTTGACTATTATGTGGCAGGTGGATTTTCTTTTCTAGTCTACACTATTTGGTGTTCCATAGGCTGCTTGTATGTCCATATACATCTCTTTAAATTGGGGGAAATTTCATCTATGATTTTGTTGAAAATATTTTCTGGGCCTTGGAGCCAGGGATTTTCTCTTTCCTTAATTCCTATTATTCTCAGATTTTGCCTTTTCATGGTGTCCTTGATATCTTGGATGTTTCATGTCATGATTGTTTTTAGATTTAATGTTTTCTTTGGTGCTTGCATCAAATTCATCCATTGCATCTTCTACACTTGAGATTCTTCCCTCCATCTCTTGTATACTGTTGGTGATGCTTACCTTTGCATTTCCTGTTTTCTTCTCTAAGTTCTCTTTCCAGGATTTCCTCATTTGTGCTTGTATTATTGTTTCCATTTCCATCTTCAGATCTTAAACCATTTTGTTAATTCCTTCACCTAGTTGTTTGCATTTTCCTGGACTTCTTCCAGTGCTTTATTCATTTCATCTTTATAGGCCTCTATCTGGGCCTTACTCTGTTTCACTATGTCTTCTTGTATTTCTATATGGATTTTATTCATTTAATTGATTATCATCTTCATAAGAAAACATTTGAGGTCATTTTCCTGTGTTTCAGTTGTGTTAGAGTATCCAGGGCTCATTGCTTTGGAATAACTGGGTTCTGGTCATGCCATATTATTTTGGAATCTGTTGTTTGTATTTGTATTCTGGCCTTTAGCCATCTAGCTGTCTCTGGCATTGTGTGGTAGTTTCTGGTGTTCTTCTCTGACCGTTGAGGGAAGATCATAGGTAAGTGGCCATAGGCTTGGACCTCTTGCCTGAAAGGATTAGGGAACCCTTCTGTGGACCAGCTGGGTGACCTGAGGTCATATCTACCTCTGTTCCACACTGCAGTGTCTCCTCTCAGTAGGCAGACTCAGACACTGGTGTTTTGTGGCCCACAGTTCAATCTGAGACACAGAGAGCAGGTGCTGCATGGAGGAAAAGATGTGGCTAGATGCTAGAGACCTCACCTGCACCAGGGTGAACCTGGAAACATTCCATGGTTTAGCTGGGTGACCTGAGGTCAGATTCATTTGTGTTCCATACCATGGGGTCTTTTCTGGGCTAGGAGACACAGAAACTGAGACACAGAACACACGTGCTGTTTGCAGGCAGGCATGTGCCTGGGCTCTGGAATCCATACCCATGCCTGCATAGACCCAGGAACTTTTTGTGGATTAGCTGGGTGACATGAGGTCAGATCCACTTGTGTTCCACACTATGGGGTCTCCTTTGGGCTGGAAGACCCAGACACTGGTGTTTTGTTTCCTATATGTCAGTCTGATACATGGAGCACATGCTTGCCAGCATGTGGCTAGAGGCTGAAGACCACACACCTGAAGGTACCAGAAACTTCTATGGATTAACTGGGTGATCTGGGGTCAGATCTACTTGTGACCCACACCATGAGGTCTCCACTCATCTGGAAGACTCAGACACTGGTGTTTTGCCCTCAGATAAGTCTGGGAAACTTAGATCTGTGTTGCACCCTGTTTTGTGGCTAGATACTAGAGACCATGTGCATGCCTACAGGAACCCAGGGACTTTTCTGTGGATTAGCCAGGTGATCCGAGGCTGGACTCACCTGTGTTCCACACTGTGTGGTCCCCTCTCGCCTGAGAAACACCAGCAGTAGTGTTTTGGAGCTCTCAGTTTGGTCCTTCATTTGTTTTACAGTCACTTTTGTTCTGCTGATAAGTGTGTGATTGGTGCCACCATCTTGGATCCACCCACACCCATTTTAGTATATGTAATAATTTAATTTCATTCAATCCTATGTACTTTATGATTTATATTTTAATCAATTAATATTTTTCAGTAGAGAATGGAATACAAAGCAAAATCTTGACCATTGAACTATCTCCTCAGCCTTGCTCATGTCTTTTTCTTATTTGGGTTTCTGTGATCTCTTTTGGATTTCCTATGTCTTTTTAATCTCTTGCACCATTTTGGTCACTAAGACCTTCCTTTATGGTTTTTGTCTACAAATTTGAAATCATTTCCTGACCTTTACAGCCAACTTTGTAAGCTATTAATTTCACTATTTGAAGGTGACCTTTTCTCACTATCAGGATCATGTAAGCACAGGAGAAATACCTTCTTTATGTTTTGTCCTAGGCATTTTCCTTGTGTCACCATGCTCAGGGCCTGAACTCTACAAAATCCACAGGTTTAAATGAGAAGAAATTCAATTTTCAAACAATAGGCCAGCTTAATATTTTGCCATACCCCTCCAATCTCAACCCTCAGAAGGCTGGCCTTTGTTATATAGCAAGACTCTGTCTCAAGAACAAAACAACAAACCAGGCAAACAAAAACCCCTCTGTCAATGACTAAATTTCCTGTGCCTTTTATACCTTTATCTGTTCAATTCTGTTCCATACATCAGAGCCATGCTCGTGATCCCACTTATTGCCTGCCATAAGCGTCAAAGTGCAATACCTATATATTTAAATGCAATCCTTTTAAACCAAGAAATCAAAAGTTATCTGTCTTCCTCATATGTTGAAAACAAAATTACCTAGCCTAACATGTCTCAATTTAATAAGAAACTGTATTAATGTAATATTACCTGTTCCTTATAAGTAAAACTGGAAGAGACATTTTTCTTCTATTTACATAAATTAATGTTTAAACTTCTCATCCACACGTAGTGACATCACAGGCTCTAGTTTGTTTGCTAGGTAAACAAATCAGCATGTGAAGGTCTCATGCACAAATGACATAAATGTTTCCTAATAACTGTACTGCCTTGCTTGTTTGGATCCTAGTACAAGAGTCATTTAAAAAGCTTCCAAATGTTTGCTAAAGGGGCTCAAACTCCAGCAGAAACATGAGGCAAAGAGGTGAGATGTAACTACAGAGGGATCCAGATACCTCTTAGTTCTGCCAAAAACCTACTGAGTTTAACCACAGAAGTCATTTGACCTCCCATATCCATATTTTCTTCTTTTATGTAATGTGTACAATGTACTGAACTGCAATGGCACAAGCTTTCTATTACATAGAAAAAGATGGATCATTTCTCCTCCCCCCTGATCAACTGTGAGGAAACTATGGTTTTGGCACAGGCTGGGTAACAGATAGGGTGGTGCAATGGCTCCACAAACACAGTGGTTTGGAGTTGCCTCCTGCCCTGAATTACCTGGCTACTCACCACCCTGGAAGCTCCTGTTTAACCTATCCATTTGTGATTCTGAAAGATTCTTAGCCCTCCAACAGGCCTCTCCCACTTGATATCGCTTCAGTAGAAAGTATGTGGCTTTCTTACACCATACATTGTAACTGACATTTCCTAAAATCCTTACTCTGCACCATGGCTATACATCACACCAACTGACAAACTTAAAAAAAAAATAGTGTCAAGCTACAGCTAGAACTCAGGCATAAAATTTTCCTAGCATGTGTTCAGCCTCAGGTTTATTTCCTCTATAAAACACACACACACACACACACACACACACACACACACACACACACACACACACACCTAGAAGTTCTGATTCTCTGATATTGGTCTAAGGTATAAGCCTAGGCACCAAGATTTTTGAAAGGCTTCCAGATGCTTCCAAAGGCAGCAATATTCCAGAGCCAAGGTTGCAAGGATGGAAGACTAGCCTCAGATCTTTCTTGAGAATGGATAGTCACACAAACATGGAATGAAAAAAGAAAATGCCTGGAAAGAGGTCTGAAAAAAATGTATGCAAAGAAGAAAGGCCAAACAGGTTCAAAGGCAATCTCCAGGCCACTCATGACTCAGGTGCTGAGAAAATACATCCTGCTGGTAGCATGGTGATTCTGGGCATTTGGCTGACTCCCTAGCTTGGCTTCTGGTTCCATCAGAGCCCATGAGACATGGACACTAATCCTGTGCAGAGATGTGCCTGTTTTCCATCTGGCTCTCTGCTTTCTCTTCCTAAACACCTCCTGGTGTGGGGATGTCTAAAGGGGCATACTTTCTTTTTGTGTGCCACACTGGATTTGGCACAGATCCTCCGGGATGCAGCTGGGCCGCAAAGACAGCAGCCTGACTCCCCTGCAGGCCCCTTCATTTGGTAGCCAGTCAGCCTTAGTCAGAAACAAATGACTGCAGTTCCCCAGGCCTGCACTTTAATTGCCTTTCCCTGCAAAACAGGTTCCTAGGCCATTTAAGAGAATCGATCTGGTGAAGGCATTTCTTTGGTTGAGGTACTGCATTAAAAGCAGTTGCTTGAAAATACAAGTAGTAGTATATGAAAGTGACAAGCTATAAACTTTAGGACACTCAAGCATCGTGTTTTATATTAGCACTTTAACATTTAGCAGATGCTCATTTAGGACTGGTTTGGGAGCCTCCTCCTATGAGGTAGATAAACTGCTAACCGTCTCCTGTACACAATGACACAAAGTCTCCTAGTGGTTTAATAAGTGAGTGGTCTAAATTGTCACAGCTATTGTACTGGGCCTAGATATATTGTATTGTGTGCACTGTAGTGTCCTTTTCCTAGTCCTCTTTGTATGAAGGACCAAGCCAATGGAATTAACTGGAGAAAAAAGAAATTGGGGCAGGCCAGCCTTCCCTGCTTCTGGTAGCCTCCCCTTGCAGACTGGTATGCTTGCTTCTTGCTGGGCAGCCCTAACCCAGTACTAGCTCTCCAAATGCCTATATCATAACTACCTCTCTTTCTTCCTCTAATTTTGTGCTTCCCTGCCATGGCTAATTTCTGAGTACCAAGTGGCTTCTTTGGCTTCAGAGTAATCTCTTTACCTGAGTAACCAGCTCTCCACAGTAAAGTGCTTGGAGTTAAACATTCAGAAGGTTCTGTTTACTGGCTAGACTCAATCAGGCAGGATCCTAGCAGGAAACAGATGGCTCACTCAACAGGGCCACCAGAGAGCTGAATGAAGACACTGTTTACATGGATCAGGGAAGGCCAAAGGGATCAAGGAAGGCCATGGTGAGAATCACTTGCTTCACCTCCCATGGGCCAACAACAGTATGCAGAGAAGGTTGTCAGAACTAGGGTAGACCTACAGTTCTGCAAGAGAAATCTTGGAACACAGCAAAACCACTACAATCACATTCTTCTAAGCAAGAAGTGTAATAAGTGCACCTCTTTCTCCTCTACCCTCCTGTGGCCTTGTCGTATCTCCAATGGACTAGGCTAAGGGCAAGAGTGGTGCCAATCCACAGAAATCAATCTTCAAGAGCAGAGACTAGGCAAAGGAGAGGGGAGGGGTGTGTGTGTGTGTGTGTGTGTGTGTGTGTGTGTGAGAGAGAGAGAGAGAGAGAGAGAGCTCACTTGTACCTGTCAGGACCTTCAGAAGTCAGGAACAAATCAAAGAGCCAGACTGACTCTGACTAAAACAGCTAATGAAGATCTGAATGAGGACTGCCATCCTGATAGTTTAAATATCAGGTCTCAAGTTCTTTTGGCTTCCCTGAATTGATCAGAGAAGAGAAGTTACACTTAGTTCCTGCTGGTTAAGGTCGTTACATTATTTGGGAAAATATCAAGCTCAGTTGTCAGGATCTCCAGCAATAGCCTTCTTCCTTGTCAGATCTGGGGGTAGGGGGGTAAGGGAGGTAGAGCTATTAAGGAACCCCAAATAAAATAGTTTAAACACTAGTGCCTACAAGTCATGTCCATCGTGTGGCACCAGTTGCTGTACATAATTTTTAAATCTATTTTAATTGAGGTTTCTTATACCTCTATATTCATTCCAGCCTCCTGACCCTCGGTAGGAGAGGAAGAAGGTTGGAAGGGACAGAGGACATAGAGCTCTTTAGACTTAGTTCTGGCTGCTTAAGGTTGTTAAGTTCTTTGGGAAAATACCAATCTCAATGTCAGGATATCCAGCAGTCCTGCCAGAGACAGCTGCCTTCATTCTCTGTCTGTTTCCTTGAAGTGTCCTTCTGCACTCTGGACATTGCTATTTATTCCCTTTCAGACCCTTCAGACTTAAACTATCCCCAGCTTGTAAAGACCATGCCTCCAAGCTGCAGGAGGTTGTTTTCAGCTGTGAATAAACTAAGACAATCCCATAACCCACACTTAGGATTAAAACAAAAACAATTACATAATGTAACTGAGATTTTAGAGAGACCAAAACTTCCACTACACCATTAGAAGGAATAAATACAAGAGAATAAAAAGAAAAGAATGGGAGACTGGAGGATTTTTTTAAACAAATTTGGTTACACAGAATGTATTCAACATTTAGCCTACTCAGACTTTTAAATTTTTTAAGGGAACAATTCTAACTGAATAAATTTATGGGATACAGTGGAATATTTTGATATATGTATCCATTCTCAAATGATTAAATAAATTAATTAACATATCTATCACTTCACATACTTATTTTTTGTCCAAGAACACTTGAAATATACTAAGCAATTCTTAAATATACAATACATTATCGTTAATTATAGTTACTCTATTGTACAGCAGTTCCCCAATACTTATTCCTCCCACATAACTATAACCTTGTTATAGTTACAACTATAACTTTGACCAGTATCCCCCATCCTCATCCACTCCTCTTTCTCAACTCCTGGTAACCATCAGTTTCTGTTCCTGGTAACCATATCTGTTTCTGAATTCAGCTATTTATTATCTCCTACATAAGTAAGATCATGGGGTATTTGCTTTTCTGCACCTGGCTAGTTTCAGGTGCATAAGGCCTTGCTAGTCGATCAATTTTTGTGCCAAATCAAAGGGTTTCTTTCTTTTATGAACAGGAATATTATCCCATGTTATCAGATTTTTTTAAATTCATGCATTCCTTGTGGGACACTTAGTCTGTTTGCATATCTTGGCTATTGTGAACAATACTGCATTAAATATAGGTAATTCAAACTTTTACTTGTTACCTTTTGGTGCTCAAACATTCTCAGTGTGTGGTACTTATCTTAGTTAAGGTTTCCATTGCTGTGAAGAGACACTGTAAGTGTAGCAACTCTTATAAAGGACAGCATTTAATTGGGGCTGGCTTTCAGTATCAGAGGTTTAGTCCATTATCATCATGGTGAGAAATATTGCAAAGTGCAGGCAGATATGGTGCTGGAGAAGGAGCTGAAGGTTCTACATCTTGATATGCAGGCAGTAGAAGGGGACTGTACCCAATACTAAGCCTAGCCTGAGCATATGAGATCTCAAAGCCACCTCCACAGTGACACACTTCCTCCAGTAGGGTGGCACCCACTCCAACAAACCTTCTTATAGTGACATTGTCTATGGGCCAAACATTCAGTGGGGGCCATTCCTACTGAAGCCCTTTACATACTGGTTGATTTCTAGGAAAAACTGAACTCTAACTGAGAGGATTTTAGGTAATTCTGACTTCCTCATTTTACAATAAATGTTGTTCTCATTGTGTCTATGAACAAATGGAGAGGGAGAGAGAGAGAATATATATGTGTCTGGGGTGTGTGTGTGTGTGTGTGTGTGTGTGTGTGTGTGTGTGTGTGTGTGTCCATATGTGCCCATGTGGAGAACAGGTGTCCTTATCACTCTTTACCTCATTTGTTTGTTTGTTTGATACCATGTTTCTCACTGAACTTGGAGCTTATTGATTGGTTAGACTGTCTGTTACTTAGTCCCCAGGATATAGCTGTCTAAACTTCCCAGTTCTGGGATTACAGCTGAGAGCTACCCTGGTTTTCACAGGGATTAAAGGGAGCTCAGGTCTTTATTCTTGCACAGCAAGCACTTTACTCATCTCCTCAGGCTCTAAAGGGTTGTATATTTTCTAAAAACTGTATTAATTGTAGGGTCTATAAAAGAATGATTTGGGGGGACAAATATACCTCCAGCCCTTCAATCTCATTTGTTTTTGGAGGGGACAGTAGGGTTGAGAGAGGTTGAGACACTGTATTCCACGTTTGCCTGGAACTCACTATGTAGACCACACTGCCCTCAAAGTTGTGGTGATCCTCCTGTCTATGCCTCCAAAACCCTGGTATTATAGGCTTTTTCCACTCTGCTCTGCCCTCTCTCCTTTATTATAAACATTTCTGAGTTTTAACAAATAGGGTGCTTCTTTGTTTTATGGGCAAGGAAACCTAAATTCCAAAGAGCAGTGTCTTGTCCTAAGCCTCCCAGCAAGTTCAGGGACAATTGGAATTAACCCAAATCTTTAGTCTTCTCTTCACATCAGGAACTTTCTGGACGCAAGCTCACATTCTGATTCAGCCCAAGGCCAAGCCTAGTTCCACATCTGCTAGAATACAACTCTATGTTTTCTTCCCCCCCCCAACCCCGCAAAGCTTCCACTAGACAAATAGCTCTTCAGATAGAAGAGGCACAGAGAGAAAAGGCCAGGCAGAGGCTGAGGATTGAGCTGTTTGAAAAAAGAGGCACAGACCCGAGTGACAAGCAAGGGTGGCAAGGCAGCTGCTGGAGGTCTGTGAGGATCCAACAACCAACACACACACAAAAAAATAACTAGTAAAACCAGTGACCTTCCATTGCTGTTCCCTCACCAAATGATTTTTCCCTCTCACTAAAACTAAAACTAAAATTTGTGAAACTGTGATGGACTAGGGCTTTTGCTAGATTCAAAGTGCTTTGTTGTTTTCTGTGCTCTGTGAAGCCTCCCTACCCCCACTAGGCAGCAGGGGCCTTTTATAGACACACAGCTTGTCTCCAGAGTAATGTGCAGTTAAAAAGAATTGCTTCATGTTCTAGACTAGAGCATATCTGATAATGGCCGAGAAACCACCAGGGAATGTTTCTTGTCATTTGACTGGAGGCCATTTCAGCGTGTTCACTGTGTTCCTGTGGGCCTGAAAGTCCAGTCTCCCTATGAGTGCCTTGTCAATGTGGCCCAGCAGGGTGTGTTTCTTAAGTGGTAGAAAGCTCAAGAATGGAGTACAGAGTAACCTAAGAGCAGCGGGAGAAAAGGAAATGTGGGGGCGAGGAAAGACTACAGGGGAAATCAACAAGTGCCATTGTCTGGTAAAGCACTGTTCAGAGTACAACAGGCTGAGCACTCAACTAGCTAGAATATTCATTATAGAATATTCTAGTGACTGTGAACTGAAGCAGAAAAAAAAATAATGCCAAATGAACAAAATGCTCGCTACTCCTCCTTTCCATTTTGACTTTTCTGTCTCTTTCATAATCCCTTCCTCCCGACTTCCCAAAGCATGCCAGTACAGGCTGCATTCTGAAATTTGGAGTCTCTGTCAAGCTTCAAATGACCCATTCCTCATCTGTCAGCAACCCTCCTTCTCCTTATGGGTTATGTATCGGTAGAAATGGTCTCTGGAGTCTTTCCTTGCCATTTTGTTTCTACACTTCTGATTATCGAGAGAATTATGGCCATATTTCCACTTATTGATAAGGTGATAGGGCTAGCAAAATCAGATGTGTTAGACCTTCTGATGATATTTACACTTTTACAAATAGAATTTAAGAATGAAGCAAAGAAAGCAAGTGAGATGGCTGAGTGGGTAAGCATGGCAACTTGGGTTCAATCCTTAGAAACTATGTAGAAGACAGAAGAAAGGGCTGGAGAGATGGCTCCGCTGTTAAGAGCAATTACTACTCTTGCAATGGACCTGGATTCAGTTTGCAGCATCACATAGTAACTCTCAACTTTTTGTAACTCCAGTTCCAGGGAATCAGACACCATCTTCTGACTTACTGGGGCATCAGGCACATGCATGTTGCACAGACATACATACAGACAAAACACCCATACACATAAGTAAAAATTTATTTTAAAAAGTTAAAGATGAAAGGAGAGAACTCCATAAAGTTACCCTCTGACCTACACATATATATCCCCTAAAACAAAATAATAATAAATAAAAAGTTTAGATGTTAAGTATGAAGCTGTGGTTATTTGAATAAGAATGGCTACCATACAATCATATATTTGAATGCGTGGTCACCAGTGAGTGACACAAATGTGTGTGTATGTGGCCTCATTGGAATAGATGTGCCCTGTTGAAGGAAGTATGTCACTGGGGGTGGACTTTGAGGTTTCAAAAGTCCATGCCAAGTCCAGAATCTCTTCCTGCTGACTGTGGATAAAGATACAGAACTCCACAATACATCCAGCACCATGTCTGCCTGTGTGCTGCTGTGCTCTCTGTCATCTTTCCCACCATGATGATAGTGGACTAAACTTCTGAAACTGTAAGCAATCCCCAGGTTGCCTTAGTCATGATGTCTCTTCAACTACAATAGAATATTGACTAAGACAGGAGTTGGAACTAGAGAGCGAGGTATTGGTATGACAGGCCTGACCATGATGCTCATTGGCAGAATGTAGACTTTGGGACTTTGAGTCAGGACAACAGTTGAACACTTTAATTGAGGCTTTATGGGCTTTACTTGTAGGATCATAGAAAACAGTGGTACTGAGTTGCAATATAGATTATAATAGCCTAGCTGAAGAAATTGCAGAGGACAAGAGTATTAGTGAGTGGCCTAGAGATCATTCATGTGATATTTTGACAAAGAATGTGGTTACTTTCTGCCCTTGTCCAAAAAATCTGTCTGAGGCTAAATTGAAGAGTTTTGGATTAATGGCATTGACTGAGGAGATTTCAAGACCGCTTGTATCAGCTGTGTTGTGTGCTTGTTACCGGTCACTCTTATAAAAAGCTATAATGAAAAGAAGCAAACTTAGCAAGGAAAAATACAAACAGTAGAGTTTTTGGAGAAAAGAAGTACTAGGAAGTGTAATGGAGCAAAGTCCAGTGCTTGAGGAGATGCACAGTTCAAAGAAAAGCCTAATGATAAATGGAGTAAAGGGAGTGGTGACCCTTGACCAAGACCTCACCCAACTAAGCTTCCAAAATGTGAAAAGAAATTAAAGAAAAACTTAAGCAGTAAAGGAAGCCATCAAAACCAGAAAACTGATGCAGATGTGATTGAACAAGTGAGCCAAGTTCCAGCCCCATCAGGCAGGATAATTGGCCAGCTTTGGCCACGGAGGTCTAGCTTTAGAGTCAAGATTACAAGAAAGAGGTTGTGGAATCGCCTTCCATGGCTAAAGAAAGCTGCTGAGAGGTTACCGAGAAGAGACTTGATACCCCATGAGCATATAAAGGGGAGGTAATCCCCCTCAGGAACAGTCATAGGGGAGAGGAATAAGGGGAAAATGGGAGGGAGGGAAGAATGGGAGGATACAAGGGATGGGATAACCATTGAGATGTAACAAGAATAAATTAATTTAAAAAAAGAAAAAAAAAGAAATTGAAAAAATTAAAAAAAAAAGAAAAAAGAAAGGTGCTGAGGACAGGTATGTATCAAGGGGGTCCTTGCATGAAGGCCTAGAAGCCATTGTATGAATCTGTGAAAGTGAAAACTGGATTTTATTTGATACCCCAAGATGTTGGAGATGTCATACTCATGAGATACTTGCCAAGGATAGCTGCTAACAGGGTGTAGAACCAATCCCAAAGAGAAAAGTATGCTGTAATCAACAAAGCTTAAAGGAGTTAGAGATCTAAGAGATCTCTTTGACATCAGAAATGTCTTTTGGTCTTGCTCTTGCTTTGGTTCAGTATTTCGTCACTATGTCCTCTTTACTTTCTTTTGTAAGGGTAATCCATATCCTGTGCTATTGTATGTTAGAAGGATGCAATCTGTTTTTTTTTTTTTTTAATTTTGATTTTATGGGTGGTTACAGTTAAGCGAGTCTCAGAAAAGGCTTTGGACTATTACAGTGATGAAACTGGTATAGACCACAAGGACTTTTGAAGTTGGACTGACTGCAGTTTTGCAATATGATATGACTACAAGACTATGGAGGCCAGGGAGTGAAATGTGGTGGTTTGAATGACTATGGCACATATAGGTGTATAGATTTGTATGCCTGGTCACCAGGAAGTGGCACTACTTGAAACGATTAGGCAGCCTGTCCTTATTGGAGGAAATATGTCACTGTGAGTGGGCTTTGAAGTTTCAAAATCTTGTGCTGCCTGCAGATCAGGATGTAGAACTCTCAGTCACTTCCCAGTAAAATGTCCGCCTGCACGTTGCCATGTTTCCTGCCTTTGGACTAGACCTTTGAAACTAAAAGCAAGCCCCAATAAATGCTTTTTTAAAAAATAAGAGTTCCCAAAGTCACAATGTCTCTTCACATCAATAGAACACTGACCAAGATAGAACCCAATAGATGGATGTCAAGTGATATTCAAAGAGCTGTCTGTGGAGTTACAAATTTCAGGTCGCAAATTGGCCACCCCAATGGGTGACTAAACAAGTGACTTACATTATTTTTCCCTTGCTAAACTTTAGTCTCTTCATCTCAAACATTATGGTCAGTTACCTTAAAAGATTTTGTGAAGATTATGTGAAATCCTCTATGTATATCTGCTCTGCAGTGCATATACTCTTTACCAGAACAATTTATTCTGCAATTCAGTGAATGTAATTAGTCAGGGTAGAATTACAGACATTGTGGTAGATTGTGGCCCAGATCCTGTACTCTCTACTTACTGTGACATGTTCTAGACAGAAATCAAACTTACAAAGATAAGATACGATTCAGGAGGTCAATGCATATTTATCTGGGTTTTCCAAGGGTGATCACTCAAATCATGACTTCAGTAGTAGAATGAGATTAGCTAAGTATCTGATCTGTTATGATCTCTGGAGGGTCTCTTTGGCACTCAACTTTATGAAGTTAACAAAACAATTATTCTAGAAAAAGTTTCCAAGTCCATACATGAATCCATTATGGGTCTAATAGTACAGTTTGGTAATAGAACATTTGCCTAGCATATGAGAGGCCTGGGTTCCATTTCTAGTATTGAACAGCCTAATACAAAGAGGGCTGGTAAACACTGTCTCTGTAGAAAGAGATCAAGAAATGAATTAGCAAATACAAAGAAAATTAATTGGCAAAACAGAATGAGACCAGATCACACTTTTTTAACTTAATATTTAAATCCTATTTAATTGGAATTGTAGCTGTTTCTGTTGTAGTAATCAAGATGTAAGCAAATATAGAAGCAATGTTGAGTGACCCTTCTGCATCTCCTCTTTCTCCTAACAAAATAATTATGTGTTTATTGGTCAAATACACACCCTGGAACATTCCAGTGATACCTCTGGTTAATTCCAGAGAGTGAACCTTACAGTATGGGTACATTATCCTTACCTTGGCTTGAGCACAACTTCAATTTTCCCCTCAGCTTTGGTGTCAGATCTCTGGCATACAATACCATGTTCAGAATTTCGTATCTAGTAAAAGACTGCAGCCTAATGGAAGGGGTTTTCAAACTTGATAACTCCTAATATCCAAAGTCCAATAATTCACACTTGATCAAAATAGGTCTGATGTTAAAATCTCTAAAATAGGTCATGTCAAAAAAGCTTTCTGCAATGATTAATAGTTTTTAGGTTTGGGCTGTCCAATGTGGCAGCCATTAGCCATGTGTGGTTATTAAGCACTTGAAATGTGATCAGTGCAAGTAAGAAACTGAATTTCTTTGCTTAGTTCTTATTTTATTATACTTATTTATCCAGTGCTGGAGCAGGGTAATGGTACATGTGGTGATTGTCAGAAGACATCTTCATGGAGTCATCTATCTCTTTCTACTACATTGCTCCCATGGATTGTAACTCAGGTCATCAGGCTTAATAGCAAGTGCCTTTATTGCCTGAAGGGCCATCTTTTTTTTTATTAATTTATTCTTGTTACATCTCAATGGTTATCCCATCCCTTGTATCCTCCCATTCTTCCCTCCCTCCCATTTTCCCCTTATTCCCCTTCCCTATGGCTGTTTCTGAGGGGGACTTCCTCCCCCTGTATATGCTCATAGAGTATCAAGTCTCTTCTCGGTAACCTGCTGTCCTTCCTCTGAGTGCCACCAGGCTTCCCCCTCCAGGGGACATGGTCAAATATGAGGCACCAGAGTACGTGAGAAAGTCATATCTCACTCTCCACTCAATTGTGGAGAGTGTTCTGCCCATTGGCTAGATCTGGGTAGGGGTTTAAAGTTTACCACCTGTATTGTCCTTGGCTGGTGCCTTAGTTTGAGCAGGGCCCCTGCCCCAAATCTGCCTACCATAATGTTCTATTTGTAGGTTTCTAGGACCCTCTGGATCCTTCTACTTTTCTATTCTCCCATGCTTCTCTCATCCAGAGTCTCAATGGGATGTCCTCCCCTCTGTCCTATTTCCTGGTAAGTGAAGGCTTTCATGAGACATGCCCCTTGGGCTAGGATGCAGATATAAGTGAGTATATACCATTTGAGTCTTTCTGCTTGTGGGTTAACTCACTCATTATGATCATTTCTAGCTCAATCCATTTTTCCACAAATTTCGGGAATTCCTTGTTTTTAATAGCTGAGTAGTATTCCATAGTGTAAATGTACTACAGTTTCTTTATCCATTCTTCTATTGAGGGACACTTAGGCTGTTTCCATGATCTGGCTATTATGAATAAGGCCGCTATGAACATGGTTGAGCAAATTTCTTGTTGTGTGCTGGAGCTGAAGGGCCATCTTGTAGACCCATTTTATTTAATTTTCAGTTAACCTAGATAGCCATGTGCAACTAGTAACTCTCATGACTGAAGTATTTGGGACAAACGATGGTCTTACTTCTTTATTTTTATTCCATGCCCACACACTTTCCTTGTTTACCTTCTTTTAATACTCCAGGGCCCTAAAATGATGACATCTGATAACAGGAGACATGAGACAAGAACTTAAATGTACCCCTTCTGTGTATAATTGCAACCTGTACAAACACCTTCATCCTTGAAACTCAACAAAGCAAAAATGGAGTACATTATTTACTTCTAGGACAGTATGTATGTCAGAGATTACGTGTTATCAGCATGAAGCCTGTCAGTTCAGGATAGCCTGGTTATGTAGGTACTTATGTCACCTTCACTTTAACAAACTGGGAAATAAAACTTTAGAGAAGTTAATAGTTTGCTTCAAGCAAAGCACGGTAGTGGACACCTGTAATCCCAGCATTCTGGTAGTTGATGAAGGAGGATTGCCACACATTCTGGTCTAGCCAGGGCCACATACCAAGACTGTCTCAAACAAAATGAAACAAACAAGCAAAACCAATTTGCTTTGCATATCACAGTTAGCATTTAAAGATGTTTTTATTATTTCAAGATTCTTTGACAGTAAAACAGGTTAATTCCTGGCAACACCAGCCTACCTCAAAGAAAATGATAGGAATCAATGAACCTTTTTATGGAGGTGGCCTCAAATGGGGCAAATCAGCTACTGGGCAAAATGTATCCACTTCGGCCACAGACAGAATTCCGCCTAAAAATGGGCAAGCTTGGATGCAGGCAGGGTTGGTAGCCAAACTCTGCCAAGACAGGGTAAGAAAGTCCTCAATAGTTCCTGCCTCACAAATATGTCTGTCAGATATACTGGGCCAGAAGGCTGAAGAGGATGCTCCAACATTAGAGAGAGTTTTGGATGACTGATCAAGCAGCAAACTATCTTTGTCATTTTCTCATTTTGGAAGGTGCTAATCTGCACTTCCTGTCTACTCAGGTAATTAATTTTATTCCTTCTCAAGTCTCTGATAGGGTTGAAGACCAGATAGGTTAGTTTTACAGGTAAGCTGAGTTCTTTAGGGGTAAGATGTTTTTAGGTCTAGATAGATGTTTTAAGTTGATAAAGATAAGATATGTTAAATATTGATTTATATTTAAAATTTTAGACCCACCAAGATAGGAAGGAAAGATGTCTTCTTCAAGGTTGTCAAATACAAATAGCCAAAACACTCTGAATGTAACATTTATATAATTCCTGATTGTTTCATGGTTCTTCTTGCTGTATGGAGGTAGTTTACTGTATATCTGTATACTAATATAAATGTGTATGTAAAAAAGAAAAATAAAAAAAATAACAAAAATATTTTTAAAAAAACAACAAAAAAAACAAAGCTGAGATGCAATCTGAGGGACTCTGGCTTCAGAATCTGTCCAGGATTGGCTTCCTAGTTTTCAACTTTTTTAGATTCATCTAGTTGCCTTTAGCAAATATCCTCCTCTGAATTTCTCCATTTGCCTCTGTACAAATGCATTAGCACTGAATAGACAGGGACTATTGCTGTACCCTACACGTTGCTAGGAGACAGAGGAAAGATTAGTAAGCAGTACCTCAGGTACTGCAGGGGTCCAAAATCCCCAGCTATAAAAAATAGAGCCAGGAGGAAACCTAAAATGTCAGTCCCCTCCCCTACACCCACATTCATGCAGGAAAAAGAAACTGCCTTAAAGTGGACAAAGTTTGCTTTGCTTGAAGTTATACCTTAGCACTCTACATCAAATCTCATGATGATATTCTGTCTAAAATTTCCATTACTCTTTCCCATTTCTTTCTACTTTTACACTGTGTTTGGGAATCTGTTCTAACAACCCATACCTATTCAACTCCAGTTGTGACATTCTGAGCCACTCTAGACAAGCTGCTCTCAAATCTACAACAATAATCAAAGCTAAACCTCTGAAATCCAGGGACATGTCATGAGCCAACTCATCCAAGCATGAAAGGGGCATCAATTTTAATGTGGAAGTTGGCAAGTTCTACCTAGAAGAGCACTGGGAAATATTGCTAGCTTCAGTTGAAATAACAGATCGGGTATCTTATAACACTCATTTTCATGGAAGCATTGAAGTTCAACAAGAAGACAGAAAAGTTACAGGAAGAGGTGGTTGCTTGTTTTGAATTGAAAACCAATCTCAAACAATGACCCTAGATTCTTCAGTCACAGGCAAAGGTGATTGACCATTCAACCATCTTCCCCACCTTTTCTCTAATCATTGCTGCACCGTTAAGTATACAATGCTAGTTTACTAGGCATTGCTCAACTTTGGATTTATGATCTCACAGAAAATGAGGAAATTTAGAACAATGTAGCTTACAAATAAGCAATTGTTTGACATAGTCCTCATTGGGGAGGAAACCTGCCATCTCTCATGTCAATGTGGAAACATTTCAAAATGTTCCTATCAACGTAGTTTTTAAAAAGGTTGTGGAAATAAATGCAGATGTGACATGCTACAGATGATATTTAGAGGAGAAAAAGGCATCTAAATAAAAAGTGGAAGTCTGAGGCAGGGATGTCTGACTGAGCTACATTTGTGCTTGATCAAATTGGAATTCTTTGTCTCATAATGTCAGAAAGATAATACAATGTTCTTTTCCTTGCTGCTGTTCATTAGGTGCTATCACTGAAGGAGGACAAACAGCAGGTGAGTGGAAGCTCACAGTTAACAATTGTTCCGACAGGAGTCTGAAGGAAATATGAACCATGGGATGGCTCAGGAAAAAAAAAGGCAAACAAAACTAACAGATTGGAAGCATTAGTGATGGATGAAAGAACAATTATGCCTGGTTCTACTCATTTCTGCTTTCATGGATTGTGACAAATATGTACGGTAGGACTTGGGGGGAACACACTTTGTTTAGCTCGGCTAATAAATATGCAATATTTAACAGTCTTTCTTACAAGACCCACATACAAAAACGCACTCAGTTCATTAACAATTTGGAATTTTATTGGGTTCTGGTAATAATATAGAGACAATATCACAGGGGATATTAGCTCTTTTATCAGGGCATTTGGATGCTAAAGGAGAGGTTTTTTTAGAAGCTAAAACTGCACAAAGACTGTTCATAAATGGCAATAGAGTGAACTTTTGAGTTGTTTTTTTTTCTCTTCTTAAATCACAAAATGTCTTGGTACATTAGCAATATATCAATTGCAATTGCAGTGGAAATGACATTTTGACTTAAAATGAAGTGCTATTTCCTTCTCTTAAAAGATTTTCTTGAATGTGAAGAAAGTGCAGTGATAAGTAGTCTGGGTTTGTATTCAGGCCTGTGAGCTGCCTGCTTAATGGATGCCCACACAGCACTTTTAGCTGTACTTTTCCCTACCAATTATGAAGCATTATATGCATCCTGTACATAATAGCTGTCTGATAGTTATTGATTTGCATATAATATAATAATATGTTAAAATAATTAAAATTTAAATTACAAAGAGTATTATTGTTATACTAGCAATTAAAAAATAATGCCCCAGATTTATATGCCATAAGATTCTTGAATAGCTAATACCTACTGGAAATCTCTAATGTGAAGTTTATATTTACATCTAGCTTCCTCCTCCTTCACTGTTTTGTAACTCAGTTAAGGCCATCGCCCATCATCTACTTGCTAAATCTATAAGTAAGTTGTGATCTTAAGTTCCTTTTTCTTATGGTCTTAGAGGTTCTCCCCCTATAGCTGATCAAGTCTACCTCCTCCATATCATTCAGCTATGTTCCCTTCCCTCCATCTTTATTATGACCTTCTTTTGTTGAGCTAGCACCAATTCATGCCTACACACTTAGAACACCTTTTGGTTCCTATGCTAGAGTTGGAACCCAGGGTTTGCTAGGCAGGTGCTTTATGCTAAGCTGCAATATTAGGCTCTTGCAAAGCTACTTAGTGGGTCTCGCTGTCTCTAAGGTTATCCTCACATTGGTGTCAAGTTTATGCCCACATTTTTTTTCATGGCCCACTGACAAAAAGCACCACCTCCTCATCCCTCTAGTGCTTTTTGTCCTTCGCTCCTCTCTGTCAGTCATCCTGAGTTCATCGTCCTTGCTCCTCACTCCTTCTTACTCCTATTATTTACTTCTTAAAAAGCAAACTATTTGAAATTATGTAGGCTTTGATCTTTTTAAAACCTACTTTACAGGAAACTGAGACAGAGGGGAGGACATTCTATTGGGACTCTAGATGAGAGAAGCATGGGAGAATGGGGAAATAGAAGGATCCAGAGGGTCCTAGAAACCTACAAGTAGAACATTATGATAGGCAGATTTGGGCCCAGGGGTCCTGCTCAAACTAAGGCACCAGCCAAGGACAATACAGGCGGTAAACTTTAAACCCCTACCCAGATCTAGCCAATGGACAGGACATTCTCCACAGTTGAGTGGAGAGTGGGGTCTGACTTTCACACGTACTTTGGTGCCTCACATTTGACCATGTCCCCTGGAGGGGGAGGCCTGGTGGCACTCAGAGGAAGGATAGCAGGTTACCAAGAAGAGACTTGATACCCTATGAACATATACAGGGGGAGGTAATCCCCCTCAGGAACAGTCATAGGGGAGGGGAATAAGGGGAAAATGGGAGGGAGGGAAGAATGGGAGGATACAAGGGATGGAATAACCATTGAGATGTAACAAGAATAAATTAATAAAAAAAGGAAAAAAATAAAATAAAATAAAACCTACTTTACTTGGGGTTCTTTAATCCCTCTATCTCCATTCCAATCTACCTAACCTAGATAGGAGCAAAAGGAGATTAATAGGGACAGTAGAAGTGGACCTTATAAAGCTCAATTCTTGGGGGAAAGTCTACTCTTGGTCATCAGGATTCCAGCAGCAAACATAGCAAAAGAAACAATCAGGAGCTGCAGGAGCAACAGCAAACACAGCAGCCCCTTTGAAGTCTTCTCCAGAGCATCTCTCTCTAGGAATGTCTCCAAGTAGAGCCATGAACAGCCAAGTGAGGTAAAGTGATGCAAAAGCAATTGATCTTTGTTTTTTGGGCCTCCTATTTAATCTCCTCTCAGTATCTGTACCAGAAGGTTTATCAACTGGCAAAGACCATGTCCCCAAAAGAGGCAGTTCCCTTCTAGTGGACAAACATTACCCACCCTCACACAAGTCTGTTTCACACCTCATATTTTTGGAAAAAACAAAAACATACTTGAATCCACTACAAAATTGTATGCAGGGGTGTGCCTAGGGAGGGTACAGGGGGAATATGTGAGTGAAGCTGCCCGCAGATGCCAGAAAATTTGGGTCCTCTGTAAAACTGGCATTCACTCTTAACTGTTTTTTCATCTCTCTATTCTTTATGGTTAGAGCCCTGGGAATCATCTTTCTAATTTTTCTCTACACTCCCAGGCTGGTTACTCATGGGTAGCACTTATATCAGTGCACTGTAATGGAAAAGTTCCTAACTCACACACTACAGATGGTCTCTAATTTATGAGAGTTTGGTATAATTTGGGGGCTTTATGATGATGCAAAACCTCACATATTCAGTAGAAAATGTACATGGGGTGTTGAATTCGTATGTTATTCTGGATTTAATCTTGTCTTTTGCCCTGCTTCAATGACATAGCCCCCAGACAGCAATGTGGTCACAAGAGCAGGTGTGTGAGGCACAGTTGTCTACTTAGAATATTTTCATGTGTTCTATACTTATAATATTTCAACATATATGTTATCAATATGTAACCTCATTGTAAATCAAATCTCATCTATAGATGGAAAGCCTTGTTTGGGGAAAATGGCTCTTTTAAAACACTGTATTTTCAAGAGCTACTACCTCTTTTATCAAAGAGGAGAAATTTGCAACAAATATTTGCTAATGAGTAAATGAATGGCCAGCACACCGCACACTTAGCATTCATGAGTTTGTTTTCTTCAGATACCAGTATTGGATTGTTTCCCCAAGTAAGGCCAAAGGTTGTGGCAGTACTGTGCATTAAGTCTTTCTCATCATGACCGTTGTTTTCAGTTTCTTGCACAGAACTCCTAAAAACTTTAAATGCCTTGCTAAGTGTATCTTTTGTTCTGATATTTGGTCTCTGACTCTGGCTTCTAACAGAGCTCCTAAGTCCCTTGGATTTTCCTGGGCAAAATCAGGGTTTTGTTCTGATGAGGTTTTAGGTAAGCTTATGGGTGGAGAACTTGTCACTAGACAAGACAAGTCAAAAATAGAAGCTAGGAATGTCAGATACCATCCCCCCAGCCTATGAAAGGAGTAGGGGGTTGGAGATTGAGTTGATCATTGATCATGTATGCATAATGACATAGCCATTCAAATCTCAAAAGTGCAAGGTTCAGAGACTCCCTGGGCTGGGAAAAACATTCTCGTGCCATCCCATTTCTACAACAAAAGAAACACTTGTGCTCAGTACCCTTCTAGATATTTGTAGGCTCAATTTTCTTAACCAATATATTTTATTAACAACTTAGTAACCGAGCATACATCACTTATAACCTGAGTAACTAAAGCAATAGGAAATGAGGATTAATGGACACAATAATAAAACCTTAAGGATATCAGTTCCAAGGAACAATTCTCCTGGCGTGAGCCCCAGGATTTCTTCTGCTGGAACCTGGGGTAACCAGAACCCAGAACCTCAGCAGGAGCCAGAGCCCCGAAGCTTTCCCTCGAGTGGTTCTCTTTAGGAGTGTCTTCAAGTGCAGTAATAAACAGCCAAATCTATCCCAAGACTCCAAAAAGCTCCGCCTCCAGTTCTGGGCTCATTTATATGTCTCCTCTCAGAGTCTGGTCACAGGATCTTTTCAGCTGGCAAGAATTAAGCTCCTGCACGAGGTGGTTGCTCTTCTAGTGGATTAACCTCACCTGTTCTCTCATGAGACCATTCCAATCCCACACTTGAGATCCTAAAAAACAGGTTTATCTCCTTCAGATATTACTCTAAGTACTTCTTCACCTGCCTATGCATCTACATACTCTATCATATCCTTAATAGAAAATATAAGTGGTCCTTTTATTCTTGTGAGCCATAGAAACAAATTATTGATCCTCTGGAAACTGCTGGTATCCAGCCAAACTGGCTAGAATTGTATCTGAGTTCACTGATTGTGATAGGCTTTCAAAACTAGAGAAGTCTTGGACTGAGCCCTTAAACTATTGGGTCTAAACTAACTGTAAAAAGTTAGGTGTCACCCAGAAGCAAAAAGAGTTAAATGGTATATACTCACTTATATTGAGACACTAGTCCAAGGGGTACATCCCATGAAAAACTTTACTTACCAGGAAAGTGGGTCAGAGGGGAGGACATCCTATTGAGACTTTAGGTGAGAGAAGCATGGGAGAATGGGGAAATAGAAGGACCCACAGGGTCCTGGAAACCTACAAGAGAAACTTTATGACAGACAGATCTGGGTCCTGGGGTCCTCCTCAAACTATGGCACCAGCCAAGGAAAATATAGGCAGTAAACTTCGAACCCCTACCCAGACTAGCTGATGGACAGGACATTCTCCACCGTTGAGTGGAGAGTGAGATCTGACTCTCACACGAACTCTGGTGCCCCATTTTTGACCACATCCCCTGGATTGGGAGGCCTGGTGGCACTCAGAGGAAGGATAGCAGGCTACCAAGAAAAGACTCGATACCCTAAGAGCATATATAGGGGAAGAAGGTTCCCCTCAGTCACAGACATAGGGGAGGGGAGTAAGGGGGAAGCGGGAGGGAGGGAGGAATGGGAGGATATAAGGGATGGGCTAACAACTGAGCTGTAATATGAATAAATTAATAAAAAAGTTAGGTGTCAGAAATTTGATTAGGAAAGAAAGGATAGAAAGTTGGAGAACTGATTGCTGTGGGATTCATTTCCCATAGTACCTTCACATACTTGCTATGCCAGACGCGAACTGTGAGGGCAAAGAAACAGTTTCTTTTTAAGTTCAAGAGAACTTGTTATTGAGCAAAGCAAAATGCAACAGAAGAAAATGATATGGAGTACACTTGGTAAGACAATTCTCAATGTTTGATTTGTGTTTGTGTATGTGTGTGCTCATGCATTTCTGTTTTTCAAATAGAGGCATTATATATCTTGTTTTGTTTTTTTTTTTAAAACAAGACTGTTCTAAGGTTTTTGCTTAGGAAAGGGTCTTAGGTGATAGAAATAATGCCTCCCTTTAGAGATAAGCCCATTTGTTTGCTGTCCTATTATAAGAAAGTTAGTATCTTTCCTCTGGAACAAAGGTCAGTTCTGAATGGTGACTCACTGAGCATTTATAAAGAATTAAGTTCTGAAAGCTCAAGGTGTCTCTCTTGTAGTGCAGTCCCTTTTCTATGCTGTGAGTTTTAATCTCTGAGAGATAGTACAAGTTCTGATGTTCTGGCTACTGTAGTTGCTGTGAGGAGTGAACTATTCTTCACATTTAACTGGACTAGGCTAAGTGTTAACCTATAAGCAGAGTAAATTCAAAGAACATTCACAGTCATTGAATCTGCTATCTTTGAAAACCCTAATTTATAGCTACATCTGGAGTCAGGGTTATGCAGTTGCCTAGCAAAGGTAGGCTGAGCATTATATCAGATGGCTAATGGTAGTGATCTTTGGTTGGGAATATGAATTTGTTTGCTATGTGAAAAATAAGTTGTTCATTAACCTCACAGTCCACTTTTTCAAAGGTTTTAGTTGTCTAAATAACAGGAGCCAAGATGAGACCATCTCCACAGTTCAGTCAATTGTCATCCCCACAAAATGTATACTGCTTTTAAACAGTAAATCTAAAATCTAGATGGTTTTATAAAATGTCCTGATTAATAAATGTTGAGAACAAATTCACCTTTTAAGTAGCACACATTACATTAAAATAAATAAAAACCCACCACTATGGGCCATTATGGACCATCAGAACAAATGGAAAATTGCTCAGGTCTTGTGAAATGTTTGCACACAGCACATTGCCAAAAGAAAATTATGTATTACAGTATGGTCACAATGCAAGACAAAGTGAATTGATATGACCAGATGTTATTAGGCAGCATTATTACAATACGGCATGAACTATTGCAGTAAGGGAAAACTTTATAGGCGTATTTGTTCTCTCTTTAATATTTATTGGAAAGTCTTTGTGCCTGCTTCCTTTTTTCTCATTTTCTTTAATTATAGACTGCACTTGTATTTATGTGAACTCAATTTCAATCTTGTTAATTCCTCATGCTTTCATAGTAATCATAGAATTGAAGCCTAAATAATAGTACTGTCTATTGTTGAGCATTAAACTGTATAAAGCAAGTAATCCATATAAATTATTATATTCATTTGGGGTGTTATAACAAAACAGCATATAATAGGGGATAATAAACAACAGAAATTTACTACTGAATGTGCTGAAGGTTAGAAATCTGGGATCAGGACACCATCATGGTAGGGTTCAGGTGAGAGTCCTTTTCTGGGTTACACACTGTCAGCTTATACTTTTTATATTCACATGGCAAAATGAAAAAGCAAGAGAACTCTGTGGGGTTTGTTTTTTATAAAGTCATGAATTCTATTTTATGACTTAACCTCACAAATACCAGACCCCTATTTACCATCATATTGGGAGTTGGATTTCACCATGACACAAATATCCAGCCCATTAGAAATATCTCATGTAATTCTCACAATTATTTTACAGTATTCTCATTATTTTATACATGGAAATAGGAAGGTGGTTGGAGAATTGGAAGAAGAAGGGAATGCATAATTATTGCTTAAACGAATATGAAGTTTCAATACTGAAATCTAGAGTTCTGGAGACTACTTGACCAATAATGTGAACAGAACTAAATCCTACTAAATGGTACATTTTTGGTTTGAAACAGGGTCTCATATAACTCAACGTGGCTTCCAATTTATTATGTACCTGAGAATGACCTTGAGTTCCTGATCCTCCTGCCTCTATCTCCTCAGCCTTGGGATTACAGATATATGCACCATACCTGGTTTGGTGAATTGAACATTTAAAAGTGGTTACAACGGTGATTTTTATGTTACATATATTTTATCACAAATTTCCAAAGCATGGTAAATATAAAAAACTAGGAGCTGAGGGTGTAGCTCACTTAGTAGAGTTCTTGCCTGCTATGCACAAGGCCCTGGGATATATCCCTAAGACTACATAAACCAGCTGGGCTGGCACACAATGATAAGCCTAACACTCAGGAAATGGAGGCAGAAGGATAAGAAGATCAAGGTTAGCCTTGGCTACACAGCAAATTCGAGACCAATTCAAGGAATAAACAATAAAAACAACTTAAAAGCCAGTGGAAACAATGCTTGCATCTAGCTTGTGTTGTATTACTGTTGGATATAGGGATGACTTAAAGTTTGTCTGGTATATTTTTCTTCTATTTCCAACAATAAGAAGAAAAGAGTGGGACAGAAAATTAAAGGGAGGACACACCAACATGTAGCGTCCAACGCTGCCTCTCTTCTTGCTCTCCAGCTTCCACTGTGCTAGAGTTCATGGTGTTCTAATCCCTATTAGTATACAGTAATCCAGAAGAAATAAAATCATAGTGGTTACTTTTAATGACATGAAAACCTGTTTAACAAGCCAACCTTGTCTCAGGAAGGCTAGGAACTGAAAGCCATTGCTATGATCTGCTGTGTTCTCACTTTCCTCAGGACCCTACAACTCTGTCCCCACAAAACATTAAATCACACACTTTGACCAAATTCACAGATATGTATGAGTCATGTTTACACACAAAACATAAAACAAGAAGTTTTTAAAGGCAAGGCCACATGTTGTGCTTGGGATTCCCTTGGCCTTCCTCCATTGGGTACCAGGTCAAGCTAAAGAGGAAGAACCTAAACTAAAGCTATAAGAAGACTTGTGATTGTCCTATTATCTATACAAAAATGGTGGATTAAAGAAGAAAAACATTCTAATAATTCTGTAGAACAGAATTAGCTCATATTAGTGAGAAGGTGCTATGACAGACATTAGTCAACTCAACTTGGAAAGAAGAATTTTAGGTTCTGAGATATATGTACATATAAAGATCATTACGTGATAGGTACACATTATGTATATGTGTACATGTATGTGTGTATAATGACTGGGTAATGAAAGATGGCTTTAGACAGTGGCAGAAATTATTGAAAAAAAGGAGACAATTCTTAGCTCTAAGGTCTACAAGTGTCATATATATATATATATATATATATATATATATATATATATGATATATATATATCCTAATAGTCCTAATTATCAGCACCATGTGTTATACAGAATTATCTAAAATAAAACACATCTCATTTTTTAATATCAGACCTTGCAATATATCTAGAATTATGTGTAATTGCATAATTTGAGGGTTTGAGTCATTTGTACTCCTGTAAATAGCACCTTCTCCATATTCCTGCAAGTGACCCCAGTAAAACTCATTGTTTCAGCAAGTTTAACTTTGATAATATCCATATTTTGATCTGTTGTGATATCCCTATCTGGGATAAATAGAGATATGTGCTGTGTCTCCCAAGAAGTTAGTCACACAATAAATCCTCACATGAGTGCCCTTCCACTCCAAGAGAAAAGGAAAATGGCTTGATTCATGGCCAAGATCCATAGACACCTATGACTGAATAGTCCTATAGGGCAGGAAAGTGAAAGATTCAAAGACTGTTCTGAATGGCTTGTGGTGAGGTATTGAGGGCTCACTTGAGGGAAGTCTCTGGTGGGAATTGTTACCCAGAGAAGACAGGGAGGTTCCAGCCAGTGTCCGGAATTTGAGTTGCTCAGTGTTATATTCACTAACCAAGGGAACTTCCTGAGCAGCTGTCAGCTAAAGATGTTGCTGAGAAAGGCACTTTGCACTACCCAGCAACAGAGGGGGCTGGGCCCATTCCATCTATGCAGAGAGTTGCAGAGAAACATTACTGAAAGGATCACTGGGGAAATCAGCTAGGAGAGGTTACTTGTGCACATCTTTAGCTAATATTTTTTAGCCCACATGGTGTTTTACACACATTACACAGAAATGATTGGTCTTCCATGTTACAGATTATTACCCAGGCCTGACATATGCAAGCAAAGTCCTTGCATTACATGGTGAAACTCTGAGACCTCAGGATGGTGCCCACCAAATGACTAAAGACCCAGATAATTTTGGCATTACAACCAAGATATCAAAGTTAGTACCACAGAAGAGATTAAGGCAGTGTCATAACAGTGTAGAAAGGAGAAAAGATATAGGGGAGGGCTTCTTTGAAAATCACATTTGAGCTAAATTTTGAGTAAAGGGCAGGTTGGGTTTTCCATAGGCCTGGTATGTTGTCCCAAGTTTTGAAGGTTTGTGACTTTGACATACAAAATTATTATTTTTGCTATTCTTTTTCTCAGTTAAAAGAAAACTTGTCGTCTAAATTACACATGCTTACACCAATTTTCAGAAACAACGTTTTGAAGCCAGCAGAACATACTCTGGACATGACTTCTCAGTTTTCCTAGCTTTATTTATTTATGTTTTTAATATTGGCAGGTACCTGCCATGTGCGTGCTTGATGTTCACAGTGGTGAGAAGGTGGCATCAGATCCTCTGGAACTGGAGTTATGGATGGTTGTGAACTATCATGTCGGTGCTAGGAATCAAAATCCCAGTCCTCAGCAAGAACAGCAAGTACTCTTAACCTACGAGCTATCATTCCAGCCTCTCTGCATTATACTCTTGATAACCTGGCTATAACACTGTCTTTCCTGAACAGTTCTGATTCACAGACTCAGTGCCCAACTCTGCTAACCATGAACTTGCATCCACAAGTGTGGTTGTTTGTGACTGGCCACAGCTTCACTGGAAGGACCAGAGGGCTTTTTTTTTTTGGTTATTTTTGAGACAGGGGTTCTCTGTGTAGCCTTGGCTGTCCTGGACTTGCTCTATAGACTAGACTTGCCTCAAACTCACAGAGATCCGACTGTCTCTGCCTCCCTGAGCACTGGGATTACAGGCATGTGCCACCATGCCCAGCTAAGGAACAGAGATTGTTAAATGTATACTATTGGAAAGCCAAGATGCTCTCTACTCAAGTCAAGTTAAAAATGTAAGGTTCACAATAGCCAAGTCATTATACATAGTACTTCTTAAGAATTGAACAATAAAAGGTAGGTGGATTTCTGTGGGAGTGGGTGTAAGAATTGAACAATGGGGTGGGGAGAAGGCTCAGCAGGCAGAAGCAAAAGCTATGCCAACCAATGTTAGTTCCACGCAGCATCCTGAACGAAAAAAGATGTGCCTGTGCATGTTATTTTACCACAGGATTCAAATGATGAGATGGAAAGCAAAGCAGAGCAGTCATCTCGAAGCTGATTGGCTAGCTTGGAGTATGCAGTGTGGCAGCAGAAATCACAAAAGCATGCCTCACCAAGGTAGAAGGTCAAGAACTGACTTCTGAAAATTGTCCCTTACTTCCACAAACTCAATGTAGCACATGCATGCATACACACACAGAAGTATTTGGATGCTTTTGCACATGCACACACACAATAATACATAATTTTTGTTGTTGTTTTCCAGACAGGATTTCTCTGTGTAGCTCTGGCTGTGCTGGAACTTACTATGTAGACCAGGCTGGTCTTGAACTCACAGAGATCCACCTGCCTCTACCGTCCAACTACTGAGATTAAAAGCATGCACCACAGAGACTGGCTAGTAAATAATATTTTAACGTGTACTAAAAGAATTGAGCAACAAATACCCTAATCACTTGTTGTTTGGCAGGGAGTGTAGACACAGTTCAAAGATGTGTGATGTGTAGTTCATCAAGGTCTTCAGTGGGTCTGAATCCTAGTTGCCCACAGTGACAATTTAATTGATAACATCCCGTATTTGTTGCCTTCACCTCCATGACTTGTCTCCACAATGCCTTCTCGGTGTTTTCTGGGATGATTGGCCAGATAGACAATTTATATACAAATCCTTTTCCCAGGATGAAATTCTAGGAAAACAGACTTGGTCAGCTGCCAATGTACACACTACCTTTCTGGAGATGTGCTAAGTATTTAATATGTTTAATTGCAATTACTCTTTAATAAAGCTTTAGGAGATACTTGCTGTATCTTCCCATGTCCTTATACATAATAAAGCATGACTCCAAGAAGTAACTGGACAGAGATCACAAAGCAAGTTCTAATTACAGAGCCAGGATTCCAACAAAGACAATCTGACTGACTCTAACACTGTGTCCTCCATGTCAATTTAAACTTCTGTTTTTGAAGCATAGTCTTCCTGCCCCTGCCCCCCCCCCCCGAGCAATCAAGTAGCTACATGAATTCAAACTGATCTCATCAGGTGCCATTAGGTAATTTATTTCTGAATATTTTCAAAGTACGATTTGCGTTCAATTTGCCTAGGTTTAAGAACAATTCTGTCACCTAGAGTCCCAATAGGATATCCTCCCCTCTGTCCCAGTTTCCTGGTAAGTGAAGACTTTCATGGGACCTGCCCCTTGGGCTAGTGTGCAGATATAAGTGAGTATATACCATTTGACTTTTTCTGTTTCTGGGTTAACTCACTCATTATGATCATTTCTAGTTCAATCCATTTGCCCACAAATTTCTGGAATTCCTTGTTTTTAATAGCTGAGTATTATCCCATAGTGTAAATGTACCACAGTTTCTTTATCCATTCTTCTACTGAGGGACACTTAGGCTGTTTCCATGGTCTGGCTATTATGAATAAGGCTGTTATGAACATGGTTGAGCAAATCTTGTTGTGTGCTGGAGAATCTTCTGACTCTAGGTGAGAGAATCATGGGAGAGTGGCAAAATAGAAGGATCCAAAGGGACCTAGAAAACTACAAGAAGAACATTATGATGGGCAGATCTGGGCCCAGGGGTCCTACTCAAACTATGGCACCAGCCACGGAAAATATAGGCAGTAAACTTCAAACCCCTACCCAGATCTAGCCAATGGACAAGACATTCTCCACAGTTGAGTGGAGAGTGGGGTTTGACTTTCACAGGAACTCTGGTGCCCCATATTTGACCATGTCCCCTGGATGGGGAGACCTGGTGGCACTCAGAGGAAGGATAGCAGGCTACCAAGAAGAGACTTGATACCCTATGAGCATATATAGGGGAAAGAAGTCCCCCTCAGTCACAGTCATAGGGGAGGAGAATAAGGGGAAAATGGAGGGGAGGGAGGAATGGGAGGATACAAGGGATGGGATAACCATTGAGATGTAACAAGAATAAATTAATAAAATATAAAAAAAGGAAAAAAAGAAGAACAATTCTGTCCAGGTATGGTGGCACATGCCTTTAATATCAGCACTTGGAGAATTCTTAAATTTCAAAAAATCCAAAGAGTCCAAATAAATGAATAAAGTTTGACTGCATTTTGCAATTCGTGAAAGTAGACTCATCTAGAAGTTATGAGTGTAAATCATACTTCATTTGGAAGATGGGGTCAAAGAAAGGTGGCTAAAAGGAAAAGGAATTTTTCCTGAAAGAAATAAAACAAAGAATAAGCAGTGGGAGTTAATACTCCAAAAGATAGTTGAAGAAGTTCTGAATTGTATAATTCCCAGGGTTTTAAGTGTTGGGATGAATTTGCTTCATGTGCAACAAAAGCCAAATCAGTTAATGCGACTGAAGGTGAAGTGTTACGAGTTTGCAGAGAAAGCAAGCTGACAGCTTGATTGGCATATTGAAAGAGAGGAGGAGAATGAATAGAAAATTTATCATACCAAATTTAAGATTGCCTTTTTAACCTCAGAAATGAGCAAGAGTGAAGGAATAAAAAATAAATACTTTCAACTTTCAAACAAATGACTAAGAACTATGGATCCTGACTTTTGGACATAAAAAGAGTTTGTTTAAACTATGTGAAATTGTATTGGTACAACAATAAGACTTAATCATGGGAATAGAATATCCGTAAAGAACTGATCAACTGCTAATGCACTGAGGTATCCCTTAGCACCAAAGTACTGTGAACAATTTCCTGGACCCAACAGAAGCATTGACAGCTGTGTCCAAAGGATCACAAACTGAGAATGAAGGCTGGAGGGTGCTGACTTTCCTCAGTGTCATTTCCATTTGTAATCCTGATCCATGGACCAGGTGTTGTGTACCCATTTTCTTTGAATTGAGATATTCCCTCCAAAGAGGAGTAGAGAAGCTCTCTGTGAGACTTATATAACTAGTAAGCAATTGCTTGGAGAGAAGAGAGAATTCAGTGGTGCACCCCGAAAAGTGTGGTACAGTTTTTATAAGCCATCCATGTGCTAGGGTGGACTTTTCAGTGATGCTCCTGCATGAGACTAATTCATTTTCCTGTATGTAATCTCCATCAACCCATCAATTCACCAAGCTTGATATGGATGAATTAATTACCAATTACTCTCTTTATCTGGGGTAAATAGAAATAGACTCCCCAGGAAAAGTCATACAAGCATAGATTAACTCTCAAACAATATTATTCTTTGTTTTGTGGCTGTTGTTCTGCCTCTGTCTCCTAAGTGTTGGGACCACTATATATGCACCACCATAGCTGGATTCCAAAATAGATTTTATTGTCTTTACTTATTTGTGTTTTATAATTATATATTTTTGTGGTATTGAGGATGGAATCCATGATCTTGTACATGCTAGTACAGCATTCTACCACTGAGCTGTGTCCCTGGCCCCTGAACTATATTTGAAAGCCTCTTCCCCAAGGTATAGTCACTTTTCCTCAATTCTTCTACTTGGATTTTGTTCTCATTTACTGCCTACATACCTACCACTCAGCGCAACTAGGTGATAATTTTGCATTCAAAGGAATTTTCACAACATTAATGTACTATTAAATAAGCATAATGGAAATTCATGACTCTATAGTAAATTACTAATATAATCTTATTTCCATCTGTGACTTCTTTAAAAAAACATGGTTAAAATTTCAATAATGGTAAGTTAATGACACTTTAAAAATGAAACAGAAACCATTTATCTGAAGTATCAACAATATTATTATTATCATATGTTTTAAAAGGTCATCATTTATTTAAAACATAATTATAGAATGACTGTAACCCACACAGAGACTTACTTTTTAAAGTATACATTGCATTTTCTCACTGATGCCTGTATTTAAACAGTGGCAGTTAGATTTTTGAAGGCAGGAAGCACTATATCATTATTGTGTGTGTGTGTCCTTTGAACAAATTTGGTCCACAGGGCATTGACCTTCTAAAATCAAAACCAACAGCGCCCACATCAATAGAATCGATAGTGTTAGATCTAATCTCTCCTCTTTTGCCCTAGATTCATGTTGTAGAGGTTATGTGAACTTAAGATAAAAGGGGGTATGATGAAAATAACTGGGCTAGCTGAACAAAACCATGTGGAAATGGAGGAGAGCCAAGCACCGCAGCTAACTAGCACCTTCCTTTCTGCTGAGTCCTCTACAGGTTATGAGCCTAATATGGAATGTGTTGCTGATTAACTGTTGATTATATAAGAAAATGAGATATGTGGATTATCTAGAAAAGATGTTTTAAAAAGTCTTTTCACTTAGTATTATTGTCTTCTTACATTTTTTTGGCTGCTGTTATAAATCATCTTATTTTATCCTACAGACAGTCTGAAGTGAAGGTCACAGACTTCTTGGGGTACACTTTGAAGGGAAAGATCCACAAGTGAATATTCACAAACAGAAAACCAATGTGATAATAAGCATTAATATTTATATAACACCATATCATTTGGATATTTCATTTATATTATATAGCCCTCTACTTGGGAGGTAGAAAAGTATAATTATTACCCACAGTTTATAGGGAAAAATAAGAAGGAAAAGCAGTAAAGATAGAAAGAAATAGAGAAAATAGAGAGGGGAAAATATCCTTAGTTACTAAATCTGAAATCTAAAAGGATACTGAATTAAAAACTTTTCTATGTCAGTAGGGTGCTACAAATGGAAGATTCCATATGATGGACTTATTCACGCAAAAATGTTTTTTAAAACATTATATAAAATTGCCTTTAGTTGTATGCACAAGGTATATGTGATGCATGTTAACTTCATGTTTAGACTTGGATCCTATCCAAAATAAATCCAATTATGTATGTGCAAATATGCCAAAATTTAAAAATTATAAAATTCAAAATGTATCTTGCTTCAAATTTCTCAGATAAGGGATATGGACTTTTTAATGTCAGTTTATTTTTCAATTGTTATGCAGACATTTACATTTAATATCAATGCAAATGCCAGTTGCATCTTTCCTTGTTGCCACAGATAACTCTCCTCAGCGTTACATACAGATGCTTCAAGTTAATGTCACACATTTTATATGTGAAACAACCTTTACCAAGCAAAACCAGGGATTTGGGACATATATCTCCTGGCGGTTACCAGACTTCTGGAGTACAGACCATTCCAAGTTTATTGTCTCCTTTACATGCTATTTTGATCATGATAATATTTTGAAAGAGGGATGCTTAATTTACCTATATTAATTTGTTCATTCATTCACTGACCCAATATGCACATACCAGTAATCATAGCACTTGGGAGGCTGAGGCAAGAGTACGGCAAGTTCAAGTACAACCTCAGCTAGATAATGAGTTCCACGCTAGTCTGGAGTACACAGTGGGACCCAAGTACTTTTTCTTTAATGGATTGAGCACATTGCTATTATGCCATAATTATCAGAGCCACAAGAATTTGAGAGTGGATTTGAAGTGGTCCTAAATTGCAAGAATGTAAAGAAAATTTTCAAGCAATGAAACCAGTTATAAAGTTATAAAGTATTCATGGGCAGTTTGAATGCTATTAATTTAGTTTCTCCCAAGACAAACCATTTTGTTGGTAGCAGCGATGGTTTATGATTTTAAAGCCTTTTTAATTTATATGAAACAAATATATATTTATATTATATATTACAATATTATATAATATATTTTAATTTAAAGGACTCATATTCAGAAATTTCTAACTTCAGTATGGTAAAAACTGACCAGGGAATTCAGTTTATGTGAGATGCTCTGTTCTGCCCTGAGCTATTCTGATTTTAATTCTGGCCTGATGAATTTGACTTTTTGATAACTCCCCTATCCCCTAACCCAGTAGTTCTCAACCAGTGAGTTGGAACGCTTTTGGCAAACCTGTGTCTCAAAAAATATTTTCACTGTGATTAATAACAATAGAAAAAACTACATTTATGAAGTAGCAATGAAAATAGTTTTATTGTTGAAGGTCACCACAACATGAAGGTCACAGCATTAGGAAAGTTGAAAACCACTGCCTTATCTCCATCCATTCAAAGAATTAGTTTGAGAGGTTCATATCATTCTCAGGATGGTTTTCAAGGACATGTCCTTTACTTATGAGCCTTATAGTTCTAGTCATATACTTTGAGTACTGTCGTTTGGTTGATCAACAAATAACTTTTTTCTATTCACAATGAGTTTTCCATCTTTCCTTTTTCTCTTTTTCCTGCTGTGCTGGCACTGGAGGTGGATTCCAGGGTCTTTCCTCTACCAGCTAACTCTGAGTCCTCAAGCCTTCCATCTGTTTTCCGAATGTATATGCTACTTGCCTCTCTTAGAGAGATGAACAGTCTGCCCTGCCGCGGGATCTGTCTCTCCTTTTCTTGCACTTGTTTCTGAGCATTAGATTACAAGGACTTCATAATCTACTATTTCTTCCCATGCCAGCCTTACATATAAGATATTTGTTTTAAAAATGCTCATTTTAGTGAATTAAGTGAATATGAATTTAAAAGTTAGAAGTGTATGTGCTTTTCTATTTCAAGAATTGCTTGGAACTGCCTGAAGATGACTTGCCTCCATTGGGGAGCAGTAAGCAGAGGGCCATAGAAAATGCAGCTTTAAAGGACCCCTTCCCATTTTACAGGCTTCCCTTGGGCCTACTTTAGCCACCAACTCTTGCTTTTGTTAAAAGCCTTTGTGCCAAATTCATAAAGAACAGCTAATTTACTGAACCCATATTTTCCAAAGCTTAGGTTTTTCCTCTTGTGTCTAAGTAATTTCTCTTGGCCTCTAATACAGAATGTTCACTGATAGAATGAACCCATTGTGAAGGGTTTTAGTGAGGCAACTGCATAGGTTCCCTGTTCTGAGTTTTGAGCATTAAATACACACTAACACACACACACGCAGCTGCAACATCTGCGAAAAGGTCCATGTGCACCATCCCATCCCATTGCTTGAAAACACAGAAGAAAATGAGTTAAATAAAAACATGCAGCAGTGAATGTGTCTACTGGGAGTGATTCCTTGTGTTTTACATTATCACAGCTAAACATTAAGTCAGCCCCTTAACTTTATTTTAATGTATTTAAGCAATAACCATCAAGGCAGAGGGCATTTTCTGAGAATTAATGAGCAGCAAGAAGATTTGATGGTCTAAAGTCAAACCAAGGACCGTTAACCCCAGCTGGCTATTAATTCCCCAGGAAATGGCCAGCACTGAGCTTGGTATTAAGATTTATAAGCCCTTTATATATGAAGAAAAGAATTACATATATTCCCCCTGCTGTGCCTTCATTTCACAGAGTGCTGTGGGAAAGCAGGGAGTCAAATCACACTGCTGTTGCCACATCCAGCCTTTTCCACTAAATTAAAAGTAATTACCAAAATGATGCCTTTGGTCTATGACTAGACACATGTAAAAACCTGTATATTGCTCTCATCTTCCTTGTCTCCACCAGCAGCAAATTAAAGGAAGGGAATAATTGAAGCACCTTTCTGGGACATTGTTAATGAGATCCAGCACACATGCAGCAGAGTGCATGAGTCTGGTGTGCTCCAATTTTCTAATCCATACACATGCACATCAAGGTTTAGAATGTTCTAGTACCCCCAAAGCCGTCCTCATTTACTTTCCCAGGCAGCACCCCAACAAAGGAAGTCACAACTGGTGCCTAGGTTGCCATAGTGTTTTGTCTTTTCCCAAATGTCCTATGAATGGAATCACACAGTGCATATTCTTTTGTGCTATTTTTCTCCCCACTTAGCATTATGTCTATAAGAAATGCACTAACGGTTTTTAAAAGTCAAATCAAGCTTGAAAGCCTGCATTTCTATATTCTGTTCTCCCTGCGAAAGCAAACACATAGTTATGAGTCTTAACACACGAAAGCCCAACAACAATGTGTGTTTGGGGCATAAATAATCCCATCAATGGGCTTGGCATGTAGCTCAGTAGTAGAGCATGTATGTGTTTATCATGTATAGATCGGTGGAGTCCATCTCTAACACCAAAAATTAAACAAATATAGTCTGTCTGTGGTAAATTGGGTATACAGGACTAGGAATGTACTTCATTGGTAGAGTTCTTATCTACTATGCATAACTCAAGAATATTTTAATTGTTTAAAATAAGCATTTATAAAATTGTACTTGAGGTGTCTTCCCTATCTGTCCTCCCCCCACCCATTCCTATCTTGATAGTATAATAGCATCCATCAATTGCTATTATGGTAGGTTCTTTATCTCTTTTTATTCTCACAATACCCCATAATTGTGATAGTATTTTCTCAGTGTAATCATGAGAAACCTAGAAAGCTATCTAATTTGCTCAGACTCATGGAACTAAGTGGCAAGAGTAAGACTCATCATCTTTCTGATCCCAGACGTCAACTCCTTCGATCATACCCATAGCTAGGTGAGAAGTAGGAGCTCAAGGTGACTGGGGAGATGAGTGACTTGGGATTTTGTTTAGATGTCAGCATGAAGCAATTTACCAAGCCTTAGTCTCTTTCTAGTGAAACTGTTTTAGTCAACATTTGCCTGAGTGACCTATGTCTTTAACCGCATGATCACTCTCTCAATCATTTTTGTAATGGCAGAGTCTGACATTTATTAAGACTTTAGTATGTGTACTTTATGTATGTCTCATTTAGTCCCCATAAGCTCCCTCTGAGAATATTGATGGTCTCATTTTTCAGATGAGAAAACAGAGGTGCAAAGTCATTAAATAGTTTGCTTAGAAGTAACAACTAAAAGGAAATGTTTCTGAATCTAACTGTTGGCTCTGAGTTGCACTGTGCTTATGAATACAGTGCCATATTAACTAGAATGAGGCTGGGTGCCCTTCTGAAAGGAAATTTGTCTTTGCCTTGTACCTTGCTTGTTGTGATATTAGTTGACTCACCTGACCACATAGTCAATGAATCTTCTGATGAGGATTTATTTATTGGAATATAGTCCATGATAGATAACAGCAATCTTACCTCTGCAACATGTCTGGGGGACACTCAGAGAGCTAAGATTTGATTTAAAATATTTTAAATATACAAAGTCTTACAAAGGTATAATGAGTAAGACACATTTGTTTGTTAATATTCTGATTATCTATTTATGTGAAATGTATTAGTCAAACCTAACAAAAGCAATGAACATTTTATTACTCTTGATTATATAATTGGTAACTCAGGTAGGAAGCTATGGGGATATTTTATCTTCCCGACAAGGTCTGTTGTCTCTGTGGTGATCACTCTGATGGCTGGGAGTGGCTGAGAACTAGGATCATCTATATTCTAGAAAGTTTTAAACCTACATGTCTGACTTCCAGTCTGGCATGACTTAGAAATGGAAATGAGCTGGAACAAATAACCAGCACATCTATTCATAACTACATCATGTGACTTGAGCCTTGTTAGAACCAGATATCACAAAATACTCTGGCATCTTATACGATGTCTCAGAGCCCTACGAGAGGCAGGTCCAGCAGACAGAGTGGAAGCTGCATCATCATTCTGCATTTGGTCTTGAAAACCACGCAGAACCACTTCTGATTCTAGCAGTTGAATCAGTCACAAGCTTGCAAGATCACACGAGTCAAAGGTAAGGGACATAGATATCTGCCAACGGGAGGGTCAAAGACTATTCTGCCCTGTCTTAAAAACTACTAGAGTTAAGGGATAGAGAGATGGTTCAGAGGTTTAAGGGGACTCAAGTTTGGTTCCCACAACCCTCATTGGGCAGCTCACAACTGCTTGTGAGCTCAGCTCCAGAAGATCTAACGCCATTTCCTGGCTTCCGCGATTACTGCACCCATATGAACATTAATTACTCTTACCCTCCAAATCCCACCCCACACACATACTCATTCAATTTTTTTTAATGGCCAGAGTTCTTTTTTTACTAAAACCCTTCACTGAGTTACAGAAAGTCTGCACTGTCCCAGAAAGCTAAGACCATTGGCATGAATAGGCTTCCACAGAGCAAGGAGGTAACTTGGAACTGTTAACTGCCCCACTGTGGTGCCCAGTGATTTTATTTTGTACTCGCTGAACGTCATTTACACCCAGAGAATTCCCCTAGATTAAGCATCTCCGTTAATACTGACACATTGTCCTCTCTTTATTCTTCATGAAAGCGAGAGACTGCTGAGCTGACAACTTCACTTACTCTGTTTCCTCACCTCTTCCTAGGCAGCACCACGACTTGGGAGTCTTTACATACTTCTTCCATGTCATCGCTGATAGGGAGAATTTCCCATTTCCTGCATGAGAAATAAGTAAGCCTTGCCCTATAACTTCTCAGTGGCCAGGAAGTAGTGCTCTAAGTGAGGAGATGAGGAGCCATTTCTTAGGGCAGAGTAAATCAATATGGAATGTCACAACCTAGGTTGATAACCTTGTGGTAAATGTGACTGGTTATCTAGTAAACAGTGGTGCAGACTATTTGCATTTGCTACCTAGGAGATTTGTCATTTTGTAAGCATATAGCTTACCTTTCTTTTTCCTCTCTTTTTTGAGACAGGTTGTGACTAAGTAGCTCAGACTGGCCTCAAACTCAGGATTCTACTGCCTCAGTTTTTCAAATATTGGGATTGTGGGTCTATGCCAACACAAGAGGCCTTCATAGACCTTTCTGTTTGTTTAGTGATTCTAATTTCTAATCATAGTGTTCCACATGCGAAAGGATCCTTGGCATTTGTACCTCAGGTGTAATTCGTGTGTTTTGTATACGAAGACTCTTAGAGAGGTGATAAAGGAGGCTTGTCCACGGTCAAATGGCTAGATTGCGATGGGGTACAGAACAAAATCCAAGTCTCAAGCATCTTCACTATACCACCATCATGACGTCCACACATCTGCAGGCTAATATGTGTCCATAAAAGCCCTGTCTACAGTGGCACCTTAGACCAGAAGAGCTGATGAATGCTTCTCCTTTGGTTATTTCTATTTTTCTTTCCTTCATTAGACTGAAGGCTGAGACTTGTGGTAGGAAGAAAGAAAGACTTATAAGAATTGAAAGAACCTTTGCTCTTAGGTGGTACTTTTCTAAGATTTTAAGAGTGTATCATGGAAATATATTTAAAATATAAGAATATAAATATAACATATTTAAGATAACAGATACCTTCTGCTTAAGAAATATTCAAAGGAGCTGAGAAGTGTTATGGCAAGATTCTGAGGGGAGGAAGAAGGGCACCCACAGCTTTGGGTTTACTTAATACCATTAGGTCAAAGTTTGCTGCAAATTCAAGGCCATCCTGAGCTATATAGTGAAATGTTCTCTCTCTCTCTCTCTCTCTCTC
The DNA here is from genome assembly GCF_964271855.1 of Acomys minous. NCBI lineage: Eukaryota > Metazoa > Chordata > Mammalia > Rodentia > Muridae > Acomys > Acomys minous. Next base: position 116,912,403 of record NC_140488.1, on the reverse strand, counting down.
TCTCTCTCTCTCTCTCTCTCTCTCTGTTCTTCTCTCCTCCCCACTACATACTCTATGCTTCTGATTGTACCTTTGCTATCTAGCAAATATCTTCACTTAGCCACCCACATTGTTTTTGTTTCTTATACAAGGTAAAATGAATGGTTTTTCACTATTAAATGTTAAGCAACTACATCTTGGTATTTAACATGATTATTTGAAAATTGTGTATTTTCATTTCTGGGGAGATAGACTTTATTAAGTTCTCAAGTAGCAAAATCATAGAGCATTTTATAAACAGTAACTTTTACTGACTCTGAGGGATAAGTAACTCAAGTAAGACTAAAGAACAGATAAATTGTATTTAAAATGAAGTTCACATATCCAATCCTGGAGTTGAGCTCTAAGTGGGAGAGCTGTACAAAATTAAAAATTAAACCGTTTTCCTGGAGGATGATAGTACAGATCAGTATCTCACAAGCTTAGTCCATCATGGTAGTAAAAAGAGTACTTTAATCTAGGTCCAGAAAAAGTAAATCTTACTGAGATCTGCCTAAAGTGGACATTGCAGCACTTAAAAAGAAGGGGATAGCCGTCTATGTTTCATGTAGACACACCAAAGAGCTAAGTCCAGTTTAAGGACATTTAAGATCACACATTTGAAAACCTAGAAAGACAATAAACCTGATCATACCAGAATGTGGTAGCACAGGCACCAATTGGAATCATACATCACACCCTTTTGAGTTCAGAAGATCTCCCTCCTTTCCTCCTTGCCCTTCTTGCAGAACAAAATCAGTACATCTGTTGTATGGAGGAGGAGAGGGTTCCACTCTCAGAGGCTCTCAGGATCAAAAGCCCACAACATCACCCTGAATACAGCGATGTGTTCAAGGCAAGATCTGATTTCAAAGACACTCCAAATTGCACGAGGACTCAGACTGTAAAGGTCTTTTAAAATCATGTGCAATGCATTGCATTTAGGTTAGAGAAGTTGACAACAGCCTGATGATGAGATCTAGTAGTATCACCTTATTCTGAAATGGTTCAGCAAACAAGAACAACAAACACACAAATATATGAACACATGCAGAGAGTGATAAAGCAAATCAGACCAAAATGTGAGCCATTTTTGAAGTCTGTGATAGCCTCTATTGCAGTGATTCTAAACTTTCCTAACTATGTGACTGTTTAATACAGTTCCTCATGTGGTGATGACCCCTAACCACAGAATTATTTTCATTGATACTTCGTAACTGTAGTTTTGCTACTGTTATGAATCTTAATGTATCTATCTGGGTTTTGGTGGTATTAGGTGACTCTTGTCCCAAAGGGGACAAGACTCGCAGGTTGAGAACTGCTGCTCTACTGCCTTTGGGCACACTTGTTAAATATTTGTAAGATGAGCCAGGCGTGGTGGCGCATGCCTTTAATCCCAGCACTCGGGAGGCAGAGGTAGGCGGATCGCTGTGAGTTCGAGGCCAGCCTGGTCTACAAAGCGAGTCCAGGACAGCCAAGGCTACACAGAGAGACTCTGTCTCAAAAAACTCAATATATATATATATATATATATATATATATATATATATATATATATATTTGTAAGATTTGTAAGATTAAAAAGGCACCCTCTAGAAAGTCATTTAACCAAGAATGTTCATCTCTACCTAATATCTTCCTTCCTTTCCAATGGGAAACAATCATATTTTGTGGGCCATATTGACCAAAATTATTTCCTAAATTAATTCCCAAATTATTTCTGATGATGTGTTTCTGTGGCTCTCAAAAAGAAATATCACCAGAACTGTCGTATGTAGTAGCCGCAATTCCATTTCAGAATCTCTGAATGTGATATCTATAGCCCATTTACAACAGTGAATACCAGAAAGGTTTTGACTTAGACAGATATTTTTTGAAATTTTTAAATTTTGTTATAAGTTCAGGCTTCAGAATCATTCACATATTCTTGACTCAGAGTCAGTAAAAGTTTATATTTTGTCCTGTTTACTTATCTTTCTCTCTCTATGTGTGTGTATGCATGCACATTTGTTTGTTTTATTACTGTTGTTTTTGAAACAGTTTAGATGATCTCATCTGGATGATGAGAACACACAGAAATAATAATTTAACAAATCATCATTGCTGGAGCCAGCCTAGAATACTAAATTCAGGATTAGAGATTGGAAAGTATTCAGCTCCTTTGGCATAACAAATGAAGGACATCATGCTCAAAATCTTATCATATAAAAATGGCTAAACATGGGGTGAAAGAAAGGAGTATGGTAAGAAAATGGGTCCAAATACTGATACAATGTCTTCAAAATACAAAATTTTCTTATAATTTATTTGAATTTTAATCTTAAACTCAGTGCAACTCAATTTCTTTCTCCATAATAAAACATATTTGTTCATGATGGTACTTTCTTTAAAAGACGTTATGGTCCATCAAATTATACATAAAGAGTGAAAAAGAACAGAAACTGTGTAGTTGGTTTTTTTTTTTTTTTTTTTTTTTTTTTTTTTTTTTTTGTGATCTGGCTTCAAATACTACACACCATCATTTCTAAATTGTAGGGGTCAAAAAAAGTCCAGATGGTATGGGGCACACATTCCAAGCCCCTCAAAGGCAGGTGTTATGACTATTTTCTAAAATTGTCATAATGCATGGTTGCTGTGCCTCAGCATTTCTTTGGGGCCTTATGTGGCTGTAGTCACCACCCATTCAGTCATTCTCCTTGTTATTTCCCATGAATATTTCTCAGTTATCTATTGTGTTAATTTCACACTTAGTCACTTCAAGCACACAGTCATGGGGGTCTAAAATCACATCAGGGTCTTATAGTGTTAAAGTCATGGCATGAACACAGATGTGTTCTTTTTTGGTAGTAGGGGGATCCAGGAGAGAATTGATTTATCTCTCTCTCTCCAATGACTGCATTCTTTGGTTTCTAACTCTCTTAGTCTACAACGTTGGCAAAATTTCATCTTCAGCTAGTTCTCCCTCTCTACCTTTCTCCATTTTCTTTTCTTTTTTTTTCTCCTTTATTAATTTATTCTTGTTACATCTCAATGGTTATCCCATCCCTTGTATCCTCCCATTCTTCCCTCCCTCCCATTTTCCCCTTATTCCCCTCCCCTATGACTGTCCCTGAGGGGGATTACCTCCCCCTGTGTATGCTCATAGGGTATCAAGTCTCTTCTTGGTAACCTGCTGTCCTTCCTCTGAGTGCCACCAGGTCTCCCCCTCCAGGGGACATGGTCAAAGGTGAGGCACCAGAGTATGTGAGAAAGTAATATCCCACTCTCCACTCTACTGTGGAGAATGTTCTGTCCGTTGGCTAGATCTGGGTAGGGGTTTAAGGTTTACCGCCTGTATTGTCCTTGGCTGGTGCCTTAGTTTGAGCAGGACCCCTGTGCCCAAATCTCCAGCACACAACAAGAAAATTTGCTCAACCATGTTCATAGCAGCCTTATTCATAATACCCAGAACATGGAAACAGCCTAAGTGTCCCTCAATAGAAGAATGGATAAAGAAACTGTGGTACATATACACTATGGAATACTATTCAGCTATTAAAAACAAGGAATTCTTGAAATTTGTGGATAAATGGATTGAGCTAGAAATGATCATAATGAGTGAGTTAACCCAGAAGCAGAAAGACTCAAATGGTATATACTCACTTATATCTGCATATTAGCCCAAGGGGCATGTCCCACGAAAGCCTTCACTTACCAGGAAACTGAGACAGAGGGGAGGACATTCTAGTGGGACTCTAGATGAGTGAATCATGGGAGAATGGCAAAGTAGAAGGATCCAGAGGGTCCTAGAAGCCTACAAGTAGAACATTATGATAGGCAGATTTGGGCACAGGGGTCCTGTTCCTCCATTTTCTTATATGAACACTTGTACTTACACTGAGCCCTCCTAGATGATCTAGTAAAAAACATCCTACTATTCCAAATGTATTGCAAGGGTAATAATACATTCCCAGGTTGACGTATGAGGTGTGGACATATCTGGGTTTGTCATTCTATCTTCATGGTCATAATTTGAAGAGTGCGGATTGCCTGGATTTAGAACTTTATAACTTTGTGGTTCCTTTGTACTGCACACTATAATATGGGGGAGGGGTCTGATTTGTTGGCCAAGAAGAAACTCTTAAGCTAAATAAAATTCTCTTTCTCTGTCTCTCTCCCTTTCTCTTGCATCAGTCTCCAGAATAGTGGAATTACAAATGTACGCTATTATGCCTGACTAGCTTTGGAAAGTCTTTTATTTTATGTAAGATATATATTTGTGTACATGTATGTATGTATAGGTCAAAGGACAACGTGTAAGAATCCATCCTCTCCCCCCACAAAGAAGGTGCAGGGAATTAAATAAACTCAGGTTTTCAGGAAAGTTCCTTTACCCACTGAGCCATCTCACCAACCTTGAAATACCTCTCTCTCTCTCTCTCTCTCTCTCTCTCTCTCTCTCTCTCTTTCTCTCTCTCTCTCTCTGTGTGTGGGGGGCGGGGGGCGAGGGGAGTGAGCACACACATGAGCACCTTGGAGGTCAGATTCCTCAGGACTGATGGTTGTAATATTGACATAGGTAATGGGAACAAAACTCTGATTCTCTGCAAGAGCAGCAGGCACTCTAAATTACTGAGCCATGTCCCCAGCTCCCATGATTCTTATTAAAAATTACATGCTATTAACCATCCTATGACTATCAGTTTAATTTTGTTTTTAGTATAGCACGGTACAAATTCGAATTGGCAGGCTTGTGAGAGATCCCTGATCTGAATTCTTAACTCTTCATAGCAATTTTCTAGGACAATTATATTTAACAGCTCAGTGTCCATCATAGAGTAAAATTTCAAATAATGTGTGCTAAATGAATCAAACCTCTGTATGACTCCTGAGAACACTAGATATGAATTCACTTTTATCCAGTGATTGATACCTTTATGCTGCAAATAGCACTCCACAAGCTCTTTTCTTGAGCACAGATTTGCTTTCTGTGTACAATCAGCTAGTGGAATTGCTGGATGGTATTTGTTAATGTTGGCACATAAAAGAGATTTATGGATAACCTGGTGGTAATCAGTCACTGACCTCTTACTGACATAAAACTGTTTACACTTCTGTGTCAAAATGATAAAACTTGCTGCATATAAAAGGACTTTTCTCAATAGTGTGTTTGTTTTATTTTGTTTTTTGACAGAACAAAATATGATAAGTTGAAGCAAAAATATCACATCAAAGTTGGACATGGCCATCCAACAGGAGGAAAAGGGTTCCAAGAGCAGATACAACAAATAGAGACCCACTCATTCTCATGGTCAGGAGTCCCATATAAATACCAAGCTAATAGCTATACTGTATATGCAGAGGACCTGGTGCAAACCCACACAGGCCCTGTGTTTGCTGCTTCTGTCTGTATGAGTTCATATGTGCCTTGATTAGTTGATTCAATGAGCCTTGCTCTCCTGATGCCCTCTGGCTTTTACATTCTTTCTACCTTTTCTTCCTGAGGATTCCCTGAACTCTGAGGGGAGAGGTTTGATGGAGACCTCCCTCTAGATGTGGCAAGGGTGAGGCAATGCTTCCGTGGGCATTCTGTTGCAGTGAGACTGGAGAATAGGGTTTGGGGGAAACAAAGAATGAGGAGAAGATCTTCAGGCAGCCTACCTAGTATTCCGGGCAGGTTTAGCAGAGGGTGCCTGCTGGAGTTGGAGGATGGGAAATAGGTATGAGTTGACGGAGGGAAGTTAGGAGGAGATGATCCTTGGGATCCACAGGAGATATTGGCAGGGAGATGGGAAGGCTGATGCTGGTGTTCTGTTGCAATGTTAGAAACAAGACTGGGGCATTTGATCTGGAGGAACACAGAGAGGAGGTCTGTGGGCCAGCCTACCTGGTTTTCTGACAAGGGTGTATTTATTTATTTTTAAGGATTTTTAAATATTTCAGTTTATCATGATATGGTCCTGATGAGACTTTTGTCAGCACCTCACTGAGATCTTTGACCAGGACAGGTTAGAGTCATTGTCTCTATTCTGGTTTTTGTCTGTCTTTACCTTCTTTTCCAGTGACTGACCATGGTACCCAGTTCCTGTCTCAATCTATGCTGAAACAAGTTTCATGATTCTGTTCCTTTTTTCATATGATATCTCATAAGTGAAATACAGAGATTTTCTCTTTTTTATTTCCTAGTAACACAAAGTTAACAATCCATGTCTCAACAGCCACATAATGGTGGGTTCTATGGCTATCTATTACCACTTTCTAATGGAGGGATACATGCAAAAGAATGCATTCACATTGTTTTGCCCTTTAGAAAACTTAAGCCTATTTCCTGCCTACAGAGGAAGGGAGTTTATTGCTTAGTCTATGTTCACTAGAAACACAAAGTTTAGGATGAGTTCTTTCTAATAGACAACCATTTCAAAAGCTAAGAATCCTCTAAATTTGTGCACATGCACAATATCAAAGGCATCATCTAATGTTGGTTACTACTGACTACAAATAGCCTCACCACTCTGAGTACTGAATTTTCAGCAATTGGGCAACTCACCACATTATGGGTGGAGCATGGAACCACAAAGCCGAATCAAACATGGAAATTTATTTTCCTAGAAACTTCCAGAAATACAAAAATAAGAGTTTCTCATAAAGATCCAGTAGCCCACTAGGCAACTGAAGTGCAATAAATTGTGGAAAATACAAACATGGGCCTCCAAGAGAAATGACTTGTGTCTCCATCAAATTCATTGGACCTGCTTGCAAGAGACTGTCTGGGTGGACATGTTGGCTATCGATGTTCCCACAGAAGGTGGGGGTGGAGAGGAGCTTTGGATCCTCCTCTCAGATTCTAGCTCATCTCTTCTGCATCTCTCAGCCATTTGTGTGTAACTTTTCCCTAATTGTACATGGGCAGTGGTCTCAGGAGCTGCTAGAGTATATATAGACCATTGGAAGATAACTGGGGGTTGGGGAACTTCATCTATGTGGCTATGAGGAAGCCACCATTCACAGGTGAAGACTTTCCTGTGCAGCAGCTGTAGCAGGCCTTTAGCCAAGCTCTTTTTTAAAAATCCAATAAGTGTATAGGTTTCCCAGAGTGAACTTTGGTGAGGCCATACTTTGATTTGTCATTGGGATCTTATAAAGAAGAAGATAGACATAGGAAAGGGCTTCTTGAAATAATGTCAGAGCTAGAAGCAACAATAAGTTCACAGCCAGGAACCTAAGAAACAAAGAGATAGGTAGTATTGGAAACAGATGGGAAATATTAAATATTAAATAGCCTGAGGCAAATTCCCAGAACAAGAGCTATCCTTATCTATGGCTTGCTTATAACTGGGGTCAAGTTCCATGCATGATATAGGGTTTGAGTTATTGTTCAATTTTTGTGAATACTCCCTTGTTAATCCTCAGAATTCCATCCACCTCTGTCTTCTGCTTCCTGGTACTAAAACTCCAAGTGATAGTCAGTGAGCTGAATGTTTTCTACACTTGGTGAAAGTTATAAACATTTCTCAATGGTGTAGCTTGTTTATATACTATGGCCTAGTATGCAAACTGTGTTCTTTGCCATAAGTCACCCTATTGTGTAAAGCTTGTCATTCAGGAAAAAATGCTTTGTACCTGCCTTTAGTGTCGTATAATCTTCCAAGATGACTATAGCTACTGAGCATACAAAATTCTAAAGCATTGTTGTTGTCTTATTCAGTGTTCTGTTGTTGGGAAGAGACACCATAACCATAAAAGAAAGCATTTAATTGTGGCTGGCATGGTGCTGGAGAGATAGTTATTCTACATCCAGATGGGCAGGAAGAGAGAGACACTGGTCCTGGCTTGAGCATTTAGACCCTCCCAAAGTCCACCCCCAGTGTCACATTCCCTCCAACAAGGCCATACTTCTTAATCCTTGTCAAATAACTCTGCTCCTTAATTACCTGGCATCCAAAGTTATGAGCCTATGGTAGCCATTGTTATTTAACCCACCACAACCATGAAGAAATTGCCTGGTTCACTTGGTGCTCAAGAAACATTCTGTACTAGAAACATGAGGAAAGAATCACTTCTATCAATCTATTATCATTCTATGACTTTTGAAAGTTGGGCATCATTTTTCCTCCTCCACAGACTACGCTAAGACTCTCCTTCCTTTCTCAGTATTGTTGTACCATCATCACATAAGTCTTTTCTGAATCAGGCCTTATGTCTTATGTCATGTTCTTCAGAGCATGGGCTAGAAGGAAGACTAATTTTGGCACATGCTAATCACAAAGGGATGCTTACAGAAGAAACCAGTAAGATGGTCCAGGGAAGCCAAAGCTGGTGAGTTCAGGTGGTGTCTGAATCCCTACCTCATTTCCTGGTGTATTAGCTTTCTAGTTGCAGTGCCAAAATCCCCAACAGGAGTAATTCAAGGAAGGAAAAGCTTATTTTGATTTATATTTTCAGAAAACTTCAATCTATCACAGCAAGAAAGTCCTGATGGAACAGGGCATGGCAGTAGGAGCCTGAGGATCCTCACACTTTGCTTGAGACTAGGAAACAGATATCAGACTAAAACCAGACCTGGGTATAACCCTCAAGGTTTGGCCAGCCCCTAGTGGCTTACTACCTACATTTAGGCTCCACCTCCTAAAGGCTTCACAGCCTCCCCAAATAGTACCACCATCTAGAGAAGAAGCATTCACACATGAGCCTATAAGGAACATTTCAAAGTGAAACCATAGCATACAATTAGATTAGGAATGTTAATTTTACCTGAGCTTGTTTCTCTTGGGATAAGGGTTTGGAGCTTTCATAATTCTGTAGCAGCTACTTATTTATTAAAAGCTTCCAAGGATGGGAGGGGGGCATGGGTATGGACATACACCCATCTTGAACTGAACACACAGGTTCAGTGAAATGAAATAGTTCAGCAACCCAAAGGTAGTTCTCCAAAGAAAGCTATAGGTGTGAGGCATTAGAAGCAAAGCACAGGTGCACAGAACACAATAAAGAGAGTCAAGGGCAGTGTTTCTCAACCTGTGAAGGCCAGATGACTCTTTCACAGGGGTCTCATATTAGATAATTACATTATGATTCATAACAGTAGCAACATTACAGTTATGAAGTATCAATGGAAGTAGTTTTATGGTTGGTGTTACCACAACATAAGGAACTGTATTAAAGGGACACAGCCTTAGGAAGGTTGAGAACCACTGGGCTGGGGAATCTGGATAGAACAACAGCAGCACCCTCTATGCAGCCCTTACTAGAAGAACACTAAAAATCCCAGAGAAAAAGAAGCATGTAATGCTTTCTACAAATATCTGTCTTCGTATGCAGGATGTGGCTGCGAGTGAAATCCTATGTCAAAGATGAGTGATAATATTCCAAGAAGCTGGGTTTTCAGATGGTTCTAGTCAACTTCACTTCTTGTATTGGAAAGACCACACCGTAAACAACTGGCCAGATAGTTTCATGGAAGACCTAGGTCAAGCAGAACCTACCAGATGAGACTATAGAAACATGGCAAACCTTCCCTGGCTTAGCATCTACTGGTTTCCAGGAATTTGAATCCTTATCTGGGAAGAAACTGAGTCTCTGTAAGAGAGAAAGGAGAGAAGGAAAGGAGGCTTCAATGATCTAGGTATAACCATGGCCTTCATAACTCAGGGCAGTATGGAACAACTGAAGATCTTAGGTACTTCAAAGCGAGTGGGTAGACAGGTTCTCTAAGATGTAATGAGTGTCAATTGTGAGACTTTCTTTCAGGTGAGATTGCCAAAAAGTGTACTTGGTTCTTTTTTTCTCTACTGCTTAGGAGAGGAGGAAGCAGGTTGACAGTAGTTTAATTTTTCAGGTATCATCATGAATTCTATTGATGTGATAATAAATATACATTTAGAAACAATTCTGTTTAGCTTTATTTCCAGTTTCATGTCAATGATGACTAATAAAACTTCAAATTATGTCAATTTTCTATATGTGAAAATATGCCACTTTCATGACATTTTTGTTTTTTTAAAAGGGAACCAAATGATGATTCATGACTACATTTTATAACTTATGTATGAGTTGAAAGATTTTCTAAAGAATGTTGTCATGATGATTTCACCCGGGGGAGGCTGCAAATGTTTCAAAGTGAGGGATCGGAATTATTGCACTAGAGGTAAGTTTGGATGCAGATGTCAATTGCAATTGTAAGAAGCTTTTGTATTATATTTTTCCCTGTGCTAAAATCAAGATTTAAAAAAATAACTGTATAAAAAATATTTAGTGAACCTTAACCACAATCATGACCAATAAATATTGAATTGGGAGAGGGGCAGGCATGCAGGGCTGGTTTCATGGGCCAGAAGCCTGTGCCAGGGTCCAATTAGAAGGGGCTCTTCACTTGATTTAATATTCTTGTGTATTGAAATTCCCAGGATTTTTTAGCAAACAACTCCACCTTTCCATTTTGCACTGGTCTCTGTAAGTTACTTAGGAAACTGTGGGTCTGTTAGGCATTTTTATTTTGTTTTGTTTTATGTTTTTCTTTTCGGTTTTTGGTTTTCTTTCCTTGTTTCTTTCTTTGCTCCTTTGTTTCTTTGTTCCTTTCTTTCTTTCTTTCTTTCTTTTCAGAGGCAAGCTGATGTTGAACACACTTTGTAGCTCAGGGATAACCCTGAAACTCAGGGCATCCTGTCTCCACCTTCCAAATGCTGAGATTGCAAACATAAACCACCATGTTGTTTTAAAAAAAATAGCTGTGACTTCATTCTAGGCAGGTCTAAACTCACTATGTAGCCCAGGTTGACCCCAAATATGCTTTGATCTCACAAGTATGCCTGTGTTTTAAAGCATCTCGGGTAATTTTTGTGTAGGTAACACTAATAAAGAGCTAAGGTTGAATCATTGGATAATGTTACTAGTGAATAACAGAGGATGTCTGTGGATAAGAAGACCCAGAGTTTCCAAAGTCTAGAAGATTTCTGTCCTCAGTGATGTTGGGCTCCACTTTCCTAGAAGATCCTCTTGCTCTGTAAACCTGCCATCTCAATAGAGATTTGCCAAGGGCCCAGGTAGTGGGAGCCTTACTGAAGGCGGTACCTACCACCACATCTGCAATATAGAGCCAAGGTTAGAGAAGCAGATGTTCACTGCCTTTTCCTGATTTGGTGTTATGCAGTACCTAGGCCAAGGGGCCAGGTGATCTTGTCTCTGCATAGGTGAGGGAGTTCTCCTAGTTGAGTGCTTAAAGCTAGGAACTAGGTGTTTGTCCTCTCCTCCGGGAGAGGGGAGCGGGATGGCAGCTTCTCCCATGTTCTTTGAGTCAAAGACTTCCTTCCCAATCTCTGTCATTGAATCATCTGGGTTACTTCACAGAGCTTGGAGATGATCTCAGATTGTGGAAAAAGAAGGTTGTGAGTAGACACCGCTTGTCATTCAGACATTATCAGGTAAATTGCACATTAACATATTCTTAAATAAGAGCTAGTTGTACTTGCTAAATTGCCTATGATCCCAGAATTTGAGAGGTAGAAGTAGGAGGATCAGAAGTTCAAGTCCTTCGCCAATATAGTCTGGGCCACATGAGTCTCTCTCTCTCTCTCTCTCTCTCTCTCTCTCTCTCTCTCTCTCTCTCTCTCTGTGTGTGTGTGTGTGTGTGTGTGTGTGTGTCTTTGTCTCTGTCTCTTTCTCTCTCTCCCCCCTCTCTTTCTCTGTCTCTGTATCTCTCTGTCTCTTTCTCTCTCTCTCCTCTCCTCTCTATCTATCTATATACATATGTATGTGGCAAATAAATGAACATATAAAGAGAAAGAGAACACAAAGTGATCATGAATTTTTATTCTTTATTATCAAGTTTTTGTTTTGATAAGAAAATTAGACAAATTTCTGACTAATTAAAATTAATCAGAAAATAAATTCGCTTTCCTTTCCATAAGTGGGTGAAGTTTGAACATTCTTTGGTTCTACTAACTGTAAAATATGAACTTACTGTATTTGTATCAGGACTGGTGAGGTAGTTCAGTGGGATAAAGTTGCTGTCACCAACCCTGACAATCTTGGTTTGATTGATGAAACCCAAGGTGTGGAGGGAGAGAACGGACTCCCATAAGTTCCCACTGACCTGCACATGTGTACACCCACATATATACATTCACTAAACAAATAAATAAATAAATATTTGTTCCACCAACACTTCAACAAATATTTATAAATCATCTAGAATGTGTCAGATACAATTCTAGGTGCCAGGTCTTAATTGTAAACAAAATACACAAAATCTCTGCTCTCAGGGTATGGTTATTCTGCTGGGGAGAGATGGATGATTAATAGCAATAAGATAAAGGGCATCTAATGGAGATTCATACCACCAAGAAATAGAAAGCAATGAATGCATCTATTGGATATTGGAGGTTGGTGGATGTGGTGGTTTGAATGAGAAATATGCCTGAGAGTCTCCAACATTTGACTGCTTGGTCTCTAGTTGTTGGTGCTGTTTGGGGATATTCTGGAACCTTTTGGAGGGGAAACCTTGCTGGAGGAAGTATATCAATGGGGAAGGATGTTACTAGTCTCACATCACTTCCTGTTCAGTTTCTCTGCCTAGTGCTTGCATTTGAATATATGAACTCTCATCTTCCTGCTGTCATTCCTGCTGCTTGCTGCCATGCTTGCCTGCTATGATGGAATCTTTTCCCTCTGGACTAGTAAACCTAAACCAGCTCTACCTTCTGGTTTTCTTGGTCATGATGTTTTATCACAGCAACAGAAAAGTAACTGATAGAGTAGGGTTTGGTGTTGCAGACCAGCAACATCTAAGGATTGCTGTGATCTTGGGTGGTAGAGAAACTTTCTTCTGTCTCTTGTCTGATATTGGCTATCATTACCCTAAGGCTATGGGAGATTTTATGAACTGGGATTCAATTGCTGGGTAACATCTTCACAAATGGAGTCAGCTTCCTTACTGCGACTCTGGTTGGTTGGTTGAATGGTTGGTGAAATTCATGTGCTTGGTAAAGAAGAGTTTTATAGTAAAGATGCCATATCAAAAGCACTGATCATATCCACCCACAGTGGAACTTGCCCGTAACCCTAGCCCTTAGGAGGTGGAGGCAGGAGGATCAGAAGTTCAAGATCATCCTTAAATTACATAGCAAGTTTGAGGCCAGTCTTGACTATAGGAGATAGTATCTGAAAAAACAAACAACCCTAAACAACACAAGCCTTAGCACCATGAGCAGACCACAAAGTTTTGAATTTTGGACACTTTTCAAGGTATTATTTTGGGGAAAAACCCCGATAAGCTAATATCAAATTTATTTTCATTGTATTATAACATTTTGGTGGGTGATAGCTTGAATACTTTGTACATTTTTGTGAGAGTACATCTGGTGAAGTTCTAAATGGCTCCTGACTCAAAGACTTTTCAAAAGTTTTGAAGAGTCTAGGTCCTACGATCTAACAATAGACATACAGAGAATTACTTCCAGCTTCTCTTTCTTCAGTGAATTGGCACTTTCTAGTTTTCTGGGCACTGTGGTCTGAAAAGCCACACTATTCATCTTCAAGAGGTGCAGACTCCTTGCAAAAAGCGTTTGGTTCTCTTTATGGGTAATAGACAAAGGAAATGGGTTTCAGATATTGCTTTGTGGATTATATTGTGGTTTATCCCAGGCATACATTTGAAAATGAATTCTCAAGTCAGGTGGCGGTGGCACATATCTTTAATCCCAGCACTTGGGAGGCAGAGGCAGGCAGACTGTGGAGTTTGAGGCCAGCCTGGTCTACAAAGTGAGTCCAGGACAGTCAAGGCTACATGGAGATACCCTATCTCGAAAAACAAAACAAAACAAAAATAAAAAAGAAAAAGAAAAGAAAGAAAGAAAGAGAGAGAGAAAAAGAAAAAAAAAAGAAAATGAATTCTCACTAGCAATGGCAGCTCTAGCATTTTCTAATAAAGAAGAACATAGGACATAGGAACTGTTGTGATTGAAGCTAAGAGGTTGGGGCTAACACAAGAAAGTGTGCTTCAAGTTGCATTTGCATATCCTGCATAGGTACCCAACTAGATATTTTAGGAGGATGGCTGGAGAGGGGCTGGTGGAGATTCGAAGAGAGGGTAAAAAGCCTTTCACTGATTCCTACACTATCATATCCACAAATGCTAATTAGACTGGGAGGAGTAAAGAGAATGACACTCCTAAGAGACCTGTTGCTCCCATGTCAGAGTCCCATGTTTCTATCAAAATCAGGTAGAACATCACCTTTCGGAGGCTTCATTTATATAACGCTCTAGGACCAAGTCTGCCTTGGATTTTCCTATTTTTCCATTTCTGTCTTCTACCCATGCATCTTCTATGACTAAAATGATGCTGTCTCCTCCAAAATTTCTGTTGAATCCTAATATCCAAAGCAACACTATTAAGAGAGGAGACCTTTAAGAGGTAATTAAGCCAGAATAGCTCTGCTTTAATGGGTCAGTGTAGTGTCTTATAAAAGGATTGGAGAGGACTGGGGTTGTTCCTTAGTTGATAGAGTACCTAGCATGCATGATGCCTAATCCCCAACACCACACCACAAACCACACACACACACATACAGACACACACACACACACACACACACACACACACACACACACACACGAGGGAAGGAGGGAGGGGGAGAGAGAGAGAGAGGGAGAGAGAGAGAGAGAGAGAGAGAGAGAGAGAGAGAGAGAGAGAGAGAGAGAGAGAGATGATGGTACACAATTGAGATCCCAGCATTTGGGAAGTACAGGCATGGGGATCGGAAGACCAAAGTCATCCATGGCTTAGTTGGGAGTTCAAGGCCAGCCTGAGCTAGAGTCCACATCTCAAAGGAAATTAAAAGGGCAAAGGGGCTCTAGAGAGCTAGTTCATTTTCCCCCTTTGGCATTTCATCATGAAAAAGCACACAAAGTTTTGAATGAGGAATAGACCCTCACTAGATACCTAATTTCTCAGCACTTTGATTTTAGGTGTTTTAACTTCCAAGAAAAATAAATTCAGGTTCTTATAAATGGGGGTATTTAGTTATTGCAGCATCAACAGACTAAGGCATTGCTTACTCCACTCTTTAATCTAGAGCTTGCTAGTTTTATTCTTCAGCTACTCTGGCAAATATTCATGGAGGAGACACTATGTGCTAGACCACTTTCCTTATGTATTGAGAACCTTTGGGCTTCAGTAGTCTCAAATTGAAATATAAACGACTCTTGAAGACTTCCAAGACTAAACTAACATCAATTCTCAATCCGAACAGTCCTCAGTTCATTGTTATATCTCTTATTGCCTAAGAAAGAGGCTATCAGTGGGTGTAGTGATACACACCTGTAATCCCAGCACTTGAGGAGGCAGGAGCAGGAGGATCTCTGTGAGTTTGAGGCCAGTCTGGTCTAAAAGCTCTGTGTAGACAAGGCTACACAGAAACTCTGTCCCAAACAAACAAACAAATGAAAGGAAGGAAGGAAGAAAGAAAGAAAGAAAGAAAGAAAGAAAGAAAGAAAGAAAGAAAAGCAGAAAGAGACTATCACAGCCCAATAACTACAAGTCAAATAGAATCAGTGAAGCAAACTTGGGGTATTACACACTCTGTGAAAAGAACTTCATCCTACATCTTTTAAAGTCATAAGTCCCACCATGTGTCTCTAAAGAAAACTCCAAAATCTTTGAAACATGTTAAGATTCTGTGATTCTAAAATTCTAGCAGAGTCATATTTTGTTTTTGTTTTGTTTTGTTTTGTTTTGTTTGTTTGTTTTGTTTTGTTTTTCAAGACAGGGCTTCTCTGTGTATCCTTGGCTGTCCTGGACTCGCTTTGTAGACCAGGCTGGCCTCAAACTCACGTTGATCTGCCTGCCTCTGCCTCCCGAGTGCTGGGATTAAAGGTGTGTGTCACCAAGCCTAGCTCAGAGATATTTTTTGAAGGAGCCACTAGATTAGATAAATTCTCAAGACTCTTTCCAAGTTCTAGATGATTTTGCCCTGCTACTGTTCTTTGTGAACAAAATTGACACTGTCCCTCATTCTCTCTCTGTTTCTCTGTCTCTGTCTGTCTGTCTGTCTGTCTGTCTGTCTGTCTGTCTCTCTCTCTCTCTCTCTCTCTCTCTCTCTCTCTCTCTCGTATACACGTGGTTCATGCGTATACATGTATGTGTGTGCATATGAAGGCCAGGCTCACCAACAGTTGTCTTCTTCTATTGCTCCCTACTTTTTCTTTTTAAATATCCACTCCTTCATTCACTAATTTATTCAATCATTTGAGTGTTTATGTATCTGTGCAAGTATACATGTACATGCATACAAAATCTGTATGCTCATAATAAGGTATCCTCCTTTATCACTTTTTGCTTATTTTTACTTAGGAAAGGTCTCTCCTTCAACCTGAGGCTCTCATCTGACTAGGCTGGAAACTAGCAAGCCTCCCTTAAAGATAGTCACAGGATTTTCAGGGATCCCAATCTTATTACGTTTGTGGGGATGCTCATAACCATGGAACCATCTCTATAACGCTTTTATTTTTGAGAAAGGGTTTTTCAATGAACCTAGAGCTCAATAACTCAGAAAGACTAGCTGTCCGATAAGTTCCAAGAATTCATGTCTGCATTCTGAGCCCTGGAATTATAGGTGCAGTCATGCCCCAACATTTTTTATGTTAGTGCTGTGGATTCACATTCAAGCTCATAAGTACTTCACTAACTGAGCCATCCTTCTAGTAGTTTACCTGTAATTCTTGAATGTGATGCCCTTAAACACTTACTGCAAACTGGATATAAAGATGATGGGCAGGCATCACCAAAAGGTGATGATGATTCACTGATGTACTAGTTTCCAAGGGCTACAAAGTAGCTCAGACTGGGAGGCTCAACTTATTAGAAATGTATTATTCAACAGCTCTAGAGACTGGAAGTCCCAAATCAAGTTGCTATCAGAGTTGTGTCCCTGTAAATGCTCTAGAACAAGAGAATCATTTCTTGTCTCTCTAATTTCTGGTTATCTGGGATGTTTCTTGACTTGGGGCAGCTTAACCCCAATCTCTAATACTCCTCTGACTAGATATGGGCAACTTCATTTTCTTGCTTCTTCTTGGAAGACTCACAAGTAAAACTGAATTAAGGCACATTTTATACCAGTACGACTTCATTTTCATTTATGTTATAATCATAATGATTATGTTATAATCAGATCTTTAAAGATCCTCTTTTTGAATAGTCACAACTCTAACGAACCATAGAAATCAATCTCAGTGTGTGTGAAAGAATACCTACCATAGAATACAATTTCAGCTACTGAGAGACACAATTAGATACTCAACACCTAGAGACCAGCAATACATTTGTCAGCCATGGAAAAGAGTAAAGCAAAACTGTCCACGATGGAAAGAAATCATGAATGCACTAAATTGATAGGCTTCTCATTTGTCCCAAGGAGCCATATATGTAACCACAGTATTGCAGGACTTTTCCTAGGAAACATGAATAAACATGAATAAATGTCTATTCATCTTGGAGAGGACATCCTCTTGTTTCTCACAACAGACCAGAGATACAGTTACAACCAAATCTAGCTTGCTGAACCAATGGATTGATTGGTGTTACTCGTTAGTAGCATGTGAGAGGGCTTAATTACAGGGGCATGGATGACTCAAAGGAAGTTTCATCACCAAAAAGGCCACCTAAGCCACTATGAACCCCCATAAGGTCTACCTTTCGGTAGCAGGGTCCAGCAGGCGTTCCTCAGGCATTAACATAACTTTGGGGGAGGTTTATCTCATTCTTACTTTCTTTTTTCATTTAAAAAATTTTAATATAAAAATTTTGTACATTTATTTTGTTATACATGTATAAAACAAACTACATACAGCAGGGAGAACCATGTGACAATCATGAGAATAATGAGTTCTATACATGTTACATTCATAGTGAACTGGCCATCTGCATTCGTCCAGTTTGAAGTAAGTGTCTTTCCTGTCTTGTTGGGTCTAAATTTCCGAATGTGATTTAATATCTATCCTATCTCTACTCTAATAGCTTAACTCCTTTATCTTGATCTAAAACGATCTTATCCCCTAACCAACTAAGCTTGGTTGTAAAACTATACTATCTTGTCTTCAATGCCCCCCAGAGACTTGAGAAGGAATAAAACTTAAATTCCTGAGTGAACCAGCAGTGTGGGTTAGCAGCTTCTAAAATGTACAAATTGACTTAAGACAGTTTACTGCCTGACCAGTCACCCAAAACACTTTATAGCACTGGAGCTTCATCTTCAGCTATCTGGCTTCATATCTCTGCCAGACTTGTTTGCAGGGCTGGAACTATTGAGGACTTGCTTACCCTGACTTGGCAGAGTGCGGCTGTTGACTCTGCCTGTATCTAAGTTGCCCATTTTTAGGCAGATTCTGTTTGTGGCAGAAACAAGGACCTTTTGCCAGTGGCTTGTTTGCCACCTTTGAAGCCATCTCCATCACCTTCTTTGAGGTAGGCTGGGTGTTGTCAGGAGTTAACTTGTCTTGTTGTTGAAGAAATTTAGGATTTTAAGAACAACTTTAAATGCCATGCTCTGTGTCTCTGAGGCTTTTGAAGACCTTATTCAACTATTTTTACCACATATATCGATAGAGTCATATTTATCTGTTAGACTTAGGATACATATTCTTGTGTTAAAATCTGCCAAGTATTTGACATGCCTATGTTTTATATCGATATACTAAATTCTATAGCAATGACTTAGACATAACCTTCACTATAAGTAACAAGTAAAGCCTTTAGTTAAGGAGAAGGTTCAATCATCTAGCTTTTGTTTTATCCTTCCTCTATGTTCCTAAATCTCCCTTTCTTTCTTTTCAGCTCCCATCTCCTTGCCTACATATGCAAGATAAAGGCAAAGAGAGACGTTGTTACCTTTCCCCTAATTTTTTCTCTGTATAAGACCAATAATGACTTATGTCCACCTCCCGATGAGAATAAGCATTTGTAGATCAAGTGAGCAAACAGCAACCTATACAACCCCCCCTGAGGGAATGGGACATTGTTCTCTTAAGGTTTCTTCAGATTCAATTGGGGTGAATAATACCTTGGAAAGGGCCCCCCAAAATTGGAGAGAATGGTTAAGCAATCTAGTGATTGCATTTGTGGTTCAGTTTCTAAATGTTGAGAGATTCCAGGCTTAGTAGGAGATTGAAATGGTGGTCCAAATTGGATCAGAAGTTTTCTACAATGTTGTCCGGGAAGCTGTCCAAATCTGATGGGTAACAACAACAGAATCATCCGGGGCTGGAACTAGGAGGATGCAGGATGTCAGTGTCCATCATGCTGGGAGGAATGATTCCTGTCAGGTCTGATCCAGCTGGTTATTTTGTTCTGAAAACATAGTTTCTCACAAGCATTATACAGTTTTAACATTATGATTGTATGAGGTATGCAGGATGCACAGAACAACTAAAGTTAGTTTTGTGGTCATTGTATGGATCGATGTAAAGCCTTTGCAAATCTTCCTTCACGCTTTACTAGTAGTGGCCTCTAATACTAAGTCACAGAGAATATGTGGTCAACAGGAGGCCTCTCTATGCCTTTATATTCATAGCCCTGCCAGTCTCAGAACTATTCCCATGTAGTGGGATTAGGAATATAAATTACCTGCTTGTTCTGTAGTTTGAGTTCTTTACATCTCAAATGTAGCCCCCTCTCTCATCCTTTCCCGTTCCCACCCCTTCCTTCATCTACCCCCGATCCCATCCCCTCTCTCATCCCCTTTCCCTCCCTCCTCTAGTCCTTAGAAAGGGGACCCTCCTCCCTTAACGTCTGACCTTAGTTTATCTAGTATCCCCTGAACTACATATGACCTCTTCCTCTGTAGCCTGACACGGCCACCCTACACTCTCAGGACTCTGTCCAGTGTCCAGCTTTAAGTCTCTGTAACTGTCCCTATACCCTGCTGGGTGGAGTCTCTCCTAGGATGTCTATGTTGGGTTAAAATCCACATATGATTGAGTCATTCTTACTTTCTGAGCTTCTAAATTGTAAGTTTCCCTAACTCCCTGAGCATTTCGACTTTCTGATCTCCTTCCAGGAGATGACGCTTTAATTTGTAACAAATTGCTATACAGTGCATACTAGTTCTTATTGGTCTCTTTCATTTTCTTTGGCCCCCTTTTCTTCTCTCTCTCTCTCTCTGTCTCTCTGTCTCTCTGTCTCTCTGTCTCTCTGTCTCTCTCATTTTCTTCAAAGCCATGGAATGATACATTAAATGGTTGTGGGTATTTATGGGATCTAGATTTTAAGGAATACTTTCATGTGAATAAGATAAATAGTGGCATATTATTTTATTTACCATGTGCCCCAGAAACAACCCTCAACAAAGGGAAGGGGGAAAAGGAGGAGGAAGAGGACAAAGAAGTAGAAGGGAGAAAGAAATAGCTTATCAAGGGTTTTATAGGTGAAGTATTTCTCACAAGTTTTAAGGTTTACATTTAGCTATTATATATATATATATATATATATATATATATATATATATATATATATATACATATATATGTATGTATATATTCACTCACAGGCACACATTCATTTTTTCCTTTAAAGTTTTTAACTTATTTTTTGAGAAATTTATGTATTACATTTACATTATTTTCACCGCTCCATCCTCTTTGTGTACAGCTCTTCTCATGCCTCCCACATGCCCTTCAAATTCATTAACCCAAGCTGGCCATGATAAAACACACTTTAATTCTGACATTAGGGAAGCAGAGGCAAGAGAATCTTTATGATTTTGAAGCAGGTCACATCTACAAATTGAGTTCCAGGTGGGCCAAGGCTACACAAAGTGAAACCCTGTCTTTAAACCAAACAAAACTATGGTGGGTGCAGTGCCACACTCCTGTAATCACAGCACTCAGGAGGCAGAGGCAGGCAGGTCTCTGTGAGTTTGAGACCAGACTGGTTTACAAAGTGAGTCCAGGACAGCTAGGGCTACACAGAGAGAGACCTTGTCTCAAAAAAAAAGCCTAAAAAACTAAATTAAAATTCAGGACATCGACCTCTTCTATAATTCACACACACACACACACACACACACACACACACACACACACACACACACAGATCATCTGTAGCTCTTCATCTAGAGGTGGGATCTTGGGGGATTTCTTCTATCCATGTTTGAATGGCAACTGGTGCCATCATTGTGCAGGTCTTGCTTGGAAGACTATATTGTTGAGACTTATGGGTGTAGCTTCCCTATCACATATAGAAGACATTATCTGGCAACAGAGTTCCTAGTCCTTTGGGTTTTATTCTCTTTCTACCCCCACCATACAAGAGGCTTAAATACAGGGATTGTAGGGTAAATGTATCAACTAGAGACTTGTTTCTCCATGGTCAGTTGTTCTCCACATTTTGACCAGTTGTGGATCTCTGCAGTAGTCTCCATCTGCTGCTAAAAGAAGCTTCTTTGCATGGGAGAATAGCAAAGTAGAAGGATCCAGAGGGTCCTAGAAACCTACAAGTAGAACATTATGAGAGGCAGATTTGGGCTCAGGGGTCCTGCTCAAACTATGGCACCAGCCAAGGACAATA
The DNA here is from genome assembly GCF_964271855.1 of Acomys minous. Lineage (NCBI taxonomy): Eukaryota > Metazoa > Chordata > Mammalia > Rodentia > Muridae > Acomys > Acomys minous. Next base: position 116,890,849 of record NC_140488.1, on the reverse strand, counting down.
CAGGTGGTAAACTTTAAACCCCTACCCAGATCTAGCTAATGGACAGGACATTCTTCACAGTTGAGTGGAGAGTGGGGTATGACTTTCACACGTACTCTGGTACCCCATATTTGACCACGTTCCCTGAATGGGGAGACCTGGTGGCACTCAGAGGAAGGATAGAAGGCCACCAAGAACAGACTTGATACCCTATGAGCATATACAGGGGGAGGTAATCCCCCTCAGGAATAGTCATAGGGGAAGGGAGTAGGGGGAAAAACGGAGGGAGGGAGGAATGGGAGGATACAAGGGATGGGATAACCATTGAGATGTAACAAGAATAAATTAATTAAAAAAAAGAATCTTCTTTGATGAGGGGTGAAAGCTACAGTTATCAGTGAGGATAAGAATATGTATTTAGAATTCAGGTAGAGAGAGTCTACCATTAGCAATTGGCTGGGTTTACAGTGACAGGCATGAATTCCTTCTTGTTGAGTGTGCTTTAAATTTAATTGCTGGCTGGTGGTTATTTTAAAGTTACTTTAAAAGCAGTAACATTTCAATTTGAGAATTAGATGGGTGGTATTGTCTCTATCCTCATTGTCTTTTGTGATAACAGCTGACTTATTTCCCTAACACAAGGAGGAGACCAATTAAAGTAATTGACATTCTGCAAGTTTAAAATCAACGACATCGCCCACTAATCTTAATCACCCAAAGTAAAGAAATTTAGTGATTTAGTGCTTTCCGCAGAGACAGAGTGGCAAATGGCAAACAAACAAACAAACAAAAAACTGTGCCACTGTGGCTTAGTAAACCAATTCTCAATTATAGAGGAAAAAAGAGGGAAATTTTTATTATGCTCAGGCTCACAGCCTAAAAGGTAAAAGGAGAAAATTTACTAAAATAATTGTCGTTTGACATCTTCTCAAGTAGGGAAAGCTAACATAGTTAACAACCATTTTGCTGGCATGAGAACGAGAATGAGAAGACATCAGGGGGATTGATCTGTCAGAACAACAGCTCATGCCTTGTTTTAACTCACTGTTTTGAACAGGGACTGCAAGAAGAGCGCTCTTTCCAGGGCTTTCAGAGGGATGCTCACATTTGTCCTCATCTATGTTGCAGGTATGTCAAGAACACTTCTGAAACCAAGTGGAGGATAGCATAGGATTCCTTGAGAACAGCAGAGGTGAGTGTCTAATACATACTCTTAATTAAAAGTCAACACAAAAGATTTCAACTGCACAGGGACTTAAATAAGAGACAGACAACACAGGAAAAACTATTTGAATTGTAGTCTTTACGTATCATGAGGTCTGAAGCTTAATTTTGGCCAGAACACAATGGATCCGCTGGTTTGTTTTGTTGAAGTGAGTCATGCCCTCCTGGTTTTGAGAAATTCAACTGCTATTTCTGAGAACTATGCTTGAAGTACTCTTTCCAAAATTCGATGCTTAATCATGCCATTTTTTTTTTAAATCACAGAACTCAGGGGAGACTCAACCTAAAGGACAAAGATGACCTTCAAGTGAGCTATATAGAACAGGGGATGATGGGGATGATGCTTGGAAATTCAATGGAAAGAGTGGAGACAAAGATAGATTCAATAACGTAGACAGAAAGAAATGAAATGCTTTTCTGGAGACTAGACAGAGCCACACTGGAACTCATTATAGAAGCAGCCAGAACAAGTATCTGATATATTACTTAAGATCCAAAGGTCACTTAACATTAACTTTCACCAAGCCACATCCAACCAAAGAATCTATCCAGCTTGCAATTGCTTTTAGTTTTACCTTAGCTGTTTATATTTCTTGAAGGTTTTTTTTAAGTGGGGGCAGAAATAAATGTTAGAATAAAACTGAATTTATTGGAGGCATTTATGTGGATTAATTAGGTAATAAAAGCATTTTCAAATTGCTAATTTACTAAGCAATGTCACTGGAATGCTGAATTACTTTGTTTTTATTATGATGATCAAAAGAGATAAATGAGAGCCTAGCCACAACTGGAAGAGAGAAGAGGCGGCAGTCACTCTTGATATAATTACTGGCATTTGTCACGCTTTCCACAAAAAGCGTATAATCAGTTTTTCTAAAGACCATTTTCTTCACTTCAGAGTCTCTTCTTTAGGACTGTTTATCACTCATATTGTCCCAATTTACCCAGAAACATGTATAATACTAATATACTTTTCATTAGTTAATTTAATGAATTTAATTTTAGTTCACAGTGTTAATTAAAAGTGTACAGTTTATTCTTATAAGAAGAAAACTTAAACTAAAAAACCAGTTCTTGGTTCTCCCAGGAGTAGGAGAAGCCAGAGTTCAAACTCAGGCAGAGCTACATAGTCAAAACCTGTCTCAAAACAATTATAACAGAAAAACCCCGGTTCCCAATAAGCAGGTTAAATGAATGACTAAACACAAAGTTAAAAATTTAGCACCATGAGATTCAAATGGATTTTTGATAATGCATGATCATGATTTTTTTTATCCTGTGTAAGAAGAAAATGCTCAAAAATCATGTTATGTTTGGGGAGACATTTTGGAAGGAGAGAAGAGAAAAAGAAATGAAGTTTGCCTGCAAGAGAAAGAATTACAGAAAAACTACCAGATCAGATATTCCATCACTAGAAAATGAGTAGGCATCATATTTTTTCTTGGCTTTAAAAATAATCTGTTCTTTGCCAGATATAAACATACCATTAACCTGAAAGAAAAATAATTCATTTTTTCTTTATAACTACATTCAGTAATCTCCATGAAACTGGCATTTTTTAGAACTAATTCCAAAATTCTGACTCTGTTTAAGAAAATACTTAAAATATAATTAATATAATTATAGTGGGTTTAAATAACACATATAACTGGATCTGTTTCTGTAAAACAACTGTTCTGTTTTGCTTTTTTTTAATGAAAAACATGGCATATATAATGCATATAAGAAATGCAACTTTTTTAAACGAGGGAGCCTGTTGTCTTCTGCCATTTCGCGCGCGGACACACACACAGACACACACACATGCACGCATATGAGCACACACAGAGCCAACAACCCAATGCCAATTAGCATGTAAATCTTTAGATTGATGCCTCTGAACATTACTGTGGTGTAACAAGGACAGCAGCATATCCAGGTAGTTAATGTAACAGAAATAGGGCGCAGGCAGCAACTTGCATCCTTTCCCTGGCTGTTGACATGGATATTTCTTTGCCTCCTCTCACTGGCTTATTCTACTCCACTTTACTTGATCCACCTCCCCCTCCGCTCCTCAACCACACACCCAGCGCCCTCCTTCCTATGAAGCTTGAGGCAGTCACCCTTCTGGGCGGTAGAAGGTGCCTGGCTGGGAATGAAGAGATAGCTGAAGAACAGAGCAGAGAGTGCGGGCGCCCTCAGCCTTGGAGGCAAATGAGTGCGGGAGCCTTAGTAGGGCAAGGGTCCAGGCGGGTCCCTGTGCTGCCCGGAGTCTTCCCGGGTGCCCCGGACCCAGGAAAGGCCGTAAAGAGGCACTGGCCAGGCTGCCCCGGGCTGGGCCCTAGCAGCTTTGGGTGGGCGGCCAGGGGGCGGAGCGGAGCGCAGCGCAGCGCGGGTGGCGGGAAAGGGGCGGGGATGAAGGCTCGGGTTGGGCTGGTCTGGGGACTCAGCCACAGAACCTGCGGGCTAGGTGAGCAGCCGCTCCTCCAGGCTCTAGGGAAGCTCTGCTGGCTTCTCTGAGGGAGCGGGGCCATGTGTGGGGTCCCGCGGTCCGTCGGTGGTCGCCTTCTCAGGCAGCTTGGAGACCACGCAACGAAGGGTGCACCCTGCGTTCAGGTGGGTCCCCCGAGCAATAGTGGCGCCTTGCCCGCTTCGGGGTCGCCGGGGCCTGGGAAGAAGGGCTAATGTGACCCCGTAGGGGCAAGGGCCGGCCTGGTCCCATTGCCAGAGGAAGGTGCTGGGACCCGTAGGGTGCGCGCTTACACGCGCGTTCCGGCTAGGTGGGGGAGATCTGTGGGAGGATTGCCTTTTGTAGGATTCGCTCCTTCTAGCCCCTTGGGGGCTGTCCTCACCTTATCTCCTTCAGAGGAGCTGACCACTCATGCGACTTCTGGGGACTGCGACTCTTTTACCCACTAGCGACCTGGATGGTGGTTGCTTGTGGCTCCAACCTTCCTGATCCCCACCCAACAGCCATCAGTACTCCCCCTGCTCCCGGCCCGCGGGGACTGGAGGGACTGGGTGAGGAGAAACTGGTGGCACCATAGGCCAGGGAATGTGCAGGGGAGGGCTGAAGTTGCTAGAGTATTGTGTGCCAGATAGTCGTCGCCACACCCGGGGGCTCCCTCTTGCTGTCCGAGCTGGGGTGGGGGCTGGGGCGATGGGTGTGCACAACTTCCCTCAGAGGGCTGGCCGTGCACACAATCCTTGGGCGCTTGTGCACGTTTGCAGAAGGGCTTCTTGGAGGCACGTGGGAGCAGTACTGGTCATTGGCGGGTACTCAAAGACCTTCGGGCTGGCCCAGCGCACAATTTGGCTTGTGAAGGGAAGGGAACGGGTTTTTTGTTTGTTTGTTTGTTTGTTTGTTTTTTTAATCTTGGGTTAGTGAAGTCCTAGGAAGGAGGAGGCAAGTGTCTCAAGGAGACTTGGTTTTCCAGGATTTGCGCAGTTTCATAAAACAAAACAAGCTTTCGGGCTTTAAAGTAAATTATTGTTAAGTAGGATGCGTCTCTGGTGTGGGCAAAGAAGCAAAGGGCTTGACCAGGTAGCAAGCAATCCTGGTTCTATGGAGTCTTCTTCTGTCTCAACAAGGGGTGGGAGCGGGAAGTGCTTCTTGTGTCTTTGGCTTAACACGTTGGGGCCGAGGGGAGCGGGGGGGGGGGGGCGGGGGGATGTGGCCACTTATCCAGCTAAGACTGTGGCATTCCCTCCGAAGAGGCGAAGAGGCGCAGCTCTGGGATTCAGCAGCAGGAGCAGCCAGGCAAGGTGCGTCTTCTTATTTTCAATTAACCAACAGAATTCCGAGGTTTTCTTTCTCGTTTCCTCCGACAGACACAAACCCTTCTTTTTACCTTATGGCTGCTTGGACTCTGGCAATTGCTTTTGTATATTTTATTTCCGTGTTCTTTCTTTCTTTCTTTCTTTCGTTTTTTTTTCTTTCTTTTTTTTCTTTTTTTTTAAGAAAAAAGGATCAACCTGGATTTTAATCAATAGGCTCTAGGGAAGATCCTTTAGGATTTGTGTTCTCTGCAGAGCACCATGATGAAGGCTACCCACCGAAAACCTGTATAAATTTAACTAAGCTCTGTTCCTAATGGAATTATCATTTTAAATAGACATTTTATGACCTTGTGATAAAGTAACCTTAACATGGGTCCCTTATTTCTTTTTATCTAGTTAATTTGTGGAATTCTTTATACTGGGCAAGTTGTCTTCTCATTTTAAATGGTAGGTCTTGAAATGGCTGTAAGTTACACTGGCACATTCTCTCTCTCTCTCTCTCTCTCTCTCTCTCTCTCTCTCTCTCTCTCTCTCTCTCTCTCTCTCTCTCCCTCTCTCCCCCCCCTCCTCCTCCTCCCCTCCCTTTCCTTGGCCCTCTCCCTTTGATCTCCTTCTCCCTACTTTTTCCTCCCTAGGCTACCCTGGAACCCAGTAGGTAGCCCAGAATGGTCTGGAATTCACAGTACTTTTCCTTCTCAACCTTCCTGTGTGCTGGAATTACCAGGACTCTCATCTCTCTTTTTTTAATGAACTGATGAGACGGCCATTTGGTTGATGACCTGGGACTTAGGTATGTTTTGGTTTCTGAGCAACTACTTTATCAACTCATTGTGGAAGGAGATGCCTTAGGTATGTTGCTTTGGGAGAAAGAACACTTTGGTCTTTTGGAACAAACATTTTTGTCACTTTTCCTCTTGTTTCCTCTGTTAGATGCCTAGGAAAGATGCATTGCTGATTTATTTCTCTTTTATGTCTACAGGTGGCAGTGTTGAAGCCAAAAGCTTCCAGAAGTGCTTTCTGAAAAATAGAGGCGTTGAATGTACGTGAGTAAGCAAACACAGGAATCCGAAAAACCACAGGTATGCAATACAATTAATCCATCTATCTGGCTTTATAATTATTTCATTCCAGTAGTGCTAACCCATTTGCTCTTCTGTTACATATTTTGGCATTTCTATAGCCTTAGGAAGTGAAGCATATTTGAGGTCCTCTCAGAGGAGAAAGCAAGACTAATAATCTATTTCAGATAGTGCCTTTAAATGAAAATATGCAGCATGCCAGATTACTCCAGTTTACTGTTCTAAAAGAGAAGTATTGTTTTTCTACTCTGTCCACATGGTATAATTTTAGGAGGGGTCTGATCCTTCAAAAATTTTTTTTTCCTGAAATTCTCAATCTGCCAGCTACTCCACTTTTTTTTTTTTAAGTTGCATTTCTGACTTGTCTTGTTGAGCACATATAAAAACTGCTGCTGTTCCATATCACATTGGCCAGAATACAACTGCTTCAGGAAGCTTCCTTGTGCTTCCGATCCAGCTGCCTCTGCCTCCCAAGTGCAGACATAATAGGCATGTACAACCACTACTGGTTTATGCTGGGGCATTGTGCTGGCGAGGCAAGCACTCTACCGGTTATCCTGGGCCAGGGGGTTTCTTTTATGCCAGCCTTTCTGTGTTTAACATTTTCTCATTGCTTTGCAATTATTACCTGACTGCTTTTCCAGCCCAACAATTTGCCTGTTTGACTAAAGTAAGGACATGTTATGTGCAATGTAGAGGCAAGCTTATAAAATTATGACAGCAAAAGGATTTGACTCTGATTATTATTACAATGTAAGATTTTGCATATTACGGTATTTAATATTCACATTATCACTAACGGCAGGAGCTGGGGAGGTGGGGAAAGACACTACCCTTTGTTTTTTTTTCTGTCCTGAAAAAAAAAAGCTGATGTTACCTGTGCTAATTGAATGTTTAGAGCTAGGAAGTAAAATATCCTTTTATAAAAGAACGAGTGTTTCTCTTCTTAGAGTAAGTAAATGGTAGGAGGAAAGGATAGGTATGACAGGGGTGCCACACATTTATCTAATGATAACACTGAAACCTTTCTGGCAGAATTAAAGATATTCTAAAGAGAGATGTGTGTCTCAATCTGATTATGAGAAAATTAAAACAATGGACCTCTGTCCATTGGCTAGATCTGGGTAGGGGTTTAAGGTTTACCGAGAGTGGAGAGTGGGATATTACTTTCTCACATACTCTGGTGCCTCACCTTTGACCATGTCCCCTGGAGGGGGAGACCTGGTGGCACTCAGAGGAAGGACAGCAGGTTACCAAGAAGAGACTTGATACCCTATGAGCATATACAGGGGGAGGTAATCCCCCTCAGGAACAGTCATAGGGGAGGGGAATAAGGGGAAAATAGGAGGGAGGGAAGAATGGGAGGATACAAGGGATGGGATAACCATTGAGATGTAGCAAGAATAAATTAATAAAGGAGAAAAAAATTCAAAGTAAAAAAAAAGAAATATATTGAAGTTATATGAAAAAAAACAAAACAAAACAATGGACCTCAAAGAAATGGGAACTTCCCCCAGGAATCTCATACTGGGAGAAAGAAAAGCCATCAGCGAGAGGGAGAGCTTCTTTCTGTGAAAGAGATGTCATACAGTTATAACAACTTGTCAGAACACCTCACAGTCTAGATAATGATGAGTCATTAGTAGATGGGACCATACCTTGACTAGGACTGTTCAGATATGCAAATCCTTGGCCAGGTATTGAAACTTTGATCTCACATCAACATCCTGACTGGCTCTGGGATACTAAATCTCTGTGTCCCTCCTCCTACTGTGGCCACATTGAATAAATTTCCCATTTTCTGCTTTCCATTCTTCATTTGACTCTTTTAAGTTGGCTTTTTGAAGGTAGGTGGCACAGGTATGACACGCCCCCTGAAGCTTGAAAACACCTTATGATACACACACATGCTTTTTGGGGGGGTGGGCTGGAGGATCTTCTGGAAATGGAACCCAGGGCCTTGAATCCATACCAGGTAAGTGTTCTAACGCTGACGATTGCCAGTCCTACATTGGGAATTTTGATGTTCTGCCTTTATAGCCGGGGGAGGCAGGGCATGAACTAACAAAAATCTAAACTAAAATTCCATGGTGTTTTTGAAAATGTAAAAGGTCATTACTATCATAGTGGTGCATGCTTTTAATCCTAGGTCTTGGGAAACAGTAGCAGGTGGAATCTATGGTATGTACTGAAACCTTGTCACAAAACAACCAACCAGCAGGGCAGGATGTGGTGGCTCACACCTTTAATTCTAGCACTTGAGAGGCAGAGGCAGGCAGATCTCTGAGTTCGAGGTCACCCTGGTCTACAGAGCAAGTTCCAGGACATCCAGGCCTACCCAGAGAAAGCCTGTCTCTAAAACCCCAAAACCCAACCAAAATCCCCAAAGATAAACAATGTAAAGGTGGGCATTTGACCAGTAGAAAGTAAATAGGGGGTGTAGATTCCACGTATAGACTAAATTAAGTAAAAACAGGTTATTATAAAAACCCAAATCGATAAGAGTGAGTGGTTTTAGGAAAGGGAACACTGACGGAGGAACAGCAAGCTTGCTCTGAGGGCGGCTTCAGATTTGTCAGGTGTATCAGGAAACTGGGAGGTCTGGGTAGAAGAGGGTTCAAACTTCTAAGTCAGAAAATAAAAAAAAATAAAACTAAAAGAGCAAGATTGCAATTTGTTAACTTTTGGATTAAAGATTCCCAACTGAAAGACCTGAGGTGCTTTGCATATACTTTACCTTTGGGGTATAGGAAATGCAACAAAAGAATAAAGAGCATTAATCCAAAGTATACTGTGCATTTAACATTTTCTGTGAGTATTCAGGCCATGACAGATTAAGCCTAGTGCATTTCCAGCACTTCAGATGTATTCTTGCCTCGTTTGTTCACTATTCATCTGAACTCCATCATGAAGATAAATTAAATTGCCATTAAAACAACAACAAAACTTAACCCACTGCTTTGATCTGGTTTTAAGATTCTTAGAAATAATTTCACACAACGGGAAGTGTCTGGTATATATTTTCTTTCACAGGTTGTGGGATCAGTAATTCCCTTGAATATATTGAGTGATGATTTACTTGTTTCCTGTCACATCTTTGGATGGCGTCCAAGATTTGGCTAAAATGAATAAAGCATCTTTGAACATTCTTGCTTGTGTCCTTTGGTGCACATTTCCACTCAGTTCTCCAGACATACACTTAGGAAAGAGTGTGGTACTCATAGCATTGAGTTTTAGTACAAGCTGCCAACAGTTTTCCAAAGTGGTTGTACTATAATGTATATTATACCAGTGGTGTGTCAGAATTCTGATTCCTCCGGTACATTTTAAGTGATACTTTTTTGATGCATGCTCTTACTGTATTTTTTGTTGCTGAGGCTGGTCTATAATAACTGAGCTAAAGTGATCCTTGGCTCCTCAAGCCAAAGACTATAGTCACACATCATTTTTATTTGATTTTTACCTATTTTTTTAAATGAGGGCACACAATAGTATTTTTGAATTGTGATAAAAAAAATACATACATGCAATTTATTATTTAAGCTATTTTCCAGTATATAGTTAGTGACATTAATCACATTCACATTGTTACACATAACTATTTCTACTATTCATCACAAGAATTCTTAAAAAACCAAAGCTTTGATAAACTATAATGGCTTAGTCCCCCATGTTGTCATGGCAAGTAATAGTCTAGTTTCTGTCTATGAATTTTACGCTGTAGGTACTTCATGAGTAGAATCTTTTTTTTTCCAAGCTAGTATAGCTATTTTAATATCTGATAAAATATATTTCAAACCAATACTAATCCAAAGAGATATGGAAGGAAACTATGTAACCATCAAAGAAAAAATCCAATGAGAAGATATTGCAACATTAATATAAATTTGAATTTAAAAGACCATAAACTTCAGAATATCTTTAGAAATTTTTAAATGCTGGTATACAGTTATTCATGAGTAGAAACATGCAGTGCTCTAGACTGTTTTCTTTTTCTTCTTTTTACTCCTCTTTCTCCTCCTCCCCCTCCTCCTTTTTATAATAGTTTATTTCAGTTAGAATACTTCCTCGAGGTCTGCCCATATTGTAACTCTTGCTGTTTATATATATATATATATATATATATATATATATATATATAGTGTGTGTGTGTATGTAATATCATGACATCCATTCACCTGTCCATAGACCTTTTTTAAATTAATTAACTTTATTTATTTATTCACTTTACATCCCAATTGTTGCCCCCTCCCTCCTCTCCTCCTTGAATTGTTTCACCTTTTGGCTGTTGTGAATAATGCTGCTGTACACATAAGGGCACAGATGGCTTCTTTAAAACTCTATTTTCTGGTTATGTGTGGTGGCGCACACTTTTAATGTCAGCATAAGGGTGACAGAGGCAGGTGGATCTCTGTGAGTTCAAGGCCAGCCTGGTCTACAAAGTGAGTGCAGGACAGCCAAGGCTACACAGAGAAACCCTGTCCCCCTCCCAAAAAAAACCACTCTCAGTTGTTGCAGTGTATATAGACACAAAGTAGAGTATCTGGGAAAATGGCATTTTTACTGTTTTATGGAACAGCTGTACTGTTTGTATAGTGTTTAGGCCATTTTATACAACTAAGAGTAGTGTGAATGTTTTGATTTCTTGACAGCCTTACCAAAGCTTATTAATTTCTGTCTGCTCCCCAGTAGTGCCCATTGTAATTAATGTGAGGTGACCCTTGTGGTTTACAAACCATTCTAGTGAAGTAGTGATGCTGAATGCTATAGATGCCATTGACATGTATATATCTTTTGTGAGTGCTTCTTCAAATATTTTGTTCCTGTTTTTTTTTTTAAGACAGTAGCTAAGGCTGGCCCTGTATTTGGTATATAGCTCAGGCTGGCCTTTAACTGTCCAACTGGTGATTCTATTGCCCCAGGTTCTCAAGTGCTGGGATTAAAGGCATGAAGCACCATGCCCGCTTTTTTACTTACTTTAAATCTTTCCTTTGTAAGAAAGATCATATTCTGCATGTAAGCCCTTGATACAGATATGTATCAATAATTATGGGTTTAGTGGCATTCATCTACAGTCCTATCACTCAGAAGCTAGAGGTTGGAAGATTGTTAGTTCAAAGACGCCTGCTTCAGAAAAAGAAATAAAAGGAAAAAAAAAAAAAAACCAAAGAGCAAGCACTCTTTCTTTTAACCCATGCTTTGCCTTTTGGTTTGTAACATGTCTTTTGATATTTTTAATAAAGCCATTACTTTTTTCATTTTTTTCTATTATGGCTATTGTCTTTTGCTCTATCTAGGAAATCTCTGTGGATTTCAGAGTTCTTACTTTTATTTTTATTTAATTTTTTTTTGGTAATGGGCACTGATGGTATAGTCCTGAGTTGAGTTCTAACTTGAACTGATCCTTTTGCCCTAGCTTCCTGAATGCTAGATTTACAAGCAGGCACCTCGGTGGTGGCCTTGTATTGTTTTTAAAGCATCTCATTAGCTATGGCTACTTGTGGTAGGAGGAGCTGGGTACCAGCTGCCTGGGTCAGCTGGCAGACCATCAGCAAGAAGTCTCTGTTTAGTTTTGAGGTACCTACACATAGAGTGGAGTTCTTTGATGATCAGGTGACAATCCTCTCATGTGACAAGCTTGTTCCAGCACATTATGCCCCCATTACTAGAATAGAAGCTGCACCCCTAAGCACCTGGTTTTGTTGTTTTGTTTGTTTGGGTTTTTTCTACTGCTGTCATCAGGGTCTGGCTACTGGCCTGAAACCCTCAGGGCTGTTTTTCTTTTTTAATTGCTAAGGTATATGAAAATAATTTATTTGGTAGATATCTTTTTCAGCTAGCAACAGAGTTAAGTTGACCTTTATCTGAAACGCTTGAGTATACTTTGGATATTTTGAGTTTTAAAATATCTGCCTCTACCTAATGGGACCTGAGTTTAAGCATGACTCTCATTTATATTTATATAAATTATTCATACTTCTTGGTTGCAATTTTGGCTGGGTCACAATGTGAGGTCAAGCATGAACTTTTTCAGATTTTGGAGCATTCTGGTTATGGATCGGAGCTGATGAAGTTATATAAGCACATTTCCAATATGTGCTCCAAGAATCAAAGCTGATATCCATATCTGTAGTAGGTGGGATAAAAGTGGTTTTTTTTTTAAATGTTTAAGCCCCTCCCTTTTTTCTTTTTGGTTAATTGAGTTTATTTATAATCCCAGTGCTCATGAGGTGGAAACAGGATTAGCTCCAGCTCCACACCAGCCTGGTCTAATGTGTGAAGTCCTATCTCAAAAATCAAAGTAAAGCAATTGAAAATGATCAGTGTTTTCCCCTGGACGTAGCGACTATTACTCATGTAGTCCCCATTACTGTTATTGATTTCTTCAGGTTCTGGTTAGAGCGGAATCCACTGGTAACACTGATAGCTACAGAAGAGAATGGGCCAAATGAATGACTCAAGGCTTCTCTCTGTTCCCACTCACCACCACTGATGTTTAGAGCTATTTTCCTTTAGCCCCTGAGATTTTAATTGCCCCACTCCCACCCGAGGATTTTGTCATCTGTTAGCTTTTTGTTTTCTGTATCTTTCTCTTTTCCCTGGATGTTCTACATTCACATCTGCACTCTCATGTTTTGAGCTGTCCTTTCCCAGTACGTTTCCCCAAATCCCAATGCTAAAGAGGCTGAGGCAGGCAGAAGAGTAGTTTGAGGCCAGCCTAGGCTGTATAAGAAGTCTCAGTCTCTCTCTGTTTCTCTGTCTCTGTCTGTCTGTCTGTCTGTCTGTCTGTCTGTCTGTCTGTCTGTCTGTCTCTCTCTCTCTCTCTCTCTCTCTCTCTCTCTCTCTCTCACACACACACACACACACACACACACACACACACACACCTGCACACACACAAACACAAACACACATACACACATTTAAATTTGGTTTTTTTGAGACAAGGTTTCTCTGTGTAACAGTTCTGGCTCTATTGCATCTCAGTCTGTAGACCAGGCTGGCCTCAAACCCACAGAGATCCACCAGCTTCTGCCTCCCAAGTGCTGTAATTAAAGGCGTGAGTCACCAATGCCCAGCTGAGACCCCATCTTTAAAACAAAACAATAAAATTCAACCAAGCAACGTAACAGAAACCCTAAGTCTTTATTTTCTACTATCTGTTTTCCTACTCAGGGTCTGGACCACTCATTAATAGCCTCTTGTCTATCTCCCTGAGGATGTGTCACACACAAGTGCCTTGGTAGGAAACATGGGCATTCCTTTCTAGTCTACTCCTTCTGCTCTTCCTTAATTAATCTACTTGCCATGCTTCTAAGGTTCCAAAGTAGAGACTTCCCACACAAGTTTTCTCACCCTCACAGCTCATATTTAATTGCTTGTCAAATCTTGAACTTTGCTCTCATCTCTGAAGCATCTTTCAGAGACGTCTTCTCCCTGCCCACCCCTTGTTCACTGCCACTTGAAAATATACTAATGGCTTTCCAACTTGTTTCCTTGAATTGGACTCAGGCCTCTAATCTGTCTTCCACTTATCATCAGCTTTCTTGAAACAGATCTAATGATTCCATCCATTCCTTTAGGACAGTTTGTAGCATGTGATTTTATAAGAGGGATTCAAATTCCACAGCAAGATGTACAATATGAGACCCTTAAGTATTTGCCTTCCATCTGTTTTCCTGCTCCATCATCTGCCATCTCCTTCCTACACTCCATCTGTCCTAAACAATTTGCCATTTCTAGAACATTCCTTGAGTTCTTTCCTGTATCTCTGTTTTTGCTTTCACTCTTTCTTCTACTTTGTCTTCCTTTCCATCTGCTGGGGAAGTAACCCATGTTGTGTATGCTAGGCAAGTGCTCTACCACTGAGCTTCTTCCCAGTACAAATTTCCTTTTCAAAATGGTATTTGGCTTTTTAAAACCAGCTCAAATGTGGCCTCTTTTTAAAAGTCAAAGAAGATCTCACCTGAAACTAGCTATGTAGCTCTAGCTAAGTAGCTCATCATCTTCCTGCCTCTACCAAGTGCTATAATTATAGTTGTATAATACTATATCTATTTTAATATGTTTTGGGGGCCATTTAGTCCTCCACAGTAGATCGTGTTACTGCTACCTCTTTGTGTGGTTGGAGGAAATGACTGGAATTGCAAGCACTGTTGTATGTTAGTCTTTGTATCTCCAGTAACCACCTGATCAGTCCTTGAAATATTGAAGACTTAGTTCATGTTTATAATACAACTTGATGAAGAATCCATCCTTTATGATCTGAGTTAGATTTTACTGCCTAACAAACCATCAGACTACCAAGTTTACTAAGTGATTTTGAAACCACAACCCCTTAGTAAGATCTTGATTTTAGGAGTAGGCAAATTGAGTAGGCTGCAGAGGCTGAGGGTTTCTTTGGAGCTGGGCTTATCTTCTGATGTTCACTTGTGACTTGGATGGTTTGGATGACAGCTCTTCTGGCATCAGCTACTTGTGCTACATGCTCTCCAGTCTGTAACCAGGCATCTCAGGCTGTTTTCACACTTTGTGTGGTGGGCAGGGTTTTATGATAGTACCAAGGCATACAAGGCTTCCTGTACATGAGGTCTAGACTTGAAAGAGATTACTGATGTCTGAATGAAGTCTGTTAGCCAAAGATAGTACTGATAAGAAAGGTGAGAAAATAGATTGCATCTCCTGATGAAGGGAATTGCGGTCCTGTTGCAAGCAATCTGATTAAAGAGAGAATAGTGATGGAAGCTACTTATTGTAATCAATCTCAGGAATAAGATTAAAAGTTTACACCAAGCTGGTGCCAGATGTTGTATTTCCTGCATGGTAGGCAGTTTGACCTGATTCATAGGCCTAATTTTGCCTAAAGTGAGCCCACCTTTCAAATTCTCATCTTTTGATGTGAATCTTCCATAAAAACAACTCCAGTCTCATTTTGGCCTTGATATCCTAGGCTGAAGTGGAAGTGCCATTGATGCTATGGTGTGAGGAAGGAGTTCCTCAGTGATGCAGAAAGGAACATCAACTTTCTTCTTGCCTCTACATTCTGGAAGCTACTGTGCAGTCTCAGGTAAAAAGAACTTTGCTCTGGTGGGTTGTCCTCTAATACTGACTCCTGATTTGTTTTCTTGACTTTGATGTAAAGGTCATTCCCTGGGAAAATGTCAGAAAAAGCTTTACTTGTATGAAAATACCTGCTGATTTTATTAGTTTACTGGTCTTAAACTGTTGTGTGTTTTCCAGCCCCCTAGAAATGGTTGGAAATAGAAAATGTGAATTTAAATGTTTCTGATTTGCCTGATACTCATCCAAGAATCCATTCAAGGACTAGGATAAGTCTGCATAGAGCTACAATAGGAGCCTAATAGGCTAAAGTATACATGAAGTTACTCTAGTTTTGCAGAGAGTAAACTGGCCCTAGATAGTTTCTTCTAGGACTTGGCTTCAGTACTCAGAATTTAAGAGTGCTGCCTGCTTTTCCAAGGGTTCTGAGTTTAATTCCCAGCAACTACATGGTGGCTCATAATTAACTATAATAAGATCTGGTGCTCTCTTCTGGCATGCAAGTGTACATGCAAGCAAAATACTGTATACTTAAATAAATAAATAAATCTTTAAAAAAATTATTGGACATAGTTAAAAGAAAGCAGATTCTGGACTGGGATGTAGCTCAATGAATGGTACAGGACCCTGGATTCAACCTGTTTTACAGATAAAAGGCTGGGCATGGTGGTACATGAAAATAATCCAAGCAATTGGGTAGAAAACATGCAAGAATAAATAGGCTTGTGGTCAGCCTCAGCTGTATAGTGAGAACCTATTTCAGAAAAATGAAAACAAAATCCATATGAAACATTTACCTCATCCACACCCATGGAAGTCATCACAAGGCATATAGCAATGAGAGGCACGAAAAGGGAGGGCAATTAGATCCTCCATCATCAGATGCTGACCTCACTACTCTCCACTGCCATAGTGGGAGCCGAAACAATCCACAGCCTGTGTATTCTACCCAAATCCAAATGGTGTTGCTTGTGAATACATGTAAAATTTTAGTCACGGCACCTGGGTATACATGATTAATCCCAGCACTGTGGAGATGGAGGCAGGAGAGTGATGCATCCAGTTTATGTTAACGTGAGACTTTGTCCCAAAAAGCAAAAAGCAAAACAAAACAAAACAAAACAAAACAAAAAAACAAAACAAAAAAACAAAAACAAAACAAAAAAACTTATATTAACGACATCAGTTCTCAACATTTATTTTGCTTTTGAGGCAGGAGCTCAGATCTCGGCTGGCTTCTGACTTGCTATGTAACTGAGGATGACTTTGAATTGCTCCTCTCGTGTCCATCTCCTGAGTGCTGAGATTCTAGACAGGTATCACTATGCTTATTTTCTGTGATTCTGGGTATCTGAGCCAGGGCTTTGTCCATGCTAGTTAGGCAAGCAGTTTATTAAATGAACTGCACCCCCAACCCTAAACAGTTTTTTTTCTTTTTTTTAAACATAAAATATGCTTTTTATTTCATTTTTTCAGAGAACAAAAATTTACTACTTAAATCACCCTGTGCCCATTTACGGATCAGTTTTGATTGGACCTCTCATTAGCTTTTTTAAGATTATAAACTCACATGAGCATGATTCAGTATTTCTAGAGGACCACAATAATTCAGTTAAAAGATCACTATTTTAGTTGATAAGTAATAACAAGTAGTTCAGATCAAATCACACCCACACACAAAAAAAAGTAATAACAAGTAAAATCAAAGTCCTTTAACAGACTGGAAAATAGGATATTAACTAAGATAGTGTTTGTAGGTACCCATCCTTTATTTTTCTGAAAGACCACTTAACATATTGCTTAATAAGAACTCTTAAGTTATTTACTGACATGAGTACATGGTGTATATGTACCTGTTGATACTCACTTGTGTGGTCTGTTGGTGCACATATATTATATGTACAGTACACACATGATTGTGTCTGTGTACAGTTTCATGTCTAGGTCATTCTTTGTAATTGTTGGCTTATTTTTCTGTGGTGGGGTGATGTAAAGAAATGTTTGTTCACCATGGAAAGGGCACCAATAGAAGGTGTTTTGCATGACTTAGAAAAAAAATAGCTACATCATGGGTAACCACTCACAGGAAAAAAAATGTGTTAGTGTAGTCTCACCCTCAGTTAATCTTCTATCCCATATATATTTCTATACATCTCCAAGATCAGACACAGCTTGGGTGGGCAGGAGTGTTTAATGGAGTCTTAGTTGATGGCCAGGTTATTCCATTATCATTACCTTTGCCATGGCTGCCATTGTATTATATTGGTTTTATTCTCATGCGTTTGAGGCCAAGCCATTTTGTAGGTTACTACAATAGTCTCTTCCTGCATGATGACAGTCATCATGTAATGTCTCAAAGATAGCTATAACCCAATAGGAACCTTATCATTCTAACAGTAGCTATGAGAAGACAGATGGAGAGCTGTTTGTTAATATACACATAGAGGCTCAGGACTGAGTTCTGTCAGAGAGAGGGGAGGACATCCTATTGGGACTCTAGGTGAGAGAAGCATGGGAGAATGGGGAAAGAGAAGGATCTAGAGGGTCCTAGAAACCTACAAGAAGGACATTATGATGGGCAGATCTGGGCCCAGGGGTCCTACTCAAACTATGCCGCCAGCCAAGGACAATATGTGCAGTAAACATCGAACCCCTACCCAGATCTAGCCAATGGACAGGACATTCTCCACAGTTGAGTGGAGAGTGGGGTATAACTTTCACACAAACTCCGGTGCCCCGTATTTGACCACATCCCCTGGATGGGGAGGCCTGGTGGCACTCAGAGGAAAGATAGCAGGCTACCAAGAAGAGACTTGATACCCTATGAGCATATACAGGGGGAGGAGGTCCCCCTCAGTCACAGTCATAGGGGAGGGGAATAAGGGGAAAGTGGGAGGGAGGGAGGAATGGGAGGATACAAGGGATGGGATAACCATTGAGATGTAATATGAATGAATTAATAAAATATATTTTTGAAAAATTTTAGTTTTATCATTAGTTGTCTCTTATGTACCACAGCCTTCCTTAAAGATAAATATAAGAGAAAACTAATGAGTTTACTGAATGAAGGTGGTAGTTTCAGAAGGCACCTTTGTTAATACTGAGGAGGGTTAATAGACATACTGTTGGTTTTTACCTAGAGATTCAAAAATACATATTTAAGATAGACTGTATGGTAATTGCTCTTCTATAATTAGAACATTACATTAGACCACATTAAGGATGATTCACATGTTTGGTTCCTGATTAATGGCGCTTACAGTAAATTTTACTCCTTCCATAGTGCTGTGCCATTGTAAGTATGGTGGGTTTCTGGGCAGAGGTTTAGGCCTAAGGCTGTCATCTGTGGCTATTGAGCTGGCTTGTCTACCCAGCAGCCCTGCTGTGTGTGTGTGCAGGAGCCTCTTATATTGTATTTTGGCAATAATGGCAAAACCAAAAATGAGCAGGTATTTGGCCTGGAAAACAATAGTGGAGGAAAGACAATGGAGTCTTAATGAATTTGCTCTAGAGGAAGGGATTGGTGGTTTCAGCGAGAGCCAAAGCTTCAGGCTTGGGTAGGATAGAAAGAGAAGATGCTATCTCTCCTGGCAACAGCTGTGTAAGGTCAACTTCTATGTGCATGAAGGAAACAGCTTGTGTCCTAATGACCGGATCCATGCAAAAACTGGGTCGTTGGTTGTCCTTTCCTTCCATGATGGCAGAAATAATTTGACTATTGGAGTTCAAATGATAATCCCAGACCCCACCTTTGTCTGCTTCTTGCTGTAGGTTTCTTGGCCTGTGAAAACCACATGCAGTCTTCTATGTTTATATGCATTCTGTAGCTAAATAAATCACACACACACACACACACACACACACACACACACACACACACACACACAAGAGAAAGGAGGGTCATAGGAATTAAAGATCCGGGGCTTTCTGCTCTCCTTTCCTCCAGGAAAAGTGTCATGGTGTGTGTATGTGGTCACATGCATTCTCTTAGTGATGAAGGAAGATACTTATGTGACTAGGGCAAATACATCAGTGGAAGAACATCCACGTTTGTTGAACTGCTTCATCGAGAACTTGGATCCTGGGAGAGATATGGTCATGGATTTGTCTGCTGCTTTCTTTGGTTCCCAGTCAGGTTTTTATGTGGCTCTGGTGGCTTAGCACATCATTTTTATGGCTTTAGGCTTTGGTATTACCATTTCTGACACAGAGTTATATGCTCATCTCCAAAGTCTCTTCTAATTCTAACAAATGCCAGTTTTAATGCTGTTTCTAACGTGTCAGCAGAAGACTGTTACTGGGATTCAAAACATGGTTGTGGAATAGATAACCTCAGTCAGTAAAGTGCTTGTTGTGCTAACATAAGGACTGGAGTTTGAACACTAGGACTCATGTAAAAAAAAAAACTTATCTCAAAGTTTAATCCCTGTGCCAGCACCACAGATATTAGTTATCTTTTATTCTATTTCTGGTGCATCTTATACTAACACTAACATTATTAGCTTCAAATTATGTTATCTAGCATGTCCTCCATTTCCTCTGTTAGGTGAATACAGTGAACCTTACAGCGTTGGACTTTTGATGCCATTGATACACTGGGGGAGATTCATTGCTACATTTTTATAGCTTCCTGCCCACTTAAGTATTTGATTCTTTCAATCGGTCATGGGCTTGGGCGAACACTCTTAGTAAAACCTTTCCTTGGAAATACTGTGCAGCAGTTAAGAGACTTCACATTGCCTTCTAGAAACCCTTAGCCTAATATAGCTCACACTTTTAGGGCAAAGGAATCTCCACTTTTTTTTTTGAGACAGGTCACCTCTCTCTCTCTCTTTCTCTCTTTCTGTCTCTGTCTCTGTCTCTGTCTCTTTCTCTCTTTCTGTCTCTGTCTCTGTCTCTGTCTCTGTCTCTGTCTCTGTCTCTCTCTCTCTCTTTCTCTCTCTCTGTGTGTGTGTCTGTGTGTCTGTCTGTCTCTCTTTCTGTCTGTCTCTCTCTCTGCAGTTTCCTCTCCCTTCACTCCTCCCAGTCCCTTCCCCCACCTCCCCTCTCTTCCCCCAGATCAACATCTCTTCTGTTTCTCTTCAAAAAGAAAATCAAGCCCCCCCGGGAAATTCAGCAAGCATGACCTAACAATGTACAGTAGGACTAGACACAAATCCTCATATCACGGTTGGACTTGGCAACCCAGTAGGAGGAAATAGGACCCAAACACAGGCAAAATAGTCAAAGACATTTGCCTTTTCCCCACTCCTACAAGAACACCAAGATCTCGAGCCATAAGGTATATGCAGAGGACCTAGCTTAAACCCCTATAGGGTGCCACTTGCCACTTTAATCTACGAGCCCCTATGAGCCATGATTAGTTTATTAGTGGGCCATGTTCTCATCGTATTCTT
Organism: Acomys minous; assembly: GCF_964271855.1. Lineage (NCBI taxonomy): Eukaryota > Metazoa > Chordata > Mammalia > Rodentia > Muridae > Acomys > Acomys minous. The sequence goes on along the minus strand of NC_140488.1, from coordinate 116,870,352 downwards.
CTCCCTCTGGCTCTTGCCATTCTTCTCTCACCTGTTCTGCAGGGCTCCCCTGGTTACGCCCTGTGTTTGCCTGTGGGAGACAGGGTTTCTTACTGGCCTACAACTTGCTAGGTAAGCTAAGTTGGCTAGCTAGCGAGTCCCAGGGATCTGCCCATTTCCACATACTATAATACCTGTTGTTTTAAAAACAGGGTTCTAGGGGTTGAATTCAGGTCCCCATGCTTGCAAAGCAGTACTTTTGCTAACAGTAAACTGTCTCTCTAACCCCTCACTTTAGCCTCTGTGTGTACTATAAAGCTTCACTCATTCTTTTCCTTGCTGTATGTCTTCCCCCTTTTTGGCAGACAGCAGTGGGAGCCTCGAGTTCCCATATGCTCCGAAGGAAGGAGATGGAATCATCCGGTAGCCCCAGGAGGGCTTCCTTTTTCTGATAGTTGTGCCTTTGAGTCCCTCAATAGTCTTATGTCAACCTCAGAATTTTCCTGCATAATTTGTCAGATGGGATGTGCAGTTTCCTAATAGACATCATTTGCATGTTCTTATCCATCCCTGAATCTTATGTTTAAACATTAAGCAGTTTCCAGCTCCGTGATAACAAGTAATTTTGGTGGTAAGCACCTGCTTGACTCATTACAGTATTTCCAAAGGAGGAAAATGGGAATAGCTAGATGGTACGGCTCACTTCAAAATATTTTCTTTACATGTTTTTCAGTTTCCCAGTTTTAATTTGTCTAGAAAAGCCAGCTGATGAATTCCTTATTGCACACATTTACTTCTCCTTTGTAGTAAAGCAAGTCATGATTGTCATTACAAGTGCTCCCATTTGGGAGGGGAATTTGCTCCTGGCAATTTGAATACTACTAACAGGCAATGTACCTGGTTTGCATACATGTAAAGCCAAGCACAGTCCCCTCAGATTACTTAAATCTGAACCACTTCATTGTTGAGGAACAATTATTGTTTTCTGTCCGGAGACAGGGTCTTGCTTTGCAGTCCTGGCTGGCCTCAAACTGGAGAGCTGTCTGTCTGTCTTAGTTTCTGGAACACATAGTACCTGGCTGTTAAGGAGCATCTCAGTTATTTTATTTGAGACTAGGTAAGAGTTGGCCAGGCTAAGAAATGTTTAGGATTGGTGCAGGTTCTGTGTTCTGGTTTTTGGCTGTTTCCCATAAGCCTTTTTTCCCTGAAAGGAGCTGCTGCTGTTTCAAGACTCTATACATTCATACATTTATTGCTTTATAAGTAAGTTCTAAGAAATATGTCATTAGGTTACTTTCGTCCTTTTAAAAAACATTTTAAGTTACTTTACATAAAGCGAGGTAATCTAGTTAAGTATGGTATCATACACGGATGTACGCACTGTACTTTTAGACTGGCAGCCAGCGGTTTGCTTACAGTAGCATTGCCACACATGTGAGTAACGCTTTGTGTTAAACGGAAGACTGGGAGGAATTTTTGGCTCCATTTCTTTGATACACACTTCCTTGTAGGTCAAGTGGCTGCTTGATTCCTAATCTTGTCTTAGTCCTTCAGATTTCAATGAACATGGAAATTATCACTTGGAAATTTAAGGCTGTTCTTGGATTTCAATAAAATATATGGTGAGTATCAAATCACAAAGTATTAGTACACAAATTTCTTTAATTCATTTAAATTTTGTGCAACACCCATGGGAAACAGGACAGCTTAGGTCAGGGTCTGAAGAAATGAAATGAGCCTGAATAAAGTTTAGTCGCACCAAGATAGGAAAGATATTTTCTTCAAGGTTGTCAAATACAAATAGCCAAAACACTATGAATGTAACATTTATATTATTCCTGATTGAGTCATGGTTATTCTTCCTATAGGTAGTTTATTGTATATATGTGGAATAATAATAATGTATATGTAAAAACATATTAAAAAGGAAAAAAAGAAATAGTAATGAATTTTCCATACTTGGATTTAAGTCCTGGCCTTGTTGTATTCATCTGCTGTGGGATCTTGGGCAAATCTTCCACTTTTTAATTTTATTTTCTGTGTTTGGGTGTTTTACCTGCATGTATGTCTATGCACTACATGTGTGTCTGGTGCCTACAGAGGCCAGAAGAGGGGGTTGGAGTCTCTGGAATTGGAATTACAGACATCTGTGAGCTGCCATGTGGGTGCTGGGAATCAAACCCATGCCCTGGATGAGCACCAAGTGCTCTTAACTGAGAACCCAACTCACCAGACCCTATTCTCCATTTCTAAAAGCCTTAATTTCTTCAACTGGACAAGACATGGACTAGTGATAACCGGCTTTTGTTTCAGTGCTGCTGTGGGGATCAAGTGGAACCTTCTCGTTTGTGAAGTCTCTTTAGAAGCAGAAAGCTGTAAAAACATCAATTATCATTAGGAATAATGATGCAGTCCTTGTCGGCAGCAGCCATCTGTTTGTTGTGGCTGTCACTGTCAAAAGCAAGATGTGAAAATGGCCCATGGGTATTTCAATTATATACACCTTGACTTTCATTCACACCTCGAGTTTTTTTGTTATTTTGTTTTGGTAATCCAACTGACATGATTCAAATTGTGAGCTGTCTCCTGGAAACCACTGAATTAGAGGGCCAGACTGGAGAGTGAAATCATACTTCCCGTTTTTTGTTTTTGTTTTTGTTTTTTCTCTTCAAAGATGAAACTTATGAAGTCTAACTGACTTCTGTTAACATGTTGCAAGGCTTCCTGATACCAGGTAACAAAGGGCTGCTTCAACACAAGGCCACCACTAAGGCTCTAGTAGCTTCTGTTCTTAGTGGAAACCCTGATTTGTGTAGTTACTTAATAGTTTTGTGTTGTTTAATAGAGCATCTCTTTAGGACTCATGGTCCTCTTGCCTCAGCATCCCAAGAGTGTTAGGATTTATAGAGATGTACAGCACTTACACAGTTTTGATCAAGACCTTCTTGCCCCCCCCCCCACTCAATTCTTTGGTGTTGAAATAGTAAGGTCCTCTGTCCTCCTCTTCATTTCTACTTCATAGCACTCCTCCCATTCTGATAACAACACTTCTCTTCTTTTAAAAGACATTATCCTATATACACTAGGCGGGACCAGTATAATCATGGGGGTCTTTAAAGATGGCCTGTGCTCTCACAGCTCTCCTGTCTAAGAACTGCTGAGAATCTTAAATTGCCTTGACTATTATCTCTAGTTAATGAGTGCCTTATTGATGTCCTTCCTCGAAGAGATATGATTACACCTGCCTTCTCTGATATTAGCTATAATGAAAGAAAGCTTATATGAGTCAGGTGCTCTTACTATATTGCCCTGTTTAATGTGCTAAATGGGTCAAGAAGTAGATAGTAAATCCTTTTATGGATGAAGAAACAATACAGAGTAGTTGGCTTCCACAAGGTCATGCTGCTAGTAACCAATGACCCTGAAGCTTTATTGCACAATAAAGAGGAAGGTTCTGAGGTGTGGTATTTGCACTTTTGTCAAGGCATGCTCACAGTTTGTATGGTCTAAAGCTGTACTTTACAAAGTGACCCACAATGACTGCATTTCAAAAGTTGAAGACAAACGTGTATATAGTTGAAACCATATAACTCTAATACACTTATAAGAGAGAAGAAAAATCTTGTTTCTTTTACTTGTATATGCATATGTGTGTTACAGTTGTCCATAGCTATAAGCACAGTGGCCTGCTTTTTAAATCTTACGTTGTGTATTTTCTCATGTTGTTACATGTGTCTGTAATTATTTTCATAAGTAGCCCATAGGTTATTTCAGTTTTATCTTGTAAAAATAACCCTGAACAAACAGCTTCTCCCTGAGTTATGCCATTTGGCAAAGAAAAGAGGGTGTCAGGAAGAGTCAATTCAAATCAGGAAACTCAGTAATGAAATGAATAATTTCATCTGCTACCTGGCGGGGATAAGATAATCAGAGACAGAAAATAACAATATAATTGAGTGATGCCTGAGAGTGTAGTGGCATGCTATCAACCCTTGGGATGATTAAGCAGGAGGATGGTGAGCTTGTGGCTAATCTGAGCTACAATAGCAAAACTTGTCTCAAAAGCTAGTAAGAGTAGGGAGCCAGCAAGATGACTTAGCAGTAAGCCTGGAGACTTAAGTTTGACCCCCTGAACCCTTGTAAAGGAAAAAGGAAGCAACTGACTCCCCAAGGTTATCCTCCTGCCTCTACACACATCATGACCTCACAAACACAGGCACAAATAATAATAAATAAAATGAAGTGCTTAGGAGGTGCCTAGGAGGTGTCTCATCAGTAAAATGATTTTGTGTAACCATGAGGACTGATTTCTGTCTCCAGTATCCTCATAACAAGCTGGGTGTGCAGACACGTCTGTTATCCCAAAGTCAGGGAAGCAGATTTAAGACGATCAATCCCTGGCGGCATGCTAGTCAACCAGTGTACCTTAATCAAGTTCCCATGTTGAGAGAGACACCTTATCTGAAAATACAAGATGGAAAGGGACTGAAGAAAACACATTCGTTTGAGTGTGCAAGTATACCCACTTATGAATAGGTGTGTGTGCATGCGCACACACACACACACACACACACACACACACTAACCAATACAAATAAGCTGTGTTTGTGTTTTGAGGCAAGGTCTCAATGTGTCACCCCAAGTTTCTGGGCTTGGGGCAATGCTTCTGCCTCAGCTGTCTGTCCAGTAATCTGGAGTATAGATGCTCACATTACACCTGGTTTGGGCTAGTTGGTTTTGAATACAGATTCTGACCTTGAAACAGGGCTCTCTGTCCACAGGCACTTGCTCCCTCTGAAATGGAGGAAACACTGTGTGGGAAGTGTGCTCTTTGCCTCACACACTGTTATAGACAGACTGCCGGCAAATGCTGGTTCCCTCCAGAGATGTGATTTTGCCATGGAATTGAGTGTGCTATTTTGGTACTGCTGTTTGGATGAAACTAGGCTTTCTTAGATTTTTAGTGCTGTAGATTTTGTAATAGTGAAAGAAAAGATAGGATAAATTTGTGGATTATACTCATTAAACCCTTTTATCATATTTTATTTTGCTGTGTTTTTGGAAATGACCTAGTGTCTCACACACACTGCTAGTCAAGCCCTCAATCACTGAACTATACTCTCAGCATAAACCCTTCTACAAAGTGCATAATAACTATTTGGGAGCTTATCTGAAATTTCTGGCCCCAAGTTCCAAGAACTGCTAACAAAATCTTGAATGCTGGGATAGCAGAGACAGGTAGCTCCCTCGAACTCATTGGCCATACAGCCAAGCTGGTTTGGAGTACTCCAGGTTCAGTGAGAGACCCCATCTCAAAAAATACAGTGAAAACATTTGAGAAGGATACCTGGCATTTTGTCTTCATTCCACATGCACACTCACAGACTTACACACACGCACGCACGCATGCACACACACAAGGTGCCCCACCTTTGACCATGTCCCCTGGAGGGGGAGACCTGGTGGCACTCAGAAGAAGGACAGCAGGTTACCAAGAAGAGACTTGATACCCTATGTGCATATACAGGGGGAAGTAATCCTCCTCAGGAACAGTCATAGGGGAGGGGAATAAGGGGAAAATGGGAGGGAGGGAAGAATGGGAGGATACAAGGGGTGGGATAACCATTGAGATGTAACAAGAATAAATTAACAAAAAAAGAAAAAAAAAAGAAGTAGAAAAAAGAAAAAAAGAATACTGGGAATTTGTAAATAATAAAAAATGACAGAAGTTTAAAATCAAGGTACTGATTGATCATCTTGTAAGATAATCTCTCTCTCTTCTCTCTCTCTCTCTCTCTCTCTCTCTCTCTCTCTCTCTCTCTCTCTCTCACTCCCTCTCTCCCTCCCTCCCTTCCTCCCTCCCCACCCCACTCCACCCCACCCCAAGACAGGATTTATTTGTGTAGCACTCCCTATCCTGGACTTGCTTTGTAGACAAGAGATCCACCTGCCTCTGCCTCCCAAGTGCTGTGGTTAAGGGCAAGTGCTGAGGTTAGCTGGGCTTAAAAGCGTGAGCCACCATGCCTGGCAAAGCCTGCTGTCTTTCTCCTTAGTTGGTGCTCTCCCTATTCATCTCAACATGGCTAAAGACAAAAAGAGACAACTGATAGTATACGTGATGACCGTCTTATCAATGCTTTCATCATCTTAAAACTGTCCACTCTGAATTCTATTTTCATTTGGGTCAAAATTTGGAGGAGCACAGCATGGAAACGATCTCAGATAATTATTAGAGTCTTTGTTATTTAAAAGGTGGTCTAGGAATCTGATTTTCCCAGGAACTTGTTAGGTTATATTTGTTGTTGTTGTTAGATTATTTTTGTGTATGGCCTCCATCTCAGAATTCAATTTTCTGCATCTAAATAACAACCAGAAGAGCATCATATGCATATTAAGTTTGAGTAGCATGGTTGTAGGTGGCCCTTAGGAAACATTTTAATTTTTTTGGTGTAGGAATTTGAACCTTGGCCTTGGATGAACTCCAACATTTTGGTTTCTGCATCTTTGCCTTTTATAAACTTGTCTCTTGCTGTTTAGCCTTGACTGGCTTGGGATTTGCTGTGTAGCCTAAGCAGATCTTAGAGTCACTCTCCTGCTTAGGCACTCACATGTGGGATGTGTTATCACCTGCCTCATTAAATATGACTGCAGTAAATGATCTAGTTACTACTGTAAAAACGTGATATCACCAATATTTAGAATCAGGCATACTTAGAACAGTAAGAATTTAGAAGCATTTTTAAAGAAAGTTGTAAGAAAGTGTTACTTAGAAGGTGTAATGTAGAATTCATACTGGTAGTCTGTGGTAGTGTTTAGTTTACTGGATCTTCACTTTTATAGATTAACTCAGAATACTCTGGGCCTTTGAAACAGATCTAGTAGCAATTTATTTTTATTTTTATTTTTGGTTTTTGTTTTTCGAGACAAGGTTTCTCTGTGTAGCCTTGGCTGTCCTGAACTCCCTTTGTAGACCCGGCTGACCTCGAACTCACAGCAATCCGCCTGCCTCTGCCTCCTGAGTGCTGGGATTAAAGGCATACACCACCACTCCTGGCCATCTGATAGTAATTTTGTTCTTGTTTTCTCTGTATTGATCTGTGCCAGGGGACCTGAGCTCACAGAGGACAGTATGGACACTGAATAAAGTAAAATTTGAAAATTCCTTGAAATTTTTCAGATATGTAACCATCAACAACCTAAAGTGTTTGCTTGGGTTTAAGGCAAATCAGTATGTGTTTGGAAGCAGCTGCCCACAGGTAGTTTTGTGTTATAAACACAGAGCTCCCAGGGTACCAATAACAATGACAGGGAGCTTTTTGTAGGTGTACTTGTATAGTTTAGAAAGAACTCTCTACATCTTGGGTTTTTTCTTTCTTTCTTTCTTTCTTTCTTTCTTTCTTTCTTTCTTTCTTTCTTTCTTTCTTTCTTTCAAAAGGAGTCCATCTAACATTTTGCCAAGTTAAGTCCTTTGCCATTGGTTAAGTGACTTTCACTGCTTTGTGCATCAGTTTCAATTCTTCCAACCAACCAATCCTTTTTAAAGTTCTGAAGGTGATGATGCTCTTACCAGATACTGACTTTACCAGACAAATGTGTAATTTTATCAGGCAGATGTGTGTTGTTTTCCTTTTTAATTCCAAGTCACTAGGAATTGAACCTGGGGGCCTCGTGTATGCTAGGGGTGCACTCTACTCATGAATTGTGCCCCATTCCCAGGGCATGTTTTTCTATATCTCGTAGATACGTGATACTTCCCTGTAACCCAGCCTAATGAGTATTTCCTAGAGAACTCTCCAAACCTCACACGCTTCCTTGGAGTGCCTCCTTGTGGTGGGTTGTGAGCACTTCACAGAAAATCAGCACAGGTTCCATACTGAAATCCATGCTGAATACTGACCCTGCCCAGAAGAAACCCTATCATATAAAGATAGTTAAGAGCTCATGGGTCCTTATACTGGGGACCTGTTGATGGATGCAACTTGGGAAACGGCTGTTCTCATACTGGTTGGCAACCTTCCTTTTCACACTTCACTGTCAATAGACCCTAGTGACCATTAAAACATGAAGAAATAAGTCATAAAAGTTTGGGAGACAGTCTTAAGTTACAGTTTGGGTCATTCACTATTCAGGTTGTATGTCTGTATATGTTTTAGGATATATGAATGTATCTGTGTGTCTAATGTGCTCACACATATGAATACATTGTAACTCATTTCTCGGGTCATTCCAGGAGTTCATGAGCAGGAACTACTATTGTTTCTTTATTAGCACTTTCTATATTTGGATATCTCATCAAACTGATAGTTTTCTCTGGATAGGCATTAATCCATTACTTAAGAATTAGGTTAACTTGCTGGGCATGGTGGTGCACGCTTTTAATCCCAGCACTTGGGAGCCAGAGAGAGGTGGATCTATGAGTTCAAGACCAGCCTGGGCTACAAAGAGAGCCCAGGATAGCTAGGACTAAAAGAGAAACCCTGTTTCAAAAAACAAAACAAACAAAACCCAAAACTACAAAAATAGAATTAGGTTATAGGCAGAATTTATAGACAAGAAAACCTTTATATAAAGAGTCACATATATTTTCTTGATTTTCCACTTACGTTATTCCTATGTAGAATATGCCAATCAAGCACACTCATCTACCAAGAGTCCATTGATTGGAGTAGCTGTTACAGTAATAGTGAGTTCTTTTCTAAAGATACTCTTAAAATCCAAGGAAGGAATATACTGTTTATTTGTAACTGTTGTCAAAAGACAAAAACAGAAGCACTTTAGGTATATAAGCAGGGAATTAATCATGTTAGCTTCAAAATCCAGGAATAACAAGCCCATTTAACAAGGTAACTGCTGAAGCTTTCTGTAGTCTACTTGGATGAGGATGAAGAGATGTATTACTCTTTGTGAATTGACAGATCTGGGATACATGAAGCAGTAATAGTACTTCAGAGACATTCAGAACTGTGCTATTCAGCTAACTGTTCCCATAGCTTTAAGATATGTTCATTCTCTAGATGTTGCCAAGGATCCTGCTGCTGTGAGCAGCTTGGAACAGATTTGTGTAGTTGCTCTGTGCAAAAACCCCTAGAACAAATGAGTGGGAAATGATACCAGGGTAGGAAAATATTACTATAGTAACAACTTATTTTCTATAGGAAAAAATTGGAAAATAAAGCAAGAAGAAATGAGATTGAGAAGAAATGTATTTTTTTTTTTTTGCAAAAAAGGGGGAGTGTAGAGAATAAGGGAAACAAAAATTATGTGTCTGATTCCTTTCTTTCTTTCTTTCTTTCTTTCTTTCTTTCTTTCTTTCTTTCTTTCTTTCTGAGAGAGTGTCTTGTAGCTTAGGCTAACCTCAAACTCACTAGGTAGCTGAGGATGCCTTTAAACTTCCTTCCAGAGTGATGAGAGTATAAACATGCACCTCCATGGCTGTCTTATGTGGCACTGGGATAAGATCCAGGCTTTCACATAATCTAGATCAGTACTCTACCAAGTAAGTTTTGAGCCCCAGCCCCTGATACTGCTTTTCCGTAAGGGTAATTTAAAATGTTACGTCTTCTGTAAATTTTGCATTAGGTAGTTTGGATAAAACCACTAAAGAAGTTGTAAATCTCAAAGGAAGCAATGGCATTCCGTTTCTCCTAATAACATGTCATTTCCATAGTATGTTCTTTACATGAAATATAGCATTAATTGTATTCTTTTCTTTCACTTATATTAAGTAACATTTTTGAGTGCTAGAGATTTGAATCCAGGGCCTCAAATAGGCAAGACAAGTAGCACTAAGTTACAACCTCAGCCCTCAACTAGCTCTAGATCATGAGAGTCTTTAAAACAAACAAACCAACACCAAACTGAATCTTGGGTTGTCTTTCACTTGAGTTTTCTTTTTCTTTTTAATAGACTTGGGGAGAGGCTGCATAATCACTTTTTATTATACAGCATTATGTTTTTGTTTGTTTGTGTGTGTGTGTGTTGTTAATGATTGAACTCTGATCTTCATACTGTGTAAGCAAGGGATTGGGATCACCACTGAAGCCCCATGCATGCTCCTTCCCCCTAACACCATCCACTCCTAATGTGCTAGTATCAAATAACTGGACATTAGCATCACCTAGAGATTTTGTAGCCTACTAAATACAGATACCTGTGCTGCTTTTTGCAATTCTGATAATGTTATCACCAAAATAAAACATAGGATATGTACTTCATAGTACACTAAAAATTGTCTGTGTCTTTATAGTGTACAGTCAAGATTAAGACTCCATCTGTACTCTTGCTACTTAGTCTTAAGTCTCTGTACTCTTCTAAGGGGCATACTCCATGTGGTGTGCTATAGGTGTGTTCTGGTCCCCAGCACCCAGATAAAAAGATGAGCATGGCACCAGGAAAATATAATAACAACAACTGAGGAGGCTCACTGGGGCTTCCTGGACAGCTTGTTTAGCTGAATCACCCAAGTCCTTTAAAGTTAGCAAAGACATTTAGTTAGAGGTAATTTTTATGGATTCTAGTTGGAAACCACAGAAGGACATGAATACAAGGAATCCTAGAGTATTATGGCTGCCTTTGGAGGTAAGCTCCTTTCCTTTTTTTTTTTCCTCCTTTTTTCCTGCTCTTTTGTTTAATTCCTATGTTTCCCTCTAATTTATTCTGAATATATTTTCTTCTTGACTTATCTACTACTTTTTCATCCATTGAGTTTCTGAAGTTTTTTTCATTTGTTATGTTTATTTTTAAGCATACACATTTATATTATTACACATGAATAAAATAAACTACATACAGCAGAAAGAACAACAAGACAGTCAGGAATTATATAAATGTTACATTCATAGTGATTTGGCTACTTATATTTGACTAACTTGAAGTAAATATCTTTCCTATTTCTGAAGAAAATAGATATCTATCATATCTCATCTCTATTAACTTAAAACATCTATCTTGTTCTAAAAACATCTTAACCCCTAACCAACTAAGTTTAATGGTAAGACTAAACTCTCTGGTCTTCAACCCCATCAGACATTTGAGAAGGAATAAAACTTAAATACTTGAGTGAAACAGAAGTGCAGGTTAGCAGCTTCCAAAATGAAAAAAAAATGACAGACACAGTTTACTGCTTGAACAGTCACCCAACACTCTCTGTAACATTGGAGCATCATCTTTGGCCTTCCAGCCCAATATCTCTGCCAGACATATTTGTGAGGCAGAAACTATTGAGTTTCTGAAGTTTTAAAAAATTATTTTTGGTTGATGTATCTGGCTAAGGAAAGGAAGCTGCCAGGCTGAGAGTGATAGATGTTTGAGCTGTGAACAGAGAGAACTTTCATAGTTCAGCCAGTAAAACATAGGGTTGTCTGGTCAAGACCTAGTAGTAGCTCATTTGAGGCCATAAATATAAGCAGTAATTGAAGTGGCAGTGTTGGTTCCTCACTGTCCACAGTGCTGACTTGGTACCAAATAACTGGATTTCAGTAAGGATTGGGTATTAACCAGCATGGCTTACAAAGCGAGAGAAGCCAGTTTGACATTGAGAACTGAGAGGTGCAGGAAAAGGTCCTGCTGTATCAAACAGTGGGTGCTTTAAGGTTTTTAAAATCACTTTCACATGTAGAAGAACCAGAGAAAAGACAGATGACAAGTAGAGTTGAATACAAGACAGTCCAGCTCATTTCTTGTTCAACATGAGAAGGTTTCTTGTATACATCCATGTTTATATCCTGTGTCTGTTTAGTCCTTGTTCTGATGACCTTCTTTTACTTTTCCTCCTTTCCTTTCTTCCTCTCAGGTACTTCCTTTGGAATGGTTGGTCCCTGCCATCAGTGGTTAATTTGACCATGATCCCTTTAGTGCATTCTTGATAACTGATTTTCTTTCTCTTTTTAACTCATAGTTGGGTTAGCTCTTCCCAGGAGGTGAGAAGGGAAGAGACGATGAGTGGGAGTAGGTTAGTCACCACATCCAAGTTGGCTTGGGATTTAGATCTGTAAATCCTAAGTCATCCAGCAGGAAAACTAGCCCTCACTGAAGCGGAAAATACTGATGGCAGGCCCCGGGCTGGTTGGGGACTTGTAGTGATGATCAAGGATATATGATTAGATAGGAGGAATAAGGCCACAGGGTCTATTGTAGATAGGGGTATTGTATTGCAGAATTCAAACAGCATGGATGTTAATTAAGTGCTTTCACCACAAAAGTGCTACTAGCTGCATGAAGTAAGGCATTTAGTAACTAGCTATACAGTTAACCATTCCACAGATGTGTACTTTAAAACACGGTGTTTTACATGATAGATAACATCTGACAATTTTTTTTAATTAAGAGAAATAAAACATATACATTATCCCCCAGATAAACTGTGAATGCTCTGAGCTTTAAGTGAGGGAACCGGAGGTTTCCTGACAGGAAAATAAAGAATTATCTCCAACTCCTTATCCCCATTAGCTTTTGGTTTTTTTTTTTTGTTCTTTGTTTTGAGACAGATTCTTGGGCTATAATTACATATGTATATTATTAATTATATATTAATTAATAATATAATATATAATTAATTATATATATATTATATATATATATCAGTATATAATGGCTCAGGCTGGTCTTGACTTCTGTAGTTTTTCTACCTCAGCCTCCCAAGTGCCAGGATTATACAACAGCAGACTTTGCTCTTTCCCTTTTCAGGGCTTTAGTCCTCATTTCACACATTTCCCTTGCTTTAAGCAGCAGGGATTGTCCCAACCCCTTCTAGTCAATTTTATGTGCATAGTATGTTCTCGAGTAGTATCTCTAGGGACACAAACTCAAAGCACCTTCCTCTATGCCGTTTCAAGGTACACATAACTCGCTCTTCCTAATTTTTGCACTGTTTATCATAAGGTTCTCCCTGTACTGATGTACTTTGTGGTGCTTGAGAGTGAACCATGGGGCCTTGGGCATGCCATGAAAATGCTTGCCCACTCACCCACATCTTCAGCCCAAATTTAGGGACTTTAAGAGGCTTGCTCACTTCATCTTGCATCCCTAAGCCTTGTTCTCTATGCCTCTGTTCTTTATTCTTCAAAGCCCTGCCACTGTGATCCATGATAGATACCCTCTGCTGTCTTTCCTAGGCCGTTCACACCATCCTACACTTCTCTTTTTTCCCCTCTCTTGTACCTCTGGGGCAGTGCGCCATATGTGTGATAGTGGCACCAGGAATCCCATTACTGACATTGAAGCAGAGCCTGAAGCAAGAAGAATACACACACACACACACACACACACACACACACACACACACACACACACATATATCAGAAGCAGAAGCAAACTTTACTTCTCTGTTTTATGTTTTTACAACAGAGTGTAGTTTGTGGAGAGATGTGGAGATCACAAACTAAGCAAATGCATTTTCTGCCTTGTTGTTCATGGCTTTATATACATGAATAATAAACCTGGGGAAATGTGCTGGGGAGTGTGTTTGTGAATCAGAGGCCTCCAAAGCCAAGGAGTCCCGAGCTACTGGGAAACTGACTTATATAGCACTTGTTTTGTGATCTCTAGACCAGTATATAAAAATATACAGCACATTGTTGTTACAGGAGCAACAACGTTAAGCAGTCCAGTATATCCACCTATGTATTTTTTTTTTTTTTTTGGCAGAAGGTTGAAATTAGGAGCTCTAGCAAACAACTTGAAGTCTCTTAGAAGGAAGGATTGGGTGAATTTGCTCTGCTTTTTTTTGCTCCACGAGCCCAAATGCATTGTTGTTACTAACCTTTTCTTAGAGTGACTTGTATAATTCAGAGGAATGGATGATGGTTCAGAATTGACAGTAATTAATAGAGAAAGGTGTAGTAGAGGGGAAACCCAAGCTGGAAGCAATAAAATAGTAAGACTGTGGCTAATAATGTTTGATACACCCTCCCTCTCTCCACCCATAAATGAATGAATGAATCACTTGGCTGCCTTCATTATAATAGCCACAGTGTTCAGTTTCCAAGACTGTCTTGTTATATATCCTTTTGCTAAAAGCCACACTTGATTTAGAAGCCAATTTCAGCATACCATGCATACCATTTGAAAAGGATGTCAGGATCCTTCTTGAATATGTGAAAATGTCATGCATGCTTAAAATTACAAAGTTTGTCCCAAGCAGTAGTTTCATGTGTTTCATAATGATTTGTTTTGAGTCTTCAAAGCAACTTAATTCTCACTGTTTCATTTTGAAAAGTCATAACTAAATATCTGTCTTATTTTTAAACATCAAAATGTTGAACTGCAGGTTTAGTGAATCTATAATGGAGAACAAAGGTGGTACGTTATTTTTTTTCCCCATGACATAAAAATAAAAGGTTCAATTTCTCATTTAAACCATACTGAATGCATGCTATAGTAATATTCTGTGTTCACCTTGATGTGCCGTGGATCTCTAGAACTTTCTCTTCTTGGAAAATCAAGCATATACTTTAAATAAATCCCCTTCCTCCATTCTCTTGGCAACACTTTCTACTTGAATGTCTACTTTAGATTTCTCATTATAAGTGGACTCATGCATATTTGTGTGTTTTCCACTTGGTTGTTTTAATTGGCATGATTTTCTCTATGTTCATCTGTGTTACTGAAAATTATAAGCTTTTTGCTGTTTTAAGGCTGAGTGAATTCCTCTACATACACTCTGTGCCTGAGTACATGTGTGTGCACACACATGCACACAGGTACACACAACCACATTTTCTTCATTTGTTTGTGAAGTTACTGTTGTGTTTTTGTTTTTGCCAAATATTCCTATGGAAGCCTTTCTTGGGAAGTAAAGCAACCAAACCTCAAACATAAAAAAATAAAATAAAATCAGATTCACACATGATAAGAAATGGAATTTCCATGAGTGATATTTAATATCAGATATTCACGCTCGGAAAATATGGAAGTTACTCAGCTGAAACCCTAGAATAAGTGGTTTAGGTTCCCACTGCTCCCATACTCAATTCCCCATATATCCATTGGGTTCTTCTTAGAATTACGTTTTTCCAGACTGTCCCCTGTGGCGGGGGTCAGGGGTGTGGGGGGGGGGATGGTACAGATGAAAGCAGTTCAGTTGCTCACTGGAGAGCATGACAAATGGTGGCATTTTCTCCTCCAGTTTTCCGACCTTCCCTAGAATGTGTTGCAGGCAAATGGGGCAAAGGGACAGGATAGGAATGGGGCTGTTGTGCCAGTAAAGGATGGATGACCTATGAGCTCACTGGGGTTAGTACTGGGTTTTCCCATTGGGTGCTGTGGGGGTTTCTTGCTGATCTATATGAATTCTAGCTCCAACTCAGAGATGAGGCAGCCCTGGCTCCAGTGAAAGTGCATGAGTAATAGACTCTGTGATCTGGTTTTACGTCTGAGAAGTGCTGTTACAGAACCAAAGACAGGGTTTGACTTCAAGGAACATACCTTCTGGGGAAGAACTGGAATGACGTGGTAGTGTCACTTTTACTATTTCTTTGTTGCATGTTATAAGTAAGTTGACTAGGCAGGCTCCTATTCTCCTGTTCTCCCAGGTGCATCAGTGACTGGTAGATAGAATCTGTGAGAAAAATCCCCCTTTCTCCTTCTCTATCTCTGGTGTTTGGGGATGCACATGTGGTGCTACCAGAGTGCTGGAGGCCCCAATTTTCCTTGTGCCTTGCTGCTTAATGGGAGGGCTCTGAGCTGGGATTGTGCTCGCCCTGAGAATGTCTCCCTGCTGCCTGGACTGCTCTGCCTTTCCTTGTTTCTTCTTTGATGCTCTCCTAGGAAAACAAGGCAGGGCCTCCTCCTAGTCAGTGAGAGAGGGAGAAAAAAGCGGCAAAAAGTGCCCAGGGTTGACAGGTACGCCTAAACGGCCTAGCTTTACTGCAGTCAGTAGAAAGAGCAGGTGATATTGTCACACCAAAGACAACATTCTCTGGCCATGACCCTTGATTTGGTCCTGCCTCAGATGACAATGAGAAGGAGGAAATGCTTTTGTACAGCCCTTGCAGTTGATAGGCTAGTCAGCTGATTCTTACTCTTTGAGTCAAGTGCGGGTTGTGACCAACCATCCCCAAAAGCGAGTGAGATGGGTGGGAGCCATGGGCCCTATTTACTGATGTTAGTGTGTATTCCAGAAGAAAATTTCTTGAGGCAGTGTCTCATTATATAATTCAGGCTGGCTGTGAGCCCTTAGCCATCATCCTGCCTCAGCTCCCAAGTGCTGAGATTACAGGCATGAGACACTTGCCCAGCTCAGAAGAAATATTTTAAAGATATTTTCATTTTCTTTGGGGCAAGGTCTTACAACGTAGGCTAGACTGGCCTCAGACTTGATCTCTGTGTGTCAGCCGCCTGAGTGCTGGGATTACAAGTGTGTGCCATCTCCCCTAGTTTGAAGAGATATTTACCACATTCTTTTGTGTTGTATATATGTCTTTCTTTGTTGTGTTTGTTTGTTTGTTTTTTGTTCTTGAGACAGGGCTTTACTGTATAGCTCTGGTTGTCCTGAAACTCACTCTGTAAAACAGGCCTGCCTAGAATTCAGAAATCCACCTGCTTCTGCTTCCCAAGTGCTGGGATAAAAGGTGTGTGCTGCCACATCTGGCCAGTTGTATATATCTTTTTTTAAAAATACATTTGTATGCTTGTTCTTTACCGTAGCATTGTGAATCTTTACTGAAGTTGAAATAATTTTATGAATATGAATATGCCCACCACCTAGATAACTCTCATTTTAATATACTTGTTTTAATAAAATGCCTGTGTATTTCACTGTGAATTGCCTGCCCTTTTTCATTATCTTACAATTGACCCTCATTTTGGCTCTTAGAAAGAAACTAGCAACTAATTGAATGTTTTTCCAGGGTTCATGTGAAAGGACTTCTTGCTTTTGTCTTTTGCAGATTATTTTTAAGATCTAAGACATATAAGGAAAAAGGAGAAGCTGTCCTGTCATACAGCATTTCATAAAATGCAAAAATCCTCCCTTGGTTCATCATAGCATTTTTCTAAAGCCCAATTTACAACTCCATGGCAGTTAATGGTGGCATTTATCCAGGTAGTATTAAATGGTCTCCTAGCAATAGCAGATTGCCTTAGTATTATAAACGTTCGGAAACTGGGGAGTTCTCGACAGTCCTTTTTATTTATTACTGCTTTCAGTGGAGAAGTTTCATTGCATCATTTGTTTTAATTGTCACACCTTTGCTGTGCCAGGCTGCTTGAAGGATGGAAAAGGAATCTCGGGTGTGGGTAGGTGAAGAAGCTGCTCCCAGTCTGCATGCTAAAAGGGAAGGTGGGGGCTTGGAGGAGATTGGGTTTTGCAGATCCTTAGTGTGTATATCTGAATGCTAGATGCTGTGAGTACAGTAGCTAACCTTAAGGATTGGGGGGGGTGTCTCCAGAAAGGAACATTATAATTCCTTAGGAAGAGAAGATATGGGTGCAGGAAGGCTTAGGAAGGACAAGGTCTCCAAAGAGCAGGGAAGCTGGTAAGTGGCCTCCATCTTTAGAGGGATTTTCTTTTAACATTTCTGTGTCCTGTGAAGCATCTGCTTTGAAGTACATATACCCCAGAGAAGGGGCTCTTAAGGTCTCTAGGGATTACTCATAGTGGTAGCCTTTTTTCATTCAGTCTAGTAAGCTGGCTATGGAGATGGCAGGTTTGAGGCAGGCTCTACAGATGAAAACCTTAAGT
Organism: Acomys minous; assembly: GCF_964271855.1. Taxonomy (NCBI): domain Eukaryota; kingdom Metazoa; phylum Chordata; class Mammalia; order Rodentia; family Muridae; genus Acomys; species Acomys minous. Next base: position 116,852,693 of record NC_140488.1, on the reverse strand, counting down.
TGGGGCTGATTTTGGTGGACCTTACTTGACGGAAAATTTTAACAGGAAGGACCTATATCTTGGGTCATTTTCCATTCCCAGAGTAGGACTATTATTTTTTTCCTTTTGGAAAATACTGTACCCATGTACTCCCTATGTGAAGAAAGTAATAAGCCATTTGAATATGTAAGCGGTTGCTAGTAAGCTTACCAGAAACAAAGGCTGAACAAAACACAATGAATAAAATCTTCCACATGAAGGTTACTCCCTAAAATCCAGGTGCCCCCCTTTCCATGGCGAAGCAACGTGACTGCAAAGAGTGGCATTCTTTATATCAATAAGAGTTAGGTTGCTGTTTAGACCACAGACAAACAAGAAAGGGCCAGCAGCTTTTCTTGGGTATAGTTACTCATCCTCTCAAATGTTGCAAAATACCAGAGGGAAAGGAAAAGCAGAAAGGGGAGGGGCTGGTTGGTGGTTTAAAAAACTGGTGACTAACCCACTTGTGCTGACTAATACTGGTGAACTCATAATGAGTAACAATAATGAATTTAGAAGGGCTATAAGTAGAAGGAAGCTATTTAAAGGTTGATTTTCATATAAAACGCAGCCAAATTGTTTGTCACAAGAAAGGATTTTCTTTGGGGGAAATTGGGAGTAATTCTCCCCTCTACTGCCAATTTCTGTTTCCTTAGGAATTTTTACAAGGCTAGAAATTATCATCCTCCTGCCCCATTCTTATGAGTGGATCATAGTTTTGTACCACTATGCTCAACTTCCGGTTCATTTTTTAAAAATTATTTTATGTATAGGGGTTTAGCCTACATGTATACCTATCTGCTCACCATGAAGTGCCTAGTACCCTCGGAGGCCAGAAAATGATGTTGGATATCCTTGAACTGGATTTATACAAGTTTGTGAGCCACGACTTTGGTGCTTGAAATAAAACATGGGTCCTCTAGAAAAGCTGATTCATGTCTTCCATCCCTAGTTCATTTTAAGCCCTGTAACAGCTTATTCTATAAAATTAAGAGATTAAACACTTCGTCCCACTTCTTCCAAGTTTAGGACTTTGAAAATAGGTAGGTGAGCAGGGTGGCTGTTTTCCTTTTGATTGGTACATCCTGACATGGTTACATGTGTTTTTTTAACATTATTTTCAGTAGTAGAGATTATTTTGGGCGAGGAGAAGTCTTCCACATCCTGAAAGACCCGTAAACAAGATGGGAAGAGCCTGCATCCTGCTTTACATAGGCTTGCTGTCTGGATGGGTTAGGGTTTTGAAGTCTGTAGAAGAACTGAGAGTTCTCATGCTGGTAAACATTACAAGGAATGACTCTCTTCAAATCATACGAGGGATGCTAGCATGAAGGAATGGCTTGATGGGAAAAGTGACTGGGTTGATAAACCTCATCTTAGTATTCTGGAATGATAATGAAGCTTGCATCCTGGAAGAAGACATTTCTAGTGAATAAAGCAGAAGAAACCTATTTTGTATAGCCAGTGATTTCATTGAATCTATTATATAAAGAAATGTGCCTATTTAGTGTGCCAAGAATAAGCTGGACAAAAAAACATTTCTATTGGTATGAATGAAGCCTTTTGGTCACTGAAGAAAATAGAGTGCCATCTAGTGGAGTAGTTTCACTCATGTGCACTGCAGTGAGCTCTCTTAGAAGATAGAGGTTCTTTTGTTTCGTTTTGAGATAGAGTTTCACTGTTTAGCCCTTGCCTGGAATTCTCTATGTAGCCAGGCTGGCCTTGAACCTGCAACAACCTTCTGTCATTGCCTCTAGAATATTAAGATTACAGACATGTAGCCTTACACTGCCACATGATTTAGGTTCTTAATATAGCATGAAATATTTTACTTTTTCTCTTGCAGTGTTTGTTTTTAAAGTTTGCTTATTTCAAACTGATTTTACATTTTCAGAAGAGTTTAAAAAATAGTGGAGCGTTTCTAGCTTCCTCAGTAAACCATGATGTACATACTTATCACAATCAGGGAATTAATATGGTACAAAAGTTCCAACTTTCAGACTTGATTTGGACTCATGAGTTTTTCCACTTCAGTCTTTTTTCTGTTCCAGGCTTCTATCCAGGATCTCACAGTGTTTTTACTCATGTCTCCTTAAGCTCCAAAACTGAAACAGCTCTTCATCAGCTCAAAAGCTGTTTACTAAAAATTCTTCTAGGGGTTATGGCTATTGAAAAATTCATTTGAAAATTGCCCAAACATAGAAAGATACAAAGGTGTAGTAATGAAGCAAGATTTTTTTTTACCTAAAAATATTTATCTGGCTTGTACACATTTCTTATAGATTTTATATGTTTGCAGTGGGTTTTCTGAGTTTTGCTTGTCTTGAAAAGTTAAGTCACTTATATTTGAGAATTTTATCACATTACTTAAATAGGAAATTGAGCCTTTGTGGGAGTATCACTGGTCTCCTGCACATCATCAGTTGGCCATCAACCAAAATTGAAAAATAAAAGAGAAATCTTCTAAAATGACGCAGTCTAATGTATCAAATAGCTTCTTTTTAAAATTAGATTTATTCTTTTTTAATTTTATGTGTGAATGTTTTGCCTACATATAGGAGTACTGCTTGTGTATCTGGTACCTGTAGAGGGCAGAAGAGGGTATTAGATCCACTGAGACTAGAGCTACAGATGTTGTGAGGCCATTGTGTGGGCACTGGGAATGATATCCCAGGTCCTCTGGAAAAACACCCAGTGCTCTTAACCACTGAGCCATCTCTATAGCTCCAAAATATTTTTTAATACTAAGGTATATGTTTCAGATATCTGAAATATTTATAGCCTTTAAACATATGCATTGATCTAGTTTTTAAATAGTTTGGACCGTCTGTTCCAATCATTCCTAACTTTTACTGTAGCATGTATTTAAACATGTTTACATAATAATTTTTATTAAACATTAGAAATTACTTTCGCCCTTTGGCTGTTTTTGTTGTTCCCAGGCTGTACTTCAGAAAACAGAATAGTAAATCAGGTAAAATACAGATTGAGGATCATTTTAGTGGTTTGTGGCTTCATTCTTGACAATCGACATTTTATAAGACTTTAAGTTTCTACTGAAGACATTGACCATAGTGAACTCTTATGTACCTGAAAGCTGTGCAAAGGCCTGGCATTTCCATAGGATACACTGATTTCCTTTATTGTTCCTCGCCCACCTTTTCAAGCTCATTTCCATTAAAGGTGGTTGTGCTGTATGAAATGAAACTGCCTCCCAGATAAGGAATGACTCAGGAAAGGCCTGCGCTAGTAAAGACAACTTTGGAAAGCTTGCCATCAGTTAATGACTGTGAAGAGAAGGATGGACACTCTCTGGTCCAAGATGCCAACAGGCTTGGAGCTCCGGACGGTCCATGAAACAGCCAAACTGTGGGGGCAGAGTGGTTTTGGCAGTTCTCAGGCCTGCTTTTTCCAAATGTTTTTCTTGACTAGCAAAATAAAATGTGTGTTTTTTTTTTAGAACTGGTTTTTTTCTTCTTAGTACATTTTACATTTGTCTTAACCTATACACATAAGGATAGGAAATACTAGGGGTAAACAGTTAGAGCTCTCTGGAAATGCCCTCCCTCATATGCCTAGATGTATGTCTCCTCAGTGACTTAAGCCTATCCAAGTACATAATGAAAATGATCACATCCACCCAATTTATGACTTCCCTCTCTGCCTTTTCTCTCTCTCATTCTGTCTCTGTCTCTCTCGTTTCTTCGTTATGCAAGCCACCCAACTAGGTTATGTTTCTTGCCACCTGCTCTTACCTTTGTTGGTATTTGTGACTGTTAACCGTTATTCCTGTCAGCTAAGGTGGAAATTCACTGAGGCCTTGGGGTCATTCAGAAGCCTCAGTCAGGTCTCACTGAAGGCTAGGGTCTTACTGTAGGCTTTTGTACACGTGCCCCTTTTGCTGTTGCTCCTCATACCAAGATTGACCCCGTCAGTGCTTCTAATGCCACAAAATAAACTTACAAAACTACGCATTAGAAAGATGGCTTCTTGGGACACAAGAAGCCAGCACTTTGTAGGCGTGGGTGTGAAGGGCAGCCTCCCAAATGAATTCATTCACACGTCACACTAGGTCATAGTCCATCTTCTGAGCTTATAAGAACATTCTAAAGGAATAAGAAAAATAAAAAAATCTGCCCGTGGTGCTTGATCCTGGTCAGACTTTAAATGTTTGAGTCTAGATTCTTGGGAAGATACTTTTAACTCCAATGTTCCACAGGGATGTGATTATTTTTCACAAACCTCCATTTTATTTTGACAGTTGGAGTTTATCATTAAGCATTTCAATAACATTTTTGGCTCCCTCTATATATTTCTCTTCTTCCAGTAAGTGGAAATTCTTATTAGTTCTTCTTGTGGTTGTCTATAATTAAAAATGGCTTCATGTTTTTCTAGGACAACCTTTTTGAAATGTATAACTTAGACAGTTTAGAGACAGTGTTGAGGACCTAAGACAGGAGTTAGATTAAGAAAATGACTTTGTGTTCCTCCTCTAGAAATTTAAAAGGTGAAGTTTCGTGTATTAATGTAATTCCTCTTAATTAAGCTTCTCTTCTTGACTCTTAATGTAGGTGTTTTGTTAACCTTTGATTATAGTTATTTTTCTCCAGTCTTCAGAAATGGACCCTTAGCACTACAAAATGAAATCATCATAGAACAAAACTGTTAGGTGGAGTTAGCTCTCCTTAGATTGCTTGTTTTGATGTGCTTTTTATTTTTTGTTTTTTGTTTGTTTGTTCTATAAGACAGTAGGTTACTTCATTCGCTCTTCTTTGCAGTTCTTCGTACTTAACACATGTTGTATGGTCTATGGTTAAGTTGATTTCCCCAAGCATGTGATGTTAATCTGAAGACCTATGGGATTTATTCATATAGTATTTAACAAACCCTAATGTTTTCTCTAAAGTATAGAATGATTTCTTAAAATTATCTGGTTTTATTTAGGTATTATAAATCTGTTTTTCTTATTGACTCAAAAATACTTCTACTTTAAAAATAGTCTGGTTTTGCCTATACTTGATTCTCATGACCTTTCTTCCATTGTTATTTGAGAATGTTCTAGAACAGGATGTTTGTTGGTTTTGTGGCTTGGTTGTAATTTGCATATACCATAAACATACTAATTGCTCATCAATCAAAAATGATTCTGTAAATCCTCAGATGTCGTTTGTCTACATTTTGCATTCCTTGGTGTGGGCTGAGCAAAGCTGTTGATAAGCTCTGGGTTCCTTTTCCATCATCTGTTGTGTGATGCTATTCTCACTTTTAGTGATCATTAAGAATCACTTACTCAGCAAGAGAGTTCCAACCTCTAACTAGACTCATTCTAAGACACTCTGCTAATAGTATGAGCGGTTTGGTGCACATGAGAAATGGAGTTAGGAGACATTCTGTTGAAAGGACCAGTGGGGTATTGTAATCGACTGTCTTGTTTAGGGTGAACGAAGCATCTAGAAAAAGTTCCTTTTGAACTTGGCTTATTGTGTGTAATTTAAAAACCCATTCCTTCTCAGGAGCTACATATTTGAGGACAACCATATTTGGTAATAAAATAGCTGGCTTACAGAAGGTACCAATGTTTCTTAGCTAGACCCACCCTTGCCTGCATCTTGATAAACAGATGGAGAAACTGAGACCAGAAAGGTTTCAGCCTCCTTGAAGTTACCCATGAAATTAAGTAGTAAGAAGCTGCCTGAGAAACCTTTTCAAGGATCCAGTGCTGCTCAGCTTTGTGAGTATCAATCTTTTGATTATATATCACTCAGGATCTAAAAGCAAAAACCATGTTAAACTTGCATTGAAAATGTACATGTGTTACATTTTTTTAAATGGAGGGATTTTAGCAGCATTTTCATCTATCCATATGTTATGGATTGGGGCAAATTAACTAGTGACCTTTAAATTTCCTTTTGGCAATCTCAGTAATGGATGCATTCAAATTCTGGTCAAATGAGAGTTTGCAGAAGCCACCTAAAAGCTGCTTTTTCTTTACTGAATGAATGATGGATGTTTCAGTGGAGTTGAGCTTGCATTCTCACAGTTCTGAGGTGACCCTCCTTAGCTTTGTTTCCCTGGTACCTGAGCTCCTGGGGGATCTAGGTGCTCTAGGCCAGGTGAAACATCCTGTTGGGTACCTCCTTCCTTCATACTTATCACGTGAGGGTCACAATCCACAAGTCACCTGGCTAGAAAGCTCCCTTGTGTACTGTAGTCACTGGCAAATAGAAAATTCTTGCTGTAATGGGCAAAGAACTTCCATTTTAGAAAACAGCATATGTGACAGATGACTTCATGGACTCCAGACGTATGTTCTCATGAAAGTTCACTTGTTAGTATTTCTTATGTGGTGAACTCTAAAAAATAGTTACTGCATTTCATTTGTTTCCCTTGACATAGGAAGGAAGATATTCTTGGTTCTGTTTTAGAAATAAGGCCATAGCTACATACAAGAGACACTGAAGGCATGTCTTAAGGTTACATAGCTAGCAAGCAATAGGAGACATATGTTTTTCTCAAATGTCTAACTTCACCAACCCCTATCAAGAAAAAAAAACATCTGAAAATGGATGTTGTGGTTGATGTTTTACTTATTTGCATATCAATATGAATTAATTTCTTTCAAAGCATCTACTTTTCTTTGTAAGAAACAGGTATCACTAAGTTAACCAGAATAGCTTCAAATGCTTGGGCTCCTACCTCTGTAGATGAGACTGTAGGTATAATTTCCTCTGCTTGACAAAACTGATTCGTAGTGTTGCAGAATTTTTGTGTAATATGATTATATATATTAATATGACACTGACCCTGTTATACAACTTGGGAATACAACAGTGAGAGTATGTAAAAACTTGTCTTTTTTACCAAATTCTGAGAATAAAAAAGTGAAGAGCTTTGTGTAGTGCATTTCATCAGTTTTTTTTCATTATAAATGCTTTAAAATGGGGACCAAGATTAACCATTGTAAATTTCCTGCTTATTCTTTTTTTACTGAAAAACTAAAGTATTGGGTACTTTTGAGTTTTCTTAGCCAGTTTCTGAGTGTGAGTGTCTAGAAGAGAATGGAAACCAAACCCATTTTATGAGTAATAATTTACAAGGGAAGAGATTCTATTCAGTCACTGTAGTAGTTACTCCTTTAAGGGTCCTTACCGCCTAGAGTGATGGTAAATTGTTTCTAACCCAGCAGTGTTACCTGGAGCAAATGTGTTTTTAAAGGTGAACACACGGGAAAGGAAAGCAATTTTTTTTGTTGTTGTTGTGCTGACGATGGGATGAAGAACATCATGTATGCTGGGCTACCAGTGAGTAAAATCTCAGCTCTACATTAAGATAAGCTTTATTAGAGGTTAAGAAAGGATGAACCAATAATCTAGGTGAATGGTCATAAACTTCTTTGGTACTAGTATGAACTGAATGCAGTACCAACCTGTTTAACAAGTTTTTGTTTGATTATTTGTGGTTTTTTCTTCCTCAGACTGATAGATGTTAGTTTACTCCAGTTTGTAGGATGCTTTAGAAGCTTCCAAGAATTTGTCTTTGAGTGGTTGCCTCAGCCACCTTGTGGATGACTTGATTATTTTTTTCTCTATGTTTCCCCTATGTTTCATAGGGAGTTGTGTGTCAACTTTTGTTTTTCTGTTAATAGTTGTGGTTAACAAAGCTGGACCTCTTGTTTTTTTTGTTTGTCTGTTTGTTTTGAGCCAGGGTCTCACGTAGCTCATGTTGGCCTCATTGTCTCTGTAGCTTAAGGGTAACCTTAAACTAGTCCTAGTGTCTCTCTCCAGAGTGCTGCGATTTAAGGCCTGAGCCACCATTCCCGTCCTTGGATTGCTTGTTGTACTAGAATTATTGACTTATGGACTACAGACTGGAATCTTTTTTTAAAAAAGTCTTCCATGTAGTAATTTGCCATATGTAGGTCTTTAATGGCAGCCCCTTGCATCTCAAATGTCAGAATCCATGATGGGTTTGTTCCTTGAAAGCATAGGGGAACATGAGAGAGCAGGAATGTTTTCCACTAGGAGAATGCCTGTCACTGAGAGCCCCTCTAGAGGAATAACTTGTTAAATCTGGGTAGAAATTTTCCATTGGAAGTGCTAATTATGTTAGGATTTAGCTAAAAATGAGATGCCTTATCTTTGCACATTTCATCATGTTCTTTCTTTGTTCTTCCTGTGTTTAAGTAGAGAACTGTTAAGAGTCCTTTTTGTCTGGACTGTGGTGCTAGTGGCTTAGCCCTATTCTGGAGCCTTCTTAGCTCTAAGATGACCTCCTAAGCAGTATCTGGACCATGGTTGCTCTTGGTCTTAGAATTATTACTTCTTTGGATGGTCATTGTTTTTTTTTTTTGTTTGTTTGTTTGTTTAGCTCCTTATTATACCACTTCAAGGTTCCCCCTCAGAATCTGTTTTATATGTGGGGCAAAAGTGGTCAGTGGGGTATAGACTTTTAGACAGAATGATTTTCTACTTGATCAATAAAAGGAAGGGCATATGTGTCCCATGTTTTCTAAAGTGACTTCCTGATTGGGATCACTATGTCTGTAGTGGTTGTGGTCGTGAACTAAGTCTTGGGAAGATTTATATTGGTAATTTATTTGCACTTTGCATTTCTCCTTTCATTTCCTTTTTAGCTTTTTGAGTAGTGTATATATATATATATACTCACTAAAATTCACTAGTGAATATATATTCACTAAAATTCAAATTCTGTGGTGGTAGCATTTCCTCCCCCTCAGCATGTTGCCTCATATTTAGTAGCTGCCCAATCAATGCTTGCTTTGTAGCATAAAGGGTACTGTGCTGAGATCCTGGGACTCGGGTTCAATCTCATTTTTACCTCAACAACGTATGCAGCTTTGGACTAGTCACTTCCTGTAGCTAGACCACAGTCTCCTCATCTGTGAAGTAAGGGCATGGGCAGGGAGATTTATGAGGTTGCTTTCAACTTTATGAGTCTCTATTTGTGTCTGACTAAGTGAGAACTGTAGCCAGTCAGTTGGATACCATGATTTTATTTCAAAACCTCAGCTGACTCTATGCAAGTCCCTGCCTTGCATTGGCAATGGCTGGCCCATAGCTTTCCTAAGGAAGCTTTGCCAGAATCCCCAGTCACCTCCTTTGGGACATCTGAAAGCAGTGCTTTTTAAACTACTATAGCAGCTGAATTATCATCAAAGGAATAAAAAATTCAATACATTCCTTGATATGTATAGACAAATACATAGGGCTGGAGAGCTGGTGCATGGATGGTGGAAAAAGTCCAGGAGAGTCCCAGAAGGTGGTTCAGAAAAGCAGTTTCTCTGATATGAGAAGGTATAGAGAGACCTCCTTGGCCTTTTCGGCCTGTTTTATTCTTAGAACTGTACCTCTTCTAGCATACCCACTCCTGTTCCTACCTCCAGCCACACAGATCCCTTTTCACTTTGTACAACATTTTCAACATTCTGTAGGGATTTGGATGGCTATGGTAATCATCACAGTAGTATGTTTCAGTCCTCTTACCTTTTTCAATTCCTCCCACCCCCACTGTCTAGTTGCTATTAAAAGACTGGAGAGTTTTCTGAGATAATTAAGAAGATACCAGGTCAGGAAGTTTCTTCAATTAAGGTGGTTCTTGTGACTTTTTTTTTTTTGTAATTCTATCTGATGAAATAGTGTTACAGCTAGTTTTATTATCAGTGTGATTACTAAATTCCTGACAAACAACTTCAGGGAAGAAAGGTTTACTTTGGAGCATCAGTGGACCAGTAACATGAAGGGGCCAGTGCAAGATACTGCTCACAGGACACAAGGCCAATGTTATACGTCCTCCAACCAAGTCCCACCTTGTCCAATCCTACCACCTCCTAGTAGTTTATTTAGACTTTAAAATCCATTAATAGATTAAACCATTGGATCAATTTCAAAGGTCTTTGTATAGATGTCCTCATAGACTCCCCTAGAGCTGTGCTTTGTTTTAAGCTCATGAGTGTTTCTCAGTTCATCCAAGTTTATTCGTAATCAAAATTAACCACTGAAAACAGCTAACATAAATTATTATAGCCACGAGTGGATTCATGGTAAAAATAAAAAATCTCTTAAAAAGGGGATCTTCAGATCTTGATGTTTGTATTGAAAACATCTAAGGAAGCAAGAACACCTATTTTAGGCAGTCTCTTCTAAAAAGAGAAGGGAAATATCCCGATTTATTTTATAAGGGCTGCATTAACCTGACTCTGGTCATTTAAAAAGAACACTGGAGACCAATGCCTTTCATAAGCATAAAAAAGAAATCATCAAGCCGTCATAGTCAAATATATGTGTGTAGAGCTGTTTATAGTAGTCCATTTTTAGTATCTGTAGTGATATTGCCTCTTTTGGTATTAATAGGTTGTGGGTCTGTGGTGTGTGTGTGTATGTGTGTGTTTGAATCTTTTTTGCAAAAGAATATCATTTTTGCTAGATGTTTGACCACTATATGTGTATTGTCAAACAGCAAGCCTTTGGTTTCATTACTTTCCCCCTATTTTCCTGCTTTCCATTTCATTGCTCTCAGATCTTAGTCATTATTTGATTATTTCCTTCCTTCTATCTTTAACCATATTTCTACTCTTTTCCCTATTTCCTCAAGTAAAATCTTGGGTCACTGACTAGCGGGCCTTCTTTTCTTTTAAGTAGAAAGATTTAATACTATACATATTCCTATATGCACAGTTTCAGCTGCATCACATTTTGATGTGTTACAGTTTTTATTTTGTTCAATCCAAAACTGGGTGGGGTTTTTTTTGACCCAAAGGTATTTAAAGAACGCATATTTTGCCAGGTGTGGTGGCCACACCTTTAGTCCTAGCACTCAGGATCTCTGTGGGTAGGAGGGCAGCCTGATCTACAAAAGTGAGTCCAAGATAGCCAGGACTACAGAGACATTCTGTCTCGAAAAGAAAAAAGAAAGAATGCACATTCTGATTTTGTTTAGAATATTGTATAAGTATTTATGTTCAATTAATTGGTAATTTTCTATTTCTGTATATTAGTGGGAGTAGAATATTGACTTGTTCAAATCCCATTGTGCAATAGAAAACTATTAGTTGTTGGCCTTACCTAGTTTTCAACTTAATTTTCTTTGGGATTGTTCTACATGAATTTCATTTATGTTTTGAGATTACCTTGCATAATGTTGATTCTATTTTTTGAAATTGTGAGTTTACAAAGCCTGCGAAATACATATTTTCAGCCAATATGTTGTCAGCTTTCCCTTCCCTGGACCGCATAGTATCATTTCTCCTCATCTCCTTCTGTTATTATTTTCTTGACATCTGAGCCTCTAGTTTGCTTTGTTTCGGCTCTTTTTATCTCTTCACTGTTGAAATGAGCAAATGTTTGGATCTATCTTTAAGTTTTGTTTGTTAAGTTCTCAAATTTCCAACAGTTCTTTTTTGATTAGCCATTTTGGCATTGGCATGTGATATCTTTTCATGTTGAGTAATGCTGATTGTATCGGGGATATTTTGAATATTATGTTATGAGACTAAATCTTATTTAAATCCTATGGAGAACTGTGTTTTCATTTTAGCCTGCAGTTGGCACGGTTAGTTAGGCCCAGTGAGCAATTACCATTTTACCTTCAGTAAGCTGTGGTCGCAGTGTCATCCCTTGCCAGTGCCATTTGTGTGTCTACTCCAGATGGCCAATCTGGAGTCTCAGCACTTTCACTGCCAATTCTTTGGTGGGTTATTTCTGATGAGATCTACATGTCCAAGCTTGAAAGGCAAGCATGAGAGTTTATAAACAATTACTAGGGATGTTTGTTTCCTAAGGTCCTCCTCTATGATTTTTTTTTCAATCCTTCCAGTTCTATAGGGCTTCTTTTTTGGTTGTTTGGCCAGAAAGCTTGGACTTTAGTTATCATCTCCTACTATGAGCTACACATTCGTGCCCAAGTTTCTGCAGCTAAATGACGGGACAACAAACCACAAAGAGACTCAGCCCCACCTTCTTGGAATCACAGTTCTGAGGAACCCAGAGGAAGGTTTTGTTTTAGTGTGGTAGGCTTCTCTTGCTACTGGCTGCCATCTAAAAACCACTGGGATACGGGGGGGGGGGGTGTAATTTGAGACAGCCCCCAGAAAGAGGGAAATGGAGGCCACCTGACCTCTGTCTACAAGCATCAGCCATTCTCTTTCATGGATGGAGCCAGAGCTATGGACATCTCCTGCTTCTCCCTCTGCCAGGAGCTAGTGTCTGGCAACAGCCTATTAAGCCTGGACTTGGGCACCGTGGAGGAGACTCACTGCCAGCTTGCTGGTATTTCAAATTCTGGCTGTCTTTCCTAGGCTGTCTGCTACTATTGACTCTTCAGAATCCTCATGTAACTGCTCCAAGTTTTTTAACTGTGAACTCTGGTTAAGATAGGGGACAAGGTGTCCTACTGCATGCATGTCTAATTGTGAATGTGATGATGTTGTGAGGCTAAAGGATGGGGGCGTGGCTGTGAACTGCTCCTTGACTGTAGCTTTTCCAAGCTTTACATCTTAGTTTGAAAAAACTCATTTCTACAATCTACATTAAAATATTTGGAGAAAGATGTGGCTAATATTGTCACTGAACAGCCCTAGTTCCATCAGCCCATGAAACAGAACCTTAACCACAGAGGAATGGAAATTTTATTAAGTTTTTTAAATGTCATTTACCTGTTTACTAAGACAAAGGCCTGGGAGGAGTGTAGTTTGTGGTAGGTTGTTGGTTTTTGTTTTTGTTTTTTGTTTTTTTTGTTTTTTGTTTTTTTTGCCTACATGCAAAAAAAGCTTTTTCCTCCATCCCAATCTCTCTCTCTCTCTCTCTCTCTCTCTCTCTCTCTCTCTCTCTCTCTCTCTCTCACACACACACACACACACACACACACACACACACACACACACACACTCACAAATACAAAGAGAGAAAGATGACGTTTCAAAGAGAAAAATTATTCAGAGATTTTCCCTCTCCTTTCCTTTCTTCTATCCTTATGCCTCATTGAGGACTGAACCACTGAACTATATGCCCACCCCTATTTTTTTACTTGTTTGTTTTGAGATAGGACCCTACTCACTCTGTAGCCCAGGCAGCCTTTGAATTCAAGATTTTTCTGCCTCAGCCTTCCAAGAGCTGGGATTAGAGGCACATACAATGAGGCCCAGACAAACTCAAGAATTTCAGAGATCTTTTCATTTCAGCTTAGAAAAGGAGCGTGGAGCTAATGCTTCTGTAAATCCAGTCCAGCAGGCCCACTTTGCTGAATGAACAGGCACCTCCTTCATGAGGAGAGCTTTTCTGTAGCTCAACATTTGGGACATGAAGTGTAAAATACACCCATTCTTCCTATAGAAGTGGTTACTGTGGCTATAGTTCAAACAATTTAGTGAGGATCTGGAAACTAGCTTGTCTGAAAATCTCAAATAAGATGGAAATGTGTTTCTTAGTGGATAGTGAAATGCTTTAAGGTGTTCTCAGGGTGGTAAAGGATCCTCAAAAGCCCTGTTGTTCCTGAGGGGTGGGGAAGGGAAGTCCTGTTGTGGAAGTGAGAATGGAATGTCTTAGTGAGTGGGGCTTTGAATTTCCAGGACTAGGGCGGGCTACATAGGAGAAGGTCTGGCTCCAACTTGAGCCCACTCACAGGAAGTCAGGGGAAGTGTGACTAAGGTCATGGCCACGCCACGTGGCAAGCCAGCTGGATTCAAATCAGGGGCCTCTGGCCACCACACATCCTAAGTTTCCATGGTCTAATGTAGTAGGCTTGAAAGAAAGGGTGGATGCAGGATGCTGGCAGGGGCTGTGCAGTGCGTGGGCAGTAAGCCTTAAGTGGCAGTGGGTGGAGATCACAGCATCTCATATGCTTTTCCTTTGACACCTTTTAAAGATACAACTTACAGTATGTGAAGGCTTATGCCAATGTCTGCTTACAGGGATCTTGCAGACCTTCTACATCCTTTGGCATTCCTAGGTACACAAAGGGAATCTTTATATTTGGGCACCATTTACAAGTATGGAGGTGTAAATTTAGGTTGAGAAGTTACAGTCCTGTTCACATTTAGCAGTTTCATTGGGGATGATTTTGTATTTTTCAGATGTGGATGGCTGTAAAGGATACATTAGATTTCCTTCGACTTTTCCTCGGAGAAGGGCGTTCAGAATGTTTAGCAGGTTTAGTTTCAGAATTCAGCAGCTTTATGGTGTTGTCATGCAGCTTGACAGATTGAATTTGCACTTCAAGGAAATTGAATGTATTTTTAATCATGGAAATATATTGTACCCAAGGAACATAGGCAAGTGTATGTCAGATTTCAGCTGCAATTAATATTTCACTGGTGACTTTTCAACTACACGGCATGCTTAAACTTGGCTTTCACTTGAGCAATTTCTAGTTTCCTGACTGTAAAAAGTGAGAAAATCAACCTCGAATTCTTATCCTTCCTTTATCCACTTAGGATCTTATAGAGGTCTCTGGCCTAAATTCTTAATTTTAAGAGAAAAAATATATTATGAGAAGCTATAAATGTTCAGTCTTTTACATATCCCCAATAAATTATACAATCTGCTAGAAGGAATGAGGGAGAGGAGTGAGAATCACCATAGAAACTTGGGTGGGAGGTTCTAAGTACCGGGCGGGGGGGGGGGAGGTTATGTGAGCTGCTATTATTAGACATCTTTGTTGAGGGTGCTGTGTTTTTATGACTGCCTGGGAGGATTCATTGAAGTGGAAAAAGCACTTGAAGTATTTATTTAGTTTGGGTTCTTCCTAAAACTGAAGGATCCTCTTCTTTCTATGAAGAGAGATGATAGAAGATAGCAGCATGGTCTTTAGTTGTGCTATTTTGGATGTGATGTCATATTTGAAATTTATGAGTGTGTCTTGGAAATCAGATGACTGGAAGGCACATCTCAAAGAATAGAAACTGAAGTTCACTGTTGTTAAGGATTTAGGTGTAAGCTGCCTTTAAACAAGTTTTCATGTTTAAGATACACGTATTCTCTTTTTCTCAAGCTGTTTTCCTGACATCATTTGGGCTTCTTCCATTTTGCCTGGAGCTCTTTGCCATGGCAGTGATAATGAGCCCATGACCCTGTCTGCATGCACCTATACTTTGTCCAAGGTATGTAAAGGCCATTATTAAATAGGCTCTGAGTTTTAAATAACAAAGCATTGAGAAGCACTGCACGGGATTAATAATAAAGAGATTTTTAGTAAGCATAAAAATCAGTGGGATGCTAAAGACAGAAATGCATCATAATGTTTAGGACACTGCTTTGTGAGCATCACATAGTATTAATATAGGCCAATTGTTAAGATTTCTTTTAAAAAGATTTACTTATTTTTATTTGTGAGCATGTGTGCCCATGTGAATTTATGCCCAAAATGTGTATAGGTACTCATAGAGAGCGTAAGAGAGTGTTAGATGTCCCAGAGCTGGTGCTAAAGGTGATTGTATACTACCTTGATGCTGCTAGGGACCAAAACTGGGTCCTCCGGAAGAGAAGCAAGTGCTCTTAACCACTAAACCACCTCTCCCTCCCCACAAAGTTCTGTTTTAAGTGTTTAGAAGGTACCTTGAGTTGCAAGGCCATAGCAGCTTAGAGGCTCTGTGTGCTCATCTGCCCCCACAATACTTTCTCTTCTTCGGTCTCCTAAGTGGCCAGAGAGCTGTAAAAATAACTAACCATGCCATCTGGCACGATGTTGTCATTCTTGGACATTTCAGAATACTTAACCTCAAGTTAAAACCTCAGTAAAGAGGTGAAGCAGAGCTTGTAGGAGAGGAGAACCTTAGAATGCAAAGAAAAGTGAGGTTTGCAAAGAATGGAACAGCAGGGAAGAGGCTCTCATGGTGGTTTATTCTGCATGCCAGAAATAGCTGTCAGCAAGTAAGAGCTCACTGGAGATGCTGCAGAGTAGGATCTTGGGAGCATTCTGACAGGATGTATCACATCTAGAATGCTTAAGGAAAGTAATTGCATTTTTCATACAATGTGCAGTCGTTTCTTACATGATACCATTTATTTATGTTGCACGTGTTTTATGATGCCATCTAAAGATGATTGAAAGTGGACAAGACAAAGAAATAAGCATGGGTTTCTTGGAACCCATTATTCAATGTAAGGATTTTGAGCATCAGAAGAATTGCTCTCTGCAACAAGGTCTAGATACATTGTCCTCCTTGGGTAAGAGGAGGGACTGTCACTGATTGTGCTGAATAAAGACTAGGGTGAGAAGTGGTTAGTAAACAGGGCATTAGGAACTTTAAGGAAAGTGACATGGAGGTAAAGGAAAAGTGAAATTTAGTTAGAAGTCAAGATTTTATACAAGGAGTTCATTTTATTCTAGTCTTTGGAAGAAGACAAGTTATCACATTTTCAATTGTGGCAACTGTTTTGACTATCTGAAAAATGATCTGTTCTCCCTTCAAATCACATTTAAGAAGATGCCAGCCTGACTTCCACCAAACAGCTAAACAACCAAAACAGTATAGGAGGATATAAAAGTATTTATATCTCATTTAAAAACAATTTTTTCATAATATCTTTTCAAATAAATTTGGAACATGGACCTAGAGATTAATGATGTGGTTAATTGAATATTAACTTTTCATCTGATAATAATTTATCTTCTTTAGACAACCATAAGAAAACAACCAAACATCTCAGAAAATTATGTCTTAACATTATCTCAGGTGGGTGGTTGCCTTATGCCTGACAATCTGATTTTGCTCCCCAGACCCACATGATAGAAGGCAAGAACCAACTACCACATGTTGTACAGTGACCTCCATGGCACACATTCATCTATATCTATATCTATATCTATGTCACAATAAATACGTGCAGTTAAAAAATAAAAATCTCCCACTGGGTGTGGTAAATTCATGCCTATAATCCAAACACCTGTTGGGGTAAAGCAAGAGGATTTCCGTGAATTTGAGGCCAGCCTGAGTTACATAGTGAGTTCTAGGATAGCCGGGGCCACAGTACGAGACCCTGTCTGATCAACAACAACAACAACAACAAATATAATCTACCTGTTGGCCTGAGAAAGGTTTATATATTCACTTACTTATTGATTTTTCTACCAAGTTTTTTAAAACCATTTGAAGGCAGATTATTGTTGTTATTATTATATGAAAAATGAAATTTAAGATATACCTATAACTAATGTAGTATTCTCTTAATTTTTGTGTGTACTTAGAAGTTTTCTACCATAAACAGCTTTTAAAAGAAATAGCAGAAGCCAGGTGGTGGTGGTGGCCCATGCCTTTAATCGCAGCAATTGAAAAGCAGAGGCAGGAGGATCTTTGTGAGTTTGAGGCTAGCCTGGCCAATAGAGAGACCTTGTTTCAAAAAACGCAGGGATAGAAAAAATATTCTAGAGAAACTATTGGTGTTTGAAAGGTTGAAGGGAAAGATCTGAATATAACTTGAGTTATAGCAACATGCCTGTAGCATGTAGAACTGGTTCAGTGTCCGTGTGGCAGGCATGGAAAAGCAAGGGAATAGAAATGAATGAAGAGGGTCACTCATGGAAGTCCATTAGCTGTAGTGAGGGAATTATGATTCACTTTGACCTTGCTGCCAGAAATTCCTCACTGAATGAGCTTCTCTAATGCAGCCGATCCCTAGTTCATCTCATTCAGCTCCATTCTTTTCCTGTCCCCTAAAATTTAGCCTACACTGGTCATTGTTCTGCTGTAGTATCAACTCCATAGTTGTGTGTGCTTTAAGCAGGGCAAAAACAAACAAACAAACAAAAAAACCCAAGACTTATTTATATTTAGTCCTAGCTTTCCTAGAAGCTCCTCATTTCATGGACACTTCTCTTTGTTGAGAAGCTCCAATTAAAGTTATCACTTAATGGTTAGTCACTGTCTTTATTGTTTTCCTTTAGATTTTAATTTTATGTCTATGGATGGTTGCATTTATGTTTGTCTGTGAACCAACATTTATGTAGGCCTGGTTCTTGCAGAGGCCAGAAAAGGGCATCAGATCCCATGGAACCTATGTTTGTGGGTGTGTGCTGCTATGTGGATGCTGAGGACAAAACCCTTGCTCTCTGAAAGAACAACAAAGGGCCCATAACCACACAGCCATCTCTCCAGTTCCAAGGAGTAAGATTAAGGTAAATTTCTGAACACTTTCAGAAATTTGTTAACTCTCCACATGTAGGGTCCTCCTTTGAAAGAAGTGTCACTCAATCCAACTCAGTAAACTTGAAATGTGAGCTAGGAAGGTGGCTCAGTTGGTTCAGTACCTGTATCATAAGTTTAAGAACCAGAGAATGGATCTCCAGCATCCATATAAAATCTGGGCACATCAGCACATATCTGTAACCTTGGTACTAAGGAAACAGAGACAGGGGCTTGCTGGCCATCCAATATAGCTGAATTAATGTGTTCTAGGTTCAGTGAGATACCCTGTCTCAGAAAATAAGACAGAAAGTAACCCAGGAAGACACTTGTCATTAAACTTTGGCCTTTCACTTACATGTACACCTGCATGCAGTATATAATAAGAAATGCCCCCAATAACTCAGGAGCACGTTTTTGCAGTTTTCTCTAAGAGTTGGGGTTCCAAAAGGCAAGAGGCATCCCAGCCCACATCTTAGCACTTCTATGAATCTGGGGATACATGTTGTACTCTGTTACCTCGACTTCAAACTATATAAACATCCCCCATTGACACCAGGGGTTGCTTTTGCTGGTGGTGATTTTTGGTAGTTTGTTTGTACAAACAATTGTTTGTAGCAAATTGTGTTCCTGTTGGAATCCAAGTCCTTGTGCAGAACTCTGCTGCAGAGTTATATCTCCAACTCTTGCTGGAGGAAGAATGAGTGACATTGCCATATAATATGCTCCCTAATTTAATATCTGACTAGTTTACTGATTTTATGCTATATTTTGAGCTCATAGATATGTTAAACTATAGGCAAGAAGGTATGAGCAGTGAAAGAGCTCTAAACTGGCTTACTAACATGTTATTTTACTCTGTATACTTTGAAATGCTACAGTGTGTTTCTTGCTGGAAAAACTGGGAAATTTGACCCAGCATGATGGAGGATGCATCCCTTTAGTCTCAGCACTCAAGAGGTAGAGGCAGGCCAGGTTGGTCTACACAGTGAGCTCCAGGATAACCAGGACTACATTGAGTGACTGTGACTCAATAAAATAAAGCAAACCAACAATTATCCCTCCCATCCAAAAATGCCAACCTGACAAATGGGAATCCTTGGAACTATGTCCCCACATGACTAAGTTAGGAAGATGGGGCTGTGGAGAAAGAAGTGCCTTTCCTGGTAAACAGAGTCCATATTCCATTGTCAGGCCTGGCTTGCTTCCATCTTTTGTCTGTATTAGTGGCTTTGGCCCTTGGTAAGGGGTCTTGCTTGGGATCTCCCTGTTTGACAAGCCACTTCTCACAGATCCCTGTGGGATTTGGTGTCTTGAGCGATAGGTAAGCCAGGATCCTGACTTGAGATGGGGAGCAGCTTGTGTGTGATACCTCTGAGATATGCTCTTTATGGAGCTTTTCCTGGACCACCACTGCTTGGCTCACTGGCCACAGCTGCAGCTCCTTTGTTCTGTTTAGGAATAGAAATGTAGGCAGAAAATTTAAGGCATTCCTGGCATATGGAGAACTTCATACCTGTAAATCCAGCAAATGGGGGAGGCTGAAGTGGGAGAACAGTGTTCAAGGATAACCTAGGTTACAGAGATGATCTGTCTTTACAAGGGGATATGGGGAGAAGGAAACAACAAAAATAAAGGAAGTAGTGGTAATACCAGTCCTTGGGTCTTCTATCCTTGCCCTTCATGTTCTTTTACTCCTTCCAAGTCCACCTGGGGCATTGCACTTGGCTCACCATTGCGTTTTGGCAGTCCTTGCTGCTCATTCAATGGCTGCTCACTTTATTCAGCCCACACTTGAGTATTCTGAAGGATGAACACTATGGGGGTTTGAGGCTGGAGGAAGGCAGCAAAGAATGAAGCTGCCAGCAGGGCTCTTCTAGCTTCTGGCAGAAAGTTCATCTTGGTTCATGTTACTGTGTTGGGCTATCCGTCCTCTCCCCCTCAGTGATCTGAAAAAAGCATGAAGAAGCTCAAGGTGTTCTTTCTGTTCTTTTGGAGTCCACACATTTCCTTAGATGTATAGTCTTCTCTACATAAAGTACCAGACCTATATACCCTGTTTGATCTTTCCTCGCTTTTGCAACAAGTCTCTATGAATCATGAATTCTGAAGGGCAAGGTCTCCATCATGTATGTTTGTCTTGTTCTGCAGCCTTGCTATGGGACTGCACATTGTAAGGTTGTAAGAAAATTGTCTTTGTCAAGAGCAATCCAATATTTATGTCATCTTCAGAGCACATAGTGTATAGGTGATACAAATATATAGTTTCATATGCTAAGACATTATCTCCCTTTGTTTGGGCACATCTGTTCCTAGTTCGATACTAGGGTTTTGAAAATGGAAACCAACTCATGCCATCCTGTTCTATTGCATTTCTAACACCTGTTTTCTTACATCTGTGGCTAAAAGGACAGAACAGGTAAGGACAGGCCTGGCTGGATTATCACTAGGAGTTCTTAGTCACCTGAGGTGGGGAAGGCACAGAGGGTTGGTGTGTTGATGAGGTTTGGGTAGAGACTACGTTCATCTTAGAATTCTCAGGTTATAGGGAAAAGGAGGTATCTCAATAGTCGACCACTTGCCCAGAATATACCATCCCCAGCAAGGCTATAGACACATACCTCAAAACTCACAAAAGCAAAACAGTGAACCAAACAAAAGAAAAGAAAAATGAGAGCAAGAGAAAAGATACCGTGCCTACACAGCAACACAGTTTCACTGGGTAGCTGTGTGTCACTCCTTGTTCTTGCTGAGCTTGCTTAGATCTATCTCTTCTCCTAGTGGAGAGCCCTTACAGGGCCATTTCTCTTCAGGGTAGTAGTTGATGCCCTCAGTTCCTCCCTGCCTGTCCTCAGACCAGAAAGAACTCTGGTCAGATTTTGTTTTATGGCTATAGATAGATCCTACCTAGTGCTTGCCAACTCTCTGGGAGATACCTCTTGGTTATACTCCTGCTTACTGGAGCCATTGTGGTTATTCATGGAAACATGTTCAATCTTCTGTTCATGAGACAGATCTGAATAAGCTATTTAGTTAGGTGTTTTCAAGCAATGTGTGCTACTACTGATGTTGTAGCTTTGGAGTAGTATCCAGTTATTGATGTACTTTTGCTCAGAGTTTTGTGTTTCTTAGCAAAATTGCTAAACATCATTGATTACTCTGCTGAACAGTTGAAGTTTAAGGCTTACTAGATGCTTCAGTCTATAGCCACAGTGTATTGGATTATTTTGGGTTATATCATCAACAAACTCTTTTGTTGCCTTAAAAAATGTGGATCGCGGCTGTGGCCAGTGTAGCAGCAACAACAATATGCAGCCAGACAAGGGATCAAAATAACTCAACTCTGAAGAGAAGGTCTTAAACAGACTCATGACACAGAGGGTAGATGAGCTTGGAAGAAAACCAAACAGGCTATACCAACATACCTCCATAGGTGCTCTGAATTAGCTTCCTATTGTGCATCATTGGAAGTGAAGACCATGCTTTTGGGGGCGTTGCAATTGACCTATTTTCCCTTGTTATCTTTTCTACCACCTGCTACTCACTTGCTCCTTGAAGCTACTGTGCTGTTCCTTTTTGGCAAAGTTTTCTTTTAGGATTACCTGGCATGCCTCTTCTTCTGTGCTTTGTAGGCCTCACTACAGTTAGGAACTGTGTTTCCTTCTTATCCGGTAAAGAGCACCCAGGACCTCCACAGTTGAAATTCAGTGTGATATACTAGTCCTGGTGTCCATCAGCTTGTCAGATGAGTACTAGCTCTTCATTTTGTCTTGTGTTGCCATTGGCTCCCTGAAGGGTACTCCTTTTGTCTTAGGGTTGTTTTCTTTCCTTCTTTTTTTTTCCTGTGATGAAACACCAAAACCACAAGCAAGTTGTGGGATGGACAGGGTTTATTCGGCTTACACTTCCACAGTAGTCCATTACTGAAGGAAGTCAGCACAGAAACTCAAACATGGCAGGAACCTGGTGACAGGATCTTATGCAGAGGCCGTGGAGGGATGCTGCTTACTGGCTTGCTCCCCATAGCTTGCTCAGCCTATTTCCTTGTAGAATCCAGAACCACTAGCCCAGGGATGGAATGGGCTACATCTGGATCTTATAGAGACATTTTCTCAATTGAGGTTTCCTCCTGTCTGATGACTCCAACTTGTGTCAAGTTGTCATTAAACTAGCCAGTACACCTTTCTTGAGCTCCCTGCTATTGCCCAACCTCAATATTCAAGGGCCTCAGTATTCCTCCTGCCATTTATTTCTCTGACTGTCCTTACTCTCAGCACAGCCCCAAAGCAATGGAACAAACCAATTGTGGACTAAAACAATTGTGAACCAAGTGAAAAAGCTGTCTCTACATAAGTTATGTTAGTCTGCCATAGTAACTGAAAGAAAGCAGTCATAAAACACCCTCCAAAGATCATTGGATAGCCCACTCTTATGATCAAAAACTTCCTACTGTTTTGTGTCTCAGGGAAAGGATTGATAACTTTTATGACTGGTCCAGGAAGCCCAGTGTAACCTGCTTCACGGTGCCTGTCCAGCCTAACCAATCTCATTTCTCTTTTGTTTCCGCCCCACCTCATGTTGCTGTTTGACACTAGACCTTCTCCTAATCTAATACTTGAGAAGGTGTGTTTCCACTTCAGGTTCTTTCCTCTCTGCCATACCCTCTTCATTCACTGCTTAGATTTTTATAGAATCTGCTCCCATGACTACTTAATCTGCCCCTTCTTATTCTTCCTCTATTCTACATGAGCATTTAATCAGCAGCTAGCCTATTCTGTATTTACTTTATTCTGTTTCCTTTCCTTATAGTCTGGAAACACCATTGAGGCAGATCCTCTGTCTCTTGCTCACTTCTTATATTCCCTAATCCGAGCATAGTGCCTAGGAGTTAGGAGATATTTGGTAAGGTGTTGTTGACTGACTGGATGAGTGTACGCCAGTGTGATCAGAAATAGATGATAAGGAATGTAGATACACCATGTTGGAGGGAAAAACATAGCACCTGTATGTCACATAGTCCAAGAGATTATTCTTAGACACTTCCTGAGAGCTTACCATTTCTAAAATTGGGGTACATATGGCAGTGTATGGGACTTCAATTGTTATCTGCCCAGCACTGATTATCATACAGCTGATGTTTACCCTGGCATCCACAAGTTGGCAGTACATGTTCACCTGACTATGTTGTCTGTGTTCCTGGTTCTGTATAGATTGAGTATGCTTGCTGTGTGACAGGCTCTCAATAAAACTATTTCGAAAGGGAATTTTGGTGTCATTGGAACAGTGCCCCTGTGTATTCAGTATTGGTGGTAGGAATTTAACTTAATATTAATAAAGTTGAGTCATTAATAAAAATGACTGGGATTTTACCTTTCAGAGCAACACATTGGAAGGTGGAAGTAGTTGAAGCTGTATTATGCTCTATTACTACATTACATATAGACTTATTGATCTATTGCAAGCAGTGAAGTGAAAGCACATGATAATTCTCAATTCCTCAGAACGAAGTAATGCAAAGCTAGCTAAACCATTACTGATGTCTATCTTTAAGGCACCATGTCATAGTTAAGGGGCAAAGTTTGTTTCCTTACTAATGGTAATATGAAAAAAATATAGTTTCACTAAGTAACTGGTGTTTCAGCGTGGATGAAATTGAATCTTAGAACTACAAAGGGAATTTATGAATTTTAATTTTGTGAGGTTTTTTTGGGGGGGTTAGGAATGTTTACTTTTCAGTTTCTGTGAAAGAAAATGTTGCTGTTGTACATGAATTACTCTGGGAAAGATGAGGTTTAGCCAGGTGTTTATCTCGGTTTCCCCATTCAACATCTTTTTCACTTTCATTGGGACTAATTATCCATTGGTGAGATTTAATTTTTCTTGTTGTTATTGGTTTAAGGATAACTTTTTTCAGACAGCTGTAAATTTGCTTCTCTCTCTCTCTCTTTTTTTTCCTTTTAAAGAGCTATAGCTTCCTAAGATCGGAGGACATTGCAAAGAGGTCTGGAGTTTCCAGCAGCCAGGTTTTGACCTGTTGTGACATCCCACACAAATGTTAGTAGCTGTGGTTTTGAAGTGATTATCTCATTCTTTTCTAATGGCTTGCTGCGGTGCAACAGAGAGAAAAGGGTAGCTCTTTCATAGCCAGTAGCTACATCACATTAGGAAACTTCCTGGTCTTGAGATGAGGCTAGAAGTAGATGTATTATTGTCATGACATACCCCAGCTACTTGGGCTGAAACTGGAGAACTTTTTGATCCTAGAGTGAGAGACCCTGTTTCAAAGGAAAATTTTGGAAGGAAGGGTTGATTTTGGCTCACTGCTTATTTGTTGATTGTGTGTGTGCTGCTGACACGGTAGAAGCTAAAGGCACTTGGTCACATTCCCTCCCGAGGCAGGTGCTCAATTCACTTTCAGTTTTGTTTTTATTAAGGCTGTGACCCAAGTTCATGTGGTGGAGATTGGTGAGGTCTGTTTTGCTTTTTCTTCTCATTGTTTTCTCCTTGAGTCAATATTTAGAGCATCTGCATGTGTGTGTTTATGTGTGTGCAGGTGCATGTGCATGTGCTCATGCATGTGCGGAGGCCAGTGAGTGGCTTTGTCATTTCTCAGGCACTGTTCATCCTTTCTTTATTTGGACACAGGGCCTCTCACTAGCCTGGAACTCACTAAGTAGGCTAGACTTGGATGGCCAGTAAGCCTTGGGAGCCAGTTGCTCTGGCTTACCCAGCCCTGAGATTACAGATTTGTGCAATGACAGGACTTTTTTTATACATGAACTCTGATGATTGAATTAGGTCCTTATGCTTGCAAATGAAGTACTTTCCAGCTGAGCCATCTCCTCAGCTAGAGAACCTTTTATTTATTTTAAAAAGAGAGAGAGAACTAAAATATGAATTGGAGATTTCTTTTAGCCATTTACAGCAGGCATAGAACAGGATGTGGCAAAACTGGGCTTTAGAATATTGTTTCTGTTACATAGGAAATTTGAGATTAGGAGTTTTGGAGAATTCTGACTGAAGTATAAGTCATATAAGCTTGGTAGAGAACTTGAAGGATGAGGGTGTAGATAGCTAAGTCGCCCAATCTGAGAACAGATGTGGCTCATTTTGTATAAGCCCAACATTGATAGATAGTATGTCTTGGCTAAGATTTGTTACTATTATTTAGGCAGATTTGCAGCTAGGTAAACTTGGGTGTACAAATGTCATCCACAAAGAACTCGTTGTTACTAATTAAAGTTTCCAAAATGAGGACTACAAAGAACCAAGGAAACCTAAAAGCCTTGGCATATTCAAAGTTGTCTTGAAATAATTTATTAGAGACCCCATTAATGATACTAGTACAAAATTACTATCCTATAAATAGAAATGAACTTTGGAAAACCTTACAATGTGATAAAAGCACTGTCTTCTTTGATCTCTGTGGATCATTCTGTAAGGAGCTGAATTTGTAGAAAGCACTGTCTGGTTAGCACCAGGGTTTAGCAAAAATAACAACAAACATAACTGAGAACACTTGCCTAACATGAGTGCCTGGGATCCAGATTCAACACTGCCAAGGGGGAAAGTACCCCTTTGACTCTCCAATATCTATATTTTCATAAGAACAGAAGATAATTTGGTTGTTTAAAACTTTTTCTTTAAGCTACCCACTTTTCCTTTAACAAAGAGTATCACAGGGTATATTCAGGCTGACCTTGACCTCAGCAGTCTTCCTGCCCTTGTTGTCCAGGTGTTAGGATTACAGGTATGTGCCTGAAGAAGGCTGATTCTCCTCCTACATAATACTCCTGCATACTTTTTTATTTTTTAAGTCTTTTATTATATATTTTATTATTTTTATATATACATTTATATTATGACATATATATATAAAATAAACTACCTATAGCAAGAAGGACCACCTGCATGCATTTTTTTTTAATGGGACAACATTCATTCTTTTTCCAAATGTTACAGTAAATCCAGGTGGCATAGAATGGTTTTAGCAGTTAGAAAAAAAAGTACAAATCTAGGGTTTGGCCATTAGAAATTCACAATGATTGGGGGGGGGGGAGCGGGGAAAGACAACAAGAAGTTGTTTTACATTACAGACCTCCCTCCGGCCCAAAGCCTAATACTTGTTTATCAAGTCAGAGACATGGTTGAATCAGAGACATGGTTGCTGCATACATTTTTAATAGCTTGATTTTGATTTGACTTAGGTCCATCTTCTTCTAATTATTCCTAGTAAATTCACTCATTCGGAAGGATTCATGTATTTCAGTCTAAGGCACTTAGAAAGGTTCACTTAATTACTTTCTTCTTCCTATAAACTAGTAAGACAGTGATGCACTCTTCCTCCGGAGGGTTTGGTCCACTTGTGGACTCATCATTTCCAGTGGGATGCTTTTGAGATGTTGAACTCATTTTCTGAGCAATGGTTCTTATAAATTTTGGATTTTGTCTTGACTAGATAGTGTGCAACCTGGTCTCTACCCAGCATTATCCTTGTGTGTTTGTCACTGGCCTACAAAGGCCAAAGCCTATCTCATGGTGGGATCTAAAGTAAGTTTTATTATTGAAATGTATGGGTAAAAGGAATTTCATTGTTTTCATAGAAGAGGGCTATAACTGAGTTCAAACTTCAGGGATTTTTGTCACTGATTATATTGATTAACAAGAGCTCTTACATTTTCTGTACAACTTGTTAGAAAGTAGTGATTGGAGTTAATTTTTAGTGAGTGTCACAATTGATAATGTCTCTGATTCATATTATTATATTCTCTTTCCTTCACCCACAGCAAAACAAGCTTAATTTGATTTATATCCTTAGAAGAAAAAAACCCTAATATTACTCACATGGTCATGATTCAGCTTTTGGCTCGTTCCCGTTCCTCTTTCCCTTCTCCTCCTCCTCTTTTTCCTTCTTCTCCTCCTCTTCCTCCTCCTCCTCTTCTCCTACCCTGCCCACTCCTGTATTCGCTCCCACCCACGATGTTGTTGTCATCAAAGAACTGAGTCAGTTTGTTCTTTAAAAAATGGGTGGGGACAGGAGACAAGTAATAAAAAAAATTTTTCTGAGTGAAGTGTTCGGCTTCTGTGTGAAACGACTGCAAGAAGACAAGCAGTTCCTTCCATGACAGGAAATGTTTAGAACACAGTCCAGTCCTCATCAAGACATGCTTCCAACATCTTACATAAATCTGCATGTAGCTCATGTGCATGTTTGTAGAGGGATACCTATAACATCGTCATGGAGGCATGTTCCTATGAGATAATTATGATACTGGAAATTTTATATAAACTATCTATAAAGTTAATGTGCTCTCTGAGTAGAGTACTTTGTTAAACAGTATATGATTTTTGTTGTTGTTGTTTTGTAGACAGGATCGCACTCTGTAGCTCAGGGTGGTATTGAACCTGTGTTTCTCCTGCCTCTGCTTACCACAGCAGGATGTTATAAGCATGTATCGTTAGACCTGGCATTCTCCAAAGATTTTTGATTGCTACAAAATACAACTGATGAAGTCACTTTATTTGCTTTCGAATAAACAGTGTGACTGGAAACTTGAGACTGTTTTTCCTACCCTTGGAGTGGAAGAAAACTATTGGGGGTGTCTGGCTCAGCCTTGATGATGTGGTGAGTAGTACTAAAACAGAGATTTCTGTTTCTTCCTTGTATTTTCTTGTTTATGCTTATTCTCCAGGTGATGAAAAATAGAAAGGAGTAAGTCTCTCGGGTTCCTTTAGGCAATACCATCCCAGGGCCAGTATTGGTTCTTGGGCTGTCTGTGTTCACCTTGACTTATAGTTGGGGTTTCTAGAACTGAAAAAGATTATTTGGTATTTTGAGCTGCTGGCAGAGAAACAACGCTTGGGCTGTTTCCCCAAACCAACCTTTTAGCTTTGAGTGGAACTGGGTCTGTGCCTCTGACCCAAGCTCCCACACAAAGGGGTGAGTCCTGGAGCCTTCCCGACCATTCATTTGTAATCCCAACCATTTTACCAGCTTTCCCCATTATGTTAAAGACAAGTTGGAACAGTTGCTCGCCCTTGAGCAAAGCACAGTATTTGAGGATGTGCACCTCAGAGATGTCTGCTTGCTATCCTTTTCAAAAAAAAAAATCATTCTTCAACTATGTCACATGCTGACTGGAAACTATTAGCTTTTGTTACCAGAGGGCTTGTGGAATGGATGAACTGCTTCATAGAGATTTCAGATGGAACCAGAGCTTCTTGTACTCAGAGCAAGTAAAATTTCTTAATGAAAGACAATTTAACAGAGACTGTATACTGATATTCTTCACCGAACTGCCCAGGCTTTCCTTAGGGTAAATGTAGTGTGATTTTATGTTGTGTCCTTATGGAGGAAAACACAAAATAAAACAAAAAAGTAGACCACGAGTACTTTTTTTCTGGGTCTGTCCTCTTCATCCCTCTTATTAGGGGCCATCAAGAGGAAATAGACAGTGTTCTGCCCTGAACAGACTATAATGCTCCTCCAATTTTTTGACTCATTTATCTTCCTGAATGGTGACAGTTCTAATGTCTTGACCTACCTGGGCCAACAACATGAAAGTTCTGTTTGTTTGTTGTTTGTTTTGTTTTATTTTTATTTTGAGGCAGGGTTTCACCTAGGCTGGCCTTGAAGTAACTCCTTATTCTATTGCCACAAGCGTCCAGGCTCCTGCATGTGCTAGGATGGGAGGCTTTTTGTCACCATGCTTAGCTATGATGGGAGTTTCTGAATGCCCTTTCCCACTGCTTCTGTCTGATCATAGCTTCCTTCTGCACTGACTTTAGGAGACTCCAGAAAATGTCCTGGAGAAACCATAAATATTGAAATGCTGTGCAGAAATTATGGCTTGGTCAGGTGTTTGTCATCAATAGTAAAATAATTTTAAATGTTATTTTTTAAGTGATAGAGTAACTTCTGGGTGTGTCTGAAACACTCATTTCAGCTCCTTTCACTTCGGGTACACAGCTAGGAATAGAGGGACCAGGATTGAAACACCAGACAGTCTCCAGACTTTTTAAAGATGTTACAGGTCTCTTCAGATGCCAGAGTTTTGGTTGTTTGATTTTACTAATGTCTGTTTCCATACTCTATGTCAATTTCCACTGAAAGCTAAGTAATTATAGACTTTTAAGTTCTTCTGTACCATGGGAATGTAACTGTCTTTAAACCAATAAATCTGTACTCAGAAAATGTCAGTGGCTAGATTAATACATCCTTGTTGACCAAGTTTTAATAACTAGATGACAAATATGTGCATCTAGTTAGAATAGAAAGACTTGAAAAGTGTCATTTGGAACTGTACTTCCAAGTATTCTATAAATTTAGTTTCTGAAAACTAATTCTATATGAAAATTCAGAGTGGTGTTTACTCCAGTAAAACGTTACAAAGGAATTTTTTTTTTATAAATTGAGTGATCAACTCCTGAATCAGCTTTTTTTTTTAAATACTATTTCAATGTGTTTATTTTTTCTTTGTCTTCATCTATGAGTTGGAGAGTTAGCTATTTGGATATCACCTTATGTTGTAAAAATAGAAGGTATGTCCTACAACATAACTAGTTACAACATTTAGTCAACAGTCAAAGCAGTCAAAGCAATTGCTGACTTTGCTCAAGATTAAAGGAAGTATGCTGGAAAGAGGTAGCTGTAGTTCACTGCTTGCCTGAACCTTTCAGATTGTGTGTGTGGGGGGGTTGCATTTATTATTCCATTTCTTCATGTCTGTGCAATACCTGTGAACAATTGATTCCATGTATGTAATGCCACTCCTGTCATGCTAGCTAAAGGTTTTACGGAAAAGGAGACTTCTAAGCAGTTTATTTGATCAAGATTTCCCAAGAGAATGTTTGGCGAGTTTTAAGTTGTTGTCTTCAGCTTTTAAACAAGCTGACGTTAAAAGGCTATCTGATTTTGGTTGGGGTAGGGCAGGGTCATTGTCAAATGTGTGCTTTTACGTGAGTCACTCAAGAGTGTAAATCGCAGTACACGCAAAAGTGAAAGCCTGTTACATATCTGTCATGTCCTTGCCCACTTCCTGAAGAACCTGCCACATGGACCCCAACACGAGATTTAAACTGGGTTCCTCCCATCGTAAAGACTTGTGGCATATGTGCATGTGGAAAACCTTTCCCCCACTCTTGTGTGAATTTGATTGTTCAGTGACCTTCCTTGTAAAATTTCCAACCCGTGGTTCTGAAATAATTATATTAAACACTGAAGCCAGAGTTTAGCTGAGGCTTAAAAAAATAATCTTGGAGCTTTCTGTTTTGTTTTGTTTTTTTATAACATGATAAAATGCTTTGAAATTCATTAGGACACACATTCTGATCCTTAAATGTACAAGCTAGGAAAGAAAAAAAAATGTGAGCTTGTCAGATCAACTATAACCAGCAGTCTAATAAAACTGAGTCACATCCAAATGGGCTGTGCTTACACTACCCCCCTCCCATTCTGGGGAAAATGTGGCCGGGGGAGGCGGTGTGAGTCATCACCTGGTTTGTTTGACATATGTTTCCTTCCATAAATTGGGAATGGCAAGCAGCATAGTGCTCTGGGCTTGCCTCAGAGAAAGAGCTATTGCAGCTTTGCCTGAGTGAGCAAAATAGGGCGTCTTTTTTGGAAAGGTGAAGCTGAGCCCATGTTTTGACTTTAGATGTCGGAGGAAGGGGAAGAAGAAATGGACAGATCCAAACAAGGAACAATTGTAAGTACCATTTTCAAAGAGTGGAGAAATGGTAGGGGTGTTTGTGGTTGAATTTCTTCCTGAGGCATGGTATTTTTTTTAAAATGGGGGGTGTTAAAAATAAATTGGCAGCTAGTTCATGAAGTGGGATTGTTTGCTTAACAAGAGTGTTCTTTGACACGGACAAATGAAAATGAAAGGGGCACATGATGTGTAGTTAACATAAAGATTTGTCCCGCTAATGCTTCAAGTTGCTTGATTTTTACAACTGTTTTTAGAAGAAGTGTGTTTGACTTAGGAATCTTCTCTTGGGGCCCTTTAAGGGAGGAGAAGAAAGGCTGGTGCACCTCTTCCATTTTCCTACAGTGGCTCTGCGAGGCTCTGTGGAGCTGCGCAGAACGAAGTTTCGAGTGTGAAATAGTCAGAAGTAGGATGAGCAGTACCGAAGTAAGTTTTTAAACTTAGCCTCTGCTTTGGGCTTATTTTTTAATACATGCCAGACATTCTTCTTATTTCGATGGGTCTCGGCTCATTCTCTGTCTGTGTGAGGCTTTGATGTTACTCGTTTTAAAGCTCGCTGTCACAGCCAGGGCATTTTCTGTTTCGGCTTATGGCTCCCCCCCCCCCCCCGGCTTTTCCTGAATGAGTGTCCTTTGTATAACCCTTGTAATTCAGAAATCCTACTGTCATAAGGACTGCCTTGTCATGTGACTTAGGTACTAGGTGCTGGCTGTGATTGGTCAGCAGCTAATTGGCAGGTCCCTATAAGAAGTCCCGGGTTAGGCGACTGTCCACTCTCCACTCTTCCGCTGGCTGCTGCTCAAGCAGGGCAGGGTGGGGGGTGGGGTCTGCTCGGTGATTCCTCCTGTGATAGATGACCAAGTGACTGCTGCCTTGGGGGAAATCTGCACATCAGTGGAAGACACTCAGATTACTTGTGGCTGATTTGATCAAACTCTGGCTTCTTGAACTGGTAACTGTCACTTTAATGCAGCTTACTGATTAAACTGAGAAAAATGTAGCTGCAAACGTGTGCCAAGAACTTGTGTGGACTTATTCCCTGTCCCCCTTTCCCCTTTGTCTGATTCATTTTGTCACAGGAATGAAACGCAGATAACTCGTTAGAAAACTTTCGTAGGAAAAGTGCCTCGTGTGATCAGAACAAAGGCGTTTTATAATCAGATTTAAGCAAGCGGAGAAGAGGGAGTTTCAGCAACGGAAGCTACAGTGTTCTGTCACCAGGAAACACTGCGTTATCCAGAATCGGTAAGTGAAAAGTGTCATTGTCCCTAATAGAGGTCATATGATATGTGGGAGAATTGAAAGTTGTTCACAGAACCCCCCCCCCCAACAAGTGTGTGGGAAAGACAACATATAAACAAAGGTAAGATTTTTTTTAAACCAGACAACCCCCACAGTACAGCATAAAAGCTCAGAAAGGAGGCAGGTAATTAACAAAATTAACTGGGTGTTACTAGTTCTGCCAAACATATGTGCTAGAACTAGCTCTCACTTTTCGAACATGGGGCAAAGCAGAAGATCAAAATGGGCTGCTTGCTTGAATTGCTACATTAATTTTCCATGGATAGAGATTTGCATTTAGTCTGACTAACAAGATGAAATTTGACGAGGGACTTTCAGAATCAGTCGGCGCCTTTGCCTCCCTGTTGTGTTGAGTATTTTATCTAGATCTTTACAAAATGAAAGTTGAAGCAGTGCACCCAAAACATCTGATTGTGAGCACAGATTATGATGGTCGTAGATTTTTGTTTTGCATTCATGTCATGATTTTAAGATTGTTCTGTTTGATTACATTAGTAAGGCAAAAGGACTCCTATTTCCATATAGTCTGTAACATTTTCAAGACGATAATGAGGAAGTAACTCTTTGGAATGGTGTGGTGTCTGTCTGTGTCTGCCTGTCTTCCTTTCTCTGAAAAGTGAAATTCGGTTTTCTGATTTTTTATTCTGAGTTCCCTCTATGCTTAAGATTTCTAGAAAAAGACCGGGCAGCTTTGAATATCTGTGTTCCAAAGGACAGTGAAATAACAGTTTTGTGTTAAGTATGAATGCATGATTTCTTGACTTAGCTGAATAAAGACTGTGTGAAGGTTGAGCACAACAAGAAAAATGAGGATAGTTAGGTGGCTGCTTGATTGTTTCCAGTTTCTTACTGGTCACTAGAAGTAATCATATGATATATACTTATGTAGTTTTGGATGGAAAATATTTTAAGTGTCAATAATTATATAGGTGTGCTGGGCAATCTCCATTTATGGGTGCAAACATGCAATAATGACAGGAACAGAATTGTGCTTGGAATGAAAAAGGGTGTAACATTGTTTATTTTGCTTTAAGTACCTCCAGCTAAATTAAAAGTTGGATGTGCATTCCTGGCCTTCTGGTTCCCATTCTGTTGCTTTTGCAATCATAAAATCCTCAACTTAAAAAAAAAAACAGAAAAGAAAAAAGAAAAAAAAAAGGAAGGAAGGAAGCTGCAGCAGGATAGCAAAGCTGTGAGTTCTCCGTTAGCTGAGTGGGCTGCAGATGGGGAAAAGGAAGATGAGTGTTTTGGAATCTGTAAATTGCCCCCCACACACATACTTTGAGCGACTGAAGATCTTTTTTCTTAGGCTAATAGCTCCCACCACTTCTGTCTAAATTAAAAGACAAGCATGGCTGTGGAGTGAAGGTACATTGGCAGTGCACATTTGTGTGAATGTCACAAGTCATTTGGCTTAATCAAGGTATGCCCTCCTGACACACATGAATTTATAGGTTTGAGAGAAAGACAGAAGAATGGTGACAAATCATGGAAGATAATTTATATCCTACTGCTAGTGTATATTCAGTGACTAATACTTATTTTCACCTCTGTATTTCATGTAAATATTTGGGTTAAACATATGGTGATTTAATATTGGGCTAAATACATGCTGGATAGGAAAAAGACTATATAAAAGCTTTAGATGTTCTTCAGACATTTAGAAGCCATTGTCTCGAGTGACAAAAATGAGATATAATGTAAATTGGAATAGCAAATGGTAGAAAGTGTGTCCCAAAAGAATTATCCAAAAGCTTCATGTTTTAAAATCAGTTTGTCATTCTTTGTTCTGAGCTTATTCTTTTTTAAATCTAAATGCATAATTTAGATTATGCATCTAAAAGCATTACTTTGAATTCTCTTCTGTTAATGCCATGTCTTTTTGGGCTTGCAAAACAGCAAAGTGAAAGGAAGCCATTTGAGAGACATACCTGAAACATTTGTCCTTAGTAGTATTTGTAAGTGTACTGTCAACCTTTGTCTGGTCAAATTTTATTGAGGGTGTGTGTGTGTGTGTGTGTGTGTGTGTGTGTGTGTGTGTGTGTGCTCGCACGCATGTGCAAGCATAAGCTTAATTTGAAGGGGGAGCTGTAATCACCAATGGCAATTTGTTAGAGCCCAGATAAGCCTCCAGATGTTTCTATGACAACTGAGTAGTTTGGTAACTTTAAGGTCTCAGTTCATAAATGTCATTCAGACCTCTTGCTACAGTCTCATCGAGTAGGAGGATAGCAAGATGGGAAAAACTATGAAGCATCATAATGATGTCCATTCCTTTCATGTATTCTTGACTTGCTTTTGTGTACAGGATCATCATGGAAGTGGTAAGTATAGGTCTTGAAGGACGCAGTACTTTAATAAAAAAATCAGTATGTGAAAAGTTGGGAGAGATAACTACCAACATATGGAGTAATAAGGAGGAGTCAGCTTCCATGAGGTTGTACACATCCTTTATCCAGTGCTGACCAGCAGTGAGAAGAACATCTTGAACTAGTTATTGTAGGCTCTTCAAGAGCTGCAAATCTTTCCTTCAAGTGCAATGTGGAGAGAATTCCTTTAGTAGCAGCTGGAAGGCTTACATTGATATAACATTTATTCCTCTCCCCTACGGTAACTACGGAGGCTTCTGTGTTCTTGTGAGATACATGCTTTTCAACCAACTGTTCGTTTGCCATTTCTTAGCTTTTCTCTTTTTTTCCTATGCAAAACACAGCTTTATCTTCCTAAACAGTCATAAGCCCTAAGCATTTTCTTATATTAAAACATTACTTTTAATATTATTTAAAAAGAGTCTTTGAGACCTGTTTATGTGATGGATTGGCAGGCTGGGAATCTAGAAAATACTGTATCAGGGCAAGAGACTGTTTAGACTAATATGTACCATAGATTAATTATGCATTCTTGCACTTTCCATGCTTGAAGGCATTTTCTATTCCTATTTTCTATTCCTCAATGGTTTCAGCAATTTATTTTGTTGCTCACACCTTGAGAATTAGTAAGAAAACAATTTCAGTGAGGTTTGTCCCTTACTTAACAAATATAAACCTACCATTTCTTCTGAAATTCAAAAGGTTCTAACAATTTTTTTTAAATGTTCATGTCACAAACTGACAGCAAGTCCTGACCTGAGTGTACATGAGGCTACTTGCCTTCTTTATTTAGCTCACTAGGTCTGTATATTTTATCACAGAAATATTTACATACTTGATTCCAGAATAGAGTACCAGATCTCCCCTGGAGTTACATTCATATGTATGTATGTTAAATAATCACCCTTTTAATAAAAAATTATAATCGTCTGAGTGTTGGGATGCCAGATAAGGGTTTTTTTACTCAAATTAACATTTATTGGACTCACTCCATGTGTCAGGTACTTTTCTAAATATATCCCTGGCATCTACTTCAGTGCCTACTAGTTCCTGATAGTTACTCAGGAGATAGATTTTAGTATAAAATGCTTTAAATGTATTAGCTGAAAAGCCAGTGTGGTTGTTATTCCATTTATTCAGAGAAAACAGTGGACAGAGAGGTGAAACAAATTTCCCAAAATGACACAGAAAGGAAATAATGAAGCCAGGATATGCAAGCACTGAAACTTAGCTGAGTCAGAGGAGTGTGTCACCTGGTTCCTTCATTCTTGCTTACCCGAGCCTAGTGTCATCAAAACGTGGTGATTCTTCAACCCTATCAGATATTTGAGAAGGAATAAAATTAATTACCTGAGTATACAGGGAGTGCAGGTTAGCAGCTTCCCAAATGAGAAGATGACAGATACAGTTTGCTGCCTGAACAGTCACCCAAAACTCTAACGTTGGAGCATCATCTTCAGCCTTCTGCCCAATATATCTCACAGACGTATTTGTGAGTCAGGAACTATTGAGGACTTGCTTACCTTGTCTTGGCAGAGTTTGGCTGTCGACTCTGCCTGCATCCAAGCTTGCCCATTTTTAGGCAGTAGACCAGATAGTTTAGTTTTGCAATAAGCTTAGTTGTTTAGGGGTTAAGATATTTTTAAATCTATATAAATGTTCTAAGTTGATAATGATGTGATATGATAGACATTGATTTACATTCAGAACTTTAAATTCACCAAGATAGGAAAGATGTATTCTTTAAGGCTACCAAATACAAACAGCCGAAACACTATGAATGTAGCATATATATATATATATATATATATATATATATATATATATATATATATATATTTCCTGATTGTTTCATGGTTCTTCTTGCTGTAGGTAGTTTACTGTATATATGTGTAATAGTATAAATGCATATGTAAAACTATGTAATAAAATTATTTTAAAAGGTGGTGATGTCACCAGCAGGATCCTGTGTGGAATGTTTGTTAACAGGTCTGTAGTGGGACTATGGGAGTTTCTGGGATCTAACCTCTCTCTATCAGTGAATTAACCTGACTATATTAATGGAGAAGAGCTGAGACAAAAGGAATAACATTTTTTAATTGCAAAGGAATTTTCTTATACACTTGGAAAAAGTCCTTTCATAGCTGTTTTCTGGGACTTTTTTTTTTTTTTTACCAGGAAGGAGGTCTAGGCTATCAAGGGAGAAAGTGACACCTCAGAAGGGCTGACTCTTTAGCTGGGCCCAGCAAGGGCCTTCAGGAAATCAGGCAGCCCCAGCAAATTGAACTGCATGACTGAATCCAGAAAAGGATAATGTTAACAGTGTTTTTCAAAAACATGTACAAAGTGGCTCTTTTGTCCCTATGTGTTTCTAATGATACACACACACACACACACACACACACACACACACACACACACACACACACACACAAACACACACACAAACACACACACACACACAACTAAACCAACCAAACAAAAATGCCCCAAACCTCCCAGGCTTACTTCCCTGTCCCTCCTTTCCCCTCTTAGATTTTCATTTTAGCACTTACTTCCTTTTGGCATATTGTGCCGTTTATGTCCTTGTTTGACATTTTAGTCAACCACTCCTGGTATTGTTAGCTTTGAACAGAGTTAAAGATTTCTAGGTCTATATTTGGATCTCTGTCTTCAACTTAATCTCCCTTATATCCATTTCAAACTACTGTTGATAAGAACAGAAAAAAATTCTGGCTGCCGACTATTCCTTTCTTTTTTTAACTGTTACACATTGTTTTCATAGTAATAGTTCTGAAAGCTTATTTCCCCTAAACGCGTTGTTTAGATTGCATGGTCAAAATTTGGAAAATAGACATTTTTATTCAGAAGGGAAATGAATCATTTTTGAAGAGAGATACTATCTCTCTATATATTTAATTTAGAAATGAAATGACTGGCCATTTATTTTCTTGGTGTCAGAAAGAGAAAGAATTAGGGAGAATATGCAAAGTAATGTCATTTTATTAACTACTTTCAAAAAAGGCAGCTGCATTAGAACACGTATTTTAGCTAAAATATCTTACACTTATTAAATTGTTCTTGTGTCTTTGAAAAATAGGCAATAAAACCATTGCTGTACAGACTATATATTAAAAATGTAAGTGATTTAATTTTAACATATCTTGGTTCAAGTTCTTAGAGTTTCAAGCTATAACTTTTTATCTCTCACTATTCCATTTATTCTTATTTATACATTCTGAAGTATTTAGGCTAATCTAAGATAAAGCACAGCATACAAGCTACTAGCTGTAAACTGTGTTACGTAAATAGACCATTATAGCTCATTTCTTTTCATTTTTCTGAAGGAACAGATTCAATGCATACAAAAGGTGGATTGGATGTTTTGGTAAGTCCGCATAACAATGGAAACATTTGCTTTTCTTAGGTATCATAAATAGCAGTTATGGTATCTGAAGTCACTTTAAAGACATTAGTCTAACCATAGTGATAACTTCCACATATGAAAAGTAATGTAGCTCTTTTAAGGTATAGGGTTCAGTCTTCTGTAATGAAGGCCAGGCTACAGGTTTCATTTTAAAGAAGATCCCCTCCTTGCCATTAAAAAAAGAAATTTCCTAAAGTACCTGCCTGTTGTGCTGAGGACCTTATTAATGATCTTATTGGGGCTTTTCTGCTTTTATCATTTTTTAATTGTTAAATTATTTTTAAAGAGAATCTATTGTTCCCCCCCCATGCACGCACGTGCGTGCGCACACACACACACACACATACACACACACACACACACACACACACACACACACACACACACACACGGAACTAGAGTTCTTAACTAAGAAAAAATGTGTTGACTTTATCTAGGCCCAGTAATGCTTTCTCTTTGCTGTCATAGTTCTGATTACCTGCATACAAAATCATCTCCAAATGTGAATGATTTATTCTGTAAGAGGCCAAAGCTTGGGGGACAAGTGTGCTTGGGCTTTCAGCTGATTTTCCCCCTCGGTAGCTGAGTGACTCCCATGGTTTTTCTAAACCACAGAGCTTGGAAGAGAGCTATGTGATCTTGTCCTTGATCATGCATAAAAAAAAAAAAAGCACGTTAGGTACCTGGAGTAAAGGTGCTCCACTCACTTGTATTTCCCAAACCCTTGCAGTTTAGCTTCAGGCCTGTGACTTTATGCTCAAGTGTATGTGACTTTGAGCATAGCAGTTTAACTAAAATAGCAATGACTTGTCAGCTATTGTTTGTTGTTGTGCCCTTGGTATGTTTTGGATAGCTGTTACTGTAGGTACTCCACAGGCAATGACCTGCTGATCCTCATAGCAAGCCGTTTGTATCACTGTTGTGTCTATTGCACAGGTGAGGGGCCTAAAGCACAGAGAAATGAAGGAACTAACTTCATGCCACTTGTCTGTCATAGAAACAGAATCTGAATCCAAATAAGCTGCTGTCAGCACAGATAGGAAGTGCTTTGGGTCCAGAGGCAGAGTAAAAGTTGACTGAAGCCGAAAGTTTCAGTGGTGATCTTCTCAATTGGGTTCTACAAAGTGGCACATCTTTCAGACCTGGGCCTCTCAATATTGAAATACCCAGTTGACTTTCTGCTTCTTATTTCACAAATCAGTGGGAACAGACTTAGTCACTGGGGTTTTATGAGTTTTAATTAGGCCACTGAAGTCCAGGAGGGGAATTCCTTGTTTTCAGTTGCTCTAAGGCACTAAGAAATTTACTCATCTAACTTCCCCTATTTTTTCCTCTCAAGTTTTCACTTGAAGATGGGGGTGGAGGGAAGATGTATGCACACACTTGAATCCCCTGGATGAACTTTTGGTAGGAAGGTAAAGTGAGTGAGAATCTGTCTTCATGAATATACTTTTCCTCTATGTCTATCTATTTCTGAAGGCTTTCTGTAGGAACAGCTTAGAAGCAGTTACCCACATCCATTAAAACAAAACTTTGTGTCTGCACCAGAAGTTAAGTTTCAGATTATAGGAAAGCAGCTTGAAGGTTGATATCTTCCTCTTACTGTAAATGCTGAGAATTTGACTTAGAAGGTAGGTGAGGGCAACCTACCCAAGTTTATGAGTTTAAAGTACTTGAAAATCTCTAAAAATTCTCCTTGTTCTTGAACTGAGCCTGCCCTTGGGAAGATATGCTAATAAGGCTTGCCTTCATTCCAACATTTTTTTTCTGTTTATTCATCCATCCTTACTTTAAGTCACTCAACCTCTTCCTACAGACAGAGGGAAACAAAAAGGACAGGCTGAGAGTCCATGGGATGGGGTTGGAGAGAGGAGCAGCTGTAAGCTGTAAACTTACTTTGTCCTTTTCCCCTCAGTAAAAGTCTTTTTTTGATACTTGTTATTTGGAGGCCAGACTGACAAAGTCTTTAAGCATCTTCTGCCAACCAGGCTGCTTGCTTTAAACTCAGAAGAAAAAGGTTGTGAGGCAAAACTATGCAGCAAAAGTGGCTGCATGGACTCACTGGCTTCTTTCCTTCATGGCCAAATTGTAAATGATTTTATAACACCTAAACTTTCAAATCATTTATATAAAGACTAGTAAAGGTTAACAGAAACCTCCGCAAAGAGATTTTGGAAAATAATTTAGAATGGACTAGAACTCTGATTCTGACCTCAGTTAAATTTCAGGAATTTTTATTCATTTTTTTTTTCATTGTGGCTTGCTTGGTTGGTTTTCAATCTCCAAGGGAAGCTGTGAAAACTAAGGAGGGGTATTTTTGTCCTTGTGTGGACAGGAATCGGTAACACCATTAACGCAGCAGAGAAAGTGTTACTTGTCACCCCACTGCAGTCAGAAATACTCTTCTTGAGGGCAGGGTTTACCTTCACTTGTAATTCAGTAGTAAGTTCAACCTGGATTTCACTGCCCACAGCTTTTTCTTAAATAACCATCCTCAATGAAACAGACTGACTTGCATCTTTTAGCCACCAAAGCATTGCAGATACTATGTACTTCAGTGTGACTTGTGAGATCTGCAGTCCTAGTAAACACATGGTCCTAGGAAGTACTTCTGGATCAGAGTTAAACAAACAAATTGATCAACACAGGGTTTCCTATGTTCCCACATCCTATTTGGCACCCATATGCCAATGCCCCTCTTGTCTTTTCTGCCCTTGGGTGGTGGGGAATTTAAAGAGCAGTGATTCTTTCTTCTTTCCACAAAAAAAAATTTCTCTTTATACTAGGCAAATAGTTCATTCACCCCTTACTCCTAACCCTTAAAGTTTGGGGTTTTTGGTAAGATGTTAATAAAAGTTGTCTCAGGTTCCAACTGGATTTGA
Organism: Acomys minous; assembly: GCF_964271855.1. Classification (NCBI taxonomy): domain Eukaryota; kingdom Metazoa; phylum Chordata; class Mammalia; order Rodentia; family Muridae; genus Acomys; species Acomys minous. The sequence goes on along the minus strand of NC_140488.1, from coordinate 116,811,855 downwards.
TAAATAGGTAGGAGAACTAATAGGCAAAGAAAGATATTACATGGAGACAGGTTCGTTTTACTGTTCTGAGTCTGAGAATGCAGCTGTGGGCGAAGTACTTGCTCACATGGCATGGTAGGTGGAAACTAACAAATATATGGCAGGTGTTTTGTTATGGCAGAAAACACAATGAACCCAGATAGATAGGGAGTACTGAAGGGTTAGAATGCAGCTGCTTCTCTAGACCTAATGCAATGACATTTGTGCAGAGAAACTCACAGAGAGACGGGAGACAGCTATGGTGGTAGCTGGAGGAAGAGAATTCCAGGAAAGAAAAAAAAAAAGAGCTGCAAGGGGCACATCAAGAAATCTGTTTTAGGAATGGTAAGATGCTGGGAAGGTAGGAGGTAGTAACCAACTAGAGGGAAGAGGTAATATTTCCAAGGATATATGTGATTGGCAATCTGGAGAGGCAATCCCCTTTGCAACTTAAAAACCTGGCGTGTGTACAAATTGTAGAGAGCTTTCTTTTGGTAAAATGCTACTTTTCCGATTCTAATTATGATGCTAATTATACACCTCCTCGTAAAGAAAGATGAAGGAGCTCCACATGGGTAGTTCTTCTTGTCCCATGTATTCAGAGATGTGATGGGCTTGAGTGTTTAATAGTGGCATGTTTTGATTGATTTATGTTTACCTGTAATTCTCTTTCATGGAACATGTCTTTGCGTTTTGTTTAGAACTAGTAGCAGCTTAGATTGTTCACTAATTCTTGTTTCATAGTCGGTTATTTAATAAGTTCCCTCTAATCTATAGGAAAATTTTGTTTGTCACGTTAGAAATTGTTAAATCATACTGAATTTACAACTGGAGGGAAAAAAAAGGGAACCTAGGAAAATAAAAACAGTTGAGGAGGGTAGGAATTCATATGTCTTTTCCAAGTTGAATTGAAAAACAAGTACTTGACATTCCTGAAGGAAAGAGTGACGACTGCTATAAATTCCCCCTATTGTTCTTTCCATAATCTGGTACTGAAAGTCTTGATGTATGCATAAAGTATGTACAGTTACTGTCATCTGGGACTTTTCATGTTAAGAGCATGGCACGGGTGAGAACAGACATGAAACGTATACATACCATCATATAGACAACTAGATGAGATCAGGCCTGAAAACAAATGGGGCTTGATTGCTATCATAGATCTTACTTGAGTGGATCTTATTTCATGATACCTGAGCCCATATCCAAACTTCTTATCATCTGGCCTGACCAGTTAGTGATGCGTTTCTGTTCATCTTTATATATTCTTTCTTAGCAAAGGGCCCACTTGCATAAAAGTTACTGGTTTTGTTGTTTATAGTTGGGTTCAACCAGGCTGGATAGCATCATTGCCTTTGGCTGAAACTGATCTGTTTCACTTCTGGCGAAGGAGAAATGAATATTTGGGAACAGTGTGGTGTGGGGGAGAAAGGCCACAAATTGCCACTTTTCATCCTTCCCTGACCTGACTGGGGAACTCAGTGTGGAAACAGGGAGAGGCTTGGGACTTTCTGAGCACATTGATCCTTTTGGATGAGCTGCACAGGGAGCCAAAAGGAAGATGGAGAAATGGATAGTGGAGGAAGTAGGGGAGTCAGTAAGTCTCTGGTTCCAAACGCAGATGTCAGCCCTTCATTCTTCCTGGTGTCTGGGACATGCTGTCCATTCCTGCTTAAACCCTATGAAGCAAGGGAATGCTTATGACTGAGCATCACTTTGCTGAGGCCCTGAGGAGAATGAGGAATTTAAGGCCTTTTAAGGCACCATTTTCTATGAGTCGTCTTGTGTACATCTCTCTACTGAATCTACTTTCTACAAATAGACAGCTACTTTCTTGCCTTGAAGACAATAGCACACATTTTGTCTGTAAGCATTGTGTTGTACTCAGTCCTTCCTCCAAGGCCTCATCTTCTGGCCTTAATCGTTCTAGTTAGTTCTCTGTGCCCTGGGATTTCCCCCTCTGCCATGTAAATCCAGAAAACTTTCTGCCTGTGTTCTGAAACCTTGGTGTTTCTGTCTTCAACTTGAGTCTCTTCAAAACGATTGTGTGGTGGCTGGGCCCTGCAAAATGAGTCAGTTCCTGCAGTTTGGTTACAAGTTCTCAAAAAGTATTTCAGAATGTGGATGTGGTCAGCAGAGTCATTTTCCAGGCATCTAAAAGGAAACCCACATCAACTGTAACAATTGAGCTACGACCCGGTGGAGACACAACAGAGCCAGGCCTGTTTTCCTTCAGAGCAATGCCTAGAACCGCTGCCCTCCAATTTAGCTGCTGAGAGCACATCTTTGATGGCAGTTCACGTTCTTCTTTGCCTGTCACATTGTATCTGCCATAGTTTGCACAAACAATGTGACACAGGTTTTAACCTTCTTTACTTTTAAAAGTTTGGGCTGGTTTCAATGAAAGAAAGTCTTTTTGTAAAACAGAACTGGTGGGACTAGAACATAATTCGGAGAAGATTTGAAATGTGACTTATGGATGAAAGTTGGGTAGTTTTTCTGAGGAATAACCAAGGGATTTTCAGGTGTCATGTAGTACCTAGGGTTATCTCATTCACTAATTAAATTTTGAATCATGCAGCAGTAGTCATGTAAATAATTAAATTCTTTTCAAGCTTTGAAGGAGTTTCAAGCTCATCATAAACAGAACATTTTAGTTCAGCAGGGGCTTTAGAAAATATTTTGTATCTATTTTTATTTACTTGTGTACCATAAGTCCTGTAAGATCTGACTGAGTTTGTTTCTACATTTTCAGTAATAAGAAACCAGCAAGATTAAAACATGGGCAAAGGATCTCAATAGACCTTCACTGAAAAAGATGCCCATATTGTACATATGATAAATGCATGAAGGGTGCTCTGCATCATTAGTCATTAGGGAAATATAAATGAAAACTACACATTATCTGAACGGCTGAAATGTAAAAGGCTGACTATCAAGTGGAAGTTGAGGATGCAGGAATTTGAGGCCTCTCAGAGACGTTTAGACAGGAATGTGAAATGGTAGAAATATTTTACAAGACAATTTGGCAATTTCTTAAAATATCAAGCACAGACATACCATGTGACACAGATGCCCCACTCACAGCGACAAGAAAGCCATTTGTACTTGAATGCTCATACAAGTTGTATTTGTTTGGGTCAACAGCTAGAAAAACAGAAAAGTCCAATTGCAAGTTAATGGATGAACAAATCACAGTGTATATGTCAATGGATACTGCTCAGTAATGGAAAAAGCTCCTACCTTAAATAAAATGGGTCCTTACTCATGAAAATACACTCTATGTAATTGTGTTTACATAACTTTCCGGAAAATGCAAGAAATTCTTAATGGCGGGAAGTAGATGAGTGATTGTATGAAATGAACAAAGGGGTGGGCAGCAAGAGGGAAGGATTGCAAAAGGACAAAAGGAAACCAGATCTAGTGGATAATTTCACTTAATGATTTATGTTAATGTTTCATGGTTGATTCCATTTTTTTAAACTTCCCAATCATATAATTTAATTATTTGTGGTTTATTGCATGTTGGTTATTCCTTTGATTTTAGAAACATCTGAGGAAAACAAGATATCATCATTCCAGTACCAAACATCCCTGTTTGGTAAAATCAAGATTACCCTCTTTTAGGAAAGGAAAACTTGATAGGGTTTTAATGGGTGTTAGTATAGAAATACAGAGCTTTCTATCATAGATAAACAACAGAAATTGAACAGGGAATGTAGTCTATAGCCATCCACGTCTCTCACCACCCCCTTGTAATTAAAATTAGTGTCTTTTTTCAGGAAGGGTTTTTGCCCCCATATTGGTAGGGTAGCTGTCTGCTGCCTTTATAAACATGAACTTACACACAAATGTAGGGCTACCATCCAGCAAGGCTGCAGCTTCAGAAGCTGGCCTCAGGTTGTAAGGTGCTTAGCCTAACTCATTGTGTACAAGCCTTTCCTTGGTTACATGGATCAGTGTTATTTCCTTTTGTTTGGAGAAGAAAGGGTCTCAGAAATGCCAAGCTGTTTCCTGGATCTCAGACCCTTGGTCCGTTCCCTTTCTCTGTTGAGAAAGGTCACCATTCTTCATTGCAACTTGCTACATACACTATGGTACTTTCCCAAACTCATCTCATTGACTATTTGATCAAGACTCTTAGCACACTGATCTGGCAGAGTTTATTTTACATGTGTAAAAGGCATCCAAGAAAATGATCCCTTGAAGGCTCCAGTTTCCAAATCTGTAAACACAGATAATAACACAAGTGCTTAGTTTTCTAAGGTTATTCTCAGGGCCAGAGATTTAGAGAAAACCCAGCTCTATGTACCCAACAGGTGTTGCCTGTGTAATTACCCCCATCATGTCTGTATTACTGGTATGGTACTGAGTAGAAACTAGGTCCTCTGAGACACAGTGGCAATTTAATTCCATTTGGTACCCTATAGCTTCATTCAAAGCTGGAATGTTATGCAGTGAATAAAATCCAGTGCATTTCTTTCCAAATCTTCCTAACAGGACACTAAATTGTAAAACAATTGGTTTCCAGTGACACACAAAAGCATGGTTAAAGACAAGTGTTGTTGAGGTTTTGTACCAGTGCTGTGTTGATAGCTTATTTCTTCTCCAAGTACCTGTCACTTTCAATGTCCTTCACTATCTCTCTTACTTTTTCCCCTTTGTGGTTTTGAGCAAATTGCCTCCAGAGCATGCCTTACATAATTTGCCATCCAAACTTGTCATGAGTTTATGCGAAAAACTCTGGAGGGCCCAAGTCTAGCCTTCAGTACTCTGTGAGACGGTACTTAACAAACATGTTTCGAGTGGGCATGAGGAGAGGTCTATGAGCAAGGAAGTTTAAGAAACTCTGAGAGGAACAACATTAAATAGACTCCCTGCCTGCTAGGCTTCTCAGAGCCTTTTACATTTGTAGGGAAATGGTACTGTGTGCATTTCTCAAGTGGAGTAGAGTCAAAGAACTGAGGCATTGCTTTTTGTGTTTGTTTCTGTTTTGTGCCTTGTATCCTGGTTGAGGGCTCCAGTAGCCACCCTGTTTTGTAACTTGTTTGGTGTATTGGTAAATGACAACTTTCCTAAGAGCTTTCTGTCTATCCTCACTCACATGTCCAAAACAAAACATGACTTGTTTCCTTACTCAGTCTTGAGAGTTCATGTCTCTAAATGTTGTACTCATGGTTGGAGAACTCACTCAGCTGTAATTTTATCTTTTAAAATATTAGGGACTATAGTAATAAAGATGAACCAAGAATATAAGGTTCTGCCTGGAAATGAAACTCAGTCAAGGAAAAGTCTGTTGCTGTATTTCATTTTGGCCTAATCATCTGCCGCTGTTCTTTTATGACTTATGATTCTGGTATCTGCCAGTTTTCATAGGGACAGAAAGAAATGTGATGACGGATGGCTCCCTCCAGTCTGCTTGGGATTTCCATATTAGCACTACCACTGTTAAGGTGGGAAAGTAAAAGAATGACCATGTCTGGGATTTTTTCCCCCACTTTGTTGCCCAAACAACAGAGAGTTTGAACTCATCTAGGTAAGGTTTCCAAGAGAGATCATGTCAGAAAATGAATAGTAATTTCTCATAAGAACCCGAAACAGTCTTGATACCATCGGAAGCATAAGTATAAGCATGGGGTTAGGGGCTTGGAGCCTGGGGCTCAGGTGAATACAGAAACTTTTCCTGGGAGAGAAGTGGCTTGATAGGGAAGCCAGGACCTCATACATGATATGTAGACACTGACACTGAGCATCGCTCTTAGTCCTCTCCTTTTTTTAACTGAAAGTTACATTCCTAGGGTACACATTCCTAGGGTACATTGGCAGTCTCACCCAACCCCACCTCACTTGCAGCTAAGTCTTTCAAGGCATACCTCTCCTGACCCTTTTTTCCCCCCTCACAGAAGGAAGAACCAGATGTCCCCAGTCTTGCTTACCATCAATATAAACAGCAATTTTATTCCTGTCATTTCCCCTTTCAAACTAGTCATGAAGTTGGCTACTGTTTCTCTGTACAGGAAGGAAGACTTCCTTCCTTCATCTCTTGCCTTCCCTCAAGCTTAGGAATAATGATAACTTTCTTGTGGATTCTGGACTCTAACCTTTTCTAACTTTTTAATTAAACTCACCAAAGTTACTTCCTCTCCCTTCCCAACCTCTCATGTTTTCTCCAGCTGCTAATCCTCATGTTCTATATAGGTAAGAACAACCTTCCAAGAAGCTAATGTCCCTATCGAGTGTCTCAGTGCCTGTCATCTCTTACTCATGTTTTTGGTCTTGCTGCAGTGCCTGTCATCCCTCCTTATACTTTGTCACTAATAGTGACCCTTTTTAATATTGCATATTATACAGTATAAAATAGATGACCTCAGGTTGAAAGCAGATTTATTGACTTTTTATGTTTTCCTCTCTTGTATGTGGTGCATAGGGAAGAGGTCAACTACCAGTGATGTCCTTGGGTGTTTTAAGACAGCTTCTCTTGTTGGAACTCATCAATTAGGGGAGGCTGGCTGGTCAGCAGGCCAAAGGAATCCAAGTGTCTTTATTTCTTTCTCCATTGCTAAGATTACAATCAAATACAGCACCATACATGTTTTTGTTATTTGTTTTTTTGTTTCTGAAAATTTGGTTCTGTGGACCAAATTCAAGTCCTCATGCTTTTATGGGAAGTACTTTAGACACTTTTTAGCTATCTTCCCAGACCTACTTTTCTCAAATTTTAATCTTTGGAGTTTTAACCAGCATCATGGTGTTTCTATAAATATTTGTTTTTTTGCTCTACAGAACTGGCTGTGCACTGTGAAAACCCTCCCACCATCAGCATGAGCACAATCCAGCTTCTACAACTAAATGGCAGAGAGAAGGAGAATGCTGTTGTCAAGACGTGGAATGGTCCTTGGTTTGTACTAAGCTGCTTCCAACAATATGCTTGTTCCTATAACCAGCTGAAGAAGTGAATTCATTTTCACTGTGTGACAACCAGCAAATACTTGATTGTAGGTTAGCACTGCATACTGCTGTTTTCCTCACATTATCTAAAGATTATGAACAATCAGTTGCTCCACTGCCTTTTATGCACTACTGGGTCAGACCACTCTTTTTTATTTAATTTGTATTATAATTTATTCAGATTACATCCTGATTGTTATCCCCTCACTTGTATCCTCCCATTCCCACCTTCCCTCCCTCTTTCATCCTATTCCCCCCTAGACCTCTGACTGAAGGAGACTTCCTCCCCCACCTTATGACCTCAGCCTATGAGGTCTCTTCCAGAAAGCTTGCTTCCTCTTCCTCTGTGTGCTGCTGGGCCTCCCCACCATTCTTTAAAATCTCACTTACCTTTTCCATTTTCTCCTTGCTACACTAGTAGAATCCACATTTTCTTCCTCTTTGATGAGCATTGCATGCTGTAGCTGGCAGCTTTTAGCAAATAGTTTCTGTATGTGTGGTGGTATACATTTGGCCTTTTATCCTTTTCAAATTATCTGAATTTGGCAACTCCAAATCTTCACACTCCATCTGTTAGCTCGTCTTTCCCTCTTTTCCTTTGTTGTAGGAGCTGTTTATATAGACTTTGTTAAAAAAAAACTTGTCATACAACCATAGAACTATATGTTGGTACACAGTTTCTGTTTAGTCTGGTAGATGTCCATGGTTGTGGGGCAGGCTGTAGTGAAGGTCAGGAGTCTACCTGAGTGTACCCCTTGCCTTACCTTAGGGCCCTTCAGTGCTGTCAAGTGGCTAAAGCCACACACAGGTGTGACTGTGAATGGAGATGTTCATCCATGGGGTTTCAGGGTTTTCTATGTATTTTTTTTTAAAGTATAGTATTATAGATGCCCAGACATTTTAGAAGTGATTGACCTCTGATGGATTTAGGTGACCATTGTTTACTAAGTGCTGCTCACACCTAAAGAATTACAAAAGTGTGAGACTTGATTACTATGACTACTGCAAAGTACCTGTGTTCTCACACATTTCTAATGAGTAATGTCAGAGCAGTGTGACTTTGTTCCTGGTCAACACAGACTAAGCCATCAGGGTGCCAGCTCCACAGAAACATCCTTCTCACTTGTGAGGAGGCCTACAGCTGGGCCTTCCAGGGGTGGGAGGAGCTGAAGAGCCAGCAACCGTAGGGCCCACGGCTTGCTTCCCCTTTAGATTGTCTGAGCTAAGTAGAACTTGTCTGGGAAAATTTACAGAAGAACTAAAAATTCAGTACCATGAAAGTACTGTATGGCACTAGGTGTCAGACAGTGTTATAAATTAGGCCTACAGACTACGATGCTAGGCAAATGTTGATGTCTTCAGAAAACTGCACATGGCTCAAAAGTGAGACCAAATATGGAAAGACCAGTAATGGGTTGTGATTAAACAAAGGCCACACTAGCATTTTTGGAGGAACTGACTGTGTGTTTTTGTTGTTTGCAGGTTCAGATAACAATTATTTGATATCCTTATTTTCTTGTCATTAAGAGGATACAAATACTTTTCTTTCCCTTTTTTAAGGCCAAGAGTTCTTCCCCGCCTTGCACACTGTTGACACTGTATCTAGAAAATGCTTTAAGTGTTTCTTCCAGAGAGTAAGGAAAGGGGAGGAAGGGAGAAAGATGAATTTCAGTCAATTGAATTCTAGAATTTGTCCACAAAAGACCGTGTGTCACTCAAGTTAAAGCTATTGTTTTTTCCCCCTCTGAGTGTATTTAGTAAGCAAAATGACTTAGTTCTCATCCAGTAATTATTTTAAAAATGGATTTTTTAAAATTCAGAAGTATTAAAGGCATGTATCTAATTGTTATATTGTTTTCCAAAACTAGTCTGAGTCTGTCTTTATTAGCTGGAGGAGGTTTCACCCTCAAAAGCATGTTTTAGGATCCTGTGCCAGCCTGATCTCTTCCCAGGCCTGTTCAGGCTAGAATTATTTGGCAGAAAATGGCTTTTTAACAGGGTCTTGAACAGGAATGTCCCAGAAAATGTTCACCTCTAATTTCAAGTTGACATGTATGACAATTTACTAAATAGAGAGATGTGACAATCAAGTGACCATCAGCTGGTATAAATGTTTTTGGTCCCAGTAGTCACAAGACCTCAGGTATGCAAGAGTTAGACCGGCTGCCACCACGTGCCTGGTTATGGTGATAGCCTGATTCCAGTGCCCTAACGTAATGCAGAAGGAATCCAAGTTCACAGGAATGTACTGTAATTAGACACCTGTATTTAAAAGGTTGGTTTCTCTCTCAGCATAATTTAACCCTTTGAGACAAACTGTGTATATGAATGCATTACTTTCCTAGTCTATACTTAGTATTAGTTAATCTTTTTGTTCTTCACCATTTGAGAGGCACGTGTTTTTTTTTTTTTAACAGCTATTGAAGTACAGTTGATAAACAAAGAACAGCACATACTTCATGTGGACAGTTTAATGAGTTTGGATATGTGTAAATACCTGTGATGCCATAATCCCAATCACCCATAATCAAGGTAATCCCAGGCCTAGTGCCTCCCAAAGTTTGTGTCTCTTGCTCTTTTCCCACTCTGTCCCCTCCCTTCCTCCTCCATGCATATGCCTATTTTTTAAAGAACGTTTGACATTAAGCCTTCCTAATGGGAGACATTTTTTATTCACTTTTAAATTAATCATTGCTGAGTTAGTTAAATCCGTGATCTGGCTTGTGGTCTTTCAGATCCATAAATATGTTTGTGAGTGAAGTTGACTACATTCTTTAGTAGGCTGCTGGCACATGAATTAGAGACCCACTCATTCACATATTCATGAGTCCCTTAAAAATACTAAACCTAAAGCTATAATATACATGCAGAGGACCTGGTACAGATCTCTGTAGGCCCTGTGCTTGCTACTTTAGTCTCTGGGAGTTCATAGGAGCTTTGCTCAGTTAATTTAGAGGCCCTTGTTTTTCTGGTGTCTTCCATGCCCTCTGGCTCTTACATTTTTTCTGCCTCCTCTTCTTCCGGGTTCTTTGAGCTCTGAGGGGGAGGAATTGATAGAGACAGCCCATTTCTAGCCACGTGTTCCAAGATGTCTCATTCTGTGTGTAATGCTTGACTCTGTTTCTCCGCATTTGTTTCTATGTGCTGCAGGAGGAAGTTTCTCTGACGATGATTGAATAAGAAAGGCATTGATCTATGAGTACAGCAGAATGGCATTAGGGGTCATTTTTTCACCACGTCTTTTGTTTGTTTTTTTTAGACCAGGAGAATTTGGTTTTACCCTGGGTCTCTGGGCTATCTAGTCTCTGGTTCTTGATCGCTCAAGCAGTGTTGGGTTTGGGTTTCACCTCATGGAGTGGGCCTTAAGTCAAATCAGTCATTGATTGGTTAGTCCCACAACCTTTGTGCCACCATTGCCCTAGCATATTTTGCAGGCAGGACAGATTGTAGATCAAAGTTTCATGGATTGGTTTGGTGTTTACATTTCTCTTCTGGTAACCTATAGAATAACTTTGTGACATAGCCACTTGAACATGTAGGCATGAGCTCTACCTCTCCATGCTCAATGAGTTATGTGGGTATTTTCTTAAGCAGTGGGGACTTGCTGCTTGAGGGCAACCTATATTCTTGGCAAAAGCCTGGATTGTTTTGTATGGGGATTTTCATGGGACTGCTTTGGCCATCAACTCAGTTGCATGTAACCCAGTCCAAATACTGAAAACTTCCTTTGATGACAAGAGATGGTCTCCCCTATCAATTGAAGACTCAATTCAGATATTTTATGTTCCTTGATATATTTTAGAAAGTTTCCACTGCACTAGGTTTCCATACCACCTCTCAAATGCTCCTCATTCTAAATGTTTCTGTCCCCATTTTCTTTCTCTCAACTCCATCTCCCCTTTCCTCCTCACCTGATCCTCCTATTCCTGCCCTCCCTGCCCCTCAGACAACCCATAGAATATATTCTGTTTCCCCATCCCTGAGAGACCCATATGCCCCCCCCCCAAGTCCTTTCCTCCATACTTAACCTTTCAGGGTCTACAGATTGTAGCTAAGATGGACTAAGATTTATAAATAAACATGTGTTTGACCTTGGAATTAGAAATAACCAAACTAAACCCTTGCTTCACTCTGTTAGCTTTATCTATAAAAGGTGATTTAGGAATAGTTGGAGAGTGCTCTAAGATATGTATTTGTATGCTCCATAAATGCTTTATGCTTAAAATAAAGGGTAGGAGGAGCCTGCCAAACCAGAGTAAATGTTCCCCCCTCATTTCATTATAAAAAGAGGATGCTAAAATACACCTAATAGATAAGGTTAGTTTATCACTATTAAAAGGGGGGAGCAGTCAAAGAAAAGCCTACATCCTTTGTCACTCCCACTCCTGTCTTCTTGCAAAGAGCCAAGAACAATGTGACTTCCAGAGAGCTGCTTGTGTTTCCTTACCACAAACAGTTTTGTAATGAGCCAGCTTTCTTTGCAGTGTGCATATATTTGTTTATCACTGTATGGTCCAGCTGCATGTCCATTGAACTTATACTGTTTGAAAGTTGTAAGCTTTTGAGAGCTTTCTCCCTGATGATAATCCTCCTAAATTTTTCTAAATGAATGCTGCTGCAGAATTTTAAATCATAAGAAGGCAAAATTCTAAGGTGTGTGTGTGTGTGTGTGTGCTTGAAACAAAGTCATAGTGAATTGAAATTTAAAAAATGATTCTAAATGTAGAAAAAAGTGATTGCTCATGGTGGCCCAATACTGAGTTTTATTTCAAATCACTGGACGTTACCTTGCCTTGATGCTTTTGACACTTGCCTTTTGGACTCCCCTGCTGTCTTTTCTCTCCCCCAAGTATGTGTATGCTTCTTGCAAGCTGCATGAACATCAGGCCTTCAGTCACACATTCCTCAACTACCTTGAAAACAATTCCATTACTTTCAATTATTTATTATGCTTATGAAATGACTGCATGCCTGCTGGATTATTTTCTTGTTTTTCCCTAACCTCCTTGTCATCTCTGATTCTCAGTTCCAAAAGTCAGGGGACTTTGCTCAGGGTTGTACTCCAAGCCTGGATTAAAATACATAAAAGTGTGGCAGTAATTATTTTTAACTATTTCTAGGATAATTGAGTGACTGGATCAACAAGGAGTTTACCTAGCTAGTGATTTAGACCTGTATTATTTTATAGGGGGAAGCTTAGAACTGACGAGGTGTTACTTTGAATAGGAACTTTCTGTGTTTTAGACATTTAGCAGGTAAATCTAGAGATAGTTAGGATATATTCACAACCCATGAAAAATATGTGACCGAAAACTTAGTATTGTTTCATTAATGTCTATAATTGACATCTTTTCTTTTCCTTCCAGAGTCTCTCCTCAGAAGGCCATGAATTGTCTAGCTCTCAGAAGGACTAGGGTGCTCTCAGTGGCTCAGTAGCCAGTGTAGATCCTGTCTTTGGTAATCAGCAGCTACATCTGGCTACTGGGTCTCTGGTGGCATCATCTAGCTTCAGTCATGGTACCCAGAGCAAGGTCATTGTGAAACAATAGCTTTGCCTGGAGCAACACACACATGCATGGGCATGCACACACACACAGGTTTCAGAATCTGATCTTCCATTATTCATTGGCTGGTGGAAGTTAGCCAGAGTTCATTAATGATGTGGTCTCTGTGTTTAACACTATAAAGGATATTTGATCCATTGACTAGTTTTCCTCCTTGTCCTCCTCTTTCCCCAATGAAAATATCATTTGCTCTCCAGTTTAATGTCTGTCTATGTTATCAGCTACCTAACTTGATACCCGTTCATGTACCTATCTGTACTTCCACACATCTCTTGGCCTTTAAAGGCTGTTTTAAAAAATAGGATGATGAATGAAAGCTAATAGAATTATTTGAGGAAATTTCACCTATAGGTAAGCAACGGCAGTTGTGACTTCAGTTTTCTTTTCTCTATGATAACTAAGACACATACCAGCTTTGACACGTTAATCTGGGTGGATGATTTGCAGGCTGGACATCCAGGTCTGAGGCATGAACCTGGCATACAATGTAGATTTCTGTGTTTGTTAGGCAACAGCTACATTGTCTGCTGGGTTTCAGGCTACCTGGAAGCATTTCTCCATTGGCCGTCTTATCAGTGCTTTATCTCTAATATTTCTGAGTCACTTTTCTAGGAACCATAAATGAGTGTAACTTACCTCATTGGAAAGAAGAAAGGAAAAGAGCTCCATGAAGCTGATCACCTTAGCAATTAATGGTTTCATTGTGATGTCATGGTTTCACCCAAAACGGTCTCACATGCCAGTCTTTTCAAATGAAGAAACCAAAAATATGATGGAATGTCATCCTTCCTCTTCTTGCCTCAACTTTCAAAGATGCATCACACTGTGATGAAATGCTTCTATTTGTTGTTGCTTGCAGGAAGTAAAGTCCCTTACCGCACTGCCCCCTGTCTCACCATTCCTCCTCCCTTTTACTTCTCTTCCACCTTCTGCTCTCCCTCCATCATTGTCCCAAAATTTGAATGAAGGACTCTCCAGTCTCAATTAAATCTGAACCTTTTATTATGTTCTGTCATTTCACTATACCATTTGTTCTCTGACAGCATACCCAAGTATTTAATGGACAGTCTACTACTGCTGGCCATTGTTCATGAAAGCACAGGAGCAGCTTTGTGATACAATGACAAGACGCTTATAAAAAGCTCAAGAATGATAAGAAGAGGAAGAAGAGAACAGAAATTGCTTCTAAGAAACAAAAGTTTTATAATGTTGCTTGTCTACTCTTTAAAAATAAATTTAAAAGTAGAGATACTTTTAGAAAGTAGCATTTCATGCTAAAATTCTCAGTGGAATAATAGAAATTTTAAAGGAGAATGTTTTAATTGTTAGTTATATAAACTTGAGGCTTTTAATAAAAAAATATGTATTTTACATTAATGTGACTTAAAGCACAAAATGAATACAAGTGATGCAAAGATCAGTGTCTGTATGTAATTAATAAATTAATAGCCAATGATGGTAATCATTGTATTTTTGTTACCTCATGCTGAATTCAATGAAAATAAAGCAAATGACTTAGAGTTTTTGGAAGATTATACTTTCTGTTCTTTATGAGTTTTGGTTTCCTACCTACCAGTTAATTCCATTCCCTACTTTGTGCCCTAGCCACTGGTCTTATAAAAAAAGGTCTTATAGTTCAGGTATTTGATAATCTTTGAAAGTGTGGTAGATGGCTCTGTACAGAATGGGTGCCTTTAGTTAAACTCATAGTTCTTCCTTCCATCTCCGCACCCATGAAGTTTTTTGAATTGCTTTACATATCACTAAACAAAGTGTTGACTGACGGCAGAGCCAGCTATAAAGAGTTTCATACCCAAGATTTCAATTCCTTCTCCAAAGTGACACAGCAATACTGAATGGATCTCCAAAGCATGGTCAAATATAGTGACATAACAGGAAATACATATACAGACTTCGTGTATAGTCCCCATGGCCCTTGTATTTTACTGGGTAGGATATAGGAGCATCTTTTGTTGCAGTATTTGGTCTATTCATGACACAAAAACATAAGAGTCAATCCTTTATATGCTAATGAATGGATGGTGATGAGGGTGGTTAGCTGTCAGAAGGTGGCTAGATGTCAACACCACCAAAATATGGTTAGTGCGTTGAAGCCTCATGCCCCTGTTCTTCAGACTGAGTAGGTGACTTTATTTTCCATATTTGTAATATGGGGTGTGCAACCCAGGTGTGCTTCCAAAGTACATTGAGCCATTATTATAATCCCCACTAGTACAGTAATCCATTTGTGCAACTGTAACAAAATATCGATGACCTGACAACCCTTGAACAAAAATTATTTTCTAACAACTCTGGAGGATAAGTCCAATTGACACTCATTGTCTGACAACCACCTACTTGGTGTTTATTTATGTGATAAAAGGGAAAAAGAGTTGAGCACTGTTTTCATATAAAGAAACCTATCCATCAAGACCTAATCATGTCTATAAGCATGGAATGCTTGTGACATAGTCAACATTCTGAATACCCTACCTAAGTATTTCACAGTGAAATTCAACACAAATATAAAAGTTACATATTTACTCTTCTCCTGTTTCCCTTCCCTATTCATGTCATTTTCACTTGTGAAATATACTTAATTTAACCCCAGGAACCCCTTGAAATCTTTTTCCAGCAAATCTAATCTCTTGTTGAAAGCTTTACTACTGTTACACTTCTTATCACAAGTTTCAACATGAATGGAGGTGGGGTACATTTAGATAACAGCAATCATTAGTGCCTGGTTAATCGTGAACATAATGGAACATCCTCCAACTATGAGGTTCAGAAAGCATCTAGGTTAGTACATAGATGGGATGTTAAGCATGTGACCTAGGGCAGGAAGCCAAGTGTCTTCCAAGACATCTTAGCACATCCATGATTTTGGCTGCACTGTTCCTCACTTTGATCCCTTAAGACAAATGAATAATAGTGAGTAAACTTCCCTGGGTTCTGTGAGCTATATAAAAACTCCCACACTTGAGGGATTGAGGGAACTCTTGATACATGGCTAGACATGCAAGTGTAAATTTCAACAATCAATTGACATTTGAAGTAGGAATTCTGAGATTAAGCTCTTCTATTATATGATTATAGCTTCAAGTAGAAGGTATCAAAATTGACCAGCTGGTGTTATGAAACTCCTAGACATTTGGTACATTTAGCATAATGATGTGAGTGAAAATAGGATTGAAGGGTACATATGATTAGGGACTCACTTTTCTCCAACTTTCCCCCCTTATCTCTCTAAGATCCCTGGAAAAATAGACCAGTATTTATTGGTCCTGTCTAGAATTGGGAAGGGGAGGAACCTGGAAATAGATACATCTATGTATAACTATAAAATGTATTAAAAAATATAATTATGACATAGTTTGAAAATGCTAGCGGGAACTTAAAATGGTACACTTTTGTCAAAGTGATTCTTTAAAATAATGAGTTAAAATAATTAATGGGACCTCATGAGGCTGAGAAGCTTCTGTAAGGCAGGAGACACTGTCAGTAGAACAAAGTGACAGCCTACAGACTGGGAAAAGATCTTCACCAACCCTTCATCTGACAAAGGTTTAATATCCAAAATATATAAAGAACTCAAGAAATTAAACACCACAAAACCAAACAACCTAATTGTGAAATGGGGCTCAGAACCAAACAGAGATTTCTCTACAGAGGAATATCAAATGGCTGAGAAACACTTAAAGAAATGCGCCTCCTCGTTAGTCATCAGAGAAATGCAAATCAAAACGACACTGAGATTCCATCTTACACCCATCAGAATGGCTAAGATCAAAAACTCAAGTGACACCACATGTTGGCGAGGATGTGGAGAGAGAGGAACACTCCTTCATTGCTGGTGGGAATGCAAACTAGTACAGCCACTTTGGAAAGCTATCTGGCGCTTTCTCAGAAAAATGGGAATAGGGCTTCCTCAAGACCCAGCTATCCCACTCCTTGGAATATACCCAGAAAATGCCCTAACACACAACAGGGACATATGCTCAACCATGTTCATAGCTACTTTATACATAATAGCCAGAACATGGAAACAGCCTAAGTATCCCTCAGTAGAAGAAT
Organism: Acomys minous; assembly: GCF_964271855.1. NCBI lineage: Eukaryota > Metazoa > Chordata > Mammalia > Rodentia > Muridae > Acomys > Acomys minous. The sequence continues at coordinate 116,795,251 of NC_140488.1, read as the reverse complement.
GAACTAAGAAACTGTGGTACATTTACACTATGGAATACTACTCAGCTATTAAAAACAAGGAATTCCCGAAATTTGTGGACAAATGGATTGACCTAGAAATTATCATAATGAGTGAGTTCACCCAGAAGCAAAAAGAGACAAATGGTATATACTCACTTATATCAAAACATTAGTCCAAAGGATACGTCCCATGAAAAACTTTACTTACCAGGAAAGTGGGTCAGAGGAGAGGACATCCTATTGAGACTTTAGGTGAGAGTAGCATGGAAGAATGGGGAAATAGTAGGACCCACAGGGTCCTGGAAACCTACAAGAAGAACTTTATGATAGGCAGATCTGGGTCCTGGGGTCCTCCTCAAACTAAGGCACCAGCCAAGGAGAATATAGGCAGTAAACTTCGAACCCCTACTAAGACCTAGCCGACGAACATGATATTCTCCACCGTTGAGTGGAGAGTGGGATCTGACTCTCACACGAGCTCTGGTGCCCCTTTTCTGACCACGTCCCCTGGATGGGGAGGCCTGGCGGCATTCAGAGGAAGGATAGCAAGTTACCAAGAAGAGACTCGATACTCTAAGAGCATATATAGGGGGAGGAGGTCTCCCTCAATCACAGACATAGGGAAGGGGAGAAGGGGGGAAGTGGGAGGGAGGGAGGAATAGGAGGAAACAGGGGAAGGGCTAACAATTGAGATGTAATATGAATAAATTAAAAAAGAAATGTATGATATAAAAAAAAGAAAATAATGAGTTAAGGATTCACCACTTATGGGTATATGCCCAAACGAATTGAAAGCAAAGTCAAACACATGTAAGCATATTAACAGTATTGTTAGTATTTACTATAGCTAAGTGATGGAAACAACCACAGTGCCCATCAACTGAAATATTATTTAGCCATAAAAGAAAGTATAAACTGTGTCTCATAAGGATAGTGGTGGAGACAAGAGGATGAGGAGTTCAAGACCAGCCTGGGCTATGTGGGACCCCTACCTCAGAAAACAAAAAGAACAAAAAATTGGACTACAATATAAGTGAATTTCAAAAAGCCACATACTATACAATTTTGTTGACGAAATGACCTTAACAGGCAACTCTTAGGGACATAAGTTTTGTCAGGAGCTGAGGCTAGAAGGGAGTGAGGGAATACCTGGTCTTGGGAATAGAGCTACTTCTTGTAGTGATGAAAATGCTGTGGAGTGTTCTAGCGATGGCTGGAAAGCTTGGTGAGTATCCTAACATTTACCCTTTATCTCTGTTTGTTTTGAGATAGTCTTGCCATGTGTCTCAAGCTTGTCTGGAACTTGACATCCCTTCAGCCTCAGTGCACTGTATTAGATCTCTCTCGTCCTGTTTCTTATCGTTTTACAAACTAAGCACAGTCTTTTGTGTTTATTCATGTTGCTTCAAATTCTGTGTTGGACACCATAGTAAGCTACTACCACATTCTACTCATGCCATTTCCAGTGATGGAGACTAAACCTCATTTCGTGTATCACAAACAGTGTTACAGTGAACATTCAAACATACGTCTGTTTATGGCTCTGTGTAGTAAATGGTTTGGAGCTAATATACTAAAGGATGAATTTGTTCTCCCTATTGTGACCTCATCATTCTGTATTCCAAACATAGTGAACTTCCAGTGATTGATACACAATCATGCTTTTTAAAACAACGTTTATGGATATTCCCAAGTAACTGCCATCTGAATTCTATAATTAAGACCGTTAGTGAAGTTTCTGGAAGTAGATAGAGTTACATAATCTTTTTATTGGACTTATTTTTTCTGCAAAACATTTGTGAACGGGGCATAATGTTGGAGGTCTGTCATCTTAGCTACTTGAGAAGGTGAGGCAGGAAGATTGCAAGTTGAAGACCATTCTGGGAACCTTAATGAGACACTGTACCAAAAATAAAAGTAAGGGCTACTAATTTAGCTCAGTTGGTAAAGTACTTGTCTAGCATGTACAAAGCTATGGCTTCTGCCCCTAGGACTGTATAAAATCAGGCATGGCAGCCCCCTATTGTAATCCCAGCACTAAAGAAATTGAGACAAGAGAACCAGAAGTTGAAGGTCTGATGCTATGCAGACCTCTGTGGTAGAAAAGTGAATAAATCTTACCCAGCTGTGAAATATGTAAGTTGCCATAACAACCTAACAGACAAGAAGTAGATACTCGTATAGTAGTAAGCATGGTTGTTATGGGGGATCATAAACTGCTTTTTGTTAGGATTTGAGGCCCACTCCCCAAAACCTCTCAGAACTATGTCTTTAAACTTGGTCAAGTGCCCATAGCTTGGGAATTCATTGGCCCTTGGGTGGAATCTACTACCATTGTTTCTGGCTAAAGTGTAGAAAATAAGTGATGCTGGAGAGTTTGGTCCTGAAAAGATATCTGTATCTCCTCCACCAAGGACCAAGAACCATATCAGAAGAAAGCTTGGGAAAAAATGTAAGAGCCAAAGGATTGAGGAAATGTACATCAAAAATTGTATTCTAGACATGGCATAGGTATTGCACTCGTGAACTCTTTGCAGATGGAATAGGCTCTTCCAAATTTTATCATGCATGGGGAAGGTCCCAAGAATCCTCACCCCTCCCTGAGAGAGTACTGATACTTAGTGGTTGTTCAGGGAGGGACATCATTTTAGTTAGTCATGTAGGCACAGATTAGTTGCCTGTGCCCCACTAAATAACCTCAGGCAAGCAACTCTAATTAAGTCAATGGATCACACAAAAAAGAAGATATGTAAGTAGTAGGAGGAATTGTTAAGAAGAAAAATTTCAGTGAAAAAGGCAGGGAGAACAGAGTCCATGTCAGAGAATGCCCCCCTTGCTCCCCTTACTAGAGGACCAGCATGAAGCCTGAGCTGCTCATTGGCTACATATAAGGAAGCCTAGGTCCAGACCATACATGGTCCTTCGGTGATGCTTCAATCTCAGTAAGCCCCTCTGTGTCCTAGTTATTTGGTTCTGTTGGTAGCTTTTCTATCACTTCCCCTTCATAGGACTGCCTTCCCAGGCCACAGGGAAAGAGAATTTGGTCAGTCTCAAATGCATCCTGATGAGCTGGAGTGGATTGGAAATGGGGCTCCCCTTTTCTGAGGAATAGGGGAGGAGGGAGAGAGGAGGGGGTAGAGAGTGGGAGGGTGGGACTGGTAGGTGAGGAGGGCTAGGGCTATGACCAGGATGTGAAGAGAATAAATATGTTATTTAGTCAGAAAAAGAAAAAGACAGAGGGATAAGAGAAGAGAATTGAGGGGTGTAAACAACTAAAATTCATTATATACATGAATGCAACTGTCAATAAATATGAGAAGAAAAATTAAATTAATGATCATCCTTGATTATCAATGATCAGCATAAATTTCATGAGACTCTGTTAGAAACAAACAAGCAGCAAATGAAAAGAGGTGGGGGAAGAGAGAGAAAAAACTAAGGAAGGGTTGTGGGTATAAATCAGTGTTAAAGCATGTGCTTAGCATACTCAAGGCAGTAAGCACAATACCCAAGTATCATAAAAGTAGTTTAATTTCAAAGCATCTGTGAGGTTTAGTCATACTGTGTGTAGGCATAGATTCTTCATTTTTCATGGCTATATTTTAATCCAAAGCACTAAACCTTCTACTTAGTTTTTGGCAGTCCTGGGGATGGAATGCCTCACACACACTAGGTAATTATCTGCCACTGAGCTACAACCACAACCCTGTGCTAGTAAGCTCATGTTTTCAATTGTGTGCTTTTTTTTGGAGTAATCTAAACACAAATATGATTTCAGTTGAAACTTGATGGCACATATGAGCTCTTTGTGTTGTATTATATACCTGGAGGCAGAATTGTTAGGTTATAGGCTATGGAGAAATCTGCCTCAGTTGTAATTCCAAATAGTCTTGCACGATGAGTTTTGTTTCACACTCCCACAGGCTCTGCATGGGAATTCTTATTGCTCCACATCTTCATCAGTAATTAATATTGCAAATATTTTTAATTTTAGCCATTTTGCTAGTGTAGTGGCCTTTCATAGTATTTTTAATTTGAGTTCTTTTAATATGTGTATGGGCATTTAAATATCCACTTTAATAAGTTATTTGTTCAACTGTTACTCAATTTTTATATTGGGTAGAGATGTTACATAGGCATTCTTCATAAATTCTCTGGATATAAGCCTTTTGTTATTTTACTTCAAATATCTTTATGAATTCTTTTTTTATTCTGCAATGGTTTCAACTGCAAGACATTTTTAATTTAAATGTAATCCAATCTATCAATCATTTAATAATAAACACTAACTTAGCATGTGTCCTAAAAAATATTTCCCTACTTCAAAAGTTTTGTTATGTTTAAATATAGAATGTTCCTGGGACTGAATATTTTTAATTGGATGTTAAACACAAAATTTAGTGTTTAATGTTGAAATTTAATTCAACAGTTTACTATTGTTGAAAAGATTTTACCCCCTCCCCCCCCCAAAAAAAAGAAAGAAACAATTTTACCCATTGCTCTGCAGTACAACTTTCATAATGAATCTAATGCTTCTGGCTGTTTATTTCTGTGATACCTGTTCTATCTTCCTAGTCTATATTTGGACTTTTTGTGTAAATACCACATTGCATTTATTACCAGAACAACAGAAGTTTTTAGAACAACCACAATCAATGTTTTCTGGCATTGTTTTAGCTATTCTAGGCTTTTTTGCACCTACGCTACAAGTTTTAGACTCGATTGTCAATTTTGATGGGAAATTAGGAATTTAATCAGAATTTCAATAATTTATTTGAGGAAAATTGGTACTCAGATTTTTTTCTCTTTTATTAATTTATTCTTGTTACATCTCAATGGTTATCCCATCCCTTGTATCCTCCCATTCTTCCCTCCCTCCCAATTTCCCCTTATTCCCCTCCCCTATGACTGTTCCTGAGGGGGATTACCTCTCCCTGTATATGTTCATAGGGTATCAAGTCTCTTCTTGGTAACCTGCTGTCCTTCCTCTGAGTGCCACCAGGTCTCCCCGTCCAGGGGACATGGTCAAAGGTGAGGCACTAGAGTATGTGAGAAAGTCATATCCCACTCTCCACTCTACTGTGGGGAGTGTTCTGTCCATTGGCTAGATCTGGGTAGGGGCTTAAGGTTTACCGCCTGTATTGTCCTTAGCTGGTGCCTTAGTTTGAGCGGGACCCCTGGGCCCAAATCTGCCTATCATACATAATGTTCTACTTGTAGGCTTCTAGGACCCAGATTTTATTGGACCCCTGATGCGCTATTATTGGGATCTCTCTACTAGTGCAGTCTTTAATTTCTTTCTTTTTTCCCCCAGTTTTCTGTGTAGAGCTTTTGTATCTCATTCATTAGATTAACTTTTAGGTATTTGATCTTTTGTGATGCTACTGTAAATGGCATATATAAAAAAATTGCACTTGTAATGCCTTTTTCCTGGCTTATAAAAATAATGGGATGGGAGTAAAATTTGCATCAATGTTGATAAATTTACTTGTAAAATAAACTAGATCATTTCTACAAACACAAATATTTCTTCAGTTCTAATCATTTTTATTTTCGCTCCTAATGGCACTGACTTGGGCATATAGTACCATATTAAACAGAAGAGTGAGTGGAAGATATCTGCATCAGTCTGCAAAGGGTAGCCTTCAACAATTCACCAGTGTGATGTTTACTCTACGTTTTTTGTAAAACAGAATTTTCAGTGCAGCTTACCTGTTTTCTGAGGCTGATAATTTTTACTATGAATCAATAGTTAATTTTATCTAAATCTTTTTCTGCATTACTGAAATAATTTGGTTTGGGCTCCTTTGTTTTGTTAATATAGTGAATTATATTGAACTTAAAGAGAATCAACTTTATTGAGGTATAATTTGCCTATATTAAAGTATAGCCATTTAAAGTACATGATTTGAAAGGGTTTGATCAATAGTTACCACAATCAAGAGACCAAGTTCTTTATCGTTCTGGAAATCTCCTTATTCTCTGTTTCAGTCTGTTCCCCTTCTCCACCTCCTTACACACTTACAGGACATACTGGCCTGTGTTCTATGCCTTCTAGCAGTTTATGTAATTGAGGTTTTACCATATGTAAGATATTTTGAATTAAGCTCCACTGACTTGCCATATTATTTTGAGATTCATTCATGTAGCTTGTGTCTGCAGTTTATTCATTCTTCTTGCTGTCTAGGACTGTGTGTATGGGTCTACCACAATTGATTCCTTTATTGCCATTCCAGGAGAAATTTTGGTTGTTTTAAGGTTTGATTATTATGAAGATTTCAAGAACATTCACTATCTTTGGATATTTATTTCCTTTTCTCCGGGGAAAGTGTCTGTGTGTCATAATTAGGTAGCTTCTCTTGAATTTTATAAGAAACTGCTAAATGGTTTTTCAGAGTGACTAGTCCACTTTATGTTCTCATCTACACTTTATGAGCAATTTGTCTGTTTGAGTTTGGGTATTGGTATCATTTAGGCCTTAGTTGCACTAGTAGTTATGGGTAGTTTTTAACTACGACTTAAACAATTATTTTTATTTTATGTGTGTAGGTATTTGCCTGCATGTATGTCTATGCACCATGTCTGCTTTATGCCCACAGTGACCAGAGAGGGTATTAGATCCTCTGGAATAGTAGTTATTTATGGTTGTTGGCAACCATATGGATTCTGGGTCTTAGGCTTGGGTCCTCTGTAAGAGAGAAAAAAAACCAAACAAATAAACAAATAAAAAGCAAAACAAAAAACACCCAAAACAGAACAACAACAAAACCACTATTAACAACTGAGCCTTCTTTTTAGCCATTCGCTGTGATTTTAAGATACTTTACTATAACAGTTCAAGTTACCAATTTTCTATTGTCTGTCTATCTATCTATCTATCTATCTATCTATCTATCTATCGTTCATGCATGCACACACACATATATTATTATAGTCTTTATATCTTTTTCCAATTTTTAATTAAATTGTTCTTCTTCTCGTTGCATTCTTCAGGAGCTGGAGATACAGCATGCATGGAAACCTGGGTTCCATCTTTAGTACCACAGACTTGTACATACTTGTGATTATAGTACTTAGGGAACTATGGCAAAAGTTGTGTAGCCTGAGCTACATAGCAATACTCTACTTCAAAACAAAAGGAAAACTCCAAAACTCAAGATCTAGAAATTCTGCTCGGAAACATCTGTGTGACATGAACGAAGCTTTGAGTTCAATTACTAATACTGCAGAAGAAAAAACTATATATACATATGTGTGTGTGTTTACATGTTTTGAATACAGATATTTGAATTTTGGCATGTATTTTCCTCTGTTGCTTCTACTTTATCTTTTCTTTTCCTTCTATCATTTTTTGAAATTTTATGTATGGTCTTACTTTGTAGCCCAGGGTGACTCAAACCCATAGCCCTTCGGCCTCAGCTTTCCATCTATTTTTTTTTTCTTTTTCTTAACAATATTCAAAGGAAAGACATTAGAAATTTTTACCAGATTATGCCTTAGATGTATTTTCAAGTTATGTTTTGAATTACCAGATAGTAACTGAATATATTTGTAGGTTACAATGTGGAACGATCATATCCAGATAATTAGCAAATTAATTGTTTTGCATATTTATCTTTTTACTGTAAAAAATATCTAAAATTCACTTTTATTTTTTATACATTTATTTTATTACACATGTATAAAACAAACTACATACAGCAGGGAGAACCATGTGACAATCATGAGAATAATGAGTTCTATACATGTTACATTCATAGTGAACTGGCCATCTGCATTCGTCCAGTTTGTAGTAAGTGTCTTTCTTGTCTTGTTGGGTCTAAATTTCTGAAGGAAATTCAATATCTATCCTATCTCAACTCTAATAGCTTAACTTCTTTATCTTGATCTAAAATAATATTGTCCCTTAACCAGCTAAACTTGATTATAAAACTATACGATCTTGTCTTCAATAGCCCTCAGAGACTTGAGAAGGAATAAAACTTAAATTCCTGAGGGAACCAGCAATGTGGGTTAGCAGCTTCCAAAATGTACAAATTGACTTAAGACAGTTTACTGCCTGACCAGTCCCCCAATACACTTTATAACGTTGGAGCCTCATCTTCAGCTTTCTGGCCTAATATCTCTGCCAGACTTGTTTGCAGGGCAGGAACTATTGAGGACTTGCTTACCCTGACTTGGCAGAATGCGGCCGTCGACTCTGCCTGTATGGAAGTTGCCCATTTTCAGGTAGATTCTGTCAGTGGTAGGAATGACATGTATAGAGGAATGAGAAATTGGCCAGTGGCTTGTTTGCCACCTTTGAAGCCATCTCCATAAGGAGGATCTTTGATGTTCATCATCTTTTATGAGGTCGGCTGGATGCTGTCAGGTAAAATTCACTTTTAGTGTTTTTTGAACACATGTTATTTTATTGTATCCAATATTCTGGACAACTGATTTGTATCCTTAGATCAAGACCTCTGCTTTTCACATCCTGTTGTTCACATATGAATGGAGCTGTACTTGTATTTTCACTTGTACAATATCCTCCTAGTACATTTCTGTTGTTAAAAGAAACAGTCCCCTTTAAAGGGTGGCTAATATTCTATCACATACACATACCACATTTTCTTTATAGGTCCACTTCTTTCTTTTAAGATGATATTTTAAATTATTTTATTATGCTTATTTTAAACATATACATTTATATTATTACACATGAATAAGATAAACTACATACAGCAGGAAGAACCATGAGACAACCATGAGTTATATGAATGTTACATTCATAGTGATTTGGATTTTGTATTTGTCAAGCTTGAAGTAAACATCTTTCCTACCTTGTTGGATCTAAATTTCTGAATGGAAGTTAATATCTATCATGCTTCATCTCTATTAACTTACATCATCTATCTTGATCTGAAAAGGTCTTAGCCCCTAACCAATTAAACTTGATTGTAAGACTAAATGATCTGGTCTTCCTTCAACCCCCATCAGAGACTTAAGAAGGAATAAAATTTAAATGCCTGAGTGAACCAGAAGTGCAGGTTTGCAGCTTCCAAAATGAAAAAAGTGACTGAGACAGTTTACTGCCTGAACAGTCACACAACACTCTCTGTAACACTGGAGCATCATCTTCAGCCTTCTGGCCCAGGATATCTGACAGACATATTTGCCAGGCAGGAACTATTGAGGACTTGCTTACCCTGTGTTGGCAGAGTTTCTGCCTGCATCTAAGCTTGCCCATTTTTAGGCAGAATTCTGTCTGTGGCAGTAACGAGAACATTTTTACCCAGTGTCGGCTTTGCCACATTTGACGCCAACTCCATAAGGAGGTTCTTTGATGTTGATTATCTTCTTTGAGGTAGGCTGGGTGTTCCCAGGAGTTAACTTGTCTTGTCAAAGAATATTTAGGATAATGAGAACATCTTTAAATGCCATATTCTGCAGGTCTCTGAGGATTTTGAAGACCTTTTAAACTATTTTACCTTATGTATCTATAGAATCATATCTGTTAGACCTAGGATATATATTCATGTGATAAATCAGACTAGTATTTGACATGACCATGATTTGCATCAATATATAAAATTCTATAGCAATGACTTAGAGATAACTTTCTTTGTGAGTAACAATTAAGACCTTGAGTTAAGAAATACATTCAATTATCTACCTTTTGTTCTACCTTCCCTCTATATTTCTATACCCCCCTTTCTCTCTTTTCAGCTCCTACCTCCTTGCCTATGAGACAAAGATAAAGGAAAAAAGTCCATGCTAGTTTTCTTTCTGTGTAAGACCAATAATAACTTGTAACCACCTCCCGATGAAAATAAGCATCTGTAGACCAAGAGAGCAATCAGAAACCTACCCAACCCCCCTTAGAGGAAATGGGACATCATTCTCTTAAGTTTTTTTCAGGCTGATTTGGGGCAAATTATGCCTTGGAAGGGGCCCCCAAAATGGGAAAAATGGTTAAGCAAGCCAAGGATTGCATTTGTGGCCCAGTTTCTAAATGTTGAGAGATTCCAGGCTTAATAGGAGTCCTGTGTGGGACAGATTGAAATGCTGGACCAATTGGGATCAGAAGCTTTCTACAACGCTGTCCTGGAAGCTGTCTAATTCTGATGGGCAACAGCAACTGAGGCATCAGAGGCTGGAACATGGAGGATGCAGGATGTCAGCATCTAGCATGCTGAGAGGAATGAATCCTGCCAGGTCTGATCCAGCTTCAGTGTCTGGTTCTTTTGTTCTGAAGACATCATTTCTTACAAGCACTATACAATTCTAACATTATAATTGTATGATGTGTGTGGGATGTACAGAGCAATTAAGGCTGACTCTCTGCTTACTGTATGAGCAGAAGTAAGACATCTGCAAATCTTCCTTCACGCCATACTAAGAATGGCCTCTAGTATTAAATAGCAGAGAATCTGTGACCAATAATCTTTTAAGATTATAGTATTTTGGCCGGATCCAAGATGGCGGTGAGCAGTGTGGACCGTGTTTGAAAGCTCCAGCGAACAATTCAGGGAATTGCACAGATTTCTGAGCCAGGAACACCAAGGTCCCCACATCACGGCAGCAGAAGTGCTCCACGGTTCGGAGGGACCAGGGTGCGGAGGACCTGCCTGCCCCTGCACACGGGAGGAGCGAGGACTTTCTCGGATCAGAGCGGCGGCAGTGGGGACAGCAGTGCCATCAGGGGCTCTGGCAGCGCCAGCGGCTCCAGCGGCGCCAGCGGCGGTGGCTGAGGTTTGCAGCTCAGAGCCTTACAGTGGAGGCAATTAGTGTGGTGGACGGTGGGAGTTGCTGTGGGAGAGGGGACTCTGGACAGGATTTGGGTCGCGTGGTGCCTTGAGACCCAGGCTGGACTCAGCGGACGGTTCGGCCCGGAGTCCTGGGTTTGCTCAGTGAGCTGTGCTGTGGAGAGGCTGGCTCGGCTCCACGGGCAATTCTGCCCAAGGCGCAGCTCCCCTGCTGTGATGCAGGCTGGGCGGAGTGCCCGCTTCCACCCTGGGCTCCGGCTCAGCGCAGACGCAGTTTTCCTGCTGTGACATGAGCTGGGCGGAGCGCTCAGTTATACTCTGGGTGCTTGCCCAGCGCAGACGCAGTTTTCCTGCTGTGACATGAGCTGGGCGGAGCGCTCAGTTATACTCTGGGTGATTGCCCAGCGCAGATGCAGTTTTCCTGCTGTGACGTGAGCAGGGCGGAGCGCTCATTTATACTCTGGGTGCTTGCTCAGCACAGACGCAGTTTTCTTGCTGTGATGCGAGCGGGGCGGAGCGCTCAGTTATACTCTGGGTGCTTGCCCAGCGCAGCCTTGGTTTCCCTGCTGCGACGCAAGTTGGGCGGAGCGCTCGCTTCTACCCTGGGTGCTTGCTCAGCGCGGTCTCAGTTTCCCTGCTGTGATGAAAGCCTGGCGAAGTGCTCACTTCTACCCTAGGTGCTTGCTCAGCGCTGCCGCAGTTTTCCTGCTGTGACGCAGGCTAGGCAGAGTGCTCAGTTATACCCTGGGTGCTTGCTCAGCGCAGCCTTGGTTTTCCTGCTGTGACACAAGCTGGGCGGAGCGCTCACTTCCACCAGGTGCTTGCTCAGTGCAGTCACAGTTCTCCTGCTGTGGCAGACGGTTCAGGCCCTGAGAAACTAGCTGAGCCCGACGCGTGGCTCAGGCCCAGTATCCCTGGCTGGACTTGGCAGGGGACCCAAAAGATTGTGGATACCTTGGCCTGACCCAACGATCATTCAGAGACCCAGAACAATTGCAGGACCCACAGCAAAGGGGAGCTGAGGATCTCTGGCGGTGAGAGCCCAAAACTACAGGGATAACCTCCTGCCATCCACACCAGTGAAGTATCAGGGCTTCCAGCCTACGGAAATCGTGAGAAAACAAGTGAATCTACCATCAGACTCCCTCCACTCAACTCTGGAAGTTACCCAACAAAAACAGAGACGGCAAGATGTCTAAGGGACAGCTTAAAAGCATTCGCAAAAAACCCCAAAACAATATGACATCTCCAGTTCCCAGCTATCCCAAAGAAAACAACCCGGAGAACTCACATACAACAGAAACACAAGAAAATGACCTCAAATCCTTGGTAACGAGGATGTTAATGGAGAAAACAAATAAAATTCGAAATCAGATGCAGGAAGAAGCAGCAAAGCAGGTGCGAGACATAAAAGAAGCACATAGAGTGGAACTGGAAAATTTTCAGGAAAATATAAACAACCAGATGAAAGAAATTAAAAAATCTGTTCAAGATATGAAAATGAAAATGGATTCAATGATAAACACACAGACAGAAGAAAAACGAGAACGTGAGGCCTCAGAGAAGGAGGCGAATGACACAGTGCTGAGCTTTTCTAACAGAATCCAAGAGATGGAAGAACGAATCTCAAGTCTAGAAGATACAATAACAGATCTTGACGCAACCAATAAAGAAAATGCCAAATCTGGAAAACTCCTGACACAAAACATCCAAGAAATTAAGAACACCATGAAAAGAAGAAATCTGAGGATAATAGGTATTGAAAAAAGAGAAGATATCAGACTCCAAGGCCCAGAAACTCTTCTCAGCAAAATCATAGAAAAAAATTTCCCCAATCTAAAGAAAGAGATGCCTATAAACATACAAGAGGCATACAGAACACCAAATAAAATTGACCAGAAAAGAAAAACTGCCCGTCACATAATAATCAAAACACAAAACATACAGAACAAAGAAAAAATATTAAAAGCTGCAAGGGAAAAGGGCCAAATAACATTTAATGGCAAACCTATCAGAATTACACCTGACTTCTCAGCAGAGACCATCAAAGCCAGAAGGGCCTGGACAGAGATCCTGCAAACCCTAAGAAACCACAGATGCCAGGCCAGACTACTTTACCCAGCAAAACTATCAATAAACATTGATGGAGAAAACAAAATATTCCATGACAAAACCAAATTCAAACAGTACCTATCCACAAATCCAGCTTTACAGAAGGTACTGGAAGGAAAACTCCATCCCAAAGGGTCAAGCTACAATCAAAACTACTCAGGAAATAGATAACTATACCATGGCAAAAACACAACTACACAAACACTCAACTGGAACCAACATCAAAATTAAGACTCTTAATAGTAACTGGTCGTTAATATCTCTCAACATCAGTGGTCTCAATTCTCCAATAAAAAGACACAGACTAACTGAATGGGTGCATAAACAGGATCCAACATTCTTCTGCATTCAAGAAACACATCTCACCCATAATGATAGGCATTACCTCAGGATAAAAGGTTGGAAAAAATATTCCAAGCAAATGGACACAAGAAGCAAGCAGGCGTAGCCATTTTAATATCGAACAAAATAGATTTTCAACCAAGATTAATCAAAAGGGATGAGGATGGACACTTCTTACTCATCAAAGGTAAAGTCAACCAAGATGACATCACAATTCTGAACATCTATGCTCCCAATACAAGGGCACCCACATTTGTAAAAGATCTGCTAAAAAGGCTTAAACCACACATCGATCCCCACACAATAATAGTGGGAGACTTCAACACCCCACTCTCACTGAAGGACAAGTCATCAAAACAGAAACTAAGCCGAGAAATAACATCATTAACCAATGTCATGGGTCAAATGGATCTAACAGATATCTATAGAACCTTTCACCCAAACAAGAAAGAATATACCTTCTTCTCTGCACCCCATGGAACCTTCTCCAAAATTGATCACATCGTAGTTCACAAAGAAAGCCTCAACAGATACAAGAGGATTGAAATAATACCTTGTATCCTATCAGATCATCATGGGCTTAGGCTGCAATGCAACAACAACAGAAATAACAAAAAGCCTACACGTATGTGGAAACTAAACAACTCTCTGCTAAATGACACCTGGGTCAGGGAAGAAATAAAGAAAGAAATCAAGGAGTTTCTGAAATTTAATGAAAATGAAGGATCAACATACTCAAATTTGTGGGATACATTGAAAGCAGTGCTAAGAGGAAAACTCATAGCACTAAGTGCCTTTAAAAAGAAATTGGAAACATTGCACATAAGCATCTTAACGACACAACTGGAAGCCCTAGGAAAAAAAGAAGCAGAAACACCCAAAAGGAGTAGACGTCTGGAAATAATCAAACTCAGGGGTGAAATTAACAAATTAGAAACTAAGAAAACAGTCCAAAGAATCAACAAAACCAAGAGCTGGTTCTTTGAGAAAGTCAACAAGATAGACAGACCATTAGCCAAACTAACTAAAAGGCAGAGAGACAGTATTGAAATCAACAAAATCAGAAATGAAAAGGGAGACATAACAACAGACACTGAAGAAATACAAAGAATCATAAGATCCTACTTTGAAGGCATATATGCCACAAAATTTGAAAATCTAAGGGAAATGGATGATTTTCTTGATCAATTTCACTTGCCAAAGTTGAGTGAAGAACAGATAAACAAGCTAAATAGTCCCATTTCCCCTACAGAAATTGAAGTAATCATTGATAGTCTCCCAACCAAAAAAAGCCCAGGGCCAGATGGCTTCAGTGCAGAATTCTACCAGACCTTCAAGGGCGAGCTAATACCGATACTCTTCAAGCTACTCCAAAAGATAGAAAGGGATGGAACATTACCAAACTCATTCTATGAGGCCATAGTCTCATTGATACCTAAACCTCACAAAGACTCAACAAAGAAAGAGAATTCAGACCAATTTCTCTGATGAACATCGATGCAAAAATACTAAATAAAATACTTGCAAAACGAATACAAGAGCACATCAGAGATATCATTCATCATGACCAAGTAGGCTTCATTCCAGGCATGCAGGGATGGTTTAATATACGGAAATCCATCAATGTAATCCACCACATAAACAAACTGAAAATTAAAAAACCACATGATCATCTCTTTGGATGCAGAGAAAGCATTTGATAAAATCCAACACCCATTCATGTTTAAAGTTTTAGAGAGATCGGGAATACAAGGCACTTTCCTCAACATAATAAAGGCTATATATAGGAAGCCAATAGCCAAAATCAAATTAAATGGTGAGATACTCAAGGAAATTGCTCTAAAATCAGGAACAAGGCAAGGCTGCCCACTCTCTCCATATCTCTTCAATATAGTACTCGAAGTTCTAGCCAGAGCAATAAGACAACATAAGGAGATCAAGGGTATTCAAATGGGAAAGGAGGAAGTCAAATTATCCCTATTTGCAGATGATATGATAGTCTACATAAGTGACCCTCAAAATTCCACCAGAGAACTCCTACAGCTGATAAACACCTTCAGCAAATTGGCTGGATACAAAATTAACTCAAAAAAGTCTGTAGCCTTCCTATACACAAATGATAAGCTTGCAGAGGAAGAAATTAGGAAAACTATACCCTTCACATTAGCCACAAGCAATATAAAGTACTTAGGAGTTACTCTTACTAAACAAGTGAAGGACCTGTTTGAAAAAAATTTCAAAACCCTAAAGAAAGAGATTGAAGATGACATGAGAAGATGGAAGGATCTACCTTGCTCATGGATAGGGAGAATTAACATAATAAAAATGGCCATCTTACCAAAAGCAATCTACAGATTCAATGCAATCCCTATCAAAATACCTACACAATTTTTTAAAGACATTGAAAGTTCAATTCTGAACTTCATATGGAAAAACAAAAAACCCAGAATAGCTAAAACAATCTTGTACAATAAAAGGTGCTCTGGAGGAGTCTCCATACCTGATCTCAAACTGTACTATAAAGCAATAGTAATTAAAACAGCATGGTACTGGCACAGCAACAGGCTGGTTGATCAGTGGAATTGAATCGAAGACCCAGATATGAATCCACACACATATGGTCATTTGATTTTCGACAAAGAAGCCAAATCCATTTGATGGAAAAGGGATAGCATCTTCAACAAATGGTGCTGGTCTAACTGGATGTCTATGTGTAAAAAAATACAACTGGACCCATATTTGTCACCTTGTACAAAACTCAAATCTAAGTGGATTAAAGACCTCAACATAAAACCAGAGACACTAAACCACTTAGAAGAAAAAATGGGAAAGAGCCTGGAACATATTGGCACAGGAGACAACTTCCTGAACAGAACACCAACAGCCCAGGCATTAATGTCAACAATTAATAAATGGGACCTCATGAGGCTGAGAAGCTTCTGTAAGGCAGGTGACATGGTAAAGAGAACAAAGCGACAGTCTACAGACTGGGAAAAGATCTTCCCCAACCCCACATCTGACAAAGGTCTAATATTCAAAATATATAAAGAACTCAAGAAATTAAATACTACCAAACCAAATAACCCAATCGAGAAATGGGGCATGGAACTAAACAGAGAATTCTCAACAGAAGAATATCAAATGGCTGAGAAACACTTAAAGAAATGCTCAACCTCCTTAATCATCAGGGAAATGCAAATCAAAACAACACTGAGATTCCATCTTACACCCATCAGGATGGCTAAGATCAAAAATTCAAGCGACACCACATGCTGGCGAGGATGTGGGGAGAGAGGAACACTTCTTCATTGCTGGTGGGAATGCAAACTAGTACAACCACTTTGGAAATCTATCTGGTGCTATCTCAGAAAAATGGGAATAGGGCTTCCTCAAGACCCAGCTATTCCACTCCTTGGAATATACCCAGAAGATGCTCCAGCACACAGCAAGAAAATTTGCTCAACCATGTTCATAGCAGCCTTATTCATAATAGCCAGAACATGGAAACAGCCTAAGTGTCCCTCAGTATAATAATGGATAAAGAAACTGTGGTACATATACACTATGGAATACTATTCAGCTATTAAAAACAAGGAATTCCCGAAATTTGTGGATAAATGGATTGAGCTAGAAATGATCATAATGAGTGAGTTAACCCAGAAGCAGAAAGACTCAAATGGTATATACTCACTCATATCTGCATATTAGCCCAATGGGCATGTCCCACGAAAGCCTTCACTTACCAGGAAACTGCGACAGAGGAGAGGACATTCTAGTGGGACTCTAGATGAGAGAATCATGGGAGAAAGGCAAAGTAGAAGGACCCAGAGGGTCCTAGAAGCCTACAAGTAGAACATTATGATATGCAGATTTGGGCACAGGGGTCCCGCTCAAACTAAGGCACCAGCCAAGGACAATACAGGTGGTAAACCTTAAGCCCCTACCCAGATCTAGCCAATGGACAGAACACTCTCCACAGTAGAGTGGAGAGTGGGATATTACTTTCTCACATACTCTGGTGCCTCACCTTTGACCATGTCCCCTGGACGGGGAGACCTGGTGGCAATCAGAGGAAGGACAGCAGGTTACCAAGAACAGACTTGATACCCTATGATCATATAGAGGGGGAGGTAATCCCCCTCAGGAACAGTCATAGGGGAGGGGAATAAGGGGAAATTGGGAGGGAGGGAAGAATGGGAGGATACAAGGGATGGGATAACCATTGAGATGTAACAAGAATAAATTAATAAAGGAGGAAAAAAAATAAACTTCTTATAGCCAAAAAAACAAGATTATAATATTTTTGTGTATTATTAAAGAAATAATGTATTGTTTTTCCTTTTAAAAATATTTTAAAGATTTTTATGTCAAGAATTTTTTGAGGAGCTGGAGAGATGGCTCAGTGGTTAAGAGTGCTGCCTGCTCTTCCAAAGGTCCTGAGTTCAATTCCGAGCAACTACATAGTGGTTCACAACCATCTGTAATGTGATCTGATGCCCTCTTCTGGCCTACAGGTGTACATGCAGGCAGAGCACTGTATACAGAATAATAAATAAATAAATCTTTTTTAAAAAAGAATTTTTTGAGATTATAATATAGTTACATTTCTCTTTTCCCTTTCTTCCCTCAAAACCCTCCAATATAGCCCTCCTTGATCGTCTTCAAATTAATGGTCCTCTTCTTTCATTGTTACTGCTTTCATATTTGTATATGTATGTGGTAGTTAGAATAAGAATTGTCTCCAGATGCTTCTAGATTTGAATGCTTGGTCACTTGAGAGTGATACTCTTTGAAAGGATTAAGAGGTGTGGCCTTGTTGGAGAAAGTGTGTCACTGGGGGTGGGCTTTGAGGTTTCAAAAATCTCATTTCAAGCCCAAAGTCTCTCTCTTCCTACTGTCTGCAGGTCTGGATGTAGAACTCTTCTCAGATATTCCTCCAGCACCATGTCTGCCTGCATGCTGCCATGCTCCCCACCATGATGATAGTGGACTAAAGCTCTGAAACTGGAAGACAGTCCCAGTTAAATGGTTTCCTTTATAAGAGTTGTCATGTTCGCAGTGTTTTGTCACAACAATAGAACATGGACTAAGACAGTGTTGATACAATATATATGTGTGTATGTGTGTGTGTATGTGTGTGTGTGTGTGTGTGTGTGTGTGTGTGTGTGTGTGTGTGTGTGTATCCCTACATATAACCTCCTCAGTCTGTATAATTTAGTATTGGATAACCAACACTATTTCTCCCATTCCAGGCATTTCTTAGCTGCCCATGGTTTTTTGTGTAATGTTACAGCTTCATATGATTTTTCCACTTTATCATGTCTGTTGGTGTTGTCCTTGTTGAGTTCGTGTTATGGAGCCCATAATCTAATTTTTGTGCATGGTATGAATAAGAAATTAGGTGTTTTGTTTTGTTTTGTTTTGTTTTGTTTTGTTGGGTTTCTCTACGTAATACAGTCTTGGCTGTCCTGGACTTGTTCTCTAGAACAGTCTGGCTTTGAACTCACAGAGATCTGCCTGCCTCTACCACCCAAGTGCTGGGATTAAAGGTGTGCCCCACTACGCCTGACCAAATGAGGTTATTTTTAAATATATTTTTATTTATTGTTTGGCATTTCACACATGTATTGTTTTTATCTCCACTGAGTTTTCAAATTCTCTAAACAATATTTTTCTGAGAAGACTATACTTACCTTCATGTGTGTGTGTGTATGTGTGTGTGTGTGTGTGTGTGTGTGTGTGTGTGTGTGTGATATCTTAGGTGTTATCATCACTAATTTTTTTTCTAATTTGGGGTTTCTCATTGAATATAGACCCTGCTAAGTAAGCTATCTGATTGGCCAATGAGACCCAGGGATCCATCCAGTGTTGGGATTACATCATGTCCAATGATGGCAAGCTTTTTTAAAATTAATTCTGCGCATCAAACTCAAATCCTCATGCTTGCAAATAAGCACTTCACTGGCTAAACCGTCTCTCCTCCCACCCTGCCCTCTTTTACAAAATGTCAGTTAATCATATACTCAGCTGTCTATTTCTATGCCTCCTATTGTGTGTTATGGATGAGATGGCTGTATTCAAGCCATGATCATATTCTTGAGTACTGATAACTCATTGCACAACTCAAAACTGGTAGTTTAAATCTGTAAACTTTATTTTCCCCTTTCAAAACCTATTTGTTTCGTGTTTTGATTGACAGATTATAAGATACACTCCATATATACCTTATTTTGTAGGATTTAAATTAACAATTAGTAAAAATGTAATCATAAGACAGCATCTGCAATATTAAGGTGGCAATAAGAATGCAAATCTTCTGCATATATTAGGTAAACTGCTTGAATGTTAAAGTATTTTAAGTTCATTCACACAGGTGCTTAATCAAGGAGATCCTGGGCTATTAAGTGACTGAATTTTCTTAAGCCTAACAACAAGGGCTGGAGAGATGGCTCCGTGGTTTAGAGCACTGGGTGCTGTTCCAGAGGACCTGGGTTCAATTCCTAGCACCTACATGGAAGCTCACAACCATCTGTAACTCCAGTCACAGGCGATCCGACATTCTCTTCTGGTTTCTGTGGGCATTTCTTGCATGCAGTGCATAGACATACATGCATGCAAAACACCTGTACTTATAAAAAGAAATTCTCAAAACAAACTAAACCTGAGAACAGTTCAGAATTCCAAAAGTGCTAATACTGAAGAGTGGATGCAAAAATACCCAATTAGAAAACCATTAAACCACTCTTACCTCTCTACCCACTTCCTCTCATTCTTACTTTCTCTTTCTCCTTCTTCTTCTCTTTCTCTGGGGTACCCCTTTCCCCCTTTCCTTCTCCCTCTATGCTCATTTAATAAACTCTGTATAATATAAAAAAGAATGCAGTTAAATCTAAAAGTGTTTGAGAAAAAGGGCAGATAATTGTTTTTTCTTTTACAGATGGTTTTCTGAATCCCATAATCTCTGTATGTGCTGTCCCACTCAAAATTAGTTATGTAGAGTGATGAGGCAAAAACAACGATAGGAAAACAGAATCCTGTGCAAAGGACTAGATTTCACTTATAAAACCCACAGGAGTAGAGTTCTTGTAGTAGGCGTTACTGATATGAGATAGGGCAGAATTTAGAAATGAGGTGATATCTGGGCATCCGGATTTTGTAAGCATCCTTGAAGTTGCAATTAAGGTATTCTCATTCCAGAAAGAAAGACAACAAAGCATTCTCACACACATGTGCCCTAATGTAGGATATGTAGCCTCAAAAGACCTGATGTTGTTATAATATCACTTGCATTGTAGTTTTGAAAGCCACTATTTGGCCAGATCATGAAAAAGATTACCACAAAAGGGAGATCTTGCCCATCATGATTTGGAGAATAAATGGACTTCTGTGCTTCACAAATATGACACAAACCTCATAACTATTCACAAACTTTTCTAGGAAATGCAGAACACAGAGCCCAGTGGGTGGGTTCTGACTCTGGGGAAGTCCAGTCTATTCCCTTTAGAGTTTTTATTAGCTTAACTTTTCTGAATGAATTGCTAAAACTACATGTCTTATGACTAAATTCCTGCCTTCCAGAGTGGGATATTACTTTCTCACATACTCTGGTGCCTCAACTTTGACCATGTCCCCTGGAGGGGGAGACCTGGTGACACTCAGAGGAAGGAGAGCAGGTTACCAAAAAGAGACTTGATAATACAGGGGGAGGTAATCCCCCTCAGGAACAGTCATAGGGGAGGGGAATAAGGGGAAAATGGGAGGGAGGGAAGAATGGGAGGATACAAGGGATGGGATAACCATTGAGATGTAACAAGAATAAATTAATAAAGTAAAAAAAAAAAAAGAACTGGGAGACCCCTTTAATATCACTATAGAACTAGTCCAAAGTAAATATAGCTGAGAGACAGAATATACTTTCATAGCCCACCTCTTCCCCACTTCCTGGAAGAACTACATTAGCAGGCATTGACTGAAGAAATGGCATTAAAAAGCAAAGGCAGAGATTCCCTTGATGGGGAGGCCTGGTGACACTCAGAGGAAAGATAGCAGGCTACCAAGAAGAGATTGATACCCTATGAGCATAAACAGGGGTAGGAGGTCCCCCTCAGTCACAGTCATAGGGGAAGGGAGTAAGGGGAAAATGGGAGGGAGGGAGGAATGGGAGGATACAAGGGATGGGATGTAATATGAATAAATTAATAAAATACATTTTTTTAAAAAGCAAAGACAGAAACAAGGAAGAATTTGCAAGCTTTGTATTCCTAGTTGACGTTAGTGTTGAGAGCTGAGGTTGCCTCTAGCGACGCAGCCAAAGCCAGGTGTTCAGCAGCCAGAGGGCTACACTTACTGAGTACACAATCATTTCCCTTTTGGCACGTTCTTTGTTCTCCTCCTCTAGATGTTGCAAACGTCTATTCAACTTGACTACCTGTCGTCTCAAAGAAGCTGCATCCATGGCAGGCATCTCCTCCACATTTGTTTCCAGCGACGCCTCGAAATTGGAAGGGTTGTTTCTTAGGGTGTCAGGTTGAGGAGACACATTACTCGGCAAAGGTCTGGAAGTGTGATCTAGCATACTCACAATCCGGTGGTATGTCCTGTGAGTGGAAGACTGGATACGAGACAAAATGCTTCCAGCCGAGGAAAGCCTGACTCTGTTCTCAGGAAACATTTGGAAAAGATCGATGGGAACTTGGCTCTGATAATACTGGCTCAAGTGGTAAGACTTCTGGCTAACTGTCCATTTCGTGAAATACAGCTTGACAGCTACATGAGTGTCTTCATTTTAAGTTGCCAGAGATCTTATGAGGTTTCACCTAACCCAGAGACATGAGATGTAGTGCCAAGGGTTGAATGTAGTAGACTGAGCCTGCTGGTCTTGAACATAATGGGCTGGCACGCCCTGGAACCTGTTTCATCACAGTTGCTTTGGAATTCTTTGGAATTCTGTCAGGAACCCTTTCATTCTTCTTAGAACTTCTTTGGATGACATCAGTGTACTGTTTCATCCTCTGTTAGATTAGTTTCTGCCACCTCAGCAGAAGCATTAGAAGGAAATGCTACCCCATTTCCCAGGTATGCACCAGCTCCTGCTTGCTGGTTGATACCTGTTTTATGCTTCACTTTGAATTTTGTGACTTGCTTCAGTGTAAACACTAATTTTAGAAGCATCCACTGTACCTGTAGAGGGTCCCCTGGCTGAGATGGAAATGAATGTTCTCCAAGGTTATAGGCCGAGCAAAACAAGCACTTTCTAGGCTGATGTGTAGCAGTCTGTGAAAGTCTTATTTGGTTACTTTATAATTATTTTGTAGGTATATGTGCATGGTTTTGTGTGTGTGTGTGTGTGTGTGTGTGTGTGTGTGTGTGTGTGTGTGTGTGTGTGCACGCAAATGAATGTAGAGGCTCTGTGATAAGCCTTTGTAAACACAGTTTTCCATTTGGAGAAAGGTTCTGGAATTGTTTTTATTAGTGATGTTTACAATGTTGTACTCTTCTGTTTTCCTCGACTTTGTGCTTGAATATTACAAAAACAGAGCAGAAGGACAGCTGTTGCTCTTCCACTAAGTCTTAATAACTTATTTGCCCTTTAAACTGCCTGTATCCTCCTACTAATGATAAGTAACAAAACTATAAATTTTTTTAAAACTGTTTTTCAAAGGAACAACAAGTGATTCAAGAGACTTTAGTTTCCTTACACAAAATTAACACAAGTTGTTTAAATCTGGGTCATCTGAATCAATTCTCTTCCGCCCCACTATTTTTAATCCCTAATGATTTTGGTTTCAGTTTGTATTTTCTCAGCTTCTATTAAATTTTAATTTTTGCTCCTTTTCTTTTGTGTGTGTGTATGAGGGTGGTGGTGATGTTGTGTGTGTCTCTGCATGTGTGTGGGTGCATGTTCATGTGTGCATGTCTACACTTTTACATGTGTAGGATAGAGTTGATGTCAGGAATGACCCTCAATTGCTCTTCCTCCATAGCCATGGAAGCAGGGTTTGTCAATCAAACCCAAAGTTAGCTCATGTGCTGCTCTTGCTAGCTGGATTCCTCTGGGAATCCCTGTCCCCATCTGGATGGAACTGTGGTTAGGTGGCCAAACTCACTAAGTGTTTGTATAGGTTATAGGGATCTGAACTCTTTTTCTTATGCCTGTTTATATATCAAGTTTAGCATTGACAGGTGCCAGGGGAGTGAGCAGAAAAGGTAGTCTCCTTGTTTGCAACAAGATTCTGTGTTCTTAAACAAAAAGTTAAATCTTCTCTCTCTCTCTCTCTCTCTCTCTCTCTCTCTCTCTCTCTCTCTCTCTCTCTCCCTACAAACACACACACACACACACACACACACACACACACACACACACACACACATACACACACACACACATATATATATATTGCTTATTCTTTCAATTGCATCATCACTAACAACTGTAATTTGCAACATTATATGAATATTATGAGTGAAATTTAATGTTAAAGGATACAAGTGATGGGATAACAATTTAGTTGTAATCTGAATAAATTAATTAAATTATAAAAAATTGGAATAAAACAGTATCTTTCCCCTTTTAGGGTTGAAGTAAAAAATTTTTTAAAAGAAATTTAATATTAAATAAGTGATTAAACTAGAGAGGATCATAAAAGGGAAAATAAATGTATCAGAAAACACATGAGGTCCTGGTATGGTGGCTCACATACCCAGTGCTTAGGAAGAGGAGGCCAGAGGATAGTTCAAGTTCAAGGCAAGCCTGCCTGTATACAGAGTGAGACCCCGTCTTAAAAAAATAACAACAACAAAAACTACATGAATATTATAATGAGTGTAAATTAAAGGCAAGGCATAGAACATGGAAACAACCTAAGTGTCCCTCAGTAGAAGAATGGATAAACAAACTGGTACATTTACGCTATGTAATACTACTCAACTATTAAAAACAAGGAATTCCCTAAATTTGTGGACAAATGGATTGAACTAGAAATGATCATAATGTGTGAGTTAACCCAGAAGCAGAAAGAGTCAAACAGTATATACTCACTTATATCTAGACACTAGCCCAAGAGGCATGTCCCATGAAAGTCTTCACTTACTAGAAAAGTGGGTCAGAGGGGAGGACATCCTATTGGGACTTTAGGTGAGAGAAGCATGGGAGAATGGTGAAATAGAAGGATCCATAGGGTCCTAGAAACCTACAAGAAGAACATTATGATGGGCAGATCTGGGCCCAGGGGTCCCGCTCAAACTATGGCACCAGCCAAGGACAATACATGCAGTAAACTTCAAACCCCTATGCAGATCTAGCCAATGGACAGGACATTCTCCACAGTTGAGTGGAGAGTGGAGACTGACTTTCACATGAACTCTGGTACCCCATATTTGACCACGTCCCCTGGATGGGGAGACCTGCTAGCACTCAGAGGAAGGATAGCAGGCTACCAAGAAGAGACTTGATACCCTATGAGCATATACAAAGGGAGAAGGTCCCCCTCAGTCACAGTCATAGGGGAGGGGAATAAGGGGAAATGGGAGGAAGGGAAGAATGGGAGGATACAAGGGATGGGCTAACAATTTAGATGTAATATGAATAAATTAATAAAATATTTAAAAAATAAAGGCAAGGCTCTGTTCTGGATACTGACAAGCAACTGAACATACACATTTATGTTTGCTAGAGAGTCACAAGAACAAAGAAAGATAACAGTAATAAATTTATAGAAGCTGGAAAACAGATCGATAGATGGTAGCTGACTCAATAGCTACCCAACTCAATTGAACTCTAAGTCATCATGACAGAAAAAATAGTCTGTCTGTACCATATCTGCACCAAATAACTTGCTTAAGAATTTAAAAATTGATGTCAGCTATAGAAATAGTAATTAAAATAAGGCTAAACATAGGGGTTTTCCTTGAAAATCTTTGGAAAAAGTTGGGTTCAAAATATCAGCATTCCAGTCAGGAGGCTAATCCTACTTCGCCTAATTGAAAACTGAAGGTTTACTGATTATATTGAAGTAAAAAGAGCTCTAAACTGGGTGCCAAATTCAGCTGATGGCAGAGATGTATAGTCAACAGATGGAAGGAGATTGTAAATTGTGCATATTAAGTCTTGATGCAGTCATCTTTCTTTTCCCATCTAGCTTCCCAAATGTTTACAAAAGAATATGATGTCTTTGTTCTGGTGAATCTAATCAATCCAATGGGGAGGAAGATATTACTAGCACCTGAGGTTTCCTAGTAAATCAATCAGACAGATCTCTTTCTAATGCCTCCCTTAGCCAAACAGCTCTACTCATATACACCAAGCTGCATAATAAAGTCAAGTGAGAGTTTCTCTAATATGGGAAAGATGAAACACTGTACAAAACAAGCAAAGAGGAAAAAAAACAAGAAAGAGACTTATCAAAGGGAAAAATACTTCAACACAAAGGTTTACTCATGTCTTCAGAGAAAGTATCATAACCACAAAACAGGAACTTTGTTTAGGTTAGAACACAGAATCTTGTTGGAAACAAGGAGACTACCTTTTCTGCCCACTGCCCTGGCACCTGTCTATGATAAACTTGTCTAAAGGCAATTTGATGGGGGCATTTTCTCAATTGAGGTTCCTCTTTCCAGATGACAAAATAAATAAGTTAAATAAAATCAACCTTACCAGGACACTATGATACTGCCTTGCCAGGCAAGATTTGTCTACTAGTACAATAGTGACGTGACTGTTATGGAAGTAACCAGTTCCTTTTTGGTTGGATTTGAGGCCTGCAGGAAAGAAGGGAATTCATGTCAGGACAAAAGTGTGGCTAGGGAGGTCATAGGCCCTAGAGGGAAAACTGTTTCAGTTGCCTTGCTAAGTGGACATGTGTCTATATTATCTTCTGTTTATATTTATACATATAGATTAGTCCTGCACTTCACTGCTTTTTATAGTGTGTGTTTAATGCAGAAATTCATAACTTATCAAAATGTTGAGAATAAGTAACCTTTGAGTGCTCAGCCCTAAATAGGACATTTACAACAACCACCTAAGGCTTAGGGGAAAATTGCAAAAGAGGAAACAAAAAATATATAAAAGAAAAAGAATAGGAGTGAATGCTGTCTAATGCTGGCTTTTGGACACGACATGGTCATTGCAGGCATGAATTCAAAGCAGCTGTAAGTTGCTATACTCAGAGTAGCCAAAAGCAGCTGTAAGTATTAGAAACACAGTAGTTGCACAAGATCAAGCAAATCAACATCCTAGCATGTTGCAGCAGATATCTGTGAAAAGTGGAAGGGGGGATTTGGGTTGAATGTGATCAAGATACATTATATGCATGCATAAAATACCAACAGTAAATAGATAGATACATAGATACACAGACAATATGAAATTACATTTTCAATGTTCAAAATATGTGACTTAAATGTAGAATAAGATAAATCTGTCCAGATGAGTGTTTAGAAGCCATTTTTATTGAGTCACATCACACTTTTTATTTCTATGAAATTATTGATTCATGTGAATGGTAGAGAAACAAGAAGTTTGCGTGTTGTCAAGATATATATGTATGTATGTATATATATATATATATATATATATATATATATATATATATAATTCATTCATAAAAGTAAGAGAGTATAGTAAGTCTAACAAATCGAATTAAGTTTAATATTTTTTTAGGTTTTAAAAACAACTTCCAGTACAATATAAATAATAGCCCCTTTAGAATTTATTTATTTTTATTTTATGTGTATGTGTGAGTACCTGCATGTATGTATGTGTACCATATGCATCCCTTGTACCTGAAAAGGTCAAAACAGAGTGTCAGATCTTCTGGAAGTGGAATTACAGGTGGTTGTGAGCTTCCATGTGAATGCTGTGGACCAGAACCCAGATCCTCTGCAAAAGCAGCAAGTGCTGAGCCATCTCTCTAATCCCCAAACCTTCCCCCTTTAAATAGAAAATTTAAACCTAGCAATTTGTAGTGCAACTGAGATAGGTGAACTAGCCAGGATGAACCTGTGATCAAAGAGGATGTTTCCCACAATTCAAAGAAAGCTGGGCTCACACACCCTTAATTTTGTTGCTTGCCCTGAAATTCTGTTTATCAAGTTTAGATATTCTGTATATTTAGCACTTGAAACAAAGTCAAATAATTGTCAGTATTGTGAATTCTTGAAGTATTTTCCTGTTGGAATTTGTTTTCTTCTATTAGCTCAGATAGTCTCTCTATGCTTTCATATTAAGTAAGAAGGGGAGCCCCTTCTATGCTTTTGTTTCTTACTTGATGGTTAGCTGTTACCAAGTTAAGCTTTTTCTTTCTTTTAAAATTTATTCTCTTTAATATTTTTATTTTTAATTATATACAGGACTCTGTCTCTCTCTCTCTGTCTCTGTCTGTCTGTCTGTCTGTCTGTCTGTCTGTCTGTCTGTCTCTCTCTCTCTCTCTCTCTCTCTCTCTCTCTGTGTGTGTGTGTGTGTGTGTGTGTGTGTGTGTGTGTGTGTGTGTATGTGTGTGTGTGTGTGTGTACATGTGAGTGTAGGTGCCCATAGAAGCCAGAAGTGGGCATTGAATCCCCTGGAGCTGGAGTTATAGGTGATTGCTAGCTGCCTGAAGTAGGTGTTGGGAACAGAACCTGGGTCCATTGCAAGAGCAGTATGTGCTTTTAAAAATATTTATTTATCACTTTACATCTCTATCTCAGCCACGTCCCTCCTCTCCTTCTGATCTCACCCTCTCATCCACTTCCCACTATCCCCCGTTTCCTTCTTCTCAGAAAAGCAGAGCTCTCCCCCCTCCAACTCAGCCTGGCACATCAAGTTGCATCAGGACTTCCACTTCCTCCTCCACTGAGGCCAAACAAGGCAGCCCAGCTAGGGGAAAGTGATCCAAAAAGCAGGCAACAGAGTCCATGTCATAGACAGCCCCTGCTCTAATTGCTAAGTGACCCTCATGAAAACCAAGATGCCCATCAGTTACATATGTGTAGAGCATAGAGGACATCGGTCCAGTCCATGCATGTTCTTTTGTTTGTGGTTCAGTCATTGTGAGCCCCCATGGTCCTTGGTCAGTTGACTCTGTTGGTCTTCTTGTAGAGTTCTTGTCCCCTCTGGATTCCTCTGTCCTTTCTCCAACTCTTCCACAAGACTTTCAGAGCTCTGCCTATAGTTTGGCTGTGGGTGCCTGCATCTGTTTTGATCTGCTGCTGGGTGGAGCCTCTCAGGGGAAAGTTATGCTAGGATCCTGACTGCAAGCATAGCACAGTGTCATTAGTGGTGTCAAGGGTTGGCTCTCTCTGATGTGGTAGGTCTCAGGTTGGGTCAGTCATTGTTGATCCCTTCCCTCAATCTCTGCTCTATCATTATCCCTGTACACTGTGTAGGCAGCATAAATTTTGGATCAAAGATTTTGCGGGTGGGTTGGTGTCCTGCTCCTTCCACTGGAAGTCCTGTCTGGCTATAGGAGGTGGCCACTTCAGTCTCCATATCCCCTGTTGCTAGAAGACTCAGATAGAGTCACCCTCCCCCAAATCCTCTCAGGAGCTTAAACCATCATAGGTCTCTAACTTGTTCTAAAGAAGCTGCCCACCAGTTTCCCTTCTCTCTCAGTCCTCTCACCACTCACCACCACTCTCCCCCACCTTATTCCTACCCTCATTCCCCTTCCCACTCCCTTTCCCACCCAGTTCTCTCTCTTCATCCACTTATTATATCTATTTCACTTCTCCTTCTGAGGGAGATTCAAGCATCCTCCCTTGAGCCCTCCTTGTTACTTAGCTTCTTTGGGTCTGTGGATTGTAGATTAGTTATTCTGTACCGTATGGCTAATATCCACTTAGGAGTACATGTCATGTGTGTCTTTCTGGGTCTTAGTTACCTCACTCAGAATAATATTTTCTAGATCCACCCATTTGACTACAAATTTTGTAATGTCCTTGTTTTGAATAGCTGGATAATAGTATTCCATTGTGTAAATGTACCACAGTTTCTTTATCCATTCTTAAGTTGAAGGACATCGAGGTTGTTTCCAGATTTCGACTATTACAGAAAAAGCTGCTATGAACATAATTGAGCAAATGTCCTTGTGGTATATGCAGTGACTTTTGGATATATGCCCAGGAATGGTATAGCTGGGTCTTTAGGTAGTAATATTTCCAATTTTCTGAGAAAGCACCAGGTTGGTTTGTAAAGTGGTTGTACAAGTCTGCACTCCCACCAGCAATGGAGGAGTGCTCTCCTTGCTCTACATCTTCACAAGCATGTGCTGGCACTTGAGTTTTTGATCTTAGCTATTCTGAAGGGTATAAGATGGAATCCCAGAATCTTTCCAATTTGCATTTCCCTGATGGCTAAGGAGCTGATCATTTCTTTAAGTGCTTCTTAGCCATTATAGTTTTCTCTGTTGAGAATTCTTTGTTTAGCTCTCTAACCTATTCCTTAGTTGTACTATTTGGTTTGTTGGTGTTTGATTTCTTGAGTTCTTTATATATTTTGGATACTAGCCCTGTCTCAGACGTGAAGTTGTTAAAGATCTTTCCCCAATCTTCCATTTTGTTCTATTGACAGTGTCCTTTTCTTTTCAGAAGCTTTTCAGTTTCATGGGTTCCAATTTATTAATTGTTGATCTTAGAGGCTGAGCTGGTGGTGTCCTGTTCAGGGTTGTCTCCTGTACCAATGAATTCAAGGCTCTTCCCCCATTTTCTCTTCTATTAGTTTTTGTGTATTTGGTTTTATGTTGAGGTCTTTGATCCACTTGGACTTGAAATTTGTGTAGAATGGCAAATATGGATCTATTTGTATTCTTCTACATGTAGACATCCATTTAGACCACTATCCTTTGTTAAAGATGCTTTGTTTTTTCCATTGTATGGCTTTGTCTTCTTTGTCAAAAAAAATCAGATGTACATAGGTTAGAATTAAGCCAAGATATTTTATATTATTATTATAAAGGATGTTACTTACCTAATTTCTTTCTCAGCTTGTTTAATGCTTGTATCAATTGAGGCTATCAATGTTTTTGAGTTAATTTTGTGTCCAGCCACTTTGCTGAAGATGTTTATCAGCTGTAGGAATTCTCTGGTAGAATTTTGGGGTCACTTCTGTGTACTATCATATCATCTGTGATTTGTGTCCCCTTGTACCCTATAGTTGTCATATTGTTCTAACTAGAACTTGAAGTACTATATTGAAGAGATATGGAGACTGGGAAATCTTGTCTTGTTACTGATTTTAGTAGAATTGCTTTAAGTTCCTCTCCATTTAATTTGATGTTGGCTATCTGCTGTATATTGCCTTTATTCTGTTTAGCTATGGGCCTTTTATTCCTGATCTCTCAAATACTTTTAACATGAAGGGGTGTTGGATTTTGTCAAATGCATTCTTAGCATCTAGTAAGACGATCATGTGGTTTTTTTCTTTCAGTTTGTTTATGTGGTGGATTACATTGATGGATTTTTGTGTGTTGAACCATCCCTGCATCCCTGGGATGAATCTTACTTGATCATGGTGGATGATATTTTTGATATGTTCTTGGACTTGGTTTTCAGATAGTTTATTGGGTATTTTTGCAATAATTTTCATAAGGGAAATTGGTCAGAAACTTTCTTTTTTTGTTGAGTCTCTGTGTGGTTTAGTTATCAGTATGGCTGTGACTTCATAGAATGAGTTTGGCAATATTTGTTTTGTTTTTACTTTGTGGAATAGTTTGAGGAGTGTTGGTTTTAGCTCTTTGAATGATTGGTAGAATTCTGCACTAAAACCATCTATCCCTGGGTTTTTTTACGTTGGGAGATTTTTATGACAGCTTCTATTTTCTTAAGGGTTATAGGTCTATTTAGGTTGTTTTCTTGATATTGATTTAATGATGGTAAGCGTTATCTATCAAGAAAATTTTCCATTTAATTTAGCTTTACAATTTTGTGGAATACAGCCTTTTGAAGTAAGACCTAATGATTCTTAAGATTTCCTCACTGTTTGTTATGTCCCCCTTTCATTTCTGATTTTGTTAATTTGGATATTGTCTCTCTGCCTTTTAGTTAGTTTGGCTAAGGGTTTGTGTATGTTATTGATTTTCTCAAAGAACAAGCTTTTGGTTCTATTGATTCTTTGCTTTCTTTTATTTGATTCTAATTTATTGATTTCAAATCTGACTTTGATTATTTCCTGTTGTCTACTATTCTTGAGGATGTTTACTTCTTTTTCTTCTAGAGCTTTCAGATGTGCTTTTAAATTGATGTATGGTGTTCTGATACAAGTTGTTATTTCAATTTTCTTATATCTGTTGAAGTTTCCTTCATGAACAACTATGTATTCAGTTTTGGAGAAGGTTCCATGATGTGCTGAGAAGGTTTATTCTTTTGAATTTGGATGGGATGTTCTGTAGATATCTGTTAGTTCCATTTGATTTATCATATCGGTTAGTTTCATTATTTCTGTTTAGTTTCTGTCTCATTGACTTGTTCATTGGTGAAAGAGGGGTATTGACATCTCTACTATTAATGTGTGGTATTCAATATGTGAATTAAGCTTTAGTAATGTGTCTTTTATAAATGTGGGTACCTTTGGATCTGGAGAATAGATGATATGCTCAGATATCTTGGTAAATTTTTCCTTTGATGAGTATGAGTATCTTTCTCCATCTATTATGATTACTTTTTCTTGAAAGTCTATTTTATTAGATATTAGAATTGCATCTCCAGCTTGCTTCTTGGATCCATTTGCTTGAAAAACCCTTTTAAGCCCTTTACTCTGAGGCAATATCTATATTTATTGCTGAGCTGTGTTTTTGTTGGCAGCAAAATGGTGGATCTTGTTTTCATATCCATTCTATTAGCCTGTGTCTTTTCATTGGGGAATTGAATCCATTGATACTAATGAGCAATGACTATTAGTTCCTGCTATTTTGATTTTTGTGGTGTTAATGTCTCTGTGTGTTTCTCTTCTTCTGTTTTTGCTTGTGTGTAATTATTTTTTCCTGTGTTTTCTTGGATGTAGTTACCCTCGTTGGAATGGAGTTTCCCTTCTAGAATTTTCTGTAGGGCTGGATTTGTGGACATATATTGTTTAAATTTGGTTTTGTCTTAGAATATTTTGCTTTTTCCATCTATGATGATTGAGAGTGTTGTTGTGTATTGTAGTTTAGGTTGGCATCTGTCATTGCTTAGAGACTGCAAGACACCTCTCCAGGTCCTTCTAGATCTCTGTTGAGTAACTCAGTGTAATCCTGATAGGTCTGTCTTTGGAAGTTATGTGGCCTTTCCGCCTTGCAGCTTTTAATATATTTTCTTTGTTCCTTGGATTTAGTCTTGATTGTTATGTGGTTGTAGGAGTCTCCCTTCTAGTGTAATCTAATTGGAGTTCTGTATATTTCTTGTATGTTTCTAGCCATCTTTTTCTATAGGTTGGGGAAATTTTCTTCTATGACTTTGTTGAAAATATGTTCTGGACCTTGGTTCTGGGCCTTTTCATCTTCTTCTATTCCTCTTATTCTTAGGTTAGACCTTTTCATTATATCCCAGATTTCCTGAATGTTTTCTGTCTGGAGGTTTTTAGACTTAAATTTTCCTTGACTGTTGTATCAATTTCTTCTATTGTATATTCTATGCCTAAGACTCTGTCTTCCATCTCTTGCATTCTCTTGATGATGAGAATACATCATTTGTACCATCTTCTGTTGTGCTTGTTCTCTTCCCTCGGTTTTCCACCTCTAGGATTCCCTCAATTTTTGTTTTCTTTGTTGCTTCTACTTCCGTTGTCAGGTTGTAAACATTTTGTTTATTTCATTTAACTGTTTAATTGTGTTTTCCTGTATCTCTTTACAGAAATTATTTGTTTCTTCTCTAAAGACCCTTACCTCTTTGATTGCATTTGCTGTATTTCATTTAGGGATTTATTCACTACCTCTTTAAAGACATCTATCATTGAGCTGGAGAGATGGCTCAGAGATTAAGAGCACTGGCTGCTCTTCCAGAGGTCCTGAGTTCAATTCCCAACAACCAAATGGTGGCTTACAGCCATCTATAATGAGATCTGGTACCCACTTCTGGTGTGAGGTAGACATGCATGCAAAACATTATATACATAATAAATAAATACATCTTTTTAGTTGGTGTTGGTGTTGGGCAAATGTTCTAAATGCAGGACTCCTCAGGGAGTCAGGCACAGCCTTGTGCCTGACAGTGGAGCTCAGGGAAGAACCTGATGCTCACCTCTGGTAGCTGTGCCTCAGGTGGGCCTGAATCTTGCTGGGGTCCTGCAGACCTCTGATCTGTTGGCTATGCCCCAGGGGAATCAGAAAGATAAGGAATATGCAAGAGAGCTCTATGATGAATGCTGCTGGAGACCCCCACAGGCCTCCTTGTCATGGCAGAGATGAAGATCAGAAATAACATGTAGTTCACCTCTGCTGGCTGTGTCTCAGGTGGATCAGGGGGGTAGGGATTTCTTAACTGCAGTTCATTTCATGTTTCAACTTTGGAATTTGCCTGAATTCCCCTCACAGCACCAAGCAGATATACTCAGACCACATCACACAAACCATTGAGGCCTGCTCAGATACAGCACTGAACCTCCAGTATGTACTTTTAACCACTGAGTTATCTTTTGAACCCCAACACTTTGTCATTAATGAGTAGCACCATATGCTTTAGAAGTCTAATTCAGAAGTGCAAGTATCAAATCCAAGTTTTTCAAACTTTTGCAAAAGAAGTATGATTCATGACTGAAAAAGAAAGTTTTCACTGTAGGAATTTGGCAATCTGTTTACTTCCTGTTCTAAATTATGCATGTTAGAATATGTTTAAAATCTTGGGCCTCTTTAGAGTCCTGTTTTCGTAGTTCCTCTGTTTATTTTAAGGTCTCATTTTCAAAACAATATGGTAGCTTGAAAAGACTTTAAAAATTACATTTTTAGGCCTACAGTATATTATATATTACTCCTTTAAAAGAAACTCTTTCTTTTTTAACTCTTCTAGGACTAGGGATGACAACAATGTACAGATATTGATTATTACCCTCCCTCTCAGAGGCAGGTAATTTGCTTTGGGCAAGCCAATTTAAAAGTTATAAGCCATACCATGAATGTAGCAAACTGATACTTCTTAGGACACAAGAAATAGGAATACAAGAAAATATATTTATATATTCATAGCAGTAAATTTGCACATGTGAATTTAATAAACCATATCCTGAAAATTTTATGTTTCTAGAAACAATGTACTGCAGGAGGATATGTGTAGTTTCTATGAAATTATCACACTCTTTAATGGAAGGAACATAAATATCTACTAATTCCTAAAGCCATTTCTATTTTGTCTTCATCCTGATAAGTGATTGTATACATATTCAATTTACAGACAATGATATTTAGACTATTTGGATTCTGAAAATTTTTAATCTGCAGTCTTAAAGTAATACCAACAAATGGACATGAGCATTGATCATTGAATTCTGTAAATATTTAGCAACACCTACTAAGTGCAAGGAACAATGCCAGGTACTAAGGAGAAATAAAATTTCCCTGAAGAAAATCTCTTCCTTAAGGTTTCTATTGTTGCAAGAAACACCATGACCAAAAAGCAAGTTGGGAGGAAAAGTTTTATTTGGCCTATACTTGAAGACCACAGTCCATCATTGGAGGATGACAGGACAGGAACCCAAACAGGGCAGAAACCTGGAGGCAGGAACTGATACAGAGGACAAGTAGAGTAATATTTACTGACTTGCTTCCCATGTCTTGCTCATTCTGGTTTCTTATAGAACCCAGGAGAACCAGCCCAGGGATTGTACCACCCACCATGGTCTGGAACCTCCTCCATTAATTTGGATCTCATGGAGACATTACTTCCACTGAGGCTTCTTCCTATCTGCTAACTAGCTTGTGTCAAGTTGACATACAAAACCAGCCAGTACAACTGACTCTTTGTCAACTTGACACACAAACATCACTATTAAGACTCAACTCTCCATGGATAAAGAAACCATGGCACATTTACACTATGAAATACTACTCGGCTATTAAAAATAAGGAAATCCAGAAATTTGTGGACAAATGGATGGGACTAGAGATGGTCATTCTGAGTGAGTTAAGCCAGAAACAGAAAGACTCACATGGTATATACTCACTTATAATTGGGCACTAGCCCAAAAGGCATGTCCCATGAAAATCTTCACTTACCAGGAGATTGGAATAGATGTGAGGACATCCTACTGGGGCTCTAGGTAAGATGAATATAGGAAATGGGGAAATACAAGAACCCAGAGGGTCCTAGAAACCTACAAGAAGAACATCATGATGGGTGGATCAGGGCCCAGTGGGGTCTGCTCAAACTATTGCACTAACCAAGGTCAATACAATAGCAAACATCAAACCTCTACTCTGATCTAGCCAATGGACAGGACATTCTCCACAGTTATGTGGAGAGGAAGGACTGACTTTGACATGAACTCTAGTGCTCCATATTTGACTACCTCCTCTTGGTGGGGATGCCTGGTGGCAGTCAAAGAAAGAATAAGCAGGACATCAAAAGACTCAACTTTTCCTTTCTTATTTATCCCCAAGATATCACATTAAAAACATAAATAACTAGTTCCATAGTCTTTACAAATTCAAACACGTTAAAATTCCAGTCCCTTTAAAATAGCCAATCTCTTAAAATCTATTTTTTTAAAGTTCAAAGTCTCTCAACTGTGTGCTCCAGTAAAACACTTTCTTACTTCAAGGGGGGAAAATCAACACAGTCACAATCAAATCAAAGGGAATTCAAGCTCCATGTCTCTAATGTCTGGGATCCACTCATGATCTTCTGGACTCTTCCAAAGGGCTTGGGTCAAGTCCCTTGCTCCATTCTCTGTAGCACATACATCTTGGCTTTTAGGCTTTACCTGGTGCCATGCCACTGCTGATGATTTCTTTGGGTCATCACCACATGGTACTAGCATCTTGAAAAACTGGGTGCTTCCTCTGCAATTGGGCTGTACTTTCACCAATATGCCAAGGTGCCAAGTGTAAACTTCTCTTCAGGACCCATTCAGTCTTAAGCTTTCAACTGCCACTGAGGCTGCACCTTCACCAATGGTCTCTCCTGGCTCAGCTGCTCCCTGTGACCCCTTCGTGCCTTCAAAACCAGTACCACCTCATGATTCTTACACATTACCAAGTTTGGTTGCCAGTATGAGGAACAACATTGGCTGCCTTGTGCTCTCAGAAAACACTTCCCAAAAGATTTTGCCTCATTGATGCAGGTCTCTTCTTAATCACTGCTAATTTCTTATCTCCAGCTCACCAGCATCAATTGTCCCTGTAATGTGAAGGTTTCACTTTAGTAGTTCTGGTTTCATGATAATCACAGCTGATTCTTCAGCATCCAGCTAACTAGAGCCACAGAATCTTACATCAAAATAGTAAACATCCCTAGTAGAGTCTTTAAACTTGCCATCCTCTGCACTGCTCTCAACATTCTTATCTTCCAAGCTCCCACAGAGCATCCCACTGAGCTCTCAACATGCAATGGCTTTTTAAGTTCCAAAGTCTTTCCACAATCCTCTCCAAAGCAATAAGCCTCTATGCTTCCACCAACTTTTGTCTTAGTTAGGGTTTCCATTACTGTGAAGAGACACCAAGACAACTGTTACACAGAAAACATTTAATTGAGGTTTAGTCTATTATCATCATGGTGGGAAGCATGGTGGCATGCATTCAGACATGATACTGGATACGCTCAGTGTGCTGCATCTTGATCCAAAGGCAGTCAGGAGAAGACTAAATTTGTTTCACAACTTGAACATACATATGACCTCAAATCTCCACCTCCACAGTGACGTACTTCCTCTAACCTGGCTATAACTCCTCCAATAAGGCCATACCTTCTAATAGTGCTACTTCCCGTGGGCAGAACATTCAAATACATGAGTCTATGGGGGCCAAACCTATTCAAACCACCACACCAACTATCCTCAGGTCTCAGTTACTGAAGAGTTAATTACTCCAATTTAGTTAGCAAGTGTAGGAAGGCTAGATGATGGTTCAGTGATCTAGACTTCATTTATTCTACAGATCTATGTGATAGACTGTAGGATTCTTACCATCACTAATGTTTAAGATTACAGAGTAAGTGTACTGTTTCCTTTATGTTTCTGTGATAAGGTACTCTGACCAAAACCAACTTAGGGGAAGAGTTTTTCTGGCATACACTTCCAGGCTACAGTCCATCATTGAAGAATTAAGAGAAAGAATGGAGCAAGAACATGGAACAGAAATCATGACGGAATGCTGCTTCTTGGCTCACTGACACGTTTATGGTCATCTACCTTTCTCTCATTTAAAAAAAAATAAATTATCTATCTACTTTATATCCCCTCCCTCCTCTCTTGCCAGTCCCTCCCTCTCCTTTTCCCTCCCCCCATCTACCTCTTCTTCCTTTCTCATAGCTAAGGACCTCCTTCCTAGGGAATAGCACAGCCCATAGTGGGTGGGACTTCCGCTATCAGTTAACAATTAAGACCATCCTCCACTGATACTCTCACAGGCCAATCCAATCTAAGCAATTCCTCAATTATAAAAGTGGCAGTTAAAGTAAGGTAGGAAAATTAGTCTGGGCACATTATATAGTAGTGTGCTAAGTTTACACAGGCTCACAAAAAAACAAACAGCAGTCCTTTCCAACTCCAAGTTCAGAGACATCACATTGGTAGCTTAAAAGTAGCTAGAGTGTTAGAAAATGTATACCATGGAAGCTAGCAAAGACTCAAACGTAAAGCTTTGTGTTTTGTTTCATGTGAAGATGTAGAGATCCATATGCAAATACTGACCTGCATTAGCTTTGTATATGAGGTGATATTGCAAACAATCCCAAGGCCTCAGTGCCTTGATACATTAAATTCTTATTTCCTCCTCATATGACAGTGTATGCCATCTTGATGGGTGGTGGCACTCATCTCTAGTCAGCAAATCGGGGACAAAATTTCTTTTTCTTTCTCTTCTTTTTTCTCTTTCTTTCTTTCTTTCTTTTTTCTTTTCTTTCTTTCTTTTTTTTTCTTTTTTGAGACAGGGTTTTTCTGTGTAACTTTGTCTGTTCTGAAACCTACTTTGTAGACCAGGCTGGCCTTGAGCTTACAGATATCCACCTGCTTCTGCCTCCCAAGTGCTGGGATTAAAGGAATGCACCACCACTGCAGGGCTCCAATTTTCTTTCGTTGTGAGCCTCCACTATCTTCACATGACTTCATACTCATCTTGAACCATCTACTCACAGATAGGATGCAGGACAGAACACAGAGAAGGTCTACCACTTCTTAGTTGCTTAAACCTCAGAATGAAACATCACTTTCATATGCTTCCAAAAATGAGGCTAATCACAAGACTCCACATGGATCCAACAAAGAAAAACAATGTTTAGCAGTGAAGGGCAGGGAAGGAAGTAACCCCTTAAAATTATAGAAGGGCCAAGCAATTTCCTTCGGGTTTACTGCAATGTGAAGAGTTGGCATCGAGACTCTCAAACAGGCTTGCTAAGCAGACTACTACTGAACAGTACCCCTAGCCATTGAGCAAATCTTTCTCTATAATCAGACAACCTACTTTCAGGAAATACCCATTATGTTGAACAAACACATTTCATGCCCTTTAAACTTGATCATTTGACCAAAATAAGTCACAAAATCATTCCATTTTAAGAGGAGGGCCAAGAAAGTTTACCCATGAGTTCAAGAAGCAGCAGAACCATATTGCAAAGAAATGTGGACACAGGGAGACATGGCCCATGAAAGAACATCTTTGATAATCTACTAAAACCATCTACAAGCAAAATCCTAGCAGCCTTGCCTACAGTTTGTTCTTCCATGTACCCTCTCTCCTAGCTTTTTTTAAAAAATGACTTTGGTTGTACATCATAGTGGCCATGGAACTTATTGTAAATATGAGCTCTAAGACTTGCATAGAATGTAGACTTCATCAACTTAAATCTGATCTAGTTTGGGCTCTCTAATAAGGTTTTTCTTCTTATCCATAGCTATGGGGTTACATGGTCTGATTAGGTTTTTATGTGGGTGCTAGGGATTTCAACTCAAGTCTTCACACTTGCACAGTAAGTATTGAGCCACCTTATCAATCTCCATAGTAGATATTTTTGGAACAACAAGAATGAAATATCAATATTTTAAAATATTTTTGTTCTTTCTATTTTCCCCATTTATGTATTGCTTTATTTATTTAATCATTTTATAGCCTGATCCCAGACCCCTCCCTCCTCTTCTCCCAGTCCCGTCCTCACTACCTCTAACTCATTTCCCTTCTCCTTCTTTCTCAGAGAAGGGGAAGCACTCAAGGGGTACCA
Source organism: Acomys minous (assembly GCF_964271855.1). Taxonomy (NCBI): domain Eukaryota; kingdom Metazoa; phylum Chordata; class Mammalia; order Rodentia; family Muridae; genus Acomys; species Acomys minous. Next base: position 116,755,739 of record NC_140488.1, on the reverse strand, counting down.
ATCTTTGCACCTCAAGTCACAGTAGGACTGAATGCATCCTCTCCTACTAAGGCCAGAAAAGGCATTCCATTTCTGGAAAGGGATCCAAAATCAAGATAAAGAATCAGAGGCAGCCTCTACTTGCAGTGTTGGGGGCCCCACATGATGGATGAGTGTGCCGCGCATATGCTACATATATGTAGGGGATTTGGGTTCAGTCCATGCAAGCTCTTTGGTTGGTAGTTCAGTTTCTGTGAGGCCCCATGAGCCCAGGGCAGTTTACTCTGTAGGTCTTCTTGTAGTGTCCTTGACCATTTCTGCTCCTTCAATCCTTCTTCCCACTCTTCCACAAAACTCCCCGAACTCAGCTCATTGTTTGTCTATGGGTCTCTGCATCTGTTTCCATCAGCTGATGGATGAAGCCTCTCAGAAGACAGTTATGCAAAATTCCTGTTTGCAAGCATAGCAGAGTATCATTAATAGTGTCAGGGGTTGGCTGTCTTCCATGGATTGAGTCTTAAATTGGGCCAGAAATGGTTTGCCATTCCCTCAATCTCTTCTCCATCTTTATCCCTACACTTCTTGTAAGCTAGACAAATTTTGGATAAAAAGTTTTATAGGTGGGTTGGTGTCCCCCTCTTTCCACTGGAAGTCCTACCTGGCTACAGGAGGTGATGACTTCAGGCTCCATATACATTACTGCTAGGAGTTTCAGTTAGCATCATACCATAGACACCCAGAAACCTTCCCCACCAATTTCTTTTCTCTCTCTCTGTGTCCTCCCTTCCAATTCCCCCACTCTTCCCCACCTAGCTAATCCCCACCCAGCTCCATTACCCACCCCACGCACTCTCTTACCCAGTTCCCTCCTTCTATCTACTTGATGTCTGCTTTATTTTACCTTCTGTGTGACATTCAAACATCTTCCCTTAGGCCATTTCTAGCTTCTTTGGATCTGTGGGTTGTAGCATGGTTATCCTGTACTATATGGCTAAAAGCCACTTATAAATGAGTACATACCATGCATGTCTTTCTTGGTTTGGGTTACCACATTCAGGTTGATCGTTTCTAGTTCCATGCATTTGTCTGAAAATGTCATAATGCCTTTTTTTTTTAAATAGCTGAGTAGTATTTCATTGTGTAAATGTTCCATATTTTCTTTACCCATTCTTTGGTTGAGGGACATCTGGGTTGTTTCCAGATTGTGGGTAGTATGAATGAAGGTGTTATGAACGTAGTTGAACAAGTGTCCCTACAACATGGTGGAGCATATTTTGGATATATGCCCAGGAGTGGTATAGCAGGGTATTTAGGAAGTGCTATTCTCATTTTTCTGAGGACGTGCCATCTTGATTTCTAAAGTGGTTTTACAAGTTTGCACTCCTACCACCAATGGAGGGGTGTTCCCCTTTCTCCATATCCTCACTGGCATTTGCTGTCACTTGACTTCTTGATCTTAGTCATTCCGATGGCTATACGATGTCAATATTTTTAAATGAGCAAACAGCATACAAGAACCATGAGGGGGCTGGAGAGATGGCTCAGTGGTTAGGAGCACCGCCTGCTCTTCCAGAGGTCCTGAGTTCAATTCCCAGTAACTATATGGTGGCTCACAACCATCTACAATGCAATCTCTTCTGCACATAAAGCACTCATATGCAATAAATAAAATAAATACATCTTTTTTAAAAAAGAACAATGAAAGAGAAGCAAAGCTCACCATTACCAAACCCCACACATTTCCTTTGCCTCACTTGGAGCTTGAAGTGACTGTGGATGATATTGATGGAGGGAAATCACAGCTGCTCTTGCTCTGTTCTGCTTGTTACAGTGCTGCCTTGTGACCATCATAGCTGAAAAAGACATGTGTCAATGCACTTGGTGCTAATCCAAATGCAACCTTTGCTTCAGATGTGCGCATTGACCTCCTTCACTCTGGTGACTACTCTGTGCTGATTCCAAAGTAAGGCAGTTTTAGATGAAGTCAAATACATCATGCACCCAGTTCCACTGGACATTCATGTGGTTTTGATTTCTCCTTTTTCTCAGTCCTACTTATGACTTGGGGAATTAGACAAGTTTCTTTGTCTGCTTGTCTGTAAAAGTGTCCTAATCATTTCAAATGAGAGAGAATACTCTGTAAAAAAAAAAAAAAAAAAACCCTGAGATCTTCCTTTCAGAGGTGAACCAGCTGGGGTCAGATTTGGAGGTCACTTGCATTCTCATAGGCTGAAAGGAGATTGTGGAGGTAGATTGTCCTCTGCCCTAGGCTTTTCTCTGGTATAAAAACAGCCCATCATCTTTCTTCTAGATTATTCTTGTCTAATTGACTGCAATGGATGCAGTGCTTACTTCTCAACCAAAATTTCTATGTTGAAATTCTAGCACCCTTGAGATCTCTCCTTGGAATATACCCAGAAGATGCTCCAGCACACAACAAGGACATATGCTCAACCATGTTCATAGCAGCCTTATTCATAATAGCCAGAACATGGAAAACACCTAAATGTACCTCAGTCGAAGAATGGATAAACTGTGGAACATTTACACTATGGAATACTACTCAGCTATTAAAAACAAGGAAATCCAGAAATTTGTAGACAAATTGATGGAATTAGAAATGATCATACTGAGTGAGTTAACCCAGAAGCAGAAAGACTCACATGGTATATACTTACTTATAATTGGACACTAGCACAAAAGGAATGTCCCATGAAAGTTTTCACTTCCCAGGAGATTGGGATAGATGTGAGGACATCCTATTGGGACCCTAGGTGAGAGAAGTATGGGAGAATGGGAAAATAGAGGGACCCAGAGGGTCCTAGAAACCTACAAGAAGAACATCATGACAGGCAGATCTGGACCCAGGGGGTGTCTGCTCAAAGTATTGTACCAACAAAGGACAACACATGCAGTAAACATTGAACCCCTACTCTGATCTACCCAATGGATAGGACATTCACCACAGTTATGTGGAGAGCGGGGACTGACTCTGACATGAACTCTGATGCCCCATATTTGACCACTTCCCCATGGTGGGGAGGCCTGGTGGCACTCAGAGAAAGAATAAGCAGGCTACCAAGATGAGACTTGATAGCCTATGACTGTATAGTGGGAGAGGACGTCCCACTCGGTCTTAGACCTAGGGAAGGGGAATAGGGTGAAAGCATGAGGGAGGGAGGAACGGGTGGATACAAGTGAGGGGAAAACAATTGAGATGTAATCTGAACAAATTAATTAAATAATAAAAAATTTAAAAAGACATTCTAACATCCAAAGGGTTGATAGTAAGGCATGAAACATTTGAGAAGGGTATAAGTCTTGATGAGGACTGAGGTCTCAGAGACCCAGCTATCCCCATTCACCTTGTGAAGACATAGCAACACATGAGGAAATGGATCCTTACTAAATACCAAATTTGCCAGTGCCTTGATTTTAGGTTTCCCAGAGAAAGAAATAAGAGCTATGCATAAGCTAGGCGGTAAGACCTTGCCCATGGTTTACTTTGTTATTTTTCAGTTACTATTTTTGTTAGCTCTTTGGTCTTTTAAATTTTTTAGTCATTTGCATCTGAATCAAATACTGCTGCAATAAGTGAATGGATATCTATGAGAACTATTTAACAGAAACCATTCATTCTCAATGAAACAGAAAATAATTTTTGTCATTCAGCATCCAGCAGGTGGCCTGGCTTCTGTGTCTGGTTGGCCAGTCCAGGCACTGCTTGCTTCCAGATGAGAATGGATGGACCTTGAAGTCAAAAGTCCCACCCATTTCTCTCTGGAGCTACTAGAATGCTTTAGGGTGGGGCTATCACTCTCATGGGACAAATGATTTTCCACTGGGTGTTAAAGTTTAGCTCTTTTTTTTTTTTTAATTGAAATTGCTAGTACCAGTTGGCAGTGGAGACTTGGGAGTTCCACAAGCCCATGTTGATACCAAAAGTGTTACAGCCCTTTGTTAAACTGCTGTGCTAAGCATGACAGAGGAAGCAGGCAGATGTCAGACTGAAACTGGCTGGCAAGCAGGTCCAGTGAGATGCCCTGTGGTGTCTCACTGGCAATCAACACAGAGCTGGCAGTGATGGAGCAGGCTTCCTTGCCTGTCAAAGCAGCTCTGCTATTGCTGCCTTGACTGCCTTGACTAGCTGTCAAGCCCTGGGCATCCAGTGGCGAGTTTTCCCTAGAATAAATGGAGGCTCAAATGGTCACGGTGGAGGAATGGCCTGAGCACAAGAGAGCATGCCAGCCAGACTTTAAACCTTGGGCAGTGGGGAGGAGTTTGTGGGTGAATGTGTCTGATTAGCTGGGGTTTGGGGTGATAAGGATACTTAATCTACTTGCATTGGTACAGTACCTCACTTACACGCAGTAGCACGTGGTCCTATCCTAAGAGGGAAAACAGTACTTAACTATCCTATAGGTGGGGTAAGAACTTCTAGGTAAGATTAAAGGTCATTTACTTAAGGCTAGGAGCTCCTTAGCACAGGGTGGGGGTACTTCCTGAAATCCCCACTTGTTTCTTGAATAGTTTTTTGTCAGGAAAGGATCATGGCTGTAATTGTCCCTCATAGCTATGTGACTTTCCTCAGGGGATCTGGGGGTCTCCAGATCAGGGGAACAGAGAACCCCACTGAGAAACGGAGTCTGTCATGATATACCAAGCTCAGTTGGCTATCCAGATACACTGAACTTTAACCTTTATATAAATATAAATATAAATATAAATACAAATGTGTTTATATATATATGTAAATTTTGTTTTCATATATGTATATAGCCATGAAACCAGCTCTGTACCCATAAAAATGGGCAAATCCATCATTTCCAAACTTTCTCCCTGTACTCCTAACACTTAATTAGTGAATTTTTGGAGACAGTATCTCTGTATGTAGCCTAGCTTACCCTTAAATTTACAGTCCACTTAACCTTGCTTTTTCAGTACTGGGATTCATTGCCTGTGAACCTTGAAGACAGTTTTCACCACAACCTACATATTTTCATTATGCATGTGTCTATCAGTGCTCCGATGAATACTCAAGGAGAGGGGGCTTGCAGAGATCCTGAAGGTTCCGTCTTTTCTCAATGAGCTCTAGCTTCCTTGTTCTCTCCAGAGTCTTAGAACCATTTATTCAACAGAAGGAATCCTCTGGACCTCCTGAATTATTCTTCCCAGCACTGTAATCCTGACCCTCTTCATGCTGGTTGGTTTTTGTCAGCTTGACACAAATCTAGATATACCTGGAATCTTAACTTAGAAAATCCCTCCAAAGCTTGGCCTGCACATCCAAGCTAGGAGGACCAAGCCAGTAAGCAGCACTCCTCCATGGCTTCTGGTTCAGTTTCTATTTCCTGTTCTTGCCCTGACTTCTCTGAATGATGGAATGCAAGCTGTAAGGTGAAGTAAACTCTTTCTTCCTCGTGTTGTTTATAGTTATGGCATTTATCACAGCAATAAAATCTGTAACTAAGACAGGCATGGGTGGTGGAGGAAAGAGAGGAGAGGAGAGAGGGAGAGAAGGAGAAAGGGAGGGATAAGATTAAGATTCTATTATCCTTCCTCTGAGTGCCACCAGGCCTCCCTATCAAGGGAACGTGGTCAGAAATGGGGCCCCAGAGTTTGTATGAAAGTCAGACCTCACTCACCACTCAATGGTAGAGAATGTCCTGTCCATCAGCTAGGTCTGGGTAGGGGTTCAAAGTTTACTGCCTATATTTTCCTTGGCTGGTGCCATAGTTTGAGCAGGAAGGACCCCAGGACCCAGATCCACCCATCATAACATTCTTCTTGCAGGTTTCCCAGACCCTCTGGATCCTTCTATTTCCCCATTCTCCCATGCTTCTCTCACCTAAAGTCCCAATAGGATGTCCTCCCCTCTGACCCACTTTCCTGGTAAGTAAAGTCTTTCATGGGACAGAGGAAGGATAACAAGTCACCAAGAAGAGACTTGATACCCTATGAGCATATACAGGGGGAGGAGGTCCCCCTCAGTCACAGTCATAGGGGAGGGGAGTAGTGGGGAAGCAGGAGGGAGGGAGAAATGGGAGGATACAAGGGGTGGGATAACAATTGAGATATAATATGAATGAATTAATAAAAATTTAAAAAATAAATTAAAAAAGATTAAGATTCTAACTTTAAACTTTTGAAGGTAAATTTTATTTTATTTTATTTTTAAAATTAAATGTATGTTTGTTTGTTTCTGTATGAGTATGTACACATAAGTATGGATACCTAATTAGGCCAAAGGTGTTAGATGCCCTGGGACTGGAGTAACAGATGGTTCAATGTGACCATGTGAGTACTGAGAGCCAACCTCTTGCTCTCTGTAAGAACAGTGAATGCTCTTAACTTTGGGCTATCTTTTTTATCCCAATTTGAGATGCTTAAATGCTGAAAAATTTTAGTAAAGAATTTTGTACTTCAGATATCTGTCAAGCACCTATTCACATAGGCCATTTTCTAAGTATCCAGGTGCTGGATATAAATTCTCTCATAACATTCCTGTGGTGAACAAACAGATTTAAGGTTTTTTTTAAATCAATTCTGATGAATTCTAGAGTTATATCTAGCAAAATAATATTCTTTGGTGTAAATGACAAAGAGAAAAACCAGACAGAGATATATGTTCTCAAAGAGCTTCTAAGCAGTGACCACAGGAATAGCAAAGTCAGGAGCCAGTGTTGAGCCCTTTAAAAGCAGTTGCTATTTTAAGCTCATCTCTGATTTAAATATTCCTGATTCTGAATAAGCAGGGAACTCAGGGAAAGCCTGAGTCACCCTCACAGTCATAACTTAACTGGCTTCATAAACTAAAACATATCCAAGCTTGGCCATTTTAGGAGCTCATAAAACCCAAATATGTTTGAAGAAGAGGTGATTTGAGTTGACCTTCAAAAAACAGAAATTAAAACACTTGCCATTTCCGGAGAACTTCCTCCCAGGAAGTCCTGCCTCAGACAGTGGAGGTCCAGTGGCATTTTCCTCATGAAATGTTCTAATCATTGCCTGTGGCACTTATATTTTTGATGATCACATTTTTGGGTGTCACTGGTGAACAAATTTGTTAATGCCATGCCTGCCAGTCCAGAGCTTTTACAAAGTTCTTTCCTTCCTACTCAGAGGTGGTCACTCCACAATGAACAGAAAGTTCTGTGCATTTTGAAGACATACCTGGAAGTACTTTTTTTCCAGGCCATAAAATGTGCACAAGACAAAAATTTTCCTGAATGCTATTTTAGTTCCTCAGTCGTATATCCATCCACTCCATAATGTGGTCATCTAGTTTTTAGACAGAGCTTTGATGGGGTTTGTACATTTTAGGGAAGTAAACATCAAGAACTTTCTTGTTTTAATGTTCTCTGAGTTGAAATATTGCTTTAACAATAAATCTTTTGTTTGAGGCCAGTCTGGTATGCAAAGCAAGTCCACAATAGCCAAGGCTACACAGAGAAACTCTGTCTCATAAAAAATCTTTTTTTTTTCATCTGTGACAGGGTTTCACCTTTTATCCTAGGCTGGCCTCAAATTCAATATGTAGCCTAGACTGTCTAAGAACTCATAACAATCCTTCTGTTTTAGCCTCCTTGAGTGTTGTGATTATACACGTGAGCCACCATATTCGGCTGAATGGTTCCCAAATACATATCATACATTACACAAAACATTCAGGATTTGCAACCACACACATTTGAAACCTTGTTCATGTTATTGGAAATTGTCAGTGGAAATAAATTATGTGATGTTAGCTTTGCCCAGGAACCTCTAGGCTTGCAAACATAACCCTCAGAAGAAATAATTGTCCCAGAATATTTGTAAAATGTTTAATTAGATAGAAGTTGACCTTTTTGGCAATTCTCGGATGTGGCCTTAAGATGCAGATTTTCTGGCTTTGGAGAGGCATGCTTGAAAGCAATGGTGGATGGGAAACTACATGTTCCAAACCTACAGATGTATGGTATGAGGTTTCTATAATGAACCTTTTGACCAAAGTGCATATAGTGTTCAATGAAATAAGATAATGAAGACTTTAGAATCTAAAATTAATTCTGGAACAATAAGTCAGCTTGTTTGTGATGTGAAGGGTTAAAGAGCATGTGCTCACAATCAGAAGATCTCATGCTAAACTTCTACTAATCCCTGAATTTCTATCACAGGCTATGACTACTTTAGCTCTCTTTGAGACTTAAGCAAAGTATAGGTGCTTCCACTAGTATGTGAGTTAATTGAGGAGGAGCACAAAATAAAGCTATCTTTACTGATTTCTTTTGAGGTTAGGTCTATGTTTGTAGCATCAATTGACTTACAACTCAATATACAGCCAAGGCTCATCTCAAATTTAAAATTTATGTGCCTTGGCTTCTCCAGTGCAGGCATTACAAGTATATACCACTATGTACTGCTTAAAGGTACCTTCTCTTTTCACTTGTTTCTTGTTTGTTTTTGTTTTTGTTTTGAGGCAAGGTGTCATATAACCTAACTTGACCTTGTACTCAACTTATAGCTGTAGATGACCTTGACCTTGAACTTCCTGCCTGAACTTCCTGAGTACTGTGATTATTCGTCTATCCCATCATACTCACTTCATACGAGGCTGGGATTGATCCCAGGATGATCAATCTTTTGTGGATGCTAGGCACACACTCTGCCAACTGACATACATCCATACTGCTGAAAACTGCCTTCTTTATAGCTATACTTACTATTATAAGACTTTCTTTGTAGAACTCTTATGAGATATCACCCTAAGGTTGAGAATGCCTTCTAGTATATTAGTTGTTATGGCCATTTTATTTGTATATATAGCATATTTTTACCAGCTATTTTATGATTATTATCTTTTCAAAGATCCTGAGTGCTGAATATTACACCTATTTAACAAATAAGAAAACTAGGAGTCCCTGATAAGACTTAGTAGGATCACTAAAACTCAAACATAGCTTTGTAGAATTCCACTGTTATATTTTTCCTGGATTTTTTCTGTACCATTTATCAGCTGACTGTACTAAAATGAAGTACTATAGACAAAGTATCTTAAATAGATAACCTTTTTTCTGAAAGTCTGAGATCAATGGGCTTGCATGACCAGGTTATGGTGAGGGTCTTTTTCTTGCTTTGAAGAAAGCTAGCTGTTGACTGTATCCTCCTGTAGGTGAGGGGGAACTGAGAAAAGGAAGGAGTGGAAAGGATTGATGGATGGAGGGAGAGAGATATACAGAGAGAAAGCCAGAGATTCTTAATTTTGAGTTTTTTCTAACAAAGGTACTAATCCCATTCAAGAGAGCTATGTTCCTATGTATCTAATCACCTGTCAAAGGCCTTTGCCTGCTAAATGTTATCACTTCAATAATCAAGTCTCCAACATATAAATTGTTGGAGCATATTCAGCATAGAACATCAGTCATAACAGTGCTTTCCTCCTTATGTTTACAAATAAAACTGTGGCTCTTTCTCACATAACTTCAAAATGGTTATCCACAAGTGTTTACAGGATTAAACTGTATTCTCATCTGCTCTCTGTTGAGTTTATCCTACCTGGGAATCAAGCCCAACCCCATTAACATTTCCATACCTTTTGCTTTAGTGAAACAAAACTATTTCATGTTTATACACACCCTATAGTCACCAGTGTATATTCTGTTCCAAGAGAAGAAAGAAGGGATGTTACATAAAAATGACTCTTAACTTCTGTTCATTGTTGGGCCAGACAGAAAGTAAACACAGAGTTTGAAGGATGACTGTGTTAAACATGGGAAACACAACAGAGCTTCATGTCTATAACTATAGTGCTGGTATAATCCTGAAGGCATTTCTTTCCATAAGAGCAGTAAGGCATAGATACCAGGGGCCATAATAGACACTGGATATAAGCACTAGGAAGGTATATCATACTGATAGAAGAGATGTCAATTTGGCAAAGTAGACGTCATTGTTGTACTTCCACATTCTGAATAAAGACCAGAAAAAAAGAAAAAGAAAGGACAATATTTGAGTACATATGAAGCATCCCATGAGGCTCTGAAAAATAACTGGTGAAGGGATATTTTGGAATCTTGAGGTAAATGTTATTCAGGGCTATTATTCTCATAGCATGACCACATTCTTGTTTAAATAACCAGCTGGTGGAGTTAGACAAGACTAAATTATAGTCCATTAATTTGAGAAGTGAACCATCTATCATGTGCTGAACATGTGCCAGACACTTCAAGTCTCTGGGGATCCAAAGACAAGGCCCACTTCCTGCCTTTTGATGGCTTACATATGGATACTTCTTATCTGCCCAAGAATTTTATTTATTTTTATTAAATGTTTTTTACATATACATTTATATTATTACACATCTATACAATAAACTACCTACAGAATGAAGAACCATGACACAATCAGGAATTATATAAATGTTACATTCTTAGTGTTTTGGCTATTTGTATTTGACAGCCTTGAAGAAAACATCTTTCCTATCTTGGTGCATCTAAAATTCTGAATGTAAATCAATCTATATCATATCTCATCATTATCAACTTAAAGCATCTATCTATACCTAAAAACATCTTAACTTCTAAGCAACTAAGTTTAATTGGAAACCTAAACTGGCTGGTCTGGTCTTCAATCCCACCAGAGACTTTAAAAGGAATAAAATTAATTACCTAAGTATACGGGGAGTGCAGTTTAGCAGCTTCCCAAATAAGAAGATGACAGAGACAGTTTGCTACCTAAGCAGTTACCCAACACCCTCTATAACATTGGAGCATCATCTTCAGCCTTCTGGCCCAGTATATCTAACAGACATATTTGTGAGGCAGGAACTATTAAGGACTTGCTTACCCTTTCTTGGCAGAGTTTGACCATTGACTCTGCCTGCAATCAAGCTTTCCCATTTTTTAGGCAGAATTCTGTCTGTGGTAGAAATGGGGTCATTTTGCCCAGTGGCTTGTTTGCCACATTTGAAGCCATCTCCACAAGGATATTCTTTGATGCTCTTCATCTTCTTTGAGGTAGGCTGGGTATTGCCCGGAGTTAACCTGTCTCATTGTCAATTAATCTTTGGAATAATAAAAACATTTTAAATGCATATTCCATACACCTCTAAGGCTTTCAAAGACTATAGCTAACTATTTTACATTATCTTTCTATAGAATCATATATATATCTTTTACCTAAGATATATATTTTTTTGATAAAAATAGACTAGTAATTGATATGACCATGATTTGATCAATTAACAATTAACTTGTATAACTTATTTATCCTAAACAGCTTGTAATAGCACTTTCAATGTATTGAAAGTAAACCTTATATTATAATTGAGTTATATGGGTACAATACCACATATTAGAGTAAATATATATATAATGTGTGAAAATAATCTTAAATTTGAATTCTATACCACTGTATCTAAAATTAAATTTATTTTTCATCTATATACAAAATCCTATACCAGTGAATTAAAAATAACCTTGTGAGTAACAATTAAGGCACTGAGGAGTAGATTCACTAATATACTTTTTATTCTATCTTCCCTATATATTTCTATATTCCTCCTTCTTTCTTTTCAACCCCTAAATCCAAACCTAAGAACAGAAAATAAAGGAAAAGAGAGACATCCCTGAGTCCAACTTTGTTTTCTCTCTAAATAAGACTTGTAATAACTTATACTAAACTCTCTCCTCTAAACATACTTAGAATGCAGTAGGACAAAAGACAAAAGTGCTGTTTAAAACAATCGACCTTTTTAATAGTGAAAGACTCCAACTGAAATGGAGTGTCTGTGACAAAAAATTTCATTCAATACATTTTTCAAATTCTTGTAGTTGTTGACTCCCAAATATTTATGGTAATGACAACCAGGAAAAGTACAGATATTGGAAATATACCAAAGTAGATTAATTCTAACCACCTAATTCTATTAATCAAGTCTTCTGCAAAAGTGTCTGACAAAAAGATTAAGCCCTGCTAAGCTCAGTTTACCCCTTACAATTCTCCTGTCTGGGAGTCAATTTCTTGATTGGATCATTCTATATGAGGTCCTAAGCAGACTGATACTCTGATGCAAGGTAGTGAGCAAGAAATGTACTTTTCCCACAAATGCATGGACTGAGGGAAAAGGATGAGTAAAGAGAAGTAAGATAGAGTGAAGAAAAAGAAAGCAAGAAAGAGAGGAAGGAAAAGTAAAAAAGGAGAGATGAGAGTGGAGGAGAGAGGGAGAGGGAGGATATAGGAGCAAGGGGACTCTCTTTCTCAACATACCATTATTTAACTTTTTGGTACTTGATTGATGTTCAAGATGCTTTAACTGGCACAGGAGTCTGGGATACTCTGAAACTCTGACTAAAGGGATGGCCTCCCTGTGTAATATAAATTTAGTTTCTCATGCACAACCCTAACCACAAAGTTAAATTAGCACCATCTTCTTTTTTAACTTGATGAGTAAAAAGTGCACCAAAGCCCATTTCTGTTGCCAGAACTTCCTCAATATCTCCTTTCTGATAAATTATACACCCTAAACCAGGTAGTTGACTAAGTCCTTAGTCACAGAAACAGAAGTTTTTCATCCGAAGTTAGTCTTTTCTTCTCTGAGTTGTCCAGGCTGCCTGCTCCATCTGTTTTGGAACACAGCAGCCTCCTGAGTAAATTAGAAACCCAGTTTTAAGAATGAACTACTCAAAGAAAAACCCCCAGCATCCTGTGCAGTCTGACTGCAGCCTCACACAAGGACTTTTAGGACAGAAAATGCAAGTTGTTTGCCATAGACTAAGAACTGCCAGACTCTGTGGTCTGATACTAGGTTGTCTGGGAAGGCTGTAATGTTACCCACTTCTGGTTCTTGCCATGCACTGAGTGCTTCTTCATCAGTTTTCATCCATGTGAACATCTGCCATTGTACCCATCTACCACATTGGGTGGAGCTGTTTCCATTGCATGCTTTTCTTAGGATGGTGGACTGAAATCTCTCTGAAACTGTAAGCCAAACTAAACACCCTCTCCCATAAGTTGTCCCTGTCAGATATTTTGGTCATAGTTACATAAAAGCACCTAAAAACCTTCTTTAAGAAGGTTTAAAAATCTGAAAAAGCAGTTTCGTTTCTATGGGTGCTAAATCCACATGACAGTTGATTTAATCTGATCCTTATTTTCCCATATTTTTTCTTTCTTTCATTTTACTCCTTTCCTCTCTTTTTGCCTACAAGTGTTTATTAAACACATGCTACACAGTAAGCTTTGTTCTAAGCAATGAGACTATAATTGTAAATGAAAGAGATAAAGTCTCCATCACATGTAGCCTATATTCTAGTAAAGAAAACAAGTCAATAAATGTGTATCATAAACAATTTTCACTTTACACTGTTCTGATACACATGCATTTTTGGGACAATAATTTTATTCACTCCAGGCCACCCAACAGCATAGTTCAAATTTTACTTGACACCATATAATAATTATACATAATTTCTTTTTTTTTACATTTTCAATGATTTATTAATTTCAATTAGAAAAATTATCACATGTTTAGACATAAGAGCCAAAGACTATATAATAATAAAATGGTGTTTCTTCCCTCTCTCCTTCCTATTCTCTCACTCTTCTTCTTCTTAGACTACCACAGATGTCTATACATGTTTACCTCCATGTGTCCTTTTTTTTGAAACCAGAAGTAATAACTGACCGGTGTGCTACTCGGCTCCTGGCCTCTCCACTAAGCATATCCCAGGGCATATTCCCTAGCCACGCATGTGGATCTCGTTTATCAGTTTCAAGAACACAAAGTATAGCAGCACATAGATATGGAGTGAGTCAAACCACTTCCTTACCAACGCACACATGTGTTTATGAAAAAGCCTTTTACTAGCCTTTCACTGGCCTCTTAGTAGTGCGAATGAGGCTGATCTAGCATCTTTGGCAAATCTCTTTGGACAAATGGCCCCAATGGAATCCGAAGAGTAATCATTTTATTTTATCAAAAAGCAACCTTTAGTTTTCTTTCTTTTGACACAGACCTTATCACAATCCTATAGGAGACATAAGGCGGTTATAACCCACCACGAGGCTGTTCATTGTTCTTACTTCTGTCTAATTATACATAATTTCTTAACGTATGAAGGTCCACTACTGGTGTGGACCTTGTAAATGAGAAGTGCATGATAATCAACCAGTCATATCATATACTTCAGAGTGAGTCACTGATTGGTCACTGCACATGGTTTATAGTTCCCACACATTTAGCAAAGTTTGCATTGTCTTCTTATCTCCACGTGGGAGAAGAATGCTATAGGTAAAATAATTTAACAATTAAATCACTACTACCATTGCATAATGTTCCACGCCACTGTGGCTGTCCTAAGTTGAAACGTGAAGATTTGTTATTTATCGTCAGTACTTTATTCAGGTGCCCAATGGACCATGAATTTATTCTTCTTATTAAAAATTATAATTTATTCATATTACATCCCAATTGTTATCCCCTCATTTATTTTTTCTTTTTAAAAATAATTTATTCAGATTACAACTCAATTATTATCCCATCACTTGTATCCTCCCATTTGTCCCTCCCTCAGGCTTTCACAGTATTCCCCTCCCCTAGGTCTATGACTGAGGGGGACCTCCTCCCCCACTTTATGGTCATAGGCTATCAAATCTCATCTTGGTAGTGTGCTAATTCTTTTTCTGAGCGCCACCAGGCCTCCCCACCAAGGGGAAGTGGTCAAATATGAGGCATCAGAGTTCATGTCAGAGTCAGTCCCCACTCTCCACACAACTGTGGAGAATGTCCTGTCCATTGGCTAGATCAGAGTAGGGGTTCTATGTTTACTACTTGTATTGTCCTTGGTTAGTGCAATAGTTTGAGCAGACCCCCCCTGAGCCCTGATCTACCCATCATGATGTTGTTCTTGTAGGTTTCTAGGACCCTCTGGGTCCTTCTATTTCCCCATCTCCTATATTTCTCTTACCTAGAGTCCCAGTAGGATGTCCTCACATCTATCCCAATCTCCTGGTAAGTGAAGATTTCATGGGACATGCCTTTTGGGCTAGTGCCCAATTATACATGAGTATATACCATGTGAGTCTTTCTGCTTCTGGGTTAACTCACCCAGTATGATTGTTTCTACTTTCATCCATTTGTCCACAAGTTTCTGGGTTTCCTTGTTTTTAATAGCCAAGTAGTATTTCATCGTGTAAATGTACCACAGTTTCTTTATCCACTCTTTGACTGAGGGACACTTAGGCTGTTTCCAGGTTCTGGCTATTATGAATAAGGCTGCTATGAACATGGTTGAACATATGCCCTTGTTTTGTAGTAGAGCATTTTCTGGGTATATTCCAAGGAGTGGAGTATACAGGTCTTGAGGAAGCCCTATTCCCAGTTTTTTGAGAAAGCACTAGATAGATTTCCAAAGTAGTTGTACAAGTTTGCATTCCCACCAGAAATGAAGGAGTGTTCCTCTTTCTCCACATCCTCGCCAGCATGTGGTGTCACTTCAATTTTTGACCTTAGCCATCCTGATGGGTGTAAAATGTAATCTCAGAGTCATTTTGATTTGCATTTTATGACTAAGGACATTGAGCATTTCTTTAAGTGTTTCTCAGCCATTTGATATTCCTCTGTTAAGAATTCTCTGTTTAGTTCTGAGCCCCATTTCTCAATTGGGTTATTTGGTTTGGTGATGTTTAATTTCTCAAGGTCTTTATATATTTTGGATATTAGACCCAGTCTACAGTCTGTTGCTTTGTTCTGTTGACATTGTCTTCTGCCTTACAGAAGCTTCTCAGCCTCATGAGGTCCCATTTATTAATTGTTGACCTCAAGGCCTGGGCTGTTGGAGTTCTGTTCAGGAAGTTTTCTCCTGTGCCAATGTGTTCCAGGCTCTTCCTCACTTTTTCTTCTAACCGATTTAGTGTTTCTGGTTTTAGGTTGAGGTCTTTAATCCACTTGGACTTGAGTTTTGTGCATGGTGACAAATATGGGTCTAATTGCATTTTCTACATGTAGACATCCAGTTAGACCAGCACCATTTGTTGAAGATGCTATCCTTTTTTCATTGAATTGATTTGGCTTTTTTGTCAAGAATAAAGTGATCATATATGTGTGGATTCATTTCTGGGTCTTCGATTCAATTCCCTTGTTCCACCAGACTATTGCTGTGCCAGTACCATGCTGTTTTAATTACTGTTGCTCTACAGTACAGCTTGAGATCAGGTATAGAGATTCCTCCAGAGGATCTTTTTACTATATATATCCCCTCATTTATATCTTCCCTTTTCCACCACCTTCTCTCTTCTGCTCTATTCTCCTCCTCTAGACCTCTGACAGGGGAGTGGCCTCCTCCCCCACAATCTGACCACAAAGTATCAGGTCTCATCTGGATAGCCTGCATCCCCTTCCTCTGTGTGCCTGCATGGTCTCCCCACCAAGGGGAGGTGCTCAAATTGGGAGCTCCAGAGTTCATGTGAGAGGCAGTCCCCACTTTCCCTATAACCGTGGGGAATGAGCTGTCCTTTGAATAGATCTGAAAAGGGCATCTAGGTTTACTGCATGCATTGTCTTTGGCTGGTGCAACAGTTTGTGCAGGTCACCCTGGGTCCAAATCCACCAGTCTTGGTGGTCTCCTTGTGGGGCTCCTGAATCCTCTCGGTCCTTCCATTTCCATACTCTTCCATACCACTCTTATGGATTTTAAAATAGGACATATCACATTCAAATTATATGGCAGTAAGTAATAGCAAGTAGTTTGCATATACTATGGCAGAAACTTGTAGCACTGGTGTGTAGGTGCTTTTATAGGCTCCTTCATTTTTTATTCCTTTCTTTTTGGGGATCTTTCCATCTCTGCCTTATAAATGCTGAGATTATAACTAAACAACACTTCACACATCACATGTTTCTAGTTGAAGGTAAATAGAATTGTAGAAGAAATGGCTCTCCATGGGCATATGGACTCACTGTTCTTTAAGAGAGATTTTTTTTAGAGATTTTATTTATTTTGTATACAATGTTTTGTCTGCATGTACACCTGCAAGCCAGAAGAGGGCACAAGATGTCATTATAGATGGTTGTGAACCATCATGCGGTTGCTGGGAATTGAACTCAGGACCTTTGGAACGCCAGGCAGTGCCCTTAACCTCTGAGCCATCTCTCCAGCCCCAAGAGAGATTCTTGATATACATACAGCTAATGGAACTGAGCTATAACAGACTTAGACAACACATAAGTTAAGAAAGGTATTCTGGTGGAAAAGATGAGGCTGTAACACTGTACTTGATGTAAGACAACAGTTCACATTAACAGATCTCTCAGCTAGTTCATGACATTGAAAATGCAATAACTGAGTTACTAACTGCTAATCCAAACTTATAATGGGGGCCCCTATTCATCAAAGAATACAAAAAATGTTCTCTCTGGATAATTTTATTTTCTTTAAAAATACTTAAATTCATTTGTTGACAGTTATATGTGTGTACACACACACACACACAAACACACATGCTCATAATTAGTGAATTCTGATCACTGTCACCCCTATCTTCTCTTATGTCTCTCTCATCCTTCTTAGCCCTTTCCACTGGAAGTTCTTTTTCCATACTTTTTTTTTAATGTTTTGTGACTCATTGAGTTTAACTAGAGTCATCTATGTGATCATGGGTTTGGATCTGTTCATTGGTACCTGGTGGGCTTATCTCTTTAGTACACAACTGAAGAAAGTAGCTGCCCTTCTCCAGAATCCATAAGTAGCCAATAATTCTGCAGGGATAGGTAGAGACCCTGTGATCCCCTTCCTGATCTATGATTTATTGTTAATAGCCAAATCTTGCGCAGGCCATTTTAGATAGACACAGCTACTGTGAAATCATATGATCTTGGTTGTGTCATGCCCAGGAAATAGCATTTCACAGCCCTTTCCTCAATCTTTACTCTTTTATATTCTTTCTGTATTCTTTTCCATGATGTTTCCTGGGCCTCAGGATGGGTGGTAAAATGTTCCTTTACATTGATCATTCAAGTGTCATTTATTTCCAGGACCTTAAAGAGCCACGTATCTCTTCACTCACTGCCTTCACTTCAAAGAGAAACATTGCTGATTAGAGTTGAGAGTGGCAATTTTCTACAGATATAAAGATTAAATATTTAGAAGGCAGCTTGGTACTATGTAAATTTAGCTGAGCAACATTCATACATTTCTCCCTTTGGCCTAAAACTGTTTCAGAGATGGATTTTTGACTAGATTTATGTTACTAGGAATGAAATCCTTCTTGTGGAGGATGTCTCATTCCAAGCAGAGAACAGTTAATTATCACCATTAACAGTCAGGCCACTATTGTACTAGTGGGACTCTGCATCATTGTAGAATGAGAAGAAGAGCTGGAAAGATGATCCAGTGGTTAAGAGGGCCTCCTGCACTCCCAATGGGCTACAGATTAGTTCCCAGTACCCATGGTGGTGGCTTAAAGCCAGCTTTTACTCCAGCTCCAGGGGATCTGATGTTCTCTTTTGGCTTCTATAAGTACCTGCACACATATGGCACATACTCATGCAGACACACACACACACACACACACACACACACACACACACACACACACATATAAAATAAATAAACAAATAAATATTTTCAAAAATAAGAAGAAAGAGGCAAACACTACTTGAACTACATTATGTTCTGAGCTAGGGGTCTCCACCTGTAGTTGAGGATGGTTTCAGACTCATGATCTTCCTGAGTGCAGCTGTGTGCTGCCACAGTTAGCTCAAGCCACTTCTGATAAGCTGCTTCTTTTATTTCTGAGGAACTATGCATAAATGAAATTTACTAATTTAATCACTTTTGAAGGTACAGTTCATTGGTTTTAAATGCATTCATACTGTTGTGTGGCCATCACCACCGTGTATCTCCGAAGTTTTTCATCATCCTAAATAGAAGCTCTGTATCTCCTAAATACTAATTTCAATTTTCCTGGTAGCATCTGTTTAACTTTTTGTCTCCACAACTTTAACTCTTCTGATATGAGTATAATCATGTAGTATTTTCCCTTTTGTGTCTGCTTTATTTCACTTAGTATAATGTCTTTCAGGTGCATCCACATTATAGCATCTATCAGAATTTCATTTCTTTTAAAGAATAGACAGTTTTCAATTTTATGTGAGTACTTCAGGTTTTAAAAATCTTTTGATTTACCCAATTTTATTAATTTTATTAGAATGAGCATACAAACTAATGATGACATTTTCTTTTTTTCTTTAGTTTCTTTCTTTTTTTTTTTTTTTTGAGACAGGTTTTTCTCTGTATAGCTTTGGAATTCACTCTGTAGACCAGGCTAGCCTGGAACTCAGAGATCTGCCTGCCCCTATATCCCCAGTGCTGAGAGTAAAACTGTGCTCCACTGGGGCTATTTTTGTATTTTCATGCTTATTTTGTTTTAGCTGATCCTCCTCCCTTCATTGTCTACAACCTAAGCCAA
Organism: Acomys minous; assembly: GCF_964271855.1. Classification (NCBI taxonomy): domain Eukaryota; kingdom Metazoa; phylum Chordata; class Mammalia; order Rodentia; family Muridae; genus Acomys; species Acomys minous. The sequence goes on along the minus strand of NC_140488.1, from coordinate 116,736,314 downwards.
GAGTCTCCTTTTTTCCTTACCCAAACAAATTCTGCCTGCAGGTTTCTTGTATACATTGATTTGCATTGTTTCCATATATTTATCCACTTTGATAAGCAAAAGGAGAAAAAAGAGGACAATGAAAATAAATTTCACCTACTTTGTAATTGGACTAAGGCTTCAAAATGAACAGAGGATCAAACACCTCTGGATGATCTGATGTTCTCTTGACTTCATCCAGCATCTGATGTGTATCACTGAGGCATTTGCTCTCTTGAATTTCACTAATACTCCCGGAATTTTCTAAGAAGCTTTCTGGCTGAGACTTGTAGGACCAAGGACATGGATGACAGAGAGTCCTAAATTAGAACTATTAGCTTATGTGGTAGCTTTGAAACTGCCCAAGAAGCAGTGGCCAGATTTCTCCATCATCCAGCTAGGTTCCTACAATCACAAGCCTGCAGGGAAGCTGTCATAACAAGGCTTTTGAGATAGCAAAGGTTCTCTTCTGCCTAAAAAAGATAGTCTCTAAGGTCCTGCCAGTTGTTGTTAATGAGAATGGATACGAGGGGTGTACGTCTTTAAGAGAAACAGAAAATCCAGGACGCAACCCTGATATTTTAGTAGAAGCAAGTATGTAGCACATCATGCAGGTTATATATAATTGCATCTTCGATCAGAAAATTCTATGGTCTTCTGTTATTTTGCATTTTAAAGGGATTTGCTCTCCCAAACACCCTTAAGAAAATGTCATTCAAAAAATCATCACAGATTTTCCAGAGAGAAATTACACTTAATTGAAAATCGGAGTGTCTTGTCACCTGTCAGTGACCTTTTAATTTCAGGTTTAATATATGTTGACCACTTTTGGAAAGCCAGCATTTCAAAAAAGCTCCTGATTTAGTAGAAGCTTCTGTATTATTTGGCTGACATTATTGAGCATCTATGTCTCAAAATTTTTATCTTAACATCCTAAAAACTCTTAAAGGCTATGGTATCTTTGTTAATATAGAGCATAAGAAATAGCTCCAATTGAAGATATTAATTCACTAAGAAAAAATATGCTTGCTGCATTCCACTTGTAGAAAATCAAGGGAGAAAAAAAAGCAAATAGAGAGTCCTATGATTAAAGGTTAAGTGCAGTTTCTTTGTGTTGAACTTTCCAGAAGGAGCTATTAAAATATTTGTAATATGCAGAAATCATGCACTTGCAGAATTTTTTGCCCTCCTAAAATAGCTCCGTATTTGTCTCAACATTTTAGTTTCTCTTTCCTGCTTTGAATTTGTTTCAAAGAAAAGAGAAGTTTACATAGGACATTGTAATTTGAGATTTTATTGTAACAAAATGGAAAATTATATCAATCTTTTGAGGTTCTTTTTAAAAATATTTTTGAGATATGATGGCAATTTAGTCAATTACTTAACTTAAAAACAAAATTTCTTATCTTAAAGTTTATGTGATTGTTATTCATATGAACATTTAAAAAAATAAAGAACTACTTCTTTACAGGATGTATATTATCTGTTGCCCAGTATTAGGTCAGAAGGAAATCCCAGCATGTTTGCTATCCAGAACCTTCATTTGATATAGCTAAATAGTCTCAACTTAATTATTTGTCTTGTGGAGGAATAGTTACATTATCTACTTGTTCAGTTTCTGTAGCAATAAAGGTTTCAGAGATGCTGGGAATGTTTATATAGTTCAAGGTGATGGATAGTAGAACACAGCACTTGAAGTTGGAGTGCCAAGCCTATCCCTAACAGGAATAAATTAATTCTCCAAGCAGTGATAGAAAAGGCTAGCCCTTCTTCATTCTTAAAAACATGTGAGACCTTTCAAGCACTCAGAAAAGAAAGACTGTCCCCTACCATATCCAACTTTGAAAATGTTTGCTCTTACCACATGTCCCATTAAGTCAGTGTATCTCAACTTTGTTAATGCTACCAGCCCTTAATACAGTTTCTCATGTTGTGGTGGCCCCCAACCATAGAATTATTTTCATTGCACTTCTTTAATAATTTGCTGTATTAGTGATAACGTAAATCTCTATGTTTTCCAATGATCTTAGACAACCCCTGTAAAAAGGTTGCTCGATTCCTAAAGGGATTACAACCCACATGTTGAGAACTGCTACACTAAGCCATTTCCTACGATGATAATCCCTTCCAATGCCACCTAGTAGATAACAATTCATTCAACATTGCAGCCCTTACATACCCTGAAGTTATCCAGTGAAAGGAGAGCTGTCTTTATATGGCACATAGCTTTGGAAATCAAACAAAATCCTATATTTTTACTGAACTCCGGTCTCGGAAAAACTAGCCATTCTGCAATACATTCTTTCTAGAACAGATATGTGGCCAAGGCTTGACACAGTTCTCTAAACAAAAATTCAATGTTACTTCATGGAAGTGAATCTGTACTTTGACTTTCTTATGTCTTTGCAAACAAATGTCTTGTGAGTTAGAAAATGGCAACTAGCAACCAGATGAGACAGAAGAAAACAAGATAGCAGAGCTGAGGCTATTGGAGAACATTGCTCTTTTTGGTATCTGTACATAGTAATGCAGAAATCAGTGTGTAAGGGCTGAGGACATGGCTCACCAGAACACCTGCCTAGCCTGCTCAAAGCCCTGGATTTAATTCCCAGTGTCACAAAGAAAAATAAAAAGAAAATGAGTATGTGAATTTAAGAAACATCATGAGGCACAGACTTCAAATTGTCCTCACAGTTCTTATTATGTGACATTAGGATAGAATCTGCACTACCATGAAGGTTTGGAAATCAGGCAGATGGTCTGAGTTTCCTCTTGTTGCTGCAACAAGTTACCATAAACTTAGTGGCCCCAAATAACACAAATGTATGATCTTATACCTTGAGAGGATATGCAACCACAATTAGCTTATTTGGGCTTGGTATCAGCAGGGTTGGTTCCTTTTTGAGGCTTTCAGAGAAAAATGTACCTCATTTTCTTTTTGAGAATTTTGAGGTTTCTTGAATTCTTTAGCTTCTTCCAACTTCAAAGCCAGCAACAGTGAGTTGAGTCCCCTTTGTGTCACATTGCTTTGATGCATGACATGGCTGCTTTCTCTTCTTAGCATCCTTATGATTGCATTGGAGCCATCTGGAGAATCTGAAGTGCTTTCCCTATCTCAAGGCTCCTAATGTAACCACATCTGCAGAACCTTCTTTGTCGTGTAACAGAACATATTCATTGTTTCTGGCAATTAGGTTGTAGATATAATCTGGAGGCTTTATTCTACCTACTACAGCAACCACACTATACATTTCTATGGAATCTGAGGGTGTCAGTTCAACCAATTAACACCGAATTCCTTTAAAATATCACATTGATCACACTTCAACCCCTAATCATCACCCAACAGCACTCAATATGGTGCTTACTCTTCTCTTTCATCTTTCTAGAACATTCACATAGTAGCTGGACTCCCAGATCCAGTTCCCCACTTTTACACAGACCACTGTCACCTCCTCCTTTTGAGAGAGCCTCACTATGTAGCTCAGGTTGGCCTTGAAGTTTCTATGTAAGCCAGCATGGGTGGACTTGAGCTTGCAATCCGCCTGCCTCTACCTCCTAAACACTGAGATTATAGGTGCTTGCTGTCACCCCCAGCTTCTAGTTCCTTCTTGTCTTTAAGTAGGTTAACTATACTGGGCATGCTTCATTTAATGTGCCCTCCATTAGATATCTAAGCACTTGATGTAGTAACAGTAAGTTTTGAATTTTGAGAACTAGAATTGGTTTGGGGGGTCAAGCCCTTTGGAATCACACCCCAGTTCAGCACCTATCATTGCCTGTATGATCATAGGAAATAGCAACATCCTCAGATGGAGGATAAGGATGATGATGGTGAGGGTGATGATGATGATGAGGCTGATGGTGATATCAGTTGGTCCTGCATGAACTGGCCTCTGCCAGTTCTCCAGCCTTACCTCTGGCTATCTTCTTCCCTTGCTTGCTGTGCATCAGATACATTTACCTTCATTCTGACCCTGAAGCACAACTCTTCCCCTAAGTAGCTAAAGCCACCTGTATCTCATTATTCAGTTCTTCAGTCAATTACCTTCTAGAAATTTCTTCAACTGGTCTAATTAGAAGTAAGAGGTAGTTCCACTTTTCCCAGTCACAACTTATCTTAGCTTTCCTTTTATTCCATTCATAGTTTCCTCTCCATTTCATTTCTTCAAAGCTGTGTTGTGGGTTTCTTTTTTCTTCTAAGTACATACATTATGTTTAAATAGAGTAAAGTCACAGAAACTTAGAAAACCCAAAGAATAAATGATTACTAGTGAAACTTTAGAGACCATTGTTGACCAATAGGAAACCACCTTGCTTCCCTAATCAAAAATACAACTGAAAGCTGAACAGATGACGTATGAATTAAACACACTTGCTGCTCTTCCAAAGGACCCAATTTCAGTTCCCAGTACTCACTTCAGGTGGCTCACAACCATGTGTAAATCCAGCTCCAAGGGATCTGATGCTCTCCTCAGGCCTCTGAGTAAAACTTCACACATCTGCCCATACCCTGATAAATATACATAATGTTCAAAAACCCAACAAAAGAGCTGGAGTGATGAGACATAGGTTAAGAGCACTGGCTGATCTTCCAGGGGACCCAAGTTCAAGTCCCAGCATCCACATAGCAGCTCACAGATGTCTGTAACTCCAGCCCCAGAGGTCCAACACTCTCATACAGAAACACATGCAGGTAAAACACCAGTGCAATAAACTAAATAAAAAACATTACTAACACCCCCCAAGCAACCATAGACCTTCCCTTCAGTGCAGGAGACAGGAGAGCCATAGACACCCACTTGCTGCTATGCCACACTGCAAGGATGGAGGATATTACCCATGGGCCCATCAGTCACATGGCCAAACTGCAGCAGGAGTCACCACAATGTTTGAGGAAGTGGTAGTCAGATGGAAGAGAGAGAAGTGGAACAGCCTGAGCATTATGAAGAGAGATGGAACTGGAGACTCAAGGGTGGAGAGAAGTAGCCTATTGTGAGTGGCACCTGAGGCCGTGATGAGGTCCCAGACCAAGCTACCACTTAGGGCCATGTCTGAGTCTGTGGCTATGTAGCGGCACACTGGGGACCACATGAATGTCCAGGAGTTATGAATAACTATTCCCACCCATTGGATGTGGTGCTCTGAAGAGCCGGACTCATCTCTCATCACCAGCAGCACTTTGGAGAGTTGGGCTCTGCACCTTGCACAGGCAGCAACAGGGAAGCTGGTCTTGGTGGCAGGGAGTGTGGGTGAGCCAGCCCTGAGGTAAAGAACACAGGAGAGCTGGCCCCACCAATCCTCTGCCATGAGTAGGCATGGGTGCGAGGGTGATACCTTCACCCACTTGATCCTCTCCAGCTGATGTAGTAGGGAAAGCTGGCTCTGGGGTCATGAGAGTGGGTGAGCTGACTCTGCCCCTCACAGGTAGAAACACTCAAGAGAGAGGACCCTATACCTTGCCTTGGCAGCACAGTAGTGTTGGTGCTTGTTGAAGGGAGCAGGTGAGCCAGAGTTGAGAGTGAGAATGCAGGAGAGCTGGCTCTGCCACTCCTCTGCCATGTGGTGGAGGTGGTGGGGGCATTGGGGTGATGTCTCCCCCTCCACTATGCACCCCCTTGACACCTGCAGCAGTCAGGAGAACTAGCCCTAGGGTCATGAGAGTAGGTGAGCTGGCCATGCCCCTTAGCACCTGCAGCACTCTGGGCAGCACAGTAGAGGTGGCCCTGGTGGAGAGGACACAGGTGATCCAGCCCTGAGGGCAAAAACATGTGAGCACTGACTATGCCACTTGTCTGAATTGAGGTGGCATGGGTGTGGAGGTGATATCATCTCCTTCTTCCTTGACGTCTACAATAGCCAGGAGAGCTGACTCTGGGGTCATTACAGCAGAAGAGCTAGCCCTCCCCAATTCACTGGCTGTAGCCCTTGATAGAGTGGGCCTTGCACCTTGATAGGGCAAGAGAGTTGAGCTGGCCCTGAGTGAATCATCCTCAAGGGTATGAGAGAGGCATGCTGATCTTGCCTCCTGTTGTGGTGGCATTGGGTGATCTAGCTGGAGCAGTGCTGGAGAGCATCACCCTAGTGATGGATAAGAGAAAGGCTGAGGGCTGACCCACTCAGCTACCACCCAGACTAAGATCCAGGGCTCTGAATGCCCCACCCCAAATTCTATATAATCTGTGAAGGGCTGGTACACATGAAAAGGCTGGCCCCGTTGTTTCAAAGCTGCAAGGTCTCTATGACACAGGGCAACAATAGGAAAACTGGGAGGAGTCCTGATGATGATCCAATATTGATAGTGTCACAGAAGCCAAAGATCTTGAACCAGACTCATTGCAATAAACATTTGCAAGTGAATATGTATGGACAGAGGGATACACTGTGAGATACACTATGACATACCACAGCCTCCATGATGAGTTTTTTTCTCTTTTGTTATTTTTGTTGTCTGTTTGTGTGTGTATGTGTTATATTTTATTGGGGGAGTTGCAAAGGCAAAGGGTAGATATAAAGGGATGAGGGGAGATGAGTGGGACTAAGATGCATGATGTGGACTCACAGAAAGTCAATAAAAAGTTAAAAAGCAAAACAAACAAAAAGTAAAACAAAAAAAAAAAACCCCAAAAATACAATTGCATGAATTTATAAGGAATTCTTAATACCATTAAGCATACTATGGTTGTGCATAAATTTATGTGACATGGTGGGGAGTATCTTACCTTTTCATAAAATCATGGCAAAGAGATGCAAACCAACAGCAATGAAGGAAGCTAAGAATCTTAAAGGTCCTGGTAAACTTCCCTCCCTCTTCCAGAATAAGTCTGACCAATGCCAGCTGATCTGAGAGTGGAGAGGAATCCACCTAAGGTAGGCTGGGCCTGGGAGACTATTCTGTTTCTAGGCCTGTTGTTTGGGATTTTTATGTGGCAGAACCATCAAGGATTCTTAAGAGCACTCAGTAGGACCAGGCAAGCTATCTTGGGGTTCCTGTTGAAAAGAAAAGAAACTCTATGGAGGCAGACAGAACCCCAGGGCTACAAAATTTCAAAATCAGAAACTCTCCTATTGCAAATTAAAATATTAGCTATAATAATCCAGTGCTAGATCTAGGATAGAGCCTAAGATTAATGGTCCAAAGCCTTCTGTTATGAAAGAAGAGAAATAAAATGCATAAGGCAGTTTTCTCCTCAACTGTCATGATTAAATAACAACAAAAAGCTAGATCAATAGCTATTTATGTCATACATTATTTTTTATACATTATATAAAACACACATCAAATTTTTAAGTTATTACAGCTTGGAAAATAGAAACATATTATTTTTGTTTTTGAGACAGGGTTTCTCTTTGTAGCCTTGGCTGTCTGAGAGACTCACTTTGTAGACCAAGCTGGTCTTGAAATCATAGCTATGCACCTGCCTCTGCCTCCTGAGTGAGTGCTGGGGTTAAAGGCATGCCTCACTCTGTCTGCTTGCTAAAAACATATTCTTAGCTTTCTGATTTTAAAATCCTTTCTTGTCTGTGTGTGGGAGGGTATGTGTGTGTATATGCTGGTGACAGAGAGAGATAGAGATAGAGAGGGAGGTGAGGGAGACAAGAAGGGAGGGAGGGAGGGAGGGAGGGAGATAGAGAGGGAGAGAGAGAGAGAGAGAGAGAGAGAGAACAACAAAGGGTGATGTCAGGTATAGTTCTACTGTGCTTGTTAATTTTTGTTAACTTGACACAAACTAGAAAACCCAAGATTAGAAAGTGCCTCCTTCAGACTGGCCTGTGATCAAGACTGTAGGGGTATTTTCTTGATGAATGATTGATGTGGGAGGGCTCAGGCCATTATGCGCAGTGACACTCCTTGGCAGGTGATTCTGGGATGTATAAGAAAGCAAGCTGAGCGAGCCATAGGGAGCAAGCCAGTAAACAGCATTACTTCATGGTTCTTACCTCTGCTCTTGCTGTGATGAACTAGGATCAGTGCCCCATATTCCAAACAAGGCCTTTCATCTTTCCAAGTGGCTGTTGGTCGTGGAATTTTGTTGCAGCAACAGAAAAGCTGCCTAGAATATCTACCCCGAACCAAGTTTTTTTCTTTTTGGAGATAAGTTCCATCCTTAGCTGGGGACTTGCTCATTGGGGATAGGCTGGCTGACCAGTGAGTCCTGGGGACATGCCTATCTATATATTCGGGACATGGGAATTTGAAGTGCACACCATCATGCCTGACCTTTTGTTTTTGTTTTGTTTTTTTTTTTTGCAACAGAGATTCTCTGTGTAGCCTTGGCTATCCTTGAATTTTCTCTGTAGCCCAGGCTGGCTTTGAACTCAACAGAGGTCTGCCTGCCTCTGCCTCCTGATTGCTAGGATTAAAGGCATGTGTCACCATTGTCCAGCTTGGTGCCTGAGTTTTAAAATGTGAGTTTTGAGGATTGAGCTCAGGATGTCATGCTAGCAAGGCAAATGCTTTACTGACTGAACCATCTCTCCAGACCTGGTAACAAAATTATTTTTACACAATATTTTTATTCGTTATTTGAGAATTTTACATCATGAACTCCAATCATACTCACTTTCCTTTCCTCCCAGGTCCTTCCCTCTACCCCTGTGGGCTTCCCCAAATAGACGATGATGAAGGAAGAGAAGGAGGAAGCGAAGAACTAGAGTTCAATTTATGCTGTCTATACACTCACTATCACATGGTCAAACTCCCAGTGGCCAGCCTCTTAAAGAAAACTGAGTTCTTCCTCACCCACACCAGAAGTCATCCATTGTGGAGAGCTACGTTCAGCATCCTTATTACAACTTTTTGAGAGTTCTCTTCAATGGCTTTCTAAGTTGTTACTTGGGGGAGGGGCTGGGGATAAGGGTTGTCACAGAACCTTTTATGCTATTGTTTCATGCATAGTCAGTGCTGTTGCTAGAAATTATGTGGAAGTCCATGATCTATGTTCCTGTTAACTATAAAGGGCAAGGAAACTATTTTTTGGAGTGGTGATGATGACTGCAGACTCATGGTTGAGAAAGAAGGACTTAGAAGAAGGTTGATATCAAAATATGTAACCTGAGAATAAGTGTTTATTCTCTACATGGGTATAAATCTTTACGGTGAGCTGATATTCTAAATGCTTTTTTCACCCCTGTAAATAGTAGCTGGTTTATTTATGCATGATAACATAGAGATTGGCATACTTCTGAATATGAGGCTGATGTGCAACAGCCTAGAACATATTTCAATAGGGCAAAATAGTATTGGCAATCACAATATTCTCTCTCTCTCTCTCTCTCTCTCTCTCTCTCTCTCTCTCTCTCTCTCTCTCTCTCTCTCTCTGGAAGGGTTTTGTATACGTGCCACGCTAGCCTGAACCTGACTATGTAGCTGAGACTGTCTTCGAACTCTTCATTTCCCCTGTTTTTGCCTCTCAGGTCTCTTGTTTCTCAACATGGTTCTTATCCTTGACATCTCTTCAGAGATCTGGAGCATCTAGTCTCCTGGGGAATGGAGTCACACTGCTCAGTGCTGAATCTCTCTGTTACCTTCAAAATCCAACCTCTGTAAACCAACGTGAACAGCAACTAAAATTAGCTTCTACACACTTCTTTACTCAGGAAATTGAATATAAAAATATTTTGGGCATAAATGGTTAAAAAGTCAGTTCCCTCTTATTTTCACAAGCTTCAAATATTTCTTTATTTTCTAGGGGTTCAGAGGGTAGGAATACTTTGCTTAGTATTAATTTTTCATTGTTTGATGTGTTTGTGTGTGTGTGTGTGTGTGTGTGTGTGTGTGTGTGTGTGTGTGTGTGTGCCTGTGCATCATGCATGTATGTTTCTCACATCAAGAAAACAAAAGATGAGATTCCTTACCCACCATGGAACAAATGTAACATACAACCCTATCCCTTCCTGAGAAAATGGAAGGCCAAAAGCAGGCAGCTTAGATGAGGGTGATGAGGAACTTTTGTCATTTCCAGAAGGAAGCATGAGTCACAGTGTGTGACATTTTGGAGGACTGAATCAGAGCTGTCAAGGAAGTGAGTTCTCGGACAATTTAACTTAGAATCACAATGTAATTTAATTTAATGCCTGCCTTCCTAATTGTGTCTTTCTCTAAGATGGCTGCAGACATAGACTTTCCAATGATTTCTATTAAAGAACAGTAAGTAATTTAACAGCTGAAGAAGTAGTCTAATCCACTTTTGAGGCAGCCAGGCCTGAAGATTATAATTAATATATATGTTTTGGAAAGGAGAAAAGAATGTGGTTAAGAGAAAGAGGGAGGACGCTGTTAGAAATCTTATTAATAAATGAATAAGGATGAAGATAAGCTATAGTGTTAGAAAAAATAAATTATTATGGAAGGCTAAGCTTCTTAATAAACATTAGGTTTTTCTTTTGTTTGTGGCCACATGTACTTGAGAAAAATCTTTCTACATTCTGAAATTCCTCATGACAGCAAGACGTTGTTTTCTTGTACAAAGGCTCAGTAAGGTTCCAAAATGCTACTGAACACTCCACATACTATTTCAGAGGATTATAGCTATGACTGAGATCTTCAGAATAAAGAGAAATATTAATTTGAGCATCAGTGGAAGCAAGACACAGGTTTGGGGTAGTGTTATCATTTGAATAAGAAATGTCCTGTATGAGCTCATGTGTTTGAACTGTGGTGCCAAGCTGTTTGGGGAAATTTGCAGAATCCATAGAATATATGCCATGGCTTGTAGAAATTGGCTACTGGGGGGTTGGGCTTGAAGGTTGTCACTGTTGCTCCTTCTGGCTAAGTTGTGTGCTTTCTGACCTGCCAAGATCTGAGGAAATTATAGCCACAAGCCTTCACAGACCTAGTCACTTCACTATGACTTCCCCACATTGTGTTTGTGTTGAAATACTGTGACAGAAGCAACTTAAGAGAGAAAGGGCTTATTTCAGCTTGCAGTTAGTTTGAGGGTACAATTCATCATAGAGGGAAATAATGGGTAGCAGGAGCTTGAAGTAGCTGGTTGCGATGTATCTACATGCAGGAAGCAGAGAGTAATGAATGCTTATGCTCAGATCTCTCTGTGTCTCTGTCTCTGTCTCTGTCTCTGTCTCTGTCTGTCTGTCTGTCTGTGTCTCTCTCTCCCTCCCTCCCCCCTCCCCCCTTTCTCTGTGTCATCCACACTTCTATGATGAGTCTTCTCTCCTCTGTTAATCCATCACAACCATTGGCAAAAGCTAGCCTATTCTATATAATTCTTTGTAGGCATGCCCAGAGATTTGTCTCCTGGTAAGTGTAGAGCCTATCAAGTTGATACTCACTATTAACCACTACCACTGCCTTCCCTGAAACTGAGCCAGTGTATACCCTTTCTCCTTCTCTACCTTGTGTCAGGCATTTCGTCATTGCATTGAGAAAATTAACCAATATAGGTATGTAGCAAGCAGAGGAAATTGTGTCAAGATACCAAGAGGGGATGTGTTTTCAGGAGTGGTTGGGAACTATTACTATGAGAGTTGGGATAAAATTACTAAAGGATTGCTTCAAATTAGAAGCACAGAGTAAAAAAAAACTTTCATATTATTATTTCGGGGCCTACTGTACCCAATCTCCACTCTATCTTGAGGGCTATGAAGGGCTTAATAGAATGGCTGTTTCTTGTGCTTGGTTTGCCTCACAGTTAAGCACTTGCTGCTGTTGAGCTTGGAAAATCTGTCTGTAACACTTAAACTGAAAAGATCTTAGAAATACACACACACACACACACACACACACACACACACACACACACACACACACACACACACACAGGAAGAAAGGAGAGAGAAGAATGTTTATTTCACTTGGGGAGAAATTAAGGACACACACACAGACATAGACACAAACACACACAGACACACACACACACATTCATTCATTGTGGCCTTGAGATTTATTTGGGACAGAAAGGGATAGCAAGCTCCCTAGACTTGGCTGTATTACAAACTTGTCCGTCTGTCCCTATGGAGATATGAAAAGATATCACTGTCAGTATTCAAAAGACCCTTTAAAAGTTTCTCTCTGAGACAGGCTTAAATGGGACCAGGATATGTCCCTAGGACTTTGTATGTGGCCTTTTGTCCCATACAACTTCGAAATACTTAGCAGACCACACAACTTTCCCTCTTATGAGACATCCTGGTAGCATCACAGAAAGCATGGTGGGTAGAGTGGCAAATAGAAGATAACATGATACTTAATTTGAACACTTGGTTTCAAGTCTCTAGTTTGTCCCAGCAAGCTATGAACTTGGATATTCCCTGCCTGGGCTGCAGTGCTCCTTGCTAGAGGGAAGACCAGGGTAACAGAGTTGAGGAATGACTTAATGCCATTAGGCAATTAATGGGACTGGGAAGGTAACGCTATAGTGCTCTGAACTTTCCCACACATGTTGTAGGAGATTTCCTCCTTGTCTATAAACTGAGTACAACTCAAAGCTGCCTTCTTCTTTTTCTACCTAATTGTACCACTGCTTTAGCTATACCTTCTTCCTGTTTCATTTGAACTATTGTCTATTAGTAACTGCCCAACAGCTTCCAATTTATCCTTTAATTTTCATCTGTCTGTTCCTTCCGTGACTCTCCACCTGTGTCCATACTCCTTGCTGCTCCATCTGATCAAGTATTGGCTCTTTCGAGAGCCCTTCCCTGATCACGTGTCTACTCCCCAGTACCCAATCTACTTTATTCTTTTTTATTTCCCCACTAGCACTTAAAACAAATGTCTGTAATTATTTAATTATCTGAATGTGAAAAGTATTTTAGAATATTTTTAGATCTACAGGTCTAAAGGTGAAAACATAGTATATTCATAACCCACTTTCTCCTACTATTGGGGAACTGGATTACTATGGAGCATTTGTTATAACCAAGGACCCCAAAACTGATATACTACTAAGCAACACTAGCAACTTATTCAAACTCATTTAGTTTTTTTGTTTGTTTGTTTGTTTTTGTTTGTTTGTTTGTTTGTTTTGTCTATTCCATGGGCCCCTTCAGGCTTCCACATAACATTAAATAGATTTCTTTCATTTCTTCTCCTCCCCCACCTCCCGCCAAGTCAGGGTCTTACTATGTAGCTTCGGCTAGCCAAAAATTTTCTATGTAGACTAGACTGCCCTTAAACTCATAGAGACCTGCCTGCCTCTGCCACCCAAGTACTCGGATTAAAGGGGTATGCTACTACCCATGTCCTTTAGTTTTATCTTATCTGTGACACTTTTTCAGATTTTCTTTGGTTTTGATGAACATGACAGTTTGGAATACTGATCAGCTGTTTTCTGGGATGTCTCTCAAGTGGAATTTTCTTGGTTACACAGCCGCATGTGGTTTTGGGCAGAAGAATATACAGACAAGTTTCCTATCTTCTCATATTGTATCAAGGGCACAAACTACTAAATGATCTGTTACTGCTGGTGTTCACTTTGGTTACTCAAGACAAAGTCTGAAGTTTCTCTCTCAGAAAGTTTCCTTTTTGTTGTTGTTGTTTTTTGTTTTTGTTTTTGTTTTTGTTTTTCGAAACAGGATTTCTCTGTGTAGCCTTGGCTGTCCTGGACTCACTTTGTAGACCAGGCTGGCCTCGAACTCACAGCGATCTACCTGCCTCTACCTCCAGAGTGCTGGCATTAAAGACGTGCGCCACCACCACCCGGCCTTCCTTTTTTGTTTTTACTTTATGTTTTGTCCTCTGGACATAAATTCACCTTCACACTAAGAGTGTAGAGTTAAACTCTACCTCCTTATGGATTGAGTCTAAAGAAGGAGTGGGAGGAAGAGGGGAATCTGCCTAAACTCTTTTGGAATTCTGTACCAAAGATCTGTGCCTTTTCCATTTATGTCTTCAGCTACTGATTGATATGAGGATTGATTTGTGGGTATTTCTTTTATCCCCTGAGTTCTATTGTAATATTGTATTATGTTTTTGTTTGTTGGTTGGTTTGGGTTTTTTTTTTTTTCTAAAATCATTCTATCCATGGTCACTGGGAACATTAACTTGGCTCCTCTGTTCCACTGAGCACTTCCTAAACTTCTTGCATTATAAAATGCTCCAGTGTTATCTGATGTATTTTCTCCTCTAACCACAGAACCAAGGATTTTAAAACACTGTCTTCTTTTTTATTTGCTTTCAAAGTTTAAATAAGCTATGAACAATTATACATAATTATAGGACACAGTTTAATGATTCAGAGTATTTATGTCTTACGTAATAAGTGTCACAGGATGTTTAGGTTATCTATCAACTCAAACATTCACAATTTCTTTGTCAGAACATCCAGAACTTTTTATTTAGCTACTCGGAATTATATGGCATATTATTGTTATCTATACTTACCCTACTTCTCTGTAACAGAAAATCTAAACTCATTCTCTTACCTGCCTGACTTTAGCCCTGGTAACAAATCTGCCACCCTTTCTGCTCTGTCTCCGTCTATGGAGTTATTGTCTTCAGATTCCAGAATATTATAAGCCATGATCTGGACACTGCCTGTACTCATTACTCTTTGGAATCTGTACTTTTAGGTTTTCTTAGAGAAGAAACTTAGGAAATATACATGTAGATACTCATACTCATGTGTGGACTTACGTCTGTAATTATTTATGCACCTCTCCGTCTGTAGCTGCAGCAAGCTAAAATGTAAGTTCACACTGATGTTTCCACATCTATTTTGACATGGACTATTTCATTCTGCTTTTCTCACATTATGTGTCTGGAACCTCTCCTACCAACAGTGAGAAATCTAGCTCCTGCCATACAGTTTACTTAGTCATACATATCAGAACACAGATATGGCAATGTTATTAGAATTGTCTACCTGTTTGCCCCTAGAGGAGCAATTTTATCAATTAGAATGTAGTTCAATAGATAGTCCCTTCTGCTTTCAGTCTATATTGTATAGTGAAAATACCATTTTATATTACTAAGATCAATATGTATTTCATCCCCAAGTTCTTCAGCTAGGTCATATGTTTGATTTGTAATACCATTAGATTTTTTCTCACGGTCTGTATCTCATTCTAAATTCTTCAACTTCTTTTTTCAAAAATTGTTTTTTTTTTTACATATAAATGTATATTATTACACGTATATACAATAAACTACCTATTGCAAGAAGAACAATGACACAAACGGGAATTATATAGATGTTACATTCTTAGTATTTTGGCTATTTGTATTTAACAGACTTGAAGAAAGCATCTTTCCTATCTTTGGTGCATCTAAAATTCTGAGTGTAAATCAGTCTCCGTCACATCTTGTCATTATCAAGCTAAAACATCTATCTAGACCTAAAAACATCTTGACACCTAAAAAACTAAGCTTCATTGTAAAACTAAGCTACCTGGTCTTCAACTCCATCAGAGACTTGAGAAGGAATAAACTTGATTACCTGAGTGTGCCGGGAGTGCAGGTTAGTAGCTTTCCAAATGGGAAGATGACAGGGACAGTTTGCTGCCTGAAAACAGTCACCCAAAACTCTCTATAACATTGGAGCATCACCTTCAGCCTTCTGGCCCAATATATCTGACAGACATATTTGTGAGGCAGAAACTATTGAGGACTTGCTTACCCCATCTTGGCAGAGTTTGGCTGTTGACTCTGCCTGCATCCAAGCTTGTCCATTTTTTAGGCAGGATTCTATCTATGGTAGAAATGAGGACATTTTGCCCAGTGGCTTGTTTGCCACATTTGAAGCCATCTCCATAAGGAGGTTCTTTGATGCTCATCATCCTCTTTGAGGTAGACTGGCTATTTCCAGGAGTTTAGAGACATGTAGAACATGGCATTTAAAAATGTTTTTATTATTTTAAAGATTCAACTTCTTAGCTAATTTTTAAATTTGAATTCACCAAGCTTCATTGTGTTTACTGTTAAGGTCTGTGTGTTATGACAAATCTACACTTTGAAAAAAACTGTGCTTCCTGTAAACACAATTATTATGTGTCCCAAGCTTCCTGGCACACACAAGATAATAGGCTTCATAAAGGTGGAGATTTACATTTGTTGTTTGCTTGCTTGTGTTTTCTCTCTCTCTCTCTCTCTCTTTTTTCTGAAACAGGATCTCACTATATACACTTGGATAACCTGGAACTTTCTATCTGAACCAAACTGGCTTTAAAATTAACTAGCCCCTGCTTCCTGGGTGCAGAGGTTTAAAGGAATGTGATACTGTGCCTTACTGGAAGTGCATTTTTGATTGCTTGATGTGTGTGTGTGTGTGTGTGTGTGTGTTCTAGTTCCATAGGAGTACTCCAGACACATAGTATGTGCTCAGTAAATATACTTGTAGAATGAGTGAAAGTCTTTTGTTTTTCTACTCTCCCTTACACATAGGAAAGTTTATAAAAGCCAAGTAGGAACACATTTGTCCCAGGCCTTTGTGCAGGTCCTTGCCAGCTTCTCTTTACAAGGATAGGTTATACATCCCACCCAATAGAATATGCATTTGATGTATAGAGCTCTACTATAGTATATTAAACTAGTTTCTATAGTAATTTCTTTAGCTTTCTTGCTCTGTGTTCATTTGATACAGTTTTAACTATATATAGAGGGTTTTTTTTTTTATATTTCACCTTATAGGAACTAGAAGAGGAATAGGTTATGTACAGTTTCTTTATGGGTCTTATGCTGTTAAGCAGAAAGTCGTTTTATTTTACTTTTTGTTTTCACTTATTTTATTTTTACAATAATAAAACAGGGAAATAGCCCATCTATCTATCTATGTATCTATCTATCTATGTATCTATCTATCTATCTATCTATCTATCTACCAATCTGTCTCACATATATATTAGTATGTGTCCATTTCAGGGTATTTAACCCACATCCTCTTATAATTCCAAAACGTAAACCTTCAAAAGGGATGGGATAACCATTGAGATGTAAGAAGAATAAATTAATAAAATAAAATTTAAAAATTTTTAAAAAAATAAAAAAATAAAATGAAAAAAAATTCAAGAGCTACAGGAATACAGACAAGGAAATCTCAACAAAATGTGTAACTTAAGGCATGCTCCTAAACCTTTAGAATGCTTCCAAATTACTTGGAAAGCTTTTAGAAAAAAGCTTTTCATTGCATTGAAATTACCTGATTCAGTACCTTCATATGAGACCTATGAATGCATATCTCTAACAAGTTCCCATGTGATAATAATGGTGCTAATCTGAATATCACATCACTGTTTTAAGCAAAAGAAGGAAGGTGTTTAAATTGGCAATAAAATCCCTGACAGAAACCAGTGTGAGATAAAAGGATGTGTGGATAACCTCAAAGATCATAAGAGGGCAAAACATGTCTATAATAACCAAATCAAATGTTTAAAGAAGCCTAACCTCCAACTTGAATAAGACTCTTTTGGCTAAAGACAGGACAATTTCTTCTTCAAAAAGGGTAACTATCAGAATCAAGAACCATTAAGTATGTTTAAATCCACATGTTTCTAATGTTCTAGTGAACCGTTGGTCAGCATCAGGATATAATGAAAGGGGAAAACATGCATTGATTTTGATTTTAATACATCAACCCTCTCCCTGAGTAACAATTATAAAACAGAGGCAATATATTTTTATAGAAATATTTAGTCATAAAATAGGAAGTAATAGAAATAAGATGTCATTATTTTATATCTTCTCAATTACTTAGCAGATCCAAGCAATGAGCAGAACAGCAACTAATATTATAAAAAAAAAGAGAGTCATACTTTGGGACTTTATCAATGAGAAAAGAAAACATCACCTACAATATTTAGCCAACTGAGATTTTTGAACAGCATGGCATTTTACTTCATCTCTCAGCACAAAGCAGAAAACAGAGATTCTGATTGCATATTGCTTACTATGCATAGGTACTAATTGCAGATGCTACCTCCTTAGTTAGCATTTTATTGCTGTGAAGAGACACCATGATCAAGGCAACTCTTACAAAACAAAGCACTTAATTGGGGCTGGCTTACAGTTTCAGAGTCCATTAGCATCATGGTGGGAAGCAAGGCAGTGTGCAGGCGGACATGGTGCTGGAGAAGGAGCTGAGAGTTCTACATTTTGATCCACAGCAAGCATTGGACATAGTTTGAGTATAGGCAAAACCTGTCCCCACAGTGACACCCTTTCTCCAACAAGGCCACATCCACTTCGAAAAAGGTACAGCTCCTAATAGTGCAACTCTCTATAGCCAATCATTCTCTCTGTCTTGTAAATAGGAGTATCCTTGATAAGGGGTGAGGGCTACACTTATCTGTACACATAAGGACAAGTATAATTTCAAAAATAAAAGAAGTAATAAAAAAAGAATTAACATAGGGTGCTATCCTTCCTCTGAGTGCCACTAGGTCTCCCCATTCAGGGGACGTGGTCAAATATGAGGTACCAGAGTTCATGTGAAAGTCAATCCTCACTTTCCACTCAACTGTGGAGAATGTCCTGTCCATTGGCTAGATCTGGGTAGGGATTCGAAATTTACTGCACATATTGTCCTTGGCTGGTGCCATAGTTTGAGCCCATCATAATGTTCTTCTTGTAGGTATCTGGGACCCTCTGGATCCTTCTATTTCCCCATTCTCCCATGATTCTCTCATCTATAGTCCCAATAGGATGTCCTACCCTCTGTCCCAGTTTCCTGGTAAGTGAAGGCTTTCGTGGGACATGCCCCTTGGGCTAATATGCAGATATAAGTGAGTATATACCATTTGAGTCTTTCTGCTTCTGGGTTAACTCACTCATTATGATCATTTCTAGCTCAATCCATTTATCCACAAATTTCTGGACTTCCTTGTTTTTAATAGCTGAGTAGTATTCCATAGTGTATATGTACCACAGTTTCTTTATCCATTCTTCTACTGAAGGACACTTAGGCTGTTTCCATGTTCTGGCTATTATGAATAAGGCTGCTATGAACATGGTTGAGCAAATTTTTTTGTTGTGTGCTGGAGCATCTTCTGGGTATATTCCAAGGAGTAAAATAGCTGGGTCTTGAGGTTCACAGTCATAGGGGAGACGAGTAAGGTGAAAATGGGAGGGAGGGGGGAATGGGAGGATACAAGGGATGAGATAACAATTGAGATGTAATATGAATAAATTAATAAAATATATTTTTAAAAACTTACAATAGGCAATTGGTATAATAAAATGAGATTTCCAAGTTTAAAAAAATCAACAAATGAAAAATACCAAAATGAAATACAATTCTTTATAAATTAAAAAATAAATTTTAAAAATTAAAAAAAAATGTACCCAGCCCACTGAAATATGCTCAGTAAGTGAAAACTACTTGACACTTGAATATTCTGGCTAATAACAGTTACTGTGATTCTCAGAGGCATTCTTGACATTGACTATGACTATCCCTGCTACTTGTCAGCAAACAACACATATTATCCAAATTCTTAGAGGATAATTGAACTTGAAAGTTTTAAGGTAGAAATAATTTTGTTATTTACATAAACACAGCACACATGTAGCGTGAAATAAAAATTTTCATAAACCTTCATTATAAAGTTTAAAATGTTCAAGAAATGTATCATTGAAAATGTAGCATTTTTGGACTCACACGTTGTTTCTCTCATTGTACGAGTTTAATTCTGTGAAGACAATGTTAATTTGAAATCCTTAGGTCCTCTAGCTTTTTTGGTGGGGGATTTGGTCCTTTTTTGAAGTTTTTTTGTTAAATATTTTTTATTTTTACATATATATCTATATTATTACACATACATACAATAAACTACCTATAGCAAGAAGAACCATGAAAGAATTAGAAATTATAAAATATTACATTCTTAGTGTTTTGGCTATTTGTATTTGGCAGCCTTGAAGTAAACATCTTTCCTATCTTGGTGGATCTAAAATTCTAAATGTAAACCAATATCTATCATATCTTGTCATTATCAACTTAAAATATCTGTCTAGATCTAAAAACATATTAACCCCTAACCAACTAAGCTTCATTGTAAAACTAAACTATCTGATCTTCAACCCCATCAGAGACTTACGAAGGAATAAACTTGATTGCCTGAGTACACCAGGAGTACAGGTTAGTAGCTTCCCAAATGAGAAGATGACAGAGACAGTTTGCTGCCTGCTCAGTCACCCAAAACTCTCTATAATGTTGGAGCATTATCTTCAGCCTTCTGGACCAAAATATCTGGCATATTTGTGAGGCAGGAACTACTGAGGACATAGTTATCCTGTCTTGGCAGAGTTTGGCCATCAACTCTGCCTGCATCCAAGCTTGCCCTTTTTAGGCAGAATTCTGTCTGTGGTGGAAATGATAACATTTTTGTCCAGTGGCTTGTGGTCCAGCACTTCAGACTGTCCCACACAGGACTCTAATTAAGCCTGGAATTTCTCAACATTTAGAAACTGGACCACAAATGCTGTTCCTAGCTTGTTTAACCATTTCCGCAATTTTATTTGGGCTCCTACAAAAGTATTATTAATCCCAAATCAGCTGGAAGAAAACTTAAGAGAACAATGCTCCATTTCCTTTAAGGAGGGTTGGGTAGATTTTTGGTTGCTTTCTTGAGCTATAGAGAGTTATTTTCAATGGGAGTTGGTTATAAGTTACTATTGGTCTTATTTAGAGAGAAAACAAGGCTGAACTCAGGGATATCTCTCTTTTCCTTTATCTTCCATTCTTAGATTTGGAGTTAGGGGTTGAAAGGAAAGAAGGGGGAATATAGAAATTCATAGGGAAGAGAGAACAAAAAGTAAATTAGTAAATCTACTCCTCAACTCAATGCCTTAGTTGTCATTCACAAGGTTATTTTTAATTCACTGGTATAGAATTTTGTATATAGATGAAAAATAAGTTTAATTTTAGATACAGAGGTACAGAATTTAAATTTAAGGTAATTTTACACACATTATATATATTTCTACTCTAATATGCAGAATTGTACCCATATAACTCAATTATAAGGTTTATTTCCAATACTTTGAAAGTGCTATTGCAGGCTGTTTAGGATAAGTAAGTTATACAAGTTAATTGTCAGTTGATCAAATCATATTCATATCAATTACTAGTCTACTTTTATCACAAGAATATACACATTAGGTGCAACAGATATGATTTTATAGAAAGATAAGGTAAAATAGTTAGATAAAGTCTTTGAAAACCTCAGAGTCACACAGAATATGGCATTTAAATGTTTTTTTTTTTAAGATTAATTGGCAATGAGACAGGTTCACTTCTGGCAACACCTAACCTATCACCAAGAGGATGATATGCATCAAAGAACCTCCTTATGGGGATGGCTTCAAATAGGGCTTCTGTTTTGTTGTCCCGATTTCAGATAAGATGGTCACAAAAAAGATAAGTACACTGGAAATGGTTTTCAACATTAACAGAAATAAGGTAGACATAATTATAATCAGAACATGGCCATATCATTGGATACATCATAGCAGCCCCATTATATTATTAGTAGCTGGTCTTTTTTTTTTAATGTGCTTTGTTTTAGTAGTGTGTGTGAGGCCAGAGGTTGACATCAGTTTCTTCCTGGATAACTAACTCTTCACTTTTTGTATCTAAGCAAGGTTTCTCATTGAGGATCAGAGCTCTCATCTTCAGCCTTGGAGAGCAACTATTTTATTTCTTGGGCCATCTCTGCAACTATGGTCAGTGCTGCTAGAAAGAAAAGAAAGGTTAGGTAGAAGCTTTGATATTTTCCTATAACCAGCCTGACTTATAAGAGATGAGGGGCTCATACACAAAAAGGAAGGAGAAGGAAACTTTAAAGAAGGAAGGACAGATTGAGCCACATGGAAGGCTACAGAAAGAGCATCAAGATGTGTAAGACTGAAGAAAGTGATTAAAAAGAGAATGATTTTGTGAAAAATAAAAACAGGAGAAAGTACTTTTGGAAATTGGGAACAGTTAAAAGAAAGCAATCAACAATAACAACAACAACAACAAAAACTAGACTCAACTATAGTCTTGTTTATAGCTTTATTGAACCAAATGGAAATTTCAAACTTTTTAATAATCTCATTTCATCAGCTAATGTGCTTAATTATACTTTACTAAAAATATTTGCATCTGAGTCAATGATCTTCTCTATAAAGTATATCCATGCAGGGGTAGAGACCAGTTTATGTATCTGGCTTATTTACGGGGTTTATGTCCTCAAAGTTCATCCATGTTTTATAATGTATTAGAATTTTATACCTTTTAAATTAATTGCTTGTAGTACAAAATAATAAGTTTCATTATGATATTTCCATATATATAAATCATTTTCTTTTGTTCACATACATCACTCATTTGCCCTTTTCATAACTTTTAAAAATTGTATAATATTCCACTATGTGGATACATTGAAGTTTGTTTAACCCTTCATATCTTGATGAATATTTGGGCTACTTCTACCTTTTATCTAGGTCAATAATGCTGCTATAAATCTTTGCATCTTTTGTCTTAGGAAAGTAGAAAGTTGAACTAGAGAAGAGAGGCATGGTAAGACTTTAGGATACTTTCTTTCTAGGTCATTGGAGCTAACTTTGCTTGGGTAAATGAACCAGTACTGAGTCCAGCCCAAGTTATTAGAGCTTCACACAGGAATTTGGAAGCAAAATCTCTATTGGTGATCAAGGCTATTTAGTGTCGCCTGCAAACATATTTGTTTTTGTCTCCTGAGGCTCTTAAAAGAAAGTAGGGCAGGTGAACTGAAGCAATTCCATTGTATTCCCTTTAGGAAGGGTCTCTTACTCAACATGGGGCTTACAGTTTCAGCCACATTAGTTAGCTAGGAAACCTCAGTAATCCTTCTGTCTCCAGCATCCTTTTCTGGTCTCTGCATGGATGCACATAGATACACACATGCCCCCACATACACATGCATACACAATATCTATAATGAAAAATGAATTTGATAGGAAACAATGTATAGAACAACATATTTTAAGACATGCACAATATGCAAGATGGGTGTTTTGTTGGTATCGAGAATTTTTCTCAGAATACTGATGGTTTCCTTACTTTTCTTTCTTTTTTTTAATGGTTTATTTTCTAAAGTAAGATGCACTTCTTAGAATTTAGAGAGTTTCTGTTGAGTTGAATTTACATAATGTATACATACACAGAAAAGCATAGATGGCCTTCATCTTGGGTGGTATTATATCTCTTTTCTCCAAATTCATGTGTTGAAATCCCCACCCCATGTAGAAATCAGTCTTTTGTCTAACCAGAGACCAGAGTTATCTATTGCTTCAAATTTCTCAAACATAAGCTTGGATTAAGGCATTTACAGAAAAATTGAAACTTGAATGTTATTTTAATTCTGTATGGAAAATTAGGGAATATGCATAAAGCTTTTCATGCCAAAAATGCAATAGTTGTCTCAAGCTAAAGTTCTTTATAGTTGAGTTATAATGTGTCCTACCTACCTTTATTTCACGGAAAATAATTTTTACTTAGACAAAGGACTGACAGACAAATCATGATTATTTGACTAGTGTATTTGGTAGATATTTTCATGAAAATCAGCGAAATGTGCGTGCTATTTCAAGGAAAACAACTGACAGTATTTGTTGCCAAAGATAAAATTCCAGATTTCAATAAAAAGTTAGGATCTTGGAAAGCTTATATGTGCTACCAGGAGCTTGCCAGCTTCCCAATACTTAAAGATATTTTCTGAAGAGATTCATGTTGATATTAAGAAATATGATAAAAAGTTTCTTTTAAAAATAATGAAGTACATCAACATTGGGAAGATTCATCTAACACACCAAACTGATATTTTTACAGATGACCAATCCATAGTTTTATAAAATTACATATGAGTTAAAAAAAAAAGTACAAGACATGTCAGTGAATTTTACTGTAACAGAGAATAAAAGATCATTTATGTAGTCTTAGCTTCAATAAAGAAACCAACTATTTTTGTATATCAATATGTGTGTGGTGTGTATATACATGTGTACATGTGTACACATGTGTGAAGACTCAGTGTTAATGTTAGGTGGCTTCCTCAATTGCTCTCAATTTACTTATTGAGGTATGGTCCAAGTATCCCCAGGATCTGGCTCCTCTGCACTGGGATCAAAGGCTGGCTTCTGTGTTCATCTGGTTTGTACACAGGCTCTGGGATTTGAACCCCAGTCTTCACTCAGGATTGCATGCCAAGTGATAACTTTGTTGTGCAATGCCCCAGCCTTTATGTCAGCTTCTATGGAACTATCATTTGTCACTTTTTGGTATAATTTCTAAAGGGATCATCAACATTTTTCTAAGAGATTATTAAAATATTCCCCTCTATTTTCAAACTACACATTTGTATAAGATGAATATTATATTTCTGCAAAATTATGATGACTAGAATACAAAAATAGATATGAGAATCTAGTTATATTTTATTTAACCACACTATTAAAAGATTTGAAAATGTAAAACAATATTAATCTTTTCATTCTTTTTACTAAAATGTTTTAGTTATGCTAACTTATAGTTTTAATCTTGGTACTTTCAAAATGAAGTTGCAAATTAATATCTTAAATCTTTCAGTTTTACTGTAATATAATAAGTGCTTTATAACTATAACTCACATTAATTATGCTCATTGGAGCTTTCACATTTCAAGACTATAATGATGTTCTAGACTGCAAAATTCTAGAGTTTCTGCTATAATGCAAGTAAATATTTCTTTGAATAAGGTTAAAACAACTGCTTCAGAAACACATGAGCAGCTTTTTGGAAAATATATATTCCTGATCCTTGTTTTGAATTGACTTGGGGTTTTTAAAAGGCCATTACAAACTGGCCATACTTTGAAATTGCCAAACAAAACAAATTTTGACTTTAATACACTTAAGGCAGTTCATTGATAGTGAAGTCAGTTTTCCCATGTGAAATTATAGATAATCACACTCACATAGCGCCTCTTTTTCTATTCTGCCAAAGAACCGAACTTCCATATCTAACCAATGGACAGAGCATTCTCCACAGTTGAGTGGAGAGTGGGATATGACTTTCACACGAACTCTGGTGCCTCACATTTGACCATGTCCCCTGGATGGGGAGGCCTGATGACACTCAGAGGAAGGACAGCAGGTTACCAAGAAGAGACTTGATACCCCATGAGCATATACAGGGGGAGGAGGTTCCCCTTAGTCACAGACATAGGGGAGGGGAGGAAGGGGAAAATGGGAGGGAGGGAGGAATTGGAGGATACAAGGGATGGGATAACAGTTTAGATGTAATATGAATAAATTAATAAAATATATTTTAAAATGAATTATTGCAACTGCATTAGTGAAAGTTCTCTAGGCAGCTTTCCTTAGAAAACAACTTAGGTTCGGATAGAAGTTAACATATTGGAGTGGGATACATTTGAAAGATAGTGAAGGAGCTTAGCATGCTCTCTCAAGGCTTTTGACTTTTTATGATCTGGTAGAAAAGCTGGATCTATGGCGGCCATTTAATATAGAACAAAAATGTTGGGAGTTGATGCTGTGTGACTGAGTTGAACACAAAAGAACGGATCCTGGCAACTATGGCATACAGAAGCTGTTTTTCTGAAAAACCACATCTGGATCTCTAGGAATCTCATGTTTGATCTTTTGCCTCAGGCAAGAGGCCAACCATAAAAAACACATGGAGTATGAGGATATGACCACATGTTTGATTTGTCAGATATAGTAGCAGAAATGTAAAACACTTTGGCCATAGACATTAACATGTATACGCCTGCACCCTTACACGTATGTGTGAGGGTATATTAGGAATTTCAGTGTGTAACTTTGAGCAATGTCTCCATGTGATTGCTCTCCTACATAAAACCAGATGTGCTCTTTTGTGAAATATCAAAGCAGGCACCTATATACAGGCTAATTGTTGTTGGACTAGCTAAGTGATGCCGTGGGACAGAAGCCAAGGACTGGAAATAAGTTTTGGGTACATGGCACATGATTTCTCTTTTTTTGTGTGTGACATCCCTGTTATAGCTATGAGTAGGTTTTCACATACAAATGAAAGGCAATTGTATCCAATACTTTATATACAAATACAGAAAACGATTGTTTATAATAGCACTTGTCATTTTTCTGCCTTTTTCATGAAGTTCTGTGTCCACCTCTAATCCTTTTCCTAACTCTTGACTCTTGTTGCTGCCACACACATTCCAAATAGTCTTTTTCTTCCTTCCATTTTCTCCAGTTGACCTTTATTTGTCAAAGCTAGTTCTCAAAAAAGGCTCCTGAGTTGTATGCAGCATAACACATCAAGTACTTTGTTGTAGTCTTTCTATGAGGCAGAGCGTTTGCCTAATGAATCAGGTATGTGTTGTAGAAGCAATGCAGGAATTCAACATTGATTTGAACAAAGAAGTCAAAGAAATAGAATCCAAAAAGACAAGTCCACAGTGGCCCAAATATTAGAAGGACAAATTCGATTTGTATACTCTTAGAATATCAGTCAGTATAACAGGCTGTATTTGTGCATTGTTGTGGTGCCTGCCTCTTCCCTTAGTCCTTATGTTCTCCTACTGGCTGGGCTGTTGGCCAGAGAATGATATGCTCTGATTGTTCATGGTTACCCCTTGCCTTCCCCTTTCTATCTGACTCCAAGAGGTCCTGTGTGGTCACCTTCTACTTCAGAACCGTCCTGGAGTGCCAGAACATTATTCCCTCTTTGTTCTTAGATAAGATTTCTATTTAGATACCTTGCTCTGAGCTAGACATTTGTTATGGGTTTTTTATTCCACTTGGCTCTTGCCACAGTTTCATGAGGTAACAATTACCACCTCCTTTTCACATATAAATAAAAGAGAATTTCAGAGAACTGAGTTATTGGAAGCTACAAGAGCTAGTATCTACCAGAGCCAACTGTTTTGCATACTCCGTCAAGTGGACTTCTCATTGTCAGTCACTCCTATAATTTTGACTTGCCTTCATTTCCAACATGGATATAGTGAACTTGTGTAAGTATCTAAATAGTCAATACTGATATGCTCTCAATAGTCTCCTTATGGGAGAATTTGAATCTTGAAAGAAATGTCTTAGAAATGAGAAAGTTTTTGTTGGAATTCTCATGGAGTGGTGGCTGAAGGTAATAGTCATATGGGATGGTAGGGGGAAAACTCCCTTGGTATGTGAAAGTGTACCATGTTAAAAAAAAAAAAGATCCTAATCTTTCAGCTATTGTGCCATGTCTGGCAAACAGAAACTTTTTGTTAACCCCATATGGTGTTTTAATATTTACCAACAGTTAGATTTTTTTTTAATAAAAAAATTAGATGACTCAAGTTGAGAGTGGTGATGCATGCTTATAATCCTAGCACTCAGGAGGCTGAGGCAGGAGGTTAATGAGTTTAAATCCAGCCTGGGCTCTATTGATATTAGATAAGTGAAATCTTTTCTTAAACTAAGCATTACCACATGATTTTTAAAGACCATTAGAACTAGCTTTCGGGAAAAGGAATTTGGAAGATACTGGAGTCTTTATGAAGGAGCATCTGGAAAACACTAAACAGAGATTAGTTGGCAATTCTAGTAGGAGCTTAGATCAGAATAGTGATAGAAATGTACTATAGATGATAAAGGCTACACTCATGAGGTTATAGATTAGAAATGACATTCTAGAAGTTGAACAAGAAATAATTCATGTTGATCTGGAAAGTAATTTGTCTATGTTTTGTTCATGACCTGACAGGTTGAGGTAGCCTGAGTTTAAAGATGTAGCACCAATTAGTTTAATAGAGAAAGTTTTAAGTTTATTATTCCTGCCATGTCATAGCTACTTCTATCTACTTTTAGCCAAATTCCACAATGAGAATCAGAAGAAAAAAAAATAGAACAGACGGATTTGAAACACACGCAGTCTCTCCAGAAAGGGAAAGAGTTAAACATTATAGACAAAGAAAGACTGTTTGATAAAGACATTAACATCATTAAAATGAAGCCAAACACCTTGCAGAATTGTGGGCATCTCAGGAATTAGGCAGAATCCATCTATGAGTGAGAGACTCTAGAGTGTAAAATTATAAATACACTGGAAAGACTTTTTCTTGATATAGTAGAGTTGCCAGTCTATTATTATTGAATATGTCTCCCTAGGGAAGTGTTTGCCTAAGTTCAGAAATCATACATATTCTCAAAAGCAGTTGTAGTTGTGCTCCAAGGGGGCCTGGTTATTATTGAAACAGGTGGGATATCACAACACTGTCCACGTGGTACTGTTTTTGCAAGAGTTATAGGGTCACTGAAGTTAAACTCAGGTATTTAAGGAAGTCAGACAATGTCTGTCAGTGTCAAACACCCCATAGAAACTCCTGAGAAGGCAGTGATTGGAGCTATGAGAACAATCCATAAAGCTACAGTGAAGACCCTAATATCTAGATGTGGGTTCCTTTCTCCAGGAGGCCAGGCTGGGAATCTGGTCACAGAGTTTTCTTCAGCCTTCTGGAGGCTAGCTGAGGAAGGCTCTCTTGGGAGAACCGGTCATGAGGAAGGCCTCCTTGGCAGTGAGGGAGCTTTCTGGTCAGTTTCCCTAGCTTGAGAGATAGCGGGGTGGCCACCACTTAGACAGTATTGAGACAATGGAATTCCATGTCCCTTCCAGTGGGTGGGGAAAGGGAGCCTCAGACTTGTAAAAGGCCAGGTAACTGACCATGCTTGGTTAAAAGAAAGACAGTCAGGAGTCGAAGAGCTATATTTTTTGATTAATTAAACATTTTTTACATATACATTTATATTATTACACATCTATACAATAAACTACCTATAGCAAGAAGAACCATGACACAATCAGGAATTATATAAATGTTACATTCTTAGTGTTTTGGCTATTTGTATTTGACAACCTTGAAGAGAACTTCTTTCCTATCTTGGTGCATCTAAAATTCTGAATGTAAATCAATATCTATCATATCTCATCATTATCAACTTAAAACGTCTATCTAGACCTAAAAACATCTTAACACCTAAAAAACTAAGTTTCATTATAAAACTACGCTACCTGGTCTTCAACTCCATTAGAGACTGGAGAAGGAACAAACTTGATCACCTGAGTATGGTGGAGTGCAGGTTAGTAGCTTCCCAAATGAGAATAGTCACCCAAAACTCTCTATTATGTTGGAGCATCTTCTTCGGCCTTCTGGCCCAATATATCCCAATAATTCCTGCCTCTCAAATATGTCTGCCAGAAGAGCTAGATTTTAATTCACTAAGCTTAATGATAAAATAAAGACAAAGACTGGGAGCTACGGAGGGAGAAGCGGGAGAGTGGGTGTCCCCACTCCAGACCTCTGGGTTTTTAAACCAAGAGTATCTGAATTGCAGGAGCTGCACCCAGGCAGCTTGGATATGTATTTCTTCAAAGAACCAGCTTTTGACACCGTTTGGCCTAAGGACTTTGCTGTTTGCTTTGAAAGTGTCTCTGCAAGGAATTAGCCTTTAGGGTCTTATGGCCTGTTGCCAGCAAGGGGTACACTCACCTATTTCCTAGCACGAAAGTTACCGGGAGGGAGCTTCTGTCTCCTTCACCTATAGACAAAGGCCCACATCTAGGAGATGGCAGGAACTTGGAACATGTGCTGATTAAATTGACAGGCAATAAGAGGCTACTTTGGGTACAAATGGCAAAGCCCATAGGGATTAAGCTCCTTAATCCTTTTGGAGCTCACATCAGGATATCACATGTCTCAGATGCCAGACATGGAGCTACAGGATCCCTCCCAATGGATTTCAGTCTCACTTTGTTTTCATCCCTCCTCCCTATTCCTTCATTTTGGAATAGGACTATTACTCTGTGCCCTGGTGGATTGGAAATATGTAATATTCCTTGTGATATTTATGGTGGCTCACCGCTAAGATATTGCTCTGAGTCTCAGTAAAGACTTTTGAACTTGGCCTTTAAAATACATTGGATCTGTTCAGACATTGGGCACTAGAAGTTGAACTAAGCAGATTTTTGCATTATGACATAGTTATGAGTCTTTGGGATCCAGGAGGAAGAATGTTGTACTTTGAAGATGGAATTTCTTTCACAGGCTCCTGCTTTGAATACTTTGCCCCTGAGCTAGTGAGACTATTTGAGGAGGTTATGAAGACCTTAGGAAGCTGTACCTGACTGGAGAAAGTGGGCCTTTAAGGGAAGTTTTGGGAATATATTACCCTTGGCTTGTTCCTATCGCACTATTTTCTGGTCATCCAAGAAGTGAACAGCTTTTTTCCCCCCATTTACTTCTTCCATCATGGTGTACATGAAAAAAAGCAATCATGGACTGAACTCTCTGAAGTTTTGGACCAAACTAAATCTAGGTTTTAAATAGCCAACATTTTTATTTTAATAACCATGATTATAACCATAGCTTAAATCAACTCAGCTTTTACTTTACAGCAGATACTATGCTAATTTATTTCAATGAGATATTTTATTCAACTCTTATAACAATCTCAGAATTATTTATTTTTATACATTTTCTCCAGTCAAAGAAACACAGACCAAGAAGATTAAATAATTTGTCAAAGATCACAAAGATAAAATGTCTTAGAGTTAGAATTCATGCCTACATAGAAAGAGATAGTACTTATGGCAAAAGATAAGAGTCTTTTTTTTATTGGCTCAAAAATCTTTACTTTTAAAAATCTATATTAACCAGATAGGACACAGAGTCTTGGAATTTTGTCTTCTTTCTTTTTGCACCCAGTTCATACCATTTTTCTTGTAACTTTTGCTTTGCTTATGGTTGATAGTAGGCCATCTAGAATCCCAAAGTTATCTTGGAATTTCCTCCTTGCCTTCTTGGACTGAAGATCTTAAAAGCTATTTATTCCCTTCATTTTGCTCATTCCAATATGCATTTAATTTGGCTAAGTGATCCAAGAACTCACATCAGAACAAGAACACTTTATTTTCCATGTACCACATGAAATTTTTTGACTTGAGTTTGTTTGTTATGTGCTGAGAATTACATAGAGTGGAAAAAGTTGAGCAGACCTTGATTCTTTGCTAATGTTTAGATAGAAGCAATGATTGCCACTTCAGCTGGAAATGACTTATTTCATATAGGTGGACATGTGGCACATGCATGTGCCTGAATGATTTTACGCCATTTAAATAATACATAACAATAATGCAAATATATCTGTTATTCCAGTAGACACCATCCTTCTGTGTTACTTGGGACTCAATGGGAGTAGATATGCTCCATTTTCTTGTTCTCAAAGAGTTATATTTTAGCAAAAGGAAAACAGTATGATGTGTGTTGCTTTTGTTTTCCTGTTAGCAGAAAACAAAGGTGTAATTGCAAGTTTTTAAACCCTGAAGTCAAGTGGGTGGCTGTAAAATGTCATCGAAATCAACTCAATTAGACATTTGGATGGAAAGTACCATGATGCATGAGCACTGATTAGACTGGCTTTCTATATTCTGAAGCAACATAGTGTGAAAAGTGTATTCAACAGCATTATTTGAAGCAAAAACTAGTCCCAAACCAGGAGTGATCAGAGTAAGCATGTGGGATAAAAATATTTTTTCTGGATATAGGCCAGAAGTCAAAGGAAGGCAGGGATCAAGATGTCACATTGTATATTAAAGCACAGACATCATTCAATACTAAGTGGTAAAGCAGGTGTCCAGGGAAGGTGCCCCAAAGACTCATTATTAGCCACCATTAATACACCTATGGTATCAGGCTCTGCTACTGTGATCTCTAGTTTCTCTGTTTTCTGGGACTAGAGACATAAAATAAAGTAGGAGAGTGATGAGGAAAGAAAACATTAAGCAAAATAAAATGAAGAGCTAAACAGGTGCACTACACCAGAAAAAGAACTGACAATCAGGTAAGTATAGCCAGATGATGGAAAAATCCAATGTAACTCCTGGAAGGAATTTTAAAAATCAAGGAAGTCTGACTCAGGAAGCATGTGGAAAAGATTTTTCATATTCAGTGCACGGGATTTGTCATACTTGGTTGGGTTAGGTTTTTGTTTTAATAACGAAAAATGGTCAACTAAAGGAATTACCATTATTTGACCTTTAACATGAGACTACCAGGGATGAGATAGACCAATAAATTGGTACCATCTAAAAAGGAAAAGCAGATGCTCCTTCCTGTAGAGAGCCCAGAAACACTTCAACATCCCATATATCAGAAAAAGAATGTCACCCATCTCTTTTTTTGAGTGTAGGCAGCAGAATTTTGTAGACTTTACTGAAGCATTCACATTTCAGTCTTTCAAATGAAGCTGAGAACTCAAGAGGTAAATATCAGGGAAGGCTTCCGATGACTATGAATGAAAATAATCACTGGAAGACTATGTCAGAAACTGGGTCTAAAGAAGTCCTCCAAAGATGATAGACATTGCTGAATCCCTTCTATGCCATCACCAAAGGCCTGCCAGATGAGGTAAACAACCATAACAGAGTGTTTTAATTGCATGATCTCTAAAAGAGGAGTTCTAACTACATAAGCAAATCCAGAGAGTTATTGGTTTTTGAACTTACAATACCCAACAGTACAAAAGTGATATTTTCAAGAGATCTGAACCCTCAAAACATAAAATGGTTTGAGCAATTGGATGATAGGACATGACCATGAAATCCTCCATTGGATGAGACAGGGAGGTCATAAGTCTGGATACTAGTGTAGCTACCATTTATTGAGATTTTTTTTTTCAAAATGATGTTTGGACAGTTGAGGGCATCTATCTTAATTTCACATCTTGTCACTCTTCAGATTAGTGTCACTTTGAGGTCACTGTGTTTTCTAGTGGGTGACCAAAGATAAGTCAAAATGTAATAAGAGCAAGTGTGTGCAAAAATAATTGTGATCTGTGGTCCCTACTACCTTATCTATCTCAGTGATAAACTGTTATACATATACAAACAGTCATAGAAACACACAAAAAGTTCAGGGCAGGGAATATGATCATATCTGATTGGCTTTTTTTTTTCAGGAATTAGAATGAAGTTATTCTGCCTCATTGAAAAGCTGGTAAATTTTGTCTGCAGTTGGATCCCCGTTAAAGGATCAAGGTTGTAAATGTACTGATGTTTCTTAATATAGAAGAACTAGAGAGTTCAGTTGTATTTTCTTTTTGAGTTCTTAAATCCCTTGAGGAGCATTTTCACAATGGGTTGTGCTAAGGTAGTGCTAGTTCAGAGTACTGTTTTCACTCTTTAAGTTCCTAAGTGGTAGACTAAGGGAGGCCTTAACATTAGGTGGCCAAAGGCAATGCCAACTAATGACTAAACCAGGATGGAAAGAAGCTGTTTGGGAACTGTGATGAAAAATGGACTACAGAATTTTTTTCTGGATGGAGACTGAATTATAAGTTTTAAAACTTTTATATGTGTTGATTGGCTGGGACAAGAACGGGCCTTACATTTTAGTCATTAAGTAGACCACACATAGGTTTATCTTATATCTTTATTCCCAATGAGCTCAAATAACCCATCTGTGCAGCCTCCAAATTAATTTATATCACTTCATAAATATTAAAGGATCATATATTTGTACATATCTACAAGTATACTCTAGGTTGGTGATAACTTTAACATGACCAGCAGTAAAAGTTACTGGCATGAAAGTCTGTTATGCTATATGTATGTCTATCTTGTTCTGCATCTGAATGCATGCAGTTAATATTTTGTAGGTTTCTCCTTTTTCCTATTTGAGTACTTGATCCAGTATTTTTACTAACTATATATTTACATAATTTCCCAGTAAAGTTTTATGCTCTTTGAAGCCAGACTCTCCACGAGAAAGCTGATTTTATTTGGAACATTGTCCAGTAGTAAAAAAAAAAATCTTGTAGAAACTGCAGGGGGAAACCTGCAGTTCTGTTTGTATTGGGCTTCTTGTGGAGGCACTCAGAAGTCAATCCAAAATGTAATAGAACAACACTGAAAATGAGAGTGCCATAGGTAAGTTACCCAAACTCTTCAAATATTAGAAACATATTTGGAATGAAAATCATAGGTATTTACAGAGAAAATACCAAAAACCCAACAACGGGTTTATATTCAGAACAATGAACATTCAACAACAATAAACAAACAACCCAAATAAGAATAAGTTCTTCATCAAAGATTATATATGTGTGGCTTTCTCTCTCTCTCTCTCTCTCTCTCTCTCTCTCTCTCTCTCTCTCTCTCTCTCTCTCTCCCTCTCTCCCTCTCTCTCTCTCTCTCTCTCTCTCTCTCTCTCTCTCTCTGTTGGTGATTGAACCTAGGGCCTTTTGAATGCTAGTCAAATTCCTTACCACTGAGCTATATAACTAGCCCCAAAATGACATATGAATGGCAAGTAAGAATGTGGACAATATCAACAGTCATTAAGGAAATGCAATTTAAGGTCACAAATCATAAATTGTCATATGACAAAGAAAGCCACTATTTAGTGTTAAAGCACACAATTGATCAAGAGAATTTAAAGATGATATAAATATGCAGCATCAAAACACCTAAATATATAAAGGAAGTATAAGTAGTCATGAAGAAATGGAGAACAATTTGGCAGTAGTAGGAAATTTGGATACTCAATTTCACCAATGGATAAGTAAACCAGACAGGAACTGCATAAGGAAGTACTAGACTTGAACTGCACTTTGGACCAAATGTGCCTGACATGTGTGTGTAGAAGTTCACATCCTCTAGTAGCAGATTGTCCACTGTCCTTGTGCACACATGTCATATTAACTGGAAGAGAGAGAGAGAGGATGGAGGGAGATAGAGACAGAGATGGAGAGACACAGAGAAAAACAGAGACATAGAGACAGACAGAGACCATAAGAGTGAGATCATGAAAGGGCATTGTCAGGTAATTGGCCATGTAATGGTAATTTGGGTAGAGATCAACTCAGAGAAGCATTTGTTGGAAGGCATTAAAACAGCAAAAAACAAAAAAGCCTTTAGAGGACACAAGATGACTTCCTGACACTTGGCACAATACCTATGGAGAGGGTTTGGTGACTACTATGGATACCAACTTTAAGAATGTGCATAGGCTAATGTATATCTGCCACCACCATTAATATCTTCAGTCACTATAAATGGGAGGTGACACTGGTGAGAACGCAGATAGGCAGGAGTCAATGCACAAGCTTATGCTGACCAAGTTCAGGGCCACATGTTAATAGTAGATCATTAGCATCCCTAGAACTCTGAATTTGTCAGCACCATTGTGGTGCTCCAATCTTGCTGCTGTAGGTTCCTAACACCATAGGTTTAATTCTATCATAACTTGTGAGACTATCATCTGTAGGAAACCTGGGAATACCAGCTTCCAATTGCTGGGTTAGAAATTGTTACTGTAATTTTTAAAATATGAAAAATTTGAAGACCAATTTGACTTATTTGTTATGTGTCTCTTAGAACTGGAAGCTAAGCTGGTAGCTCTCAATACAACCTTAAGTCACAAATTCCAA
Source organism: Acomys minous (assembly GCF_964271855.1). Classification (NCBI taxonomy): domain Eukaryota; kingdom Metazoa; phylum Chordata; class Mammalia; order Rodentia; family Muridae; genus Acomys; species Acomys minous. The sequence continues at coordinate 116,700,931 of NC_140488.1, read as the reverse complement.
TGTTATCTTTTATATATTTATCTAATGTGCTAGATAAACAGAGACTAATGGAGAGAAACAGGGTAGACAATGTAGGTTCTAATTCAGGCTCACAGTATTCTGTTTATAATGCATTGCCATCTCTGAATGCTCTCAATTACCAGAGTGAAACCTGAAAAGAATTTAACACAGTAATGGCATCAAAAATACAGGATCTTCTCAAAAAAAAATTCTGCCTTCTCTAGAATAATAATGAGCAAATACAAAGGCCTTTTTTTCACACAGCGCTGGACAAATTATAAGGGCATGGTAAGTCTTGGCTGATTTTTTTTCCTTTTCAAGTACTGCTTTAATGAGAGTTTATAGTTATGCAAGAATTTACCTCTCTAAAAATACTGTTAGTACTAAGGAGGATGCGTTATAGATTTTAAAAAGGGAACTGGCCACGGGGATAGGACTTCCTTGAGTAGCACACCATACTCTAGAGTCCCTTTTGACCATTGCTACTTCTCAATCAAATATAGTCTTCAGGTTTTGCATTGAGTAGATGAACTAGTTGGCAGCTGCTTCATAAAAATTCTGACAAACTTGGTGGCATAAAATCTAGTTTTAGAGTTCAGAATCTTGAAGTCAGTATCGCTGAGCCAAAATCAAACTGTTTGGTAGAACAATGTTCCCCAGGAAACTCCAGAAAAGATTCCAGTCCTTGCTTCTTCCAGCTCTGGTGATTGCCAGCCTCCCCTGGCACACCACTCCTAAAGGCAAGGCCAATACGTTCACATTTCTTTCCATTCCATCTTCATTTTCTCTTCTTCTGTTTGTGTTTCAAATCTTCATCACACCTATACTATAGCCCCTGATGACTGCACTTAGGCCTCACATAGATAATGCAAGATTTTATTTTCATTTCAAGATTCTTTACTAAATCACACCTGTAATTGCCTTTTCCCAGCAAAAGAGTCATGTTTCCAAGTTCCAGAGATGAACTCCTGATAACCTAGCGAGGCATTATTTAATATAATACACTGTATTAATTTTATAGAAATTTAATGTATCTATATAAACATGTATGAGTGTATACATATATAAAACTAGGATATAAATTTATAAGATGAATGTCAATATTACATAAACTCAGATTGGTATTATCTTGTTGCTCACTCTCTTTTCTGTAGGGAACGTTATGAGAAACTCAGAACTACTGCTAGATGAACCTAGAAAAGACAAGAAGTGGAGGAGGGGCTTTATTCCAAATAATGCTCTCTTGAGCCCAGTATATTTTTTCCAGTGCAGGATGAACTATTAAAGTAGTCCAGATGTACAGGTTATCTCTCAGAATCTCTTCATTGCAAATATTCATGGAAATACATGGACACACATCTGTGTGGCTTACTGAGCATGCGCATAACATTTTTCATTAGGAAGTTTACCTAACTGCTACTGTTTGTGGCACCCAGGAGAGGTTTAATGGTGTTTCATAGGAGGCATGATGCATGGAGTGAAGGATATTTTCAACTCCATCTTTAAGTGAAGAAGCAATTCTTTCCAGTAGAGATCTACAATGTCACATTTCTGACAATAGAATAGTTTCTAGCCAAGAAGGTGAAGGTATTGAATGATGTTGCAAGGAACCAGAGAGAAATAAGTGATGAATAAATAAGTGAGTGGAGGAAGAATAGGAATGTTAGCATATGGAGCTCCCCTCCCAGGATAATTAGCAAAATCAAAAGCCCATATTTTGTAAAGCATTTTGCCTGGAGGAGTTCTTTATAGAAAATTTATGTAAACACATTTTTAAAATTACTGTTGAGAAGCTTTGTTTAATGGAAGGGCAGATACTCAAGCTGGCTCTGGGTGACTGGGAACTGAAGTCTGAACAAGCACAGCTACTGACTGAGTTTTAATGATTCACGAAGGGGCAAACAAGCAAAATTAGGTGGAGACAGGCAAAAAGCCCTAGAAAATTGCCCATGTATTCAAGGGCTTTCATTTTGGGGAACATATGGGCTTTACTGTACTTATCTTTCATCGTACTTTGTTTGCCAATTCAGTAATGATGTAAGATCTATGGAAAGGAAAATCAACTCCCACCTCTCTCTGTGAAAGCTCCTTTAGTTTCTCAGGCTTTACATTTTCATCCTTTTGCTAATGTATTTTAACTAGAGGAGGCATTTGACAGAGATTTTATTCAATTTGTTTTATTTTATTTGGTTTAAATGTTTCAGTCTCCCAAGACTATTTTTCCAAATTATATTTAAGTTTCTGATGTCTACTGGTATGACAAAACACTACCAACCCCACATAGACATATACATGCGCATATTCACAATAGGGCTTGAGGTACAGAAAGTGTTTAAGAATATCTCCAATTACCTGACTCTAAAGAAGACATATTTAATATATGTAAATATATATAGGTAAGAAAATTCTTTTTATTATAAACGGGATTCGTTTCAGTATACTAAAAAGTATACTTGACATATAAAATATTTTATTAGTGTTTAGCATTTTGTAGATACTAAAAAATAAACTGAATTATTTAATAGACAAAAATTATAATTGACATTTTTCATGAGCACAGCAAGAGATGGCTTCCTCTCTCCTCTCAACCTGGTGCCATAAAGTAGGCTGGCCCACCATCAACCCTAGTAAGAATTTATTACTGTGACACTTATCAGGCTTCACGCGTTATTTGACCTTATACAGTTTCCCCAAACCCTAGCTTGTAGGTGAAGTAACTTCCAACACCCCTTTTCTGGCCAATTGTACACAGCCACACAAACCTTGTTCCAGAGACCCCAGCCAAATCCCCCAGGGGCATTCATACCCTCTTCTCTTCCCAGTTAATTGAGCTGTCTCATTGAAGCTCTCTCCAGATAAGGCTGTTTCTCATGCTCTCACCACTGACTAGGATTCTGCATTGCACCCACCCTCCCTCTCTACATTTCCCTGCAATCAAGTTCAGGTCCCCAAGAAGCCTGGATATTGCAAGGAGAGAAGCCAAACTGGGGTATCACAGAAGATTTGACACCCTCTTCTGGACTCCATAAGAACCTGCATACACATGAGTCACACACACACACACACACACACACACAGAGAGAGAGAGAGAGAGAGAGAGAGAGAGAGAGAGAGAGAGAGAGAGAGAGAGAGACAGACAGACAGACAGACAGAGACAGAGACAGAGACAGAGACAGAGACAGAGACAGAGAGAAAGTTTAACAAAGAACTAGTTCAGTTGGTACTTTTACCATAATATGTTCGTTGGGGAGACGGTCTGATGTATTTTGATGCTAATTACTGGTTACAGTTTCTGTGACTTGCCTTTTGCTTAATAGCAGGGCAAAGATGGCTAGACTCTACCAAGACAGGGTAAGCAAGTCCTCAATATTTCCTGCCTCACAAATATGTCTGTCAGATATATTGGGCCAGAAGGCTAAAGATGATGCTCCAACGTTATATAGAGTTTTGGGTGTCTGCTCAGGCAATAAACTGTCTGTCATTTTTTCATTTTGAAAGCTGCTAACCTACAGTTCCTTTTTATTCAGGTAGTTAAATTTAGTCCTTCTCAAGTCTCTGATGGGGTTGAAGAGCAGATAGTTAATTTTAAAATTAATCTTAGTTGTTTTAAGAGTTAAAAAGGTACTTTTAAGTCTAGATAGATACTTTTAGGTTGATAGATTTGAGCTTTAATAGATGTTAATTTAGCTTCAAAACTTTAGATTTACCAAAATAAAATAAATAATATTTTCTACATGGTTACTAAATACACTTTAATTAAAAATTATGCATTTAAGTCTTGCCTATTATTTTTCATAATTGTACTTACTGTATATAAAAATGGCCTTTTTTATTTAGACAAAAAAGGAGAGGTGTTGAGGGATAATCTGATGTATTTTGATGCTAATTACTGCTTACCATTTCTGTGATTTACCTTTTGCTTAATAAAAAGCCACCCTACCTGGACAGGACAAAGGAGATAGGTGGGGCTAAGAGAGAAAAAAATTCTAGGAAAAAAAAAAAACAGCCACAAGGAGAAAGAGAGAGACCTGAAGGAAAAGTGGAAGACCAGCCATGGGTTAGATGGCACATGGCTGGTGTGGATGGAGAATCTGGCCCAGATAAAGAACATGAACAAGTATATGGGATTATAGATGAAAGGTAGTTTGATAGAAGTTATTAGAAACAGATGGATGGGATTGAGATAGGAATCCCATGCTTGAGGCCCTACTATGAAAAGTAATTTAGAGGATTGATATCTGCCCTGTACCAGGTTAACTAAGGCTATTTTAAAATATAATAAGTGTCTGTGTCTTAATTGATCACTAGTTGTGCCTACAGGTAATACATGTAATTTTAAAAACAATATATGTTTGTTTATTAATGTGGGTTTTCTTGTGTTTTGCCCTTTTGAAGTTTTCCATCCTGTCACATGTCACATAAGACTGCCAATGTCTTATGAAGATTCTAATACTGAAAAAATTAAAAATATAGAAGGATAGCTGAGTCTCGGAAATATCTAAAACACCAAAATCACATTTGTATATTGAATAGTCAAATGAAGAAAGCTCTATGTCATTAAAAAATTTTTAAGATAAATTTAACTGTGTGTATTTTGTCTAAAAAATGCTCTTATGGGATATATGGATATAGATTAAAATAGTATAATTATTACTATAGTGAAGGAAGGTAACTAATATATCATATCACATAGTTGATGTATTTTCTTGTAAGAACTATTAAAGTCTACTTAATATAAATCCTAGTGAAATACAGTTTTCTTGACTGTAGTTATCATGTGATACATTAAATTTACTTATCTCACATATCTGCTTTGTGGTATTCTTGGAGTACTTCTTTATTTCTTTCCCTCCTCATTTCCTCTGGAATCCATTGTTTAGTTAGTTGTTTGACTTATTTGAGACCTCAAGACATTAAGACACGAAAACATTAAGACCTCAAGCTCGTCTCAAACTCACAATCTTCCTGCCTCAGCCTTCTGAGAACTGCAAGTATAAGTACATATCAGCATTCTCAGCTATCATTATTTTATTTTCTATTTCTCTGTGGTTCAAATTTTACTTTTAGACTCTACTTATAAGGAAGGTCTGTGTTAAAGTTGATTTTATAGGTGATATGATGAGAGAAATGTAGAAAATGGGACTCTAATTAGGGAGGGAAAGGGCAATAAATACAGGAGAAAGGAGGAGGAACATCAATCAATAGTTAGGATTCCTGAAAAAAATAAAATAAATTATACTATTAATTACTTACTTAAAAAATAACATGTAATACAAAAGTTGGTGTATAAATCTGTATATAAAGTTTAAAAGACCTGGCAAGGCTTCCACCAAGAGCCAAAAACAGTATAACAAAACCTCTAACACTGGACAGGAGAAAGCCTCTTTTCAATTGTTAATAAAGACTGTGTAAAAGACTCCTAAAATATTAAGGGGTTACTGCTAGTGCCCTTGGTTGCCTTTCCAAAGAAGAAAAGAATTGCAATTTCTGAAAACACTATGAGCTTCAGACACAGGGTCCAGGGAACCCTGAGCTGAAATTAACTTGAAAGCCTCTTCCTTGAGGACTAGCTTTCGTGGTACCAGAAAGTACCATGTAAGCTTACAAAGAAAAGAAGCAACCAAATTCTCAAAAAAAAAAAAAGAAAGAAAGAAAGAAAAGAAAAGAAAAGAAAAACCACATGCACGCGCATGCACACACACACAAACTAAAAAAAAAAAAAAAAAGGTGGGAAATTATTCCTAGTAAACCTAGCCAACTACCCAGGACTACTGAAGTCCTGAATCTTGGAGGAGAGCCTACAACTGTAACTTTACTAAACCAGCATAATTTCTAACTACCTTGTAAATATTTATTCTTATACCCATTTATATACACAGATAAATGTATTTAGTCCTCACCTCTCATCAAGGAAAATTGTCTTTGCAACTGATGGAAACCATTATAGAAAATGAAAACTGATCAAAATACAGAGTTGTGGCGCTTAGGCCCTATCAATACACCTGCAACACAACTTCTACAGCCTAAGGCTCAGAGATTGTTATAGAAAGGGTGATAAGATTATAAAAGCCAGAGGATCAGGGAGTTTTCTGTAAGGAATTTCAGAAGCTACATCCTTAACATCTCAGCAACATGGACAGCCAAATAGGAGCTGAACAAGAATGATAACAGTACATATTCTAATGAAATAGGGTAAACCCCATTAGGCCTCAACCCTATATGAAGAACTACAGGCAAGTAAGAAATGCTGAGTTAGCCGGGCAGTGGGGGCGCACGCCTTTAATCCCAGCACTTGGGAGGCAGAGGCAGGCAGATTGCTGTCAGTTTGAGGCCAGCCTGGTCTACAAAGTGAGTCTAGGACAGCCAAGGCTACACAGAGAGACCTTGTCTCGAAAAACCAAAAAAAAAAAAAAAAAAAGAAATGTTGAGTTAGAGGAATAGTCTTCCCCAGAAAATGAGCACAACATTCTGTTATCCAATACCAAATAGCCCAGAAAACATATAAACACAAGTAACATTATAGAGACTAGACAGGTCGTACTTACATATTTCTGAATTTATATGTATTAAATAAATATAAATATATAAATGTGTGTATGTAGCAGTCAATGAAAAAAGAGTTCACGAATTTAAACAAGAGCAAGGAGGGTTATGTGGGAGGTTTTAGAAGGAGGAAATGGAAGGGAAAAGTGGTGTAACTGTATTATACTCTCAAAAAATAAAAGAAATAATTTAAAAGATGAAAATCCAACACCTCTTCATGATAAAAGTCCTCAGGAGACTAGGGATACAAGGAACATACCTAAACAAAGTTAAGGCAGTTTACAGTAATAGCCAATATTAAATTAAACAGATAGAAATTGAAAGCAATTCCACTAAAATCAACAAGACAAGGCTGTCCATTGTACCCATTTCTATCCTATATAGTACTTAAAGTTCTATCTAGAGTAATAAAAAAACTAACACATATCAAGGAGATACAAATTGGGAGTGAAAGTCTTATTATTTGCAGATGTTATGATGGTATACATAAGTGATCCAAAAAACTCCACCAAGAAATTCCTATAGTAGATAAACACCTTGGTGAAGTGTCTGGATACAAGGTTAACTAAAAAAACAAACAAACAAAAAAAAAACAGCATCCTTCCAATATACAAATGGCAAAACAGACTGAGAAATCAGGGGAAAACCCCTTTGCGGTGGTCTCAGATAACATAAACCATCTTAGGTAACCATAGCCAAGCAAGTGAAAGGCTTGTATGATAAAGATTTTAAGTCTTTGAAGAAAGAAACTGAAGATATAAGAAAATGGAAAGATCTCCCTTGCTCATGGATCACTAGAATAAGCATCATAAAAATAGTGACCCTACTAAGTTGTATTTACAGATTCAGTGTGATCACCTTCAAAATTCCAACAAAATTTTTCACAGTTCTTGAAAGGGCAATACTCAACATCATATGGAAAAACAACAACAACAAAAAATGAGGATAGATAAAACAATCCTGAACAATAAAAGAACTTCTGGAGGTATCACCACCCAATTTCAATTTTTTTCTACTGAGGTAGAGTAATAAAAACTGCATGATATTGGCATTAAAAAGACACACTGAGCAATGGAACCAAATGGAAAACCCAAACACAAATCCATATACCGATGGACATCTATTTTTTGGTAAAGAAATACATATTAGAAAAAGACAACATCTTCAACAAATGGTGCTGGTCAAACTGGATGTCAGCATGTAGAAGATTCCAAATAGATCCATAATTATCACTCCCTGCAGAAAACTAAAGTCCAGTAGATCAAAGACCCCAATGTGAAACCAGATATACTAATCCTAATAGAATAGAAAGTGGGGGATAGCTTTGAACTCATTGACACAAGAAAAGACTGTCTGAACAGAACATTAAAACAGGCACTAAAACCAAAAACTAGCAAATAGGACCTCAAGAAACTGAAAAGCTCCTATAAGGTGAAGGACACTGCCAATTGGACAAAGTGGCAGCCTATAGAATGGGAAAAGATTTTCACCAACCTCATATCTTATAAAGAGCTAATATCCAAAATGTATAAAGAACTCAAGAAACTATGCATCATCAACAACAACAATAAAAATCCAATTCAATTAAAACTGGGGTACAGATATAAATATAATTCTCAATAGAGAAATCTCAAATGGCTGAGAAACAAATAAATGTTCAATATTCTTAGATATCTGGGAAATACAAGTCAAAAATACTTTGAGATTCCTCTTAAACCTATCAGAATGGCTCAGATTAATAACACAAGTGATAGCTCATGCTGACAAGGTAGTGGAACCAGAGGAATACTCCTCAATTGCCATTGCTGGTAAATGTACAAACTTGTGCAGTCATTATGGCAATCAGTATGGTAGTTTCTCAGAAAATTGGAAGTCAGTCTGCCTCAAGATCCAGCTAAGTCTGTACACTATAATCACTAATGGGAATGTGGTGACCCATTGTTTTGCATTTAGGGATACACAAATGAAAATAATGTGGTTTTCAAGTCCCTAGTGATCTAATACTTAGCTTTCCTTCTATCCATTTCCCCCCTCATTTTCTGTAGTTCAGCCATACCAACATTTTTGGTACTTTCAATGGCCTCAACACTGCCAAAGGGCTATTGCATACACTGCTAACTGCTGGTGATAGTGTTTCCTTCTTCCATATACTTCAAACCTATGGACAGACTTCAGTTTCTGAGAAAATCCACATATAAATGCTTTTCACTCCAGAGAATTATCCAGAGGAAGACCCCAGGGGAAAAGGAAGGTATGTGCAGGATCTTTTTTATAGACAAGTGCTTAGTAGCTTTAATATGTATATATACATACATATATACATATATATACATACATATATATGTGTATGCACGCACGCGCTCGCGCGCACACACACACACACACACACACACACACACACACACACACACACACATACATCCCTCATCAGTTCCCCAGAGGTAAAAGCCATGTACTTAAAAATTTATCATGACCAAGGTCTGGTTGACAACTGACTTGATCTTGAAACATAAGTGAAAAGACTCAATCCTTTTACTGTTCCCTTGGTCCTGGTATCAAAGAGCTATTATTCTTACAGGCTTTGGAGAGTAGAAATGAACAAGCTCCCCATTTTAGCCCTCGTGAATACTCAACTTTAGGAGATGAAGGTTAGTTGAAAATTTAGAACTAACAAAGTTGCCTAGTTGGACAAATATACTATTCTCCCCAATCTAATATTTAGTGTTTATGTATTTTGTCCTATTCACAAACTGTGACAGACCTTAACTTTTGATCAACTTAGGATTTCATCACTGACTTGCTAATGCTCCCAAGCCATTCTGACATTGACACTTTCCAGACAAAGTCAGGACTGACTAATAGTCTGTTCACCAAAACTTACCATTTCCATCACAGTTTTCTGTTTTAGACTTCTCCTGCATGCTTTCTAACAGCTTAATATTTAAACTTCCATTTATGGGAACACACTTTGCTAAGTGAAGCCCTATTTGGAAAAGTCACATGAGTCACATAGCTAAGTTGTGACTACAACTTCACTTCTTGCAGAACTGCTCACGACAAGAAAATAAATGACAACAATCTTTTCCAGAAATGAGAGAACAGAGCGCAAAATCCTTAGACGTAATTAGATGTTAGGAGTCAACCATTTATGTTATGGGCCTTCCTTCATGATGAAATCACACTTTTGTAAGGCTATAACCACCCCAAACTTTCTGGGAGGACATGGCCAGAAGATAGTGACCACCTACTGTAGATTACCAGAATCTATGTATCATTGTATTAAAATTAACATCTATATTAGTTGCTTGGTGTACTACTTCAGTAAGTGCTATAAGCAACACATTTATAGCTATATTAAAATGCTTTAATGCTGGGCATAGTGGTGTATGCCTTTAGTTCCAGCACTCAGGAGGCAGAGTCAGGCAGATCTCTGTGAGTTCAAGACCTGCCTGGCCTATGTAGCAAGTTACAGGCCAGCCAGGACTACAGAGTGATATTCTATCTCAGAATTTCAAAAATGCTTTCACTAAACAGGTTAAGTTGTATCTCTGTTATATCTTATCCACTTTCTTTCATTTTAAAGCAACTGATGAATCTATGTATGTACCTATGGTTTCTATAACATTAGTCTGATATGTTTAGGATGATATTAAGCAGTTACATGTAAGGCTTTCTTTTGGACAGTTAATAAATGAGAGTCACTTATGACACATGGACTTTATTACAGTTATGGTTTATGTGTCATCCTCCGATGGAATGGCTGGCCTGAATTCAACTATGAACTTGCTTTTCTGCATTAACTGAAACATTCAGGCTAGATTCCTCATTTCTGACAAAGCCATACAAGTATGCCTGAAACACAGCATCTAAAATACAAGCTTCTTTAAACATGAAAGTGGATTATCAGTTTCCTTTAGTGTAGAGATTTCTGGGTGGGACTCAAACTTGTTTCTGCTTGTTAAGGTTTAGAGCTTAAATCTGCATGCTGCAATCACTTTCAGACTGAAAAGGCATTATCAGAATCTGGCATGAGAGAGTAAGAAATTATAGACAGAGTACTCCCAAAAAGTGTTTGCCAAGTCCTCACATACAGGTAAAGGTAATATAAATATATTTTCTCTGAAGGTAAGCTACTGTTACCAATGGCAACAGAGAAAACAAGACTGGAGTTGTTGAAGCAAATAAAGAAACAGGTAATCCTCACAGTGCCCATTGGAAGTGGAGATGGTGCCAAGCTTCAGGTTACAGATTTGACATTCTGTGAGGCCAGAAAGGGTGTACCATTGCTTCAGATTCCAATTCTGAGGACAGCTTTTAGAAAATAGAAATAACATCTTTTATATATTTAAATTTTGACTTGGCAGTGAATTTGCTTTTGGTTTTATACTGATTCACCCAGAATATGCCAAAGAATGTACCAGTAAAATATCTGAAGAGTCTATAATAAATCAGATAATGGAAAAGATTGGTTTGTGAGACTTTCCTGAGTGATTTCTACCTATTCTTCTTCAATTGGAAATTGAATGAATCTTCATTCCTTCAGACACTGGAGGTCAGGATAGACCAGCAATGACCTTCCCAGAAAATGAGTAATACTAACATCAAGGGACTAATTTCTGGAGGCCTAAAGGAAATCCTCATTCATGACTTTTAGGTGGGGTTCACCCTCTCAAAAAAAATTTCCTAAAGTTCCAGAGGCCCGTGCACATTTGAAATGAAAATAGCCATCCAATCAATGCAAGCTTGTTGTGATGGTTCTGCCAAGCTCTTTCAGCTCTCACCTAAGGTTTCTCCACTTAGAGTGGCTTGTCCTTTACATTTCTTCCCTCTAATTAATTTCTTCTCTTCCTTCCTTCCTTCCTTCCTTCCTTCCTTCCTTTCTTCCATTTCTCAAACGATTTCTCATTAATCTTAGTGCCCGCACCCAAACCTTCCAATTCTTATGAAAAGATTACTTAGAATGCTTCTTTCCTGGAAATCATGAAAGTCATTACTACCCACGTTCTTTATAAGAATATGAACAAGCTATAGCCAAGTACAGTTAAGACAATTTATGGCTACAAAGAGAACTTTTATAACTCATTAAAATTCTATGCTGTGTTTATAATAGGTTAGATGTTGAAATAAATTTAAAATGACATTGCTTTATTAATTCAAAACGCTTATTATGTTTCTACTATATGGCAGTTACGGTGATGAAAATATTATGATAATTCTATATCACTAATGACCTACAAATATTTTGTGGTTTTATGAAGAAGATGGTTCAGAAAGACATTAATAATTATATAGTGCTATGTAAATCTATGATTAGTTTGTGTTCAATGAGTAGTTAAAGCAGGTTGACATGAATTTGGTGTCATCTCTTGTAGTCTTAAATAAAAATCAGTGGATAGTGATGGGGACTTGGAAGATAGCCCAATCAGAAACACATTTGCCTTGTATAAGCATGGGGACCTGATTTAGATCTCTAGAACACATGCTGAAATAAAAACGTAGGTCTAACAATACATACTTGTAATCCTAATACTGTGGAGGTTTATGGGCCACCCATCCTGGTCTACTTCACAAGTGCAGGCCAGTGAAAAGACCCTAAAATATGGAAGGCACTTGAGAAATGACACTTAACATTGTCCTCAGGCCTCTAACATGCACATGCATACACAGAAAGTTAACAAGGAGACCTTGTGCCCTCTTCCCCCATTCCTAGTTTAGCTATACTTTGAATGGTTCAGTGTTTATCTTTCCCACTGGATTATAAGTTACATGAAGGATGGTTCTCTTTATCAAAGTAGGTCTATAATTCAGCTCAGTGCCTCACACATAGGAGGAATAGAATAAATACTGGATGAATTAGTGGTTAAAGGAATGTTAAATGTAAACACATGTTGCAAAAATTAGCCAGGAAAACAGTAAGAAATGCAATGCAAGTAAGTATATGTGGGATGAAGGAGGAACTGAAACTAGACGACTAAAGAAGGCGCTTTTTATTTAGTCTTTGTCTCTCTTTAGGGACTATAAACATTGTTAAAGCCCATAAGATGTTGTTATGGATATGTGTGTGCGTGTATGTGCATGTGTGTGTGTGTGTATATGTGTATATCTGTGTGTCTGTGTGTTTATGCACATGTATGCATGGGAGCACATGTACTTGTATATGAATGCCTATGAAGGCAAAATATAAACATCTGATGTTTTCCTTTATTGATCTCCACCCTTTTGAGACATAGTATCATACTGAAACTAGGCTTTACCAGTTGGGTAAGAGGACTGGCCAATGGACTCAAACGATATACCTGTCTCCTCTCTAGCACCAAGATACAGACAATGTGTGTATGCACACATGCGTGTGTTTGCATATGTGTGTGTGTGTGTGTGTGTGTGTGTGTGTGTGTCTATGCTTAGCTTTTACATGGGTGCTGGGGATCTGAACACAGGTCCTCATGTTTGTGGAGCAGGCAAGCTACTACCTGAGCCATCACTCTATCTATCATTGTAAATTTTAAACAGAAAAGTGACAAAGTTAGACTTATCTTGTTGGAAGACCATCTTTTTGGTATTGAGGAGGGAGATTGACAAAAGCAAGTGCTGTATGACAGTTACCAGGCTGTCTGCAATGTTCAGGAGAAGCATTCAAGGTAGCATCAGAGGGAAAGACTCAAAGGTTTTAAGAAATACTGACAAACTAAAATTCCAGGAATCTGGACTTCACTGAGTATGGGTGATCATGTGATGAGTGCAAGGCTCAAGAAGACTCCAACAACAATGGCTTGCTTTTTTTCTTATTTATAACAAGCATAGATGCTTTGGGGCCTCTCTACATTTCTCTGATCAACAGCAGACATTTGTGTCTCCCCTGCACAAAGGTGATTTGAAGGGCTCAGAATTGTGCTGAAAGTCGTCCTTATTTGAGGACAATGAGTGGGGTTTTTTCCTCCATGAAAGCATATATATATGTAATAGCATCTTTTTTTCTAACTCTGTAACATCAGCTATGCATCTTAACAGCTCAGTTCAATTTTCCCATTTACTGCACAGAGCTAGTTTTAGATTTCAGAGATTTAAGAGCCCATTCTCATGTAAATATCTTTACTTTAGATTTCACACTTCTAACTTGGTTTCCAAGTCTGAGATTTCTATGACTTTCCTTCTTAAGTGTCATGATTTAAGAACTCACAGAACTCGAAAGGCTGCAATGAACAGTCAAATAAAAAAGTATGTAGGATGAAGTCTATAAGGATACCATATAGCTGATGTTTTGGCTACTTTTAGGGTTCTTCTTTCTCTCTCCAACTGTTCTTCACCCTTTTTTATCTTTTCAAACCCTTAACACTAGATAGGAGAGAAAAAAGGATAGAGAGGAAAGTTATTGTTGGAAAACTTCCTCCTGATTAGAGGCATCAAGTTCCTTGGGGCAAATTTGATCTTCACTGCTGGGATATCAAATTTCTTCTCATGTTTTTTCTGTTCATGACTACTTGAAAAACCACAACCAACAGCAACCAATAGCATTCAACCATCAATCAGCCACCACCAGCAAAAAATAGCAACCCTGCCTCTCAGGGCCATAGAATTTATATATCCTCTGAAAAGTTCCCAGAATTCCCAGTGTCACACATTCACATTAACTATTTGTAGCTGGAAAAACTATGCCCCCACTAGAGAGCAAGGCAAATTATAGTCATCTTCTGTGAAGCAGCCTCTTATGCCCACACTTTGGGTTAAAACAAAAAGATGTTATATTCTTATAACATCTCTGAGGGTTTTTTTTAAAGAAACCAAAATTACAAAATTTTCACAAATTTCTCCAGTTCTGTTTTAAGCCATTAATTATGTTGGGTGTAGTGAGAAATTATAAACGGAGACATTTTCCATCAAATAAGCACTCTTTGAATCACTAGCCAAGGGTTTCAGGAGACCTCTTCTGCTCAATTCTAATCTTTATAAGTTTTGATAGCATCCACAGGTTTTCATTTCCTGTGGAGATATAAACAAGTTAGTAACGCCAACTAAAAACTTTTGCAGATTTCCATCTGATGTTAACACATCCTAATAGTTTATAAGCTTATTTAATTCCACAGTGTTTTTTCTATAACCTGAAGAATCTCAGTTGCTCTTGTCAGAAATGGCTGGTACTTTTTGCTATGGGACCTCAAGCCAGGCCCTCAAATCCATTTCCCAATGGTAAGAGATTGCCTTGGATATATCTCTTGGACCTACACTCATTGGTCTAATGGCAGCCCTTACCACATTGCCTGCACAGCCCTGGAAGCCTAGGCCTTCTTTCTGATTTATATTTAGAAATAACATTGGTGCTGGAAATGGCTTGTTTACTACTTTTCCAGTGCAAAGTGCCATATTTCTTGCAGTTAAGCACCAGGCATTTTGAAATCTGAGATTTTTAGCAGCCTTGTCACAGTCTCTTTCCAAATGACCCATTTTTTTTCAATTGAAGCATTTTGATATCTGAGACCTTTATCTATAGTTTGACCTATGATATTAGCATGGTACACATGGAAACCAATATCAGTCATTTTCCATATCCATTCATCCATAGGCAATGCTCATGCTTTTAACAGTCTAATAACCTTTTTATATTTGGTATTTGCATTTTTATACAAAAAGTTTTCTATCAAAACCTGTCTGGTATCAGGGTCTGATATGACTTTGTTCACAGCTGAGACTAATCTTTGTTAAAAAAACAAACAAACAAACAAAACACAAACCAAACCAAACCAAACAAACAAAAAAACCAATCAGTGAAGGTTTCTCCAAAGACTTGTACAATCTTTATAAATTAGGTAGACCCTTTATCAGGCTCCTCATTCTTGTCTAACCTCTTAAAGGTGTCATGCAACATTGTTCTATAGTAATAGAATCAAGTTGAATCTGTTCTTGAACATCGGAGTCCTACTTTTCACCCAGCAACTGATCATTTACTATCTTTATTCCCTTCACTCTATTGTGTTGTTCAATATTCTCAGCTTATTTCTTTCACCATGTTAGCCACTGTAATTGTGGAATGGCTTGTAGTATAACCGTAACCAATCACTTCTAGTCTTAGGGAATAATTCTATTTTGAATAGTCCAGTTATTTAGAGTTTATATCACAAAAGGTGAATGTATCCCATAAGAAATCTCAGCCTCTATAAATACCTTAGATCTAGAGGACGCCATCCTATCTCATCACAAACTTGTTCCACATGTTAACGGCATATGTTGTATGACTACTGGGAAAGCTGATGGTGATGGTCTTGTAATCCCGGGCTGTCTCTTCTACTCTGGTTGCAGCAGCACAGTTCCTTTGAGATTAACCCTTTCTCTCAAAATGGGCTATTTTATAATTTTGCTGATCCTGGCATTCTGCACATTCTCCTCCTCCTCCTCCTCCTCCTCCTCCTCTTCCTCCTCCTCCTCCTCCTCCTCCTCCTCTTCCTCCTCCTCCTCCTCCTCCTCCTCCTCCTCCTCCTCCTCCTCCTGCTTTTCCTCCTCCCAGTGGCCAACCAGGCTCCTCATGATGCCCAGGGGCTTCAGGAACTGGAAACTGAAAGTGCATGGTGCTAGGCAGGGCTGCAATCTGCCTTCCGCCCCAGTTTCTCCCTCTTCCATCCTGTAAGAAACTGCTGTTCTCTTGCTCAGTCATCTGTTCTGGGCCTTTTATTTCTCCTCTTTCCAGTGCGTCTCACTTCCCAAATGCTTCCCCCTCTACCCACAACTTTTCCAGTTGCACAACCAACTCTGCAACCCTTTCAGAAAAGAGAAAGCAGAGTAAACCCTTTTGTTTTCCAATTTCAGCCAGTTTTTGTGTCTCAGGTCCCTCCATTTCCACCCACATTTTTTCAACTACTCAGCCATTCTCCCAACATTTTTTGAGACAGAAAATAGGAAGAGAAAAAAACCAAAATTCATCTGAGGAGCAAATTGGAGGGTAATGCAGCAGAAAGCAGAAGCAGCAGCAATAGTTTTTTTCTTCTTTTTTGAAACAAATTATCCATTCTTTTGTACTCTGCTATCTCCTCTACGGCATTTGAAATCTGATTTCCCATTTCCCCTAGCACCTCATCTGGGCACCACATGTAGCCTGTATTTTGGCTACTTTGTGAGTTCTTCTTTCTCTCTTCCACCCTTTCAAACCCCTAACACTATAAAGGATAGAAAAAAAGGTAGAGAGGAAGGGGGGGAAACTTATCATTAGAAAACTTCCTGCTGATTAGGGGCATCAAGTTCCTTCAGGCAAAGTTGATCTTCACTTCCAAGATATCTAATTTCTTCTTCTCATTTTTTTGCATGACTACTTGACAAACCACACCCAATCTGTAGATTGCTGCTTCTTCTATCAACAGTGTGATTTCTGTGTTTTAAAGAAACAAAAATTACAAAATTCTCTCTACAGTACTCATTTCAGAAGCCTTTGTCATCATTGATTTGAGATGTCCTTCTTGCATGTGGTTGTGTGCAACAACCCAGAAGCTCTCAAAATACCTCTGTTTATGGCATTTTATAGAGATTCTACTAAGTAGACATAATTATTAAATTACTAGTCATTGGTGATTGATTAAAAATAATCAATTAATTAAAACATCTATTTCTTCTCTTCTCCCTGACAGTTTAAGATAGAGCTCAAAATTCCAAGCTTCCGATCAACTTTGGGCTTTCCTAATGATCATGACCAATTTTGAAACTATTTAGGCCCCACCAAGAGTCATGCTATTAGAACAAAAGACACTCTTGAGGCAAAAGAGATGGCTCTACTACTGTTAAGAATGCTTACTATTCTAGCAGAGGACCTGGATTTAATTCCTAGCACCCACATGGCAGCCCACAAGACCTGTAACTTCAGTTGCATCGGATCCAGCATCCTTTTCTTCCCTCTTCATGTTTTTACAAGCATGAAGACACACACACACACACACACACACACACACACACACACACACACACACTTGAAAAAGATATCCTATCAGCTGTAGGTAATCCACTAGCTCAATACTGAGGTTTACCTTTCTACCTGGGTAACTGGAAATAGAAGACTCTTAAAGAGCTACTCTTTTGGAAAGATGACTTTACAATCTTTAAAGAGTTTCTTTCACCCAAGTTTCCCTTTGAGTTTTCATTTTGAGTGAATGTTTTGTTTCTCAAAACCTCAGCAAATTCAAAAGTTGCTCTGATGGGAAATGAGAAAACTCTGCCAATGATTGCCCCCATTCCCCAAATATCTGAACCTATCTCTATATGGACAGTGATGCTCAGTATTTATATACCATGTTCATTTAGTGCCTTGGCCTTGGGAGTCTCTGAGCAGCATAGAGGAAATTAGTAATTATGAGCCTCCTACAAGGCCCTGAAGAGTGAAGCTACTGAGAGTTTATAACTTAAGCAAGTGTGTCCTTCCTTTGTGTACAAAAGTTCAAATTACCATCAAATCCACCTTCCAAAGCTCATTAAATATCAATATGAGTATATAAGCATAAAAGTGACCATCACCTATTCTGAAACTACTTAGATTCCACCAAGTTTGATCTCATTAAAACAAAAGGCACTGTTGAGACTGTAAAGGTAGTACAGTGGTTAAAAATAGTTAATGCTGAAAAACAAGACTCAGGCACAGTAGGTCTGCGGGGTTCAAAAGATGAGGTCCTAAATGCATTCTGAGGAGGATGATTGTGTTCCAGAGCTACACAGATATGTACACCCTTGAGAGTGGCCTGATTGGGAGGAAACACTTAGCGCAATGTATTAGCACAATGTATTAAAAATACCCAAGCCAAGATCATCCAAGATGGTGTCGATCGCACACTGTGTCTGATCCACAAAACAGCAGTGACTGCACAGCCACCAAAGGACCATACTGAGAGCTCCAAAACACAGTGCTGGTGTTTCCCAGAAAGAAAGAAATCTGGTCATGTGGATCTTCCATGCCCTCTGACCACAGGGCCACGGGACCATGCTCAGGTGACCTCCCAGGGACCCTGGGCCTTTGCTGCTGCTGCCACCACCACTTTTTGTGTTGTAGCCCAGCACAGTATGGGCCAAGGAGATGGCATTCGAGGAGGGGGTGCTATTCGAGTCAAGCCAGAGCAAGGACTGTACTACCCACACCACAGGCTTCAAGGACCTCCTCTCATGGACTAGGGCCATGCTCAGTGCCAAAAGCTGGATCATGCAGAGGTGGCTACTAGGGGCAGCACCAAGGCAGGGGGCCCATGGTGGATGGAGCATGTGATGGAACCAGAGACTTGGGAGACACGAATCAACAGAGCCACAAGTTCCCTGGGACAAGAAGCTGAGCTGGGCCAATATCAATGGTTTCTGTAAGCTACTCAAGGAAGACTTTGAGGGGCCTCCACTTGCCGCCTGCTTGATGACCCACAAGATCTAATTTCCTCTATGCTGCTGAGAGAATCCCAAGGCCAAGGCATGGATTGAACATGGTATATAAATACTGAGCATCACTGTCCATATAGAGATAGGTTCAGATATTTGGGGAATGGGGGCGATCATTGGCAGAATTTTCTCATTTCCCATCAGAGCAACTTTTGAATTTGCTTAGGTTTTGAGAAACAAAACGTTCACTCAAAATGAAAACTCAAAGGGAAACTTGGGTGAAAGAAACTCTTTAAAGATTGCCACCTGCTTGATGACCCCTTGATGGTCAGCAACAATCTAGTGAATTGAATGGGAGCAGGAGAGCTGGCTCCTAGGATACAAAAACAGGAGAGCTGGCCCTTAGGACACAGGAGCAGGTGAGCCAGCCCTGGGGACATGGAAGCCTGAGAGCTGGCCCTGCCTTGAGGACACAGGAGTTCTGGTAATGATAGTGTAGGCCTCCAACCTACCTGACTAGTAGCAATGAACATTTGAAAGTAAACATATGTTGGGGCTGGAGAGATGGTTCAGAGGTTGGGAGCACTGGCTGCTCTTCCAGGGGTCCTGAGTTTGATTCCTAGCAACCACATGGGGGCTCATAACCATCTGGTGCCCTCTTCTGTAATGCAGGTGTATATGTAGGCAGAGCACTGTATACATGATAATTTTTTAAAAAAGAAAGTAAACATACGTGGACAAAAGGCTATACTGGGTAATATACTACAGCTTCTGTGACGAGATTGCTTATTTGTCTGTTCGTTTTACTTTACTGGGGAGAGGAGAGAGATTTTGGTGCATGATATGTAAATTGTAGACATTCAATAAAAGTAAAAAAAAAATAAAATAATTAATGCTCTTGAAGAGGACTGAGGTTCATATCCTACTACCCACATGGCATATCACATGTAACTCTAGTGCCCTGGGATCCAACATTTTTTCCTGGCTTCATCAGGCACTGTACTCTCATGGTACATATAAATGCATGCAAGCAAAAATATTTGCTTTCTTTTGGGGGTGTCCCCAGTTTCTCCTCTTCTTTTACTCATTTGCTTCCTTCCAAGTTCTTCAGGAAGAATCAACAAATTCCATCACTGGGAGTTAAGTTTCATTTCTCAAAGGAACATAAACATTTCAGTAAATGTCATCGTCTTTATTAAAAAATGTTAATCTATAATGTTTGAACTAGGGAAAAAGATAGAAGAGACACTTGCTAGAATCCTTAGGTTCATCCCTACAGACAAACACCAATTCTGCCCACACACCTCATTCATTCAAAGGATGAGTCTGGTGTTTATAACAGGAAAAGGTGTATAACATCAATTTTATTTCATAATTCATAATGTAAAATCAAACAGTTACCTCAATTTTTAGCTCTGCCAGATGGACTTTGTGCTCACTGCTATATTAATAAGCAGACTTACCACACTGCATTTAGATATCATGAGTATAATGGCATAGATGATCTCAAAAGTCTCCAACTATGAAGCATAGAAAACATAGGGGAGGGGAGTAGGGGGGAAGCGGGAGGGAGGTGGAATGGGAGGATACAAGGGATGGGCTAACAACTGAAATGTAATATGAATGAATTAATAATAAAAATAAAAAGTGATGTTCCTATCAAATTCTACCTGTGATCTGAGAATAACATTAGCAAAATAAAAGAAGCATAAGTTTACTTGTTTATATTCAGCTACTATTCCATGTTGAATTACTGTACCATAATGTTATAAAAGCCATTGCATAATAAATTTATGAAATATGAAGTAAATCTTCCACCTACTTCTGAATTCTCTTCTCAGGGTTGACACAGTCAAAATATTCTTTTTATATCATTAATTTTTTAAAATCTACTTTTATTATGATTTGTATTTAAATGTATTCTTTGGTGGTTTCACATGTTTATAATGTATTTTGGTTGCTCTACTTGCCTCTATCTTTTCCAATCTCCCTCCCACTACTATAACCCCTCCTTTCTCTTGAAAAGTCCTTTTCTCACACTCATATTTTTGGTCTGGTTTGCTTTTGTGACCTACTGAGTTTAACCAGGGCTACCTGTGTGACTTTAGGTTTAGAACCTCTGTGGGAGGCTGGTGAGTACATCTGTGGTGCATGGCTAAAAACAATGAATGAATGACCTCTCCCAGAATCCATTAGTAGCCAACAAGTCAGCAAGAAGGAGTAGGAGCCGATAATCCCGGAAGAAGCAACTACTGTGAGATCATGGTTGCAACAGCTGTGTCATGCTCAGACGACAATATTTCACACTCCTCTCTATCTTCTAGCTCCTAGATTCTTTCTTTTGCAGTTTCCCTGAGTCTTAGACAGAGCATTTAAATGTTTCTTTTCTTGTTTATTCTCTTTTTATTAAGTTTGTTAATACTGGCATTGTATAAAGAGTTTGAAGTGTTGTATCTATTTCTATTTCATGGAATACAATGAGAAGCATTGGTTATAGTTCTGCCTTAAAAGTCTCATAATCTCTTCTGTGAACCCATCTAGAACTAAGTGTTTTCTAGTCTGGAGAAGTTTTTTTTTTTTTTATCCTGTTTCAACCTCCTTGCGTATTTAATAGGTCCATTTAAATTGTTTGACTAATCTTAGTTAAACTTTGTAGGTCATATACTTCTATAAATTCATTCTTTTATATTATGTTTTACTTAGTTGGCTCATACATTTATCTATAAATTTGTCCTTTTCTTTTGTGTTTATTTGATGTCTGTTGTGATATTTCTCTATGCATCTCTAACTTTACATTTTAATTAATTACTTAATTAATTTCTTTATTCATTTTACATCCCAATTGTAGCCTCTTCCCTCCTCTCCTCCTGGTCTCACCCTCCCTCTCTTTTCCACATATCCCCCTACCCCTAAGAAAAGAGGAGCATGCCCTACCTACCCGTGCCAGCTGGTCAAGTCACAACAGGATTGAATTCACCCTCTAACATGGTGGTCTGGCAAGGGAACTTTGCCAGGAGGAAGTGACAAAAAAAGCAAACAAGAAAATCCTTGTCAGAGGCAGCCCCTGATCCCCTTACAAGACATACACAAGATCAAGTTGTCCATTGGGTACATATATGTAGGGGGCCTAGATCCAGTCCATACATGGACCTTGATTGGTGTTTCAGTCTCTGCAAGCTCCCCTGGGCCCAGGTTAGTTGGTTCTGTTGGTCTTCTTATGAAGCCTCTGTTTCCTCTTGGTCTTTCTATTCTTCCTCCCACTCTTCCACAAGGCTTTCTGTACTCTGCCAATTGCTTGGCTGTGAGTCTCAGCATCTGTTTGGATCCACTGCTAGATGGGGCTTCTCAAAAGACAGCTATGCTAGGCTCCTGTCTGCAAGTATAGTGTCAGGGGTTGGCTCTCTTGCGTGGTATGGACAGGGATAAGTTGGACATTCCCTCCATCTCTGCTCTTTAGCCCCTCACATCTTCTAGGAAAGGCAAATTTTGCCTCAAAATGACTGTGTGTGGGTTGGTGACCCCCCCACTAGGAGTCCTGTCTAGTTAGAGGGTGGCCTCTTCAGTCTCCATGTCTGCTAATAGGAGAGGTCTCAGTTAGAATCACCCCATATCCTCCAAGGACCCTACTAGGTCATAAGTCATCAACCTGTCTCAGAGATGCACCAGGCCACAGTCTCTCTTCTTTCTGCAAGTCCTCTGTCCTGCTCCCGCCCCTACTCTCCCCACATCAGAATCCCACCCTCATTTCCCCCAGCATGCCCTCTCCTATCCTGTTCCTTCTCGTCCAACACTTCCTCTGTCTATTCTATTTCCCCTTCTCAGTGATATTCATGCATCTTTCTTTTGGCCCTTGTTACTTATCTTTTATGGGTCTGTGAATTGTAGTATGGTTATCCTGTAGTATAAGCCTAATATCCACTTATAAGTAAGTTCATATCATGTGTGTCTTTCTAGGTCTGTATTATCTCACTCAGGGTGATCTTTTCTAGTTTCATCCATTTGCCTACAAATTGAATGATTTCCTTGTTTTTAATAGCTGAGTATTATTCCATTGTGTAAATATACCACAGTATCTTCATTCATTCTTCAGTTTGAGGGACATCTAGATTGTTTCTAGATTACAACTATTACAAATAAAGTTGCTATGAACATAGTTGAGCAAATGTCTTTGTTATATAATGAGGCATCTTTTGGATATATGAACAGGAGTGGTATAACTGGGTTTTGTGGTAGAACTATTTCCAGTTTTCTGAGAAACTGCCAGACTGATTTCCAAAGTGGTTGTACAAGTTTGTACTCACACCAGGAATGGAGGAGTGTTCCCCTTTCTCTACATCCTTGCCAACATGTGCTGTCACTTGAGTTATTTATCTTAGCCTTTCTGACAGGTGTAAGATGAAGTCTCAGAGTCATTTTGATTCGCATTTTCCTGATGACTAAGTGCACTGACCATTTCTTTAAGTGCTTCTAGGTCATTTATGAATCCTTTGTTTAGAATTCTCCATTTATCTCTTTACCCTGTTTTTTAATTGGATTATTAGGCTTGTTTGTGTTTAATTTTTTTAAGTCTTTACATATTATGGATATTAACCTTTTGTCAGATGTAGGGTTCATCAAGATTTTTTTCCCAATCTGTATGCTGCCAATTTGTTCTGTTGACAGTATCCTTTGCCTCCCAGAAACTTTTCAGTTTCAAGAGGTCCCATTTATTAATTTTTTATCTTAGATCTTGAGCTATTGGTGTTAGGTTCAGGAAATCTTCTGTGCAAATGAGTTCAAGGCTCTTACTCATTTTCACTTCTAATAGATTTACTGTATCTGGTTTTATATTAAGTTTTTTGATTCACTTGGGCTTGAGTTTTGTTCAGGGTGATAAATATGGATGTATTTGCATTTTTTTGCATGCAGACATCCAGTTAAGCACCACTTGTTGAGGATGCTTTCTTTTTTTCCATTATATGGTTTTGGCATCTTTCGCAAAGATCAAATGTCCTCCGGTATGTATATTTATTTTTGGGTCTTTGATTCTATTCCATTGATCCACCAGTCTGTTTCTATGCCAGTACCAAGCAGTTTTTCTTTGACTGTTGCTTGTTAGTATAGCTTGAAATCAGGGTTGGAGATACCTCTAGAAGGTCTCTTCTTGTATAGGTTTATTTTAGTTATTCTGGGATTTTTGTTTTTCAATGTAAAGTTGAGAATTGTTCCTTTAAGGTCTGTAAAGAATTGTGTTGGAATTTTGATGGGAATTTCATTGGATCTGTAGATTGCTTTTGCTAAGATGGCCAATTTTGCCATGTGTATCCTACCAATCCATATGCATAGGAGATCTTTCCATCTTCTGATATCTTTTTAAATTTCTTTCTTCAGAGACTTGAATTTCTTGTTATACAGGTCTTTCACTTGATTGGATAAAGTCACACCAAGATATTTTATATCATTTGTGGCTATTGTAAAGGGCGTAGTTTCTTTAATTTCTTTCTCAGCCCATTTGTCACCTGTATAAATGGGGGCTAGTGGGCTCTTTTTAGTTAATTTCATATCCAGCCACTTTGCTGGAGGTATTTATCAGCTCTAGGAATTCTCTGGTGGAATTTTGGGGTCACTTATTTATACTATCATATCATCTGTACATAGCAATACTTTGACTTCTTCCTTTCCAATTTGTATCCTGTTGGCATCTCTTGGTTGTCTTATTTCTCTAGCTAAGACTTCAAGTGCTATATTGAAGAAAGGTGGACAAAATGGGTAGCAGCCATGTCTTGTCCATGAATTCAGTTTAACTTGATGTTGTCTACTGGCTTACTGTATACTGCCTTTTTTGTGTTTACATATGGGCCTTGTATCCCTGATTTCTCCAAAACTAAACATGAAGGGGTGTTGGATTTTTGTCAAATGCTTTTTTGGCATCTAAGGAGATGATCATTTTTTTCCTTCTTTCAGTTTGTTTATATGGTGGATTACACTGATGGATTTCCATACATTGAACCATCCTTGCATGCTTTGGATGAAGCCTACTTGCTTCATGATATTTTTTATGTGTTCTTGTATTCTGTTATGAGAATTCTATTGAGTCTTTTTGCATCAATGTTCATAAGAGATATTTGTCTGAAATACTCTTTATTTGTTGGGGCCTTGTGTGGCTTAGATATGAGGGTAATTTTGGCCGCATAAAATGAGTTTCACAATGTTCCTTCTGTTTCTATTTTAGGGAATAGTTTGAAGAGTACTGGTATTAGCTCTTCTTTGAAAGTGTGGTAGAATTTTGTTGTGAAACTGTCTGGCTCTTGGCTTTTTTTCCCTTTGGTTGGGAGACTTTTAATGACTACCTCTTTTTTTCTTAGGAGTGATATATCTGTTTAAATTTTTTACCTGATTTTGATTTAATGTTGGTAAGTATTATCTATCAAGAAAATTATCCATTTCATTTAGATTTTCCAATTGTGTTATGTACAGGATTTTGAAGGACAATCTAATGATTCTCTTTTTTTGTATTTAATTTTTATTTTATTCTTCATAATTTTTTTCTCCTTTATTAATTTATTCTTGTTACATCTCAATGGTTATCCCATCCCTTGTATCTTCCCATTCTTCCCTCCCTCCCATTTTCCCTTTATTCCCCTCCCCTATGACTGTGACTGAGGGGGATTACCTCCCCCTGTATATGCTCATAGGGTATCAAGTCTCTTCTTGGTAACCTGCTACCCTTCCTCTGAGTGCCACCAGGTCTCCCCCTCCAGGGGACATGGTCAAAGGTGAGGCACCAGAGTATGTGAGAAAGTCATCTCCCACTCTCCACTCTACTGTGGAGAGTGTTCTGTCCATTGTCTAGATCTGGGTAGGGGTTTAAGGTTTACCACCTGTAATGTCCTTGGCTGGTGCCTTAGTTTGAGCGGGACCCCTGGACCCAAATCTGCCTATCATAATGTTCTACTTGTAGGCTTCTAGGACCCTCTGGATCCTTCTACTTTGCCATTCTCCCATGCTTCTCTCATCTAGAGTCCCACTAGAATGTCCTCCCCTCTGTCTCAGTTTCCTGGTAAGTGAAGGCTTTCATGGGACATGCCCCTTGGGCTAATATGCAGATATAAGTCTTTAGATTTCCTCAGCATCTGTTATTTTACCCTTTTTGTTCCTAATTTTGCTCATTTGGATACTCTCCCTCTGCCTTTTAGTTAGATTGACTAAAGATTTGTCTATCTTCTTGATTTTTATCAAAGAACCAGCTTTGGGTTTGCTGATTGTCTTTGTTGTTTGTTTGTTTGTTTTTTGGGGGGAAGTTGGTAAAGATCTGACAATAATTTTATTTTATCTTTTCCCCACCTCTGAAATTGGTATGATAACATAAACCAAGGTCAGCATGCATGCATTCTATACTTAAAAGTTTTAGTTTGTAATCAATCTCACTGTTATTAACTGGATTACAACCAAGGCAGAAATAAAAGAAGATCTAGAATTCCAAGCCTAAAAAAAAAGTTTTACTTTGATAAGATTGTGCCATCAATGGCTTGATTAAAACTACACCCGTGACAGAGGAACTTAGACCTTACTTGTAGTTTTACACAATTATAATTTTCATGGCTCCAAGTGATTTTTACTTTTTCTTTTTTCAATTTTTTTAATTTATTGTAATTTATGCACAGTACATCCTGATTTTTATCTCTGAGTTCTTATTTTCCAGTTCCTACCATCCCTCCTTCTTCTGCCCTTTTCCTCTCCCCTAGACCTCTGACAAGGCAGGCTCCCTTTCCTCACTGTCTGGCCACAGCTTATCTGTTAAGCCCTGCTTTGTGGTTGAGTATGTGGTCAGTTTTGGAGATTCCATGAGGTGCTGAGAAGAAGATTCTTTTGTGTTTGGATGGGCTGTTCTGTAGATATTTGTTAGGTCCAACTGATTTATAACATCCGTTTGTCTTGTTATTTCTGTTTAGTTTCTGTCTCCATGATCTGTCCATTGGTGAGAGAGGCATGTTGAAATCTCCTACTATTAATGTGTGAATGTGTGATTTAAGCTATAATAATTTTTTCACAATGTAGGCACCCTTGCATTTATGGCATATATGTCCAGAATTAATATGTCATCTTGTTTGATGTTTTCTTTGATGAGTGTGAAGTGCCCTTTCCCATCTCTTTTGATTAATTTTGGTTGAAAGTCTATTTTTTAGATATTAGAATAGCTATTACATCTTGCTTCTTGTGTCTTTTCGCTTGGAAAATCTTTTCCCAGCCCTTTATTCTGAGACAATGTTTATCTTTCTTGCTGAGATGTGTTAGCTGTGTTTTCCTGTATTTCTTTAAGGGATTTATTCATTTCTTCTTTAAAGGCCTCTATCATCTTCATGAGACTGGATTTAAGCTTGTTTTCTTATTCTTCAGCTGTATTAAGATGCCTTTAATCTCAGCACTCACGAGGCAGAAGCAGGTGGATCATTGTGAGTTCAAGGCCGGTCTGGTCTACAAAGCGAGTACAATATAGCCAAGGATATACAGTGAAATCTTGTCTCAAAAAACAAAGATATCTAGGACTTGCTATAAAATTATACTTGGGTTATGGTGTTGACATATTACCCAGGTTCCTGTTGTGTTCTTGCACTGACCTTCAGCCATCTGGTTGTCTCTTATATTGGCTGGTGGTCCTTGAAGGTCTCTGACTTCCAAGAATGCACCTAAGTCTAATGTCCAACAAATGGAGGGTGAAGCTCACCTCTTCTGGATTTGCCCTGTAGTCTGCTGGTTCTGGAAGTCTGTAGGTCTCTGTCTTCATCAGATGACCACTGAGGGCCTCCAGGGATCAGGGCACTGGACTGGGAATGAGATGTGCCAGGACTGGGAGGGTCTCTCCACTGCTAGATTTGACAGGAGGATAAGGGAGACTGGGAACTGTGGTCCGTGTGGTCTCACCTGATGGTCCCTGGTGGCTACTGGCCTGTCTTGCTGAGGTGGCTGTCAAGGGCTTCCAGGGAATGAGGTGGTGGTCCCTAAGGCCCACTGGTTTCCAGAAATGCAGTTAGTGCTGAGGTCCAGTAGATGGGCAGCGCAGAAAGCTGTATATAGCTTACCACTGCTGTTTTTGTCCAGTGGCCTGGTATAAGCAGGGGGCTGGTTTAAAGAGATCACACATGTCTTCTCCATGTAGCCACCAAGCACCTCCAGGGACAGGGTACTGGACCCAGAATGGGATGCATGGGAAATTGGGCAAGTCTCTTTTCTTCTTGGTTTGCTGGGAAGATAGGGTAGGCTAGGAATTATGGTTCAAGGGGTCTAATTTGGTGGTCCCTGGTGCTCACTGGCCTCTGTGAATACAGGTAAGAGTGAGGTCCAGTAGGAGTTCAGGGATCTAGGTGGAGGTGAGCACTTCTGTGTTTGCCCAGTGCCCTGGTACAAGCAGGGGACTGGTTCATAGAAATCTCACCTGTCTTCCCCAGGTGGCTGACAAGGACCTCCAGGGCAAAAATGGGCACTGGACCCAGAAAGGGTTGTACATGGCACAGACACTTCTCTAATTTTATTAATTGGTTATTCTATCTTTCTTTTGGTTAATGTGGTAAATGGCTTGTCAATCTTGTTTATTTTTTTAAGAATCAATCTCTATTTAACTGATTTGATTTTAGTATCCATTTTAATAATTTGCCCTAGTTTTTTAAATTGTTTCTTCCTATCTACTGCTCTTTGGGTTTCTTTTACTCCATATTTTCTAACCTCTTGAGGCTCAGCATAACACTTATTTAGGCTTTTTCTGATTTTTCCCAGTTATTCACATAATAATTATCTCTATTGGGGAAAATGACATGAAATGAAATTAGGACAACTTAGGAAAATTCAAGCTATAAGGTTACCAGGATCAAGAAGTGGTAAAATGTTTCTCTTTTAGACAACTGTAAGTATCTCTTAGATCAGTACTGGAAATAATCCAATTAGAGGAGACACTATCATCATCTTCAAAAGATCATCAGGTGTATTATACTCTAAAGATTCTAAGGAGAAGTTCATCTTCCTTCCATTTTATTTTAAATTCTAATTGATGATCTGAAGCCAGATATCTTTAAAAACAGAGCCTTGTCATACTGTTAATAGAATCTTTGTGTTTAGTGCTGTATACTAGGAACCCAAAATGACTATGATTTGTAAAGACTTAGGTATTTACTTGAAGCAGTATCATAAGGTGGTTAATGTGTCTGTATCTCATAACTGGAGGATGGAAGGGAGGATATTCTGGAAAGTTCTAGGGATAAAAGGTAAGGATTTGATAGGGAATAACTTACTTCATTTATTCTTTAGCTAGGTAGTTTAGGGGCTTAATTTATTTAAAGCCATAGATTTAGCTTTAGCTTAGAAAGAAAGTGAAACTCATTATACAAGTACAAAAGGCAATGACAAATAACCTGGCAGAGTATATGTCCAGGCTGGAATATGGACAGGGGTCAATATGTGTCTGGCTATTGGCTTTACCAAGGCCTTTGGCAAGTCAGCATTGTAAGTTCAGAAGCTAAGCAAAAAGATGGTCAAAAGGATTCCTGTTTACATCTGAAGATTTGGGACAAGTAGGAACCACAAACAGCTGTGATGAATCAAAGCAACCTTTAGAAAATGGGTTTTCTAATGGGCTTTTAGCAGACTTGGTAACTGACAGAGCACCTTGTCTGGGAGCTGGTTTTGATGGTTCCTTAGTCTTGTTCAGCAGTTTATTGCCATCAAAATTATGGTCCAAATACACTTGAAGAGTGCTTGACAGCTTTGCTGTTAAAAATAACTGGAGGAAGCTCTTGAAATCCTAAGGTAAAATGACTATCCCTTTCTTGAGGGTACAACAGGTGGCTTCCACGGCTGGAACTCCTTGAAATTTCTTGCATTTTTTTGATTTCTTTATCTTCAAGTGGATCTAAGTTGGTGAAGGTGATGTCCTTTGGAAGGCTCTTTTCATCATGTCCCATAATTCCTGCATAGTCCATTTTTGAGTTTAAAAAACCCAAAAATATAATGATCTAAATCTTGTAATTGTGTCTTCTCTGTGTTCCATCCTATTGCTGATGTTTCACATTGATCTATATATTAGACTTATTGAAAACTTCATTTTCACCTTCATTTAGTTTTTCAATATTTCTATGTCTTTATTTAATTTAAATTGCATATCTTGCATTGTCATTATTTCATTCAGCCATTTATTTGTGTCTTCTTAGATTCAATCAGGCATTTAATTCTATGATCTTTAAGTTCATTCATGGCTTTGTTTCCCTTTTAAGCATGTTTATAATCATTCTTTTGAATTCTGTGTCCTTTGAATTCCATATTAGTTGTTCTTATTGGGGGCAATTATTATGGGGCTGATAATTTGGAAGCATGGGCAGGACATATTGTCTTGGGTTTGCTTGTTGGTTTGTTAGTTGGTTGGTATTACTTGACTTGTGAAAAGACCTGGGCATCTGGAGAGAGGTTGGTGATTTGTGTCTTTTAGTATAGTTTTAGTCCACTGAGCTGGAGTCCTGAGGTAGGGCAATAAGCTGGCAGCTTGAGAAAGCTTCTGAGAGGACAGGGATGAGGGGATCAGGCTTTTTATTAGGTTTGGCTGCATGGAGTGGCTGAGCATCTGCAGAGGGTTTTGGAATGGGATGAGCAGCATCTATGGGAAGATGAATTTTCACCAGATCTAGCCATGTGAAATGGCTGGGTGCTTGCAGAAAGTCCCACCAGTTAATTTTCAAAATTAGCATTCAAAATAAGGGGTTCATTCTGGCATTTTCACACATATATATGCAATGTTTCTATTCATTACCTTTCCCGTTCCCCACTCTCCTTCTCATGCTGTGTCCTGTCCTTCCCAGGAATGGTTTCCATATTCTTTTATGTTACATGCATCCCATTATTGTTGCCTTTACCTTACATTCCCCCGTTAAATCTTTTTCTCCATCATCATGGACTCTTTTATATATTCCTGACATACAGACATGTGCACAAAAATTTAAACTTAGATTTTTTTATGAAAGAAAATATATAGTTTTACTTTGTTCTGGTTCATTTTGCTAAATATAATGATCCTTAGCTCCTGTGAATGTCATGGTTTCACTTTTCTTTATAGTTGGATATATTTCCATTGTGCGTATGTGTCATATTTCATTTCACTTAGTCAATTGATGGATATCTAGGCTGATTCCATGTCTTAGCAGTGAACATGGATAGAAAATATCTATGTAACAGGCCATGTCATTCTTTGGATAAAACAATATACCATATATGGTAGCTCTAATTTTGTTTTTTAAAGTCTGCTCAACATTGACCTTAATAGAGGGTGCACACCTTTCTCTACATCCTAACCAACATTTATTGTTATTTTTCTCTCAATGATAGCTGTTATAACAGTGATTATATTATATTATATTATATTATATTATATTATATTATATTATATATTTATCTTCTAGGGCTATCAAATGTCTGAAATCTTGTCTGGCTTGTGAGTGCTGTCATAATTGCTGATAGGTTCATATGTACAACTGCCCCTGTTGTGCACAAAAAGCACTTATTCCTGGAAGTTATCTACCAACTCTACCTGTTACATTCTTTCTGTTCCTTCTTCAAGAAGATTCATGAGCCTTAGGGGAAGTGATATTATATATATATATATATATATATATATATATATATATATATATATATATATATAATAGGAGAGAAATAGAAACTCAAAGGAATTTTAATTTGCATTTCCCTTGTGTCTTAAGGATGCTGAACCCATTTTCAAAAATTGACAATTTATATATATTTTTAGAACTACCCATTCAGTTCATCAACCCAATTATTGATTGAGTGATTTGAATTTTTGTAGTTCTTTATGAATTGAAGATATCAGCCCTGTGTTTCATATATAACAGGTAAAGATTATTTTCACTACCCTGTAGTTTGTCTCTTCATTATTGTGACTGTTTCTTCACTTGACACTATTATTATTCTCTTACAGATCTCTGCAGGTATTTTGTTTTACAAAAATGAGTTTCAGCCTTTCTATGACAGAATACTTCTCATTGAATAGTATTGCTAAAAATAAGCACAAAGGATAACATATTCTATATTTTATTGTAGTTTATTATTATAGCATGCATCCTATTAAAACTTCATTTACTTTTAAAATATTTTATAAAATTTTAGAATTTCATATAATGTATTTCATATTCGCCATCCTTCCCCTTCCATATTCACCCCAAGCACTTTCATCTTCTTGCTTATTCAACTTCAAGTCCTCCTTTAAAAAATAAGTCCAATTTGTACTGCCTAAATACTCTTGGAAGTAAGTCTTGCCTTGGAGTGTGGTGGACCTACCAAGGGTTTACACCATTAACCAATACTCACTCTTCTACCTCAGCAACTATCAAATGCCTGAAATTTTATCTGGCTTGTGAGTGCTGTCATAATTGCTGTTGGGTTCATATGTGCAGCTGCCCCTGCTGTGTATAGAAAACACTGTTTCCTGGAAGTATCCACCGCCTCTACCTGTTACAATATTTCTGTCTCCTCTTCAAGAAGATCCCTGAGCATTAGGCGAAGTGATGTGATAAATAGATGTAATTTTTAAAATAGAATTATAAGCACTGCAATATTCCAAATCAGAATATTGATTTTTTTCTTTTACTGGTAGTTGAGCTCTTTTTCAAATCAGTTACTTTAACCATATGCACTTTTACATTCAATTAAATGTGAGCAAACTGGTAAGAGAAATGTATGCAAAATTGTATTTGTCAGGTGAATTTTTTACTCTGTGCTAATGTTTCATCAACTGAGTCCATATTATTTTATATAATATATAGTTTCTAAAAGTTCATCAGTGTTTCTGGCATGTCTTGTCAAAGATATAGTTATTTCAGACAGTAGGTGCCAGTCATGGTACTTTTTAGAAAGAAAAAATAAACCACTCTTTCCTTTAACTCTTCTGTTTCTCAAGAAGAACATTATGCTGGGTAGATCTGGGCCCACGGGTCCCGCCCAAACTATGGCACTAGCCAAGGACAATACAGGCAGTAAACTTCGAACCCCTACCCAGATCTAGCCTATGGACAGGACATTCTCCACAGTTGAGTGGAGAGTGAGGACTGACTTTCACACGAACTCTGGTTCCCCATATTTGACCACGTCCCCTGGATGGGGAGGCCTGGTGGCACTCAGAGGAAGGATAGCAGGCTACCAAGAAGAGACTTGATACCCTATGAGCGTATACAAGGGGAAGAGGTCCCCCTCAGTCACAGTCAT
This sequence comes from Acomys minous, assembly GCF_964271855.1. Classification (NCBI taxonomy): domain Eukaryota; kingdom Metazoa; phylum Chordata; class Mammalia; order Rodentia; family Muridae; genus Acomys; species Acomys minous. The sequence goes on along the minus strand of NC_140488.1, from coordinate 116,667,829 downwards.
AGGGGAGGGGAGTAAGGGGAAAATGGGAGGGAGGAAGGAATGGAAGGATACAAGGGATGGGATAACTATTGAGATGTAATATGAATAAATTAATAAAATATATTTTAAAACTCTTCTGTTTCTAATGAATAACAAATTACACAATCTTAAGGAAACATTGGAATGTCTTTAATCACAACTATCACTTAAGTTTTGAAGAGAAGAATTCAAAGAAACATGACCATTGAACTTACTGGAATTTTTTTCACAAAACATTTTTAGCCTTTCTTAAAACCTAGGCTCCAAGCTTAAATGCTAAGCTCTGCAACTCAGCCAGACTTCCTGCTGTGTAAATTCATCCTCTTAACTAGATAGTTGCTAAGTTTCCATTTTAACCTGAAATGGCTTGCCCATTCAGGGCTCATGGAACACTTAGAGACGAAAAGTTTAACACTTATCCAAAGTGTTGTACCAGCAATAAGGCATGTCTTTGACAATGGTACAAAACAGCTTGTTTGGATACATGGTGGTTCCTTTTCAAAATAATTGGAATGAATTAGAATAATCTTCTCCCCAAATAATTTGCTTAAATGTTTAATGCACGCAGATGATAAAATTAGGGCTTTGGTAATTCTAGTGCCCACAGGGTTTTTGTCTAGGGACAGGGTTTACATGAACCTACATATCTTCTAGAAGGTGTTAAACTAGAGGAAAATCAGGCAGGCAAACAACTTTGTTTTGTTTCTTAGGCCTTGTAATAGCTAAGCTACTGGATAAAGATGTTTCTACTTCTCAAGAAGGGTTTTACCCCTCAGTTAATCCTTTCTGGAAATGCCTTCACCAACCTGCCCATAAATGTGTCTGTTAGTTGATTACTGACCCTCTAAAGTTGTTAATCAAAGTTATCCTCCATAGTGACCAAGCAATTAGCCTGAAGTTCTACAGCTGGTTAATGGTGGAACTGGGATTAGAACTCGGATTTCTTCTTAGTCAGATTGGTGCCCCCTCCAAGGCCTGAAAACACTCTTACTGATGTGTAATATCTATTGAAGAGTTTCCATGTGTCTGTATGTGTATGAAACATTTTATATGTTCTAAGGTAGATCCTATTGTTGTTATATTATAATTAGCAGTGGTCAAGTAATCTGCCTAAAGTCACACAGCAGGTTAATGATAAAGCTTGGGTTTTAACTCAGAAATGGTTTTACAGACTTTTGTCTTAAGCATTCTATTACAAAAGGATGAGATATAGACTCAATTTGTTGATTAAAATGAATAGTTCATACTATATACCCAAATATAGACTATTCATATAGTATAGACTATTCATAATTAGAAACTATTCATATATTATATATAATTCATGGTATAGGCTTATTAATATACATATATATTTGAGACAGAGTCTCACTTTGAAGCCTTGGCTGGCTTGGACCTTACTATGTAGACTAGGCTGGTTTCAAACTCACAGAAATCTGTCTATCTTCCTCTTAAGTGCTGGCAAATGGTCTGATGCTGTGGACAATCTGAAGCAGCCCCATATTCCATACCTGGAATTAAAATGAAAAAATAGTCATATAACGTAACTGGGTGTTTTATTAATTTATTCAGATTTCATCTAAATTGTTATTCCCTTACTTGTATCCTCCTGTTCCTCCCTCCCTCCCTCTTTCACCCTACTCCCCTCCCATAGGTCTGCAACATAAGGTTTTTTAATGAACCAAAATTTCCCACTATACCAGGCATAGAGCCAGGAATAGCTGAGAGTTCAAGCAGAAAATAGAGAAAACTTGGAACGTGTGTGGGTATTGAAACCTCAAAGTCCAACCTCAGGGATATACTTCTTCCAGTAAGGCCATACCTCATAAACCTATCCATAGATGGCTACTAACAAGGGACAAAGTATTTAAATATCTGAATATATGGAGGATGTTTCATGGAAATCACCACAGTTTCCTTTTAAAAGTTTTATGAATTAGGTTATACTTAGGTTTATGTCCTCTTCAAGTTAATTTCACTTAAATGCACACAAGTATGTTTATAGCAGCTTTTCTCATAATTGTTAAGACATAAAAGTAATAAAAATGTTCATCAAGTAGGCAACTGAATAAATAAGTCTTGGCCTATCCAAACAAGAAAATCTTTAACACTAAAAGGAAACGAGCATCAAAATATGGACAAATCATGGAGGAACATTAATTCCACATTAGTAAGTAAAAAGAACCAATCAGAAAGTATACGATATTATGGAAAATATAAATTTGTGGGGACCATTAAAACACCAGTGGTTACCAGAGAATGGGAGAAGAATGAATAGCTGGAACTCAAGATTTTTAAGGTAGCAAAAATATTTCCTGTGAAGCTACTCTGATCGATACTTGTTATTATCCACATGTCCAATCCATATGCAACATCAAATGAGTTATCTAAACTATGTGCATTAGGTAAGAATAGTGTGGTGGTTTGAATGAAAATGGCTCCCATATATTCACAGGAAGTGGGACTATTAGGAGATGTGGACTTCTTAGAGGATGTATGTCACTAGAGATGGGCTTTGGGATTTCAAAAGCTCAAGCCTAGCCCAGCATTGCTCTCTCTTCCCACTGCCTACCAATCCAGATGTAGAACTCTCTGCTCCATCTCCAACATCATGTCTGCTTGCATGCTGTCATACTTACTACCATGACAATAATGGACTAAACCTCTGAAACTGTAAGACAGCCCCAATTAAATGCTTTCCTTATTAAGTGTTGCCATAGACAGCCAGTCAATGGTAGTACATGCCTTTAATCCCAGCACTCATAGGCAGAGGCAAGTGGATCTCTGAGTTTGAGGGCAGGCTGTTCTACAGAGCAAGTTCCAGGGTAGCCAAGCATACACAAAGAAAGCCTGTCTCATAAAGCCAAAAGCCAAACCAAACCAAAAAGAGTTGCCACCATCAAGGAGTCTTTTTCACAGCAATAGAAACCCTACCTAAAACAAATGGCATCATGACTTTTCAATGTGGCCTCAACAGTTGTCCACACATATATTACTTGGATGTGTATGTTAATAAGAATGGAAGGTGTGTGGGTGTATGTGTATGTGTGTGTGTGTGTGTGCATGTGTGTGTGTAACACATTTTTTTATCAACTTAAACACTATTGTGAATAATCAAAAGAAAAACACCATGGAAAACTAGTTATATATCATTACACATATATACAATAAACTACCTACAGCAAGAAGAACCATGAAATAATCAGAAATTATATATATATATATATATATATATATATATATGTTACATTCATAGTGTTTTGGCTATTTGTATTTGACAGCCTTGAAGAAAACATCTTTCCTATCTTGGTGAGTCTAAATTCTGAATGTAAATCAATATCTATCATATCTCATCATTACCAACTTAAAACATCTATCTAGACCAAAAAACATCTTAACCCCTAAACAACTAAGCTTAATTATAAAACTGAACTATCTGGTCTTCAACCCCATCAGAGACTGTAGAAGGAATAAAATTAATTACTTGAGTATACAGGGAGTGCAAGTTATTAGCTTCCCAAAAGACAGAAACAGTTTGCTGCCTGAAAACAGTCACCTTAAACTCTCTATAATGTTGGAGCATTATCTTCAGTCTTCTGCCCCAATATCTCTGACTGACATATTTGTGCGGTAGGAACTATTGAGGACTTGCTTACCTTGTCTTGGCAGAGTTTGGCCATCGACTCTGCCTATATCCAAGCTTGCCTATTTTTAGGCAGAATTCTGTCTGTGGTAGAAACTAGGAGGACATTTTGCCCAGTGGCTTTTTTGCCACATTTGAAGCCATCTCCATGAGGAGGTTCTTTGATGCTCACAATCTTCTTTGAGGTAGGCTGATATCTTAACAAAACTAACTTATTTTGGAGAAAGCATGCCGGGATTGAGTACAGGGCCTTATGAATGCAAGGCAAGCACTATACCTATAATTTCTACCCCATCCCTAAAACAAGGTTTTAGATAGTGCTGATAAGGAAGATGAACCAAGGGACAGCTCAGCAAGCCAAGAAAAATTCCCTTGGAAAAATGTTTATGCCCCTCCATATGGACCTCTCTCTTGGAACACCTACTACCTCCCCTCCTCTGGATGATATGGATTAATGCACTTCCTTGTAGGAGGAGAGATAAGAACTCAGAACTCTTGGTTCATATGTTTGTTTAAGTCTGTTCAATTTCTGTCAACTTTATTCTCTGAGTTCACTCTCACTTTAAATGAACATATAGCTTTACTAGTAGTTCTTTATGCCTTATCCAACTCATTGTTTGAGACACAAAAACAAAGACATTGGTAACATCATAAGTTACCCAAAGATCCCTCCAGTAATACTTTTATGCCAAGTTTAAAAAATAATCCCAAAGCTTCTTTTAAAAAAGATTAGTATGTGTTGGTTTAATTAAAATATAATTAAATGATTTCTTCCCTTACCTTTCCCTCTCCAATTTCTCCCATGTTCTCCTCTCTGCACTCAGTAACTCTCAAATGCAGGACCTCTTTTTATTTGATTACTATTGTTACACACAAGTGCATATCCATGTACACATGGATATACATATATCCCCCTGAGCCCATTTAGTATTGTTTGTATAAGATTTCAGGGCTGAAAATTTGATATCAGATAACCAATCATTTTGATGTAAATATTACTACTATACCTTTTACAGAGAACAAGAGAATATAAGCAACTTTTGAAAGATCACAGAACTAGTATGTTTGAGAGCACATATGTCTAGCTTTGTTGATATTTGATGAATGTTTTCATATTCTTTATTGGCTTGTAATGACTCAAATATTGTTGCTTAATTACAGCTAATTTGTGTAATGGTCGGTGATAGGTTCAGGAGATGACAAAAGTGTTTTCCTGACACTTTGTTGCAAAAACTGACTGTACAGCCACAAGTATGTTCCATGGAAACTCTTATCTCTCCAAAAGAAGTTACAGGCCAGGGAGAGTGGCAGAGGTACATATATATGCCAAGTGGTTTACTTTCAACATCATCTATCAGAAAATCTGAGTGAGGTCTGGGCAGAGGCCAGCTGTGTGACCCCAGAAAAGACATAAAACAAGTATACTGTCTCTGCCTAATAGACACATTGTATATAGTAGACCACAAAGTCCTTTAAAATTAGTAAATATGTAGTTGAAAGTATTCATTTACTTAGAATTGGTATAATAAAGTGAAAAGACACTGATTTAAGCATTGATGCATGGTAGGCCAAGCCCACTTAGCCTAATATATGATTGTAGCTATATTTTACTCGTTTGAGCCAAGAATTAACTTCTCTATCCAAAATTATGCCAACAAAATATCCGTTTTAGAGAGCCGGCATTCCTCTTTCTGTGCTTCCTGACTTCAGGAGCTAAGCTGATTTCCATGACTTCAGCCACCTCATGTTCCTGCTGCTATATCATGATGGACAGAAAAGCCTAAGCTAAACTAAATTCATTTTCCCTTACATTGACTTTCTAATATCGTTTGTCACAGGAATGAGAAAAATAACTAATCCAGAAAATCTGTACTGAGATATAGAGCCATTTTGTGATAAAACTGACAGTGTGGCTCTTAGACCTTTTGAAATGGCTTGTGAGAAGAATGTAGAAGAACTTGGAACCTCAGCTGAGAGAATCCCTACAATATTCTAAGCAGAACCAAGTGGGCAACTCTATTAATTGAACTGATTTTTATTATGTATATATGTATGTACGTACGTATGTATGTATTTATGTATGTATGTATGTATGTGTACATATGTACGCATGTCTGTCTGTCTGTTTGTATCTCTTTCTCTCTCTCTCTCTCTCTCTCTCTCTCTCTCTCTCTCTCTCTCTCTGTGTGTGTGTGTGTGTGTGTGTGTGTGTGTGTGTGTGTGTGTGTCAAAGGACAAGTTTGTTGAGTCAGTTCTCTATTTTTGCCTTTACATGGCTTTCAGGGATTGAATACAAATCATCAGGTTTGCATAACAAGTGTTTATGCTCACTGAGCCATTTTGTCTACCCCAATGATGAACCATTCTTGCAGGAGCCTAGAAAATGAGAATGCTTAAAGAAATGTATAGATTGGAGACTTACCTCATGAGATTTCTAAAGGGAGGAACGACTCCATTGGGAACTGTGCTATAGGTCATTTGTGTTACATTTTAAACCAAGGACAAAGAATGGAGTTGCATTTTATGAATGTCCTGGAATTTTGAGTGAGAGTGAATTCAAAATTAATATATTAAGTTGTTGGACAGAGGAAATTTGAAGACATCACAGCATCATTGTCATAGTTAATGTTCTGTGTTCTTAAGTTAGACCTCGGAGGGAGGAAGGAAGTGAGGGACAGATGGGAAGGCACAAAATAAATGTGCAGTTTGGTTAGGAAGAGATCATCGAGAAAAGCCAGCTCTTACTGTTGAAGAGGAAACATTTCACTTTGCACTAGTGTGGTAGTGAACGGGCCCCAAGTGTGAGAATACCACTAAGGAGAACCAGGGCTCAAAAATAACCACCTGAAGAAGTAAGTACATTCTCAGCATCAGGGACCAAAGCTCCCAGAGATCACTGCAATTGTGATAGAATTGGAGGGAGGTGCAGATTACATTTTGAGCAGAACATGGATGCATTGTTCACGTGGCACTGGCTTTGCAAGTTTGCAAAATGTAAAACTAAGTTGGTGGTGAATATTTGTACCAAGGTTCCAGAAAGCTGCTGAGTCTATGCTGTATGTGGCAGTATCAGGTTCCCTGCAAGGAAGCTCTGAGAGACCAATGCACAATTTTTTAAGGAGTGGAACCCAAGGTTCAATGCAGATACCAGGATGTTGGAGAAACCAAGGTCCAGGATTGTGGAACATTTTCTGTGGAAAACTTCAGGCATGGATGGGATATCTGATACATTCAGATTAAGTTGATTGGAGCCCAGATGATGTCATTAGGAGTTCCAGATTTTAGACATAGAGCTATAGGTTTTGTGTTTGTATTGCTTGATTTTGTCTCTTTTTTTTTTTTTTATCTTTCCTTATTTTGCCTTTATTTCTCCATTTTGGAATGAGAATTCTGTGACATTTGTGCCATGGTATGTTGGCAGAATATAACTTAAAAAAATATCTGAGTATGTTGGCACACGCCTTTAATCCCAGCATTAAGGAGGCAGGCAGATCTCTGTGAGTTCTAGTCCAGCCTGGTCTACAGAATGAGTCCAGGACAGTCAGGACTATAAGAGAAACCCTGTCTTGAAAAAAACAAAAACAAAAAATTGCATAGCTCTTTTAAGTATCAGAGGAGACTGAATTTTTTGCTTTCACAGCATTGCGACTTGTCATACTTAACATCAGCTGTCAGTCTGACACAAACCTAGAGTCATCAGGGAAGAACAAACTTTGTCTGCAGTTTTGCCAAAATCAGATTGGTCTGAGGCCATGTCTGCAAAACATTTTCTTAATTTTTAATTTATGTAGGTGGGCCCAGGCCACTGCGGGTAGCGCTATCACTAGGCAAGTGGACCAGGCTGTGTAAGAAATAGTTGAGCAAGCCAGGGAAGAAAGCCAATAAACAGTGTTCATTTATGATTTCTATTCCAAGCTTCTGCCTTGAGGTTCTGGCTTCCCTTGACAATAGACTGTAACCTGTAAGTCAAATAAACCCTTTCCTCCCCAAGTTGATTTCAGACTATAAGACTTTTGTTTTTGTTATTTTTTATTTTCCTATTTTTATGCATACATTTATATTATTACACATATATACAATAAACTACCTACAGCAAGAATCATGAAGCAGTAGGGAATTACATATGTTACATTCATAGCGTTTTGGCTACTTGTATTTGGCAGCCTTGAAGAAAATCTTTCCTAACTTGGTGAGTTTAAAATTCTGAATGTAAATCAATATTTATCATATCTCATCTCTATCAACTTAAAACATCTAGACTTAAAAATATCTTAACACCTAAACAACTAAGCTTAGTTGCAAAACTAAACTATCTGATCTTCCACCCCATTAGAGACTTGAGAAAAAATAAAATTATTTATCTAAGTAAACAGGAAGTGCAGGCTGGCAGCTTCCCAAATGAGACGACAGAGAAAGTTTGCTGCCTGAACAGTCACCCAAACTCTACATAAAGTTGAAGCATCATCTTCAGCCTTCTGGCCCAGTATATCTGACAGACATATTTGTGAAGCAGGAACTGCTGAGGACGTGCACAGTTTGCCTGTATCTAAGCTTGCCCATTTTTAGGCAGAATTCTGTCTGTGGCAAAAATGAGGGCATTTTTCCAGTGGCTTGTTTGCCACATTTGAAGCCATCTCCATAAGGAGGTTTTTTGATGATCATCGTATTCTTAGTGATAGACTGGGTATTGACAGGAGTTAACCTGCCTCATTGTCAAAGAACATCTTTAAATACCATATTCTGTAGGTCTCTTAAGCTTTAGAAGAACTTATCTATTTTACTTTATATATCTATAGAATCATATCTATCTGTTAAACCTATAATATATATTCTTGTGATTAAAAATAGACTAGTAATTTATATGTCCATGATTTGATCAACTAACAATTTGCTTGTGTTACTTAATTATCCTGAGCAGGCTACAATAGCACTTTCAAGGTATTGGAAGCAAACCTTATAGTTGAGTTGTATGGGTACAATACTTTGTATTAGAGTAAATATACATACATATATGTGTGTGTTTGAAGAATAATGTTAAATGTGAATTCTATACCAATGTATCAAAATTAAACTTATTTTGCATCAATATACAAAATTCTACACCTATGAATTAAAAATGACCTTGTGAGTAACAATTAAGGCATTAAGTTGAGGGGTAGAGTAAATAATCTACTTTTTGTCCTATCATCACTATATATTTCTATATCCCTCCTTCTTTCTTTTCAACTCTTATCTCCAAACTTAAGAATGGAAGATGAAGAAAAAGAGAGATATCCCTGAGTCCAACCTTGTTTTCTCTCTGAATAAGACCAATAAAAATTTTGATGTTGGAATGAATGAGTTTTACATTAGGAAATAGCTGTGAGAAAAAGGGGGAAATGTCTATGTTTGTGATGAGCGGTGTTTGGGTAATAAGTTAAGAGTTGGATTGTAGTTTCAGTTGCCACTGTGATTGGATTGAGAGCTACCTAGGGCACATCTTTAGGTTCCTCTATGAAGAGGATTTTAATCCAAAGGACAAGGTCCTCCTATTGGACAGCACTTTCCCATGATGTTGTGGGTTTACATTTTTTTTTTTCATTTGGAAGCTGCTAACTTGCACTTCTGATTTACTCAGGTTATTGAGTTTTATTTCTTCTCAAGTCTCTGATGGGTTTGAAAACCAAATAGTTTTGTTTTACAATTAAGCTTAGTTGTTTAGGGGTTAAGAAGTTTTTAGGTCTAGACAGATGTTTTAAGTTGATAGAGATGAGATATGATAGATACAGATTTGCATTCAGAATTTTAGACTCACCAAGATAGGAAAGATGTTTTCTTCATAGTTGCCAAATCAAATAGCCAAAACACTATGAATGTAACATTAATATAATTCCTGATTGTTTCATGGTTCTTCTTGATGTATGTAGTATATTGTGTTTATGTGTAATAATATAAATGTATATGTAAAAAAAGAAAAATAATTTTAAATATCACCTTCAAAAAATGAAAGGGAAAAATAAAAAAAAATGATCACCAGCTTTTTACTACCTTTTAATGTCAGACAGGGTGGTCAGCTTTCTCATACGTCTGCCACCATACCTTACTACCATGATGAACTGTATTCTCTTGTAGATTGTGAGCCCAAATAAATGTTTCCCCTTTAATTTGCTTCTGTCAGGCATTTTTGTCATTGTAAGAAGAAAATTTACTAATAAGGCCTGAGGCACCCAATGAAATTTAGGCCAAATTATTATCTTGCCATCCAAGCCTGACTCCTCTTAAGGGACATTTCTTTTTTTCTTCTTCTTATCTTTTAGGTAAATTGTGCAGATTCCCAGGAACAAGTCCAATTGAGCCACAATGGAATGATCGCAAGTACTCATTTGGAGGATAACTTCCCAGGAATCAGCAGTTGCATGAAGAAACCAATTAATTTTGTATTGTCATCAAAATGTTGAGGTTGTTGGTCACAAAGTTAAACCATTGTTTGATTACATTGTATTCTTACCTGTGGACCTTCTTTTTGATGGTATTATAAACTCTTTTAATTATTTGGGGGAAAAGAAACAAAACGTCCTTCACGAAGTGTAAAAACAATGGAAACAACTTTCTCCTCTGGTAAGAGCAAAAGGAAGAAAATTTTTTCTTAACATGATTGTATTCTTCTACATTTTATTACCTAAGATTAACTACCCATACCTTTTATGTAAAGTATGGAAGAAAAGAGGGAAGGAAGGAGAAGGAGAGAGGGAGGAGCGAGATATTATGAAGAAAGGAAAGAACTAACAAGGGAGGGAAGGAGGAAAGAAAACATGTCAGGTCTTTGTAGTCCCCTTTAAAAAGGTTTTCTGGAGTCTTGAGGATACAGGTCAGTGGTAGAACTTTTCACTAGAATTCCTAGCCCTGGACTCAAAGCTCATTAGCACAAAACAAAATGTTATCCTTCATTTAACATCTGTTTTAAGCAGAACACACTTATTCATCTGTTAAGGGACACCTAGGTTGTTTCCAATTTCTGGCTGTTGTGAATAGAGCAGCAATGAACATCTTGAGCAAATGTCTCTGAAATAGAACGAAGCATCCTTTAGGTGTATGGGCAAAAGCTGTATAGCTAGATCTTGAGCTATATCTATTTCCAGCATCCTGAGGAACTGCCATATTGATTTCTGTAGTGGCTGTGTGAATTTGCACCCCCACCAGCAATGGATGAGTGGTTCTCTTACTCCACATCCTCACCAGCATGAGCTGTCACTAATTTTTTTTTATCTTAGCCATTTTGACAGGTACAATATGGAATCTCCAAGCAATATTGATTTGCATTTCCCTGATGGCTAAGGATGTTGAACATTTCTTTAAGTGTTTGTCAGCCATTTGAGTTTCCTCTTTGAGAATTCTCTGTTTAGCTCTGTACTATTGCTCTGTGGCACAATTTATGATCAGGGGTGGTGGTGCCTCCAGCAGTTCTTTTATTATTTAAGATTATTTTTAGCTATAATGGATTTTTGTGTTTCCGTGTAACGCTGATGATTATCTTTGAATATCTACGAAGAAATGTGTTAGAATTTTGAAAGGGGTTACACTATATCTGTAGATTGTGGTAGGATGGCCATTTTTACTATATTAATCCTACTGATCCATGAGCAGAGGAATGCTTGTCATTTGTATGTAACTATTTGTTCAGAGTTTTTAATCTAAGTTGTGAGCTCTCAGAGAACATATAGTATCCTGGTTTGTCTTACTCCATAGACTCTGCCCTGCCTGGCATTTTGCTTTACAGTGGCTAATTGAAATATTCAATAAATAATTGTAAAGAAATTTACACTACACAGGATCGTGATTTAAAAAAAAAAAGTGACTTACATTAATTGTGCGATTGTGAAAATGTGATGCTTCCCCTCCGACAAATTCCTTCTAGCTGAGCACATATTTTTTCCTTTCTAGTCCTAATATACTCAATTGGTTTAATCTATGTTGTAAAACAGCCAATCAATTCATAGAAAAATACAGAACCACTTTTTGGTTTCCTGAGCACCTAAATTGTATCAGTAGCTAAGGCAAACACAATTAGTAAGTTGCATTGTGGAACTCATCTCAGACTTGATGGAAATATTCTCCCTGGGTATGATGATATCCAGCTCTAGTTAATGGCACCAGAAATCCTGCCTAGTCCAAGGACATGTCAAATAAAGCTGCTTGGGTAACCTTAATCTATAAGAGAAAATATGACAAAAATGAAAAAGTAACATCTTTTCAGTATCCAACTGTCCTAAAACTTAGGATTTATTCCCTTTAGGGCTGGAAACCTTTTTTTTTTAAGTTTAATTTTTATTATATATAGTTTAATTTAAAACAATTTTTAATTTTAAATATATTTTGATCACATTCTTCCCCTCCCAAAGTAAATGAAGAATTACTCTTTTGGTCCTTCTTCCCTTTCCCTGCAACTCACTATGGAACTATCCCAAAAAACTTTTTTTTTTTATCAAAGAAAGTGTGTCACATGCATTTAGCAATTAATGAAAGACAAAGGAATTTAATTTCTCTTGATTTTTTTCTAGGGCAAAATTCAGTACTTTCCAGACCATTGGAAATTCCCTAAATTGGCAATTGTTATGCGTTAGGCTTTTTTATTCCTCATGGTATGTGCACATTTTCTTACCCTTCATAAAGTTGTTATATTCTGTTTGTATTGTTTAGAAGAGTTGTTGGATCTTAAACTAACAGGAAATTTTGTGGTTTTTTTCCTCCAGAAAAACCTAAGCAAATCCTTTGGCACATTTTCTTCCCTTGTTGGATCCTCTACATAATATTGCAAATATTTGGTCACATGGGAGACTTTCTTAGTGAGAGTCATGATTCAGAGCAAACCATTTCCATTTTTAAAACTTCCATATGTTTCAATTGTCTGCTTTGCTGGGCTTTTATAAGAAAGTAGGTATGTGATAAAGTGGAAAGAAAAGGTAGAGTGAAGTAGGCATTCATACATGCAAATTTGTATAAGAAGAATAGTAGCTGCCCAACAGATGCCAATTCTTACTATTGCTAACCTGATTTTTATTATTTCATTATCCACATGTAATCAAGGCCTCCTTCATAAAACACACTCAAAATCACAGAACAAAGCTGAAGTCTCTGGTCTCAAAGAAGTGATGTTGGTTCCAAAGTAGAGTGAATGATAAATTACTTCCTAATCCCACCCCTCTCTTCTTTGTTAATAACTAAGTATCTGCCAATAAAATAGGGAACTATGTGAGCAAGAATGTTAAGTATTCTCAGTCACAGCTGAGGACATCTGGGTGTAACACCAAAATTAGACCTCACACTTGGAGTTTGATAAGAAAAAAATAATTTGAAGTTTAGGTTAGGATGAATAACTCTATACTTGTTTTTAAATGTTCCTAAGATTTACAAACAGCTATTGAAAAAGTATAGTCAGTAGATTCTATTTCATTTGTTATTCTATGAAATATTTTTGCAACAGTTTCTTAAAATAAAAAGTTGTTTCCACAAAAGAAAACCCAGAAACTACTAATTCATTACTATTCAACCTTCAGTAAAATTACAGCGAGGGGAGCAAAATAAAGAATTCTTTATGCTTTCCTATTTAAATGAGCTGAAAAAAATATTTAAATGATGAACATAAAATGAAGAGCATTCTTTTTTAATTGAGTTTTAAATTTCCCTTTATTTATATAATCACTTTACAGTCAGATCCCAGCCCCTCCCTCCTCTCCTCCCAACTCCACCTTCATATCTTCTCCCCTCAATCCCTCATCCCCCTCTCCTCAGAGAAGGGAAGGCCCGTAAGGAATGCCAACTCACCCTGGCATCTCAAGTTGCAACATCACTAAGCACATTCTCTCACACTGAGGCCAGACAAGGCAGCCCAGCTAGGGGAAAAGGATCCAGCGGCAGGCAAAAGAGCCACAGACAGACCCTAATCCCATTGTTAGGGGACCCACATGTTGACCAGGCTGCATTTCTGCTACATATGTGTAGATGGGTCTAGGTCTGTGAATATTCTTTTGTTGGTGGTTCAGTCTCTGTCAACCCCCATAGGCCCAGGTTCGTTTACTCTGTAGGTCTTCTTCTGTCCTTGACCCCTCTGGTTCCATCTATCCTTCCTCCCACTCTTCTACAAGACTCCCAAAGCTCATCCTATTGTTTGGCTGTTTGTCTCTGCATCTGTTTCCATAAGCTACTGGAAGAAGTCTCTCAGAAGACAATTATGCTAGGGTCCTGTCTGCAAGAATAGCAGAATATCATTAATAGAGACAGGGGTTGGGTTTCTCCCATGAGATGAGTCCCAAATTGGGCAGGTCATAGATTTATCAGTCCCGTAATCTCTGCTCCATGTTTATCCCTATACTTCTATTAGGCAAGACAAATTTTGCATTAAAGGTTTTATGGTGGGCTGGTGTCCCCCTCTCTTCGCTGGGAGTCCCACCTGGCTACAGAAGATGAAATTTTCAGGCTCCTTAACTAACACTACTAGGAGTCTCAGCAAGGGTCACCCATAGACAAAATGTATATCTTTGTTGCTGAGATGTGTTTCTTGTATGCAACAGAATGACAGATCCTGTTTTTTCATCCATTCTCTTAGGCTGTGTCTTTTTATTGGGGAATTTAATCCACTGACACTAAGAGTTATCAATGGTCAATGATTGTTACTTCCTGTTATTATGATGTTGGTGGTGTTAGTGTTTGTGTGTGCTTCCCTTCTTTTGCTCTTGCTGGTGTGGAATTATTTATTTCCCGTGTTTTCTTGGATATAGTTAACCTTCCTTGGTTGGAGTTTTCCTTTTAGTACTTTTCATAGGGCTGGATATGTGGATAGATATTGTTTAAATTTGGGTTTGTCTTGAAATATCTTCTTTTCTCCATCTATGGTGATAGAGAGTTCTGCTAGGTATAGTCCTCTAGATTGGCATCTGTGGTCTCATAGGGGCTTCAAGACATCTGTCCATGACATTCTAGCTTTTAGAGTCTCTGTTGAGAAGTTAAGTGTAATTCAGATAGATCTGCTTTTGTAAGTTACTTGGCCTTTTTCCCTCGTAGCTTTTAATATTCTTTCTTTGTTCCGTGGATTTAGTGTTTTGATTATTATGTGGTGGGAGATTTTCTTTTCTGGTCCAAACTAATTAGTGTTCTGCAAGCTTCTTCTATGTTTATAAGCATCTCTTTCCTTAGGTTAGGGAAATTTTCTTCTGGTTTTGTTGAAAATATTTTCTGGTCCTTGGAGCTGAGCCTCTTCACCTTCTCTTCCTATTATTCTTAGATTAGGTCTTCTCATAGTATGCCAGATTTCCTGGATGTTTTGTGTCAGGATTTTTTTAGATTTATCATTTTCCTTGACTATTGTATCAATTTATTCTATTGTATCTTCTATGCCTGAGATTCTCTCTTCTATCTCTTGTATTCTGTTGGAGATGTTTGTGTCTGTTGTTCCGGTTCTCTCTCCTAGGTTTTCCATCTCTAGGATTCACTCAGTTTGTGTTTTCTTTATTGTTTCTACTTCCATTTTCAGATCTTGAATAGTTTCATTTCCTTCACCTCTTTATTTGTGTTTTTCTATATTTCCTTAAGGGATTTGTTTCCTCTTTAAAGGTTGCTACCTGTTTGATTTATTTTCCTGTATTTCTATAAGGGATTTATTCATTTCCTTCTTAAAGGGATCTATCACCTTTAGAAGGTCAGATTTCAGGTTATTATTTTGTGCTTCATCTGTGTTAGGATATCCAGGGCTTGCTGTACAAATATAGCTGGGCTCTGGTGGTGCCATATTGCCTTGGCTCTTGTTGCTTGTGTTTATATGTTGGCCTTTAGCCATCTGGCTGTCCTTGGTGTTGGGCAAATGTGCCCAATGCAGGACTCATCAGGGATTCAGGCAACAACTTGGGCCTGACAATGGAGCTCAGAGAAAAACCTGATGCTCAATTCTGGTGGCTGTGCCTCAGGTGGACCTGAATGTTTCTGGGGTTCTGCAGGCCTCTGCTGAGTATGCCCTAGGTGGATCAGGCAGGTATGGAACAGGCAGAGAAGGCTCTACAATGAATGTCCTTGGTGCCTCTTTGGGATGGTGGGAGATGGAGGTCTGGGACAGAGTGCAGCTCACCTCTGCTGCCTGTGCCTCAGTTGTATCAGTGAAGTACTTTCTTTTTAAGATATCTCTCTCCAGTTTTATAACTGATAAATGCCTTTTCACTTTTATTTAATACCCTTGTTAAGTAGATATGGTTTTAGTCATCAATGTCAATAGTTAAAGTGAGAAAGTAAGTAATTTACCTTTCTGTGGATATCTCTATTACTAAATTATGCTGTGTTTTAAAATAATTTTTATTTTTTAATTTATTCATTTATTTATTAAATTTATATCCTAATAGTAGACCCCTCCCTCCTCTCCTCTTGATCCCACCCTCCCACCCTCTTCTCCCTATCCCCTCTCCCTTACTCCTCATAAAAAGGGAGTCCCCCAAGAAGCCTCCCTAGTACATCAAGTCATATCAAGACTGAGTTCATACTCTTTCCATGTGGCCTGGTGAAGCAGCACAGTCTCTTCTATGGTACAAACCAAACAGAGGTCAAAAGAGGGTTTTCACTTGCTCTAATCTTATGCATTGCACATAGTGGCTATGGAGATTTTTAAAAAATATTTATAGGACTTGAGTGACATTCTTGAGTTATCAGTGCTTACCTCTTCATTGCACAAATATTCTTTGGCAGGAAAAGAAATGAAGCCTATTAAATATAGTATGGAGATACCAATTCTATTCTCAAAACCATTTTTTTAGAGTCGGAATTATGCTCGGGCTGGTCAAGCCAGATTATAAAAACTATATTTATCTCACTGCCTTCCCCTGTTCATTTAAGATTATTATGCATACCCTATGAGTAAGTCACAAACGTACTGGATTTCCCAGAGTTTCCCATCAGCTCTCACCATAATTCAAGTAAGTCCCTTTGTGTTGTTTCTTTCATTGTCAATGATACCCTCAATATATATAGCAAACATTTGGAACAAATTAAATAGCCCTTAGAAATATGTTTCATACCTGCGATGTGAAGGCATTCATCACCAAACCAATGCATCTTCAAGAAGTATGGAGGCGTCAATAGATTCACTGGTAATCGCTAACCAAGGGGGAAAATGGGGGATGTTCCATAATCATGTGTGCATGTGGCTGTACAGTGTGGGGGCGGAGTGTGGGGGGTGAGTGGGTGCGCACACACGTTCACGTGTGCACCTGTGTGTGTTCCTATTCCAAGACATAGATCTCCTAAAACCCTTATAATTCTATGAGTATGAAGGTAATAAGAGTTTTTTTAATGACACCATCCTGTTGTGCAGCATAGGATGATTTTGAACTCATGAGCATTGTGCCTCAGGTTCTAAAATGCTGAGATCATAAGCATGAGTCACCATGCCTGACTTAGGAATATTTTTTCTTATAACATTTCATCTTCGTGCATGGATCCTGACACAAAAACTTCTAGACTCTCTGAAATTATAAGAATCTTTTTTTTTTGTGCTAGAGTTCCCTAGCCCCAGGATGGGAACTGGTCATCAGAAAAACAAAACAAAACAAAACTAAGGCATGGTTAAAGGATTAGAATTTTTCAGACCCATTTTTCAACTTCAGGGGGAGAATGAGTTTAAAGGCCCTCAGCAATAAACAATGATTTAGTTACCCCTGCTTATATTAATGAAACACCCATCTATACAAACTCTGTACAGCAGAACAGAACATTTCAAACTTGGTGAATACCTTGAAGTTATGAACGAGTGGCATACATACAAAGTGCATCAAAGTCCTGTACCCTCCTTACTGTTCTTTCCTTACCTGTCTCCTTTTCTTACAGCTCTTCCGAGACAAAAATAACATTGAGTCTTGCGAACCCTGGAAGCCTTGCGCTGCTTCTTGGCTTTGGCTTTGGAGGTTGACGGGGATGGTGCTTTATCCACCTTGGGCACTGGGGCCTTCCTGGCCATTCTGGTCAGTCTAAAGCTTTGGAGTAGATTGGACCACAGCACCTAGCACTGCTGCTTATCTACCCTGCCAGAACAATGGCGGGCCCCACCCCTCAGCCCTGATTGCAATAAACTTCAATATAAACCAGTAAAATAAACATTTCTCCAAATTATCTGAGACAACAGGGGGTAGCTATGTGATCCTCAATTGATAGTTGATCAGAAGTAAAAAGTAGCAGTGGTCACTTCTGCTTTGTAATTGACAGCAAGACTTTTGTTGTTGTTGTTGTTGTTTTGTTTTGTTTTGTTTTTTGAGACAGGGTCTCTCTGTGTAGCCTTGACTGTCCTGGACTCACTTTGTAGACCAGGCTGGCCTCGAACTCACAGCAATCCACCAGCCTCTGCCTCCCAAGTGCTGGGATTAAAGGTGTGCGCCACCATACCCGGCTCTTAACAGCAAGACTTAACTTTTGCCCATAGGGTCACAAAAGAGTGGTAGGATGCTCCTAGTGTAGAGACTTAGAAAACTGTGCAGTGTATCAAAACCCCTCACCAACCCTAGGTATTTGATACTACAGTGTTTTACTTAATTCTTTTCTTTTTAAATATTTTAATTATATATAAACAGATATGAATATCAAATTTATAACACAAATAAGTTAGGTACTAGCCTTTTGATATCGAAATCAATTGTCCTACAGTGCATCCAGT
This sequence comes from Acomys minous, assembly GCF_964271855.1. NCBI lineage: Eukaryota > Metazoa > Chordata > Mammalia > Rodentia > Muridae > Acomys > Acomys minous. The sequence goes on along the minus strand of NC_140488.1, from coordinate 116,649,509 downwards.
TCTATTGGTTGCTTTGTGTTCTGAGACAGGATCTCACTATGTGGCACTGGCTTTCCTGGAATAGACTGCATAGACCAGACTGGGCTTAAACTCACAAAGACTTGTGTGACTCTGTCTCCTAAGTCCTGGGACTGAAACCAAGTGCCATCCTGCTCAGTCACTGAATAATGACTGTTCAGTACTGTGCCAAAGTAAGTGCTGCTAAGCTCTGCCCTAATCCTCCTCCAAGTGTTGTTTCCTGTCTTCCTAGGGATTCCTAAATGAAACCTCCTTCTCATTCAACATCTACTAAGTAATCAAAGTAGAGCATGTCCTTTAGCTCAACCAACAACAGAGTTATGGCTACCACTGGCTAGTTTTGCTCAGTCACCCACCACTGCCATGTGAAACAGTTTCTAAATTGTCACTCAGACTATATATTTCTATTTGGGTTCTGTTTTAGCTTTCTAAAAGTATATGAAACATTTATTTTTCTTTTCTTTCCTTTTTTTTTTCTGAGACTGGGTTTTTTCTGTGTAATAGCCCTGGCTGTCCTTCATCTTGTTCTGTAGCCCAGGCTGGCCTCAAACTCATAGATCCCCACCTGCCTTTGCCTCCAAACTGCTGGGATTAAAGGTGTGAGCCACCACACCTGGGTTATTTTTCCTTGTTAGAGGAAAAATGCATGTGTGACGAACTAATGGCAGCTGTGATGAAGAGGTACAGAGACATGCTGCTGTAGTGAGGCCAATAGAATTTGTTATGGGAAACATCTTCTATAATGTTAGTACCTAGCAAAGCCATAAATATTCCCCAAATAGCCTCATTCACTGTAATAGCCTCGCCCCTTGCCTGTCACTCTAGAGACAGGGCAGCAGACAGTTAAACTCAGTTTGCAGAATAAGTTATTAACAACCTATCCAGCCAAGTACAATCCTTATTGAAAGTACAATCCTTATTTTTCCGCAGCACATCTGTTTGGAGCTCTGATTAAAAGGGCAGATTCCTACTCCACATTTGCCAAACCAGAAGCGCCATTATAGAATCAAGGAATTCATGTTTTAACCAAATTCAAGGAAATGTCCACTTACAGGAACATTTAAATTACTCTGTCCAAGTGGCAGTGGCAGCAGGGAGATGTAACTCTGATGGAGCATTGCCTCTTTAGGAATCTCCACTCACATAAAGCTAGGTTGTTACAAAAAAAAAAACTTCCTCAAATAGACTGAGCAAAGTTAGTGAGTTAATTAAGCAAAGCAAAGAAATAGCACATGATTCAGATTTAGATGAAGAGAGAGAGGGGGGGGGAGGGAGAGAGAGAGAGAGAGAGAGAGAGAGAGAGAGAGAGAGAGAGAGAGAGAGAGAGTAGCACACACATACAACAATGATGTTGGCTTCTTAAGAGAAAGTCATTCTTATATGGGACTTAACAATAGCCATATGTGAGTATATGACTTTTAATGTTACATTGCTCAAAGCATGTCACCTATAAATAGGTTTAAACATGAAGGAAAGTTTAAAAACCAAGTTAAAAGTTATGAGCCACTTTACTTATTTCTCTTAAAGACCTTTATTTTTTAAAAAGAAAATTATAAGGTCATTGTTTTGAGGTGCATTAGTCAGACTTATGGATGAGAAAGGAGTGCTGATAAATTCAAAGGTAACATTCTGACCTCAAATTAGTATAACTCATTTATTTTCTAACATCCTTCTTTGAGGTATCACTTGGGGAAGAACAATATTGTCTCTGAGTCAATTTTGAGTTTTATAGGTTTGTTCTTAAGGTTTTGATTATCAGACAACAGGAAATGCAAATTAAATCACAAGTAAGAGTCTTCTTTCTCTTCCCATCTCCCCTTTGTTTGCTGTTTTTCCACAAAAGTTTAGAGTGTTACTCCTATTCATTTGGCAATAGTTCATGTTGTTCTAAAGAGTATGACTAAAGCATTTCAAACTTATAATGTGGTAATACTACTGCTGGGGAACTAATTATATGCCTGAAAAAAGGACAGTAAGCCAAAGTGTTGAGTCTTTTTTTTTGTTAATTTATTCAGATTACAACTCAATTGTTATCCCATCACTTGTATCCTCCTGTTCCTCCCTCCCTCCCGCTTTCACCCTATTCCCCTCCCCCTAGGTCTATGACTGAGGGGGACCTTCTCCCCCACTATACGGTCATAGGCTATCAAGTCTCATCTTGGTAGCCTGCTTATTCTTTCTTTGAGTGCCACCAGGCCTCCCCACTAAGGGGAGGTGGTCAAATATGAAGCACCAAAGTGGTGAAGAGCCTGAAAGTGTTGAGTCTTTAAAACAAAATTAATGTGAGCATATGTAAATTGACATAAAGCTAATACTTCTTACCATTTCATACAAACTTAAAAAAAATGTGTTGCCTCTTGCTATGAACTAAATTGTGTCTCCTCAAAAATCACATGTTGATGCTCTTCTAGTGTAATGTCATTAGGAGATAGGAACTTTGGAAGGAAATTTGATGAAATAACAAGGGTGGGGCTTCCGTAATGGGATTAATACAAGAAGAGACATCATTTTACTCTTGATCTCTTTCTCTTTTCCATTCAACTAGACAAGGACATAGCAGCCATCTATGCCAGCTCTTGTTAGCACCCCACTCTTGGATTTCTCCAGAATTTTATGAAGAGACCTGTATCCAATTTAATCACCCAGCCGCCAGTATTTTGTTATATCATTTAGAATAAGCTAAAATACAGCTTCAGGCACATGTCTGATTCTCACTGACTTCTGAGTAGTTTGTTGAAATGTGGTAACTAGCCATCTTCCACTAGGTTTTCCATTTCCTGAATACCACATGCCCTTGATTATTTCCTATTTGTGAAGTGACTGTTAACCATGTTCAGAATAACCATCCCCCAAACCCAGAGTTATTATATTTTAATACTTTAGTTCATTTATTATCTATTCATTTTTGAAAAAATCTTAGAGATCTTCCTACCCCAACCCCATGAGCTAGATCTATAATAAGTGATGAAATTAATCAAATTTATGTGTTTTCTATCAGTGTACAACACTCAGCCTCATGAGAGGATGGTAAATCAAAAAACTTCTAGATTACCAGAAATCTTGGAGTAGAAAGAAGGAAGTCAGGAAGGACTCTGTGGTACTAAGATCATAGCTGTAGAAAACACATCAGATAGAAATACATGACTCTACACTTTCCTAGATGAAAAAGACTTTAAACTGAAAGACAGAGTGAAAGAATCCTAAAATCTGCTACCCAGATGCTTCTTCAGTAAGTGAGTTTCTCTCCGCTCCTGAGAGTATTAGGACAGATAATCTTTAATGTGAATACCTTCATGACCGCCTTCAGCTACAAAGGACCATGTTTGCACATGAATTATTGTAGGACGATAGGGTTTGACTAAATCATTTCAGAGAGGGAAAACTGAGAGAGAACCATTTCTAGCTAGAGGGTTTCCAGTACAATCAGCTAAGTCTATAATATCAGCTATGTGTGTTGTTGAGTTGATATTACAGCTTTATGTCTGCACATGCGTACTTTTTTCTCATCTGCACATGGATACCCTCTTCCCTTCCCTTCTTTTCCCTTCCCTTCTCTATTTTTCCATCCCTTTATAAAATGACATTCTACTAAATACTCTAAATTCAAGACAAGATAATTCCAAACTTGGTACATTCATTGCATTTAATTTTAAGTTTTGTTTGCTAGAAGCCTCTGAAAGGTTTTTTTTTTGTTTTTTTTTTGTTTTTTTTTTTTTTTTTTGCATAAAGGAATACTATACTGCTGCATGTCAGTCATGAAAAAATACCAGAAAACCCTAGTCAGAAGGACATTTGACAAAATAATTGATCAAAATTCCTCAAAAGTGTCAAGGTCATGAAAAATAAGGCAATAGTGAGGGATTTATCTATCTATCTATCTATCTATCTATCTACTTCTGTACTTTTTTATGTTTTAAGATGATAATATAATCATATCCTTCCTCCAAGACCTCCCATATAATCCTCCTTGCTTTCAAATTCATTATTGCTCCCTTTCATTCTTTGCTGTTACATATAAGTATATATAAACATATTTACATATATATTTACAAATATATAAATACAACTTGCTTTTGTTGTGTATGCTGTTATTTGTTTCTATGTTTTCCAGGCTGACCATTTGGTATTGAATAAAGAGTTGGTGGGATATTTCTTGTGTTTCCTAGTAATGCTAGAAGCTACATACATAAAGTCTCACCAACATGGCTGCCTAAACCTGAGCTGAACAAAGACAATAGAGGTAGATATGCTAAAGTGGTTGGAAAAGAACCCATGAACCCTAGACCTACACAAAGAACTACAGGCAATTAATAATACTGACAGCAGGACAGATTTTTATAGATGATAGGAGATGAAATTAAACAGAAATAAGAGGCAAATGTGATGTGTGATCTTGGCTAGGTTCCTAGAACAAGAAAAGGATAATAAAAAAAATCACTTGCTAACACACACACACACACACACACACACACACACACACACACACAACTATTGAAATTGGAACAAGCTTACTTAAAAGTATTGTATCAACATGAAATTTCTGGTTTTGCTAAGTCTACTATGGTTGCATGAGGTGCTAATAATTAGGGAAACCAAAGTAAGTGGAAGTATAGTATATCATTCCTTTCTTTTGTTGTTGTTGTTGTTTTTGAGACAGGGTTTCTCTGTGTAGCCTTGGCTGTCCTGGACTTGATTTGTAGACCAGGCTGGCCTCAAACTCACAGTGATCCACCTGCCTCTGCCTCCCGAGTGCTGGGATTAAAGGCGTGTGCCACCACGCCCAGCTCAGTATATCATTTCTTCAATCTTTATGTCAACTCAAACTCCATAATGTTACACAAATATCATCGAGGCTGCTACAGGAATAATAACTCATAAGAGTGCAAAGGTGAGAAATGAGGATGGAATAGTAGCTATTAGCTATATTAACCAACAGAGAGACATTTGACGGCAGAAAAAAAAGGAGAACTCTGTCAACTACATCTCCTCATTTCTGTCTGAGGCTTCTAACCTGAAGAATTCATAAACTGGGCTATAATGTTCTTATGGCTTGAGTTTGAATGTTCTCCATACGATTATGCATTTCAATATTTGATCTCAAGCTATTGACAGTCTTCTAGGGAAGTTGTGGAACCTTTGGAATATATAGCACAGATAATTGGAAGTAGATTACAGAGGTGGGTCCTAGGCTCCTTCTTAAATTTTTTTTTTAATCTCAGTCTAAGAACATGCAATGAACTTACTCCATTTTTACATTATAATTTGATTACAATGTTTTTCTTTCTTCTCTCCAAATTCTCTTATATGCACCTCTCCTTTTCCTTCAAATTCATGTATTTAAAAAACCTAATTGTCACTGCATGCATATATGTATATAGATATAGATATATAGATATAGATATATTCTTAAATATAACTGGTTGAGTCTTTATAATATTACTTATATGTATGTTTTCAGGGCTAACTATTTAGTATTGGAAAAACAATTGTGTTCCTCCCTAGTGACGATTACTTCTCCAACTCCCAGAATTTCTTAGTTGCCAGTAGTTCTTTGTGTAGAAAGTTTAGGCCTTGTGGTCTTTTCTCCATCCACTTTGACATGTGTATTGGTTATACATGTTCAGCTCATGATTGGGCACTCATGTTGGTGATGCTTTATGGGTGTAGCTTCTGACATTTCTAGGAGACACAATATCACAGCAAACTCCCTGGTCCTCTGGCTGTTACAATCTCTCTGCCTACTCTTCTGCAGTGCTCCCTGAGCCTTAGTTGGTGGAGTGTTTTGTAGATTTATCTATTGTGACTGGACTCTACAACTCTGCATTTTGACTGGTTTTGGTTTTCTATAGTGATCTCTATCTTTTGCCAAGGGAAGTTACCTCGATGAGGGGTAAAGAGTGTAATTATCTGTGGGTATAAGGACAACTGTTTAAGTTGTTGTTAGGGATTATACTGGTTTAATAAAGTAGCAGTTGTGGGTTCTCCTCCAAGATCTGTAACTTCACTAGCAATGAGTAATTAGCTAGAGTTCCAGAATCAGGCATGGTGTCTTCTTGTTGAGCAAATTTTACTTCTAATTAGAGAGTTGTTGGTTACCAACAAGATATGTGTGCCACTACTGCATCCTTAGGGTTATGATGGCAAGCTGGTTATTGATGTAGTTCCTAGGTATCAAAGTGGTTAGGAGTATCAGCTGCTTCCATTCTTTGGAAACTTTCATTGTACTTTCTAGTACCATGAAAGATAGTCCTTAGGGAGTCTGGACACACAACCTTGCTGTCAGACTTCCTCCTCCATAATTTTTCTACCTGGATGAACCTGTGAAACCATGAGCCAAAATAAATATTTCTTCCATTAAGTTGCTTCTGTCAGGCATTTTGTCACACTGGTAAGGGGAGTAACACATAGAAAATTGGTACTGGGAAGTGGGATTATTGTTGTGATGAAACTGGCCTTTGATTTCTATGCCACTGTAGATGTCAGAGAGTGTCTTCTAAAACACAAAATTCAAATGAGAAATAGATACTTGTAATAGAAAGTCCAAAATGTTCAAGTTTCAATAGAAAAAGCTCACCTGATATACTAGGTCCCAGGAAGATCTCAAGCTACATAAGAGAACAGCCAAAAGGTTCTAACACTACAAAGGTACATACTGTTATACTTATGAAAAAATGATTTTAATGTTTCCATCATAAAACATTTCAGTGATGACCAACAATGAGAAATTATGAACATATATGAATCACAGGGAAAAACCCTGGAAAGTTTTAGTGAGTAGATGGAACATCTTAGCAAAAATATAAAAAATATAAAGAAGGACAGAAATGAAGCAAAGATGTAAAAAATGTAAAAAATTAAATGAATATTTTAGAGGTGAAGATACAACAACTGAAATAAAATTCTTAATAGAGGGGCCTCACAAAAGAATAGACTATAGACTGGACAGATGAAAAAATCAGTGAATTTGGAGGTAGAAAGGGAGAAATTATTTAATTTAGGCAACAAAATTAAACTAAAAAAAATCAAGCCACAGCATCTGAGATGTATGCAACTTTCATGTTATTGAGTCTTAAGGGTTAAAAAAAAAATGCTTTGGTAGAAAAAAATTTAAAGAACTAAAGATTGAAAATCCCCCAAAGTTAGAAAAAAGAAAAAACTAGTCCTATAAATGACAGTTTCAGGAGAATGATCAAATGCTAAACAGGATGAATGCAAGAAAATGTATGTTCAGTCATATCACAGTCACATATCTGTAAAAAGACAAAAGTCTTGAAAGAAACCAGAGGCAAATGACACATTTCTCATTGGAGGCAAGCAATTTGAGTAACTATATATTCTCATAAAATACAATAAAGATAGAAGTGCCACAACATCTTTTTTTTCATTTTTTATTAATTTATCCTTGTTACATCTCAATTGTTAGCCCTTCCCTTGTATCCTTCCATTCCTCCCTCCCTCCCGCTTCCCCCCTTCTCCCCTCCCCTATGTCTGTGATTGAGGGAGACCTCCTCCCCCTATATATGCTTTTAGAGTATAGAATCTCTTCTTGGTAATTTGCTATCCTTCCTCTGAGTGCTGCCAGGCCTCCCCATCCAGGGGACGTGGTCAGAAAAGGGGCACCAGAGTTCGTGTGAGAGTCAGATCTCACTCTCCACTCAACGGTGGAGAATGTCATGTTCATCAGCTAGGTCTTGGTAGGGGTTCGAAGTATTCTCCTCGGCTGGTGCCTTAGTTTGAGGAGGACCCCAGGACCCAGATCTGCCTGTCATAAAGTTCTTCTTGTAGGTTTCCAGGACCCTGTAGATCCTTCTATTTTCCCAATCTTCCATGCTACTCTCACCTAAAGTCTCAATAGGATGTCCTCTCCTCTGACCGACTTTCCTGGTAAGTAAAGTTTTTCATGAGACGTATCCCTTGGACTAGTGTCTCCATATCAGTGAGTATATACCGTTTGTCTCTTTTTGCTTCTGGGTGAACTCACTCAGTTTGATAATTTCTAGATCAGTCCATTTGTCCACAAATTTTGGGAATTCCTTGTTTTTAATAGCTGAGTAGTATTCCATAGTGTAAATGTACTGCAGTTTCTTAGTCCATTCTTCTACTGAGGGACACTTAGGCTGTTTCCATGTTCTGGCTATTATGAATAAAGCAGCTATGAACATGGTTGAACATATGTCCCTGTTGTGTGGTAGGGCATTTTCTGGGTATATTCCAAGGAGTGGAATAGCTGGGTCTTGAGGAAGCCCTATTCCCATTTTTCTGAGAAAGAGCCAGACAGCTTTCCAAAGTGGCTGTACTAGTTTGCATTCCCACCAGCAATGAAGGAGTGTTCCTCTCTCTCCACATCCTCGCCAACATGTGGTGTCACTTGAGTTTTTGATCTTAGCCATTCTGATGGGTGTAAGATGGAATCTCAGTGTCATTTTGATTTGCATTTCTCTGATGACTAACGAGGACGAGCATTTTTTTAAAGTGTTTCTCTGCCATTTGATATTCCTCTGTTGAGAATTCTCTGTTACGTTCCAAGCCCCATTTCGCAAATGGGTTGTTTGGTTTTGTGGTGTTTAATTTCTTGAGTTCTTTATATATTTTGGATATTAAACCTTTGTTAGATGAAGAGTTGGTGAAGATCTTTTCCCAGTCTGTAGGCTGTCGTTTTGTTCTACTGACAGTGTCTCCTGCCTTACAGAAGCTTCTCAGCCTCATGAAGTCCCATTTATTAATTGTTGACATTAAGGCCTGGGCAGTTGGTGTTCTGTTCAGGAAGTTGTCTCCTGTGCCTATGTGTTCCAGGTTCTCCCCCACTTTTCCCTCTAACTGAATTAATATCTCTGGTTTTAAGTTGAGGTCTTTAATCCACTTGGACTTGAGTTTTGTGCATGGTGACAAATAGGGGTCTAATTGCATTTTTCTACATGTAGACATCCAGTTAGACCAGCACCATTTGTTGAAGATGCTATAGTTTTTCTATTGAATAGATTTGGCTTCTTTGTCAAAAATCAAGTGAGCAAATGTGTGTGGATTCATCTCTGGGCCTTCAATTTGATTCCATTGATCCACCAGCTTATTGCTGTGCCAGTACCATGCTGTTTTAATTACTGTTGCTCTGTAGTACAGCTTGAGATCAGGTATGGAGATTCCTCCGGAGGATCTTTTATTGTGTAGGATTGTTTTTGCTATTCTGGGCTTTTTATTTCTCCATATGAATTTGAGAATTGATCTTTCAATATCTTCAAAGTATTTTGTAGGGTATTTTGATAGGGATTGCGTTGAATCTGTAAATTGCTTTTGGTAAGATGGCCATTTTAACTAGCCACAACATCTTTTAAGTGCTGAAAGAAAAGGTCAACTAGAATTTTATGTCTAGTGAAAATGTTGTGCAAAAACAAAATGAAAGATATATTAAGATTGTATAAAACTAGGAAGAAATTACCAGGAAATTGACACAAAATAATTGCTAAAGAAAGTTATCTTATAGAATTTCCTTCCATTCCTGAGGTTTCTAAATGGTGCTTGAAATTTGACTAAAATTATAGTGATCAGTAGTATGACTTTTAATATCAAGAGGAAATATTTATTGGTGAAGAGTAAAGGGTCATAAAAAGATGATATTTTAGTATTTCACTGAAACTGGTAAAAAGTTGATACTAGTACACAAATACATTATTTACAGGTACTGTGAAACCTACAACAACTGGCAGAAGTACCACACAAAGATAACATAAAAGCACTGTAAGAAAATCAAATGTAATTCTAAGCTATATTTTACGCAAACTGCAGGAAAATAAAAACAGCAAAAACAAACAAACACTATAATAACAGACTTAAGCTTTGAAATACCAATAATTATAACAGAGAAGCTGCTTGAAGCATGAATTATAGGAAAATGTTTGCTGAGTGAAAAACATGATCTTATCAATTCAATGCAAAGGAAATGAAAACGTAATGTACAGCCACATAAAGAGGTTGGGATTGGCTACAATTATGTTAGATAAAGTAGACCTGGGAACAAAGGAAGTGTCCAGAGACACAGAGGGACACTATGTAATAATAAGAAGGTTAACCCACTCCTTCATCCTAATTGTGTAACCTCCAAACAAAAGCAGCAGGATATGAGGTGCAACAGTGCAGGAAGAAATATACAAACCCACGATTATAGTCAGTTTCAAAGAAACAAGCAAACAAAATATAAGGAAAGCATTTAATTGGGACTAGCTTAACGTTTTAGATGTTTAGCACATTATCATCATGGGGAGCGTGGCCTCACATAGTTAGACATGGTGCTGGAGAGGTAGCTGAAATTTCTACATCTGGATCTTCAGGCAGGAGAAAAAGAGAGCCACTGGGCCTGGCTTGGAATTTTGAAACCTCAAAGCCCACTCCCAGTGACACTTTCTCCAGCAAGGCTACAAGTACTCCAACAAGACCACACCTTCTAACCCCTTCCAAGTAGTGCCACTCCCTGATAACTAAGCATTCAAACATGTAAGTCTACCGGGGCCATTCTTATTCAAACTATCACACTACTTATTAAGGAAATGCAATTAGGACTATAAAAGCTGTATAAAAGAGTAAGCAGGCTACCGGGAAGAGACCTGATGATGGACTGTGACCATATGGTGGGGGAGGAGGTCCCCTTCTGTCATAGACCAAGGGGAGGGGAATGAGATGAAAGGAGGGAGGGGAACAGGAAGATGCAAGTGAAGGGATAACAATTGAGATGTAATCTGAATAAATTACATAAATAAAAGATTTTTTTAAAGCTGTTCTTACACATTTATTAAAGGAGCTAAAATAGTACAAATTCAAAATTCTAAGGCAAATAAAGAATCTAGCTCGTTTATACTTAGTTGGCAAGAATATGAAATGGCATACCATTGTGGAAAACAGTCTGGCAATGTCTTTTTTTACACATAAACTTACTATGTAATTCTGCAAACAACATAAATTTACACATAAAGATTACATTATTGTTTCATTCCTGCTTTCGATAATGTACTATATAAAATATATCTCCAAGAAGAAACTGAGTGAAGATTACATAAGACCCCCTCTAAATTATCTTTACAACATTTTATCAATTTACAGTTATCTGAATATAAAAAGTAAAAACTATTTTAAAAATCAGGAATCATCTTACTTTATAAGATACAGAAAAACCAAATAAAATTTAAAATTATTTAGTGTGTTACAATGCCATTCTCAATTTATTCAATATGTTAGTTTTACTGGTTTCTTTTAAATTATTTATTTATTTATTTGTATGTGTGTGAATCTATAGACACCACACACATCCAGGTGTCCTTGGAGTCAGAAGATGGCATTAGAGCCCCTGGAACTGGAGTTATCTCTGGTTGTAAGCCCATCCCCTATCTCCCACTCCCTTGCGGTGCTAGGGAGTAAGCTCTTCTGCAAGATCAAGGAGTATTCTTTACTGTTAAGCCATATCTTCAGCTCCTCTGTACTGGTTTCATTAACAGAAATCATATAATAAAAGTATAGACGCAGACAAATTGATTTTAGATTCTGGTACTCATCTGCAACCATAACTAGTGGAGCGTAAGTAAATGTTAAACAACAGCATTTGTTGGGCAAATAGGCCCTATCCGAGATGTTTACCTTTTCCACAACGCGATTACTTGCACTGTGGTCGATTTCAGTTTACCAATGTGACCATCAATTGGTATGTGACCTATCTGAAACTTTAATAATCACCTTTAGTGAACCGATATTAATTGGTTACAACACGCTAGTGAAAGTTGGGTAAAGGGTGCTTGTATATTGTTATCGAAAATTTACTTCATTTTTTAATTGTGTATATGAGTGTGTGTCTATGTGTGGATTATGCATGGGAGTTTGAAAAGGCCAGAAGAAGGCATGAGATTTCCCTGGAGTGGAAGTTACAGGTGATTGTGAGCCACCTGATGTTGGTGCTTGGAACTAAACTGTGGTTCTTGCAAGAATAGTATGTGCTCTTAACCACTAAGCCATCTCTCCAGCCCCTTTGCATTCAATCAAAATACAAATATTTAGTATTTATTCCTCTTTTCTAAAATTTAAGCTTTGTCACAAAAATAAATCTGTGACGTGAGTTCCTGGTAATTGTATTTGGATTAAGATAAAATGATCTTCTTAAATTTAACAATTGTAAAAATCTAAATAAAAAAGTTTCCTTTGATTTTTATCAGGTGCTCAAATAACTGTGAAATGGGGAGCATCAAAGCAAAGTTCATTATCAGAACTATTGAAACCCCATCATGCATTGGCTGAGTACCATTCTGTGCCAGAGATCTATTGTCGTGAGGACTAATTTCAGGAGAGGGATTTTCTATGTCCCTTTCATTAGCATCAGGAAGCTTTTGCTTAGACAAAAGGTTTTTTCAGTGTGCTGGCCAATTAGAGCCTCTACTGTTATAATGAGTTAAAACCAGATTCATCTAAAATTCTAACAGTAAAACAATGCTACCCCGGCATGGAATTTTTATGTCTGAAAAGGATTTTACAGGTCTGTTCCACAATCATTTAATTAGCTAGTTGATTTTCCCACTGGATGCAATTGTATTGTATTAGCCCTTCTTTAGAGATGCCATGGCAGAATATCTGCGATGGCATCAGTTGAATGCTAGATAAAAGACAGGACCTATAGCTGTCAGCCCCTGAGCCCTATTGTCACCTCCTAGTGATCACCAATTCAGTTGCCAGCAGTTCTTTGGACACCCACTCCTCCCTCTGCTCCTTAAAGAGAATGATTTGGGGACCTTTTATTCCAACCCTGGCTTCACCATTTTCCGGTACCTGATAAAGCTGCATTAGAAATGCCTTCAGATTTGCATTTTCAACTGTAAAAGCAGCAGCTTCCTGGTCTGTACTTTTGCTCACCCCCAGGACTGCTGTAAGGAGCATGTAAGAAAATGTGTATGAGAACGTGTGACACGTGAGGTGTGCTACATTCATGTGATTACAAATATCTCACAAGTGAGTTCTGCATCAGTTTCATCTCTAAGGAACCTTTTCTGGTATAAAACAACTCTCTCTGTTTCCTATTCTTAATGATATAATACAAGTTCTATGAGGTAGAACAATCATCATTCACTGCTGATTTATTATGTACTAAAACTTGCTAAACAAAAGTATCTCTCAATCCATATTCATCAAATAAATAAAATAGTGTTATTTAATTTGGTTGCGTGTTCATAAGCCATTCATAATACATATATTATCACTTCAGTCTCTTAAATGCAAATGTAAACAGTATATGGAACTGATTGGATTTGGTACAAGTAACAAACACTTTAGCATTATTACTATCAATAGCTTCTCTAAAGAAGAAATGGAGAAAAGAACAGCTTGTGATTGGTATTAATGTTTTCACTGACCACTGAATATTTTCTTTATTGTTAAGCATCCAAACACTGACTCTCCCATGAGGTGCATTGGCAGAATCTAGCACAATATTCTTTGCCTCAGATGAAGACAACATGTCTGGCCAATGTCTTTATAATCTCATCTCATCTCTTGCTGCCAGGAAGCTGCCCACAGCCTGCTTTCTTACAATATCCCTTTGCAGATAGCCTTTTGGGGTGGGATTGTTTCAAGAATGCTCTTCATGGCAAAGGCAAGAGTTTCCTTAACAGAAGATGGCAGTGTGGTTTGGCCCAATATAGACCCTTCTTTCAATGTCATGTACCCTTATAGACTAGTCTATTGGTATCAATTCTCACATTCATTCCCAAACTGCTGAGAAAACTCCAGTGTCCATCAGTTACCTGTTGTTGCATGCAAACTTGGCAGGTTAACACAACCCTGAACTTAATAGGCTAAAACAGTAGCTACTTTACTTGCTCAAATTTTCGTGGTGCCATGATTAGGAATGGGCTAAAATGGGTGACTTTCTGATGCTCTGGCCAGTGGTAGCTACTACAACTGTAGTAGTTTTGTGGATCAACTAGAATTGAACAGTCTAAGATGAACTTGATTGTACAACTGTAGGTGATATTAGATTCCAATTGAACCAAATATCTCTAAGTAACCCCTAGGAGCCTAGCTCAGGCTTCTACCTATTGTGTAGCATTCCAAGAAGTAAAGCTCTGCCTGCTCTAGAGAAGGCTAAAAGAATGCAATCATATCAAGAAAGAAAGTTTCTCTAGCGAATTAAGTGGGAGGGGAATAGGTCTATAGAATCATTTTGAGAAATCCAGTACAGCAGAAATTAGAGGACCTGTCTTAATAAAGCAGAAGGCAAATATCCAGTTCTGAAAGTTCTCTTACTTCCGCATTCATACACATATCCACACAGGTGCACCACCACCACCACTAGAACAAACAAAAACCTGTGGGTTGATTTCCCTGATGAATATAAGTGCAAAAGTCAACATAGGTAAACAGTGAATGCCGTAGCGTATTTGGAAGTTCACCTACTTTGATTAGGTGGGATTCACCCACAGCATGTAAAAATTACTGTATTGGCTGTGTCAGAGGCTCCCTGCTTGACTAGAGGCTATGCCAGCCTCGAGGACTCCAGGAAACCTGCCAACTCACAGACCCCAATCATTCTTTTAATACTTATCCACCCTACCCCCACTGCCCCAACATCTTCTAGTCTCTGTGTCCCAGCCCCCTACTCAGAAGCCACACTGGCTGCCAGAACTCTAGGTAGACCACCTGTCTGCAGATACCCTTCACTCCCTCAGTGCTCCCTAATACTATACCCAATTCCCCCTGCATTTCTCCTCCTTGCTGTGTCCCAACCCCCAACTCTAGTAGAGACTTCCCATGCTCCACCATAGGCCATTCCAGCCACCGCAAGTTTAGCCTCCAATAATGGTAGAAAACCTCTGATCATCTACAAGCCACACTGACCAGAAGACTAGAAAGGAAACAGAAACCAAGGAACAAAACACCCATCTAACAGACACAAACTGAGAAATTAGCACCTAGATTTATGATCACATCAAATCTACATGCCTATAAACCAGCACAATAATATGATCAGCAATAGCCAAGGCAATATGTCAACTACCAGAGTCCATGTATCCTACTACAGCAAGCCCTGAATAACCCAACACAGCTAACACAAAAAATATGACATTTTCTTGGAAAACCTTGTCCAGACCTTTACTCTGAGGCAATGCTTCTTGTATGAAGCAGAATATTGCATCCTGTTTACACATCTATTCTGTTTGCCTCTATCATTTTACTGGAGAGTTGAGTCCATTGATGTTGATAGATATCAGTGACCATTGATTATTAGTTCCTTTCATTCTGGTGTTGGTTGTGATAGTGTGTTTGTGTGCTTGTCTTTATTTGGTTTTGTTGTTGTGAAGTTATCTATATCTTTTGTTTTCTTGTGTGTAGTTGACCTCCTTGGGTTGGAATTTTTTTTCAAGTATTTTCTGTAGGGCTGAGTTGGTGTATAGATGTTCTTTAAAGTGGATTTTGTCATGGGATATCTTGTTTTCTCCCTCTATGGTGATTGACAGCTTTGTGGGCTATAGTAGTCTGGGCTCACCTCTGTGGTCTCTAAGTTTCTACATGACATCAGCCCAGGTTCTTCTGGCTTTCATTGTCTCTGTTGAGAAATCAGTTGTGACTCTGATAGATCTGCCTTTATATGTTTCTTGACCTTTTCTCTTTGCCTCTTATAATATTTTTCCTGCGTTCTGTAGATTTAGCTTTAATTATTATGTGACAGGGAAAATTTCTTTTCTGGTCTAGTGTATTTGGTGTTTTGTAAACCTCTTGTATGTTTAAAGGCATAGAATTAGAATGACTCTACTAGGCTCATATATTTGAATACTTAGTATTCATGGAGTGGCAGTACTTGAGAAAGATTAGGACAGCCATGGTTACACAGAAAAACTCTGTCTTAAATAACCAAACAAAGTGCAATCCACTCCTAGTATTTCTGTCTCCTTTTGCTGCCTGCAGATCAGGATGTAGAATTCTGAACTACTCCATCTCTATTACCATGTCGGCCTCTGTATCACCCACCACGTCCCCCCATCATGATGATAATAGACTAAACCTCTGCAGGCTCTAATGAAATGCTTTCTCCTATAAGAATTGCTCTTCAACTCTTGTCAGCAATATAACACTGACTGAAACAGAAGTTGGTATCAGGGATCAAAGTATTGCTATGATAGGCCTGACAGTGCTGCGTATTTGCAGAATGTAGAATTTGGAACTTTGAATGAGAAAAGCGCATGGATGCCTTAAGCTGGGCTTAATGGGTCACACTAGTGAAAGGATGTAATTTGAACTGTGGGGGGCCAGCTCAAAAAGTTTCAGAGAAGGGACTTCTCTGGTAGGTCAGTGACTGCAGAGCCTGTGAGTAATCTGGCAGCTGACTCCCAAACACAAGTATTTGTGTTTCCTGGGCAGGAATAGACATCCATGAAACTGGGGATGCATAGTAACCATGGCTGTCCCAGAAATCACTTTATAGACCAGGCTGGGCTCAAACTCAGATATTCACCTGCCTGCCTCCAGAGTGCTATGATCAAAGGCATGTGCCATTACCACTGGGCCAGCTTGCTCTTTTGAAACTTCAAAGTCCTTTCTGAGTGACACAACTTCCTCCAAAAAGGCCACACCTCCTAATCTTTCTCAAGTACAGCCACTCCATGAATACTAAGCATTCAAATATGTGAACCTATGAGGGCCATTCTAATTCAAACCATCACACTCCTTAATCACTTATTATCTCCATTTTTAACAGTTGTAAGTTTCTGCACTAACAGCCTGTCACTACACAAAGAAATTTCTATGATGACATCTGATACCAATACTCATCTACAAGTAGAGAGATGATTCAACTATAGAGGGTAGTCATATACTATGCCCATTTATTAAATTAATAATAAGTTCAGTCCTAGAACATGTGAATTCTACAGCCATGGATTCTTGACTACATCTTTAGTAGCAGGCATGTGTTTCTTCCTTTAGAGTAAGCCTTAAGTTTAATCAGAAAGTGATTGGTTACTCCCATAACATTCATGTCTGTCCCCATTGTACCTATTGGCCCATTTTATCATGCCTACATTATTATAACTCATAGGGCTCAAAGTTGTGTAAGACTCTTGATGATTTTCCTCATAGAAGCTTGCAAATCACCTTCTAGTACTGAGAACGCTAGCCAGCATGGAGAAAAGACGTTTCCTTGTCAGTACCAAGTTGATTTCTCCATGTTCTGTGACCAATATGAGTGAAACACTATTAGTGGGGGTACAAATGTGTACAACCACTGTGAAAACTAGTATTGGTGGATTCTCAGGAAACTAGATCTATTGTATAACCCAATCTCTTCTATATATAGTACTAGAATTAGATTTCCCATACACCACTACTGGGCATATGCCTAAAGGACTTTATTTCCTACTACAAAGGCTCATACTCACATGTTCATGGATGCTTTATTCACAATAGTAGGACATCAAAATAGTGAAGAAGTTCATCAGCTGATAAATGTATAATGAACACGTGCTACATACATACTATGGACTTTTACTCAGCTGTAAAAAAAAAATGAAGTTTGCAAGCAAATGGATGACACTGGAAAATATTTTGAGTGAGGTAACCTAGACTAAGAAAGACAAATGTCACATGGTCTCATTCATATATAAATCCTAATATCAAAGCTTAAATTTTTGCATTTGTCTTAGAAAACCCATACAATTCAGTAAACTAGAAAGTAACCATTAGCTGGGAGAAGGAACCAAGGTCTTAAGGTAGGGAATGTCCTAGTTAGAGTTTCTATTGCTGTTATGAACCACCATGACCAAAAGCAATTGGGGAGGAACGATTTATTCAACTTACATTTCCACATCATAGTCTGCCATTAAATGAATGACATGCTCTTCCTTAAAGTTTCTCATTCTGGAACTCCAACATGGATACTTTAGTAGTACTTCCCCAGCCATTTCTTCTGGATTTTATAAACACTTGACTAGACAATGTTATTACATTTTGTCCTCTTTCCCAATCAGACTAGTCTCATCATTTCTCCGGATGTTACAAGCTCTGGATTTGATGATGTTTTGTTATCTGCTGATTTTGTCCATCTGCTCTCTGCTTATTGTTACTTTTGTTTGTTAAAAACTTAATAAACACAATAATTTTAAACTGAAAATACAGCTAACGTATGGAACAAACTGCTAAGGACATTACACCTTTGAAAATGCAAGCCCACTCTACATCAATATTAATGTTTTTGTTCTTTCAACACCCACACTGCTACCTCTGTTTTTATGGAGTGAACTGCTTCTTTCCATCACTGGGGCTATAATAAATGTCTCTAGACAGGATGAATAAATAAGTCTTTTCCTTCTGTTACATTTTATGCAGAGGTGTCAAGTAGACATTTTTGCTATGAAGCATGTTTACTTTGCCAAATCCCTGGAGAAATGACTCTTGGATTTAAAAAAAATTGTCCCTATGAATAGCATCTTAGTGTGCCTCAGATAAACAGTTCACTGTCAGGAATACAACGAATGGTTGAACACAGTAAAATTAAAAGCTCACCTTAGCTTACAACTTTAAATTTACCTCCTCTTTTTTACCTTCCATAAGTACTTTCAGATCATCTGCTGTATTCTAGGGATTGCATTAAGTATTGGTGTTTGAAAGACACAGAAGACAGTTTCTGGCCATACAGAAACAAAACAAATACCAAGATGAGCATGAATGTGCAAGGAAATGGTTTGCCCATTAGTTGAAGCCCAACCTATGCTATATAGTGTATTCTAAGATAGAAATTAGCTTGAGTTACAAAGTAAATCCAGTTACCATTGAACAAACAAATATTACAAAACAAAACAAAACAAACATCAAAGACAAAGAAATGCTTTTGATGAGCGAATGAGTTTTTCCCCTTGTTTTTATTTTATTTATTTATTTAAATTTTTATTTTTATTTTATTAATTTATTCAGATTACAACTCAATTGTTACCTCATCACTTGTATCCTTCCATTCCTCCCTCCCTCCCGCTTTCACCCTATTCCCCTCTCCTAGGTCTAACACTGAGGGGGACCTCCTCCCCCCCTATCAAGTCTCATCTTGGTAGCCTGCTTATTCTGTCTTTGAGTGCCACCAGGCCTCCCCACCAAGGAGAGGTGGTCAAATATGGAGCACCAGAGCTCATGTCAGAGTCAGTCCCCGCTCTCACATAACTGGGGAGAATGTCCTGTCCATTGGCTAGATCCGAGTAGGGGTTTGATGTTTACTATTGTATTGTCCTTGGTTAGTGCAATAGTTTGAGCAGAACCTGCTGGGCCCCAATCTACCCATCATGATGTTCTTCTTGTAGGTTTCTAGGACCCTCTGTGTCCTTCTGTTTCCCTATCTCCTATATTTCTCTTACCTAGAGTCTCAGTAGGATGTCCTCACATCTATCCCAATCTCCTGTTAAGTGAAGACTTTCATGGGACATGCCTTTTGGACTAGTGCCCAGTTATAAGTGAGTATATAACATGTGAGTCTTTCTGCTTCTGGCTTCACTCATTCATTATGATCATTTCTAGTCCCAGTAAATGAGGTTTTGAAGAAAGTTTGTCATTCTAAGGTAAGATCCTGCTTTTCCTTAAAACTTTAAAGAAGAGCTTGTATACTCCAGAATTCATGTGGTAAAATTTTAATACTTGGTGTTACTGTGTTTGGAATGAGGAAATAATTAAGTTTAAATGAAGTCATCATAAGGTAGGATTCTAATCCTATATCATTAGTATCTTTATAAGAGAAGAAAACAAAGAACTTCCTTCTTCTATGTCACATGAAGATACAGCAAGAAAGTAGTGTTTTGCAGACCCAAAAGAATACTATTTCTGAAGAAAATTAACTGGTATTTTGATTTTGGACTGCTTGGGCTCTACAACTCAAGCAAATAAGTTTCTGTTACATAAGTCACACACTCTTTCATATTTTGTTATGGCAGTAAAACTTATCCCATTCTATTGCAGACACAAAATTATATTTAATTACAGAAATAAGATGTCAATTTATAATCAATGGTAGCATAAAAGGCAAAGTAATAAAAATGGTCAGACATTGGTAAAGGAATAGAACATAATAAAGAAGTAGACTTGATTATATATCTTGTAAAGAAATAATTAAAAACTGTGTGGTTAGGATAAAGATTGGCAATTTAGAACTATAATTATTGTATGCACTTCACAGAATTCATCAAAATGAATTGGAAACAGATTAAAAAGTTACACAAGTATGTGTAGTTCAAAGGTTTTAGGATTGTAGACGGGAAATAATGTTACAACTTGAAAGTATTAGAGGAAGTCACAGATATAATCAAATGTGTAGACATAGAAGCATCAGTTTGACCAAACACCCATCAGAGAATATACTGGGGTGAATCTTTTTTTTTAGTATTTTTAAATTAATTTATTCATATTACATCTCAATGGTTATCCTTTCCCTTGTATCCTCCCATTCCTCCCTCCCTCCCATTTTCCCCTTACTCCCCTCCCCTATGACTGTGACTGAGAGGAACTTCCTCCCCCCTGTATATGCTCATAGGGTATCAAGTCTCTTCTTCGTAGCCTGCTATCCTTCCTCTGAGTGCCACCTGGTCTCCCCCTCCAAGGGACATGGTCAAATATGGGACACCAGAGTTTGTGTGACTGGGGTGAATATTTACAGTAAGCATTTTCAGGAATGTTATTGGTAAAACAAGACATAGAAAATATACAAAATATCCAAAGTATATAAAGATCTTAAGAATCTAGATATCAAGAAAACATAACCCAATTAAAAATGGGGTACAGATCTAAACAGAGAAATCTCAAAAGAGGAAATTCAAATGACTGGCAAACAAAGAAATGTTCAATATCCTTAGTCATCAAGGAAATGCAAATCAAAACTACTTTGAGATTTCATCTTACACTTGTCAGAATGGCTAAGATCGACAAAAACAAGTGACAGCTCATGCTGACAAGGATGTACAGTAAGGCGAACACTCATTCATCGCTGGTGGGAGTGCAAATTTATACATCCACTATGGGATTCAGTATGGTGGTTCCTCAGAAAGTTGGGAATAGATATATCTCAGAATGAAGCTTTACCACTCTTGGCCATACATACAAAGGATGATTCATCCTACCACAAAGACACTTGTTCTACCATATTCACTGTTGCTCTACTCATAATAGCCAGAAATTGGAAACAATGTAGATTTCCCTCAGCTGAAGAATGGATAAATAAAATGCAGTACATTTATATAATGGAGAATTATCCTGAAATCTACAGGCAAATGGTTTAAACTATTAAAAAAAAAACCGAATGAGGTATTCCAGACCAAGAAAGACAAATGTAGTATATAGTTGCTTATATGTGAATATTAGCTGTTGGGTCCATGATAACCAAGCCATAATCCACAGAACCACAGAGGTTAGGTATAGGGTAATGGACTAAAGAAGGAATGGTAGATATCCCTAGAAAAGGGAAATAGAATAGATAGCTATATATGGATGGGGAAGAGCTGTAACAGGAGGATCAAGTGGGAAAGGGGATGAGACGGGGTTGTGAGATACAATACTTGGGAGAGACAGCTGAAATTAAGGGCTTTTTGAGGAGTTGTATAAAATCCTAATACAATACAAACATCTTACAACATACACATATATGAAGGTGATCTAAATGAAATCACCAAACAGTGGAGGAGATAAAACTCCAACTGGCCACCTTTTGTCACCAAATGAAGCTTCCAGTATTGGGATAGGGTTAAATCTAATCAGTTATTGGCCAAAGGGTCCCCATGAGGATCCCCAAACAATTCAGGTTATTGCTAAGACTATATGCTGCCTTCTCAAAACTGACAGCAAGGCCCTATTCCTAAAGACACCACCTACACAAATCATTAAACACAGAGATGTTGAGCCTACATCCTTACTTTCCAGTATCTTTTTGTACAGGAAGGTACTCTGAAGGCTTCTAACAGAGAAATATAAACACCAAGCTGGACACAAACCCTTCTCCAATGTTGCTCTTCCTATAAGATATGTTAGTGCAATGGTGGCACAAAGCTTATGGGAGTAACCAATCTATAACTGATTTGTCTTAAGGCCCACTCCACAAGATGAAACCTGTCAGTGCTTGGGTAAGCCTGAGAATAGATAGACAAGGGAAATAAGGTAAAGCCAAATACTACTGGTCTAAAAAAGAAAAAAGAAAAAGAAAAATGTAGTGATTAAAAAAACCTCCCAATGACATTCTGCTATTCTTATAGATTAATACCTTGCTAGGCCATTATCAAAGAAGCTTCCTTCTGTAGTAGATGGCACTAGACAGAAAGACACACAGGCAAATATTATGCACAGAGAATGAGAAACCTTGGAACACCAGGTCCTAAATGGGATGTCTCCACCAAATCCTTCTCCTCGGAGCTCAGGGAACCTTGAGGAAGAGGAGGCAGAAAGAATGTAAGAGCCATAGGATATGGAGGACACCAAAAAACCAAGAACCTCTAAATCAACATGAGCAAAGTTCTCATGAACTGACAGAGACTGAGGCAGCATGTAAAGGGCCTGCACAGGTCTGCACCAGGTCCTCTGTGTATATATTAGTGTTTTTACGGGCTCATGGGTGTTGGATCGAGTGGGTCTCTGATTCTTTTAATTCCTCTTGGGCTCTTTTCCTTTTGCTGATTTGCCTTGTTCTATTGTATTTTATTTTGTTATATGTAAAAATGGAGTGAATGAGTGAGTGAATGAGTGGATGAATGAAAACCTAGCCAATAGAGTAAAGGTTAACAATGGAACTGTCATTTGTACCTGTTGGGAGAGGGAACAATCAATTTTTTGGAATAGAGTGACACTGGGTATATCAATTACTCCAGGGCAGGCTTCATGTTCAGAAGTAGTTGACCAACATATGATGGATTCCACAATTGTGTGTTTGTGTGTGTGTGTGTGTGTGTGTGTGTGTGTGTGCTTTTAATTGTTTACAGTTTGTTGTTTGTTTTTCTTTTGGGGTGTTGTATTGTTTTGATTTTTTTAGTTTTGGGGAATTTTGCATTTTTATGGGGTTTTTTTGGTTTTTGAGAGAGAAATTAAAGTTGGGTGGATAGGGAGGTGGAGAGGATCTGAAAAAGATAGGAGGAAGGAAAGAATATGATCAAATATATTTAAATTTAAATATTGTATTAAACAATAAAGAAAAAGTAAACTGCAAAAAGGTAGCCAAAAACACAACTTTCATTGATCAACAGATAAATGGGATTTTTTTTTCACTTGTTTGGTAAATATATATGAGATGACTTGTGCAATTATAAACGTAACTTAAGACCTGCAAACAAAAATCAAGTGAAAAGACTGGGTTCTATCTATTAAATGAGTAAAATTTACCACAATTGACAGATGAACAGAATGTGGCAGCTCTGAAGCATTCTTGATGCTGTGGATATTGTTTGTAAGGAGTGTCACATCACCCACAGGGAAGATTACAGACCCTACCCTTTCCTGATAAGAAACCTGTTCAGCAAGCATCTCAGGATTCCAGGAAGTACTCCACCCTATGCTAAGGAGATCCTAGCCTTAAGCAAATGACCTTTAATTGTTTCTAGAAGTTCTTCCCCTGCCCATAGAACAATTAAGTACTGTTTTTCTTCTTGTGACAGGACCCTGTGTTACTGCATGTAAATGAGGCATTGTACCACTCTATGTAGATTAAGTGACCTGGCACCTCCAGCCCCATTGTGCTTGCATCATTCTTTCACTGTGACCCTCTGAGCCTCTGTTTATCCTGGGGGAGAATTGCTGCTGGATGCCTGGGGGCTTGGCTTCTAGTAAAGGCAGTCAAGGCAGCAATGGCAGAGCTTCCTTGGCTGCACATGAAGCCTGCTTCATCACCACCAGCTTGGTGTTGACTACCAGTAAAGGAGCAAGGGGCCTGCATCTCACTGGACCTGTGTGCAGACTCGTTTCAGACATTTACCTGTTTCCACCTGGCAAAAGGCTTTAACACTTTTGGTATTATCATGGCTTGTGGAGTTCTTGAGTCTCCATTGCCATCTGATACCAGCAGTTTCATTCTAAAAGTGATAAACTCTGACACCCAGTGGAAAATCATTTCCAACCCCCGCCCCATGAGACTGAGAATCTTGCCTAGTGACAGGCCTCACCCTAAACCTCTAGCCATTCCTGAGAGAGAAATGGAACCTTTGAACTCAAGGTCCATCCATTCTTGTCTGGGAGCAAGTAGCCCCTGGACTGGACCACTGTAAGTGAAACCTAGGCTACCCACTAGACCCTGAACAACAGAAAGGGAAGATCTTCAGTTAGCCTACCTGTTTTCCTGGCCTGCACATTCCCAGGGGATGCATGCTGGTTTTGGAAGCTGGGGAACTTGGATGAGTGAGGGAAATGAAATTTGGAGAAGAAGGTCTACATGATCCACTGGAGGTCGGGGGCGGGGAGGGGGAGCGGGGATCAGAGAGGAAAGTGGAGAGTGAAGTTCAGTGTTCTGTTACTGGAACTCTGGTACTCTGGAAATGAGATTGGGAGAGGGGGTCTTGCAGGAATGAAGGCAAAGATGTGCTATTGGCTTACCTGCGTCCCTTGCAGGAGTGGCCTTGTGGACTCCCAGGGAATGCCTGCTGGAGTTGAGGCTAGAATAAAACAGTGAGTGATGGAAAGCAAGTTTGAAGAGGAAGAAGATCTGTGGGGATCTATTGAAGATGAGGGAAGGTAGAGAAGGGAGGCTGAAGCAAGTATCCTCTGCAGAGCTGAGAATGAGACTTGGGGATTGGATTGGGAGGAATAGAGGGAGAGGTAACAATCTGCAATTAGCCTACCTTCTTCCCTGGCCTGCAGGTTTAAGAAAACAAGACCTTCTAAATCAGCATAACTGGATTGATACACATGTGAACTCACAGAGACTGAAGCACCATGCACAGGGTCTCCATGAATCTACACTAGTTGGGTCACTGGATAATAAAGGAAAAAGTGGACACATTCTCCCAATCCCTATCCCAGAAGCAATCTCCAATTTATAACCACCTACAAAATGAAAATTTAGTTTTTTCCAAGGTAGTTTCCCTAGGAAGAAAAATCTACACTTAAGGGTACCCAGAAGTAGATGGCCAACAGAAAATGAACTTGATGGCATCATCCAAGGCATATATTTCCCTACATATCCTCTGCACTTATATTATGGCTTCCACTTTAGTGTTTTATAGGACTTCTGAGTCTGTGAATGAGTGGATCTCTGGTTTTTGTGTCTTCTCTTAGGCACTTTTCCTTCTATTTGTCTTGTCTAATTTTGATGTGTTAGTTTTTGTTTTACCATTATATTATGTTATAGTATAGTATAGTATAATATAGTGAGAAATTGTAAAATTATAAAATGTAAGACGCTTGCTTGCCCTGCCTACCCAGAGGCTTCTCCCAGTTCTCGTTACTGCTAGCCTCAGGAGTTCCACCCTAGTTCTCAGAATAGCTACATGCGAGCTCCCGAATATCAGAGGTCCCATACGGATTCCAGTAACCACCCTAGGAACCCACACCCAAGTCCCCACAAGAGGTCTCCCAACGCCAGATGTCCTAATGTCCATATGGTCTAACTAGATAAGCAACCCCACCTGCTTTGTGGTTTTAGACTTTAAAACTAGCCTGTAACAGTCACTGGGGGTCCTTCACCTCCCTAGTGCTGAGGGACCCTGGTGCATCAGCAATAAACCTTTGCTTTTGCATCAGTGCGTTGTGCCTCATGCGGTCTCTCCCGGTGACCCCCTTCCCAAGTTGGGCGTGAGGGTCCAACAATAGTATAGTATATTTTATACTATATTAAATATATACCCATAGACACTTGTTTGTTTTCTGATGAGAGACAGAAAAGGGTTAGAGCCACATGGGGGTGTAAAGGGAGGAGCCAGGAAGAGTACAGGAAGGAGAAGCCAAAATCTGAATATATTATGAGGAAAAGAATTACTTTCAACAAAAGGAAAACACACACACACACACATACACACACACACACACACACACACACACACACACACAAAGAATCAAAGTGAGCAAATCCCATCTTGCATAATCTAAAATGTTAAACTCTTTCACTACTTTAGAAAATAAAATCCCTAAATCTACTAATCAAAATGGCTTTTCTGCTTTTTGGTATTATTTATTTTTTAAATTAATTTATTCATATTACATCTCAGTTGTTAATCCATCCCATGTATCCTCCCATTCCTCCCTTCCTCCCACTTCCCCCCTACTCACTTCCCCTATGTCTGTGTCTGAGGGGGACCTCCTCCCCCTGTATATGCTCATAGGGTATCAAGTCTCTCCTTGGTAACCTATTATCTTTCCTTTGAGTGCCACCAGGCATCTCCATCCAAGGGACATGTTCAAATATGGGGCACCAGAGTTTGTGTGAAAGTTAGATCTCCTTCTCCACTCAACAGTGGAGAATGTCCTGTCCATAGGCTAGTCTGGGTAGGGGTTCGAGGTTTACTGCCTATTTTTTCCTTGGCTGTTGCCATAGTTTGCGGAGGACCCCAAGGCCCAGACTCGCCTGTAGTTTTCCAGGACCCGCTGGATCCTTCTATTTCCTCTTTCTCCCAGGCTTCTCACACCTAAAATCTCAATAGGATGACCTCCCCTCTTACCCACTATCCTGGTAGGTACAGTTTTTCATGGGGACATACACCTTGGACTAGTGTCTCGATATAAGTGAGTATATACCATTTAGCTCTTTTTGCTTCTGTGTGAACTCACTCATTATGACAATTTCTAGTTCAATCCATTTGTCCACAAATTTTGGAAATTCCTTGTTTTTAATAGCTGAGTAGTATTCCATAGTGTAAATGTACCACAGTTTCTTTATCCATTCTTCTATTGAGGGACACGTAGGTTGTTTCCAAGTTCTGGCTATTATGAATAAGGCAGCGTTTTGGTTTTATAAGAAGCAATGTCATAATTTTTAAAGAGAGTACAGGTGTTTTATTAAAAAAAATCTCAATATTCAATCAAATGTTACAGCTTCTCTCAGTTGTGTACATCATCTAAGGAAGACCCAGAGTTATCCAGTGGATATAATACTATTGCAATATTGTGTCTTATTTCACTTAGTAGAAATAGACTGGCCATTGCTGCTATAATAACTGGCATTTTAACAGACATTACAGGAAACCTGGGGGTGTTCTGGGCAGCATTCATAAATTTTTAGGGGGACAAAAATAATCCATTTTCTGGGAAGCACTTACAAACATACACTGGGCTAGTCTTCTTAATGATGTGTTAATGAAGTGGCTGCAAAGGCCTACTGCTGTGGCCAGCCTGAGACAGCAGAGGCCTCTCATGCACTGACTTGTTTTTATGCCTTTTCTTTTCCTTCATCCCTTCTTCTGTGAATGGAATCAATACCTCTCACATCCTAGGCAAATGCTCGACTTCTGAGTGCCCAACCAGGCTCTTCTTTACCAGTTGTAAAAGAGAAAGAAGGCCTCTTAGACTTACTGTGTCACTAGTATTTTCTCCTCTGCTTTCCTCTAGACATAGACTACTCAGTATAGCTATAGAACATCTCTCTCCACAACTGAGCATGGAGACAATGTCTACTCTGATCTAGGAACCAGTCAACCTAAGTTGGAGTCTGGTATTGTTTTTAAATTATCTACATTATCTGTATTATCAGTATGCCTGGCTAGTGATCAATCAAGACACAGATACTTGTTATATTTTAAAATAGCCTTAGGTAACCTGGGACTATTTTTCATAGTGGGGCAGGTATACCTGCCCCAGTCCCATGCCATCTCTTTCTACTAATTTCTATCAAGCTACCTCCCATCCATAATCCCAAATACTTGATAATATTCTTCATCTGGGCCAAATTTCCATCCACACTGGCCATGTGCTTCTCCTCCTCTAACCCATGGTGGCCTTCCTCTCTTCCCTTCTCCTCCTTGGGTCTTTTCTTTCTCCTTCCTAGAATTCCTCTCTCTAAACCCCGGAACCTTAGCCACACCTATCTCCTTTGCCCTACCCAGGTGGGATGGCCTTTTATTAATTAGCATCAAAATGCATCAGACCACTTCCAACAGTCTGGTCTCTTATCTAATATTCACACTGATTGTGTGAATTCTTTATTTAGATAAGGTCTTGTTGTGTAGCCAAAGCTGGCTTTGATCTTATGATTGATTCTCCTGCCTCTGTCTCCCAGTGCTGGGATTACAGTTGTGTACCATCATGCTTGGCTGGTCTATTTATTTACTATCTGCCTCTATAAACACTATCCATTTATTTTTCCAGTTAAAGTGTTTATGATACTTTCATTTAGGAATATTTAGTCAATGCCAGTAGTTTTTACAAAACAATTTTTAGTATTAAGGGACAAAATTTACAAGGTATGAACAGCAACTCAGAAAATGAATCATTCTTTCTAATTTTATATTTCTTTTTAAAATAATTTATTTTCAATCCTGAATGTACATCTGCCTCAAAAAAAACCCTTAAAGTGCAATATTCTTTTGAGAATTTGAAAGCAGATATAATAATTATTCCTAAATATCACAGGAGTGAGCATATTAATTTTACTGATGACTAAACTTTCCCATATAGAAGTCAGAATGATAGTTGTTAAAGACACTACAACTCACACAAAGGTCATCCACTATCCCCAGGCTAACATCTATGTGATAGTTCTTGAAAAGCAGGTGGTATCATTTGTTGGTTCAGAATGTCAGGCTTAGACTTGTTCTTAAATCTTTCCTATACATTTATCAAGCATTAAACTCATGCCACACAGTAAGGAACACATATGACATGGCATGCTTTATTTGGAACACAGAAACTTACAGGTACCCCCTTGCAATATTGTCCTTTCCCCTGCTTAACTAGGCTGGAAAACCCATACATACTTTAGCTCTAAAAAGGAAATTCAATATTTTAGTCAAGCAGCACAACACAACAAATGGGATTTTACTGTGCTGACATGATGGGAATCACTCTTCCATGTTAGATTTCCAAATAAGATATCTGTAAAACTTTCCTTCTTATTCTATCATGGAGACTAGAAAAAATAATAAGATAATTAAGTGACTTTCTCCAGTTTTATTACAGTTTATTCCAAATATTTGACTGAACTTCTGTGTGTTTTCTTAAATTGGGATTGCCTTTTTTCTACTTTTTTATTAAACAAGTATCTTTTATTAAAAATCTTTTATTAAACAATAAACCATAACCTTTGGTTTCTTCTTCATTCCCCAATCTCAAATTAACATCTTAATATCGCAATATAAACAGTGTAAGATTGAGTCCCACAGTTTTTACAATTTCAGGACTTTAAACTGCCAAATTACAGTTTTCTTCCTCAGATCTTTTAGTAAAATTAAAGAGTAGGACTGATGAAAACTTACTGTAGATTCCAATTTTAGAATTCTCAGAGGAGAAATTTGATCTGAGCACTTTTATTCCTTTAAATAAGTCAGCCTGTTAAAAATATGCTTGAATTCTTTTTTTTTTTAATTTGTTCACTTTATATCCCAATTGTAGCCTCTTCCCTTGTCACCTCCCAGTCCTCCCACCTCCAACATCCAGCCTCCTCTTTCCCCTAGTCTTCAGAAAGGGGACCATCACCTCCCTATCATCTGACCTCAACCAATAAAGTCTCATTTGGACTGCCTGTATCTTCTTCCTCTTTGGCTTGGCAAGGTTGCCCAGACAGGAGGAAATGATCAATGTGTGGGCCCCAGAGTCCATGTCAGAGGTAATCCCTACTCCTCATATTATGGGACTCACAAGGATATTGTGCTGCCTATATACTACATCTGAGTAGAGGGGGTCTAGGTCCTTACCATGCATGGTCCTTGGTTTATGCATCAGTTTCTGGAGCATCCCTCCCTTCCCCAAAACATGAATTTGTTGGTCCCACTGGTCTTCTTCTGGAGTTCCCATCCCCCCAATTCTTCCATAAGACTCCCTGGGCTCCATCCCAAAGTTTGGCTGTGAGTCTCAGCATCTGCTTGGATTCTTTCCTGGGTAGAGTCTTTCAGGGTTTCTTCATGAGGTCCAGCAGTTTATAGATAGAGTATATGTTGGACTGGGCCAACTTAAAGCTCTGGATCTGAGCCTGGATGGTAGCTGAGTTGGTGAGTCTGCTAGTTCTTCAACACCCACATTATCAGAATGAGCTCTCTAGCAATGCCCCAGCTAGTTCACTCTATCCTGTAGCTGTCAAGGGTGAAAAGCGAGCTCTCCCACTCTAATGCCTTTGATGCTGGCTCACCTGTTCCCATGCCATCTGGACCAGCTCTCTTTCTCTCAGGACCCTGGGCCAACTCTCCTAGCCTGTTTCAGGCAGCAAGGATCAGGGAGAGGAGGATATCTTGCAAAGGCTTGCACTCCCAAATGCTGCACTCTTGGAGTCAGATCTCCTAAGATTCCCAGACAAGGGTCAGGCCAGCTCTGTACATCTCTCATACATCAACATAGCCTTAGGTGGTATCACCGGCACTCACATCTAGCTGTTTCTAAGTACCCTTGAGTTTCCAGTTCCTTCTATCTTCATTGTGCACAAAGGATATTGCCTCTCATTCTCTTCCATCTCTTCACCACTTACCTGCTCATCTTGATGGCTCCTGGAGTCTCTAGGTGTCTGGGGTCAGCTCAGGAGTGCTATGCCCTCCCAGGCCATTAGCTAGGGGTCATCTCAGGCTTGTGCTGGACTTGTGATTTTTAATAGTTAAAAAATACATTGAATCTGTATATTGCAATCCCTATAAAAATATCTGCACAATTTTTTACAGACCTTGAAAGATCAATTCTCAACTTCATATGGAAAAACAAAAAACCCAGAATAGTTAAAACAATCTTGTACAATAAAAGATCTTCTGGAGGTATCTCAATCCTTGATCTAAAGCTGTACTATAAAGCAACAGTATTAAAAAACAGAAAACAAAAAATGGCATGGTACTGGCATAGAAATAAGCAAATTACTCAATGGAATCAAATTGAAGACTCAGAAATACATCCACACACTTATGGACATTTGATTTTTGACAAAGAAGCCAAAACCATACAATGGAAAAAAATAGCATCTTCAACAAATGGTGCTGGTCTAACTGGATGTCTACATGTAGAAAAATGCCAATAGATCCATATTTATCACCCTACACAAAACTAAAGTCTAAGTGGATCAAAGACCTCAACATAAAACCCAGACACACTAAATTTATTAGAAGAAAAAGTGGGGAATAACCTTGAACTCATTGGCACAGGAGTGACCACTTCCTGAACCGAACACCAACAGGTCAGACTCTAAGATAAACAATAAATGGGACCTCATGAGACTGAATTGCTTCTGTAAGGCAAAAGACACTGTCAACAAAACAAAGCGGCCTACAGATTGAGAAAGATCCCTACATCTAACAAAGGGCTAATATCTAAACTATATAAACAACTCAAGAAATTAAATATCACCAAACCAAATAATCCAATTTAAAAATGGGGTACAGAACTAAACAGAATTTCCAACAGAAGAATATCAAATGGCCAAGGATCCCTTAAAGAAATGCTCAGTGTCCCTAGTCATCAGGGAAATGCAAATCAAAATGACCCTGAGATTCCATCAGAATGGCTATGATAAAAAATTCAAAAAAATTCAAGTGACACCACATGCTGGCAAGGATGTGAAGCAAGGGGAACACTTGCTGGTGGGAGTACAAATTTGTACAATTACTTTGGAAATCAATCTGGCACTTTCTCAGAAAACTGGGAATAGCTCTATCTCAAGACCCATCTATACCACTCCTGGGCATATACCCGAAAGTTGCTCCACCGTACAACAAGGACATTTGCTCAACTATATTCATACCATCTTTATTTGTAATAACCTGAATCTGAAAACAATCTAGATGTCCTTCAACTGAAGAATTGATTTTTAAAAAAGCCTATGGTACATTTACACAATGGAATACTATTCAGCTATCAAAAACAAAGAAATCTTGAAATTTGCAGGCAAATGGATGGAACTAGAAAAGATCATCTTGAGTGACATAACCCAGACTCAGAAAGACATGCACGGTATATCCTCACTTATTAGTGGATACTAGCCCAACATAGGTGTTGTCTGAGAGACTTCACCCAGCCAGGGTTTGGGTGGATACTGAGGTTTGAAGCTGGGCTCTGGATGGAGCACTGATAGTTTTAGGGACGATTTGGGGGTTGGAAGTTCCAGGAGGGTGCAGGAGCTCCACAGAGGGACTGTCAAGACCTGCATATCTGGACACAGAGGGGCCTGCACAAACTGATGCACCAGCCAAGGACAATGCACGTAGAGAACCAAGACCCTCTGATCGGCTAGAACTGATAGAATGCCGATTCTCCAAGTGGGGGTAACAGGGGAACTGCTGCTGAACCTCTGACATGCACTCTGGTGCCCATGATTTGGTTACTGCCCCTTGGCAAGATGGCCTTGTGGGCACACAAAGGAAAAAGATGCAGACTGTCCTGATGAGACCTAATAGGCTCTCGTCAGATAGTTGGGGTAAGAGGGCCCCCCATCAGAGGTTTAGGGGAGGAAAATAAGCAGAAAAGAGAGGGAAGGTGGATATGGGAAGACAAGAGGAAGGAGAGAAGAATCTGGATATAATAGGAATAAATTATAATAAATAAAATATACATTTTTTAAAATAAGGATAATTTCTTTGTGTATATAATGTGTTCAGTGATTAAATGATTCACTTGTTCAGGGTATGCCTTAGGGTATCTATTGCTGTGAAGAGACATCATGACCATGTCAATTCTTATAAAGGACAACATTTAATTGGGGCCGGCTTACAGTTCAGAGGTTTAGTCCATTGTCATCACGCCAGGAAGCATGGCAGTGTGCAGGCAGACATGGTGCTGGAGAAGGAGCTAAGAGTTCTACATCTGGACTGACAGGCAGTGGGAGAAGCATGTAGCACTAGACCTGGATGAGACCTCAAAGCCCACTCCCAGTGACACTCTTCCTACAAGGCCCACCCTACTCTAAGAAGGCCACACCTTCTAATAGTGCCATTCCCTGTGGACCAAGAGAGCTGTTCATATTCAAACCACCACAGGGTGGAATTCTATCTTATCAACTAATTGTGCTGTAGTCAGCACCAGTCTGATAGCTGAGTCCCTTCCATTTGATAAGCTTTTTAGACATTATACAGGACGAAATGGTGAAGTGTTAAAGGTTTTTTGTTTTGTTTTGTTTTTGTTTTTGTTTTTGTTTTTTTGTTTTTTTTTTGCTTGCTGCATTTGTCAACTTCACGTATCAAGATACTCATGAAAATCAAGTTGTAAGAAGGAATGAGTATGGCTCATAGTGGAGAAGTTTTAGTCCATGTTTATTTGGTTTCATTGCCTTTTGTCCTGTGGTTGGGCATACACCATGATTGGCACCAGACTGGAGGAATCTGTGTATTCCTAGTGCCCTGAAGCCTATGAGGCTCTCTCTCCTAAAAGCTCCACTATCTTTTCATAGTATCACAGGCTGGGACCCAAATATTCAGAGGACCCTAATACAAATTATAGATTTCGGTCACTTGTTTTAATAAATTTTTATGCTTCATAGTGCAAGGGTAGCTCTTGCACTCTTTACATGGAGTCACAAGTTGCTCACATTTTGACTCATCTATTTTTCTGTGTTCTATTTCGGTTCTCTTCTGTCTATCACATCTCTCTGTTCTATCCCCATTATTTTTCTGTATTATTCAAGGTTTTCTAAAGGAACAGAACCAACAAAGTTTTAAAGAGAGAAATTCTACTTACACAAATAGAGATTGTATAGTCCAGAAATGGCAGTGTGCATGCTGAGGAAGTAGAGAACTCATTTCACTCATGAAGAACATGGCTTGCCTACACACACTGGGTTCCTTTTTGAACTTTTCCACCTGGGTTTCCAGCCTGTTGAATGGAATCAACCCATGCAAGGCATGCCTTTCCTTCTGAAAATGGTTCCACAGAGGCACACTTGGCTAGCCCTAGCCACCATTTAGTCTAGTTAAACTGACAATCAAGGCCATGGCATTCTCAAGTGATAATAAGTTGACAACATTGAATCACTTTACCAAATACTTTGGTGTATATACCCTAATCACAGTACAACAATCAAAAATAGAAAGTTAATACTATTATAATGTTATTATTTAATCCACATTCCTTATTCAAATATCACAGTTGTTCCAATAATGACCTTCAGGGATACTTTTGTTTGTGTGGAATCTGATTTTATTCTATATCACACATTGCTTTTGGTCATTGTGTCCTCTTTGTCACCTGAAACAGTTCTTTAGCATGTTCTGGTCTGTTGTCTCTGTGTCATATAGCAGAGTACATGCCAGTAGCTTTGTAGGCTCTCCAAAACACTGGTCAGAATATCTTCCAGTAATGTTGTAATAGAGATGTGTGTAATAATTTTGGTCCCAATTTTGATGATGTTAAACTTTGACTACTCAGTTAAGGTGCAGTCTACCAGGTTCATCAACTTCAAAGTCATCATTTTTCTCTTTGGAATAAGTATGTTAGTATGTAATTTTGAAAACGCATTTTGAATCTGTTTAGGTGGCTTATTCTCCATCAAAATTTTAACAAATTGGAATTTTAAATGGCCCTAAAAATTGTAGTCAAATTTTGAGTATTGAGAATGGCCATTTCATTTTAAAATATGCTTTTATTTTTAACAGGCATATGGTGATTGTACATAATTGTGGGGTACAGTGTGACATTTCAATACATGTGTACAATGTGTAATGATCAAATCAGGGTAATTAGTGTACCTATTACTTCAGGCATATAATTATTGAGTGATGAAAACATTCAAAATCTTCTCTTATAGCTAATTTAAAATATTCAATTAACTATTATTATCTACAGTTATATTACTGTGCTTTACATCATTATGAATTCAAATGAACCCCTTTACCCATTAACCATCTTTAATTCATCCCTCTTTTCTCTGTATATTTTGCACAGCCCAGTAGCTACTATTTTTTTCCTTACTGTTGTGTATTGAATTTTGTAGCTTATACAATGCATCATAATTGTCTGTCTGTTCCATCTATGTTGTTATCAATTATATAATTTTATTCTTTTTATGGATAAATAATATTGCATTGTTTATATGTTGAATTTTGTAGCTTATACAATGCATCATATTTGTCTGTTCCATCTATGTTTTTGTCAATTAAATAATTTTGTTCCTTTTTATGGATAAGTAATATTCCGTTGTTTATATGTACCATGAGTTCTTTGTTCATTTATCCATCAGGGGAAACATAACATAGTCTCATAAACTGGCTATTATAGAGAGTGCTGCATTAAACACAATAGTGAAGAGTCTTTGAAACATACTAATTTCATGTGGAAATTGTGGCATGTGTCTGTAATCCTAACACTCAAGATTCTGAAACATAAGTATGCATTTAAGGCTAACCTCAGCTAGATAGTGAGTTCCAACTGCTACATTGAGCTACAACAGCTACAAAGACAGCATGGTATATGTATTAAGATCTTAAAAACAAGCAAACAAACAAATAAAACAAAGCAAAACAAAAAATTCAACTAACTAAACAATTTGCATCTCTGGAACATATATATTCAGTGGTGGGATTTACTTTGAGGATACTTCATACTGTTTTCCATAACATCCGCAGTAATTTACATTCCCACTCACAGTGTATGTGAGTTCTCCTTTCTCTGTATAGAATGGCTTTTTCTATAACCCACTAGTAACTGAATACTTCTGATACATTGTTTCAGTCTTTTCCTTAGATTCCTTGTAATTCTAACTTGCAACCTACCTGCTCCTCTCCTTTTTTCATTACCTGTTTTCTTTTTATATAGGAGACTTTTGCCTAACTTGTACATGTCCCCAGTCTTGCCTCCTATCTACAGCATGTAGCATGTGTCAGGCATGCATGATACTTTGTGAAAATTTTGTATGTCCAACGTTTGCCCCACATCTTTTTTTCTGAAGAATTTTCAGTCTTAGAAAGAGGTTGAGAAAAATCATTAAGTGAATATTTATATAGTACAAATAGTATATTGGCATTATTTCTTTCTCTTGCTTGGTATTATGCCATCTTGCTTCAAGTACTTCTGTAAATTATTAGGATGAGTCCTCAATAAAAGCTAAGGAGAATTCATTTATCTGTCTTTTTAAAATATCAGTGTTTTAAATCGCCTCACTTCTAAGTGATCATACATATGAAAAATAGCAGTTACACATCTTTATGTGCCCAGTTCATATTGTGTTTACTTAAAAATATAAGCACAAATGATTTGATACTTTTCCCTTTAAGAGAAAGAGCCTACTTACATTTTATTATTTCTAATAAACACAATAAGCTGTCAGCCCATGACTTTGGAGTCTGAGTTTTTGTTCCTCTTTCTGTCTTAGCTTTTTAATTCTGAAGATACTGTCTCATGTTGGGGGAACCGTCAAGGGACTTATCAAGAGGCCTTAAAACCAGAAACAGTTATCATAAGGCCCCACTCAAGTGTTTGCCTACTGTGATGGTTATTCTTAGTTGTCAACTTTACTACATCTATAATGAACTAAAACCCAAAATTAGAGAGGCACACTTGAAAGGAATTTTTGCTTAATTCTCGAAGTGGGAAAAGCTACTTCTGATCCAGATCTTTAAGGTCGGAAGACACAACTTTAATCCAGATCTCCTGAGCTGGGAAAATGAACCTGTAATCTTGGCCACACCCTTTGCTGGAAGCCTTATATAAGGATATGGAAGAAGGAAGCATTTGCTTTCTCTGTGCTTGCCCTCACCTTGTTAAAGCATATCCATTTCTTCACTGGCATTAGAGCCTACTCCTTTGAGATCAGCAGAGAAGATCAGCAGAGACATCAAGCCTTATATACTGAGCAACTACTGGATTCTTGAACCTTTAATTCATAGGCAGCCATTGCTGGATTAGCTGAACCACAGCCAGTAAGGCATTCTAATAAATCATCTTTATAAATGTATAGAGAAGTTAATTCCAAAAGTTCCGTTACTCTAGAACAATGGTTCTCACCTTCCTAATGTTGTGACCCTTTCATACAGTTCCTCATGTTGTGGTGATCCTCAACCACAAAATTATTTTTGTTGCTATTCCACAATTGTAATTTTGCTACTGTGATGAATTGTAATATAAGAATCTCTGTTTTCTGATGGTCTTAGGTGACTCCCAAAGAGGATATGACCTACAGATTAGTAACCTAGGACACCTAGCTTGCAAAAACCTTTTGGTTCAATGCTTCATGCCAGAAATGTACAAACACAAGAAGAAAGTCTCATGTCAAGGGAACAAGGCCTCCAGTTAATGGACGTGTGGGTGAATTTGGGAACACATCTTTTAGCCCTAGTCAAGTCATTAGATGATACCAGCCCTTGATACTATCTTGATTTCAATCATGTAAAAAATGCTGGGTGAAAGCCACTCAAATTCCTGACCCATAAAACCTCATGATAAATGTTTGTGGCTCTAACCACAATGTGGCAGTAATAGATAACTAATATCATATTTGAATTAGCCCAGTGTCACATTTAGCTATTGTTTTAAAACCAAAAACCACCCTACCTTTGCACATATGACTCACATCTTGTTGATATCTTTTAGAGTACAGGGATCCCTTGTTTACATGTTTTTGTAACACTGAGTTATTGAAGACATAAGGACAGTCCTTTCATTTTGTCTGTTAGATTTGTCTGGCCTCTTGAACTCATTTAACTCATTCTTTCCCTACTAAATATATTGTGTAAATTGAAGACATGTTAAGATTCAAATTAAATGTATTTTATAAGAATATTTCTTGAATTAATAAGTAATGGCAGAGTGCTATACTCCAGGCTTATAACCCCAGACCTCTGGAGGCTAAAGCAGGAGGATCCTAAGTGTAAGGCCAACCTGTATTGCATACACTATGTACTTTATATTGCATCACAAAAAGAGTGATAATTCCAAGTTGTCTCCCTATTGGTTATACTGAGTTTGACCAGTTAGTTGAGGTGACTAGCATCAGGAATTTCCACTGTAAAGCTGGCTTTTTACTTTTGCATTGGGTGAGTAATCTGTATACGGCCCTGCTTTGTCCATGTATGAATGACCTGTCTAATAAAAATTTTACCTGACTTTTTAAGTGTATGTTTGTGTTCTTTGTCTGAACTGATTATTACTTTAGGAGACATGATATTGTGTTTTTCCTAACTACAGAATGTCTTCTATACTTATTAAGTATCGTTATGTCTATAAAAAAGCTCCCTTCCATCTTTTCCTTCCTTCTTCTCTTTATGCCTTCTGCTCTTTAGAATCCTCATGTACTTAGATACTTGTCTTGCCCTAAAGGAAAAGTTCACAGGGTCCTACCCCTAGATAAAAAGCTACAGACAAGCAAGGACTGCCTGGAGAAAGAGAGTTAGCCTTTCCCCAGTAATGTACCCTCTTATTGATCAAAAGAAATTGGTCAGCCTTGAAACCATATACGCACAAATAACAAAAACAAACTTAATAATATATAGTCATGCACAAACATATATATGTACATATACATACATATATAAATACAATAAAAGAAAGAAAAAGAAGGTATCAACTACTTTTTTAAAGGAACAAAATGTAGGCTTTTTTTCTTTTACAATTTTAAAAATCTATACTTCTCTCATATATTACATTCCAACGGTAAAAAAGAACAATCCTTCCAGTGATATCAACCAAACATGGCATAACAAGTTACAATAAGACCAGGTACATATTCACATATAAAGGTTGGATGAGGCAACTCAGGTGGAAAGGGGTATCACAAGGTAAAAGAGTGGAGACAGCCCCCTCTCCCACTGTCAGGAGTCCCACAAGAATGCCAAGCTTCACAACTGTTACATATATGCAGAGGCCCAAGGTCTGTTCCATGCATGTTCTCTGTCACTTCAGGCTCTGTGAGCCCCTATGAGCCCAGTTTGGTTGATTGAATCTATAGGTTTTTTTGTGGTGTCCTTGTCTCTTCCAGCTCCTATAATCTCGCCCCTGCACCCGCCACCTCTTCTGCAGGATTCCCCGAGCTCTGCCTAATGTTTGTCTGTGGGTCTCTGCATCTGTTTCCATCAGTAGCTGGAGGAAGCCTCTCAACATCTTGAGAGTGGGAGACATGAAGGATTCGAGGGTGGGTAGTTAGAAGTGGCCAGAGGGAATAAAGCGAGGGGGAATTGATGTAATTCTACTTTAATTAAAAACACTTAAAACATGTATTAAAAGAAAACATTTGTCTAAAAAATGTATGCCTTAGCCTGAAAACCTAAGATTATAAAAAAACAAAGAAAACAAAACAAAACAAAACTAAGATTAAATAGCATTATGCCCCCAAAACACTTAAAAAGTCACTACACAGAGTTTAATTAGTATAAAATCTTTGAATAAAAGTAATTTATTCTGAAAAAAGTAAAATACAATCACTAATTTATTTGTGCTTAAATTGTCAAACTGCTTTATCCTGTAACATATACAAACCAAGCCAAATCTATTTATTGACTGTAAATGTACAAAAAATATACAAGCTTGTGTGTATTATGTAAGTATTCATAAGGTGGAATTATGGGAATGTAGCCCCATTGTAAGTAAAGCAACATCTATATATGCATGTGTATATATCATTATTTCCCACATTTTCCATAAGCAACATATAGAAAATCATCTAAATTACTGTGTCTTAATCTGTAATGTATATCAGTAATTAGCCCATTTTTATTCATCCAATTGCTCTCAATGTTTGATCGAATAGCATTTAACTGTGCTCAGTGCACTTCCATATTAACAGACATTGCATCATTTTAAACCTTTCATTATTATGAACAACATATGACTAACAGACCTATACATAAACCATTTTATTTTGTGGAGTTATGTGTTCAGTATTGCTTAGAAAAGAATAAATACATTTTAAGTTTTGTTCAGTATTGCCAAATTCACTTCCAAAAGAATTTTGCCATTTACACTGCCCACCAGCAGTACATGAGAGCATATGTTTCTGCCCAGCCTTGCCAATGGGGTGTTTTGTGGAACATTTTATTTTTTGTCAGTTTGATAAGTATAAAATACATCTGAGTGACGGTAGCTTCATTTCTATTATGAGTGATTTTAGACAGATTCCCATATGTTTAAGGGCTATTTCACTTTCTTAAATCATTTTTTTCACATTTTCCTAGTGGGCTTTGGCATTTTTTCTCTCAAGTTTTGATGGCACTCTATATATAACTCTCCATTTGTGATTGAAAAGATTTTTTTTGTTTTACTTTGTCAGTTTTTTCAACCTATTGTATTTTTAGGCAAAATTTTCAACTTGATCAAGAAAATAATTGTCAAATGCAAATTGTATATATTTAAGGTGTACAATGGGATGTTTTTAATGTACATATACATTGTGAAATGATTGACACAGCAAGATAATCAGCCATGCGTCATTTCACATCATTACTTTATTTTTTTTCTTTAAGCAAGACTATATCTACCTGCTCAGTAAATTTCAATCACATGTCCAAGACTGGTAAATGTTATGTTATTATGCTCTAAATGTCCAGACCTTATTTATCTTACATAATAAAGCTGTCTACTTTTGACCACAATCTCTACTTGGGCCTGCTGTCCAGCTCCTGAAAACCACCATGGTATTTCAAAAATTAATTTTTTTGTTTTTATGTAAAATTATTAATGTTTTTTTCTTTCCATTGTTTCTTGATTTTAAGCCACATCTAGACAGACTTTTTATACTCTCATGAAAGATTTCGTCAATTTTTAAAATAGCTGTTGTTTTGTTTTGTTCTGGCTGTGTGTGTGTGTGTGTGTGTGTGTGTGTGTGTGTGTGTGTGTGTGTGCATGTTGAAAAACAAGGTCTCACCATGCAGTTCTGGATGGACTGAAAGTTACCATGTAGACCAATGTGGCCTAAAATTCATAGAGAATTGCCTGCCTCTGCTTCCTGAGTGCTGGGATTAAAAACTATCATTCTTGGCTCATGACTTCTTTTAGTACTTAAATGATTGCTTTTCTTTCATTTAAAATATTTTCCAAATATGAATAAATTAATAAAATATATTAAAAATAAATGCAAAAGTAAATATAATATTTTTAATTTTTTCTTCTCAAAATGTCTAAACTATCATCCCTCTTTTAAGCTGAGTTTCCTAAAAGCACACCCTCCCTAAGTCTTCTTGTGAATGTCATTCATTTGAAAATTGTTTCAGCTTTTTTTTTTAAAGTAAATGCCTATTAACACAGAGACCCATGATTGGCCAACATGCAAAAAATAAGAGTCTGTACAGCTCTAAAGGAGACATCTATATTATGTTCCTTTCCCAGTCTCGGGAATATTGCAGAAATAGGATACAGAAAGTTTCCAAGAGCAAGAGGTAGCAGACATCCACAGCCAAACAATATTTACTGGACATGTGAGGGTCATTGCGAAATGAACTCAACAGTGGTTGTGACTGCATGCACAGACGTGCACAGGATTAAGCCAACCAAAATACAACATGGATGGGGAGGAATTCCTGAAGTCCAACCTCCAGCTGAAGAGCTATTGGCAGTTGGTGGCTGCTATAGGGAAAATAACCAATTTTCTCCAGGGAATGTGGCCCCCAAGAAGTTACCCATGCTCCAGGAGATAGTCTTACACCATGCACATAGTAAAGTGGGTGGGTTTCAAAAAGAAAAGTACATGAAATTGAGAGTGAAAAGTGGTAGGGAGAGTAGGAGAGGCATTGGAGGAAATGTGAGTTTCATCGAAGCACATTATATGCATATATGAAATTCTCAAACAATAAAAACAGTTAAAAATAAATTTAAAATGCCTAAAGAGAGATTAAGGTGTAGTAAACAATGATAAAGATAGAGAAGAGGAAAAGCTAGAATGAAATTTCAGGTAAGATCTGATTAAGGTGGGATGCAGCCTGAGCTTCCACATTGCTTGAACTCCATGCAAGGAAGCTGAGCTTTCACACTGCCACACTCATCATTCTCTGGCAAAATGCAGCCTCAAGGCAAAGAGTAGTCATCATAAAAAAGGGCTTTGGCATGTGGTCTTTAGAGGTGAAAAAAATCACACCCAAACCAGGAGAGGGGTAATCAAAAACAGAAAAGAGCTGAAGGAAGCTGAGTACCAATATCACTGGCACTGGAGCTGGCAAAGAACATAGAAAGCAGAAGGCAGTGGGAGGGGCAAGACGGGTGGTGGGAGGGAAGGAGAGGAAAAGAACCCAAAGACAGAATCACTTTGTGTCTTCAGTCTTTCAGAGCTCAGAGAGAAAGCCCTTGCTAAAGTGTTTCTGCATGCTTTATAGTAAAGTTCTTGGGGCAGATGTTTGCCTAGACTGAATTGCCCTTGACCTTGTAATTCTCTTGTTCCTTCTCTGAAAGTCCAGAAAAATCTCCTTCCCTCATTCTTCTGGAACTCTGGAAACAGGCAGCTGACCCTGGTCCAGGCCTCTGATACCAAGGGGACTCTTTAAACTTATGGCTAGATCTCAGACTTGGCCCAGCCT
Organism: Acomys minous; assembly: GCF_964271855.1. Lineage (NCBI taxonomy): Eukaryota > Metazoa > Chordata > Mammalia > Rodentia > Muridae > Acomys > Acomys minous. The sequence goes on along the minus strand of NC_140488.1, from coordinate 116,606,994 downwards.
TTAAGGTCACCCACTCCATAACCACAGGTGCTTTTCTACATCAGTGTTCCTCCTTCCCTTACATTCTCTCATTTCAATCTTATTTAATGGTTAAGGGATTTATGTCTTGAAGTCAAATTTTAAAAATCTTCATCATTTTCCTAGATATGTAACCTCAAGGGAGTTTGGAAATGTCCTCAGTGCTGGTTTATTCATAAACAAAAGAGAAACGGCACGTACATTGCAGAGTAAGTGCAGTGATTAGATTCCATGTAGTAAACTTTTGGCATGGACGCGTGATGTGCATCATCACTATCACCCATCATTTCATTTTACCTGAATGTGCCTCACACTGCTGATTTTTACTCAGAGCTATTTCCTCAGAAACCCTCCCTCCACTGTGAATAGCCTTCCTCATGTCCTCAACCACTTCACAGTACTCCAGCTGCATGTTCTTCCCAGAGCATCCTTTCCCTGCAATGTCTGTGAATGAGATAGTTTTCTTTTGTTGTTTTAACACCAGGATTTCATGAGCTGTAGTTTCATCAGGTTTTCTGGCTCTTCGTTATAGTAAGAAGACTATTGTTCCTCAATCCTGGAGCAAGAAATACTCTAGCATTAAGATCTGTGCAATTGTATGTATATTCCATATATTGCTTCTTCAACTTGGCTTTGGAGTGCCTACCTTTTCCTCTTTTTTTCCCATTAGAACTTAGGATAGCAGTTCACTGTTTCTCTTTATGTGCTGCACTCATGCTCCTACGTAGTATCTATATCTAAATGAATTTTCAAAAGCAACAGGAAATTATCAGTGTCAGACGCTATACCTGTAATTTCCTTAGTCATCTAGCCATTGTCATATTGCAATTGCTCAGAATCTTTCTGCCTCTGAATCTTTATTATTTATTTTTATTACATTTGTGTATGCATATGCACACACACACACACACACACACACACACACACACACACACACACACGCACATGCACATGCACCATGCATATGGAAGTCAGAAGACAACTTAGCTCAAGGAAATCATTCTTCTTCTACTATATCTGGAAGTCACTCATGTCATCAGGCTTGACTTCAGGCATCTTTACCCACTGAGCCATCATACTGGCCCCTGTACTAATATTTTAATGCATTCTAAGTGTTATCCTCTCTTTTCAATCTTTTCATTCATTCTCACACAGAAAGACGTCAAAGACATTTTATTCTCTGCCCATCAGACTGGTTTGGATGTGATTCCTCTCCATACAAATTTCACACACACACACACACACACACACACACACACACACACACACACACACACACTATATTCACCCATGATACTACTGATACTACTACACTTAAAGCCTAAAACTGAGTCCATTGCCCTTCTTCCACATCTCTTCTAGAGTGTGCAACATTCCATACGTTCTGTCATTTCCATTTGTTGCTTCCACCTCAACTACTGTATACTGCTGAAGATGACTACATTCTTGAATGGTTTAGGGCCACCATATACTTGCATATACTTGTTCTTTCTCTCTCTCTCTCTCTCTCTCTCTCTCTCTCTCTCTCTCTCTCTCTCTCTCTCTCTCTCTCTCTTCCTGTCTCTGCCTCTGTGTGTGTTTGCATTTCTTTGAATCTTCTTTTCATAGAAAATTTTTCATATTTTTTTCTGACCAGGGTTTCCTTCCTCCTAGGTCTTCACTACCTCACCACTCATCCTTTCTTTCTTTCTTTAGAAGACAGACAGGCAAGCAAGGAAGCAAAATATATTTTTAAGAACCTACAAGAAATGTGCCCCCCAACACACACAGCATAAGATAATAACATTTAAAACCATGATATATACAAGTAAAATGTCATTAAGACAAAAAATGCCCAAAAGACTACAAATATACCATTTAATCCACTTTGGGTAGGGCATCTACTGCTGGACATAGGGCCTCCCCTTAAGTGTGGTTAATATACCCAGTGAAACTCTATTGGAGGGAACAAAGCTGGCTTTTGTTAGCCTTTGTCAATTGGAGATAGTTTCTGGGTTAGGAGTGGGCACCTGTGTCTACTTCCCCCTCTCAGCACTGGGATCTCATCTAGCTTGAACCTGTATATACCCTGTTCATGCCACAGTCTCAGTGGGTTCATATGTGCATCAGTTCCATTGTGTTTAAAAGGCACTGTTTGCTTGGAATCGTTCATCCCTTCTGCCTCTTACAATAATTCCCCTCCTCTTTCCCATAGCTCTCTGAGCCCTGAGTGGGAGGAGGTGGAAGCAGCTCATCTAGGACTGAGTGTTCCGTTCCAAAACTCCCCATGCTCTGCACTTTGTCCAGTTCCTGGACCTTTCTTGGCTTTTAGCATCCTTTATTAATTTAGTAATTTATCTCACTGGTTTCCACTTCCATTCCTCTGAATCCAGTGTTATCCAATGATCTCTAATTCTGTATGCATCCTATTCATTCTATTCTCCCAATGTGAGTAATCTTCCCTCTTACTTCACACATAGCATGAAGGCACTTGGATACATAACTACAATATGTATTAAAATATACCTTTGAGTTATTTTTAATCTGTACCTAAAGGAAACAGTAATAGGCTATAGAGGCTATATCTTGTCTCCTCCTCAAGGTGACCCTATGATGTCTCATATCCTACAGACTCAGGACTTTAGCCTCCATATTACTTATTGTTTCTCTTCTACATCCAGCTTTTCCCTTTTGTGGTTCTTTTCTGTAGCATTTAAATCTTCTAACAGCACACTATATTCTACTCCTGGTCTCTCCCTATCTCACCTTGTCTTTTCATATCCAAGATACAAAAATGTCTTTATTTCTGGCCTCCTGCTGGGCATTTTGTGTCCATTTTTCAACTTACCTGAGGCAGATTGTATGATCCAAATAGGGTGTCTTTTCTAGAGTCATCAGTGGCTTTATTGGTTGTCAAATCTATTAATTTTTTTCAGACTTATTCATAAATAGTTTGTACAGAAAGTATTGTATTGAATGTTTCTTCCCCTTTTCTCTCCCATACCACTCCAGTTTATCTGCTTTATTCATTATCTGCCCCATCCTTATCATATTATTTTGATATGTCCTTTGCAGTGGCTTGGATGAAGATCTCATAAATTATGTTTTCTAAGCTTCTGTTCCCAGTGTGGTACTTTGGGGAGGTTTGGAACCTTTAGGATGTGGAGCCCTACAAGGCATTAAAGGATATTGTCACCCTCTGTCATTATTTGCTTCATGAAACAACATATTAATGGTTAGCATCACGCCATTGTCATCTAGTGTCACTCAGCAGAATCCCAAAAGCAATGAGGAAACCTGGTCTTTAAAACCTCCAGAAACATGAGCTAAATTGAGAATTCCACCTTTCCACTTATGAGCTCTCTTTATTTTATACAGTTTTCTGACCTAAGTATGTACACATGTAAAATATATGCATAATCCCCACATTTACTGTTAATAAATCACAATTTTGTTTTTAAACAGTTCTTTAATGTACATAACAATTTCTCACTTATTAAAGAAGAAAAATGTTTACATGCTATTATAATATTCTTCATTTTTACATGTAGAACTATGTTTGGGTTGACTATTTGATGCTGCTAGAGGTAGACCTTCCTTGGCAAATTCCAGAGCTGACTGATACCTTGAGTTTATAGCTCCCAATGCTGAGAATGCTGCTTAAAAATATAGAATGGCTGGAGAAGTGGCTTATTGGCCAAGAAGACTTGCTGCTCTTGTAACCAACCTGGGTTTAAGTCCAAGTACTCTAGTGGTGGCTCACAGCTGTCTATAACTCCAGTTCCAGGTGATCTGAAGCCCTCTTCTTGCCTCTGTGAGCTCCAGGTGCACAAGTGGTGCACAGACATTTATGGAGGCAAAACACCTCAATATATACAAAAAAGTAACAATCTTTTGAAATTAAAAAAACCCACATATCACAGAATCTTAGAAATATCCTCAGAGCCATATCAGAAACTGTAGCAGATTTGTCCTAATCTCAAGCTTAAATTTATTTAATGATTTCCTTTATGAAAATGTTGTCAGCAACTTAAATAGCCATTTTAAAAACAAAATGTTCTAACACAATATAAATATGAAGATATACTACTTTGATGATTACATATGGAGTAAAGGTGGTAGGAAGATGCTTTTGTTTTCCATAATTAAACTATTATGTTTCCACAACAGCAGAAAACTTTGTGTGTACAGTAAAAAGACTGCAATTCCTAACCCAGAATAGTCTCAGATTTGAGCCAAAGTACTTCAGGCAGTGCTCATTAATGTTGCATGATATGACAACACGTACTGTGCATATTCAGAGGCAAGACTGCAGCAAAGCCACATAAAGCAACCTGAGTGATTCCTGCAAGAAACACCTCTGATTCATTTCACTTCCTGGGAATATTCTCAAAACAATGAATATACCACAGAGATACTTGCACATTGGTTTTTATTGCTGCACTAGTCATAATAGATAAAATACAACCACTCTAAATACCCATCAACAAATGAGTGGATACAGAAAAATTCAGTATATGTACATAATGCAATTCTGCTTGCTTATAAAGAAAATGAATTAATGATATTTGAAGGAAATGGATGGAACTGAAAGCATCACGTTAAACAAAACTAAACCTGCCTCAGAATACAAATAAAATGTTTATTTTCACTCATATGAAGAATCCAGATTTAAATCTCTACCCCCTCTTTCTGTCTATCTTTTTCTCTCTGTTTCTCTCTGTTTCTCTCTCTCTCTCTCTCTCTCTCTCTCTCTCTCTCTCTCTCTCTCTCTCTCTGTGTGTGTGTGTGTCTGTCAGTGTGTTTGTAGGCCATAAAAGTAGATATGGTTGTAAGACAGATAGATCATGAAAAATGCATAAATTATAAGAAAAGAAGAGCTCTTGTGGGATAGGTCAGAAGGAAATAATAATAATAATAATAATAATAATAATAATAATAATAATAATAACAACAACAATAATAATAACAACAATAATAATAATAACAAGAATAATAGAATACATATGACATGAAAACTTGGGAGATGGAAGAGGATAAGTAAGAGGAGAGGGCAAGAGGAATGAAAATCAGGGAAAGGTGAATAAGAACAAATTACAGTGATCGGCACATAAAAATGTCATTATAAAACCCATTATTTTGTGTGTTGACTTAAAAAACAAACCAGAAGTTGGAAAGAGGGCTCAGTATTTAAGAGCACTTGCTACTCTTGCAGAGGATCTGAGTTTGGTTCCTAGCATCTATGTTGAACAGATAACAACTGCCTGTAATTCCACCTGCTGGGACTTTGATGCTCTCTTCTGCCTCTGTTTGCTTCTTCATGTACATAAACATATACATACACAAGTAAAAATAAAATAAAATTTAAACACAAACAGAGTACTATATTTTCACTATTTGTATAGAATCCAGAGCTCCAAAATAAGCTAATACATCTATGACTAATTGATTTTCAACAAAGTTATCTAGACAATTCAGTGGGAAATTGATAGTGTTTAAAGAAGTGCTGAAAGAGGCTATCCCATGCAGAAGAAAGACATTATATTCCTAGCTATATAAATGGATGAAAGACACAAACATAAGAGCATACAGAACGAAACTCTTGAGAGAAAACCAGGATTAAATCATTAAGTACTTAGACTTTAAAAATAAACTCTTGGTTTGACATCAAAAGCAGGAACAATAAAAGAGAAATAAACCTTCTTCATATTACTTACTTTTAATGTTTATTTTATTTTAATTATGTGTATGAATCTGTGTCTACAGCTGGGTATATATGTGCATAAGTGTGAGTGCCAGCAGAGGCCAGAAGAGAGTGTTGGATCGCCTAGAGCTGGAGTTACAGGCAGTTGTGAGCCATCTATCTGACATGCATTCAGGGAAACAAACTTTGATCCTCTGCAAGAGCAGAAAGCAGTCTTAAGCACTGATCCTTGTCTCCAGTCCCTCAAATTAAAAACTTTTATTCATCAAAAGATACTATCAAGAGAATAAAAGGGCAGCCCTCAGAGTACAAGAAAATATTTGCAAATCGTATATCTGGTAAGGATCTAGTGTTCAGAGTTGTAACATAGGGAACTCTTAGAATTTGACAAGAAGATAAATAATTCAATTAAAGTGTGCAAGAGACTTCAAAAATATTTCTCCAAAAAATTCTACAAATGTCCAAGAAGAACATGAGAAGACACTCACCATCTCTAGTCCCTAGAGAAATGTAAAATCAAGCGATTGTGAGCCATCACCTCACACTTCTTATGATAGTTGTAAAAATAAATAAGAAATGAGAAAAGCTATAGAGGATTGGGGTCCTAAACATTTTTGGTGAGAATGACTATGGAAAGTGCTTTGGCACTTCCTTTTGACATCATATGAAATTACTATATAACCCTGCAGTGTTGCTCCTACTCATACACTGAAAATAATGTACATGCATTCTCATAGCAGCTCTCTGGACAATAGCAACGCAGTGGAAATGGGTGGCCATCAATAGATGAACTAATAAACATAAACAAACTGTAGGATACATGTAAAATGAAATAGTTCAGCCACTCAAAGAAATAATGTACCGACATATGGGCCAATGTGGGGGAGCTTTGAAAACACTACATAAAGGCAATGCAGCCGGAGGCAAGATTGTTTGGTATAATTTTCACGAAATATTAAGAATAATTTAAATTATATATAGAAAATGCAGATTATGTTTGCCAAGAGCTGGGAAGGAAAGCCTGCAGAAAATGTTCTCAGTGGGCACAGAGTGTTATTTCAATATGGTAGAAATATTTTAGAACCAAATAGAGATGACTGTCCTCCAACCATGTGAATGTACTGACTGCAACCAAAATGTTCATTTTAAAAGCCTAATTTCAGGTTTCACCTTAATAAGCTTATAATGTTTTTCACTTATACTTTTAAGACTTTGATAATAGCATCATTAATTCTATATTCATCCTAGTCAGAGATCTGAAAACAATTCAGAGTATCTTCTTGTTGAAATTGGGAATGCCCTATTGTGGATGGAGACAGCTTGGTATTGTATCAACTGATTTTTTTTTTTTTACATTTCTTCGTTTCACATCATTTATAAGTATCATCTTAATTTAGGTCATATACTATTTTTCAGTTTTGTCCTAGATACACATTTCGCTTTTCTTTCTTTCTTTCTTTCTTTTTTTTTTTTTGTTTGTTTTTCAAACAGGGTCTCTTTGTGTTAGCCTTGGCTGTCCTGGACTCACCTTGTAGAACAGACTGGCCTCGAACTCAAAGCAATTCGTCTGCCTCTGCCTCCCAAATGCTGGGATTAAAGGCGTGTGCCATCACGCCTGGTTCACATTTCTCTTTCAAATGTCAACTTTTCAAGCATGTTTTACACAGCAACAGAAATTATCTAAGATAGTGGCTATCAAATCACAAGAGATTCACACATTACCATGAGATTCTATTCTTATGGAGCTGGACTTGTCATAAGCTCCTCTGTGGTGCTCCTGCCGATAACTTAGAGGATAGTCAATCTTCGGCTTCAATGATCAATGACTTTCGAGTTTAAAATTCTCTTGTCCTCACCCTATGTTCCAGAGTATGTCTATTGCATATTTCTCCAGCTTCTCTCTATGCAAAATCCTCATCATATTTATATGGCCTTCACAATATATGTATATGTAATTTGTCTTTTTATACCACAGAAATCAACATGGACATGTTTAAGGAAAATGGAAATTTATTCAAATACCATCACAGACTTGATAAGAAGATCAGAGGATCAGGCAAAGCTAACAAGATTCAAGATGGATCCAAGATCTAGCTAGCAGTGACTAGACAGCAGAATATGATCATTTAACCATTTGCCCCCCGGGGAGTCAGTTTCAGAATGAATAAACTGTATCTGTTTTTCATCCTTGAATTAAATAATATTCAAAATACATGGAGGAATACCTTATGTCACACATGTGCTTGTTGGTACAGAGAGATTCTTATGTGTTCTTTATAATCTCTCTGAAACAACACAGAGGAAAAAAATGCACACAGAAAGAAATCAGGCTATAGTTACCAGATTACAGTGATAGTCTACTCAGAAACCTCCAAATCACCACCACTGTTTCCTTCTTTGTGCCCTTTTGTGCTTTGTACAAACTTCCATATTATTAAGGCCTCCAGAATCATTTCCATATGTGTCTTTCTACCTAATAGACAGAGTTTCTCAGCAACCAAAACCACTTTTCTTTCTTTTCTATTTCTAGAACTTAGCATAGCATGTGGCCCTAAGCAAATATTTAGTAAATGCTTATTGATGAATTAATGAATGGAAAAAAGGAAGAAAATTAAATGGATCCAAAATATAGCTGAATTACTGGATAAGAGAAGCAAGCAAACCCTTAAGAGATGCTAAGGAGGCAGGGAGTCATTTGAGTAGCTTGTACAAAGCTGAGGCACAAAAAATGCTGTTCCAGAGCATGCAAAATTAAAGTCACCTTGAGTAAAATTGCTGGTTTTCACCAGAAAAATAATTTTTCAGGAAGAGAAAGTGTGTGTGTGTGTGTGTGTGTGTGTGTGTGTGTGTGTGTGTGTGTGTGTAATGCATGTATGTGAGTGCTCCTGCCACTGTGTGTGCATATGGAGGCCAAGCTCATTGACACTGGGTTTCCTCTACTGCTCTCCACCTTATATTATTGAGATGGAGGCACACCATCTCCACTAGGCTGGCTGTCTGGACAGCAAGCCAGAGCATCCACATGACTCTGCCCACCCAGCACTGATATTACAGACACACACCACTATGTCTGAATTTTTGTATAATTCTGGGTCTTTAAATGTAGGTCCTCATGTTCACACTGCATGTGTTGTACCCCTTGAGCCATCCCCTCAATGCTACCATAGATATTTTTAACAGCTGAGTAGAGGTATAGCCAACATACAACAATTTCCATGTTTTAAGTGCTAAATTTGATAATTGCTTCTCCATGATGTAGATAATGAATATATCCATCACACTGACATTTCATTCACTCTACTTTAAAATTGCTATCTGAAATCCTTCCCTATAGCTCCCTGACCAATGTTTTCTCTCATTGTGAAATAGATTATATTTTCTAGAAGTTCATAGAAAACAAATATTACAGTATCTAGGTTGTTTTGTCATTCATTTTTTAACCCAGTATAATAATTTTGAGATTCACTTATGTTGTTTATATATACATACATACATATATTCACTCCATTTTATCACTATTCAGATACACCATGGTACATTTATCTGTCCACGAATATTTGGCTTATTATTACTTCAGAATATTATAACAATGCTTTTTAGATAAGATCTCAGTATATATCTTAGGTTTGCCTCAAGGTTGCAGTCCTCATGCTCCAGCCTTTGGAGTGCTGGGACTATAGCAATGTGTCATAAATGAGATCGTGAATGTGGTGTCACGTGGATATTGTGACTGGAAGACTGCAAATTTCAAAGCTGTACCGTCAGACTCTGTCTCCAACACCAATCAACAAACAACAAAAATCAAATAAAGGTGTGGAAAGAATTTTGATTATGAAGGTGTGCATATACATAGTTTTTCTCTAAGATAGATAACTAGATATGGAATGACTAAGTCTTAGGAAGGGCATAGTTTAAAATTTTAACAACTTCCAGATTCTATTCTGGAATGATAGTCTGAAGAACATGGATCTGCTCAGTTGGCCAAAACTGGTGTTTGGCAGCTACTTAAAATATCATGAAATTTTTCTAAGTCCATAAATCAAATGAAGGTATTTATTAGGGAAAATCTTTTTAACTTGATAAAAGTTCTAAGATCCTATAATATCTGACGCAAGACTGGTGTTTTCTTTCCCCCTCTCAAATCAGCAGGACTAAAGCTTTATGGATTAGTAAATATAGGTACAAAATAAAACATAGACTTTTTTCCTTCTCCCAGTGGAGAGGTATTTTCTCAGGAATGGTAAGTGTCAGTAATTTTTATTCTATCACCAACTCTAAGTGGCTAAGGTAAGATTCAAGTGCATGTGGCCAAAATGTTGGGGATCCCTTGTCCCTAGTTCCCAACCATGAGAGGAAAGCTATAATTTGTTCTAAATTTTCTTGTAACAACTCATAGGTAAACACTTGCTGATGACAAAGATGAAGCAGGGAAACTTAGGGCTATTGTTTCATGTATAACTACCAAACATTCAGGGGAAGTGTCACTCCAGTGTACCAGTTTTCATTACTCAACCCCAAGACATTTTCCCCACAGTAAGAGAAACAAAACAGGTTGTTGAGCACAGAGTCCCAACCCCTAATTTGAAGGAATTACTTCATTCAAGGTACTTGTAAAGAAGCTCAATCCCAAGGACACATTAAAAAAAAAATTCAACCACTTTTAATTGGGTTATTTGAATTGATAGTCTTTAATTTCTTGAGTTCTTTATATATTTTGGATACTAGCCCTCAGTCAGATGTAGGGTTGGTGAAGATCTTTCCACAGTCTGTAGGTTGTTGTTTTATTCTGCTCACAGTGTCTCTTGCCTTACAGAAACTTTCCAGTTTTATGAGGTTCCATTTATTAATTGTTTCTCTTAGATCCTAAGCTTTTAGCATTCTGTTCAGGAAGTTGTCTTCTGTGCCAATGAGCTCAAGGCTCTTCTCCACTTTTCTTCTAACAGCCTTAGCATGTCTGATTTTATGTTGAAGTTGTTAATCCACTTGGACTTTAATTTTGTGCAGGGTGATAAATAAGAGTCTATTTCATTTCTGAGGATGTGAAGAAAGGGGGACACTCCTTCATTGCTGGTGGGAGTGCAAACTTGTACAACCACTTTAGAAATGTAATTGGTGCTTTCTCAGAAAATTGCTGTTGAGACTCCAGATGAGAGTGGTATGGGAGAATGGGGAGATAGAAGGACCCAGAGGGTCAAGGAACCCTACAAGAAGACCATCAAGGCTGACGGATCTGGTTTTGGAGGACCTGAGCAAACTGCTGTACCAACCAAGGACAATGCATGCAGTAAACCTAGACCCCTTATTCAGATCTAGCCAATGGACAGTGCATTCCCCACAGTTGTGTGGAGACCAAGAACTGACTCTGACATGATCTCTGGTGCCCCATATTTGATCACTTCCCCTTGGTGGGGAGGCCTGGTAGCACTCAGAGAAAGAATCAGAAGGCTACTAAGATGAAACTTGATAGGCTGTGACCATATGGGGAGGAGGTCCTCTTCCATTACAGACACAGAGGATGAGAATAGGGTGAAAGAGGGAGGGAGGAAGGAATGGGAGGAGACAAGCAAGAGGATAAAATTTAGATGTAATCTGAATAAATTAATAAACACACAATAAAAATAAAAGTTCACTGTCTTTAAAACAAAAAAGAAAAAGAAAAAAGAAAAGAAAATTGGGAATAGTGCTACCTCAAGACTCAGCCATACCACTCCTGGGCATATATCTGAAAGATGCTCCACCATACAACAAGAACATTTGCTCAACTATGCTCATAGCAACCTTATTCATAGTAGCCAGAATCTGAAAATGACCCTGATGTCCCTCAACCAAAGAATTGATAAAGAAACTGTGGTACATTTACACAATGGAATACTACTCAGCTATTAAAAACAAGGAAATCTCAAAATGTGCAACAAATGGATGGGACTAGAAATGATTATCCTGAGTGAGGTAACCCAAACCCAGAGAGAAACTACACTACAATACAGATATTGGTGCACCAACCAAGGACTGTGCATAGTGTGGACCTTGACCCTCCGCTCAGATGTAGTAGATAGGCTGCACAGTCTTCTCATGGGTTCCCTAATATGAGAAGTAGGGACAACTTCTGGCATGGACTCTGGTCCCCATATGTTGGTCACTTCCCCTTGGCGGGAAGGCCTTGCCAGGCCACAGAGGAAGAGGATACAGGCAGTTCTGATGAGACTTGATTGGCTGAGGTCAGATGTTAGGGGAAGAGGGCTCCCCTTTCTGAGAACTAGGGGAGGGAGGGAGTGAAGAAGGGAGGGAGTATAAGGGAGGGAGAGTGAGACAAGGAGGCAATGAGGGAGGGGCCTACAATCAGGATTTAATGTGAACAAATAAAAAATAAAAAATAAAAATAATTCAACCATATGATGAAATGACATAAAGAGGAAAAGACTCATAAATTCATTGGAAATATGGGCAAACTTATTAGTTGGCTAGGATGTTGAGGAAAAAGCACTGAGAAGAAACCTCATGTAATCAGAACAAATCTTAACTATCCTTTCAAAGGAAGTCACACTTGCTTAGATTAGTATAGGAAGCACTTTGTGGCTAAGGATTGTTAAAAATGACAAAGGCTGCTGGTGTAACTTAAGTTGAGAGCATAGTCACAGAAAAAGAAAGTCAAAGAGAGATTGATCAAAGCTAGTGTCATTTATCTGAGACACAGCATCAGAGCTTCATGGGGGCAGGCATACATCTCCACAAAATAGTATTATTGCCATACAACAACCGAACACACACACACACACACACACACACACACACACACACACACACATATGAAAAACTGGAAAAGGCATTTCAGTACCCAGAGCTGAGGATATGTTTTTGAAGATGTCCAGTTACCAACATAAAATTACAGAAAATGGAAAGAAACAAGAAAAAAAAAACCACTTTAAAAAGTTACGCATTGGAGATTGCCTGAGATGAATATGATTCGCTATGTTTAGTACAAAAATTTTCCCAAAGAAATATGTGAAAGAAGGAAAGAAAGAAAGAAAGAAAGAAAGAAAGAAAGAAAGAAAGGAAGGAAGGAAGGAAGAAAAACTATGATTAATGAAGTGAAAGGGAAGGAATACTGGCTTGGTGGTGGAGTCCTGTAACTTCAGATGTTGGCATCTGGGCTCGATGCTTCTAGGTTTCTGCTCTCTTATCTGAAGAATAGTCTCACAGAGTACAAAAGTAACAGCGAAGTTTTATGTAAAGCAAAGCTACAGATCCAGTCAGTCTACACTGCCAGAGCAAAGATACTCAAGGCCCCTGACTGTTGTTTGCATTTTCCTTTAATGAGGTTCAAGAGGAGCATGTACTCAGTTATTAGAGTGTTAATGGAAAGTAATTCCATTTTACTTGATGAATTAGGTCGTATCATATTTCTACTGTGCATGTCCATTCTCATAATATACATGATTTTAATCATATGCGCACCCAATTTTGTATATGTATAAGATTATATGACAGGAGATTGCTTCTCAAAGATCACTTGAACACTGAGTTTTGACTTAGTGTGTAAGCCAGACCCAGATCCAATCCCAGTAGTGTCAAGGGGAGATAAGAAAATGGAAGTCAATAATTCAGGCCAGATCAGTAACCTCTCTTGGATACACACACACACACACACACACACACACACACACACACACACACACACACACACACACACACATATATATATATATATATATATATATATATATATATATATATATATATATCCACTTGGTTTAGGTTTTTATGTACACCATCATATTAATAATCTCTCTCTCTCTCTCTCTCTCTCTCTCTCTCTATATATATATATATATATATATATATATATATGTATGTATATATATGGGATGAGGTTGCTAGATGTACTGTTTGGAGGAGAGAGAGAGAGAGAGAGAGAGAGAGAGAGAGAGAGAGAGAGAGAGAGAGAGAGAGAGTTGCATGCCAATAAAGAAACCAGGCTGCCAACGGGATTATTAATATGATAGTGTACATAAAAACCTAAACCAAGTGGAGTTCCAGGTTATTAAGTATTTCCTATGTTGCCTGCATTACAGGTTCTTAGAAGGTTGACATAAGAGGATTACAAATTCAAATTCTGTCTGAGATGGATAGGGAGTTTCACCCCAGCCTGGGCAACTTAGTGAGACTCTGCCTCCAAAATATAGAGTGAAAAGAGGCTGGGAAAATAGTTCAAGGCAAGAGCACTTGCCTAGCATGTTAAGTCCTGGGTTCAAACCCAGTAGCATCAATTGTAGATTTGAAAATATAAAAATGATTATGAGATTGGGGAGGAAGGAGTCTAAAGGGAAGGTAGGAAAGAGGGAAGCAAGAAAGAGTCATGGGAAAAGAAGAACAACAAAATAGCATATTTTCTCTCATACTCAGAATATAAATTCAAGTGTGTGTGTGTGTGTGTGTGTGTGTGTGTGTGTGTGTGTGTGTGTGACATTAAGTTAGAATGATGACTTATGAGAGGAAGAAAACAATAGTGTGGGGGTAAAGTAGAGTCATGGGAGGACAAAATATGAAAAGTTGCAAAGATATCCTATTCAAACCATTACAGACATGAGGCACATGCCAATGGTAATGAAAAGGGATCCTCAGTTAAGCATATCTTTCTAGTTTTTGCATGCTTTTGGATAAAGTACTATTATGATTCTATCTTCACTTGACAAATTATTGTGTATGATGTTTGGCTATCACAGGCTAGACTCAATTGATAACCATCCATGTGTAAGTATAGAAACACTGATGTATCTCTTCATTTCTACCCTTAAAGTTCTTCTTGGTATCTGTGGTACCATTTACAAATATTATGAACCCTATAATTCATTCTTGTTAATTTTTCTTAAGCCAAGGTTGGCAAGCTACAGTTCATGAGTCAAATTCAGATCATTGTTTGGGTAAATAAAGATTATTATAAAATAATTTAAGTGTTGTTTATGATTGTTTTACTGTTCATTGAGTACCATGGCAGAGCTCATATGATCCAGAAAGTATAAAAAATTTGAGGGGTGGCATGCTATCTACTTCACAGTGCTGCTATTACAGATGTGTGTTACAACACCTGGATCATAAAGTTTGTTTGATCTTGCCCTTTACAGAAAGTTTGCTGACTCCTATTTTGGATAGCCAACTATCCATTAAAGACATTTAAATAATATTTAATCATTATAATAGACAGCCATGTAGTTATTAGTTCAGTTTTTTTCTCAGCATATTTGGTAGTATCAGTTTCCTCCTTCTTTGAGGAATACTTACATCTTTTTAAACATTCAGGCCTGCTAGTGACTATTTCATTTCTTCTTTGTCCAAAATTACTCATATTTTGCATTAATCAAAACATCTATTTTTGCTAGAAAGCATGAAAACCTTCATAAGTCCTGGGATCAAAATAGTCCTGGTGTTACTTTTACATACACTGACCAAAACAAGCTATGACTGAGTACAAAATTAAAGGTTACAAGAACTACAGGGTAGGAAAGATGAAGAATCACCATTTATGACAATCTGTCATGAGTAGCAAAGTGAAAATTTCCTGTTAATAGTTGAGACAATTTCATGGCTCAGCCAGCATCTTTAATCTACATGGTTATTGGTATTCTGAGCTGTGAGTATAAGTAATTTGTGATTCTGGAGAGCTTCTATGAGAGATCTAACCCTCCAAACTAGATTCATACCTATTCTATAACCATTCCTCAAGAATTCTTTGAGTGTTTACTCTATGTTAAAAATAGTTACCAGGATTAAAACACCATGAGAAACCCAGTCACTGCCCTGGTAGAATATAACATTTTACTACAAATAGGCAAAAACAGTGATTATCTGTAACAAATGCTATTAAGGAAATAGTGTGCTTATACAAACAATAAATGAGCTTTGAATGATAAAGTGGCTGAGAGAAGCATGGTATCAGACAAGATATTTTAAGCACAACCAGATCTCCTCCACAAAGGCTAAATGTGATAAGCCGCATACAACAAGTTGCTGCCTGATACTGCTGTGATCTGAATGCTTGTTCTTCCACCATTCATATGATGGTACTTTACTCCTCAGTGAAATTTTATTAAGAGGTGAGGCATTTGGGAGATGACTTACTTTATGAGGGTAGAATTCTCATGAACGAAATTGGTGTCATTACAAAAGAGGCCAGAGGGAACTTGACTGTACTGTATGCCAAATGAGAACATACAGAAGGCATTGTCTGACACTTGGGCCTCAGGCCTGTAAGCAACACAATTCTGTGATTCTTAAGCTCCCTAGTGTACAGTATATTGTTACAATGTCCTGTGTGGCTTAAGATGTATGTCACACCCAGCATGGGATGTTGGGTGCTCGGATGCCTGGTTACACTTTAAAAGAAAATATTATTTTTATTGGGCCTTAAACCTCACTTGGTTGCATTAGAAAAAGCCACTTGTTCTGTATTAATAGAATTCCCCACTTCTACAAGAGGCAAGCTCTAAGGGAGAGCAAATGAATTATTCTTCTAGTGTTTCTTGCCTATGCATAAGAACTATCTAATTTCCAGTGGTAAAAATTGAGTTCCCTATATCTCAAGAAATCAAAACTCCTTTCAATACCCACCAAGGAGAAGGATGAAGAAAATAAGGCAACAAGGTTTATGAGGATGGGCAAAGATGGAGTAGGTTGTATCAGAAAAGGGATGGGGAAAGTGAGAAAACTTCTTAACTTGGAAAGAGGCAACAGACAGGCGTAGATAGAAATCCAGGGAGGTGTAGATAGAAAGCCAACTACAAGGATGATGCCTCTGGGTTCATTTTGGAGCTAAGACCTGGGGATCTAATTTCATAGTCTTTGGGGAAAGAAACTGTTGCATAGTCAATTCCTTGAGCTTTTTAGACACGCACTACCTAAATTGTGTGCCTGACATAGGTTAGGCTAGGAAACGAAAACAGTGTATTCATCTACTAGCAAATAAGCATTTGAAACTAGAAAAGCACTTGCTTCAATCCTGTGCTTCTTCCTTCATTCTGTTTTGTGTCATGTGGCAGAGCACTTTCCACAAAAGTCATATAGGGAGATTTTGTTGTCTACTTTCCAAGGTTCTAAAGATATACTATTTAGTCACTTTGTTTGGGCCAGTGAGATGGCTCAGCAGGTAAAAGCACTTTACTGCCTAGCTTGACAGCCCAAGTTTGATCCCTGAGACACACAAGGTAAAAAAAATGAAGACCAGCAATTTGTTTTCTGACCTCCATGTGTGTGTGTGAGACCACACATACACTAGATTTTTTAAAAGGATTTTCTTTTTTTATTGTGATGTTTCTCTTTTTTATTTAATTAATTTATTCAAATTACATCTCAATTGTTATCCTATCCATAGTATCCTCCTGTCCTCTCCCTCCCACTTTCACCCTATTCCCTTTCCCTATGTCTGTGACTGAGGGGGACTTCCTCCCCCTCTATATGATCATAGGCTATCAAGTCTCATCTTGGGAGCCTGCTACCCTTCCTCTGAGTGCTACCAGGTCTCCCCATCCAGGGGACGTGGTCAAATATGGGGCACCAGAGTGCGTGTGAAAGTCATACCCCACTCTCCACTCAACTGTGGAGAATGTCCTATCCATTGGGTAGATCTGGGTAGGGGTTCAATGTTTATTGCATGTATTGTCCTTGGTTGGTGCCGTAGTTTGAACACAATCCCCGGCCCAGATTCGCCAGTCATAATGTTCTTATAGGCTTCTAGGACACTCTAGATCCTTCTATTTCCCATTCTCCCATGCTTCTCTCACTTAGTGACCCAATAGGATGTCCTCTCATCTATCCCAATTTCCTGGTAAGTGAGGTCTTTCATAGGACATGCCCCTTGGGCTAATGTCCAGTTTATAAGTGAGTATATACCATTTGAGTCTTTCTGCTTTCTGGGTTAATTCACTCAGTTTGATCATTTCTACTTCCATCCATTTGTCCACAACTTTTGGGATTTCCTTGTTTTTAATAGCTGAGTAGTATTCCATAATGTATATATACACCACAGTTTCTTTATCCATTCTTCTACTGTGCGACATTTAGGCTGTTTCCAGGTTCTGGCTATTATGAATAAGGCTGCTATGAACATGGTTGAGCATATGTCCTTGTTGTGTGGTGGAGCATTTTCTGGGTATATTCCAAGGAGTGGAATAGCTAGGTCTTGAGGAAGCCCTATTCCCAGTTTTCTGAGAGAACGCCAGATAGCTTTCCAAAGTGGCTGTACTAGTTTGCATTCCCACCAGCATTGAAGGAGTGTTCCTCTCTCTCCACATCTTTGCCAGCATGTGGTATCACTTGAGTTTTTTTATCTTAGCCATTCTGATGGGAGTAAGATGGAATATCAGAGTCATTTTGATTTGCATTTCTCTGATCACTAAAGATGTTGAGCATTTCTTTAAGTGTTTTTCAGCCATTTGATATTTCTCTGTTGAGCATTCTGTTTATTTCTGAATCCCATTTCTTAATTGGGTTTGGTGGTGTTTAGTTTCTTGAGTTCTTTATATATTTTGGATATTAGCCCTTTGTCAAATGTAGGGTTAGTGAAGATCTTTTCCCAGTCTGTGGGTTGTCGCTTTGTTCTGTTGACAGTGTTTTCTGCTTTGCAGAAGCTTCTCAGCTTCATGAGGTCCCATTTATTGCTTGTTGACGTTTATGCCTGGGCTGTAGGAGTTGTGTACAGGAAGTTGTTTCCTGTGTCAATGTGTTCCAGACTCTTCCCCACTTTTTCTTCTAACTGATTTAGTTTCTCTGGTTTTATGTTGAGGTCTTTAATCCATTTGGACTTGAGGTTTGTGCATGGTAATAAATATGGATCTAATTGTATTTTTCTACATGTAGACATACAGTTAGACCAGCACCATTTGTTGAAGATGCTATCCTTTTTCCATTGAATAGATTTGGCTTCTCTGTCATAAAATCAAGTGCCCATATGTCTGTGGATTCATTTCTGGGTCTTTGATTCGATTCCACTGGTCAACCAGCCTATTGCTGTGCCAGTACCATGCTGTTTTATTTACTGTTGCTCTGTAGTACAACTTGTGATCAGGTATGGAGATTCCTCCAGAGCATCTTTTATTATACAAGATTGTTTTAGCTATTCTGGTCTTTTTTGTTTTTCCATATGAAGTTGAGAATTGATCTTTCAATGTCTGTAAAAAATGTCTAAGTATTTTGATAGGGATTGCATTGAATCTCTAAATTGCTTTTGGTAAGATGGCCATTTTTACTCTGTTAATTCTCTCAATCCACGAACAATGGAGATCTTTCCATCTTCTGATGTCACCTTCAATCTCTTTCTTCAGAGATTTGAAATTTTTTTCAAACAAGTCCTTCACCTATTTGGGTTAGAGTTACACCTAGATATTTTATATTGCTTGTGGCTATGGTGAAGGGTGTAGTTTCCCTAATTTCTTCCTCTGTGCGGATGTCCTTTGTATATAGGAAGGTTACTGGCTTTTTTGACTTAATTTTACATCTAGCCATTTTGCTGTAGGTGTTTATCAGCTGTAGGAGTTCTCTGGTGGAATTTTGGGGGGTCACTTTTGTACTTTAAAGTTATTTTCAAACACTCTCTTTGCATAATCTCATGGAGCCTTTTTTCCTCCTTTGTAAAATGAGCATTGCAGTGAGGGCGCAGACAGAAGTTAATGCTGCCCAAACTGCAAGGGAGCAGAGCAGAAAGAAATTAAACCCAATATTCACTATTCCAACCAGCTTGCTCTATATCAAATGGTAACATGTTGCATATCCTGAGTTGTGTAGCTTCAAATGCAGTCAGAGTTAGTGACAATAAAACTAGATTTAGAAAAAAAAAAAAAAGAAATGCTATTGTGTTTTCCTTCCTTTAAACACAGCCATAGTTTACAAAATTCTCTGCAAATCAAGTGTTGTTTTTAATCTTTTTTCACCTGTGCCCAGCTTCCTTAGTGTAAGCTACCCCAATCAATCTCTTAGCTCAGCCAAATAGTTCATTCTGTTTTTCTGTGCACCATGCCTTTATCTGTGAAAAAAGTTGGATATTTTCCTCTCCATCCTCATCCTTGCTGCAATGCCTCATCTACTTGCTCATTATTTCAGCTGTATTCTCAGTGTTCTCTCATTTTTCCTCCTATGTGTCCACCCACATTTCCACCTACAGTGTCTATAATGTGCTTTCTATCTGCTGTAGCTTAATAAAAGGGAAATTATGCTAATTTTATTCAAACTTTTAAAAGTAAAACCTGTACCATTATAATTCTGCCCCTCTCTCCTTTTATTTATTCATTTCAAAAGAAAAGGTGTCTAATCATCTCAGAAAATTATACTTGTACAATGTTACCCACTTTCCTATTTTTCCTTTCAGTTATGTAGCTATTCCCAATCAAGTTTAGATAGAGTAAAAAAGCCAGTATTCTGAGATCAGGTGTTTTTTGTTGTTGTTTTATGGAATAAGAGGGCTGGGTCCAGGATAATTTGGGTGGCATTCATGAACTTGGTCCCTGAGAAGGACCACAGTTTCTATTTTAGTGCTTAGTACATGAGGAAAATGTTAGGGCCAAAACAGTGTAGCACATTAAGTGCAGCCATTGACAATCAACAATCTCTTCCTCTGGTTGATTCAATATCTAGAAGAGGGGTTTTTAGAAGAAGAAGAATCCAGTTTTGTTAAGGTAATACTTGGACAAGATACATGCATGGAAGGTTGAGTGTCTAAAACCCACAGCTCTCACTAAAAGAACAATCTATTTTATACAAAAACAAGTGACAAGCCCTGCTTGGAAAGGGCTTGGAAGGATGATAGAACCTGTGGCTGGAAACTCAAAAAACCTACTCAGATTAGGCATGGTTCCAATAACGGACATGGAAATAAAATCCAGTGTGTTGTTCAACCTCATTCTTCCCTATGGTTCCACAAAGTTCTTCAGAAAACTTGTACTAGTCAGTGTGGCTGCTTTTTGCAGATATCTGTTAAGGGGACAACTACTGATCAAGTGAAGCTGAGGGTAGAAGTACATTTGAGGCTCAAGGATGAGCACTACAGTCAGCACCTTCATTGTTTTTGTTTGTTTGTTTTTCATTTCCTAGCAGTCAAGTGGCATCAAGGCCTTTAAAGGTCTTGATGTGTGGAGAAAGTTTTGTTGTGGGCTGTACAGATGAATGATGTTAACATAGACAGAATTTACATGGTGCCAGGACAGTTAATTATATTCCCTGCTGAGAAAAGGGCAGTCATATCAACTACTGAACACATCCCAGAATAGAAAATACATTCATGTGTAATTGAAAATTTCTCATGTTCTCTACTTGTCTAAGGTTTCCTTCTGTTCCACCCATCACCTTCATTTTTCTAGATGTTTGATCTGAGAGAGCTTTCATTTCTTAGATGAAAACATAAAAGCTGAGGAATTTGCATAAGAGTAAGCCATTAGCTACTGATGAAGTAGCTCTGAACTTTGGGTGCTTTTCCATTCCCTTCTTATCCTTGTCCACAAATCTCCTCTTTGTATAAAAGTCTTTGCAGTTAGTACTGGCTAGGATGCAAGTATACAGCCTGGATTGAAACGAACTGAACCTTAACATACAGAAGTTTTAAAAAGCAGAATAAAAGAGGAGCAGAATAGAAGAGGAAACATGTTTTGAAGATCTTATGTGTCCCTACTATCACTCAATTGAAAGAGTATGCTATGAGGTGAGCATGAAAAAGCATACCTGTAAAGTTTTGATCTCTTGACCTATCCTAGACTTCACTTAACTTTTATCACAGACACATTAGAATCTACTATGTGTTATCATACCATGAGAGGTATTTTTTTCATGACGATATTTTTAATGTAAATTTTTAATGTTTTATCAAATGGGATAGTATTTGTCATCCTTATATCAAATAAACAGGGCTAAATGTCATTGTTGTTTCTTTCTAATGACACCTGTCTTGATTGGCTTAATCTGATCTTATTTGTTTATTTATTTTTAAATCTGAATAGATTACATCCTGGTTTTCCTCCCCTCACCTGTATCTTCCTCTTCCCCCTCCCTCTCTCTTTCACCCTATTCCCCTCCCCTAGACTTGTGACAGAAGGAGACCTCCTCCCCCACAATATGATCACAGCCTATCTGTTCTCATGCTGGAAGCCTGCTTATCCTTCCTCTGAGTGCCACCAGGCTTCCCCACCAAGGGGAAGTGGTCAGATAGGGGACACCAGAGTTCATGTCAGAGTCAGTCCCTGCTCTCCACACAACTGTGGAGAATGAGGTGTCCATTGGCTAGATCTGAATAGGCCTTCTAGGTTTACTGCTTGCATTGTCCTTGGTTGGTATAGCCATTTGTGCAGACCCCTCTGGGTTCAGATCCACCAGCTTTGGTGGTCTTCTTGTGGGGCTTTTGGATTCTCTGGGTCCTTCTATCTCCCCATTCTTCCATATCCATCTCATCTGGAGTGCCAATAGCAAGTCCCAGCATCTGTCCCAATCCCCCACTGAGTGAAGACTTTCAAAGGACATCCATTTGGGGCTAGTACCCAATTATAAGTGAGCATATACTATGAGTGTCTTTCTGGGTTTGGGTTAACTTACTCAGGATGATCATCTCTAGTTCCATCCATTTGCCTGCAAATTTCAAGATTTCCTTGTTTTTCATAGCTGAGTAGTATTCCATAGTGTAAATGTACCACAATTTCTTTATCCATTCTTCAGTTGAGGGACATTTAGGTTGTTTCCAGATTCTGGCTATTACGAATAAAGCTGCTATAAACATGGTTGATCAAATGTCCTTGTTGTGTGGTAGAGCATCTTTCAGGCATGTGGCCAGGAGTGGAATAGCTGGTTCTTGAGGTAGCCCTATGCCCAAATTTCTGAGAAAGTGTCGTATTGATTTCCAAAGTGGTATGTTTTATATATAATAGGACTAAGGTCTCAGTGGACAAAAGCACTTTCCACAAACCCTGCCTTTTCAGTTTAATCTGTGGGACCCACAGGGAAGAAAGGAAAAAAACCTGACTATTGCAAGTTGTATCTTCAATGTGCACCATGGCACATGCATACACACTCACGTGCACACACACAAAGAGAAGGGGGGAGAGATAACAAGTTCAATGAATGAATGCAAATCAACTACTTTTCTTCATTTTAACATAAAATATGGTAATCTATTTCAATGTAATATTGGACATAGAATTTCAGCTCCACTACAGCTTTTCCTTGGAGAACAAATGAATGACTTCTAAGTATGATATATAGACTATTCAAAAGGATTTAGAAAATAATAGAACATACTTCTGTAACACTAACACTAAGAGATAAAATTAATTTGTTATCTTTATTGCTCTTTAAAAAGCAGAGTTAAAGGGGCTGGAGATATTATTCAGTGGTTAAGAGCACTGTCTGCTCTTCAACCAGATCTATATTTTATTCCTAGCATCCACATGGTGCCTCAAAACCATCTGTAACTCCACTTCCAGAGAGTTTGAAACCTTCTGACTTCTACAGGCACTGGGCATATAAGTGGTACATAGACATGCAGGCAGGCAAAACATCCATACATGCAAAATAAAATAAAAGATACTGTTGGTGTCCCACACTCTTTGGAGATTGTTACTATCTCTGATTCCCATATAAAATTCCCATGATATTTCAGACTCTCATTAACTACTTACATATGTGTAAGCTGTGCTGTTTGTGTGTATTTGAAGCATACAATTATGGATAGAATTCTGTTACCCTCTTTAATTAATATGTTTAAGTCATAACTTCCATTACTTCAGAATGTGAATTTATTTGAAAATATAATTGCTATAGATGTAATGAGCTAAGATGAAGGGTATCATCAAGTTACCTCAAAGCAATTAAGATTGGCATGTTTATAAAGTGAAAATTTAGATAAAGGCACACACAAAGAAGAAATCCCATGTGAAGATGAATGCCACAATCTACAAACCAAGAACTGTCAAAGACTGAAAACAAACCACCATGCTATATGGGAGAGTCATGGGATGAATTTTCTGTCATAGCAAGTCCCAATCCCGATGGCATTCTTTAAATTTTTTTCTTTGTAATATATACTTTTTAATCACATTTCCCCTTCTTCAACTCCTCCTAGATTTTCCCCACCTCCCTTCCCAAACAATGACATATATTTAGCTCAGATATTTAGCTTCTAAAGTTGTATGATAAGTGTCAATATTTAAGCTGTTATTCTGTGATACTTTACTACACTAATGTACAAATGAACACACAAGACACATGAATACATAGCAGTGCTGAGCAAATGTTTTCTTGTAGATTTACATAGTATTTAAAACTTTGTGATCACATGCAGCCAACATGTTGTTTTTCCTATATGCCTTCTAGCACAGTGGTTTTCAACCTTCCTAATGTTGAGACCCTTTAATACAGTTCCTCATGTTATGGTGAGTTATGGTTAGTTATTTTTGTTGCAACTTCATAATGGTAATTTTGCGAGTCATGAATTTTAATGTAAATATCTGTGTTTTCTGATGGTCTCAGGTGACTCCTGTGAAAGGATTGAGAACCACACACACATGCATTCACACACACCATGCACAAACACACTCACACACATGCACACAGACACACACAGACACTCAGACAAACACAGATACACACAGACACACACTGTTGTGGTGGTTTTTCCTCCAAGTTCCAAGCTCCCAGAATAATGACTCATGAGACTCAAAATATATTTACAAATACCTAGGTCATATATAGCTAGGCATGTTCTCTCACTTGCTCATAACTAATATCTCACTTATACTAATCTATTTCTGCCACATAGTTGATGACTTCTGTTCAGGTACCATGAGCCTGTCTTCCTCACATCTTCCTGGTCTAATCTCCACACCTAGCTCTATTCCAGAATTCTTTGTGCCTACAAGACACCCTACTTTCTATTCTACCCTTTCCTATATGCCATAGTTTTTTTATTGATAAGTATTATTTCCATACAATACACAAGATATTCTCTCTCTCTCTCTCTCTCTCTCTCTCTCTCTCTCTCTCTCTCTCTCTCTACACACACACACACACACACACACACACACACACACACACACACTGCTTAGTTTTCTAAACCATATAAAACCACATGAAACAGATTTGACGCAAGATTGTAAAGCTCTGAACATATGTATTTACACACTGGTTCTTTACTACATGTTATGTTTTTCACGGCATTTAGCTTCTCAGTAGCTGCTTTATTATAGAAAGAACATGTGATTTTTATCATTTTATTAATAGAAAGTTAATTTATTTTCAATGGTCTTAGAACATACAATTCCATACATATAATAGGCATATACATACATATATATATATATATTTACCTCAAAGATTGCTATCCAAGATTTCCATTCACAGTCTAATACTAGACACATATTTAACTATAATGAATATATAAATATGTTTTAATATTTAAATATTTATATATCACCATGAAGTATATGTTATTTTTAATATTGTATTTTCATATTATAAATGAAATTCTTTCACTTTTATATGATGTATAGTATTCCAGTTGTACATATAAATGACAATTAAGGTGCCAGATAGCATAACAAGAGGAAGAATCCATTCATCTCCTTCTCAACCTCAGATGGAGGAATATCAACCAGGCACTGAGCATTGTTTTAAATGCTGTGGAGCCAGCAAAGAAAAACATATTCTGTCTTCAAGGATTTCACATTCTAATGGGAAGACACAATAAACAAACAAGTTTGCATTGTATCAGGTGGCCAAAGAGGTTGCCATGTCCCTCAGATTGGTATGTTCCTCCCATACCTTCAGTCAGCTGCTGCCTCAGCCTCTGTATAAATTTCACCCTATCTGAGAAATCTCCCCCTGCACCCTGTAAGACAATTTTGTTTCCCAAAGTTTTTCTTTATTATGTTCCTACAACCTGTATGACTATCTGATATATCACCAATTTTTTAACAGTTTTAGTAGTGTTTACAGAAAATATGTTAGCAGAGCACTAGAACTCAAGGGTTTTACAGAGAAGTGAAAAGGTTGGCTGTTTCCATCTTCTGGCTATTACAAATAAAGCTGCTATGAACATGATTGAGCAAGTGTCCTTGTTGTATGAAGGAACATCTTTTGTGTATATGCCCAGGAGTGGTATAACTGAGTCTTGAGGTATAACTATTCCCAATTTTTTGAGACGCCTAGATGTCCCTCAGCCAAAGAATGGATAAAGAAACTGTGATACATTTACAAAATGCAATACTATTCAGCTATTAAAAACAAGAACATCATGAAATTTGCAGGCAAATGGATGAAACCTGATACTATCAAATGATACTCTGCTATGCTTACACACAGGAGCCTAGCATAACTGTTCTCTTAGAGGCTCCAGCCAGAAGCTGATGGAAACAGATGCAAGACCCACAGCCAAAAATTAGGTAGAGTCTTGTAGAAGAGGGGGAAACAAAGGATAAAAGGAGAGATAGAGAGGTCAAGAACATACAAGAAAACCTACGGAGTCAACTAACCTGCAGATGTGCAGTGTCATCAGAATGCAGGTCCCTTAATTGGAGTAGGAACTATCTTTGACTCTGTTGCCTGCCTCTGGATCCCTTTTCCCTAGCTGAGCTGCTTTGTCTAGCCTCAGTAGGAGGAGGTGTGCCTAGTTCTACCTCAACTTGGTATGCCAAGGTGGATTGATATCCATGGGAGGGCTTCTCTGAGGAGAAAGGAGTGGATGATTGGGGAGGGGAGGGGAGAGGGATGGAGTAGGAAAATAAGAGTGAGGGTAAGCTGCAATTGGGATGCAAAGTAAATTAATTAATTAATTAATGGAATGAAAAAAATGCCTCCATTAAAAAAAAAGAAATGAAAAGCTTGGCTCAATTTTTGCTAGTTAATGGTTCTGGCATTCAGAGCTCTCTAACTATATTATAGTTGAAAATCAACAGAAATGGCCATATGAACAGATTATAACTAGAACTTTACTTTTTGTCTATGAGATGGAGAGGAGAGAGATATTAAGGACTTGGTTCATGCAAGTAAGATTGTGGCAAGCTGGAAAGGTTTGCAGTCTGAGTCCAAAGGGGCTTTGCTAGGAGAATTCTCTATGGTCAAGGTAAGCCATGTTTAGATTTATTCAAACCCTTCAATGGACTGGGCACACTCACACATGAAAGGTACCTGCTTTAATCCAAATCTAAAAGTCACTTTTGTAGAAATATCAGAACTGATGTTTGAGGGAGAGAAGATGGCAGATTAGAGACACCTAGCACTTGGTTGTGATCCATATACCAAAACCAAAATATCATGTGAGTAGTTACTTCACAAGTATGTGCATACTTGTGCAAATGCACCTACACATACATGAATGTACACACATAGCAACATGTGTACACATATATACTCCAGCTTTTTATGTGGGTTCTGAGAACTGAACTCATGTCCTCTTGTCTGCATGAAAAGTGCTTTACTGACTAAGCTATCTAAGACTTTGAGGTGAAATTTCTACTATTGTTTCCACTAAAAGTCCTACCATTGCAAGTGCAGATAAGGGATTAAAGATTGCTTAGTGCCACAGAAGTCATCAGATCAATACTCTCTCTCTCTCTGACACTGATAAATGATCAATCTGAATGAATGCTAAAGAATCATTGTGTGTTTTCATCTGTTATGCATAGTTTTGTATGGTGTATATTCCATTTGTTTACATGTGTGCTTGACTACAGTCATACTGTTCAGACAATATAAAATTATATTATGTATGAATGCTTTCATAGAATTAGCCAAAATTCTTTTATTTTACAGGACTAGAATAAATCTTTCACAACTAAGTCAATCTCTATTTATCAATAAGAGTGAATAAAACTGTCTCTAGTACTGGAAACATGTTTTGCCTGTTTATATATTTATAGCTTATGTACAGAGTCAATATTTTCTATGCTTCAAATACAGCTCCCTCATTTTCTTTAAGCTCAAAGTGACCTCATTTTGTTAAGGAGAAATAATTGTCTTCTGTATTTAAAAACTTATCACAAAAAAAATGTCAACCAGAAACCAGGTAGGAGAAAAATATAATATTTGGGTATGAATATATACTTGGAAGGCCAGGGAAAAAAGGAGACAGAGTAAAAAATCTTTTAGATGAAAATGGATTCTGTAGAAGGATCCAGCAGGTCCTGGAAAACTACAGGTGAGTCTGGGCCCTGGGGTCCTCCGCAAACTATGGCAACAGCCAAGGAAAATATAGGCAGTAAACCTCAAACCCCTACCCAGACTAGCCGATGGACAGGACATTCTCCACTGTTGAGTGGAGAAGAAGATCTGACTTTCACACAAACTCTGGTGCCCCATATTTGAACATGTCCCTTGGATAGAGATGCCTGGTGGCACTCAGAGGAAGGACAATAGGTCACCAAGGAGAAACTTGATACCCTATGAGCATATACAGGGGGAGGAGGTCTCCCTCAGACACAGACGTAAGGGAGGGGAGTAGGGGGGAAGTGGGAGGAAGGGAGGAATGGGAGGATACAAGGGATGGGCTAACAACTGAGATGTAATATGAATAAATTAATAAAAAATTAAGAAAAAAAGAAATGATAGTGGCAGATAGCCACTGGACTGAGGAACTTTGCTTATCTCTACTGCTGATGAAAGAATGACCATCTGATATGATTAAGCCTGATACTGAGAAATTGACTGCCTACCCTCGCAGAGACCAGGTGGGCTAGTTCTTCAGGATTCTTGCTTCAGAGCAGTCTCTGAGATGCTTTGAACTGGCTGGCTGAAGATGGGATGCACCTACCATGGAGAGAAACTTGTGACAGTCCAGAAACAGACTGTCAAATGCCTTGGGCCAGCTGGCTGAAGAGTGGATGCCCAACAATGGAGAAGGAACTTGTCACTGTCCAGACAATCAGCTCTCTGTCCTGTCAATACTTTTGGAAGTCACTTGCCTGCACTTCCTTCATATTAGATAGTTTTTCCTTCTGGGGTCTCTGATGGGGTTGAAGACTAGATAGCCACAGTTTTACTATAGGTTTAGTTAAAAGAATCAGTAGTATAGGACAGTGGAATAATTTCTTAAAAATTGTTAACTACAAATGGACTGGTCCTTATAAATGTTGACTTAATGGGCAATTCCTAGTTTGTTGTATATAGCTTATTTTATTAAATAGAAAGGGGATGATGAAGGAGAGAAACCTGTTCTTTAGGATCCGAAGTGTGGGACTGGAACAGTCTCGTGAGAGAACAGGTGATGTTAATTCACTAGAAGAGCACCCACCTCCTGTAGGAGCTTAATTGCTGCCAGCTGAAAAGATCCTGTGAACAGACTCTGGGAGGAGATCTATAAATGAGCCCAGAACTGGCGGCAGGGCAGATTGGAGACTTGGGATAGATTTGGCTGTTCATCACTGCCCTTCAAGACGCTCCTAGAGAAAACCGCTTGAGGGAAGGCTTCAGAGCTCAGGCTTCTGCTGAGGCTCTGGGGTCTGGTTACCCCAGGTTCCAGTGGAAGAAATCCTGCAGCTCCCGACCGGAGAATTGTTCCTTGGAACTGATACCCTTAAGGTTTTGTTGTTGTGTTCATTAATCCTTATTGCCTACTGTTTTGGTTAATTGGGTTATAATTGACGTAGGCTCAGTCACTAAGTTGTTAATAAAATATTCTGGTTAAGAAAACTGAAAAAAAAAAAAAAAAGAAAATGGATTCTGTGTGGTAAAATAGTTTTGCACTAATAGTATGGAAGTATTCCAAAATAGAAAGAAAAAACGGTAAAAACCAGAAATGTCACCATAGCGGGGTGTGAAAGATGAAACACTTAAAAAAGTATGTGTGACATTAAGTTAGCAATTTAGACATTTCCAAGGGTCATTTTTTTTTTTGAGACAGAGTTCCTCTGTGTAGCTTTGGCTGTCCTTGACTAGATTTGTACACTAGGCTGGCCCTGAAATCACAGAGATCTGTCTGGTTTTCTCTCCCTGAGTGTTGG
Organism: Acomys minous; assembly: GCF_964271855.1. Taxonomy (NCBI): domain Eukaryota; kingdom Metazoa; phylum Chordata; class Mammalia; order Rodentia; family Muridae; genus Acomys; species Acomys minous. Next base: position 116,577,336 of record NC_140488.1, on the reverse strand, counting down.
GATTATAGGCATGTGCCACTGCACCCAGAAATGGCAGGGCTTTTTTGTTTTTTGTTTTTTTAAGAATTGGCTTTCTTAATCCTCATTGTTAACTTTATGTACATAGGGTAGTTGTAATACTGCTTGGTTATCTTTATCCATAGCAGTATACTTATGTGGTTGTTTGAATAAAATGCCCCCATAAGCCTGTAGAGAGTGGCAGTATTGGGAGGTGTGACCTTGCTGGAGTAGATGTGGCCTTGTTGGAAGTATGTAACTGGAGGTGGGGGGTTGAGAGCTTAGATGCTCAACCAGGCCCAATGTGGCACTCTCTCTTCTTCCTGCCAACCTGGATATAAAACTCTCCAGTCCTACTCTATTGCCATATCTACCTGCACACTGCCCTGCTTTCTGCCTTGATGAAAAAACTCTGAAAACTGTAATCCAACCCCAATTAACTGTTCTCCTTTATAAAAGTTGCCACCGTCATGGTGTCTCTTCATAGGAATAAAACCCTAAGACAGTGTGCAATGAACAATTTTGCTTCTGTGACTGGTGATTGCATATTCCCTGTTTGTATTTGTTAATTTGCTGGACCTTTGTCACCTTAATCTTCTGAAGAAAGATTTTACTTTATTGACTCTTTATTTTATGATTTGTTTGTGAGTTTATGTGTTGTGTCCTGCCCTATCACTCATCATCTTATTCCCTTGATACACGTTCTCTTATTGAGCCTGGAGTGAGGCTGGCAACCAGCAAGCCTCCATGATCCTCCTGTCTCTCTGTTCCTTACATCATTGGCATTACGGACTAGCACCTCTATGCCTGGCTTTTTATGTGGGTGCTAGAGATTTGAGTTCACATTCTCACTCTTGCACAGCAAGCACTCTTACCACTGAGCTAGCCTCCTAGGCCCTGTTTGTTTTTTACTTGAATTTAATTTTGTTCTGCCTCTTCCTTCTGCTGTAACTAGCTCTTGTAAGCTCCTTATACCTTGGCTCTCCTGTTATGATAGACTGTAATCTGGAATCATGGACTCAAAAAACATCTTTTTATGCCCACGATACTTTTTGTCAGTTTTTTTTTTACCACAACAGAAATGATTAAACATGTTATATGCTTTCAGCTTGAAACATCTGATAGGTTTGTTTAGGCCACATACGGTTAATTTTGGAGTATTTGGGAACCTTTGAAAATAATCTGCATTCTACCGTTGCTTGGCGGAATGTTCTACTAAATCATGTTGGCTGATATTATTGAGTTCATGATTCCTTCTGAGTTTCCCTTCTTGACATTGTTGAAAGAGGTCTTTTAAAGTGTCTAACTAAAAAGTCTGCAGCTTTTGTTGATTTGTTCAGTTTTTAAACCAATTTTTGCTACATATATGGTAGTAAATATCCCTTGCTTACTCCTAGGGCTCTTTTTTCACTTATTACTGTTTCTTTATAAGTCTTTAATTTTTATTTGTGCTTTCAACAAGCCATATTTGGGAGTTTTGTTCTCTATATTTTCTCTATTTCATTCATTTTGTTATTAGTCTAAGTTTTCATTTTTTTGTAATTAGTTTGAGATCAATTTTCAGACTTCTTTACTATGTGTTTGAAGATGCTGCCTCACCTGCATCTCACAAATTTAAATATATGACAGTAGTTTAGTTACTATTCAGTTAAATATTTTTTCATTAAAATTGTTATTTATCAAAAAATTCACTTTTTGTTATTTGATGCTGCTGAAGTCACACAAATGAGGCCTGTCCACCACAAACAGGCATTATGTAACCTCTTATCTGCTGGCCACTCTTGAGATCAATTCCTTTCCCAGCATCAAGGACACCAAGAAGACCCTAGGCAGTGTGGACATGGAGGCAGGTGATGACTAGTTCAACAAGGTCATTAGTGAAATAAATGGAAAAATATTAAAGATGTCATCACCCAGGGTGTTGACATCTTCCCAGTGTGCCAGCTGATGAAGTTGTGGCTATTTCTGCTGCCCCTGGCCCTATAGCTCCTGCAGCTCCTGCAGCTTCTGCCCCTGATGCAGCAGAGAAGAAGATAGATAATACATGGAGCCTGAGGAGTAAGATGATGATATTGGACTTGGCTTGCTTGCTTAAGTTCCTGGTCCTTGCAAATAAAGTCTTTATACATACATACACACACACACACACACACACACACACACACACACACACACACATAATGCATGTGTGTATGAATGTGTATATGTATGTATGTGTATGTATATGAATGTATATTGAAAATGTATATATACACATACATACATATGTATATATGTAGTGAAAAATAGTTATGTTTTGAAATTTTCATACAAATATGCAACCTTTCTTTTTAATTATTTATTTATTCTCTATACATACTGGCCATATCCCTATCTCTTCTCAACTCCTAGACCCACCCACCCTTCCTCTCCCTCATCCCCCTCCTCTATTCCTCAGAAGAGGGGAGGCCACCTTCCCATCCCTCTGGGCTCATCAAGTCGTATCAAGACTGAGTGTATCCTCCTCCACTGTGGCTTGGCAAGGCAGCCCTGCCAGAGGGAAGTGATCGAAAAGCCAACAAAAGAGTGCATGTCAGAGACAGCCCCCACTCCTATTACTAGGGAAACCACCTGAACCCTGAGCTGGGCCTCAGCTACATCTGTGTAGGGGGCCTTGGTTCAGACCATGCAAGGTTCTTGCTTGGTGCTTCAGTCTCGGCAGGCCCCTATGGGCTCTGGTTAGTTGGTTTTGTTCATCTTCTTGTAAAGTTCCTGTTACTTCCAGGTCCTTTTCTCCTTTCCCTCACTTTTCCACAAGATTCCCTACACAACATCCAACATTTGACTGTGAGTCTCAGCGGCTGTTTTGAAGTGCTGCTGGGCAGAGCCTCTCAGAGGACAGCTCTGTCTGCAAGCATAGCAGAGATTCATTAATGTCAAGGGTTCTTTCTCTCCCGTGGGGTGGGTCTTGTGTTGGGCTGGGCATTGGTTGGACCTTCAGGAGCATCTCTTTGACAAGCTGGTGAGTTAAGTCATAGTAAGCTTCCAGGGGTATATGAAAGGGACCCTAGCAGAGATTCCTAGTAGCAGCGGCCCTAGAGAGTAAAGAGTCTCCAAGTAGAGGAAGGGAACACCAACCCACCTACAAAAACTTTGACCCAAAATCACTCCACCCACAAGATGTGCAGGAATAAATATAGAACAGATATAGCTGAAATTGAGGAAAGGTCCAACCACTGCAGTATTTCTTGGTCATATCCATTCACAACCCCCTCCAAGTCCCCCCAGAAGGCTCCCCTATGGCATCTTTGTCTCAATGTCATGTTCTCTTTATTTTTCTTATTTTATTACCCACTGAGCTGCTCATATTTATAATTTTCATTATTATTTCTCCATGGACCAAGACTTACCACATCCTCTATTTAGTTTTTCAAGCACAATATTTTAATTATGTGTAAAACTATCTTTTTCTGTGTTAAATGTTCCTAAATTAATGGCATCATATCATTCAAATGCATGACCCCATCAACTATTGCTCTAATGGAGTTTGAGTTAAATCATCCCTATAATGAGTGTGATAGCCACTCAAGCCATTAGAGTCTCACATCTATTATCAGACCATCTTCCACTAATTTAGTTCTATTCTCTAAGACCTCTTAGCACACGTTTATCTCCATCACTTGTTTTTTCTTGGTTATTCTGGGGCCAGCCTAACCAGATCTACCTTCTTTACTGCCACCAAGAGTTTTCTTTCTGACAGCCAAATGCAATATTACCCTTTCCCTTTTAATTGATTCAAAAATATGTTAGGCTTTTTCTAAAACGGCAAATGCTCAAGCACTATCTTGAAGTTTTTACATATGGGTTCATTTATTCCTAACCACCTGCCTGGGATACTGGATAGAGGAAGGTATTTCCAAATAAGATTTCCATTTCCTTCTGCTATGTGTAGTACTTTGGGAGCATCAATTCATGGTCCATGTTTGTGTGTGTTTGTGAGTATGTTTGCATTTGCTTAGGCTTTCCTGGATAGCATGAGACATCTACAGATGACTTCTGACCACACCGTGGGACAAATTTATCACTATAAACTGCTAGGGAGGCCTTTTTCCATTACAGTTCAGACTGTGATACTGTGACAGTTTTCACTGTGATTTTCCTTAACTATCAGATAGATTGCTATCTTGTCTGTTTTCTCACCAAAGCATGAGACTAGTTTGATGCCCTGACTCTCCAACTTTTATGGGACCAAGCAATAGCTCTCCTGCCATGTGTACATTATTATAGTTTCTTTCTTTCCAATCTTCACTATGTCCAAGACAAATGTAGCAGCAGTGTGAGGCCTAAGCTCTGAATCCAGGAATGGAGGAGGGCCATTGGACACCAAATTGTTGATAAATGTATGCAGATAAGATAAATTTTATTCACTAGCACACAGACCTCTAGGCATGCAGATGCCAGCAGGCATTGAGCGATACTCTGGTGCACACTGGCTATACGCAGTTGGGCACAGGCACAGACATGAAGCCTGACACACAGGCTGCAGGTAGGTACACACAGTCCTAAAATGGCTGGCTTGTAAAGGCAAAGGCAAAAGCATTCACCTTTCACATCAAGCCCATATTTATATAAAGCCACACAAGTGAAATTTGCCATAAATGATAATACAACCGACCACATCATTACTTGATTTTGAGTGTCCTGGCGATCCAGAGTCAGCCATTTGGCTGACTTGGCCAGCAGTCACTGGATGTCCAACATTCACCATCTTGTCTCATATTGAATATCCATAAAGCACCATGTTGTCTAAACATACACTGGCCCTTACAGCCTTCTCTTCTCTACATCCAGATCAAATAACCATAATGATTTCTCATTTCTTTTAATAGCCACTAATCTGCTTTATGTCACTACAGAGCTGCTAATTATAGAACTCTTAAATAAATATAATCATAATAGTAGGCTTCCTTTTGTGACTTACTTCTTTCACTTAGCATAATAGTTTCAAGGGTCATCCATGTTTTAAATAGTTTGAATATTTAGTTCTTTTTTATAGCTCAATAATGTTTTTTCATTGTTGTTTTGATGTTTATTTATCTGATGAATGACAAAGAGGAGCATGTGTTTGTTGACCATATGTGTATCTTCTATGGAAAAATGTCTATTTAGATACTGTATCCTATTTAAATTCTGATTATTTTTCTTTTTGTTGTTGAACTCTATGCATTTTTTATGTTTTCTTGACTCAAATCCTAGTGAAATATTACTTTAAAATATATCACTTCTTGAATCATACTTTTTAACTTTGTCAATAGTGTCTTTTGAGATAAAAGTGGTTTTTAATTTTAATGAATGAAAACATCCCCTTTTGTGCACTTAGCAAGAAGTGTTGGCTAAATGCAATATCACATTATAGTTTTAACTATTAAAAATTTACACCATGATTTATTTGAATGAATAATTATGATGTGGGAAAGAGGTTCCAATTCATTCTTCTGCAGGTGGTTCTCCAGTTGTCTCAGCACTATTTGCTTAAAATATGTCTTTCTTCCAATAATAGTGCTGCTACACCTTTTAAAAGACTGTTTTGGCTTTGAAGTACTTTTAGAGTTCTTTGGTAATATAAATTTCCATATGAAGCTTGGATCAGTTTGTTAGTTTCTACAAAAAGCCAGCTATGATTCAGTAAGTACTCCATGTAATTTGTAGATCAATTGGGGAAGCAATTCTGTATTGATGATAGTAAGTCTTCCAACCAGCGTCAAGGATTGACCTTTTACTTATTTAGAAATTTTATATGAGTTCTGATGGTGATGGAAATGATGACCTTGAAAAATGCTAGTCAAGTGCTCTACCACTGATCTACAGGCCTGTTCTTGTGCTTTTGAGACATAATTTCACTTAATAGTTCAGCCTGGTTCATTATTTAGCTTATACAAGCTTTTAACTTACGATTCTCCTGCCTCAGTTTCCTGACTACTGGTTCCAGGCATGTACCACCATGCCCAGTTTAATTAGTATTTTAAATTTTTCTTTCAATATTGTTCCAAGTTTTGTGTTTCTTTTATTAAATATATTCCTAAGGATTTTATTATTTTGTTGGTATGATAAAAGTAATTGTGTTTATACTTACATTTCTGTAACTTTCCACTTTGTCAGTGTATAGGAATACAACTAACCACTATCTATACTATACCCTGAGACATGCTGAATTTTTTTATCTCTAGTAGATTTTGTAGTATATCCCTTAGAACTTTGGATAAAGAAGACCATGTTGCCTGTAAACAGAGATAGCTTTATTTGTTCCTTCTCATCTTGACACCTTTTTTTCTTCTTTCTGCTTCCTAAATATTTTGACTAGAGTTTTTTAGAGAAGATAGTTGTGATGAGAATCGGGCACATCTTGTTTCTTATATTAGGATTAAATTTCAGTATTTCACCATGTAGATGGGAATTAGTATATTCATTTTGGCATACAATAGACAATGTCACCATTTGGCATAAGATTATCTATCTGTCTTTAATTGTTTATTTGTTCTAAAGATGCTATTTTATTACCAGCTCATTAAGTCATTTTATCACACAGTGTTATTGAATTTTAATGGCTGCTATTTTGAAGTCTATTGAGAGAACTTTCTAGTTTGGCTTTTATGCCATTGATATGGCTCACACTTTGTAATGGACGTGAGCATGGTAAGCTACTGCACATTCCTAAAATACATTTTTCTTGGATACATTGCATAATTCTTTTAATATATCTATTTTGGACTATAATGTTTTTTGAGCTACATATAAGATATGAGGGGGGTAAACCTTGTGTGTTCAAGCTACTAATCATTAAGTCTTCTGTCTCTTGGAGTTAAACTAAATCCTAATTCATAGGATGCATGCTTGCTTATCTCCTTGAATATCTGTAACTTCAGTCAAAAAAATGGCTCATTTTAGAGAAGAAGCACAGGAAGCTTTTTAAAGTCTTCATAGTCCGTGCCAAGTGTCAGCACTTAGGAACTTATCCTTCCCACCTACTATACTACAAGTTTCTTACTAGCATTAACTGTTATAATCAAAATTATGAAACAGTGCTGGGTCTTTAAGAATATGCTTGATGCTAGACCACCTTGCCACACTTTCCCTCCTTCATCCACCGGTGCCTTGCCTTTGTGATTAGATCTTGGTTTAACCCAATGTTGTATCCAGAATACTGATGATCTCTGGAGCTACAGTTATATCAGGCAAAGATGAAGCACAAAGTGATGGACTCCAGGTTCTTTGTTTAAAATCTGGCTCTGTTACATATGAGCTGGGCAATCCTGAGCAAATTACTTAAACAAAAAAAGGCTTATTTCCTCATCGATAAAAGGGTGTAATAATGCTTCCATCACAGAATTGTTGTAAGAATTCAATTGTAATTAAGAGGTGACCTTCTCTAACAGAAATGAATGAACAGAGGAATGAATCTCAGGACTTGAAGGTACAATCATAGAACTCAAAACAACCATCATAGAAAATGCTAAATCTGAAAAAATTCCTGACACAAAACATCCAAGAAATCAAGGACACCATGAAAAGACGAAACCTGATAATAATAGGCATTGAGGAAAGAGAAGACGCCCAACTCCAAGGCCCAGAAAATATCTTCAACAAAATCACAGAAGAAAATTTCCCCAATTTGAAGAAGGACACGCATATAAACATACAAGAGGCCTACAGAACACCAAATAGAAGGGACCAAAAAAGAAAACCTTCCCACAAAACCTTCCTGCCACATAATAATAAAAACTCAACATATACAGAACAAAGAAAAAAATATTAAAAGCAGCAAGAGAAAAAGGCAAAGTAACTATCACATATTAAATGCTCTATAAATTGTTGATATTGGAGAAAAATACTAATTAGGTAAGTAAAGCATGAGAGTATCATGAGTTTAAGGACATCCTGGGGAATATATGAATTGTAGGGCTATGGAGTAAGACTGTACCCCCATGCCCAAATAATAATAGTAACTGGGCTTGCTCCAGTTTTGACCAGTTCCTGGCCAGGAGAAGGTAGCAGGATTCACCAGAAGGCAGTTGATTATGAGGAAGACATCATTTCTACTTTGCAAGAAACTGAGGCACTATTTACTTGGCTTTCAGCATTCACTTTTTAATAAAAAGCAGGCTTATTTTATGTGACCATGAATCATTGCATAACTGAACTTCCAAAAAGAATTGAAAAGGGGGTAACATAAAGAATGTGAGAAGTAATAACTGCTCTAACATCAAATACTTGCTAAAACACCAGGTGTTTACTAATTAGGTGTAAATGGATCAAAACTTCCACATAATTAGTTTCCTTTTTAATACAGAGAGGTTTGATAATGAAAGGATAGAGTCTTTACAAAATCTCAGTTCTTCTGCCCAAACCTAAATGCTTGCAAAGTGGCTTGTAGTAACAGGATTCTCCAAGATATCAATCCCACCCAGTATTAACTAAGTCCTTCAGAATGTGCTATATCTCTCTCCTACACCCTTCAAATGTGTAAAGAAGTTAAGAAAACACAAAAAGAATAAAATAAATAAATTTGCTTAAGTGCCTGAATCCCTAGTCCCAGAAATTTCTTAATAATATCTATTGCTAAAGTCCTTTGTATGTGAAAAGTAAGAAATTTTAAAACATGGTTCAATAAATCCTAACAACAGCCTACAGAAATGTGCTATGATTGCCTCTGCCTTTAAAATGAGGAAATTGAGTCTGATGGAGAGTAGAAAAAATTATAAAAACCCCATACACTGAACCCATGTCAACAAGGTGCTATTTCTCAATCACTAGAACCTCTACTTCCAAAAGTAGTTGCATTTGATAAAGAACTCTTGTGCCAGAATTAACGAGAAAGGCCAACTGAACCCAATTCTCATCTGCCTGTGAAAATTCCCTGGATCTCACACTGGGTTTTTTCTTAAGCCATGTGGTTGAGAGTATGGCTTCTCTTCCCAGCTCCATTCTCATATCCTCCCTAAATTTCCTGAACCATCTTTTACTCACTGACTCCCATTATCTAAGTCAAGGCAATAAACAAGCTTAACAAATTATTTAAAATATTGTTCTTTTGAATCATGTACACAGTTTACAGCAAATCATGGATGGGGTGAGTTTAACAGCTTTTGGAAGCTGTACATACTTGTGATAACTGACACAAAAATTCCATGGAATCTAGTATTAGTTTTTCCAGCAATAGTTTTGCCTCTGTCTTTCATCACAAATAGCTAAAGTTTAATGTATTCTAAGTTTTCAATACTTAGATATATGACCTTTTAAATAAAGAATTATTTACTTCAAATTTCAAATGCTGAATATGTTTCAAATATCAACGATTTCAGACCAAGGCAGAGGGGGGTCTGTTCATCATTTGAAATTCAGTTCTTAGAACGTTATAATTATTTTAATTCATAGACTTTTAAAAGATGACTGATACCTTGAACTCTTCATATGCATTTTAATTTATGCTAAGACCTGGGAGATATGAGGTTTTGGTCTACTTGTAAAATAATAAGCTACATTTGTATTGGTATTAGGGAAGGACACAAAAGTCCTAGGTCAGAAATGGGCAATTTATTTCAGGAGACAGCAGTAGGTAGGCTTCAGGCATATCTGTGAAAGTTTCCTGAGCAGGAGCTCTTACAAAGGTCTGGGAAGAGGGCCAGGTAACACCTGCTCATGGGAACTCTGAGCTTAGGAAATCTAAATCGTTTAAAGTGAAAAGCAAACTTTCTGGCCTTTGCCCAGGAGGAAAACACTGTTCACAATACAACTATCCTTGAAAATATAACCCAGAACAAACAACAGTCTTATTTTGCTTACAATATGTTCAGAAACAGAGAGACCTATGGAAATGTGTCCCTGAATAGGAGATTAAAGTGCGTAATGTCTAGAATGTGGTTCATGCAGGGAAATGGGATTTGATTGAATTAGACTGAGAAGTCTACTACAAGTGCTGTAGTAAAATGGCTGCAGTGAATTGAAAACAAAACCCAAGCTCAACTATATTAACAAAAATAACAGTTGAAAAGCATTCAATTATGAATTGTCTTATTCACCATTAACACCTACGTGTGTGTGTGCATGCGCGTATGCGCTCACCCATGTGCTACGTATATACATATGTGGAAGCCAGATGTCTATCTTGAATAACTTCCTTTTACACCATACTTTAAGATAAGGTCTCTCACTGAACCAGTTTAGCTAGACTGGCTGGTCAGTGAGTGTCAGAATCCTCTTGTTTCTCACCTTCCTAGCTCTGGGATTACAGGCACATACCATTATGCCCAGTTTTTTATGTGAATGCTGGGAATCTGAACTCATGTCTTCACACTTGTACAGCAAGCATCGCACTTACTGTGACATATTCCCAGCCTTAATTCCTACCAATTTTATACTGTTAGGCAGAAATAATTGTTTGATCACTCAATAATATTTAAATTGTTAAGTTTATAATACTGACTATTGTCTTAGTTCATTTTCTGTTGCTATGACAGAATATCAGAATCCGGGTTAGAGAGAGAAAATGTTTATCTTAGAATTCTGGAGGCTTGGGAGTCTGAGAGCTCTCAGTACCAGAGAACTCAGTTTCATATTAAATCCAGTCCCATGATAGCTCCTTAACATGTAAGTATAATATATTAAGAAGAGCAGAGACTCTATGACCAAATCACTTCCCAAAGTTCTTGCACTGGATAACTAATGTCTAACACACGGCATTTATGGATGTATTCACACCATAGCAGCTATGCTATGAATTTAATTGCTTTTGGTTAAATCAATGCTTGAGTTGCCCTGCTTCCTCAGTCCATTTTCAGGGTACTATTTATCAGATACAGCTCAGTCACAACTAGTTGTAAACTAAGGTGCAAAGTGAAAGAAAACATTTCCCCCTCTTTAGGGACATCTGCATTTTGGAAACGTAAATTGGAAAAGTCTTCTCAAGTCTTCTCAAATTTATTAATATGTATTTTGAAATATTTAGCTCTTAATTGATGTATATTTGAGCATATACTTGCTTCATAAACCGCTCACAAATAATAACACGCGCTACATTTTTTCAACCTAGTTGGAATCTCTATTTTGTTGACTTTCACCTTGATTCAAAAGCCCTGTTCAGTTATTTCTTCATTTTTAGCCAGCTTAGCTCTCCTGGTTCCTCACTGTACAAATTCTCTTGAAACTTTTTTTTTATTAATTCATATTACATCTCAATGGTTATCCCATCCCTTGGATCCTCCCATTCTTCTTTCCCTCCCATTTTCCCCCTACTCCCCTCCCCTATGACTGTGACTGAGGGGGACTTCCTCCCCCTGTATATGCTCATAGGGTATCAAGTCTCTTATTGGTAGCCTGCTATCGACTTTTGATCATCTCTTCCTTACTCCAAATGCTAGAACAGGTAGCTTCAAGTGTTTCCTTGCTTTGTGCCATACCCATGCAGCTGAGGTGTGCCTGGGAATTGTCCTATTAGATAAACAGCTGAACCTATAAACTGAAGGCTATCAACTCAAGGCTTGTAATAATGCCTGCTACCCCCTACAAAAAATCTTTTGTTTCTCTCTTAAAATGACTTTACTATAGCCCACAAGGATATTGCACATTTTATTTTTCCTGTCACCTTCAGGATGTCTCCTCCTGTGCAGAAGAGGTGTGTTGTCATTTCTGTGGGCCAGTACACTTTGGTTTCCATGGTTTCTTTCTTTATTAAAATATTCATAATTACATTTTACTACTGAGAGAATATAAATGTTAAATACAATTTATTTGAGTCATTATTACTATACATAATACTACAAATCTGCTTTTCTTCTGATTTCACAGGGCTAAAATTTAATTATTATTATTATGGGTCTGTAAAAGTAAATAGGATTGGGGCAGGCTCTATGACTACATACAGTTCAGCCACTACTCAGTCACTCTTCATGCTCTGAGCTTGTTATTTAAAATATTTGGAAAACACCTAAATGTTTCTCGACTTGAAGGTAAAGCTTGGGAATGAAACCTGGGTAAGAGATTAGACATTGAATGGGATTGGCTTTATATTGCAGGTTTCTCAACATGAAACTGATATTTGGAGCTGAATGAACTATGCTTTGGGAGACTGTCTTATACATTGTCAGATATTTAACAGAATCTCTGGGCTCGGGCTCTTTCTTCTTTAAAATATTTTTTCATTTATAAAGATGGCTTACAGAGTGATTTCCATATGGATTTTTCAGGCGTATTTAATTTTGTTAATGCTGTTCTGTCTGCTTTTCCCACCTTTTCTTTCCCAGCTGTTCCCTTTACTCCCAGTATTCCCCCCCTTTCTTTCTGTGGTTCAGTTACTTCACTTAATATAGTGGTCTCTAATTCCGTCTTTTTTCCTCCAAATTTCATATATCTTGACAGCCAGATAATACTCCATTTTGTAAATATATCACATTTTTGTTATTCGTCCATCTCTTGATAGGCAACAAAGGTTTTTTTCTACTTCTTTATCATTGTAAGAAAAACACCTATAAATATGATAGTGCAATATCTCTTTGAGACGATTCAAAATCTTTTAGGTATATGCCTAGCAGTGGTGTAGCTGGGTCATATACTTCTATTTCTAGCTGTCATTTTCCTAGTGGCTGCTCTAATTTTTATTCCCATCAACGGAAGATAAGTGTTACCATTTCCCCACATCCTTACCAACATTTGTCTTTCTCAGATTTCTTGAAGATAACCATTCTTATTGGGATGAGATTAAAAGTAAAAGTCATTTGATTTGTATCTGATGAATAGAGATGATGAATATGTTTTCACATATTTTATTGGCCCTTTGTAGTTCTTCTTCTGAAAGCTTTTTCTTTGGATCATTGGCCTATTCCTTGATTGGCAGGATATTTATGAGTTTAATTTTTTCAGTTCTTTATATATTCTAAATAGTAACCCCTTCTCCAAGATACAGCTAGTATACTGGGTGGTTTTATATCAACTTGAGACATGCTAGAGTCATTTTTGAAGATGAAACACCAATTGAGAAATTGCCTCCCCCAAACCAGAGTGGCTTGTGAGAAAGTTTGTGTTACATTTTATTGATTGATGATTGATGTTGGAGGGCTCAGCATACTGTGTGTGGTGCCATTCCTGAGCAGGTGGTGCTGGGTGCTATAAGAAAGAAGGTAGAGCAAGTCATAGAGAGCAAGCCAGTAAGCAGCACCCCTCTATGGTTTCTGCTTTACTTCCCATTCCAGGTTCCTGCCTTGAGTACTAGCCCTGCCTTCCCTCACTGGTGGAGTGTGACAAGAGGGCTGTGAGACAAAGTAAATTCTTTTTCTCCAAGTTGTGGTTGGTCATAGTATTTTATCACAGCAACAGAAACTGTAACTAGGATAAAATTTCTCTTTGATTCTGCACACTGAATATTTATTCTGTTGGTAATGTGTTGATAGCCATGAAGAGCCTTTTAAATTACATATAGTCCCTTTTAGCAATTCCTTTGACTGTTTCCTGTGCTAAATGGGGTTCTGAAATTTGTTGTCTATATCTATGTCCTGAAGTATCATCTTTGTGTCTTCCTTTATCGCTTTCAGTATTTCTGATTTTAAATGATAATTTCTGATACAGTATGAATTGATTTTTGTACAGGATAAGAGATATGGATCTAATTTCAGTCTTCTGCAGAACAATACCCAGTTTTTCCAAAATGATTTGTTGAAATGTTTTTCTAGTGCATATTTTTGGCTCCTTTGTCAAAAATTAGGTGTCTCTAACTGTGGCAGCTTTTTTTTTTTCTGGATCTTGTGTTAATTCCACTAGTCTATATATCTGTTTTTACCCCAGTGCCATGCTATGTTCTCATGATACCAGGAATTTTTCTCCAGTTATGATATATAAATGTTCTTATGACATTGCCAAATAAGCCCTGAGTGCAAAAATAGTCCTGGGTGAGAATCACTATTGTTTGGACACAAGTTGAAGCCATGACATTGGTTAAGTTTCTGGAGATAATTCATAAGAATAAGAGAAGGTATTAGGAAATCCTAAGATGTGAGGGAGTAGGATAATAAGAAAAGCCACTATAGAGCACCATCCCACCCCTAACCTGGGATGTAGGACTTAGAAAGTTCAACCATCTACTACCTTTCAGTGAATGAGATAGTTGAGCAAAAAATGTATACAACACTTCTCTGGACAAGCTTATGTGTAGGAGAGTTTTGTCACCCTGTAAATTACTGTCATCCCTATTGGAAGAATAAGTTTGGACATAAACAATACCTGCTTGTACTTGCCTGAACAGCCAGAGTCATAGAGCACATATTGTTCACCACTGTGAATAAGGGTCTGATTCAACAAAGATTAAGGTTTCTTGAATTTTCTTGAAGTTGAAGTTCAGATCTGTAATTTCTGTAGGTCATGTAGAATTCTGCAGATACCATCAAACTTTCCATCCACATTGGAATTACTTCCTAATAATCCTTCTGTGTTCCTAGATTGATTTTAGTATTTGCTTCACTGTGAATTCTACCAATGCAAGAGTGTAGTATATTTTTTTCTGTAATATGGAAAAAACATAAAGTAAGTATTATCCTCATAATACTGTGTCCTCTTGGTAAATACATGTATATGAACATGTCCATAATCATCTCCTTATACATGTATACATGCTAAGGAGTATGTGCATATAAAACAGTGATTTTATTTAAGATAGATTGCACAGCTATGCTTCCGAAGAGGGGACAGTGGCCCTTCACTCACATATTTTACTGCTTCATTTCATTTTTCACTTACATGAAGCCTGTTTAATTTCACTTCTGTTTGTGTCTCCTCATGAGATGAGTAAAGTTCCTTTTGACATTTGATGAAGATCATGCTTTGGGTATATGATCAAAACCCTAGGGCCCCTCTAGACTTTCAGGAATATTCATTAATGATGCCATAGAACTGTCTTTGTATGGCCTATTCAGCTGTGCTCCCTTTACACTGTGGATAGGCAACTAGATAGGTAGACACAAAGTCCATCTATAACTAGAGTTACAAAATAGCTAGGGCTATTGCTATAAGATGTTTACATCCCATATAATCTCCTTTCTTTGTGACCAAACAGAACTGGTGAGCTATCTGTAATTGACAGAATGTGGCAAAGGTGATAGCATGTCACTCTCTGAGCTAATTTGCTCACCGAAATACTGATCAGTATTGGAGAAGACAGCTGTAATAAATTTTGCCATGAGGAAATGAATTATTACAACAACCCAAGAAGACCTGGAAGCAGTTCTTTCCCCCAGTAAAGTGTTTGATGAGAATATAGTCTAAGTGACACCTAGGTTGCAAACTGCTCTGTAACTGCTGTCTTGACTTGTTGGTGATGTAAAATAATAAATGAGTATTGTTTTAAGGTGCTATATCCATTCTCCATAGCAATAGAAAAGTAACATTAACTGTCTAAGATTCTTGCTTTTCACTTAATGCTTATTAGAGGCTCTAAATTTCATTTTTTGTTTGTTTTAGAATAATCTTTTAACATTTTTATGGAAAGACATTTTAATACCACTTTCTTCAAACTATCAATAATAACTACAAAATATCCAAACCATTTATTATTGTGAAATTCTGTTGGTAAGATCCAGAATCCTATTAATTCACACTGACATTCAGGTTGACCTTGGTCTCTTAAATGTTTCATTTACATTTAGTGATGAAAAACAAAACAATCCAACTCATCACATAACCCTAAACAACATAAAACAGACATTGGGTGATTATTGATTTTACTGCAAGCCATCAAATAGTTGGGTAGTACCTTTTCACTGAATTCTCTACTAACTTGTATTTCCTGTGAGAGAAAATGATTTACAGATTTTACCCTTGAAAATGACTAGACCAGATTTATGATATAAGTAACAGAATTTTGTTTATTAGTGATAGAAAAGAAAATCATATGAGAGAAATGATTTTGTGGTGGTGTTATGGTTTATATCCCTCAGGAGAAGACTAGTTTGTTCTATTTTGTATGCAAAATCATTATCTAGAGTGACCTTTACTATATTTATGATATTAATCTGGATAATGTATAATGAATATATTTTAACATTTATTTGTGTAAGTTAAATCCTATTTTGTCTGTTATATGAAATGAAAATTATTCATGCTTTATTTGAAAGACTGAACCTGATTACTCAGAGGGTAGACTAAAGGCAGGACAAACTAAAGAGGTGTGACATGAACTATAAGTGCTTTGTAATCGATGTGTAAGCCTCTAGCAGTGAATTATTATCTCCATAGTTCGCTTCTTCTTTTAATCATTCTTTTAAAAATGGGAAATAGATGGCTACCTTTTAAAAAGTGTTTTAACATGCTTGTAATTGTAAAATTTCTTGGGGGAGGAGAATGCATATCAATTGGCATGTTTTTTTTATAACCTTTGATATGTATTCTTCTGTATTCTTCCTCATGGGGAGAGGCATTTATGGATTTAGAAAACTATTATTAAACGAGAGAACATCACATAACAAAGAACATTACCTCAAAAAGTGGCTTGGCATAAGAAACCACATTAGAAGAAGATGAAATGCTAGTGCATGGTGAAGACCTGTCTGTATGCTGAAGACTTTGCAATGCATCTAGAGAAGACATCACATGAAGAGAAAAATAGCCCATGCAACATTTTAAATGAAAATTACTCGAGAAGAAATAAATTCATTTATATGGAAGTTTAAAATGTCACCAGTGTTCTCCTTTTTATTCATTGTAAAAAAAAAAAAAGGAGAAAGAAAGAAAAAGAGAGAGAGAGAAAGAAAGAAAAAGTACAATTTAAAAGACTGTTTTAGGTTTAACATACTTCAACAAACCCAGGTCATAATTTGTGGCTACCCAGAACATTTGGACACCTGAGTTGAAGGCGTGCTCACAGTGTAGGAATCTTGCTTTCCCAACTTAATAGTCAAATAGTCACTTTTCTACACTTTCTTGCAGCTAGATTGTGAACATTTGCACTAGACTTGTTCAATGAGGTGTACCCATGTGATGTTTCAGCCAAAGGAGACAAATGTAAGGAAGCTGAAGCTGTGGAGACCATTATCTGAAGAAGGCAATGTAAAGGCAGTGGCTTTCAGTGAGCTGTTGTGGTTCAAAATCAGCCAGATAATCTGTAATGTCTACTCACAATACTGTCAATAGGGGGATACCTTCAGGGACTGTTCTGTAACATCATTTGGTTATTGTCTTTGATAATGTATCTTCAGGATTGGGTGCCTAGTACTTCTAGAAATTCTACTATACAAGTCTCTTGTTTCTTGCTTAACCAGCTGTAGCTATTTTTGGTATTTGTAACCCCAAACCCAGAGTGATGTGAACCCTTATCTAAACAAAATATCCATGGAAACTCTAATTTTAAAAAAGGACCATTCAAAGAAAACCTGTCTAAAATTGCTGAGATTCTGAGAAAAAATTTTAATTAGCAAGCTGGTATGTATTTGCAAGTCAATAGTATCTTGAAGATTGGGACATTAAAATGCTATAATTGAGTATGCTTGGAAAGTACAAGGGAAAACAGTTGGTATATTCTGTGTTAAATGGTAAAAATAAGATAATTGTATATATATATATATATATATATATATATATATATATATATATATATATAATGGACATGTATAAGAAGCTAGAATTGTAGAAAGATGACATTTACTGCATCTTGATGACAGGTATTCTCTTCTTGCTTTTCAATTTTTTCTTTAAAATTGCAAGAATTATAAACTAAAAAGTTAATACTAATTGGGAACATATATGTTTATATATGCTTACTATTTTTCTTCTTTTGAGACAATATTTTACTATATATGCCAAGTTGCCCTAGTAGATCAAGTTTACCTCAAATTCACAAACTACCCACCACAGCTTCTTTGGTGCTGAAATTACAGGAATATATCATTACACCCTGCCATAAAAGTGTTAAAAGTGGGAGAGAGAAATCACTCTAAGCACTGTTTAGAAATTTGAATATGAGTGTTTATGAGAAAATATCCAAAAATAAGAGATAAAGGCAAATTTACAGTAAACATAACAATTATTTGGGTCATCTTTCTCAGAACTTTCTGAAGAATGGTTCATAGAGTCCACATATGTCTGTCTCAGTGACTGCTGTGCACTGGCATTGTCCTAAGTGCTTGATCAGGAATTTAAATCTTTGTCCTCACAGTAAGAGTATCCTCTATGAGCCAGGCATGGTGGCACACATCTCTAATCCCAGCATTCAGGAGGCAGAGGCAGATGGATCACTGTGAGTTTGAGGCCTGAGTCCAGGACAGCCAGGGCTACACAGAGAAACCTTGTCTCAAAACACCAAAACCAAAACCAAAGAAAGCAAAAGAAAAAAGAAACAGAAAAAGTATCCTTTCTAGATTATCCTTAATGTCAATGGGTGACTTTT
This sequence comes from Acomys minous, assembly GCF_964271855.1. Lineage (NCBI taxonomy): Eukaryota > Metazoa > Chordata > Mammalia > Rodentia > Muridae > Acomys > Acomys minous. The sequence continues at coordinate 116,558,942 of NC_140488.1, read as the reverse complement.
TTGCATATTTCCTGCCTACAAGCATGGTTATCTTATTGTAAAAGTTTGTACCTGTCTTGTGTGTTTGTTTCTCTAGTTTTAGAAACACTAGGTGTTGCAGTTAAAATGAACTTTAGATTTCATAAGTACAGTGCTGTGCCTCTGTGGGTCTTCTACAAGCTATATCATGTCTTATTGAGACTCAGAAAGAATAAGTGACTTCATCAAGTTGTTCTGCCCACTAGTAGGTGAACGAAGTCCTTCGTATTTGAGCTTTACTAGTCTTTCTGGCTATGGTTAACTGAAAAGACATGAACCCCTCAAAATGTACAATCTACGTGCAGTCTCCGTTTGCTTCTTGTGATTCCATTGCTCTCTACTGTCCTTATTTTCTCTCCTTCACTGATTTTAGCCTAATCATAGTAATGACTAAGATGTGCCTTTCTCTTAGGCACTAGCAACCTTGATACTGTTGTTCTTAACCATAATTCAGCTATGCTTCCACAATGCAAAGCATTTATTTACTCATCTTTGATATGTCCTACTTTCTTCTAAAAAGAAGTGCCGATCCTCCAGTTTGTGACATTTCAGACATCTAGGTATCCAACAATGAGCAAGAAAAAAAATACCTTCAATGGATGACAGTTGCACTGTCATATTAAGTTACTTCCAGATTCCCTCCTACTTCTTAGCTCCATAAAATACGGTCCAGTAAAAGGTACATGAAAGGGCATTCTGTTCCTGTAATCTCTGTGTTATATACACACTGTTGTTTCTCGCTTCATATCACCAGGTTCTAAAATATTGGAAATGCAGGCCATACTTAAGTACAAAAATAATTTGGCTACTGTGAGAGAGAGAGAGAGAGAGAGAGAGAGAGAGAGAGAGAGAGAGAGAGAGGGAGGGGGGGAGGGAGAGAGAGAGAGAGAGAGAGAGAGAGAGAGAGAGAGAGAGAGAGAGAGAAAGCATTCCTGTTAAGTCAGCTGATAATGCCTCCCTCCTTCTCATATTTAGATTATCTGCTACTGTAAAACAAATTCCCCAAAGTCTAGTGACTTAAACAGTATGTTATTAGGACCAATTATTCCACAGGTTAACTGGGCTCAATCAGGTGGTCCTTGGGTTCTCTCAGGTGATTAGAGTCAGATGGCAGCTGGAGTCATTAGAAGACTCAACTGAGCGAGACATCTGAAATGGCTTCTTTAGCCATGTATCTGTCTCACCTGCTGAGATGCAAGACACAGCTAAAGGCTTGCCAAGCATTTCTCTTCCAGTTTCTTCGTGTGGCTGCTTGAGCTTCCTCAAAGCGTAGTGGTTTGAGGGTAGTCAGACTTTTTACAGGACAACTGGCTTCTTTCAGAGCAAGCCTTCAAAGAGAATCAGATAGGAACAGCAAGGTGTTTTCTTTACCGCCAAAGCAAGGGACTTCACAAAGGTGTAAACACCAGGAGATTCAGAATATCAGAGATGGGGGAGCATTTCTGGTGCCTATCCCATGAAGGAAAGTTAGAATCGAGATAAAAGTCAAGTGTGCATTTCTACATTTGGCTAGTAGGACTCTAGTTTTTAAACAAGTAAAATTACCTAAAATACAACCCTAGTATTTTGGCTAAACATAGCAGATCAAACGTTTCTTTAGACTAAACAAGAGAGAGAGAGAGAGAGAGAGAGAGAGAGAGAGAGAGAGAGAGAGAGAGAGAGAGAGAGAGAGAGAGAATTTTGAACTTAAATAATCATCTGTAACTTGGCTTAATCTCCCATTTATTGGAGACTTGTGATAATAGCCAGGACTCTGCTCTGCTGTTGGCTAGAGGCAGACCTGCCACCATTCTAGGGCTGACAAACCAAAACAGGTGAGTCCATCTGGTATGACCCACCTTGGTAGCAGTGATTACCACTCAGCTCTGGACTGGCAGAGCAGCCCACCTTCACACACACCTGGGTTCACCCATGTCCTGAAACATTTCCTTGATTCTTTCAGAGATGGTGGACTGAGCACACACCCAAACTCTTTCCAGTGAGAGACATTTTGTGAAGTCTTTGGCAGCATGTTGGCTGGCAAATTCATCTGGCTGGCACACTCCTCCAGCATCAAGTTATGGCACTGCCACCTCTACTCTATAGAGTTTCGAAATTTCACTTTGCACACCCTGTACAATGTGAGTCATTCGGCTTGCAGAGGAGGAGGAGGAGGAGGCGGCCATCTGCTAGTCATGAGTAGATGACAAATACCCTGCACTGCGAATTTCCATCCTCATTTCACAATATTTAAGTCAACACATTTTGTAACCACTTTTTTCCCCCAGAGTTCCTTAGTGCTTGCCGTGGATTTCTTTTGTAAACACTATATGAAGCTACCTTTTCACTTTTCCTTCAAACAACTGGATTTATTCCTAAAACAGTGTTGACAGCAACCATCACAAAGTGCTGTCTTCTTGAATAGTCAGAACAAAAAGAATACACATTTGAATCACATGATTAAGCCCCATGCCATTTCAGAACAACTGTGGTGAGAGGCCTCTCCACCATGCACAGCTCCATGGTGACCCCTGCTGTCTGACTGCAAAAATCCCCCAACTCTTACTGCCCATCAAAAAAAAAGTTTCCAAATATGGTTTGTTTAGCATCTCTTTGCTACTTTACAGGCAGGAAGCAAATTGAAGAGAGAGAAGACAGACACTCTGTCCTTAAACTGCAAGAGACAGGTTCAATCTGGAAAGTGAGAGCTACTCTGAGGTCTCATTTTCTCTTAGTTTCAAGCCAGGCAATGTGGCTCCATACAGGACTGATTCAATCCTTTCTTGCCTTTGTTTGAGAATGTTAGCAGATAATAGCCCAAAAAAAAAAAAAAGTGAAAAATAAGAAAAGCAAATGTAAAAGTGTGACCCCAGGAACCATCAGAGCCTGAAGATATTCCAAGTTTGGCTGTGTACCCCCTAAAATCCAAGCGAAGTGCAGAGTGTTATCGCAGGAAAGTGTATCAAATTTCAAGTCTTGTTTCTTACAGAGTTTTGGTGGCATATCCCAGGTGGTACAAGGGCTGGCATGTCCTTAAGATTTGCACAGCCACCAAAGAAGGCTGTTTCTTTTAACATTGGTGATGAAAAACAGGGTGTGCCATTGAGAAATGAAATACATTTCTGCTGACAAGCAGAGAAAGTGAGAAATGAACCTGCTGGCAGCCAGACCATTATGTTCTCAACTCACAGAAACAGTGAAAATGGAAAAAATAAAATAAAGCCACTGGGCAATCACAAAAATAACTATATGTCCTCTTTCTCAGACTAACATTGAGTGACTATTGTTTCTTTACCCGTGACAACTTCTTTACTCATGAAACCTGTTGTGTTACCCACCAGTGGCTCTAAACCTTCCTAATGCTATGACCCTTTTATACATGTCCTCATTTTGTGGTGACACCAACCACAAAATTATTTTCATTAGTACTTCATAACTGTAATTTTGCTACTTTAATGAGTGGTAATGTAAATAACCATGTTTTCTGTTGGTATTAGGAGACCATTATGAAAGAGTCATTACACACACACACACACAACACACGCGCGCACACACACACACACACACACACACACACACACACACAGGGTAATGATCCACAAACTGAGAACTGCTACCTAACTCCATGTTGCCCCTGAGTTTTGAGAGTGTGTGTTCCTAAGTTATCTTTTCTTCCCCAATTCCTACAACAGGATCACTTATAGGCAAATAGGCCCTTGAGAGGCTCCTGTCTGCTCTGTCTTTCTAAGGGCTTCAGGACCTCTGGTGTTAACTCTCTTTTTCTGGAGTGGTCTTACAAATTTAACTTCTAAAACTCCTACAATGTTTATGGTAGGTGAGCTTTCTTAGAAAGAAGTGCAGCTCAGCAATGGTGTTTCTAAAGTGGCTTCAGTGAGCATGGACAAGGCAGTATTTCTGTCCCCTGTCTTGTTTACAGCAATGCTTTTCATGCAGGGGAATGACAATGTTTCGTTTAGATTGTCATATTCTTTCCTTGCATGGACTTTCAATACAAACTCACTTGTAGTTTTCTGAGGATTATACTCTCTTACAGAAGTCTCTAAGTGTTAATCAGCATTTTGTTCCTAGCTGAGCACAGTTCCAGGTCCCTTGGAGAAATATTTGACTGGTAAGAATATTATTTTCTTTTTCTTTTTTTAAATTTCAATTTTATTAATTTATTCAGATCAATTGTTATCCCATCACTTGTATCCTCCCATTCCTCCCTCCCCCCTCCCGCTTTCACCTTATTCCCCTCCCCTAGGTCTAAGACCGAGGGGGACCTCCTCCCCCACTATATGGTCATAGGCTATCAAGTCTCATCTTGGTAGCCTGATTATTCTTTCTTTGAGTGCCACTAGGCCTCAAGAATATTATTTTCTAACAAAGCAGATGTCATGATTTCTTCGCCTCATAACTGTCTTATTCGTTTTACTTCTCTAAGGACTTTTTTTTAGCATCAGCATCCTTTATTTTTCTAGCAGCCCTTAACAAACCTGGTGCCATTTTTGCAATATAGAGAACCTGAGAATGCCAAGGGTTGATGCTGGTCACCAGACCCTCCCTCTAGGTGATTGATGGCCAATGCTTGAGTTGTACATGGAAACCTTCAGGGTCTCTCAGCTGAGAATTGATCCTCTTTATAGCCTTTCTAGTTCCTAAGTTTTTTCCCATTTCCATACTCATGTACCCCATGAGGACTTAAGGGAACACATACAGAATCCTCTTATCAGGCTCTTCCTTTGAAGAACACAACCTACAATTCATACCAAGCCCTTCCTATATCCATACAAATTTGAAATTACATCTTTATTTTTCAGAGAAGGCAAAGTTCAGATGTTGTAAGTCTGTTCCATGGTCTGATAGTTGGTATATAGTGGGGTAGACCTGAATGAACCTGAAGTCTTCATTCAATCTTTCTTTTTAACTGTTTCCATACTCTTAGGAGTTTATGTCTGGTCTTATCCTCCTCTTGAATGCACAGAGTTTTCTGATGCATGGGGTGAGAAATAAAGGCTCAGATGCCATCTTCAAAGTACCTGATACATAATTTGGGGTCTATACTGGGCCTAAGTCATATATTTCCTGTTTGTAATAGACCAGGATTCATTGCTACCTCTTCCTCCTTGACTTCAGGACAGATCAACTCTGCTGCTTATGGTATGTCATCTTCCTTATCCCACTCCTATTCCTCTACCTTTCCACTGTTCATTCATGAGGCAACATTAAAGCCAGGGCTCCCAAGAATGCATGAATTTTGTCTATTCCATCACACAGAATAATCACTGTTCAGCATCTACATGGCCTTTCTACATGCAATACTATCAAAATTGGGTCACCTTTGGGAGTACCTCATACACAGTTACTTCCATTGTGAAAATCCCTTTAAAAACTAGAATTTACTTGAAGAAGCAATACTACATGTTACTATAAAACCATCCACTGCTAAGGTCACCCTTGTTCTTTATCCATCGGAGGCAGTCTTTCTCATGGGAAGGAGAGAAGGTCTATAGCATGTGCTTGTCAAACTCCACTGCCAGAATCACTCAGGAATGCCAGTCATTGGGACAGAATGGGGAGTGGAAGACAAGCCGATTCCTAGTATCTAAGGATCAGAAGAAACCTTAATCTAAGAACTATGCAGGTGCAAGAAGCTGATCAAGAACAATCAAAGGTTGCTACATGACTTATGACCAATAACTTCAATGACAATGGAGCCTCCATTCAATTGCCTGCTCCCATTCCAAGCACCCCTCACTGACAACAGAGTCTAGTCTGAGGAATTAGAAATTAGAATTGGTATATTTTACTTCCCCAAACTGTAATTATAACCACCACACTTCACCACTTTTCTAGGATTTTCTTTAAAAGCACATATAACTTTAATTATACAAAAATCCAAAAGACTAATAATTCAAGGTAGTATGCTCTTAGAGGCATCAGAGTCTTTACCAGTGACTGGGATTTCTAGTCTCCATTTATCAGATGGAGGATTTCCATCTTCCCATTAGCATAAGAAGAGCCACAAAAGAACTTACACTCATTGATACCTCAAAGTCCCATGATGATTCACTTGTCAAGCAGCAAACACAAAGCCAGATGCAAAACAAACAAACAAACAAGACACCACACCCCCACAATCTGGGAGGTAAAAGGAGTTGTTACTTGGTGGAAGACCATACCAGAAATTGGGGAGAGTGTAGCTGGAGGTCAGAGAGCAGCACGAACAATGCCAAGACCAGATTCGCACTCAGCTCCAGAGAGCTATTGAAAGGAAGCCTTGGTGAGTCCACAAAGCATATGGTGAGAGGTGGAGAGGAAAATGCATGGGAAGGGAAAGGCACAGGTTGAATTCCTTATCACTTCCTGAAGAAGCATGTAGGAAGTAAGAGTTTTTTCAGATGCATAGCAAATAACTTAAGAATTTAAGTTGCCGTCGCTTGATTAGTGAGACTAAGGCATATGTGTAGGGACAGAGTGGAAAATAATGCTGGAAAGAGCACTGGTATGTTGATCAGAAAAGCTCCCATGATTGGCCATGCAGACCTAACAGTCATTTCATCTTCCTAGACTCACTTCCCATATGATTAACAAAGAAATAATCATTATCAGTCTGGTGTTGTAGTTCAGTGATAAAGTAGTTCTCTCTTGTACTCAAGGTCCTGGGCCCCATCCTCATCACTGACAGAAAATGTAGTTGCATCAAGCTCAGAATTAGATGATGTATCTCACCCATAGGGTTGAAACAAGTACTGGCTTTTCAACTTCCAAGATGTCAGTGACCATGGTGTGCTGACTCCAAAACACTAACGTTGTGTTTCCTGGGTGGGAGGGGACATCATGAGAGCTGGGGACTCACAGTTCTAGGCCCCTGAGGCCATCTCCTGGGTCCAGGAGTTCTGTACTAGTCCCCGGTGCTTTCTGCCTATTCAAGAACCTGTCTGCAATTACAGGGGCGCTCAGCTCCAGCAACCAGGTCTCGGATTCCTTCCTTGAGGGCAGCACCTGGATACCAAGGTCAGGATCCTAACATCCAGTCCACAGTTCTACTGGTCTCTCTGTGGAGACCATCTGAACCATAGGAACATACAGGGTCTCAGTTCTAAAATGGCAGAGCCCAGCAGAATCTGAGTGCCAGGAGCCCAGTGTCTGCCTGGAAAACAGGCAGCTGCATGGTTGACTCCAAAATGCCAGCACCTGTTCGTGTTCCTCTGGACTTCCCCCACCATCCTGAAGATGACTCCAGACTTCAAAAGTATGCAGATCCAGACTTCAGCTTAGCTCTCCTAGCTGTCTTGATGAGACCTGCAGAACCTCACTGGATCATAAAGGCCCAGAACCTAGCAGGTTCTACCAACAGCCAACACCAAGGACAACAAGATGGCTAAAGGCCAGCACAAGAACTCAACCAACAAAAACCAAGACAATATGGCTCCACCAGAACGTCCAATAAACACTGGATATTCTACTGCAGCTGAAACACAAGAAAATTATCTTAAATCTATGCTAATCATGTTGTTAGAGGCATTTAAAGAAGAAACAAATAAATCCCTGAAAGAAATATGTTAAAATATAAGCAAAGAGGCAAAGGAAATGGATAAAATGGTTCAAGACCTGAAAAAGAAAATAGAATCAATTAAAAAAACATAAATCAATGAAATTCCAGAGATGGAAAAATGTAGAGATGAGAACAGGAACCACAGAGATAAACATCACCAACAGAATACAAGAGATAGAGGAGAGAATCTCAGTTGTAGAAGATATAATCGAAGAAATCAATATATCTGTTAAAGAAAATATTAAAACAAAAATAAATTCCTACACAAAAACTCCAAAAAATCAAGGACACCATGAAAAGACAAAACATAAAAATAATAGGAATAAAAGAAAAACTAGTTTCCAACCTCTAAGGAACAGAAAATATTTTCAAGAAAATCATAGAATAAAATTTCCCCAACCTAAAGAAAGAGATGCCCTTAAACATACAAGGGGATTTCAGAATACCAAATAGACTAGAACAGAAAAGAAATTCCTCCCACTACATAATAATCAAAACACTAAATATACAGAACAGAGAAAAAATATCAAAAGCTGCAAGGAAAAAAGACCAAGTAACATATAAAGACAGACCTATCAGAATGAGACCTGACTTCTCAACAGACTATGAAAGCCAGAAGGGTCTGGGCATATGTTATGCAGACACTAAGAGAACACAGATGCCAGCCCAGACTAACAGCAAAGCTTTCAATCACCATAGATGGAGAAAAGATATTCCATGACAAATATCAAGTTTAAACAATAACTATACACCAACCCAGCCCTACAGAAAATACTAGAAGGAAAACTCCAACCCAACAAGGTCAACTACACTCAAGAAAACACAGGATATAGATAACTTCACAATAGCAAAACCAAAAGAAGACAATCCCACAAACATATTATCACCACCAACACCACAATAAAAAGAACAACCATTGGTCCTTAATATCTATCAACATCAATGGATTCAACTCTCCAATAAAAAGACACAGGCTAACAGAATGGATGTGCAAACACTATCCAACATTCTTCTGCACACAAGAAACACTCATCAACAATAAAGGTAGATATTACCTCAGAGGAAAGGGCTAGAAAAAAGAGTTTTCAGTCCGACTTAAGAAGCAAGCTGGAGTAGCCATCCTGATATCTAATAAAAGACCTTTAACAAAAATTAATCAAAAGAGATGGGAAAGAATACTTCATTCTTATCAAAGGAAAAACCCAACAAGAGGACATCTCCATTCTGAGCATCTATACCCCAAATACAAGGGCACCAGCATTTATGAAAGAAACATTATTAAGGCTTAAATTGCAATTGGTCCCCACACATTAATAGTGGAGATTTCAACACTCCACTTTTACCAATAGACAGATCATTGAAACAGAAACTAAGTAGAGAAATAATGAAATTGACAGATGCCATGCATTAAATGGACTAAAAAGTTGTCTACAGACTATTCACCCAAACAAAAAACAATATACTTTCTTCTCATCACTGCACAGAACTTTATCCAAAATCAACCATGTAGTCAGTCACAAAGTAAACCTCAACGGATACAAGAAAATTGAATTAATACATTGCTTTTTTATCAGATTACCATGGATTAAAACTAGACCTCAACAACAGAAATAACAAAAAGCCTACATATTCATGGAAACTGAACAACACCCTGCTCAATGACCATTAGGTCAGGTAATAAACAAAGAAAGAAATTAAAGACTTCCTAAAATTCAATGGCTATGAAGGCACAACATAACAAAACTAATGGGACACTATGAAAGCAGTGGTAAGAGGAATGCTCATAGCACTAAGTGTCTTCGTAAAGAAATGGGAGATATCCCATACTAGCAACTTAACAATTAACCTGAAGGTTTTAGCACAACAACAAAAGAAGCAAGCATACTGAAGAGGAGTAGACAGCAGGAAATAATCAAACACAGGGCTGAAATCAATAATTTTTTAAATAAAGAGAACAATATAAAGAATCAATGAAATCCATTAAAATCAAGGACAAGTTGCTGGATACAAGATTAATTTTTAAAAAATCATTTTCTCTCCTGTATATAAACTGGTTAAGAAAGAAATTAGGGAAATCACACCCTTCATAACAGTGACAAATAATATAAAGTATCTTAGTGTAACTCTAACCAAGTAAGTAAAAGACCTGTGTCAAGACCTTCAAGTCTCTGAAGAAAGAAAATGAATATATTAGAATATGGAAAGATCTTCCATGATCATGGATCAGTAGAATTAACATAGTAAAAATGACCACTGTGTCAAAAGCAACCTACAGATTCAATGCAATCCTCATCAAAATACCAACACAATTTTTTACAGACATTAAAAAAATAGCTCTAAACTTCATATGAAAAAAAAACAAGAGCAGCTAAAAGAATCCTATAGAATAATATAAATTCTAAAGCTATCTCCATTCCTGACTTTAAGCTATACTACAAAGCAATAGTAAGAAAAAGGAAAAGAAATAATGCATGGTACTGGCATAGAAATAGACTGGCTGATGAATGGAATCAAATTGAAGACCCAGAAATAAACCTACACACTTGATTTTTGACAAAGGAGCCAAAGACATACAATGGGGAAAAAAAGACAGCATCTTCAAAAACTTGTGCTGGTATAACTGGATGTCTACAAATAGAAAATTTCAAATACATCCATATCCATCACCCTGCACAAAACTCAAGTCTAAATAGATCAAGTCTAAATAGACCTCAACATGAAACCAGATACACTAATTCTATTAGAAGAGAAAGTAGGGAAGAGCCTTGAACTCGCTGACACAGGAGACAACTTCCTGAGCAGAACACCAACAGCCTGGGCTCTAAGATCAACAATTAATGAATGGGATCTCTTGAAACTGAAAAGCCCCTGTGAGGCAAAGGACACTGTCCATAAAACAAAATGGCAGTCTACAGATTAGAAAAAGATCTTCATCAATCCTACATCTGACAAAGGGCAAACATTTAAATTATATAAAAAAAAAACTCAAAAAACTAAACACCAACAAACAAAATTACCCGATAAAAATAACAGCATACAGAACTAAACAGATAACTCTCAAAAGAGGAATCTCAAAAGCCGACAAGCAACTAATGGACTGCCTTGACAGATGAAGGGAAGGTGACTCAGTCCTGAGAAGACTTGATGAGCTGGGGTGGGTAAGTATTGGGGCTCCCTTTCCTGACAAATAAAGGAGAAGTAGTGAGGGAGGGAGGGTGGGACTGGGAAGAGAAGAGGGATAGGGCAATAACTGGGGTGTAAAGTGAATAAATAAATAAATTAATAAAATACTGACTTTTCAATAAATAAATGCCAAGTACAGCCACTGGGAAATCTATGGAAATTGGTAACAAATTAACTGAATGAAAAAAATCTAAAGAATGAAAATTTAGTTTAAATGCAACAGATGAGCAACAAATATTTAGTAATTAGTAACTGTCTTGCAGGTATTTTGTTAAGTCTTGCATAGGCATTCTTATTTAATATTAATAACTGCTAATAAAGTAGATAAATTATTATCCTAATGTTGTATATTAAGAAACTGAGGCCAGGCACCATGGCATGTGCCTGTAATCTCAGCTGGGGCGGAGGCAGAAAGATCATGACTTTCAAGCCAGCCTGAGCAACATAATGAGACTCTGTCAGAAGAGGAAAAACAAGAAAAGAAACTGAGACATGGAGACATTACATAACTAATCCACTCTCTCATAGCTACTGAGTAATAGGACCAGAGTTTAAACTGAGACTTGCAGAGTTGAAACTGCCAGTGTATTTTGTCACAGATGCTGAAGCCATTAGCAAGTACTGCAAAAGACAAACACTGGCTAGTGGCAATCATAACCATCTCAACACAAACCATTCTTTCTCTTACAAGAGATTCTATAGTGTTAAATACTTTTATCCACATTGTCATTAGCACACTAGCAAAAAAGACTGCATAGTATAGTGAGCAACGTGGGGAGGCTGATGTATATAGTTGTCTCTCAGGACCTTGGGAATACAGTATCAGTGCCTCCTACACACGGTTATTATGAATTGAACAAGTTAATATTTGGAAAGTCTTTAGGATAGCTTCTAGAATGTAACTAGTGTTTTGCATGCTCATTAAATACATGGTTACATTATAAATATAAAACTTAAAATTATGAATGTGATCAGCATACACCCAGGATTTTCTGTCTAAACTGTGCATGTAGGTGCTCTGCAGTTCATTGGTTGGTTAGAAGCTAGGTGTTCAACTTCTCAGTCCTCTCTCTTGCTTCCCTTACCAGAGACCCAGAAGTGACTACTCCCCCCTGGAGCAGTTTTCTCCAAGATCCTGCAATAGAGCCAGCTGCCATCTTCCCTCTCCTATTCTCTCAATTGTACAAAACCACTATTAGCTCCGCCTACCACTGTTCTGAATTGAAAAGCATATAGCAAGCTGAAAAGGCCATTGGAGTGGGTATGTAGCAAATTGCTGTGTCAATGTCTTTAGCTAGCTGTGGTTTCAAAAATAACAGAAAAAAAAAAAACTGCAAAGGGTACCACCACCAGACCACATGCTGTCATGGAGATGGGCAGAAACCTAGGAAGACAAGAACTACCACCAACATTGTAAAAGACAAGAGAAAACCACACCCAGATGTTTTTCTAAGTTTCTCTTGTGCCTACATGTACCTCACTCTTTCAAATATTGGCTTATGCTGAGTCATCAAACGCCCTGAAGCAGAGGAAACACCCAGATTTCCCAGGAGAATCATCACAGCAATGTCCACATCTAGGTCTTGCCAAGAAAGTTCCCACAAAGCACAGCTCTTGCGACCTTTCCCAGTCCAAGTTCTCCAATGCATCCATGATAGAGGTATTTGGAAGGAAGTGAAGGGAGCAGATCCTTTTAGAGATCTTACCCAATCCCGATTCACCCATACCATCATATTATGTCACCAACAAAGTTTAAATGAAGGCACAAATCAAAGCAGGAACTATTTTGGTCTCCCTCCCACTGAGACTGAACCTGCCCCATGAACTCTAGTGAATTTGGTTTCTACCGTTCTCCGTAGGACTCTTAGAGGAAGCCCTCTTACTGCCCCAAGGACCACCCTCCACTTGGAATTGCTTTCTTTGAATTGTTCTTGGAGAACTGTACATCATGCCCTGTCTCACCAGGTGTTCTGATCTATCCCACTAAACTCCATTCTACTGGAGCCTTCAGCTTCTTCCCGCTCAACAAGATGATAGCCAAGTAAGAAACAAAATAACTTATGAAAAATCTAATGCAGAGTAGTATGTTCTCATTCCAGGGGCCCTGTATTTTCAGGAGGGGGCGTCTGAAGCCCTGCTAATTTGTCTCACACCACGGGTAGCTGGTGTGAAATTTTCTTCGGTCTTGAATGTTGTTGGACTTCATAGATTGTGCTTGTTCTTTGAGAACAGGGATTGGGACCAGCTTTGGACTTTTTTTTTTTTTTTGCAAATTTTTCCCTTTTTCTTTCTCTTAAGGCTAGGCTCTCTAGGAATATATTCCTTCCCAATCCTGTAGAATAGGTGGATAACAGAAATTGGTTGGCTTTTATTTGTGTTTTATATAAGGATATAAGAGTTGGCTGCCATAAAGTCAGAAAACAGACTGCATATTCTTCTTATTCAGATTATTTTAGTTGGTGGTAACAGGAGTTCTTTGTATTCACCTCACTTTGGAATCTTGTCCTGACTGTCCAATATCTACGTGCCTTCAGTTCTAAAACTTCAGGTTGGTGTTTTTATCCATTACATTAAAAGAAACTTCAAAATCTTAGCTTAATATCAAATATCCAAGAGCAAAGCAAAGCAATAAAAGACTTACCTTACTGAGTGAATAAGGATTAAATAGGTGCCTGTTACACAATAGCTTTTCAATCAATAACTGTTGTGGGCTCAGCCATTATGGCATCCCTGACCTTTGTTGATAGTTTATAAGGATAGATACATAAGCAAGGCAGTCTAGGCAAAAGATTTTGTCTTATTCTCATCAAATTCATGCCATGTGGGCGGTGTGCCAGGTGCTTTTCACAAAGAGTGTCTACATTGCCATCAAGAACTCAGCTACCGTTTTGTTCTCCAATGAGGCCATTGTCCAGAGCAGAGATAGGAACAAGAATATTTCTTTGCTCGGATTTCCAAGAAAGGTGAAAAATGCCAGGACTAATTACCTGGAGATAAGAAAGAAGTCTATGTAAGCCATACTCAGAAGACTCCTCTTGAAATTAAAAAAAAAAAAAAAACAAGCTAATAATTTCTACTTTATAAATGCCTTTTCAAAAGTGCCATTTGACAGGAAAAGCTTTCAGATTTCATTTTTTCCAAGCTTGTGACCTCTCACCCACTTTGAATGATTCACTCAGTCTATTCACTCTTCAGGAATGTTGGCTTTGGCAAAGAACAGCAAGTCTCTTAAAATAAACACCACTGGGCTTTCATCTCACAGCCATCACTGCTGGCTGCATATTTCACACACTGTGTGGCAGGATATGTTAAATTAAAATCATAATCTTTCAAGTGAGATCCAGGTCCTGGTTAAGCCACTCAAGAATTACTCATGCATTAACTTCCCATGAAGAATATGAGTAAGACCTTCAGCCATTACCTCTCCCAGGTAATGGTCTCATCCCTTCCAAATTATCCCAAGCCACAGTAAATTGAATTCATCCAGAAAAATGGCATTTGGAAAGGAATTAAGCAATGCCAGTACTCTTTTAAATATGTACATTCTAAATAAATAGCCAAATTACCTTGTCAGTTTTTGAAAGCGTAACTCAAAAGTTAAATCTTACTAAGCCAATGTAACTAATCTATATGGAATAACAATATGTTCAACAACATGTAGATGGTCAAGCAAATAGAGGACAAAGAGCCCTTAGGAGCTTAAAGTCTTCCAGGATGAGCAAGACAAATATACACATGCAAAAAAAAAAGAAAGAAAGAAAGAAAGAAAGAAAGAAAGAAAGAAAACAACAACAACAACAACAACAACAAAAACCTAATAATCGAGGCCAGATGCATGATAGCCCTGCAGTGAGAGTAGTAAAAACATCTTTTCTCTGAGTGACACCAAGATTTCAATTCCTCCATGTGTGTTGACTACAAAGTAAATATCTGAACTTGTACATTATCTTAGTCTTCTCATCTAAAAAATACCACAAGGCATAATATGTCAATCAAATGACTGACTGCAGTGATTAAGTAAGATACAATGACAGAATCACTACGTGTGCTTAAAAGTCCTGTAATAAAACAATAATCTAAAAAGTCAGCTCAAAGAAGTTATTTCTATTCTTGGTGCTTTGCGATGAATGTAAACAGGTAACTTAAGCTGCCATTTTGATTTTTTAATTATGATTTATTCACATTACATCCAGATTGTTATCCCCTCACTCTTATCTTCCGGTTCCCACCCTCCATCCCTTTTCCTCCCTATTCCCCTCCCCTAGACCTCTGACAGGTGGGCTCATCCTCCCCCACCATCTGACCACAGCCAATCAGGTCTCATTTGGATAGCCATTTAATTCTTTAAACTTAAATGTTGTTCATATATTGTCCTATATCTGGAACATGATAAGTTCTTAATATACTTTGTTAGCTGAATAAGTGAACAGAATTCTAACTTGTAGTTAGATTAAATTTGTATATAACACAGTAATAAGAGAGACCTTTGTCTTGAGTCTCATAAGCTTCATTCTCACATATTGCCTAAAGAATTAATAAAAGCAAAAATCTAATACAGTAGGAGAACCCTTGCACTGTCAGATTTCTTGACTTTTGGTTAATAGCATGCCCCCGGGCACCACTAAATTTTTTTTCTGATCCAAAACAGAGCCATAGAAAAGAGCTTTCTTTAAACATAAAAAATAATCCTTAATGAGGAGATACAATGAAAGGGCCTTTGTGTTTTAGTTCAGCAAAGCCGTGAACTGAAAAATATAATAAGCTACCAGTATCTGAAGTCTACATCCACATTTCACAGTGAAAAGACTAGATTGTACAACAGCCTTAGTCCATAAAGAAGACCATCACCCAGCTCATGGTCACATGCACAAGCTTACTGTCTTGCTCAGGAAAAAGCCAACATGGAAATATGCAATGTTAAAATGGCTGTTTCCTTCTCCTACTTGGACTCTTCACAAAATGTGCTTCTATTTTCCTCTGGGCAACCATAAAGGAACAAAAGATACACACAATTTAGGAAATGACAGTCTTTTGAGAAACAGGAAAGCATAAAATACCCTAGCACTGAGTTATTTTCCCAGAAGGAAGCTTTACCCTCACCGGAGGAAACACAAGGTAGCAAGACCTTTTACTTTCAACAACAACCGGACTAAAATGTAGCCCCCCTCTTGGATGACATTTTGTTATGAAGATCTTGCCCTGTAGTAGAATGCATGGCATAAGCAAGAGCTCCTGTGGTGCACTGTAGTGGGAATGGAGGTTCAGAGAAGCATGGTTTTCTCTCCACTAACCTACTTGTGTATATCTTACACCTGCTTCTGTACATAGGGAATGGATACTGCTCTTGAAAATTTTGTCCCCAGTTGTGCTGAAACTTTCCCATTTCTCCAATAGATGGTATGATTGAGGTTTTTGCTCTTCGTCCACTAAATTTCCACAACACTGTATTTTACTTAATATAATTCACAAAACTGCATCAAGGTAGTCCTAGAGAAAGTAGCCTTCCAACTAAGGTCACATAGGCAACACATTTAAATTCAGAAGGTTCATATAAGACGGTTTTAAATAAGAAAGTCACCCACTGGGTATGGAAGAAATATGGAATGCAGTACACATGTAGATGTCCTTGCCATCTATAGGCCTGATAGAAAGGAAGAAGGACTTTGGGCATGTTTGTACATGGAGGAACAGACCACCCAGTGGGAGGTATGGCTATAAAAGATCTCGACCACTGTTTGAAGCCAGAGAGAACTACCCTTCTGTCCTACTTCATGCCTGTGACTCTGTGGACTGAACCTAACAAGAAGCATATTTGTATAGCTCATCTCCTTCCTCCAAGATCAGAGAAAGGAGAATATAGTAAGTTGGTAAATACTTAGTTACTAAACTGCTTAGCTGTGCTCTGCAAAATAGTCTGATTATAGTAGAGCTCATGAACAGCCCTACTGCATTGCACCCCTCAAAAGAAAGCAAGAGAAAGCAGCCTGAATTAGAATACTGCTGCCAAGGGTGAGCTCCTTATTGTTGCTTTTAATCCTCCATGCTGCCAGTTTTGATTTTCTTACTTCTTGCTTCTTCATGTAGAGCTATGCTTTCATATTTGTTTTGGTCCCACCTTCCTCCTGACCTCCCACTGAGAACGAATCTACACAATGAATTCTGGACAGGTTAGTTACTCTTCTTGATCCTGGGTTTGCTTCTAAGGATATAGGGTGTGGACCAGACTTTCTTCCAATCATAAAACAAAACAAATATATAAATTCCTACTAGTTCTTGCTTCTAAATATTTGAGAAGAAAGAATGATGAAAATGAGGACATGGAAGTGAAAATGTTTTAAGCTGAAAATTA
This sequence comes from Acomys minous, assembly GCF_964271855.1. Classification (NCBI taxonomy): domain Eukaryota; kingdom Metazoa; phylum Chordata; class Mammalia; order Rodentia; family Muridae; genus Acomys; species Acomys minous. The sequence continues at coordinate 116,541,855 of NC_140488.1, read as the reverse complement.
AAAGATATGAAGCAATTGTTTCAAAATGTGTACTTTTAAAAACATTTCATTCTCTGAATATCTTTAAAGAAATTTTCAGTGTGAACATAGGGACCAAGAAACGAGGACCACTCATCAATAAAATCCATCATTTTTTCCACTCAACTTTTCCCAAGCATTACAATTTTTCCTAGAACAGTTAAACTATCAAAACTGCATGAGCTCAGTTATAATTTACTGGAGATTAGTTTCATTCACTATTGATCATAGCAGCTTCCAGCAAAGAAGCATAATAGTCTGCCTTTCTGTGATTCTGGAGATCTTATTTCATAATTACTAAAGGGAAAAAGAACTGCTTCAGTGATTCTTCTAGGGGAAGCAGAAAGAGCATAATTGGAGAAGAAAGGATTTGAGCATGCTTATCTTAAAGTCCTTTAAATTGCTCTACTATTTGCAGAATAGCTTAAAGACATAGTTACACTTATTTGTATAATATTGTATAATACTAATGGTCTCTCTTATGAATTCTTGAATTTTTGGCATCCCTTAACTGGGGAAATTTGACAGCATTCATAAGGTGTCATTATGTGTTTTGAGCACTCCCACTAGACTGGCTTAGAGGACACCTGATATGTGTCTTCTTCATATATCTGATAATTTCCCACTGGCAGTATGGGCTCTCTGAGAGCAGAACTGTGCCTATCTTGACTGTTGTACATAATGTCTAGCACCTAGTAGGATAATTTCCCAATGGATTTTGTGAACAAATGGAATGAATGAAGTTTTTTTGCCTTCTTCCCAAAGTATAAGTTCTCTTGAAATCAAGACTCCTGTTTCTCTAAATAACTTCCTTTGTTTTACCTTGGGTCACCCTTTCAAAACCTGTCAATAATGGTTCTATGCACATCCCACCTCTTGACATTATGACATAACATTGCTACTTATAAAGTTTACACCAAGAACTATGTAATCAAATTACAAAAAATTCATAAAGCCTATAATTTATGTGATAATTTTATATTGATCCACATTCATAGCTTACATATTCATGTACAAACCTAAGTTTTCAAAGTATAATGTCTTTACTTATGATTTTACAACTTTATGATGGTGTAGAAATGATATGCTTTCAGTGCTTTGGATTTTTAGGTTTGTATTTTTCTCTGGACTGGTGATAAGATGATAGACAGGAGCAATGAGCTGTAGTTTTTGCTCAGCCCTGATCACCAGAGGAAACTACTGACACTCTATAGGGTGCTATGTTAATGAGTGGGACACACAGCATGATAGGTATGTTAAATGAATTTTTTATTTACTGAGATTTTTTATTTATGATGGGCTCACTTGGATTTAACTCCATTGTAATTTGAAAAACATCTTTACACTTAAAAAAGTTTTAGGGAATATATACTATGTGTCAGGCTTATGTCAGATAGTACAAATAGATCAGTGGGTAAAACCAGGAAAGGTCCTTGATGTTATGAAATGTACATAGGGTTATTTTGGGAGACATGTTCTAACCAGATAGTTACACAAATAGTTACAATGGCAATCAGAAATATCGACTAAGCTGTTAAAGTAACAAAATTTAGACACCTAGATGATGTCAAGTATTGGTGAGGATATAAAAAACTGGAGAATTCTTATGTCTGAATAATAGAAGTATATGGTACAACCATTCTGGAGAGATATACAAGTATATAATCAAAGTAACTGCTTCTGCTTTGTAGTCAAGTAATTACCAGGCAACTTATTATATAGAGATCACAAGGAGATGGATAGACAGACAGTTACATTATTTATCACAATACAAGTTGTGTTAGAAAGCAAACTAAGCTCTCAATTCAACACTGGATAGGAAAATGTGGCCGATGTGCTCTGTATGCTACCAGAATGGACTTTTTCTCTGATCTTGTTTTCTTGGATGAAAGCATTCACCCAAGAGACACAGACCATTTTTAAAAAGATTTATAGCAAAGAGAAGTAAAGCAACAGTATTCCAGAGGACTTGGAGTAGGTTGAAGCAAGGGTGTGCAGAATGAGATATCTTGAGATTGTTGTGTAAGAGATTTTCATGAATATTCATGCTAGGGGTAGCATATTTACAAGGTAAAGCAATTCTTTTCTCCTTACCGAATCATAATGGACTGAGTCTCCGATTTCAGATGTTTCTTCCCATTGTTGGCTTGAAAATCCCACAAAAGAAGTCAAAACCACAATGTAACAATATTATAATGAAGCTGTGGCATTTTGGAGACTCAGACTCTTCATATTTCATCTGTGGAGCAATTGGGAATTATCCATGACAATTTCATTTCTGATACAGCAGAAGAAACCTAAATTTACTTTCAAGGACATTTTCTATAAGAGGGCATTTTAAACAAGACAATGAACCAAGATATAGTTGTAATTTCTTTAGTTACCTCAAGTCAAACTCCCTGCCTACCTTGTCTTATTGGGACATTACACAAAAATTGGCAACAATGAACTAGACAAGAAGTCTGTGGACTATTGTTCAAGTTTGATCCACCTTTTTTGGTCATTTTGTAAGTAAAATTTTATTGTAATATGAATACATATATTTGGCTCTGTGTTATATGTGTCTGTTTTCATACTAGAGTAAAAGACTGGGCTTGTAGCAGAGACTATATGACCAACAAAACAAAATTCATATAGTATCTGCTAGTTCTCTGAATCTTCTCTTACTTACTACCTTCTGGACTACATATACCTGTAGAAGCATAGATAAACCTTTAAACCTAGTACTGAGTTTAAAATGCAAATGAAAAAGAAGGAAAGAAAGAAAGAAAGAAAGAAAGAAAGAAAGAGAAAGAAAGAAGTAGTGATATAGCTCAGTTTATTAAAGTGTTTGTCTAGCCTGCAAGAATCCTTGGTTCAGTTCCTACCACCATATAAACTGGGTGAGACTTGAACACCATAATCTTAGTACCCAGGAGGTGGCAACATCAGGATCAAAAGCTCACAGTGATCAAATGGTGAGCTGGAGGCTGACCTGACTTAGATGAGAGCCTGTTTCAAAAAGACAACTGAAAAAAGAATATATATATGACAACTGAAAAAAGAATATATATATATATATATATACACAATATGTTATATACATATGTATACATTATACATTGTATATATAATATACACATATGCATTTATTATATATTGTATAATATAATGCACATCTGATATATATAAAATATACACATACCAAGATTAGGGGAATATTTATTAGACTAAAGAACATATACATATATATACATATACATATACATATACATATACATATACATACATGCATGCATACATACATACACACACACACACACACACACACACACACACACACACACATACACATGAAGTCAGTCATGGTGACTCACAGATATAAATCTAGCCCCTAGAACATGAGGCATGGGGTTTTCAGGTCTTTTGAAGCTAGCCCTGGCTATATAGTGAGACTCAGTCATCCTGGGCTGCAAACTGAAAACCTGCCTCACTTCAACAAAGATGAAAAAAATCATCTTATTGGCACAGTTTCCACATATTATGGTATTTAAAATACCCAATGATTAGCAAAAATATAAAAAAGGAAAATGTGGTTCATATTCAAGGAGAAACACAGTCAATAGTAACTGTTACAAAGAAGGTTTAGATTTTAAATCACAGCTCCAAGAACCAAAAATTATTTTTGACAAACTCATAGGAGAAAATCTCCCCAACATAAAGAAAGAAATGCCTATAATCATAGAAGAAACATATAGAACACCAATTAGATTGAACCAGAAAAGAAAACTCTCCTACCACAAAGTAATCAAACCTATAAACCCACAGAACAAAGAAAGAATACTAAAACCTGCAAGGGAAAAAAAGCCAAGTAATTTACAAAGACAGACCTATCAGAATTACACCCGACTTCTCAACAGAGACTCTAAAAGCTAGAAGGGCCTGGACAGATGTCTTGCAGCCTCTAAGATACTACGGATGCCAACGCAGACTACTATATCCAGCAACACTCTTACTCACCATAGATGGAGATAACAAGTTATTCCAAGACAAAAGGAAATTTAAACAATATCTATGGAAGGAATATGACTGGGCCCAAGGTGAAAGCAGTCTTATTGGGCTTTGCCCAGAGAAAGAATGTGACTTGGCCCCAGGTGAAAGCAGTCTTGGCTCAATCTTGGCAGGCTTTTGCCCCTTTGAGACACCACAGGATACCTCACTGAGACAAACATTGTGATGGACTGAGAGGAGCCATCCTGGGTCGGCATTAAGAGAAAGGACCCGTGACTCCAGCAGGATATTGTATTGCAAATCGACCATTGATGGGAGGAGGGAACTGGAGAAGAGACAGGGGGTTGTGGACCTACTTAAAGAAGGCAGACAGAGAGGCAAGAGAGAAGACTACAGGATCAGAGCAGGAGGGTGTGGATTGGTTCTATGGGGAGAGGATCTGTGAGCTTGTTTTCTTTAACCTCCTTTCCCTCTTAGAGTAGTTGGGTTGTAAAGAAGATACCTTTATTTAATAAATACATAATAAATCTAATTGTTAAGGAACCAGAGCCAACAAATATCTGTCAAATGCCACCCCTACATAAAATAATAGAAGGAAAAAAAATCCAACCTCAGGAAATTAAGCACACCCAAGAAAACACAAGAAATAAATAATTCCTTACCAGGAAAAACAAAAAAGAGAAGCACACATAAACACACACAGTAATACTGCCAACATCAAATTAACAGAAATTAACAGTCATTGGTCATTAGTATTTCTAAATATCAGTGGACTCAATTCCTCAATAAAAAGTCACAGGCTAACATAATGGATGAGAAAATGGGTCCATTATTCTTCTCCTTAAATGAAACACTTCTCAGAAACAAAGATAGACATTTGCCTCAGAGAAAAGGACTGAAAGGTTTTTCAAGCAAATGAATATAAGAAACAAGCTGGAGTAGCCATTCTAATAACTAACAAAATATTCAACCAAAATTAATCAAAAGAGACATGGAAGGACACTTCATGCTCATCAAAGAAAAAAATCCACCAAAAGGACATCTTAATTCTGAATATCTATGTCCCAAATGCACAGGCACCCATATTCTTAAAAGAAACATCATTGCTGCTTAAATCACACATCAAACCTCACTCTCAGCACTTGACAGGCAATCCCAACAGAATCAAATGGACCTAATGGATATCTACAGAACATCTCACACAAATACCATCTTATCAGCACCTTGTGGAACCTTCTCCAAAACTGAGCATATTAGTGGTCAAAAAAAGCAAGCCTCAAGAGATACAAATAATTGAAAAAACTCTTTGTATTTTAACAGACTACCATGGATTAAAGCTGGAATTCAACAACAACAGAAATGACAAAAAGCCTACAAACTCATAAAAAGTAAACAACTCTCTGCTCAGTGATCACTGGATCAGGGAAGAAATAAAGAAAGAAATTAAATACTTTCTAGAATTCATTGATAATGAAGGCATACCATACTCAAGGCTATGGGACAGGTTAAAAGCTGTACTAAGGGGAAAGTTCATAGTACTCAGTGCCTTCATAAAGAGATTGGATAGTTCTAATGCTAGCAAAATAAGAAATTGAAGAAACTACCATAAAGTGGAAATATCTCCCAGGATTATGGACTGGTAGGATTAACATAGTAAAAATGACCATCTTACCCAAAGCAAACTACAGATTCAGTGCAATTCCTGTCAAAATTCCAACATAACTCCTTACAAACCTTGAAAGAGCAACTTTCAATTTCATATGGAAAAACAAGAAACCCAGAATAGCTAAAACAATTCTGTACAATAAAAGATCTTCCAGAGGAATCTCTGTCCTGGATCTCAAACTGTACTACAGAGCAATTGTAATAAAAACTGCATGGTACTGACATAGAAACAGGTTGATCAATGGAATCAAATCAAAGACCCAGAAGTAAACACTTATTTCTAGAACTGAATTTGTTTTAAAAGGCAACAAAATGTCCTTCATCTCGTGTTCTGAAGCCAATGGCAGACTATGGCACATGCTTCACATAACTGTGGTTTTCTAAGGAAATGTTTAAAAAGCAGCCTGCTAACAAGAACATTTGAGGATCTATGCTTGGTTTTGAACATTAAAAGAAGTTCAAATTGCAGTGGTCAATGAGCGTAGGCACATACCACACTAGCTCATTTGCCCTTTATAATAAGAGATATGTGTCTCACAGACTGCCTTGGGGGGAAATGTTTTATACAAGACCACATTAAAATTTGAAAACTCTAGCATCATTTCTGAAACCTCACTCTAAAATAATTTAGTTGGTATTTAAATGTTTTTGCAAAGTCTCTATGTGTAATTATAAAGCTTGTAATGATAGTTTAGGTCAATTATTCTTACTGTGGTTGTCAGCTTATAATAATTAAGTAATTATCTGACATAATAACAAGGGTTCAGAAAACAGCAAAGAATTTTTGGGTAGTTTTTCTCTCTCTGCACCACTGTTGTTTGTGTTCTATGTCTCTGTCCGTTGTGCTGTGTGTCTCAGGAAGCCCTATGAATTGTACTTCCTTTCCAGTTGACTTTTAGGTTGAGTATGCTTATGGAAAAATTTATGAGGAACAGAGAATGCTAGGAAAGAGAGATTGGTATGTTTCTTCTTTTGACACAGCTGTGATCCTTTGTGACTGTGCCTCCTGTTGTGAAGCTTCCACCTCTGTCTTGTTCCATGACTCCATAATGTGGCATTTTTCTCCTTGCTCCTTCAGGCCTAAGAGTAATAATGGCTTTCCTCTGACACCACTATCTAAATGCTTCAACATCCTTTGTTGGTTTTCTCAACCAAACCCACATCTTTGTAATTAGTCTTTTCATTAAAACATGGGATTTGTGGAGTGCTGTTACCTGCCAAGATCCCAACTGACACGAACTGAGCTTAATGTATTTCTACAGTCTACTTCATTGCATGGTTGAGACAACGTTACCCTATTTCCCAAGGTAAGTATTAAATTAAAGTAGACAACAGCAAAAAGCATTCTCTATGACTCCCAAGGAATTACCAATAAAGCCCAAAATAAGAAGTACCATTTTGAAGCCACTTTAAGACTCTGTAATATCCAGGAATATAAAGGGGAAAATATGTCAGCATTTTAAATTAAAGGGCGTATCTACAAGAAGAAATTCCTTACACTAAAGAGGCATAAAAATGTTTTCCAGACTTTATATAAAAATGTGAAAACTTAGCTGGAAACCTAAATCAGAAAAGGCCTCTGGGAGTATATGAAGGGAACTATAACTGAGACTCTTAGTAGCAGTGGTCATGGAGACTAAAGAGGACACCCTCTAACTAGACACAACTCCTAATAGAAGAAGAACACCAACCCACCCACAAAAACTTTGATCCAGAGCTTACCCTGTCTACAAGATATGCAGGGATAATGATAGAAAGATAGAGAAGATTGAAGAAAATGTCCAACCAATGCCTGGCCCAATCCAAGACCCATCTTATGGAAGAGAGCCAAACCCTGACACTATTAACTATATTCTGTTATACTTGCAGACAGAAGCCTATCAGAGTTGTCCTCTGACGGACTCCACCCGGCAGTGGTTTGAAACAGATGCTGAGGCTCACTAACACTGGACAAAGCAAAGGAAGTCTAGTGGAAAAACAGAGAAAGACTACTTTTTGCTGCTCAGGCAGGAAGATCTGAGGTCTCTCACAAGAAGACCAACAGATCCATTTAACCAGGGTCCAGAAAGGTCTGTGGAGCTTAAAGCACCAAGCAAGGACCATGCGTGGATTTGACCTATGTCCTCTACATAGATGTAGCTGATGGATAGCTCAAACTTCATATGGGTCCACAAATATGAGGAATGGGGCCTGTGTCTGACATGGACTCTGTTACCAGATTTTTCATCACTTCCCCCTGATGGGACTGCCTTGCCAGGCCACAGAGGAAGAGGACTAACTTAGTCCTGATACAACTTGATGATCTGGGACAGGTGGGCAGGGGGCTCCCTTTTTTCAAGGAATAGTGGAGGGAGGATGTGGGATGGGGGTGAGACTGGGAGGAGAGAAGGGAGAAGTTACAACTGGAATATAAAGCAAATAAATAAATAAATTAATTAATTAGTAAAAAACTTTAGAAATGTGAAAACTTAATGCTATTTGTAGATTGGACTGCAGTGATATTTGTCTTTCTGCCCTGTATTATTGATTTGATGAAATTCAAGTCAATGGTTCTTTGAAAAAAAAACACAAACTTGCAAGAAGACTAAACATACTAATGAGCTTTACCTCATTATAACATCTGCTGAGTGTATGCAAACACAGGTGAGGAAATAGACTCAAGAGACCCGGCCTTGGGATGCCTGGCATAAGACCAGGAAGCTGAAGATGGAAGAATATTCATATTACTTATGTATTTCCAGAAAATTTCAAGCTAGGTAGAAATATGCGGGAAAGAATACAGTTTGGAGTAGGTCAAAATAATGGACATATGGGCAAAAAGATCCAGAAGGCAAATTTAATAAGATACTAAATGCCAAACTTTTACTTCTTATTCCATGAGGCTTTATATAGAAATGCTCATTGACTTATGCTTGGCATCTTCAGAGAATATAAACAAGATACCTCTAGCTCAAGAAACAACTGAAAATAAAAACTGAAGGTGTGGGTTATGAAAGATACAGATGGATTGCCTTTGCACCATTGTAAAGATGAAAAATCCTAAGTCAAGTCATCATAACTTGGGAACTACGTGTCTTACCATTAAAAGGAGAACAACAAATGCCAGTTATGCTAATTTGAAATATTGGTTTTAATAGTATGGAAATGTTATGATAAAGACAATACCTCATAAAAAGACTGAAAGATACTTTATGCCTGGAAAGACTATTGTAGGTTAGCTTATTTAATTTAAAAAATATGCATGCTTTTTTAGACTTTTCAACTTTATTTTTTAATCCAGGACTACATTAAAACAGGGTTTATAGGTCTTGCAGTTTGAGCTAGACATAAATTCTTTCTGAAATCTTAAGATACAGAAATGTTCCTTTAAAATTATAGAGAATAAAATAACCCACTAGTCAACATCTTTGTTTTCAAACAAAATGGAGGAAAAGCACCAGATTAATCTTCCAACTGAAATAACAAAATAATAGGTGAAATATATGGATAAGTAATTTTCAAGATAGCAGTTACCTAAAGCAACCATGGTCAGGGTTGTCCAGAGAAACAAAACCCACAGGGGATATGAATTTCCTTATATAATTATAGATGTCAAGTTGTCCCCGAAAAGTTTAAGAACCAGGAAACATAGAAATGTAACTCAGTCTGTCTGAAGACTGAACTCTGAGAACTGGGAGTATTCACGTCTGTCCAAACTCAACTCAATTTTACCCTTTTAACTTTTTGTTTGAGTCAGGCTTTAAATAGATTAGTTAATGGCCATGAACATTCATGAGGCAGATCTTTACTTAGCCTTTCTCTACTGACTCAAACGTTAGTGTCTTCCAGAAACACCCTCACACATACACTCAGAAATAGTGTTTTGGCAGATGTTTGGGTATCCCTGAGTCCACTTAGGTTCACGCATAAAATTATCCATTGCAGACAGATTCCAGCCTACAGGGCAATGGAGTGCAAGCAGACACAGCAGACTATCCAAACCAAGGAGACAGAACTGAGAACCCCAGAATACTAAGTTAACCACAGTTCTTAGAATGAAGTGCTAGAGAGGAAGTTGATGTACACAAACCCTGAGGGGGTGGTGCAGAAGCATCTCTTCAAGTATTTAGCTCAGTATTAATCTTTGCATACATGAAAGAAAACTGCCTCAGCCTGAGAAGAAATTCATCTTTAGAATTACAAATTATATCACAAATGAATAGTAAGTACAAAGAATAAAATAGATTAATTTGCATAATTTAATATATACACAAATAAGTATATATATATATATATATATATATATATATATAATTTTGTCAATTAAAAAGAAAAAGGGATTAAGGAGAATAAAATGTACTACACACTAAGAAAGAGAACAGAAATTGGTGTTGGTGGAGGGGGGCATCTGTGGGACAGAGGAAGCTCCAAGGTGACCCTAGCTGAGACTTCTAGCAGCAGGCATTAAGGAGTCTGAAGTGGCTACCTCCTTTAGCCAGGTAGGACTTCCAATGGAGGGAGGCAGACACCAACCCACACATAAAACTTTCAACCCAAAATGTGTCTTGCCTACAAGAAGTATGGTGGAAAAGATGGAGCAAAGATTGAGGGACTAGCAAACCAATGGTTGGCTCAACTTGAGACCCACTCCATGGGAGAAAGCCAGCCCCTGTCACTATTAATGATACTCTGCTATGATTGCAGACAGTTGGAACCTAGCACAACTGTCTTCCACCAACTGATGGAAACAGATGCAGAGACCCACAGCTAAAGAATATGCGGAGCCTGGGGAGTTCTATGGAAAAGTTGGAGGAAGGATAGAGGGAGCTGGAGGGGTCAAGGATACCACAAGCAGACCTATATGATCAACTAATCCAAACCCCATGGAGGCTCACAGAGACGGAACCACCAACCAATGACCATGTATGAACTGGATCTAGACCCCCTACACATATGTAGCAAATATGTACTGTGGTTAACATGTGGTTTCCCTAACAGTGGGATTAAATGTTGTCTTTGACTGTTACCTGCCTTGTCAGGCCCCAGTGGGAGAGGACGTGCTTAATTCTACTGTGGCTTGAGGTATCTGGGTAGGTTGATAGCCCCTGAGGGCCTCCCCTTCTCTGAGAACAAGGAGAGGGGGAATGGAGGATAGGGCATGAGGGTGTGACTGGCTGGAGAGGGGTCAGGGGAGGAACATGACAGGGAGATTTCCCTACTAAAGGAAAATAGAAAAATGAATGGATGGATGGATGGATGGATGGATGGATGGATGGATGGATAGGGGATAGAACAATATGATCAACTGGGGAGGAAGAAGGAAGAAAACATCATGGGAGAGTGTATGGGGAAAAATTAAGGGCCATTTGAGGTATAGGTAGTATGAAAGCCTAATATAAAGAAGTTTTCCAAAATTTATGCATATAAGAAGATCTAAATGAAATCCCAAAATAACAGGTGTTGCAGGATATTTGATCCCAGTGTGAACCCTGAGATAGTGAATTGTAAAATCCTGTTTCTTGTTTGGCATGGTTCAGCCCTAACACACACCTTTAATCCAAGAACTTTCTGTTTACTGTAAACAGGTGGTTATGGTTTGGTTCAGCTAGCCCTGGCACACATCATTAATACAAGAATTTTCTGTACACAGGATTTAATAAAACTAACCCTGGGTAAAGAGGCAGAGCAAGAAACTAACCTAAAGAGACTAAAGAGTAGGAGGGACTTTGAGTTGAAGGGTATTTAAGCAGCACAGATAGAAGGGAATTTTTGAGCTTTGAGCTAGCAAGCCTTTGGCCTTGGGATTTTTGGCTTTGCTTTCCATGCTGTCAGCTGAGCTAGTGTCTTTGGGGCATTATTTCCTTTGGAACATGATCTAAGTAGGAAGATCAGCTGGGTGCGTTCTGTGCCTCTCTGAGCTAGCAGGTTTTCACCTCAGTTTAGGCTCCTGAGTCTTTATTGGCAAAAATCAAACAATTGTGATTGCCATTCTTTATAACAATAAACAAGGAAGAGAAAACCTCAGTTTGCCATCTCTTTGACAACAAATGAACCTTCCAGTATAGGTATTTTGTTATATATGAGTGAGTTGTTGCTGAATTGTGTCCCATGGGAACTCCCAAATAGCCCAGGCTGTTATTAAGACTGTAGGTTTCTCTTCACAAACTGATGTTGATGCCCTATTGTTTCTTTGGTACAGGAAGGTACTCTGCATGCTTTCAATAGATAAAAGTAATTACCAAGTCAAACACAACCCCTTCACTTTACAGTGGTATCTTGTATGCAAGATATACTAGTACAATGATAGCATAAAGTTTGTAGGAGCAACCAGTCAATATCTTATTTGTCTTAAGGTTCATTTTTTGAGATGACACTCATATCCAACATTCCTTGGGTAACCAAGAACTTGACACTAGAAAGCCCTGGACCTAGGGTGAATGAAGCCAAATACTACTGTTCTTTTAAAAATAGCAATAAAATGACTTTTAATGATGTCCTGCTATACTCACAGTTCAGTACCTTGATCATCAGAGAATTTTCCTTCTGCAGCAGATGAGAATAGACACAAAGACCCACAGCCAGACCTGATGCAGAAGGTGAGAGATCTTGGAATACTAAACCCTGAAAGGGAAGACTTCACCAAATCCCTTCTCCCAGGTCTCAGAGAACCCCTTGGAAGAGGAGGCAGAAAGAATATAAGAGCCATAGGAGACAGGAGACATCAAGGACACAAAGTCCTCGAATCCAACAGGACTGATGCACATAGTACCCAAAGAAATTGAGACAGCATGCATAGGGCCTCCATATTTGTGTACCTATTATGCCTTCCAGTTTAGTAGCTTTGAGGGGAATCCTTGAGTGTAGGACTGAATGAGTCTCTGTTCTTGTGCCTTTTCTGGGGCTCTTTTCCTCCTGTTTTGTCCAATTCCAATGTGTTAATTTTTGTTTTATTATATTATATTATCCCATAAAAGCCTGCTTCTGTTCTAATGAGAGAAAGAAAGGGATGAATCTGTATGGTAGAGGAGGTGGAGAGGTTCTGAGAGGGGTAGAGAGAGTGGAAGCCCAGTTATTATATATGAGAAAAAGCAATTTTATAAGAGAAAAGTAAAAATTAAATTGAAATTGTAAAAAACTTTATAAAAACAATTGTAAAAGAAAGGCATGAAAGAAGTTGCTCTGTAAGTGATCTTGAAAGAAGTATCTGAGGCAAAAAGTAATACTTCATGATTTTGTTTTCATTTATTTATTTATTTATTTATTTATTTATTTTTATTAATTTATTCTTCTTACATCTCAATGGTTATCCCATCCCTTATATCCTCCCATTCTTCCCTCCCTCCCATTTTCCCCTTACTCCCCTCCCCTATTTGTGGATACTTCATGATTTGAAATATGGGTTTGTGAAATAGAATAATGAGCAAAGGAAATGGTAACCACATGAGTAACCATGTGATATTATTTACATTTCTCTACAAGATAGTTGATTAAAAGAAGAAGAACAGAGCAAAGAGATTGTAATATAATTAACATCCATGATACCAAGAGCTCAGGGGATGAGGTTGTAAGAGAAATGGAAGTATGCTGTAAAGTCCTTTTAATACATGTGAAATAGTAGGATGTCACATGAAAACAGACTGTAATGGGGTAATGATGTCACTAAAATCCTGAAGCAACTATTAATAAACTACCAGTGGAAAGAAAATAGAATACTTTTTGAAATTATAGATTTAAAAAAAGGTAAGAAAAGAAAGAATACTCAGAGTTAACAAATAGAACACAAAAATAAGATGACATCAGATGACATATAAGAGGTCTGAATGTGTCAGAAAAACGATATTTTCCCACACCGAATTGGAAATAAATAATATATGATTGTTTCCTATAATGATACAAAAAGGGTAAAACTAAAATAATGAAAATATGCTAACACTAATGAAAATAAAAATGAGGTAACTGTATTAATATTAGACAAATTACATTTATGAACAAAACAATACGAGATATAATTAAGGCCATTTCAAAATTATTTAGAAGTGAATTTATTAAGAGAAACTTACAGCCTAAACATTTTTCATTTAATAATAAGATTAAAATACATGAATTTTAAAATGCCTCATGCTGATAGATAGATAGATAGATAGATAGATAGATAGATAGATATACACTGTAGCTCTTATAACTGGTAGATCAAGTAAAACAATTAACAAGTATATACCTCAAGCTGTCAAACTTGATGGCAAACAAGTACTTTCATATGCTGAGCCATCTTGCAGGTCACAGGTATAACTTTTTTTAAAAAATCAATTTTGTTTTTCTTATTTCTTATGTAATAATAAGAATAATATTATCTTTTAAAAAATCAATTTTGCTTTTCTTATTTCTTATGTACTAATAAGAATAATAAGAATTATTATTTGTTTTTTTATTTTGTTTTTTATTTTGTTTTTCTTATTTCTTATATAATAATTGTTCATATTTATGTGGTACAATGTGATCAAAACCAGTACAACGTATCGTGATTAGGTTATGGAAAGTAACACATCCATTGCCTAATATACTTACTGTTTCTTGGTATTTAGCCTATGTAAACATGCCTTCTTACTTTTCGTAACATATAGAAGAGGGTTTAAACATGCTATGCATGTCAAGATGATATCATTCTGAATTAGCAAATGGGCCTCAGATCCAATGGCAAGTATTCTCATAAGAGCCAGAAGTTAAGGAGCCATTCACAAGGGCAAGCTGTGTAAAGACAGAGCAGAAACATGCTTCCAACCATGTATCAACAGCCACTGCATCCAGGAAAAAACAAGGAACAGGGAATGTTAGGTGAGAGGAAGCCCTTTCAACACCTTGATTCAAGACTTCCAAAATAAAGAACTATTTGAGAACATACTTTTGTACTTTTAAGCAATGGTTTCTGTTAATATCATCTCTGTTGCTCTAGGAAACTAATTTGTGTATCAAATCCATCCACAGGGACTGCTATAACATGCATGACAAGCTCCATAGCTGAATCAGCTTGAATCCCAGGTTTTGCTGCCACCCTGGGGATTGCACTTTGAGAATAACTGTTGTTCAGGACCTCACATATGTACTCTAGCTTTAGGGAAGCGAAGCTAAAAGTAATTTTGTTGGATTTGAAAGAGATTAATGGAGTCTACGTAAGACTTACCAACTGTTACCCAGCATTGTGCTTGGCTGGAAATATTGTCAGGAAAATGTCACTTCTTAATTGGAAATAAGAACTTGAAGACGTTTATTTCTCTGTGTATGTAAAAACATGCAGCCTTACTCTTCTTTTTAAAATATTTTTACATATACATTTATATTAAACATATATACAGTAGTTTACCTACAGCAAGAAAGACCATGACACAACCAGGAATTATATAAATCTTACATTATTACTCTTCTAACCATGCTTAATTAGAGTGTTCAGGATCTTTGGGGTCTTGCTTTCATCATACTTGTCACAAGTTAATTTCTTCAAAGAGCTTCCCAGGTAACTAGCAAATGTGAGGAAATCTTGGCTACGCAGCATGATTAGTGGGCAACATGATGCCCATATCACTTACCAGATTTTCTATATGAATTTCCTTTACAGGTCAATAAATGGGTAGGAGGCAGAAGAATTAGAATTAGAGATATTCTTTCTTTCTTTTTTTAAAATCCTGTTATTCACCCTTAGTGAAACTGCAACCTACAATGATTGAGTCATGTGCAGAGGAGATTCCAATATAAGCCAAATTAGTGGATTAGAGCTGATTTTTTTTGACTTTATGTCTTCAAAGAACTTGTTGTATAATAAAATGAAAAGTTAATTGGAGTAAGCAAAAAAGCCAAATACGTACATTTGAACACTATATTTATTCTTGCTGCCTTACCTGACAGTAGTGAATGCTTTCACCCCCAAATAGTAAAACATATTCTTCTCAAATGAAAGTAGAATGTTAACCAAAGTATATCCTATTTCTACTACAAAACAAATCTCAGCTAATTTTAATGGATGCAAGTCATTATAAGTATATCTTCTCACTACAGTGGAATTTCTTTGAAATTTAATACTGAAAGGACCTCTGAAAAAACCCTAAAACTTTAGTAACTGAGTAATACTCTTCTGGATAACTCCTAGTTCAAAGAAGCAACCAAAACAGAAATCAAATTGTATTTTGAAAAAAAATGAAAGTGAAAGTATTATATATAATAATTCATGCCAATTACTAAGAAGGAAGGTCTCAAATTAACAATTTTAGTTTCTGTTATAGATAAATAAGGGAAGAGAACATATCAAACTTAAATTAAGCAGAAGAAAATTAAATAAAAAATAATGAGGAAAATCAATGAAACAAATTTTAACACAGGAAAATTAAATCTAGCTATTTTAGTATATCAATAAAAGATGTTTTAATTTGATTAAGAGGAGATATGATAGATATTCATTTACATTCAGAATTTTAGATATACCAAGATAGGAAAGATTTCTTTCAAGGTTTCCAAATACAAATAGCTAAAACACTATGATTATAAAATTCATATAATTCCTGATTGTTTTGTGGTTCTTCTTGCCGTAGGTAGTTTATTGTATATATGTGTAATAATATAAATGTATGTGTAAAAAAATAAAAATAAATAAATCTTATATTTTAAATAAGTGAATAAATAAATAAATAAATAAATAAGAGATCCAAGATGGCAGCACTGATCATGCACTGTGTCTGATCAGCAGGACTGAGCTGAGGGACCAGGCTAGGAACTATAGAGCACCGGAGCTGGAGTGCCTTGTGTGAGAGGGGTCTACATTGTGTGGAGCACAGGTGGGTCTGGCCTTGGGCCATCCAGCTGGTCTATGGAGAACTCCCTGGGTCCCTGCAGATGAGCACCCAGTCCCCAGAGTCTGGAAACATACCTGCTTGTGAGCTGCATTTGTGCTCTGTATCTCGGACTCTATGTCACAGACTAAACTGCTCTGCAGAGCACCAACATCTAGGTCTGCTAGCCGAAGGGAAACCGTAGGGAGTAGAGGATGGGTGGATCTGACTTTGGATCACGCCGTCAATCCACAGAAGGATCCAGGAACAAGGTGGGCTTGGATATGGTCAACAAAGCTTAGCCACACACTGGCCAGTGCCCTGCACCTGCACTTTTTGTCAGACTGAACTATGCACTGCAGTGGAATAGCATCTTGGACTGATAACCCAGGGGAGACCACAAGGTGTGGAGACACCCAGCCAAACCACAGAGTGTTCCTGGGTCCAAGCAGGCACAGGTTCCAAAGCCTAGCTAGCTACATGCCAGCCAGTGAGCAGCATCCATGCCCTGTGTTTCAGACAGAACTGTGAGCCACATGGCAACAGGGTCTGGGTCTTAGAGCCCAGACGAGACCCTCTGATATAGAACACAAAGGATCTGACCTCAGGGCATAGGGCCAATCCGCAGAAAGTTACTGGATCTGAACCCAAGTCACCCACATGATCCACAGAAGTGTTGCTTTATCCCCACAGGTGAGGGGTCTCAACTTATAGCCACTCAACTAAGCGCTGGTCTCAACAGATAATGAAGGAAACCAGAAACTCCCATTCAATGCCAGAAACAGCAAGATGACTAAAGACCAGCATAAAAACACAACAAAAGCCAAAATAATATGGCATTTCCAGAACCAGATTAACCAAAAGCAATCAGTCCTGGAAATTAAAACACAACTGAAAGATAAGAAAATTACCTCAAATCCTTCATAATGAAGATGATGATGGAGGAAACTAATAAAATCTATAAACAAATATAGGAAGATACAGACAAATAGACTGATGACTTTAGAAAGGCCATGACAGAGGCATATAGAGAGGAAATAAAGAAATAAGTGGAAGAAATTCAGAAAAGTGCAATCAGGTGAAGAAAAATCATTAAAATGGTTAAAGATCTGAAGATCAAAATGGAAACAATGATAAAATCACAAATGGAGGAAATTCTTCAAAGAGAGAACTTAAGGGAGAAAACAGGAACTGCAGAGGTAAGCATCACCAGCAGAATACAAGAGATAGACAAAAGAATCTCAGGTGTAGAAGAAATTCAGAAAAGTGCAATCAGGTGAAGAAAAATCATTAAAATGGTTAAAGATCTGAAGATCAAAATGGAAACAATGATAAAATCACAAATGGAGGAAATTCTTCAAAGAGAGAACTTAAGGGAGAAAACAGGAACTGCAGAGGTAAGCATCACCAGCAGAATACAAGAGATAGACAAAAGAATCTCAGGTGTAAAAGATACAATAGAAGAATTTGATGCAACCATCTAAGAAAATGTATATAAAAAATTCCTGACACAAAAAAGTCTAAGAAATCAAGGAAACCATGAAAAGACCAAACCTTAGGATAACAAGAATTAAGGAAAAAGAAGATGCCCAGCTCCAAGGCCCATAAAATATTTTCAATAAAATCATAGAAGAAAAATTTCTCAATTAAAAAAAAGACATGCATATAAACATACAAGAGGCCTACAGAACCAGAAAATAGTATACAAGAAGAGAAAATTTTCCCACAACAGAATAATCAAAACAGGAAATGTACAGAAAAAAGAAAAAATATTAAAAGTCCCAAGGGAAAAAGTCCAAGTAACATATAATGGCAATCATATCAGAATCACGCCTGACTTTTCAGCAGAAACCATAAAAGCTAGAGGGTCTGGGCAGAGGTTCTGCAAACCCTAAGACACCATAGATGCCAGTCCAGATGGCTATACTCAGAGAAATTTTCAATAACCATGGATGGAGAAAACAAGATATTCTATGACAAAACCAACATCAAACAGTGCCTATCCACAAATCCAGCCCTACAGAAGTTACTAGAAGGAAAACGTCCACCCAAGGAGGCTACCTACACCATGGATAACATGGGGAACGATAACTTCACTTTATCAAAACAAAAACCAGACAAACACATAAACACACTACCACAACCAACCTCAAAATGAAAAGTCCTAATAGCCAGTGGTCATTAACCTCTGTCAACATCAATTATCTCAACTCTCTAATACAAAGACACAGACTAACTTAATGGATACATAAACAAAACCCAGCATTCTTTTGCATTCAATAAATACTTTCCAGCCACAAAGATAGACATTACCTCAGTGTAAAAGGCTGGAAAAAGGTGTTCCAAGTAAATGGACACAAGAAGCAAGCTAGAGAAGCTATTTTAATATCTAATAAAATAGACTTTCAACCAAAATTAATCAAAAGAGCTAAGAAAGGACACTTCACACTCATCACAGGAAAACTCACCCAAGATGATATCACAATTTGGGTCATCTATGTCCCAAATACAAGAGCACCCACATTTGTAAAAGAAACATTAATAAAGCTTAAACTACACATCGGTCCCCACACATTAATAGTGTGAGACTTCACCTCCCCTTTCACCAAAGCATAGATCAATGAAACAAGCTAAACTAAGAAATAATGACACTAGCCAATGTCCCTAACAAATATCTACAGAACTTTTCACCCAAACACAAAAGATTATACCTTGTTCTCAACACCTCACAGAATGTTCTCCAAAATTGACCATATAGTAGGTCACAAAACAAGCCTTAACAAATACAAAAAGATTGAAATAATACCTTGTATCCTATCAGACCTCCATGAACTTAATATGGACCTCAAAAACAACAGAAAAACAAAACCATACACATATTTGGAAACTGAACAACTGTCTATTCAATGATAACTGAATCAGGGAAGAAAAAAGAATTTATGGACTTCCCATAATTCAATGAAAATGAAGGTACAACATACCCAACTTTGGGGGATACATTGAAAGCAGCACTAAGTGCCTTTATATAGAGATTGTAAACATCTCATACAAGCAACTTAATGATACATCTGGAAGCGCTAGGAAATAAAAGGAGAAACACCCAAGATGAGTAGATGGCTGGAAATAATCAAACTCAGGGCTGAAATCAATAAATTAGAAACAAAGAAGAATTCAAAGAATCAACAAAACAAAGAGCTGGTTCTTTGAGAAAATCAACAAACTAGACAAACATTTAGTCAAACTAACTAAAAGGCAGAGAGATACTATCCAAATCAACAAAATCAGAAATCAAAAAGGAGACATAACAACAGACACTGAAGAAATCCAAGGAATCATCAGGACTTACTTCAAAAGCTTATATGCCACAAATTTGAACATCTACAGGAAATGGACAATTTTCTTGATAGATTCCACTTGCAAAAGTTGAGTCAAGATCAGGTAAACAAATTAAATAGTCCTTTTTCTCCTACAGAAATGGAAGCATTCATCAAAAGTCTAACAACAACAACAACAACAAAGCAAACAAAAAACCCTAACCAAACAAAAAAACCCAGGGCCAGATGGTTTTAGTGCAGAATTCTTCTAAACCTTCAAAGAAGAGCTAATACCAATATTCCTCAAACAATTCCATAAAACAGAAACAGAAGGAACATTGCCAAACTTATTCTATGAAGCCACAGTCACCCTGAGACCTAAACCACATAAAGATTCAACAAAGAAGGAGAATTTCAGACCAGTTTCCCTCATGAACACTGATGTAAAATTACTCAATAAAATACTTGCAAATATAATTCAATAATCATGATTAAATAGGCTTCATACCAGGGATGCAGGGATATTTCAACAAATGAAAATTCATCAATGTAATCCACCACATAACAAACTGAAAGAAAAAAATCACATGATCATCTCATTAGATGCAGAAAAATCATATGACAAAATCCAACACCCTTTTATGATAAAAGTCTCATACAGATCAGGGATAAAAAGCACATACCTCAACATAATAAAGGCTATATACAACAAGTTGATACCCAACATTAAATTAAATGGAGAGAAACTCAAAGCAATTTCACTGAAATCGGGGACAAGACAAGGCTGACCACTCTCTGCATATCTCTTCAATATAATACTTGAAATTCTAGCTAGAGCAAAAGACAACTAAAGGAGATCAAGAGTATACAAGTTGGAAAGGAAGAAGGCAAACTACTTCTGTTCACAAATGATATGATAGTATATGTAAGAGACAGCTAAAATTCCAACAGAGAACTCCTACAGCTAAAACAAAAAATACCTTCAGCAAAGTGGCTGAATGCAAGATTAATTTTTAAAAAAGTATCAGAAATCCTCCCATATACAAACAACAAAAAGGCTGAGAAAGAAATTAGGGAAACTACACCCTTCACAATATACACAAATAATATAAAATATCTTGGTGTATGTCTAAGCAAGCAAATCAAAGATCTGTATGTCAGAACTTCAAATCTCTGAAGAAAGAAATTGAAGAAGATATCAAAAGATGGAAGGATGTTCCACGCTTATGGATCAGTAGGATTAATAGAGTGAAAATGGCCATCTTACCAAAAGCAATCTACAGAGTCCATACAATTCTCATAAAAATACTAACACAATTTCTTACAGACCTCGAAAAAACAATTCTCAACTTCATATGGAAAACAAACAAACAAAAAAGAATAGTTAAAACAAACCTATACAACAAAAGAACTTCTAGAGATATTTCTATCCTGGACTTCAAGCTATACTACAGAGCA
The DNA here is from genome assembly GCF_964271855.1 of Acomys minous. Classification (NCBI taxonomy): domain Eukaryota; kingdom Metazoa; phylum Chordata; class Mammalia; order Rodentia; family Muridae; genus Acomys; species Acomys minous. The sequence continues at coordinate 116,520,617 of NC_140488.1, read as the reverse complement.
ATAGTAGTAATGACACATGGTACAGCCATAGAAACAGACTGCTTGCAATGGATTGAAATGAAGACCCAGAAATAAACTCATATACCTATGCACACTTGATTTCTGACAGAGGAGCCAATACCACACAATGAAAAAAAGGAAGCGTCTTCAACACATGGTGCTGGTCTTACTGGATGTCTATATGAGAAAAATGCAAATAGATCCATATTTATCACCCTACACAAAACTCAAATCCAAGTGGATCAAAGACTTCAACATAAAACCAGAAATACTAAATCTATTAGAAGAGAAAGTGGGAAGAGCCTTGAACTCATTGACACAGGAGACAATTTTCTGAACAGAACACTAACAGGTCAGGATCTAAGATCAACAATCAATAACTAGTACCTCACAAAACTAAATAGCTTCAGTAAGGCAAAGGAAACAATCAACAGAGCAAAACAACAGCCTACAGATTGTAAAAAGATCTTCACCAACCCTACATCTGACAGAGGGCTAATATCCGAAATATATAAAGAACTCGAGAAATTAAACACCATCAAACCAAATAATCCAATTAAAAACAGTGTATGGAGCTAAACAAAGAATTCTCAACAGAGGAATATCCAACGGCCAAGAAGCACTTAAAGAAATGTCCAATGCCCTTAGTCATCAGGGAAATGCAAATCAAAACAGTCCTGAGATTTCATCTTACATCCATCTGAATGGTTAAAGTAAAAAACACAACTGGCAAGGATGCTGAAAGTGGGGAACACTCCATTGCTGATTGGAGTGCAAACTTGTACAATCACTCAGGAAATCAATCTGGTGCTTTCTTAGGAAACTGGCAATATCTCTACCTTAGGACCCAGCTATGTCCACCTAATGCCTGGCCCAACCTGAAATCTACCCATGGGAGACAGACAACCCCCGGTACTATTGACTATACTCTGCTATGCTTGAGGATGGAAGTCTAACATGACTGCCCTCTGAGTGGCTCCACCAAGCAGCTGATGGAAGCATGTGTGGAAATCTAGTGCCAAACATGAGGTGAAGCACACCAAGTTTTGGGGAAGAGTGGGGGAAATTATGAAGGAAACAGAGGGGACAGGAGTTCCACAGGAGGACCAACAAAGCCAACTAAACAGGGCCCAGGGGGGGCCCTGTGGAGACTGGAGTTCCAGCCAGGGACCATGCATGGGGTAGACCTGGGCCCTCAGTACAGATGAAGCCAGTGAACAGCTCTGTCATCATATGGGTACCCTAGTAGGGAAGTGGGGGCTGGCTCTGACATGGACTCTACCGCCTGCTGTTTTGTTGCTTTCATTTGGTAGGGCTGCCTAACTAGGCCACAGGGGAAGGGAATGCCCTCAATCCTAATGTGATTTGATATGCTGGGGTGGGAGTTTGTCCTTCTCTGGGCAATAGGGAGAGAAAGGGGAAACAGGAATGGAGTGTGGGAATGGGGGAGAGGAGGAAGGGGCCTATGACCAAGATGCAAAGTGAATAATTAATTTAAAAAAGAAAAGAAAAGAAAATGAAAATCCAGAGTTCTAGATACTTGACACAACACCTAAGTGGACATTTGAATATGTTCTCAGCTAGCTAAAATAAAGGTTTTAAGTTGGCTATAAAAATCAATAAAGGCAGAAGGATGCACTGCTCTGCCTAGAACTCAAGCTAATGTGAACCAGGGGCATAAATGAAATAGTTAAATAACACTGGATTTCCAGTATGTTAAAAAAAAAAAAAAGACAAACATTACTTTTAACTATCACAAATTTCTAGTAGCATGTCCACCCCTCCAGGCAAACTCCTTCCGAGCTCTTATTTCTTATGCTATTCTTTGCAAAGTTATAAAAACCACAGAAAGTTGAATATGGAAGGAACCTTAGAGAATAGCTTACCTAAGAATCTCATTTGGAAAGCAGAATTTAGGCTTATGAAAATAAAGCAATTGAAATTTGAAAGAATAGGCTTTCCCTACTCCTAGTCCATTGGTGTATCCATTAGGCCATTCTGAGACTGGAAATGAAAGAAAAAATATTGTAGGAATCAGTGTATGATGATGAAATGCTAACTTGAAAGTCATCTATGTTAGTTATTTTTACAAAACTGTGCTTGTTTTTCTTAGTTTCTCTTAAGCCAGTTACTACACAAATAATTGAGATTCTATTGTATTCTAGCTTCACAACACAATAACTGTGCAGTTATTACTTTATTGTTAACCCTCTAAACTAATATGGTGTCCTCCCAGCCATACTTGCACATTGTAACTTTCCTGCTCCAGCTCCTTCTCCTGATGTCTCTTGGACCTCAGCCTGTGGCTCAATCCCTTCCTTCCTCCCCTAACTTCTCTTCTCCTGGATGCAAGAAGTCCAGTCCTATTATCTCCCCCTGCTTAGCAATTCGATATAAGATGCTTTACTGGTATATTAGGGGACAACTGGGGAGCAGTGTTTACACACATTGAGACAGGAGATTCTCAGAACAAGGATTGCAACCAGACATGGGGAGGTACAGAAATCAGCATTTGAATTATACAATAACCTTATGCCTACACACCTATGCTATGGACTTGAAATCTTCCCTATTCCTAAGAATTGCCCTCACTACATCCTTTAATGACATCTTGAAAATGGGAATGACATCCAAAAGAAAAGTAAACACCCTTTTACTGCTTTTCTCTCATCTATTTAAAGAATTTTGGAGTTTACAAGGGAGTAACAGCTGTTTTCTGGGTCTATGCATGGCACACTAATCTTAGAAATAGCTCCTTTAGGCTTCATCTTCAAGGGGAAAATATGCACAGGCCATATGCTTTCTCCATTACACCAAGACACATTTATCCACTATGTGTTTGCAAGAGAGAGGACAATAGATGTTTTGGCCACTGCTACTGTATAAAACCAAGCAGAGGGATTACATTCTATGACCTGAGTCATATGCAGAAAGAAGGGGAGCAGCAGTCCTGATGCAACTTGATGTGCTGGGGTGGGTTGATGTTGGAAGGATCCCCTTTTCTGAGAATAAAGGGAGAGGAAAAGGGGGAAGAGGGTGAGAGGGTAAGACCAGGATAGGAGAGAGGGGGCTTTGTTCTGGAATTAAAGTGAATAATAAAAATTTATAACAACAACAACAACAACAACAACAACAACAATAATCAAAACAGAAAAAGAAAGAAGAGGCGAAGAAGATGAATAAAAAACTGGATGAGCTGGTAGTCTGTGGTCAGACGATGGGGGAGGAGGACTCCACCTGTCAAAGGTCTAAGGGAATACAGTGGAAAAGGGAGGGAGGGTGGCAACAGGAAGATAAGAGCGAGGAGATAACAATCAGGAAGTAATGTGCATAAATTATAATAATAAAAAAGTCATCTGGTGCTATGAAGGACAACTTTCTGGAGGCCTTTTACTTGATCCTTAACCTTGTCTCTTGCCCTTCTACTCTCCTTCCTCCTTTTCATTTTCCTTTCCTGTTTATTTGCATTTACTATGGTACGTATATGCAAATAGTATTTTTTGCTGCCCCAAAACAGCCTTGACATGCTTATCATGCCAACCCAAAGAGGGCACAGTACTAGAACCACTGATTGTTAAGAGAGTGTAGTTGGTAACAATTTCACTCCTGTCTCAGAATTTCCTAAATACCCCTTGGCACTGACCTCTCATCCATTGCAACAGAGAGACCACAGCAGTATAGCCACCTCCAGTAAGGTATGCAAGACTGAAAAGGCACCCAGTTGGGTTTACCCTCTTCCATATTCTATGTTCCTTTAAAGTAAAAGGAGATGTGGCCCTTTCTGATATCAGGGCACATTTATTTTCTCATGTGATTTCCACCAAGCATTGTAATGATGAGGTTATGAGAGCAGCACTCCCTTTTCAGCTATGGCATAAAGGAAAAGTGACTGACTTACCCAAGGTCAAACAGCTAATAGGCAGGTGAGCTGTGCCCCACCTCCTCCAGGCATAGCTCTCCATGTGCCTCATTGCAGAGTCTTTGGATGGGGGCTGTTGTCTGATGTCATGACATGGTAAATGAGCCTGGTGTCATCTGCTTTATAAAGCTGAGTGTTGTTAGGCCTGGTTAGTACTTGTATGGAAGGAATAAGACATTGTCCAAAGTCCAGACACTGATTTGCACCAAGACCAGGTGTAACTTATTATGTGGCTTTTGGGATGAAAGTGGAAGAGGCTCCTATGATTATCTTTTCCATGTCATCCTGCCATATCTATAACTACAAGAAAATAACCCTAGAGACCTATTCTGATGCTTCCTAACAAGCTAGCTTTTGGCATTACTAAGAACAAAGGTCTCCAAAGAAGATTTTTGCTATTATCATTAGTAGTTGAGGAGAAATCGAGATTCTGATCACAACCATGTAGCACGCTCACAAATTACAGAGGGCTGGGATGTCTCTGGTAAAAATCATACCTGGTAAGCCTTGGCAGGGAAGCAAATAGAAGGTTCAAACTGTGCTCTATAGTTTCTCTGTGGGATATGACCCACAAGCTTCATTATAAAGAGTGTGAATATTGTTTTACCTGCTGTTCAATAAGTAATTCACTCTTAGTAAAAAAAAGATTGTGGATAAAAATGTCCTGTGTCTTTGAAATTCACAGTCTGCTGGACAATAGTTTCCCAGCAATGTGCACACCACAATGAGAACAAGCAGTCCTTGGGCCTCCACTTCTGTTTTTCCTCCTCTCCCCCCACCACTCTGTTCTTTCCACCTGTCCTTCCAACTGCCTCCTAGCCCCCAAGACTGCTTTTGTGCTACTTCCAGCTGCCTTTGTATAAAATGTCCTGCTATCACTCACAGACAATGACCAGTGTCACAGATGAAATCTCAGCCACCTTGACCTGCTGGGCTCCAACTTGCAAAACATGCCAATTTCAGAAGCCCTTCTTTTTAATCTTCCTACAAGGGAATCAGATGTAAAATCGTGCTCTTTTTTTCATGAAAATGTTCCTAATCTGTGGGAGTCAACAGAGTCATTCTGCTACCTCCCACAGACCTTGACTAAAGAGAAAACTGCCTCAGCAGCAAAGGACCAATTGCCTGGAAACTTCTCACCCACCAAAAGTACTGTCACCTTCCCTGTCTGCTTAAAAGGGGGAAGGGGCATTTTTTTTTTCTGGAGCTGTAGTTAAGAGCAAATGAGTTGGATTTACTACCATCTCTTAAAACCAGTGAACTTGACTCAAATAACGTGCAATGTTTGAAATGGGCTTAATCTTTCCAAACCAGCAGTTCTCAACCTTCCTAATGCTATGACACTTTAATATAGTTCTTAATGTTTTAGTGACCACAACCATAAAATTATTTTTGTTGCTACTGTAACTTTGCTACTGCTATGAATCTTAGTGGAAATATCTGTGTTTTCCCATGTTCTTAGGCGACCCTGTGAAAGAATCATTCAGTCTCCATACCCCCAAATTAGTTATGACTCACAGGTTGAAAACCACTGCTCTAGAACATGTGTGTGTGTGTGTGTGTGTGTGTGTGTGTGTGTGTGTGCATGTGTATGATTTATTAAAATGACTTATAGGCTATGGTTTAGCTAGTCCACTAATACCTGGCTATAAATGGAAAGTTCAAGAATCCAGTAGTTGTTTAGTCCACAAGGCTAGATGTCTCAGCTGGTCTTCAGTACACATGAGAATAACAAAGTAGGCCCCAATGCCAGTGATGGAATGGCTGCTAGCAAGCAAGTAGAGCAAGGTTCCTTCCTTCATGTCCTTTATACAGGCTTCCAGCAGAAGGTGTGGCTCAAGATTACAGGGGGGGTCTTCCCCCTTCAACGATCAGGATTGAAGGTGTGTATTCCTGCTTCAAGAAAAGATTTGGATTAGAAACGGATCTTCCTATTTCAAATTAAGCAAAAAATCCCCCACAGCCGTGCCCTCCATTTTTAGGTTTTAGTTAATTCCTTGTATAGTCAAGCAAACAACAAAAAATAGCTATCACACTCTTGAAGGAACTGGTGTTTTTAATCAAAATATAAATTCTGTGATTGAGGCCTGCGATTGTTATCAGGTCCCAAAGAAACCCAGGACAAATAGCTAACTGTGATATTTATTAGTACAACAAAGCTCACCATGGTCACCAGTGTCACTACTCAGTACCTGCTGTTATGCTTTGCTTTTCTCACCTGTAGCCCTAAATCTCTCCAGCCCAGAGGTCTTTGCTCTCCTTCCCCCAGCTTTTCTTCTTTCTTTCTTTTCTTTTCTTCTTCTTCTTCTTCTTTTTTTTTTTTTTTGTTTTTGGTTTTTTCAAGACAGGGTTACTCTGTGTAGCCTTGGCTGTCCTGGACTCACTTAGCAGAACAGGCTGGCCTCGAACTCACAGCAATCAGCCTGCCTCTGCCTCCCAGAGAGCTGGGATTATAGGCATGTGCCACCACTGCCCGGCTCTCCCAGCTTTTCATTCCAATATAAATCTCTGTCATTTCAGCCATGTCTTCTCTTGGCTCCATTCTTGGATTTCTCTTGGTCTTCTTTTGTCTATCTCTCCTCTAACTCTTCCCTTCTCTTTCTCCTATCAAGGCTGGATGCAGTTTGAACACTTCCAGGTGCCTCTGGTTGTGCCTCACATCATCAACAAAATCTTTCTCCCCAATCATACCTTGAGCAGTGTTGTCCTCATTTGTATTAATTGTTGTCTTTCTAAAGTGAGTAATGTGCAAAATTAAGAATCCATGATTGTCTCATGGTTCTTCCTATTGTATGTAGTTTATTTTATTCATGTGTAATAATATAAATGAATTTGTTTAAATTAATTTTAAAAAATCACATACACACACACACACACACACACACACACACACACACACACACACACAAAGAATCCATGAGGCAAAATGTAGCCCCCACTAGCAATGTAATTTATGCCTCCAAACGTGTTTGGGGCATGTTTGTCTCTTTTGTTTTGTTTCTGGCAGGGTTTCTCTGTGTGGTCCAGAATGTCCTAGAACACACTCTGTAGATCAGGGTGGCCTCCAACTCAGAGATCTGCCTACCTCTGTTTCTCTGGCTTCAAGAAAAGTTTTGGGTTTTTGTTGTTGTTGTTGTTGCTTTTTGTCTAGAACAATACTTTACTTCTCTAATTTCTTCCACACCTAGAATTGTGTAGACCATAGGTACCCAAGAAATTCTTATATTCATTCATTTAAAAAGCTACTGATTAAACCCATGGAAATACAAGCACAAATCTAAGATCCATCTCATCCTACAGTTGACTAATTGAGGAATCTCAGAGGAGAGAAAGGCTTTAAAAACATAGGCAACTTTCTGTGTTTTCTCCCTATAACTTTTCTTAATTTAAAACATCACATGTCCTATCATCATGGATGTCTTAAATACAAATCACATAATCAGCAAAGACAGATGCTCAGGAGAGACTTAACTTACTATTAAACAGAATTTCTTAACATCTCTGCCTCATTTCCACATAATATTCCTTGGCCAACAGACTGTCTTTGAGCTTATTTCTAAGACCTGATTTCTGAGCATTTAATCTTATCCCAGCTCCATGCTTTAGAGATGCAGATCCACTCTCTTCACTTCCTATCATTCTTCCAAGAAGTATTTCTATTAGTTTTTGTCTTTATTTGGCAGCAATTCTCAAACAGTAATCTAAGGTCCTCGAGGACCCTTTCAGGAGATTAATGAAGTGAAAACAATTTACCATATTAATGTTTCATGAATATAAAATGAGATTTGAGGGAAGCAATGTAAGAATTCATGATGTCATCACTCTCTTGACTAATAGAATGTATTTTTTGTGTATGTATGTTTTATAACTTTCTTTGTTCTAATGTCTAATATAGTAAATATAAATAGATATAATTATCATAAAAACTCTGTCCAGTTATACTTTCATCAGATTAACAGATCTTGATAAAATACTTTGAGAACTACTGCTATAAAAACGGAGTCACAAGCCGGGCGTGGTGGCACACGCCTTTAATCCCAGCACTCGGGAGGCAGAGGCAGGTGGATCGCTGTAAGTTCGAGGCCAACCTGGTCTACAAAGTGAGTCCAGGACAGCCAAGGCTACACAGAGAAACCCTGTCTCGAAAAAACAAACAAACAAACAAACAAACAAACAAAAAAACCGGAGTCACTCTTCTGTTATGATTGGCCACATATAGTATACTTCTAGTCCTTAATCTATGCAGTAGGCACCCATCTTTATTATGTTGTATTAGTGAGTTTCTACTATGTTCTAGCCACAGCACATATTGCAGTAGAAGAAAGAAAGAGAAGAGTGAGGCTGGAAAAAGGAAGGAAGGGAGAAAAAGAGACAGGACAGGAAAAGAAAAGTATAAGGGGCACTGAAGTCCTTATGCTTGTACACAAGCCGCTAGAGAACCTGGAATGCTAACCTTACAGTGTTGGTCCTTTGAAGGAAGGGATGCATAACCTCTTATGCCCCCAGAAGACTGGGAATAGATGTCGTTAAGAGCCTTGGTGACCTTTGTGCTATCTGTGAAGCCAGAGACTATACTAGATCCTCTCCCAGACAAGCATGAGCTTGTTTTTCTCAGTCACTCTATAGAATTCATATTTATGGAAGAATTCACATATACTTTATAATGAGTTTTGATGTGGTCATGTCTGGGTCTTAATTTATCTTAATTTTTCTCAAAATTTATACACACTTTATTATGCACATGAAATTGAGCTAATTATGACCACAAACGTGTTTAATCAAGTGTGCTATGCTTAAATGTGCCTCAAATAAACTTCTCATGGTCAGACACCTGATGTTTGAAGCAACACTGGCTACATAGTCATTTTGAACTAAACTGCCTTCTTGTCTCCCAGAGATTGTTACTCTGCTGGACTTGGTGGTTACAGAAAGTGAAGAAAGAAGAAATAAACATAGATAAAGGAAAAAAGAGCTAAGAACTCATATCCAAATCACTCATTCACTCACTCATAAGTAAATATAGCTCCCGTTCTGTGAAGCAAACTTCTACTCTTATCTATAATTATATTTGTCTTCTTCATTCCCAGCACCAATATTCTAAGTGTATACAGATCAGATCCATCTGCTTGTATATGCATTATTAGAGTTTTATTATCAGAACTAAACACATCACATGAAGTCAGTGATTTTTTTTATATACTGTGTCATAGGCAAGTCCACTTCATTTTAGTTGGCATGTCACCTTCTATTTGTGATCCTACACTTGATTGCTAAAGGATTTCCACATCTCCCTCCATTAGAGTTGAATGCTGTCCTTAACTCCGTAATCAAATACTTTGAGATTAGCCTTTGAATAAGTCAATTATAGAAGTATATAAAAGAGTCAAGAAATTTGGATATAACACTTGTCCTTTTTTTATGTATGATAACAGTTAAGGCAGTAGAAATTTGTTCTTTTGGCCCTTTTGTAAAGGACTGCTCAACTAAATAATAAAACTGAACTCTACAGTATAATGCAACTTGGAGAGTTCACATAAGGCACAGTTTCCACTTAGTAATAATTCGCTGAACACATCTTATGATCCCTGTGAAAGCCACTACAAATTATAGACAAGTTAGGCCCAAATCCTGCACTTACTAAGTACCTACCTGGTGATTCAGATGCATAAGTCATTAACCATAATATGTAGAATGAATATTAGGCTTGAGGAACATACATGAACAAACTATCTTTTATCCTTATCCTTGTGAGAAGAGTAGAGGATAAAGATAATGGTTTAAGAACACAATAGAAAAAAAAGTGATACCTAAATTGGTATTTGAAAAGTGAGCAGGAATCATCTGGAAGAGTCAGAGGGAAGAAACAGCTAATTAGATCTGCTTTTTAAATTTGTTATATTCAGATACTAGGAGAACTGTAGAGGTGGAGTGCTTGATGAAGTCAAGGGTGGCCTTGGTATCACTTCCATAAATGAAAATATTTATATCCCCCAGATTTGTTTTATTCATTATTCTGTTATAGCTAGTCATAGTTATAGCTATGGCTGAATGAAGTCCAGGTGACCTTTGCTTAGGATTTACTTTCTATGTAATACTCTTTAGGGACCTTATTTTGCTGATACATTTCAAATATAATTTTCACTATTGGGAATTTGTGATCTGATTGTTTTTAGCTCATTCTGTCTCATGTTAGTGGAACAAACATCATTGAAAGTTATGCTTATCAAAATCAAAGAATGCAGAAAATAAGGAAGGCAAGGGTTAAGAGATATAACTGGGTAATACCATTGGTCCCAAATGAATTCTAAATAAAATATATAGGTGCATTAGAGGAAGTGTGATAAAGAATATATAGATTTTTGTTATAGTCTGCTGTCTGTTGCAACATTTGCACATTTGAGCATACAAGAAAAACATAATCAAACTACCAGGCTCTAAATATAAATCCTCAAGGAAACAAAACTGATCAGTCCAGCTTCAGTCAGGTCTTTAGTCCACTGAAATGGAGACCCCCCTCATATAAACCACTATCCATTTAACAAGAAGTGGGAGAATCTAAAAAAGAAAGAAAGAGATATGGCTTCCAGTAAAACTAATTAACATGGGTGTATTATACCATCTCTTTGCCTTACAGCTTGATACTTATCTGCTTCCAAATAGGTTAAATACATTTGGAAAAGAAGCACAATGAATGTAGTTGAAAGCCCAAACCACATAGAAGAATTAAAGTGGGCAGACAAGGATTGGGGAAGAAGGGGACAATATGCTATCTGAGAATGAGATGGGTCTAAGAGTGACATGAACAGAGAAGGAAAAACACTGTTGACTAGCTTGAGTCTCAAAACCCACACTACTGCTCGTGTCTGTCTTGGTGTAAAAGGACAAGGCGGCTGTATTACTTTTCTCATAGCTGTGACCAAGTAACTAACAGAAGCAACTAAGGGAGTAAAGTTTACTTTGGTTCACAAGTTAGAGGGTACAGTCTACTGTGTCAGGGGAAACATGGCAGCTGGTGTGTGGCTCAGTGATAGTGGCAAGAATTTGAAGCTTGGATTGCTTGCATCATGACAGAGTAGGAAGAAGTAAGTGAGCTTTGGATGACAGTAGAGCAAGAAATACAACCTTCAAAACCAGTGGCTCCACCTCCCCGAGGTTCTACAGCCTCTCAAAAAAAAGCACTGCTATCTGGAGACCAACTGTCCAAACATGAGCAAAATATTAAAAAATTAACCTGTGGGGGAACATTTCACCTTTAAAACATGACACTATTTGAGCTTTATCACCAATGAGTTCCTATTAAATGACCCTTCCATCTTTGCCTTACTCATTGCTTGCTCTTTGGGGTCTCTGTGCAGTCTTCCATTTGAAAGACAAAAGTTACCAGTTGAAGTCATCATCCTAATATTTGATCCTGAGAATGACTTTACACAGTAGTATACCAGTTGGACTTCCACAGCCCCTTGCTCCATGCAGTCACTTCACAATTATGATCTTAAAGATCAGTATTACATTGGGGCAAGAAACATGTGGAACCACAGACACCTAATGACCTTTTCTTTGCTCTATCAGGTTTTCCATGTGTGTTGGCTTTAGAAGTAAGTGGAAGGCTAGACCTGATCATGGTCAGATCTAGCTGTCTACCCACTCTCTTTCCTCAATCTAGGTTGCCCATTAGCATCTTCACTTCAGAAAAGAGTTCTTGGTGTTTCACTAATGTTCCTTTGCCCCTAAAGCTATGCTGGTGTAAGCAATTGAGCATAGCTTGTGCTAAGTAGTGCCCAGAGTATGGTCTTCTGAGAAGCACCATCTCCATCATCTGAAAGCTAGCTCCAAATATACTCTCAAGCCTACACTATAAATCACCAAGTCAGCAACACAGTCATCTGCATTCTGTGAAGTCTTCTAGGTGATTCTCCTGGAAGCTAAATTTTAACAAGCATCACTTTGAGAATGGATATATTATTCACTTCAATATTTTAGCATTTTAGCCAGAAAACACTTATTATAGCTTTATTTATGCTTTCCAGATACCAAGATGGCCCTGCATAACTTTCTAGTTCAGCAAAAAGTGATAACATGCAGATTTTGCTAAAAATCTAGGAAAATAATACCAGTAAAAGTAAAAGACTTTCTTAGCAATCTCTTTGTGGATTGTGATATACTTTTCTGTTTGTACTAGAATTGTAATTAAAGACAAAAATAAGACAATTTTGAGTTACTGGCATAAATTGTGCCATTTATTGTTATGTTGTACAATGTCCATATGAAATGAAATATTGGAATATTTAGTTGATATGTGCAACCACCAAGACATATTTTTTATTTTGTTGATCATCATTTCTAGCTGGCTGGAATAGATCATACAAATAAGATTTGGGATGTAGAAAGGGAGAAAGATCTGGTTGAGAGAGTACTCCATGGCAAGTATACCCATAAGATAGGCAAAAAAGCTTCTAGGTGCTTGAATCTGCTGCCTTGCTACATGGTAGCTAACAAGTCCCTTCCCACCAGATGTTGACCAACACCTCCAACAGAGAGGAGCCTGAGAATGTGTAGTCATAGTTTTCTTCTGTACAGTCTACCATCTTGAACTATGGCAAATGGATGCTCTAAAAGAAACTTTAAAATCTCCATTTCAGGATACACTCACTCTGGGTATACTCACCCCTCAGATCAAGGGTGAGCAAAGGGCTTGGGTCCTCTGACGCAGATGTCCCTCCTAAATATCACAGTTCCATAGCAAAGAGAACTATGGCCTGCCCATTCAAGGATGCCATGGTATACATGTATAGATATTGCCCTCTTCACACTTGACAGGGACAGAGGGTATCAGCTGTGGTGGCTGAAGCTAAATATGTAATGGAATACCAGAATTAGAGGACCATATCACTGAGCATCTATGGAAATGGCAGGAAAAGATTCCTTCCCTGAGTTGACAGGCACCAATTCTTGCAAACGCTCAGTCATCCCTTTGGATATTGTTTACAGAACACAAACTCAAAAATAAAATATTAAGCTTTGGAAAATTGTGGCCATGTACAATTAAAATTTAAGGATGGAGTCCTGGGTATAGGTACTGGACACAGGCCCATGAAGCCATCCCCAATACCTACTCCCAAAAATAATCAGGGTAAAAGCTAACCAGATTCATATTTTACCTATTCAGGCTCACACTACCTTAGGAACAGTGGCTGTCCTCTATTAGTCTTATGAGATTCCTCAGAATCTAGCTCTGGATTATTTCTCCAGACTTCTCTCTATATGTCAATAACTCCTGATGACAACTATTGGCTCTAACCAAATTGAACTTTCTAGCAGTTATTTCAGAGAATAAGGCTCTTTTTCAACTGTCCTTTTTTTTTGTCTGCTTCTGCTTGGAATACTTCCTACTTTCATTACAGGCTACTATCCTCCTGTCTTTCTTTCCTTCTTTCTGGAACTAACTCCATCTTGCAGGTTAATGCTCTGGATGCATTCATCTCAGCTGTGGGAATTAAAGTTCCTTGTTTATCTGCCTATCCCCATGATAGCAACAAACTCCAGGAAGGCAGAGCTGGAGTCTTATTCACTAGCTTTAGTGCTTGACAGAATACTGGCAAGTGGAAAAGAACAGTGATACTAATTAAATGGATTACTGGTCTAAGCTGCAAAATCACAGTGTGCTTTCACTGGAAAAGAATCAGCTGTCAAAGTTTCTTATGATGAAATGCTATAATCTTTTATTCTCTGAGTCATACATAATACCATTTCCTTTTTGAAAATAATTTTTATATCTGTCAGATAATTCTGAATGGTTGAAGTTTATAGAATTTTCTTCAGATGAAATGAGTACTGGCTATCACAGCAAGCTTTTTTCTTCAGTTGAGGTTGTATTTTATAGCTTAAGAAGTCCCTTTTTTCATATCCTTCATTAGTTCCAAAGGAATTTGCAATAATCAAAAGTACTGGGGAGCCCAAACTATGGCTCTCAATTATCTCTGGATTTGGGCACAGGCTATTGCAAGCATGACTGTGTTGTGGCTCTCTATGCAGGGTTTAGAAAGCCTTTAAATATAAGAATCAATAAAAGGAATATCTGCTCCCACTGGGCATTAAGACATAAAATTTTCTTTTTCTGTGAACTAGAAAAATAAATCTTAGGGTTCCACAGAGTCATTTGTAATTGATTCTTAAATTGCTAAGAGAGAATGGTGGGTGGGATACAGTTTTCTTATCCCCCGTTCCCTTCAGGGCTGGGAGCAGGCATTCTGCTTTGTCACAATGTTGAAAGGTTAGAATCCAGATCCCCAGGAAAGGTGCAGCACCACCTAACACTCACACTACTTAGCTTTGAGGCTAACAATGGAAAGCTAGCATTAGAGTTTTCAAACTGCCTTATATAAATTTATTTGGTGTCTGGGGGCTATTTTGAAAGTATATTTAAGTGTGGCTACAGTTGTGAAATTACTGATGTATAACAATTTAGTTGGTTTCACAAGTACAGCTGGAAATAATTTGCTTTTTATTTCTTTTAAAGCAACACTGTATTTGTAGGGTTTTTTTTTTTTTTGCCTCAGTGATTGATCCAAAGTGTGCATAGTGGGTCCAGGTGCTGGAGTAATTTATCATGCCATTTCTTTATATTGCTTTGACAAATTCAGACATAAACCACTTAAAGGATAAAAGATTTATTTTGCTTATGGGTTAGAGGTTTCAGCTCATCATGGCAGGGAAAGTATGGCAGAAGAGTGCAGTTCACATCTTAGATGCTGGCAGGAAGGAGCTAGAGCGAGATAGCCCTCAAAGACATGCCCTCACTAGCCTATTTTCCCACTAGGTTCTACCTTTCACAACTCATCAATCTCTCAATGGCCTATAGAAAATTTAAACCCATCAGAGAATTGAAACATTCATTAGGTCTGAGTCCTCATAGTACATTTGTGTCTGGATAAACCTTTACAGAAAGACCCAGAAGTATATGGTAACAAAATCCTAGGCACTTCTTAACACAGTCAAATGCATCATCAAGATTAAACACCATAATATAGCGGCAATTTTGTTACAGGAATAGATGCACAGATGAGATTAGAATAGTTGTGCTGTACCTATCTTTGCCCCTTCCCCAAAGCTGAACAGCTCAATGTCAAGAGAAAGTCCCTTATTACAGGATTCTTCTCAGAGGAAAAGGGAAGGGTACCATGAGTGAGTACACAGCTTAGTAAATCAATGTGTGGACCAAGATAAGAGATGTTGCCAATGAAGCTCACTTCTCTCTCATCCCATCTGGAATGCTGGAGTTATTGGCACAGCTGTGTGGCTTGAGGAAGTTGGGAGCTAGAAAAAGAGACCGGATTCAAAGAATCCATGGCTGTAACTCAACAGATTCTACCAACTAGTCTCTCCACAGATAACATCAGAAAGCCCAAAGGTGCTTCTTTTTGTAGTGAATGTAAACATACTTTTAGCTCTTAAACTAAAACTTATATAATAGTATGACTATCTAGTCTTCAACACCATCAGAGACTTAAGGAAATATCTAATATGAAGAAGTGCAGGCAAGCAACTTCCAAAAGTATAGACAGGACAGAGAGAGTTGACGGCCTGGACAGTCACAGGTTTTTCTCTATAATTGGGGCATCCAGTCTTCAGCCTACCTGCCCCAAATATCCAACAGACTTCTGTGAAGCAGGAATTTTGTAGGACTGGCCCATCTAGTCTCTGCAAAGCTGGACAGCCAATTTCTCAGTGTCATGCTTGACCACAATTTGGACAGTCAGCCAGCTATGAGCAATAGACAGAAGAGCAGTTCCTCAGTCCAGTGTCTATTCTGCCACACTTGTTTCTTTGATGACCATCATCTTCATTAGAGTAGATTGGAGGTTTCTCTCTGTCACAAAAGCCCTTTATTATTAAATGCCATATTCTGTTGATCTCTGAAGTGTTTGAAGACCATCTATCTATTTACTATAGTGCATAATCTTATCTATGTATCTATTTTTCAACCAATCGATGGACTTATCTTTCTCAGTATATCTTAATAGAAAAGCACTGCTTGTTTTTAGCTATGCCCTACCTGCTTAACCTTGAAAACATATACAAGAAACTAAATAAAGCTTTTTTTTGTAATTAAGTAAACTAGTATCTCACAAGACTACAAGTAAGATTTGTAAGTATCTAACTACTAACTTGTATCTCCAACCATCCTGAACAGTTTGTAATAGTTAGCTCTCATAAGACTATCACTTTACATTATATTTTTAAATGAGTTGCATATGTATGATACATTAAGCAAATGTTGAACAAATTTATCAATATACAATAGGTACAATACATAAAGCAAAAGTTGAACAAAGTAATCTTAAATTTCTATTGATCTACAATACCAGTGTAAAACATTTGAGCCTAATAAATTCAATAATCTACCTTTTATCCTATAGTTCTATATCCTCCCCTTTTATCATTCCCTTTTTCCCTCCTTTCCCCTAACACTAGATAGGATAGAAAGACAAAGAGAAAGAAGGATGGAGGGGAGAAAGAAAGAAATCCCTAAATGTAACATTTACTAACTTATAACCAACCCCCCTAGACAATAAAAAACATTGGTAACCCACCAAAAACCACCCTACCTGTTGGGAATAGGGGTATCATGTTCTCAAAATTACTTTTTGCTGTCTGGGAGGTAAAAAACATCTTTTGAGTACCCTTAGAAAAATAAGATATTGGCCAAGTGCTTGAAAAGCTAGCTGTATTTATTTCTGTCCAGTCATTTTGGGATCTATCCTTGGACTAGTTTTTTAAAAGTTGATATTCATGCAAATCCTTTGGGAAACAGTAACTGAGGTAGTCTTCAAGGCTTAATCACCTGGACTACCTGCCTTGTCTTCATTATTGTGTGGCCTTTGTTGTATAATTATTGTAATTATTTTTATTGTGTATACTTTGTCTTTTTTTAAAAAATATAAATGGGGATTTGTAGTGGATGTAAAGATCATTTTGATCCCAAGTGTGGGATGGGGAACAGACTTGTGAGAGAATAGGTGATGTTTATCCACTTAGAAATCGAACCACTTCATGGCGGGGGGAGGGGGGCTTGACTGTTGCCAGCTGAAATGCATCCTAGTACAAACTCTGAGAGGATATATATATATATATATATATATATATATATATATATATATATATATATATATATATATATATATATGCCCACAGAGGAGGTTGGGGCTTTTTGGGTCTTGGTATCGCTCTACTTCAAGACACTCCTAAAGAGAACTGCTCCAGCAAAGACTTCGAGGCTCTGGGATCTGGCTGCTGTTCCAGGTTCCAGCAGCAACTTTGGTAGAATTGCTGGTCTGCTGAAATCTTGCCAAGTAGGCCAGGAGGATGGCTCCCAGGAACTGAATTCAACAAGGTCTTCTCCTGTTCCCATAAATCTCCTTTCTCTCCTATCTAGGGTAGGTGAGTTGGAAGGGAGGTATAAGCATTTAAAGAACCCCAAATAAAGTAAGTTTGGAAAAGGTGAAGCCTACATCTTTTCTTAAAAGCCATTTTTATTTATATGTGTATGTGTGAGGTTGTACGAGTTTATGTGCATCACTTACGCGCAGGTGTATGCAGAGGCTAGAGGGCAACCTATCTCCTAGAACTAGAGTTACAGATGATTTTGAACTGTCTTATTGCTTAATATTGCTCCCCAAATAAGTGAATACATGTTTTATGTCATTTTATAATAATAATATGTGGGTGATAAGAACTGAGCCTGGACCACTTGCATTGGCAGTAAGCACTCTCAACCATCTCTCTAGCGCCAAGCATGAGCTTCTTATAAAACCTGATATGAGTAAGAACCTCTTAACTGTACCACCACACCACTGATTTATGTGAGTCAACATGATTATTATTTCCTTACAAGTCATCAGCAGATGGAAAATCAGAGCCTCTGCTAACAGCTCATAGCATAAAATGGGAGATGCCTGTCTGAAAGCAAAGGAATAGGAAAAGATACTTCATGCAAGTAGAAACAAGACAGCGAAAGTTATTGTACATAATCATGAAAAATATCTGTTCAGTCTGAAACTGCATGATAAGACAAAGATGTTAATTATATGAGGTCAGTGAGAAGGCTCAGCAGTAAAGTTGCCTCCACCAACACTGACAATTCCCCAAATGCACATGCATAGTAGAAGCAGAGAACTGACTCATGCAAATTATCCTCTGATCTCCACAAGAATATTGTGTTTATTATTGCTCTCCAAACAAATTAAGAAGTGTTTTAAAGGTCATTTTATAATAACAAAGTGACTGATTTATCTACAGCACATAATGAGTTTTATGCATCCATACTGGAACACCTTGATATTAGCAATAAATATTAACAGACCTGAGGGATAGACAGTGATACAACAATAGCAGGATACGTCACCATTTCATTTCGAATTTGTGATCATCTAGATGGAAAAGCAAATAGGAGCCCTTGGGTTGGAACTACAATTTAGATCAAATGAACCTAAGCCACATATACAGAACATTCCATTCAAAACAGCATGCTTCTCAGGAGAACAAAGTGGCACATGTTGGACTGCAGAATAAGACTTAATTTGCTTAAAAAGATTTAAATCATATCAAATATGATATGAGACCAGAAATCAGTAACAGAAGAAAAACTGCAAAACTTACAAATATTTGGAAATTAAACTACAAACTCAACAACAACCAGCGTGTCAAAGAAGTATATCAGAAGAGAAGTTAGGATCTTGATGAAAATACAAAATAAAACTTCTAAGATACACACACACACACACAGACACACACACACACACACACACACACACACACACACACACACAGACACACACACACACACACACACACACACACACACACACACACTTATGAAAATAAGACTTGTAGTGAGAAAGCATCGATGAAGAAAACTGTTTCAAATAAATAACCTATGATGACCCTCCCAGGAATACAAAACTTAAGAAATCAGACTAAACATTAGCAGAAGGGGTAAATACCAAAGATCTGAGGCAAAGTAAATGAGTTAGAATTGAGAAAACCAAAACCAGTAAGACTTAGTTGGTGTTTTAAAAAGATAAACTAAATGAACATGCTTTTAGCTAAACTGAAAATAAGAACCTTTAAAAATAAACTCAGAAATGAGGAGAATTTATAATTGATAATCCAGAAATACAAATAGATCAAGACAGAATTCTGCATAAACAACTATATACCAACAAAATGGATAACCTAGAAAATTTAATACATCTCTAGAAATGTACCTACCAAAGCTGGACCATGAAGAGATAGAAAATGTGAACAGACCAATAGTAAAAAGATGAAGCCAATGAGTACAGTCGTTCTATGAAAGCAACCTTGGGCATTACTGTTAAATGATACCAAGTCTTAAAAGAAGAATTAATATGAATTCTAAAGTTCTTCCAAATTTGAGAAGGATAGAACACTTTCAAATTTATTTTGCAAGGTGATACCAAAGCAAAACGAGGACAGTATAAGAAAAGAAAATTGTAGGCCAAAACGTCCTAAGAGCATAAATGCAAATTTTCAATAAGACATATATAAATCAAACAACAGCAACTAGAAAGAGCCATTCAGAATGATTCAGTGAGATTTTTCCTGGGGATTCGAGGACAGTTTAGCATAAATTTGCATTGTGAAAGGAGAGACCATATTTTTTTATTAATTTATTCATATTACATCTCAGTTGTTAGCCCATCCCTTGTATCCTCCCATTCCTCCCTTCCTCCCGCTTCCCCCCTACTCCCCTCCCTTATGTCTGTGACTGAGGGGGACCTCCTCCCCCTGTATATGTTCATAGGGTATCAAGTCTAGGAGAGACCATATTAACAGAATGATTATAACAGCCATCTGATCATTGTGTTGGTTTGATTAAGATGGTCCTTAGGTTTAGAAACTAGAATGCTCACTATCCAGTTGGTGGGACTGTTTGGGGAAGGATTAGGAGCTGTGACCTTAATAGAAAAAAGGTGTGACACTGGGCTGAGATTTAAAGTTTCAAAAGCCCATGCCAGGCCCACTTAGCTCTCTCTCTTTGCCTCCAATTTGAGGATAAGATGAAAACACTCAGCTACTGCTCCAGCACCATGCCTGCCTGCCACCATACTCTCCACGGTGATAGTCATTGACTCATCCTAATTCTTTCTTTTATAAGTTGTCTTGTTCATGGTTTTCTCTTCACAGCAATAGAAAAGTAATTAAGAAAATAATAATGATGCAAAAATATTTTTTAAAATTCATCATTGTTCCATGATACAACTTGTAACAAGTGAGGTAGAAAGGAAATCCAGCTCTACAAAATAAATACCATACAGAGGAAGACAAAGGTAGCATCATGGCTAATGGTAAAAAGTCAAAAGCTTTTTCTCTAAGGTCAAGAAAAAGACAAAGATGTCCATGCTTATCACTTCTGTTCAACTTCATAGCAGATCTAAATAAGAAGGCATACAAATCATACCGAAAGAAGTTGAATGGTCTGTTTTTACACAACATGATCTTATAAACCCAAAGACTGCAATAAATCTAAATAAATCAACCCTAAGTTTTCAGAGTTTCTCAATCATATACCAATCAGATTTTTATGCATAAAGATCTATACAAAAAGGAATTAAGAAAATAACTATAATTTACGACAACATCAAAAAAAGTTAAATGTTTGGAATAAATTTACCCAAGAAAGTAAAAGATCTACAATCTGAAAACTATAAACTACTGATGAAAAATCATTAAAAAGTAAAAAAGAATAGAAAGCTATTCTTTGCTTATGACTCTTTGTTTTGAAATAGTTAATATTAATATTACTTAAATAACCATACTACTAAAAACAATCTTCAGATTCAGTGTAAGCACTATCAATTTTTTAATGACATTTTTCAAAGAAATAGAAAAGATACCTTAAAATCCATGTAGAACCAAAAAAGACTCCACAGCAGTACCACAGGATGCAGGTAGCTATCAGTCTCCAGTGAGAGTCTTCCAGAAGTTCATACTCAATATGGAAGCATATCATTGGAAAAGGCATATATTCTGTTCCAGGAAGAAAGTACCTCTGAACAAAAAAAGAAAAAAACGAAAAGAAAAGAAAAAGAAAGCACCTCTGGGGCAGAATGGGGCATCAGCTCAATGAGGGAGGAGAGGTTTTTCATATATCAATGTTAATGCAGGCACAGTACATGCGTTGGAAGCCACAGTGTCAGATGCAGGAAGAAAAGTGTGATTGTAGATTGAAAATCATAGAGACCCATCTTTTTGAGAGAAATCTAATACTACAATGTTTTGGATTTGGTGAGTCAGTTGTAAGAAACAGGTAAGTGGGCCTCTTAATGATTCCAGCCCTGGCCAACGACTAGGTGTCTGTATCCAGGTAAAATTGAGACTGACTGAGAAGAACAGAAAGCTATATAAGTACTCTATTCTGTCTGTACAGAAGCAGCATCACCTGTCAATAAAAAGCATGAGCTCTCAATAATAATGACCTTTTAGCTGAGGCAAGAAATAAAGAGATGGGAGTGCTGGAGAGAGACGGGGGGGGGGGGGGGGGGGATGTTCTGGGAGATAGTCAGAGGTTGGAATTCACCCAGTGATCTGAAGAAGATGGACATATGAAACTGAGCAGAGGTAAACAGCCATGTTGACCTAAGCTTTTATAAATATATTTAAGCCTCAGAGTCATTATTTTGGGAGCTGTGGTGCAGGAGGAAGACATTATTTTACTCCTAGCTCCTCATTCATCACTGTCTACTACTTTCCAGAGATCAAACCATCATAAGTAATCAGGAACTCACCTTGAACTTGAAGACTTAATGAGAATTCATGGTGTTTTTCTCCAGGGCGTATCCTCCCCAGGTGTAATGAAAAGAAACCTTATGAAATCTCTGCCATGGGGAGAATGGCAAATTTGTGTACAGAGCAACTGTTTGCTTTTTACCCAAGAAAAGAAAATTATCTTAACTCTGAGAAGGTGCCATACTATAGTAAAAACAATAACTTTGCTCAAATTTAGCTAAACTCACAATGATCACCTGTTTCCTAAACTTTGTATACTTTGTGGTATATACTGTATCTCCTCAAGGTAAAATAGTTCTTGTTAGTTGAAGGTTAAGTTTCACTGAAGGAATCTCTTAGTTTAGTGCTAACTTCTGTCCTATTATTCCATTGATTGTTATATTTCTCCTTATAGCACAATGCTATCTTGGTTATTGTAGCTTTTAAGTTTTGAAAGAAGGAAGTTAGCCCTACACCTTGTTTCTTTCTTTTCAAATCATTCTAGTTACTGAGACTTTTGATTCTACAAAATAAGTTTAAGACAGGCTTCTAAAATTATGCTAAGATGACAGCTCTTTTGTTCTGGTTTTCACTGAAGAACCCATGTGCTGTGATATGCTAGGCAACTGCTGTTACACCCGAAACCTACAACTGTTGCTTTGTGAGGGATCACATGAATCTGTACATCAATTTTAGTAATATTTCCATCCTGAAAATATTGTGTTACAATTTATGAACATGCTATATTTTCCATTTTATTTAATTTTCCCCAATTGTCTTGTAATTACAGAGTATAAGTTTAATACTTTTGTTAGGTCTGTAATACTCAACTGTTGCTCTTCCTAGTTGTTTTCTTATGGAAAGTAGGATTTGTACTCTACATCTTTATTGCTAAGTATTTTTTATTAGTGCTCACATGTCATTCAAGCAAATAAAAGTTGCAACCTTCACTATCCCTTTCTATATTATACAATATCTTAAGACTTGTGAATCCTCTTTGATTCCGTGGATCAGATGGTATTTGTCCCCATGAAATTCGAGGCAAACTTTATTGCCAGTACAATGCCAGTTAACTGAGCTATGACTGTATTTTCAGCTACTCTGGAGGATAAAATGAGAAGACTGCTTGAGACAGGAGTTTGACAATAGCCTTGGCAGCAGAATGAGGTTCTATCTAATAGCAAATTGCTAGGGATATAACTCAATTTGTAGTGTGCTTGCCTGGCACACACAAAGCACTGAATTTGATCACCAGAATTACATAAAACCAAGAATGATGGTACCTACCTGTAATCTCAGGACTGGAGAGGTGGAGACAAGGAGGATAAAAAGTTCAAGCTCACCTCCTTATGGAGATGGCTTTAAATGTGGCAAACCAGCCACTGGGCAAAATGTCCTCATTCCTGCCACAAGCATAATCTGCCTAATAATGGGCAACTTAGATGCAGGCTCTGTCAAGACAGGGTAAGCAAGTCCTCAATAGTTCCTGCCCTGTGAATAAGTCTGGCAGAGATATTGGGCCAGAAAGCTGAAGATGAGGCTCCAACATTATAGAGAGTGTTGGGTGACTGTTTAGGCAGTAAACCATCTAAGTCAATTTGTACATTTTGGAAGCTGCTAACCCACACTGCTGGTTCACTCAGGAATTTAAGTTTTATTCCTTCTCAAGTCTCTGAGGGGCAATGAAGGACAGATAGTATAGTTTTACAATGAAGTTTAGTTGGTTAGGGGATAAGATCATTTTAGATCAAGATAAAGAAGTTAAGCTATTAGAGTTGAGATAAGATAAATATTGAATTTCATTCAGAAATTTAGACCCAACACGGCAGGAAAGACATTTACTTCAAGCTGGACAAATACAAATAGCCAAACCACTATGAATGTAGCATTTGTAGAATTCATGATTCTCATGATTGTCACATGGTTCTCCCTGCTGTATGTAGTTCCTTTTATACATGTGTAATAAACATGTGTAATAAAATAAATGTATTTTTTAAAAAAAAAAAGAAGTTCAAGCTTGTTCTGTAACTTAGCGATTTTAAGGTCAGCATGGGATATACGAGACCTTGTCACAAAAACTAACTCTTTAAAATCATTAAAGTATTCCTACATCAGAAACTGGATGTGATGTTTACATGCTATTTTCCAGCACCAATTCTCAGTATAATACCAAACATGCCACATTTTTCAGGTAGCCTATGGCAAGTTGGTGTTCAGAGGTTGCTTCTCCATTGAATCTTCCCCAGACTAGGGACCTTCTCTAGTCCTGACTAGTCCACAGAGAAGCAATGCGTGGTATGCTCTCTTCTCACACTGGGCACTGCTTAAGGGATATCTTGCCACATGAAAGTCTTTAATATGAAAGAAAATTATGTTTTAAAATTCTCAAAGAAAGCTATACTGAGGACAAGATGGTGCCACCTAGTATGTACCATGTTTAGAGAGCACAGGAACAGAGGCTGGGAAATGGACTGAAGGGAACAATCCAGGAGTACCAGATTCCCCATGTCAATCCCAGCCAGAAACTCCTGGTTCAGAAGGCACAAACTTCGAGCACCCTGCACTCCTCCAAATACTACAATGAATGTGGGCCCCTGAGGAGCAGAGAATCAGCAGCACAGCAAAACAGATCCTTCCAAGAATTACAGGAAGATACAAACAAATGAACAGAAGCCATCAAGGAGAAACAGAAAACTAGAATCAAACAAGTGAGGAAACAAGTAAAGCTGTTCAAGACATGAAAATGGAATTTGAATCAATGAAAAAACACAAACCAAGAAAAACTTGGAAATGGAAAATTTAGAGATTAGGAATTGAACAGATAAGTATTGCCAACAGAATTCAACAAAAGAAGGAAAGAATCTCAGGGGCTGAAGATACAATGGAAGAAATTGATACATCTCTCAATGAAAATATTAAAACAGAAAATTAGTGACACAAAACATCCAAGAAATCAAGGACATCATGAAAAGGCCTACCCTCAGGATTATAGGAGTAGATGAAAAGGAGGATTCAAAGTCCCAAGGACCAGAAAATGTTTTCAATAAAATCATAGAAGAAAAACTTCCTAACCTAAAGAAAGAATTGCCCTTGACCATTCAAAAGGACTACAGAACACCAAATAGGCTAGACCAGAAAATAAATTCCTCCTGCCATGTAATAATCAAAATACCAAATCTACAAAACAAAGAAAAGATATTAAAAGTAGCAAGGGGAAAAGACCAAGTAATATATAAAGGCAACATCAAACTAAATGGGGAGAAACTTAAATCAATTCCACTTAAATCAGGGGCACAGCAAAGCTGTTGCTCTCTAGTTCTCTTCAAAATAGTACTTGGTGTCCTAGCTAGAGACAACTAAAGGAGATCAAGGGGATACAAGTAGGAAAGGAATAAGCTAAAGTATCACTATTCTCAGGTGTATGATAGTATAAATCAATGAGGCCAAAAATTCTACCAAGGAACTCCTACAGGTGATAAACATCTTCTTCAAAGTGGCTGGATACAAAGTCAACTTGAAAAAGTGAGGAGCCCTCATGTATACTAATGACAAATGGGCTGAGAAAGGAAATTAAGAAAATAACACCCTTCACAATAGCTACAAATGATATAAAGTCTCTTGATATAACTCTAACCAAGCAAGTAAAAGGCTTATATGAAGAAAACTTTGTCTCTGAGGAGGAAAATTGAAGAAAATATCAGAAAATGGAAATATCTCCCATGCTCATGGATTGGAAGAGTCAACATAGTAAAAATGACAATATTACCAAAAGCAATCTACAAATTCAATGCACTCCCTATCAAAATACTTACACAATTTTTTAAAGACATTGAAAGATCAATTCTCAAGTTCATTTGGAAAATAAAAACCCAGAATAGCTAAAAACAATCCTGTAAAATAAAAGATCCTTAGGAGGAATCTTCATCCCTGATCTCAAGTTGTACTATAGAGCAACAGTAATAAAAATGGCATGGTACTGGCATAGAAATAGGCAAGTTTACCAATGGAATTGAATTGAAGACCCAGAAATAAATCCACACACGTATGGTGATTTGATTTTTGACAAAGAAGCCAAAGCCGTACAATATGGAAAAAAGACAGCAACTTCAACAAATGGAGCTGGTCTAACTGAATGTCTACTTGTAAAAAAAAAAATGCAAATAGATCAGTATTCATCACCCTGCACCAAACTAAAGTGCAAGTGGATTAAAGCCCTCAACATAAAACTAGACACACTAGATCTGAAAAAGTGGGAAAGAGCCTAGAACTCATCAGCATTGGAGACAACTTCCTGAACAGAACACTAATAGCTCAGGGTCTAATATCAACAATTAATAAATGGGACCTCATGAAACTGAAAAGCGGCTGTAAGGCAAAGGACACTGTCAACAGAACAAAGTGTTAGCCTACAGACTGGGAAAAGTTCTTAACCAACAGTATATCTGATAAACGGCTATTATATACAGTGTATAAAGAACTCAAGAAATTAAACACCACCAAACCAAATAATCTAATTTCAAAAAATGGGATACAGGGACATCCAAGATGGCAGCACCTAAAGCACACCTTGTTTGATCAGCAAAACAGCAATGACTATTTAGTAACCTAAGGACTGATCTGAGAACCACAAAACACCAGGTGAGAGGGGTCCAAATTGTGTGGAGCAAGGTTGATTCCAGCCTCCAGCAAAATGGAAAAACCACAAAGTCCTGGGTACACACAGAAATGGGTACACAGTCTCCAAAGGCTAGCACCACATGTCTAGCTGGTGGGTAGCTTCTGAAATCCAGGTGCACAGAGTGAGC
This sequence comes from Acomys minous, assembly GCF_964271855.1. Taxonomy (NCBI): domain Eukaryota; kingdom Metazoa; phylum Chordata; class Mammalia; order Rodentia; family Muridae; genus Acomys; species Acomys minous. The sequence continues at coordinate 116,494,109 of NC_140488.1, read as the reverse complement.
CTTGGCTTAGAAAAACACCATCATCTGTGGGTTGTAGCACTGAGCAGACACAACAGTCAGGATCACAAGTGGATCTGACCTCAGGTCACCCAGAAAAGCCACAGAAAGTTCCTGGGGAGATCTAAGCAGCCACCAACAAAGGGTTAATATCCCAACTATATAAAGAACTCAATAAATTGAACACCACCAAGCCAAATATCTCAATTTATAAATGGGATACAACACCAAACAGAGATTGCTCAACAGAGAAATATTAAATGACCAAGAAACCCTTAAAAATATGCTCAATGTTCCTAGCCATATCAGTCCTGAGCATACTCCACCATACAACAAGGACATTTGCTTAACTATGTTCATAGCAGCCTTATTCATAATAGTCAAAATCTGGAAACAACCTAGATGTCCCTCAACTGAAAAATGGATAAAGAAACTGGTACATTTACACAATGGAATACTATTTAGCTATTCAAAACAAGGAAATCTTGAAATTTGCAGGCAAATGGATGGAACTAGAAATGATCATCCTAAGTGAGATAACCTGTGGGTTCCTTTCTCCAGGAGGCTGGGCTGAGAATCTAGTCACAGTGTTTACTTCAGCCTTCTGGAGCCTAGCTGAGGAAGGCTCTGTCTGGAGAGCCGGTCATGAGGAAGGCCTCCTCAGCAGTGAGGAAGCTTTCTGGTCAGAACCCCCTAGATAGAGAGAGTGCAGGGGTTGAGACAATAGGAGTCTATGTCCCTTGCAGCAGGGAAGGGACCCTCGGACTTGTAAAAGGCCAGGTAACCTACCACACTTGGTTAAAATAAAGACAGTCAAGAGACAAAGAGCTAGATTTTAATTCACTAAGCTTAATGATAAAAGAAAGACAAAGACAGTGAGCTATGGAGGGAGAAATGGGGAGTGTGTGTCCCCATGCCAGACCTCTGCGTTTTTAAACCAAGGGTATCTGAATTGCAGGAGCCACATGCAGGACACCTCCCAGGGCTGGTCTCCAGGGCAGCTTTGATGTGTGTTTCTTCAAAGAGCCAGCTTTTGACACCATTTGGCCTAGGGTCTTGTGGACCAGGCAGGGGGAACACCCACCTATTTCTGAGCACTAAGCTTACCTGGATGGGGCATCTCCTCTACCTACAGACAAAGGCCCACAGTAACCTAGACCCAGAAAGACAGGCATGACATATATTCACTTATGAGTGGATATTCACCCAACATAGATGTCCTCTGAAAGATTCTACCAAGTGGAGGATCAGGACAGATAAGAGAATTGAAGCTGGACTCTGGGCAAAACGCTGAGAATTGTAGGGAGGGGTTGGGGGATGGATGGTATGGGAGGGAGGAGAAGCTCTACAGGGAGACCATCAAGGCCTGCAGATGTGGCACAGGAGGGCCTGTATAAACTGATGCACCAGCCAAGGACAATGCATGCAGAGAACCAAGACCCCCTGTTCATCTGGAACTGATGGAATGCCAATTCTCCACATTGGGGGGAAGGGGGACTGCTGCTAAACCTCTGACATGCACTAGAGTGCCTACAATTTGGCCTTGGCAAGACGGCCTAGTGGGCATACAGTGGAAGAGGTCCCAGGCTATTGTGATGAGACTTAATAGGCTGTTGCCAGAGATCTTGGGGAGGGGAATAGGCAGGAGAGGGAGGGAGGGTGGGAATGGGAAGTTAAGAGGAAGGGGATAACAATTGGGAGGTAATATGAATAAATTATAATAAATGAAATTTCATTTAAACAATCAAGTCTCTGATGGGGTTGAAGACCAGATATTTTAGTTTTACAATTAGGCTTAGTTGTTTATAGGTTAAGATGTTTTTAGGTCTATATAAATGTTCTAAGTTGATAGAGATGAGATATGATAGATATTGATTCACATTCAGAATTATAGACTCATCAAGATAGGAAAGATGTTTTCTTCAAGGTTGCCAAATACAAATAGCCAAAACACTATGACTGTAATATTTATATAATTCCTGATTTTTTGCTAGTTCTTCTTGCTGTACATAGTTTATTTTATTTATGTGCAATAATATAAATGTATATGTAAAAAAGAAAATATTTTAAAAAGGAAAACTATACTGAAATGTGAAATTCTGTTTTTAAGACAGAGGTGACTTTTTTCAATTTTGATATGCCTTTGTTGATCAATATAGTATAACCAATATGGACTTTGACTTTTTGGGGGAAAGGTTTACATAATTATGGAATATGGTAGAAAAAACAGTATTTAATACTCTTCTTTGCATAGTCTTGGAGAAAAGAGCCAGAAGTCAATTCTCTCCCTGACTACTAATCATTTATTTGTTCAATATTGTCATCTGAATACATGTGGAAAATCTTCCATCTGGAAAGGTAAATGTTGTTATTGAAGAATTATCTATTTGTATTTTTCCTAATTCCTGTCAGAAGAAAAGGGTGATATTCTATTCATCCTAGTTACACCCAAAGTATAAGTTAAGAATATATCTAATATTGTTGATACCATTCAGAGTACCTGCCATAACAGTGCCTAGCACACAGTAGGTAACAAATTATTTGATATTGAAATGGTGACACACATTTTGGTGACAGACTTTGGAACATCCACCCTTAATGTGCCATCTGTTTCTTAGGTACTCTGTTCTTACACATTAGTGATTATTTTATCTGACATACATTTTCAAAAAGTGTTTTATCTATAATTTTAATATCCAGCCAACTGTGTACAGTGTTTAATGACATCCTATTAACAAAGAACCTCCAGGATGTTCAACTGCTGCTTTTCTCACCAGCACTTAATACAAAGTTTCTTCTCAGGGGGCAACTTGTTGACAGCTCTTGATCAGTTTCATTTGTCCATAGATAGTCTCAGAAGGTAATGTCTTTCACTAGCTGCTGTTGCTCATAATTATAGTGAGGCTGGCTTTAAGCACAGTAGAAACAAGGCAGTACTGTGGAAGCCATGAAATCCCAGACCATGCTGTATTGAAAACCATTTTTACTTTGGATCTGCCCATGTCCGGGGAAAGATTCCTGGTCGGTGGGTTTGCTTTGTATTAGGTTTCAACTCCCCCAACCCAGAAGCAGTTTCCATGTACTTTGATAGTGAAGAATTTAGTCAATAAGACAGATGTAAGAATCTTTTAAAGAAAAGGTTGGAAGAGTGAGAGTGGGTAGTGGTATTGTTTTTATTCTGTTATCAATGAAATCTTGAAAGCCAACAATGAGGACAAAGTTAAAGCATCACAGTAGATACATTTGGCTTTTGTTTCCAGTTTTACTTCTGACTAGCTGTGTAAGCCATTGAACATTTCCCATCCTGTTTGTTTGTAAAATACCAATTTATAAGACTACCTGTGCACATTTACAACTGTTGCTGCAAGAAATTGTTTCAAATTTAGAGGCTTAAAATTGTAGAAATTAAAAACAAGCACGTCAAGATCTCATTAATGTGTGGAATCAGCATAAGTTTATGTCATAGAAATTGGTAGCAGAATGTTGGCTGGAGACAGTAAGAGTGGAGGGAGCGAGGAGAGGTTTGATCAGTGTATACTAACAGAGTTAAAAGAAACTTTAATGTAACAAACACTAGGGAGAATATAGTTAGCAATAATGTATGTTTTTTTTAATAGAGGAAAAAGTAATTTTAAGTATTTTTGCTGAAAAGACATGATAAATGTTTGAAAATAAACATTGAAAACAAATATTTAAATTTGAACATTATATCAAGCATTGTGATTTTCTGTTTCTAAACTGATAAGTTTAAAAATGAAATTTCATGGGCTAGAAGGATGGCTCAGCAGTTAAGAACACTTCCTGCTCTTTCAGAAGAGCAGGGTTTGGATTCCAACATTCACATGTGGTGGCAACAAACATCTGTAATTTCACCTCCAAAGGATCTAATATCCTGCTGGACTTCAAGCATCTCTCTCTCTCTCTCTCTCTCTCTCTCTCTCTCTCTCTCTCTCTCTCTCTCTCTCTTTCTCTCTCTCTCTCTTCCTCTCTCCTCTCTCTCCCTCCCTCTCTCTTCCTCTCCATATATATGCATATTTATATACATAGTGATAGTATGTATACTAACACTCTAGATACTAACACTATCAAATATATAAGTGGTAAATATTTTTTTCTCATTGTGATGGTGGCCACTTTGCTTGAATGCCACTGTCCTTTATGTACAGAAGCTTTTCGGTTTCATGAGGCCCCATTTATTAAATGTTGGTCTTAGTGACTGAGCTGTTCAAGAAGTACTATCCTGTACCAATGCATTCAAGCCTAGTTCCTACTTTCTTTTACATTCAGGGAATCGAGTCTGATATTAAGAGGTCCTTGGCCTATTTGGAGTTAAGTATTGTGCAGAGTGTTATATATGGATATATTTTCATTTTACTAACTGAAACTATAAGTTTGTCAAGCACCATTTCTTAAAGATATAGTTTTTTGATGTAGACATCTTAGAACTGCCTCCATTTTGACATATAGATCTGAGTATGTTGTGTTTTCATTTTTCATTCAATTTTAAAGAGTTTTAGATTTCCTTCTTGATTTCTGTCTTGATTCAATTTTTATTCAGGCATGAATTGTTTATCTTTGATAAGTTTGTAAGTTTTCTATCATTCCTATTGTTGCCGATATCCAGCTTTAATCTATGGTGGATAGATAGGAAACACGCCATTATTCCTTATATATGTTGAGACTTGCTTTGTTTCCTAATATATGATCAATTTTGTAGAAAGTCCATGAGCTTCTAAGAACAAAATATATTCTTTAGTATTTGAGTAGAATGCTATATGTGAGGGTCAATAGCTATAATAGTGTTACTTCTAAAAACTTGGGTATTGTGTTTGACACAAGCACTTGAATTGTTATGGGCAAAATATTCCAGATACAGTTGAAGGTAAGTACACATTAATAAGCAGGAAAATTCATAGTTTGAGTGATAAAAGCATTGAATTCATGTTGACACTGAGATCAATTAGATATTCAAATTATCTGACAAGAATTTAAAGTTAATAATCATACAAATGATTTAATAAGCCATTGAAAATCACAATTAAAAAGAAAAATAGTATTTTCAAAGATCCAAGTAACAAAAACAACTTAATAGAAATTAAGAACTAAATTTTATGAGAAAAATAAAAATTAATTCAATTAGCTCAACATTGACTAAACTGGCAAAAGGTAAAATCAGCCAGTCCCTGAGTAACCCAACATGATTTATCTAATTTTAACAACATGAGAGGAAATAAACAGAAAATAATTTAATAAATCTTCACAGACCTAGGGAACAATAAAATATATAACTAATATTCTTACTGTTAGAGTCACAGATGAGGAAAATTAAAGAGATTAAGCTAAAAAGTTAAATGAGTATTAAAGAAATAATATTAACTAAAATTAACAGTGGAAAACATTATAGATTCAGTAAACTGAGAAAAGCCCAAATATGATATGCTTCCAAGGCTGATCCATATAATTATAAAATTGTGAACTACCAAAAAAGAAAAATTCTTGAAAGTAAGAAAGAACGCATATAGAAGTGATAAAATTCTTCTGAAACCATGGAAGGCAAGAAAGAAAGAGCACAATATTGTTTGAGATGAGGAAAGAAAGGAATTGTCAACTATATAATAAATGTTTTCAGAATGAAGGAGAAATAAGCTGGACCCAGGGGTCTGCACAAACTGATGCACCAACCAAGGACTTTGCAGGCAGAGAACTTACACCCCTTGCACAGATGTAGCCAATGGAGAGTTCACACTCCACGTGGAGCCAGGGGTATAGGGACTGCCTCTGACATGAACTCTGGTGCCTGTGATTTGATCACTCTGCTTGGTGGGGAGGTCCAGTGTGATCACAGAGGAGGGGATGCAGGCTAGTCTGATGAGATCTGATAGGCTGTAGTAAGTCAGTATGGTAGGAGGCTTCCCCCATCAGAGGTCTAAGGAGGGGAAATAGAGCAGAAGAGGGAGGGCGGGTGGGAACAAGAAGATAATAGCAAGGGGATAACAATCGGGGTATAATGTGTGAATGAATTATAATAAAATAATATTATTAAAAAGATTTAATTTTTTCTATTCAATAACTGTATCTGATTGTACTTTAAAGTTGAAGTAAATTTTTAAAATTCAAAAACAAGACAGATACCCACATACTTTACTCAAGGGCATAAAAGCTGTCACTAAGAAACTCCAGGAAAGAAGGAAATATATATTTGGCACTTAGGATGAAAGCTAGAGCTCCAGAATAAAGCTTGGAGACTCAGCTGAGGAAGCCAGAATCAGAACTATGATATTAAATAGGCTGGTGTGTGTACTCTGTGGATACTGTGGGTCTCCATAGCTCTCTTGTACAGCATATCAAGGGTGATATGACACTTGGGGAACCTATTTGGGAGAACGCATTTAAGCACGTTGAGAAGGGAATGAGCAATTTCAAAAGTTGGAAGGGGTACACACACACACACACACACACACACACACACACACACACACCTAGGCAAGAGGGATGCTTCTTGAAACTTCAAACTTAAACTTAGGTACTTTTATCACTTTGGACCAACATGACTGAACCAGAAGGAGAGACTTCCTCTCCTGTTCATAAAAACAGAATCTTCTCTGTTGCCTAGATATAGAGACACAGTCCATTACAAGGTTCATTTGAGACAAACCACAAACTATCAGTCCTCAAAATCCTCAAATTCTCCAACTTGGTTTAGGACTCAAGGGAATCAGTTGGCAGTGGAGTTAGAAAGTGAGAGCCTTTCTGGGGAAAATAAGCCCTTAAATGACAAGAATGCTTTCCAAAATGAGAAACCATACTTGGAACATGGGTTTGGGCTCAATACAGGCCTCTGCTGATGTGGATCTTCAGAAACAGAACCCAGAATTCCTGACATGACTACTTTTATTTCCAAACCATGACTGAGTTTTCTCCTGCTTCATGGGAATGTTATTCTAGAAAAGGGAGAAATACACATACATTTTTGCTGGGCTGAAGAGAAATGTTGTTGGTAAAGGCAGATTTGGCTCCAGCAATAAAAAATTGCATTGGACACTGCTCTCTGTTATTTCACAGGACTTGTGTGTATTTCCAGGAGAGGTAGTACAGTCCTCTTGGTATGAAAAGACAAAAAAGTGACATTTTTCCAAATTGAATAGATGTTTCTTCAAGACCAAATGACATAAGAAGTATCTTCCTCCATCTAAAAACAAAACAAAACAAAATAAAACAAAAACAAAAAGTAAAACAAAAAACAAACAAACAAACCACACACACACACACACACACACACACACACACAAAAACACTTCTCCTGTTGAGATAATATTGTTAGGTAATATGCTTTTTAGAGACTGTGTTTGTGTATTATTTTTTAATTTGTTCAGTTTATATCCTGATTGTAGCCTCCTGCCTTGTTGCCTCCCAATCCCACTTCCCTTCCTCATCCCCCCTTACTCCTCCCCTAGTCCTCAGAAAAGGAGAGCCCGCCTCCTATACCTTATGACCTCAGCATCTCAAGTCTCATCTGGACTGCCTTGCCTGAATGCTCTTCCCCTTGAGGTCTAGGGAGGCCACCCTGCCAGGTGGAAGTGATCAATGAGTGGGCACCAGAGTTGACATCAAGTAGCCACTACTTCCCATATTATGGGACTCACAAGGAGACTGTGCTGCCTATCAACTACATCTGAGCAGAGGGTCTAGTTCCTCACCATGCATGGTCACTTGCTTTGTTAAAGTTACACCAAGATACTTTATGTATTTTGTGGCTATTGCGAAGGATGTTGTTTCCCTAATTTCTTTCTCAGCCTGTTTGTCTTTTTATAAAGGAGGGCTATTGATTTGTTTCAGTTGATTCTGTACCCAGCCACTTTGCTGAAGGTGTTTATCAGATGTAGGAGTTCCTTGGTAGAATTCTTGAGGTCACTTGTGTATGTGATCATCATCTGCATATAGCGATGCTTTGACTTCTTCCTTTCCAATTTGTATCCCTTTCATCTCCTTTAGTTGTCTTATTGCGCTAGCTAGCACTTCAAATACTATATTGAAAAGATATGGAGAGAATTTGCAGCCTTATTTTGTCCCTGATTTCAGTGGAATTGATTTAAATTTCTCTACATTTAGTTTTGTATTGGCTATAGGCTTGCTGTATATTGCTTTTACTATGTATATGTATGTGTCTTCTATCCCTGATCTTGCTAAGACTTTTAGCATGAATAGGTATTGGATTTTGCCCAATGCTTTTGAACTTCTAAGGATATGATCATGTGGTTTTTTCTTTCAGTTTGTTTATATGATAGATTACAGTGATGGATTTCAATATATTGAATCACCCCTGCATGCCTGGGATGAAGTCTACTTAATCATAGTGGGTGATATGTTTACATGTTCTTAAATTTGGTTTGCAGGCAATTTATTGAGTATTTTTGCATCAATATTCTTAAGGGAAATTGGTCTGAAATTCTATTTTTGCTGGGTCTTTGTATGGTTTAAGTATCAAGGTGATTGTGGCCTCATAGAATGAGTTTGGTGATATTCCTCCTGTTTCTATTTTATGGAATAGTTTGAAAAGAATTAGTATTAGCTCTTCTTTGAAGGTCTGGTAGAATTCTACCCTGAATCCATCTGGCCTTGGGCTTCTTTGTTTGTTTGTTTGTTTGAGCCTTTTGAAGACTGCTTCTATTTCTTTAAGAGATATAGGACTATTTAATTTGTTTGTCTGATCATTCAATTTTGGTAAGTGGTAGCTATCAAGAAAATTGTCCATTTTATATAGATTTTCAAATTTTGTGGCATATAGGCTTTTGAAGTAAGAGCTAATGTTTCTTTGTATTTCCTCTGTATGTCTTCCTTTTCATTTCTGATTTTGTTTATTTGAATACTCTTCCTCTGCTTTTAGTTAGTTTGGCTAAGGGTTTGTCTATCTTGTTGATTTTCTCAAAGAACCAACTCTTGCCTTTGTCAATTATTTGAATTGTTCTCTATGTTTCTAATGTATTGATTTCTGTCCTTAGTACAATGATTCCCTATCCTCTACTCTTCTTTGGTGCACTTGCTTTTTTTTCTTGCTCTAGCTCTTTTAGGTGCATTGTTATGTTGCTAGTATGGGATCTCTACAATTTCTTTATGAAGATACTTAGTGCTATGAACTTTCCTCTTAGCACTGCTTTCATTGTGTCCCATTATGTTAAGTGAAATAAGCCAGACACAGAAAGACATTATCTCATGTTTTTTCTCATATTTAGTATCCATATGTGTGTTTATATGCTTGTATATGATTGTGTGTTTCTTATGAAAAAAGAAAGGGAGCCATGAGAGCAGAAGAATAGATCTTAAAATAAGCAATAGGAATAAATGAGAGTAATAGAATATGTGTGACATGAAAATAGAAGAAGGTACTATTTAGCAATAAGAATGGGACGAGAAAAAGAGGGAAATGGTGAATGGGGTAAGTAGGAAGGTAATAAATTAGAATAAAATGTAATGATACACATATAAGAAATGCCATAATAAAAACTACTATTTTGCTGGCCAAAACCTTGAAATTCAACTTCTGATATCATGAATAGACAGCCAGTTATATTATGCCAGACTTCTCACCTACAGATTTATGTGTTATCTCAAGTTGATAAGTGTATGATTGTTTTCTGCAACATCCAAAACTTTATACCTAATTTATTGTAGTTATCTTTAGCTACCAACTTGATATAGCCTAAGATTGCCTGGAAGGTAGTCTAATTGAGGGATTTACTATATCAGATAACCATGTGGGTATGTCTTTGGGGCGTTGTCTGGATTATTAATTATTCTAGAAGTACTCAGGCCTCTATGGGTTGTCCTATTCCTTGAGTAGATGATCCTTGGCTGTATAGGAAAACTATCTCAACATTAACCTTTGAGTAATGCTACAGTATACCCCTATGCCTCTGCTTTAAGCTCTTGTTTGAATTCCTGTTATGACTATTTTCAATGGTGGACTGTAACTGGAAATAAAATGAACATTTTCTCCAAGTTTCTTTTGGTCATGCTGTTTTTTACAGTAACAGAGATCAAATTTGAACAGTAATTAGAACCAGAAAAGATAGGTATTGATGTAATGAACCAGATCATATGGCTTTTACTCCTTGGCCTATTTTGTTGGAGTATTGTAAAAACATTTCAAACTTTGAACTGGAAAAGTCATTGTGTTCTCAGAGCTTAACAAACTGTTCAAGTGAAGGCTTAGGAGACATCAATGCTGATAGAAATGTGAGCTGTGGAGGTCTGAATCACTCAGTTTCAGAAGGAAACAAAGTCTTAAGTAATAATTGGTCCAGTAAACATTTACATTGTATTTTGAATTATAAATCTACTTTTGCTGGGAAATCTGGGGCTGACAAACCATCTGTGATTAATAAAGTGATCAGAACCATGGTGATGTTAATGAAAATGGCCCCCAAAGACTGGTAAGGAATAGCATTTTTGGAAGTATGGCCTTGTTGGAGGATATGTGTGATGGAGGTGGGATTTGAGGTTTTAGAAACCAGGGCCACAGCTCTCTTCCTACTGCTTGCCTATCCCAATGTAGAATTCTCAGCTACTTCTCCAGCACCATGTCTGCCTGAATGCTGCTGTGCTTCCCACCATGGCAATAATGGACTAAATCTCTGAGCCTGTAAGCCAGCCCCAATTAAATGTTTTCCTTTATAAGAATTGCCATGGTCATGGTGTCTCTTCACAGCAATAGAACCTTAAAACAAGCACCATTGAATGAAACCAATTGTGATTTATTGAGACAAGAGGAAAATAGTTCCTCAGGGTCAAGACCACATTTCCACCTGGAAGCCAAACTTGACAATATGTTAGAATCCCGATGTGGTATTTGTTTTGAAAATATGAGAAATGCAAGATTGAGGTGGTTATGGAGAACAGATGAAGCCTGACACTTTGGAACAGGGATAAAATCAATAAGGAGATGCCAGGAGAAGTCATTGATGAAGGTTAAGCCTCAGTCGTAATGGGGACCTCAGGAGCTACAGATGTCATGATGGTTAAACATGTGTCAAGGACAGTGGCACACATATAAGGGAGCTGGTCTGGGCCTATGAATTATAAACTTTGTATATATGGATGGCATATCAGGATATTTGGAGCTTTCTAAATTCTTTGAAACTCAGAAGGTCATGAGTAAGTATGGGGGTTTGAGTAGGAATGGTCCCCATAGGTTCATATATTTGAGTGCTTGGTCATTAGGGTGTGGCATCACTTAACAGAGATTAGGAAGTATGGCTTTGTTGGAGTAGGTGTGACCTTGTTGGAGGAAGTGTGTCACTGAAGGTAGGGTTTGGGGTTTCAACTGATCAAGCCAGGCCCAGTGTGTTTCTCTTTCTCTGCCTGCCACTTGCAGATCAAGATATAGAACTCTCAGCTATTCTCCATCATCATAGCTGCCTGTGTGCCACCATGCTACCTGCCATGATGACAATGGATTAAACATCTCTGAAACTGCATCTAGCACCATTTAAGTGTTTTTCTTTATAAGTGTTGCCATGTTCATGGTGTCTCTCTAGAGTAATAGAATACTGACTAAGACAGGAAGTTCCAGACATCAATTATTCATCTATAAAATTTAGTTTTACAATGTTTTCTTATTGTGATTACTTTTATTCCCTACTTATTTTGCAGACACTAACAGTTAAAAGACTGAATTTTAAAAGCATGTTGGACATTTCTTTCTTTTCCTTCCTTCCTTCCTTCCTTCTTTCCTTCTTTCTTTTGAGACCTTGGAATTTTAAGGTATTAAAAATACGGAAAACCTGAGACTAATTTGTTTTATCATGGAAGGTTTTTATTTCTACTTCAATTTTTAAAAGATATATTTGCTGGGTATAATATTCTGGGTAAATAGTTGTAATCTTTCAAAGCTTCTTTCCAGACCCTTCTACTTTTAAAAGTTTATATTTAGGAATCAGATGTTATTTTGATGAGTCTGACTTTATAAGTAGCTTGACTTTTCTCTTTTGGCATATTTTTTTTAGCCATTTTCTTGGATTCTTATATCTACAACTCTTTTCCACCCCAATCCCTTCCAACATCCCAACATCAGGTAGGAAAGGTGAAAGATTATAGTGGGGATAGCGTGTTGAGATCTTTTTACACTACTTCCTCCTGATTAGGGGAATTGAATTCCCTGGGGCAAGTCTAATCTTCATCACATCAAGACATACACTTTGTATTGTAGCTTTTCTCACAACTACTTGGCAAACCAGCAACAGCAGCAGCAGGATCAAGAACCAGCAGTAAAAACAGCTCTAGTCTTTTTATACCCTCTCTAGAGTCTCTAGAATTAAACTATCTTCATCTGTTAGAATCACACCCCTGCCAATGCATGCATGAGGCAATAAATAGTCTACTGCTGTGGACAATCTGAAGTAACACCTTATCCCACACCTGGGATTAAAATAAAAACATGTCAAGATGTGCAGTAAACTTCGAACCCCTACCCAGATCTAGCCAATGGTCAGGACATTCACCACAGTTGAGTGGAGAGTGGGATATGACTTTATCACATACTCTAATGCCTCATATTTGACCACATCCCCTTGATGGGGAGGCCTGGTGGCACTCAGAGGAAGGATAGCAGGCTACCAAGAAGAGACTTGATACCCTATGAGCGTATACAGGGGGAAATAATCCCCCTCAAGAACAGTCATAGGGGAGGGGAATAAGGGGAAAATGGGAGGGAGGGAGGAATGGGAGGATACAAGAGATGGAATAACCATTGAGATGCAATATGAATAAATCAATAAAATATATTTTTAAAAACCAAAAACATGTTTACATAATGTAACTGGAGTTTCTAAGACACAAACATTCTCACTACATTTTCTCTTGAATATTTCAATATTCTTTCATAATTCTATACTGTTAAATTTCATGAAAATTTTTTATGATTTTGTTCATATCCTATACTTTATTGGGTATCTTTTATTCCATAGATTTTTTTTCTATTATTTTACTGAAAATATATTCTATAGACTTTGTTATGGTACTCCTCTATTTTTCTTATGCCCCTAAATCTAAAATTTAAATCTTTTCATAATTGTCCCTACACTCTGCTATGTAATTCTGATGAGGTTGTATAAATTTGTCATTGACTATTTTAACTGATAAAATTCATCTACCTTATCTTTTAGCCCTGATATTTTGTTTTGTGGTCCATTCTGTTAGTGAAACTTTTTTGATTATGATTTTAATTTGACTTATTTCAGTTTGGTTTTTTTCTTCAGTAATTCTATCCCTTTATTGAATTTTATTTTCATATTGATTTCTTGTTTCATTGTGTCTTGTTTTTGTCTTCTTGAAATTTTGAACATTGTTCTATTTTTTATTTTGAATTATTTTAAGTCCTTCTTATTGGGATTAATTACTATGGGATTAGTAATTTTTGGAGTATATATATTATCTTCGGTTTTCTTGTGGCTTCTTGTCAGTTGAGTTAGAATGTGAGCCTGGGGTTTATGTTGTTTACTTATTAGTGCTAAGAGCTAAAGTAACTGCAGAAATATGAGGAGAGTATTCAGAGTTTTGAATCCCTTTTGGAACTGGACAGATTGCATGGTCTGGGCCTGCTGGATCCTTATTTATTTATGTCATGAGCTGAGCAGACTGAGAATGTGGCTATAGATATTTCAGTATTGTTAAATTAACTCCCTCTTAATTTGTAAAGGAATAAGAAGCAGAAGTTAATTTATACTTAACTTGCCAAGTAATATCCATGAATAGACTGGCAACACCAAAGCAAACAAACCAGCGAACAACAACAACAAACTGCAAAATAAAAAACTCAACCAGGGGCTGGAGAGATGGTTCAGTGATAAAGAGCACTGGCTGCTCTTCCAGAGGTCCTGAGTTCAATTCCCAGAAACCACATGATGGCTTATAACCATCTATAATATGATCTAATGCCACCTTCTGGCATGTAGGCATACATGTAGTGTATGAGTACTATATATATAATAAACAAATAAATGTTTTTTAAAAATCTCAATAAGGTAGAGTTTATTCCAGAAATGTCATGATTATTTAGTATCAGAAAATTTATTGATATATTTCGTAAAAATAAACAATATATACTTTACCTTTTTCTACCTGACACACTAAGCTAAGAAGCTCCTAGTCAAGAAATCACTAAAATCACTCTCCCCACAAAGAAATTATAAGTATGTTACATAATGTTATGCCAATTGACCTCATTTATTTATTCCATAATGTGAGTATGTGTTGAAATATCATATTATCCCTTATAAATACATACAATTATTATCTTTCAATGAAAAATTCTGAAATTGGAAAAAGCAGTCTCAGGCTGAGTACATTTAAGGAATTTTAAAAGAGAAGAAAATTTAAAACTATAACTACACCCATCCTCAGTATGGTCCATACCATTTCTGTACAATAAAATTCCCCTCCCTTTGTACCCAATAGGAGTTTACAATAAAAATTTACAATGAAAGTTGAAAACATGACTACCATGGATCAACATAAGAAAATTCTAGATATTGAAATTACATATTAACTACCTAATAATGTTATATTAATCAAGGAAATCAGAAATTAAAAATATGAAAAAAATTGACTTATTAATAAAAATAGAAAGATGAAATAAACCTTATAGAAATAAATATATGGTACTTGAACTTAACAACTGAAAACATATGCTAAACAACACACTAGTTGTGTATAACAATTAACTACATAAAGGAATGCTAAACTGAAGAAAGATACCTAAAATTGAGTGTAAAGGAACAGGAAATGAAATCTGTAAAAGCAGTATTCACCATATCTGTAATATAAGTCCCATAAGAAGAGAAAATAGTGTACAAAGAGTCATAATATTTGAAGCAATAATGATATTAGGAACCGAGACAGCCAGGCAGATTGTCATAAACCTGTAATTCTAGTACTTAAATAGCTGAAGGAGAAGGACCACAAGTCAAACCATACCTAATATACATAGTGAATTTGAAGCCATACTAAGATACATAACAAAACTTGGCTCTAAAATCAAGCAAGCAAACAAAACAAAACAACCAAAAACCAAATGACTTTTAAGGCCTTGAAGGTATGGCTCAGCAGTAGGTCATTTGTCTGGTGTATGAATCTTTGGGTGATACCCTTAGAGCCATAGAAAAATAAAATGTCAAGCTAGATAAATTGATGGAAACCAAGTAAATATAGCTAGATACAAATTGAAACTATGGTAAGCAAATGCCAAGAGAAAAATTTTAAAGTTCTAGAGAAAAGCTGGCAGATTACAGATAGACTCATCTGTTGTGTTGTGACTTACCTAAAATAGTTCAGCAAAGAAGTCTTTATTAAACACTAAAAGGAAAATTGGTACATCCAATTACCTAGCTTTCAATGTCAAAAGAGAATTGAAACAACACCAAATTCATCAAACATATATACCCATGAAGGGCTTTGTACCTTATGAACTCCTTTTCAACTTTTCAACCTACAGTTGAGAATTTCACCTTCACTCACTTTGCATTTGTGTCTCATCCTTTTTCATGTTTTTTGAGACGGCTGTGCTTTTGTTTTCTTTTTTACATACTATTTATCTCTGTTAAATGTTTAGCTTAATGTATTATCCTGATTAAAAATCTCCTATTTTGGTACCCCACAGAAAAGAGGAAGGAAGGACCATTGTAACCAAAAGGGTAGAAGACACCATGAGAAGTTGGCCCGCAGAATCAACTATGCAGGACTCATACAGACTAACAGAGACTGAAGCTACAAACACAGACTCCTGTGTGAGTCTGAGCTATGTCTTATGAATATATGTCACTGTTATGTAGCCTGGTGTTCTTGTAGGAATCCCAAGATTTCTTGGAATCCCAACATCCTGTGTTTAGGAGATGTTTCTCACTATTTTGCCTGCACAGGGGACCTTTTCCCTCCTACTTGGTTGCCTCAACAGGCCTTGGCATGAGGGCTTTTGCCTAGTCTTATTGTAACATGTTATGCCATGTTTGCTAGATATCCCTAAGAGGCTTTCTCTTTTTTAAAGGGGAGCAGAATTGATCTGGGGGAGAGGGAAAGTTAGGGAGATGCATGGAGGGAGGAAAAATTATGGTCAGGATATAATGAATAAGAGAAGACTAAAAGGAAAAAATAAATCTATCATTTTCTGATAATCTCATAGCAACTTCCATATGACTTCCAGGTGATTTTATTTAAGGTGTGTGTGTGTGTGTGTGTGTGTGTGTGTGTGTGTGTGTGTGTGTAGTCAGTTTTGTTTCCAAAAGATGATAGACCAATCCTGTGCCAGTAACTTGATCATTCAGTTGAATTTGGCAGTAATAACTTCCTATAAAAGTTTTTAAAAGTTCTTTTAAAATTTTCATTTTATAGAATAGTTACCTATGGTATTTGATTAAATTTGAAAAGTTTCTTTGTGTGTCTTTGAGTCTATTTCTACCTGATTAATAAAATCAAGGCATTGACTACAGTTCCTTCGAGTAATAACTGATATTAAAACACAAAGATATCACAGAATACTCAATATACACTCAAATATGGTAGACTTTTTCATACTAATAAAATGGTTTTATTTAATTAAAATTTTTTCATTTTATTTTTATTATGTATATGTGTGGTGTAGGAATTGTCTAAATAGATGCCAGTAACTAAAGATACCAGAAAATGGTATTTAATCACCTGAAGATGGAGTTACAGGCAGCTGTGAGGCCCTCAACATGGATTCTAAGGATCCAGCTTGAGCCCTCTGATGGAGAACCAAGTGTTTTTAACCACTTAATCACTGAACTGTCACTCCAGACCCCAAAGGGGTTTTGTGTTCTTGTTTGTGCTTTTCAAAAAAATATATTTAATGCTTTAATAATACCAATAAAAGTTTTTAATACATAAGGTTAAAGCAATTGCAAAGAAATAAAACAAAAATTACCACATAAAGAATAATATAGAGGTGTTTGCAGGACCCAAACCCTATCATCCTCTATCTTGAGGAGGCCTGTGTCTGGCCTAAGCAACACTCAGCTTTAGAGCCCTCTCTAATACTGACTCCCTCTGTCTGACCCACCTACAACACAGACAGCAGTAAGCCTGCAGAACGAAGAGGTGAGCTGCTGGTGGGACCAAACCCAAATCATCCTCCATCCTGAGGAGGCTCATGACAAGCTAGTAACATCTGGCTTAAAGAGCTCTCTGCTGCTGACTCCATCTGCCTTGAGCCACCTGGGACACAGATAGCAGTGAGCCACCAGAGCCAAAAGAGGTGAGCTCTTTTTGGGACCCAAGCCCCAATGTCCTCCATCCCAAGGAGGCCTGTGTCAGGCCCAAGCAATATTCAGCTTAGAGCCCTCTCCCCTGATAACTCTATTGGTCTGACCCACCTGGGACACAGACAGCTGACATTAGGAAGTGACATCAGTGAGTCAGCATATCCAACATAGACCCACTTGAGACATGAACAGCAGAAATCCAGGAGGAGAGGCAGCAGAGGTGAGCTGTGCTCAGACCTAATCCCCACTGTCCTCCATGCTGAGGAGCAACATTCAGCTCAGAGCCTTCTCCACTGCTGACTCCTGATATGACAAACCCACCTGGGACAGGGACAGCAGAGGGTCCACTAGGCCTGCTAACACCAAAGACAGAGAGATGTCTAAAAGTCAGCATAAGAACACAAGCAACAAAAACTAGGGCAATGTGATATCACCAGAAACCGGCTATCCTACCACAGCAAGCCCTGGAGATACGATAACACCTGAAATACAAGAAAATGAGCATTAATCTGAGGTTATGAAAATGATAGAGGCCTTAAAGAAGGAAAATAAATCTTTCAAAGAAATACAGGAAATACATTGAAACAGATGCAGGAATTGAATAAAATCCTTAAAGAAATAGAGGAAAATACAATCAAACAGGAGAAGGAAATGGATAAAACTCTTCAAGACTTAAAAATGGAAATAGAGTCAATAAAGAAAACACAATCTGAGGCTATCCTAGAGATGGAAAACCTAGGGAAGAGAACAGGAACTAGAGACATGGGCAGTACTAACAGAATATAAGAGATGGAAGAGAGAATCTTGAGTATAGAAGATACAATTGAAGAAATACATCAGTCAAAGAAAATGTTAAAACTAAAAAGTTGCTGACCCAAGCATCCAAGAAATCTGGGACACTATGAAGAGACCAAACTTAAGAATAGTAAGAATATAAGATGGAGAAGACTCCCAGCTACAAAGCCCAGAAGATATTTTCAACAAAATCATAGAAAAAAACTTCCCCAACTTAAAGAAAGAAATGCCTGTAAGCATACAAGAAGTATACAGAATACCAAATAGATTGCACCAGAAAAGAAAATGTTCTGCCACATAATAATCAAAACACTAAATATACAGAATAAAGAAAGAATATTAAAAGCTGCAAGGGAAAAAGGCCAAGTCATATATAAAGGCAAATCTATCAAAATTACTCCTGACATCTCAACAGAAAATATAAAAACTAGAAATGCCTGAGCTGATGTCATGCAGACACTAAGAGACCACAGATGTCAGCCCAGCCTACTATACCCAACAAAACTTTCAATCACCGCAGATGAAGAAAGCAAGCTATTCTACAACAAAAACAAATTTAACAGTTCCTAAGCACAAACCCAGCCCTACAGAAGATACTAGAAGGAAAGCTCTAACACAAGGAGGCTAAGTATACCCAGGAAAACAGAGGAAATAAACCCAAATATGCAAAACCAAAATAAAGGAAGCAGACACACCCTCTAAGACAACGAACATCAAAATAACAGGAATTAACAACCAATAGTTATTAATATCACTCAAAATCAATGGCCTCAATTCCCCAATATAAAGACACACGCTAACAAAATGGATGAGAAGACAGGACTCATCATTCTATTGCATCTAAGAAACACACCTCAGCAATAAAGATAGACATTACCTGAGAGTCAAAGGGTTAGAAAAAGATTTTTTCAAGGAACAAGGTGGAGTAGCCATTCTAGTATATAGTAAAATATACTTTCAAGTATAATTAATCAAAAGAGATGGAAAAGGACACTTCGTACTCATCAAAAGAAAAATCCACCAAGATGAATCTCAATTCTGAACATCTATGCTCCAAATGTAAGCACACCCACATTCATAAAAGAAGCATTACTAAAGCTTAAATCAGACATTAAACCCCACACAATAATTGTGGGAGACTTCAACACCACACTCTCACCAATGGACAGATCATTGAGACAGAAACTAAGTGGAGAAATAAGGAAACTAACAGATGTCATGAACCAGATGGACCTAACAGATATCTACATAGCATTTCACCCAAACACAAAAGAATATATCTTCTTCTTAGCACCCTATGTAACCTTCTCCAAAATTAAACATATATTCACTTATAAACCAAGCCTCAACAAATAGAAGAAGATTGAAAGAACATCTTGTATATTATCAGACTGCCATGGATTAAAGCTGGAACTCAACAACGGTGGAAAAAGAAGAATGCCTACAAACTCATGAGAACTAAACAACTCTCTACTCAATGAATATTGGGTCATGAGAGAAATTAAGGACTTTCCAGAATTCGATGAAAATGGAGGCACAGTATACATAAACCAATGGGATACTATGAAAGCAGTGATGAGAGTTCATAACACTAAGTACCTTCATAAAGAAATTGGAGAGATCCCATACTAGCAACTTAACAGCACATCCGAAAGCTCTAGAACAAAAAAAGAAGCAAACACACCAAAGAAGACAACAGGAAATCATCAAATTCAGAGCTGAAATCAACAAATTAAAAACAAAGAAAACAGTACAAAGAATCAATGAAATCAAGAGATGGTTCTTTGAGAAAATCAACAAGATGGACAAAATCCTAGCCAAAACAACAGGCACAGATATAGTATCCAGATTAACAAAATCAGAAATGAAAAAGGGTAGATAACAACAGACACTGAAGAACTCCAAAAATCACTAAGTCTTACTTCAAAAGCCTGTATTCCATGAAATTAGAAAACCTAAAAGAAATAGATGATTTTCTTGATAAACTTCACTTACAAAAGTTAAATCAAGATCAGGTAAACAGTTTAAACAGTTCTATAAACCCTAAGGAAACAGAAACAGTCATCAAACGTCTCCCAAGCAAAAAAAAAAAAAAAAAAAAAAAAAAAAAAAAAAGCCCAGTGCCAGACAATTTTAGCACAGAATTCCTCCATACATTCAAAGTGGAGTAATACCAATATTCCTCAAGCTATTTCACAAAATAAAAACAGAAGGAACATTGTCAAACTCATTTAATGAAGCCACAGTCACCCTGATACATAAACAACAAAAAGACTCAACAAAGAAAGAGACTTTAAACCAATTTCCCTCATGAACATTGATGCAAAAATACTCAATAAAATACACCAAATATAATCCAAGAACATATCAAATACAGCATCCCCAAAACAAGAGGCTGGGCTTTTTTTGTCTTGGAATCATTTCCTATTGTTTGGCTGTTCATCCCTCCACTTTGAGATGTTTCTAGAAAGATCTTCTCCAGAGAACACTTAGAGGTTATGAGTTCTGGCTGCTGTTCAAGATTCATGAAACTGTGCTTGCAGTCACCTTTGCTGAACTGCTGGTTTGCTGTTTAACAGGTCTACTGGAATATTGATAATGAAGAGTGAAATACCTCCAAGAAACTGAGTCTAAAATGGTCTACTACTTCTGTTCCCATTAACCTCTTTTCTCTCCTCTCTAGGGTAGGTGAGTTGCAAGGGATGTGTATGCACTGAAGAACCCCAAACAAAGTAAGTTTGAAAAAGTTCAAAGCCTACATCAAATGGTATTATGGAGCAACAGTAATAAGAACTGCTTGGTACTGGCATAGAAACAGATTTGTGGATCAATGGAATTGAATCAAAGACCCAGAAATAAGCCCACACATCTACAGACAGTTGATTTCTGACAAAGGAGAAAAATCCATACATTAAAAAAAAAAGAAAGCATCTTCAACAAATGATGCTGGTCCTATTGAATGTCTACATGTAGAAAAATGGAAATAGGTCCACATTTATAGATCTTGCACAAAATTCAAATCCAAGTGGATTAAAAACCTCAACATAAAACCAGACATACTAAATCTGTTATAAGAGAAAATGGGGAAGAGCCTTGAACTTATTGGCACCGGAGACAACTTCCTGAACAGAAAACCAACAGCTCAGGATCCAAGACCAACAATTAATAAATGGGACCTCTTGAAGCCAAAAAGCTTCTGTAAGACAAGGGACACTGCCAATACAATGGAACAACTACAGATTGGAAAAA
Organism: Acomys minous; assembly: GCF_964271855.1. NCBI lineage: Eukaryota > Metazoa > Chordata > Mammalia > Rodentia > Muridae > Acomys > Acomys minous. The sequence goes on along the minus strand of NC_140488.1, from coordinate 116,472,798 downwards.
GATATTCACCAATCCTATATCTGACAAAATACATAAGATACTCAAAACATTAACAACCAACAAACAAAATAACCCCAATTAAAACTGGGGCACAGAGCTAAACAGAGAATTCTCAACAGAGAAATCTTGAATGGCGCAGAATCACTTAAAGAAATGTTCAACATCCTTAGTCATCAGAGAAATGCAAATCAAAATGATTTTGAGATTCCATGTTACACGCATAAGAATGGCTAAGGTAGGGGCTGGAGAGATGGCTCAGAGGTTAAGAGCACTGACTTGCTCCTCCAGAGGTCTTGAGTTCAATTCCCAGCAACTACATGGTGGCTCACAACCATCTATAATGTGACCTAATGCCCTCTTCTAGCATGCAGGTGTACATGCAGGCAGAGCACTGTATGTATACATAATAATAAACAAACAAATTTTAAAAAGAATGGCTAAGGTGAAAAAAAACTTCAAGTGACAGCACATGCTGTTGAGGATTGGAGAAAGGAGAATATTCATCCATTGCTGGTGGTAGTGCAAACTTCTGAAACCACTCTGAAAATCAATCTGGAGCTTTCTCATGAAATTAGGAATAATTCTATGTCAAGACCCAGCCATACTACTCCTGGGTATATGCCCAGAAGATGTCCAATCATACAATGAGGACAGTTGTTCAACTATGATCATAGCCACTTTATTCATATTTGTCAGAATCTGAAAACAACCTAAACATCCTTCAACCAAAGAATGGATACAGAAACTGTGGTACATTACACACAATGGACTCAGCTATTATAAACAAAGAAATCATGAAATTTGCATGCAAATGGATAAAGCTAGAAAATATCATCTGGAGTGAGGTAACCCAGACCCAGAAAGACACACATGGTAATGTATTCACTTATACATGGACTTTAGCCATTTAGTACAGGATAAACATACCACAATGCACAGACCCAAAGAAGATAAGTAACGAGGAGGATCCAAGGGAGGTTCCTTAAGTATCATTCAGAAGGGGAACTAGAAAAGACAGAAGTAGTAGTATAGGAGAAGGAACAAGGTAGGAGAGAAATGAGAGATATGAGAGTGGAGATCTGACCTGGGGAAAGGGGGTAAGGAGGACAGAAGAAGGCCTGCAGAGAAAAGAGAAACTGTGACCAGGGGCATCTCTGTGACAAACTGGAGAACTAAGTCAGGGTAAGCTCCTGGGAGAGTATGAGGGGGATTCTGGCAGAAACTCATAGTAGCAGGGGCCACAGTGTCTGAAGAGGACACCCTCTAACTAGACAAGACTCCTAGTAGAGGGAGAGAAGCATGAACCTATCCACAAAAACTTTGTCCCCAAATTTACCCTGCCTCCATGATGTGAAGATATAAAGATAGAGCAGATAGAGCAGAGATTGAGGGAATGTCCAACCAATGCCTGTCCCATCCCAAGACCCACCCCATGGGAAAGAACCAACTCCTGACACTAGTAAAGATAGTCCACTATGCTTGTAGAAAGGAACTCAGCAGTTGTTCTCTGAGAGGCTCCACCCTGCACCTTGTTCTAACAGATGCTGAGACTCACAGCCAAACACTGGGCAGTGCACAGGGAGTATTATGGAAAACTGATGGAAAGAGAAAAAGGACCTGGAGGTGACAGGAGCACCACAAGAAGACCAACAGAACCAACTAACCAGGGCCCAGAAGTGTTCCTCAGATGGAAGCACCAACCAAGGACCTTGCATGCACTGGACCTAGGCCCCCTACACAGATGTAGGCAATGGGCAACACAGGCTTCATGTGAGTCCTCTAGCAAAAGGAATGGGGACTGTCTCTGACATGGATTCTGACTTCAGCATTTTATCACTCCTCCCTAGCAGGATTGCCTTGCCAGGCCATAGGGGAAGATGACATGTATAGCCCTGATGGGACTTGATGGGCTGGGGTGGATAGGAAGGGGGCTTCCATTTTCTGAGGAATAGGAGAGAGGAGAGGAAGAAAAGGGAGGTTAGGTGGGACTCTGAGGAAAGGAGGGATGAGGCTATGACCAGGATGTAAAGTGAATAAAAATATTTTGAAAGAAAGAATAATATATAACAAGCTAAATCCTGATCATAGAGAAAGCTCAATCATTCAACCTTAAAACAATGCCAATATATTCAATTCATCAATATATTTCCATGTAGCATAAACTAGTACTCTAATGGTACTTTTAATTCTATAACATTTCAAAACCATTCCTTAACAAATAATCTGAGTAAATTACCCAAGTATACCTTGAAAAATTGTTTTTCAGTTTTGGGTTCGTTTGTTTTTGATTTTGGGTTTTTTGTTTTGTTTTGTTTTGGGTTTGTTTTGGTTGGTTTTTTTGTTTGTTTGTTTTGCTTTTGTTTTTGTTTTGTTTTTGTCAAGACAGAGTTTCTCTTGTGTAGCCTTGGCTGTCCTGGACTCAATCAGGCTGGCCTCAGACTCACAGAGATCCACCTACCCGTGCCTCTCTGAGTGCTGGGATTACATTGGTGCTTGTGCCACCATGCTTGGCTACCATGAAAATTTTGTACCCTATTTCTATATACTCCGTCTCTGACATAAGCTGCTGCAAAATTACTGAAGTCTTATGTAAAATGAGATAAATGAATTAAAATGTAAAGAAGATATCAACGAATATATTTTAAACATGATCTTTGCAATAAATAATGTGCTGTTAATTGGAATTACACAAAACACACGTTAAGAAATTCACTTACAATATATTAGAGGAAAATTAACATTGCATTTTAAAATTATTTAAAAGACAGTGTATCATATATATTTTGCTTTCCTCAAACTTCCTACATATCTGAGGATGACCTTGATTACCTCTATTTACGTATAGAGTGCAAAGATAACAGGCATGTGCCACCACATCCCATTTTTCAATGGTGAGTATATAACAGCGACTCTTGCATGTTGAACAAACATTCTAACAATTGAGCTACAATCCCATAATTTTGATATTGTTTTTAGTGTATTAATATTATCAATGAATACACAAATATGTATGGGCCTTTTTGAACTGTTAAATTTAATTTTGTCTTGGTGTTATAGCATCCTTTGGTGATCTTCTGAAATGCTATTTTTAAATTCGCTCATACTCTACATTCTGACCACAGTTTTCCCACTCTTCACTCCTCCCAATTCCACTACTCACCTCCTCTCTCTACCTGAACTACTCCTTCTCTGTTTCTCTTCAGAAAAGAGCAGAATTCTCAGGGATATCAACCAAACACAGAATAACAAGATGAAATAAGACTAGGCACAATCCCTCATGTCAAGACTGAGCAAGGCAATCCAGTAGGAGGATATTTAATATGAATTTCCTCACTGATTGTGGACTTATAGCAAATATACCTTTCTTTGACTAGTACTGATATATGGTCAGGATATTGAGTCTTTCTGATCTGCTTAAAATTCAAATTTAATAGTAAACAACGTCTTATGTACCATATCCCACTATCCTCCAAATTCCAAGTAATGTAGCATATGAAGTCATTTGAAACCCTTAGAGCACAGAGGACACTGCATACTCTTCTAGAATCACCATACATATTAATACAAGACAGTCTCTAAAAACTCATGCAGAAAGTAATTGTCATCAATTTTTGCTTAATTTAATGCAGCACTTTCTATTCCTAAAAGAATATAAGAACCTTTATTATTATTTCTATTTATTAATAAAAATATTTAAATATTCTAAAACATTATACATTACAATAAACTTTGGGTGTTATAATTTTATGAGACTTGTCATTGAACTTTAAATTAGTATGTATAAGCAATATTATACATACATATTCTCTTTTAGATAATATAATCACTATTGTACTTACCTATTACACAAATCAGGAATCTGTGACATCATACAAACCATATTGTTTAAGAGAGCTCTGCCACACTGTGGCCTGCACTATGGACCCCTACAAGCAGGTCCAGAAGGGCCCCCTGAAGCTGAAAGGCGTTGCGGAGCTTGGTGTGACGAAGCAGAAGAAGAGGAGGAAGGAAGAGAAGGAGGAAGAGGAAGAAGAGGAAGAGGAGGAGGAGGAGAAAGACAAAGACAAGGCCAAGATGCTGGAGGCCATGGGGATGAGCAAAGAGAGTGAGGAGGAGAAGAGACGCTGCCTGGACAAGTGAACCCTGGCACACGTGGCCTTCGAGAAGATGCAGGAGAAGCAGAAAATGGAAAGAATCCTGAGGAAGGCATCTAAAACCCACAAGCACAAAGTGGAAAACTTCAACCAACACCTGGACACACTCACTGAGCACTGTGGCATGTCCCCCGCCAACTAGACCAAGTAACCTGCCCCTGCTGTGAAAGGCAGAAGGCCAGGTTGACTGTGTTGGTCCCCTCCGTGTTTTCTTGAATGCTTACAACTAGCTGGTGCATCTGCTGAGACCAGGCTTCTGACACTCGATAAAAGTCATGCTCTTCTTTTACTGAGTTTTGGTGTCTGTGTAGTACCTGTGCCTATTTAGACTGCAATATTGTGACTTGACAGGGTGAGGTCATTTCTGGGTAAGGGCCATGGTAGGAGGGTCCCCTTTCCACCCCTATTGCAGCATCTGTCTTCACCTGTACCACAATGCCAGACAGGAAGCTCCTGCCTGTTGACGACCACAAAAGTTCCCACAGTGCTGCTACATTCTGGACCACCTGGGCATACGATCACATCTATAACAGCCACCTGAAGCAAGGATGGGACACAGATTTCCAGCATATAGTCTGTCCTGCTGCCATGGACGTTGCTAATCAGTCTCAGTTCTCAGTGATGACACCTAAGGCTCTAAGCATAAAGCCATGTGTCATTAACCTGCTTAGCATTCCTAGTTTAAGGACACCAAACTCCAGACATGGCCAGGGCAAAGTGCTAGCAGACATAGCGTAATGATGAGATGACCCTCTTGTAGATGCTACAGAGGTACGGCATCTAGGGGTCTAGGTAGACTACTATTGAGAGAAGCAGCTTCGGTTGCCATGGATACTGAATGACAGAAATCCTAAAAGCTGACATGTAGAGAGTAAAGCAAATGCCAGTCATGGAAAAAAAAAGAATATTTTTAAAAATATCTTTTCATTTACTTATGATACAAAAATTCTATGTTAACATCAGCCAAAGTAAAAGTAAGAATGAGGAAAAATTTTAAGGCTAAACTGACATTCTATCCTGGCATCATAATTTTAAAGGCATGCACACCTGTTTTTACTTTTTATTGTTGTGATAAAAATGTCATGACAGAAGAAACTTATAAAAAGAAAGCATTTAGTTTGTCTTACAGCTTCAGAGAGTTAAGCCCATGATGTCAAAGAGAAGGAACAGTTGAGAACTCACATTGTGATCTAAAGCCATGATGCATAAAAAGAACACGGGATGGCATGGGCTTTTGAAACCTCAAAGTTGGCCCCCAGAAACACATCTCCTCCAGTAATGCCACATCTTATCCTTCCCAAAGAGTTCTAGCAACTAGGGACCAAATACTCTAATATAAGAGCCTATGGGTCTCCTTTTCACTCAAACCTCCACAGCACAAAACAATAGAGATTCATACACATGAACCAAATATTACTGGAGCTGATAGGAGAAATGAATACATTTAAAATTGCATGTGGCACTACCACGCAACAGGGACATATGCTCAACCATGTTCATAGCTGCCTTATTCATAATAGCCAGAACTTGGAAACAACCTACGTGTCCCTCAATAGAAGAATGGATAAAGAAACTGTGGTACATTTACACTATGGGATACTACTCAGCTATTAAAAACAAGGAATTTCCAAAATTTGTGGACAAATGGATTGAACTAGAAATTGTCATAATGAGTGAGTTCACACAGAAGCAAAAAGAGCTAAATGGTATATACTCACTTATATCGAGACACTAGTCCAAGGTGTATGTCCCCATGAAAAACTGTACCTACCAGGATAGTGGGTAAGAGGGGAGGACATCCTATTGAAACTTTAGGTGTGAGAAGCCTGGGAGAAAGAGGAAATAGAAGAATCCAGCGGGTCCTGGAAAACTACAGGCGAGTCTGGGCCCTGGGGTCCTCCGCAAATTGTGGCAACAGCCAAGGAAAAAATAGGCAGTAAACCTTGAACCCCTACCCAGACTAGCCGATGGACATTCTCCACTGTTGAGTGGAGAAGGAGACCTAACTTTCACACAAACTCTGGTGCCCCATATTTGAACATGTCCCTTGGATGGAGATGCCTGGTGGCACTCAGAGGAAAGATAATAGGTCACCAAGGAGAGACTTGATACCGTATGAGCATATTCAGGGGGAGGAGGTCCCCCTCAGACACAGACTTAGGGGAGGGGAGGGGAGTAGGGGGGAAGTGGGAGGAAGGGAGGAATGGGAGGATACATGGGATGGGCTAACAACTGAGGTGTAATATGAATAAATTAATAAAAAAAACGTCAAAAAATAAAATAAAATTGCATGTGGAAACTTTTGACACTTGATTATCTCATAAACAACTATGCATAAATTTAATATGGATATAAAAATCTGACCCAAATTGCCAATAACCTGGTGTTTATAATGAATTTCACCCAAAATAAGATTTTCAATTTTTCTGAAGTGTTTGGAACATTTATTAATGGAAAATACCAAGTTTCTAATGAAACAAACATTATCAACTTTAACAACTACTTGAAATAATCCAAAGTATGCTCTTTGACAATAATGGAATTAACTAGAAATTAATTTCAGAAAGACATCTTGAAAATTCTCCAATTGTTAGAACTAAAACAGCAATTACTTTAAGTAATCCATGGGTTACATAGTAAATCTCAGTTAAGATAAGCAAATATTCTGACCCCAAGAGAAAGTCAAACTACAGCATATAAAATATGTATATAATGCAGGCAAATGGTCTAAACAACCCAACTGAAAGTAAATTAGTTCTGTAAATAGACTGTAATGATTATAACAGCTATGATCAGAGAAAAATATATATTGTTATCATTAAATTCTTTTATCAGTAAAGAAGAAAAGTATTGACTACACACTTTTAATCTCAGAAGGTGGGAGGTTGAGGCAGGATAATTCTATGTCCTATGCCAGTCAGAGCAACACAGTGAGCTTCTACACACACAAAAAAAAACAAGTACATTTAAAATGAAGATGAGAAAAGAAATGGAAGAAAAAGAAGAAAGGAAGGAAAGGAGGAAGGAAGGAAGGAAAAGAAAGAAAGAAAAAACAAGCAAGCAAAGTACAGCAACATTGAAGTTTTGGTAATAGAAAAGATTTTCAAGCACATCACTTTATTTCAAGCTACAATTTTAATACTTAGTTTCTACTTTTAAAATTAACAAATTGACCAGTAAAATCCATGGAATCCCTCTAATACAAGCTTTAGGATAGTGGATCAAAATTAGCATGATTGGAGGATGGTGGTGGTTAAGGTTGTCAACTTGACAGAACCAGAATCACCAGGAGACATGCCCGTGAAGGATTACCTCAGTTAGGTTAATTTCTGTGGGAAGACCCACCGTCAACTGCCAGAGAATTAAAAAGGAGAAAGGAACTGAGCACTAACACCCATTGTTTCCTGCAGACACAATGTGACCAGAGGTCTAATTTCCCACTGACATGATATAACTTTCCATGGTATGTGTTCTGAAATTGTGAGGCAAAGTAAACCTTTCCTCCCTGAAATTGCTTTTGTCATGTATTTTGTCACAGAAACAAGAACTGTAACTAATATAATGGTCTTCCAGGAAAGTATGCACACTGAGTATAGCACAGATCAGTCTCAAACAGAGACGGACTAAATGTGGCATCCAGTGTCAGTCTGGATATTAGCTCATCACACTTCATGGATTCTCTTATTCTTAAAGAGAAAACCTCCAGAATTTTCTTTCCATGCAAATTTATAATTTTATGTGCTTCAACTCAGAAGCTAGTCTAGAAAATAAAGTGGCTAAAGGATCTACTGAGAAAGTAATTTTACTTCTGAGATGCTCCCATGCACTGTACTTAACAACTGCCAAAATGCACAAAGGCTAAAGTGAAGTGATGCTGTTTCTGAGGCTAAAATAACTCTTTAGTGAACACACTGGATTTTGTAAAGTTGACAAGTAGGTGTCTCCTTGTGTGTTGTGCTGTGACTATCTTCTAAATACCACACTCTAGTGTTAGCTTGATATTTATAACTAGCTGGCCACACTCCCCTGCCATCCATTTTTCTGCACTGTTTTACAAGAACCATGACTTCTCTAACAGACATATTGATCCCAAGGAAATTGTTTTTCACATTTTGCTGAAACATAAAAAGTATATTTACCCTAGATTCAAAAGAGGCAATACCTAGTCTCTGAAGAAAACCTCATTTTTAATATTTTTTCTAAACAAAGTTTAGAGTTCCATTTTTGTTATTCAGACACTTTCAGGGAAGTTGGCTGTTTGTGTTTTTTGTTTGATAGTTTGGGATCATCCTCTGTTGCTAGGAGATTTTCATATGTCTATTACCACTGCCCTTTTATTCCACAAAGAATCATAATTAGATATTCAAAGAAAATGTTTGTTCTCTTTGCTTTAACAACAGTAAGATCCCAAGTCTAAATGTTAGGCAGAATCTATTACTACAAAAAGTAATTTGATTCAATATTCAAAGTGGCAATGCTCTATTACAGCTTGAATTTTATTTTAAAATTCTATATATTGTCCCTAGCATGGAAGGAATAACATTGTACAGTATTTTATAATGAAAATATTTTTGTCATAAAGTCTCTCTCGTGTATGAATCCAAGCAACAATGGAATAGATGAGCCTGCGAGTTAGAGTGAGGACAAGCAGTCAAAAAACCCTTAGCTTTTCCCATGAGCTTTTTTGTGGGCTGGTCCTGAAAAATGCCACTCAGGCTTTGGATCTTCCTGCTTCAAATATTCTGATTAGGAACATCCCCCACCGGAGAGCTCAGCATCTTGGGTCTTACTTTACTTCATATGTAGTCAAGCTGATAACCTGTATTAGCCATCACATAGCGGCTGTGGTGAGGAGTGTCACTTTTTTAAATGGTGTAGCCACTCTTAAGTTGCTACATGCTCACAAAAGGCTTAAAAGGTAGGAGGGCACTTGATACAAAGAAGGGGGTTCTCAGTAAGAAAGTTAGAAGAAATGAAACAGGATAGTACAGGATGAAAAGGACTAAAATTCATTATAAACCTCTATAAAACTCTCAAGGAATACTAAACAATGAAACAAATCAATCAAAAGGGGAGCCAGGACTCAGAACTGAGTGGTAGCTGTTATGTATACTTCCCAGCAGAGGCATCTAACCAGATATACTAATCAACACCATATCAGTGCTGGTTACCTCTGTGCAAGTAGTAGTAGAAAATTCCATTTATATTGGGTGGTGGTGGTATATGCCTTTAATGCCAGCACTGAGGATGCAGAGGTAGGCAGATCCCTGTGAGTTGAGGCCAGTTTGATCTAGACAGTGAGATCAGGGCTACAAAGAGAAACTGTCTCAAAAACAGAATCAAACCAAACAAATACACAAAACCCAGAAAACTCTACTGTGTCTACTTCTGTTATGTCTCTAGATGGAGAACTTCCAGGTGTAGCCTCAGACACCAGAACATTGTCCCAGAAAGAAAGATGCTGTTACCACAGCACAATTTAACAAAGGGCAGGTAGTAGTTCTGACATGCCTAGGACTCTAAATACCGCTTAATTTGATCTCAAAGCTCCTGTCCATACCACGGCAATGGAGAGAGATAACTGCCACAGACAATTTTGGTAAAGAGAAGGGGTAGTTCTGCTACACATAAGTGCTTAAATAATGTTCAACTCAGCCTCAAAGCCCAACCTCAATACCCCCTTAGCCAAGGAAGATTTTGTTTTGTTTTGTTTTTCAAAACAGGCTTTCTCTGTGTAGCCTTGGCTGTCCTGGACTTGCTTTGTAGACCAGGCTGGCCTCGAACTCACAGCTATCCGCCTGCCTCTGCCTCCCAAGTGCTGGGATTAAAGACATGTGCCACCAGGGGAAATATTTAAACAGTACATTTCTACAGGCCATATCAGCCAGCTCTATGTATTCCAATAAAAAACTCTGCCTAAACTTCAGACTTAGAAAACATTTCTAACTATGGAACTAAAATAGTGTTACCACTTGGCCAAGGAACACATTGTGTGGCCAGGCAGTGTCTAGGTTGTGGGGAAGGTCAAGATAATCCTTTTGGGGGCCCATAGATAAGGGCAAGTGAAGTGTCAGTGGCTCCTAAGACTCATCAAAAGATCCTGATCCATTGCACACAGTGTTGATCTACTAGGGCCTCCTATCATACTGTTGAAGTCTCAAAATGGATCCAAGGCTAGGGTGATGACTGCTCCACTCTTCTTTACAGAAGTCTCCTGAGGTGACTCTGCCCCCTCCCACCTCCTTATAGCTACACCAACCTAATAAATTGCTATTGGTGCTTGGGTCTAGCATGGGATGGGATGGTTGGCCCTTCAATTGTGTAAAGGTCTGTACATTGCACAAGAAAGTTAGATCTCTATCTTGAGTTTGATCTCTGGAGTCTGATTCTTGGGATTCTGCATGTGCTTGGTCACCATTCATCCCTGTTCTACACCTTTGCCCCACTACCCCAGCCCCTGGTTCCTGATCCCCACATTAAACATCAGCTATGCCTGATTTAGAACTGAGCCAGTGGTCTATCCTGGCAACAAAGTTCAACCAATAGCTCTACATAATGCATTAGACTATTAAACTACTAGAAGGAAAATAAGGGAAGACTGAGGCTGGTCTATAATTTTTTGTTTGTTTGTTTTGACATCAAAATTTCAGGTAACAAAACAAAAGTAGACAACTGAGATTACACTATACAAAAAAAGCTTCTGCAAAACAAAAAATTATTAACAAAAACTAAAGAACGGAAGAAAGTATTTGCAAGCTACAAATCTAAAATGGGTTAACATCTACAGTGTATAAGGAACCTAATTCAGAAACAAGAAACATAAAACCCGATTGAAAAAAATGGCAGCTGACCTTATGATGGTTAACCTTAATGGCTAAAACAATGGGATTTAGCAATTGCTGAGGAGTCAAATCACTGAATATATACATATCTAAGGGTGTTTTCAGAGACTGAAGTGAGAAATGCCACCATGATTAGGAGCACCACCATCCCAAGACCTAGAGACCCAGATTGAATAAAAAGTAGTGAGTGGAGCACCAAACGCTCACAGTTTCTTGACTGTAGAATTAACAATTTTTAATTTACTACCACTAGTATGGGCATATCTATGGATTATAGTTGCTTCTGTAGCTAATATTCTGCTTTTTAGGTAGTGCTGGAGATAAAGTTCAGAGTCCTAAGCATATGGGCTGAGGTTTTATGTATTGAGTTTTGCCTTGTAGGCCAAAGGAGAGGAATATCATCTCAGCATTATTACAATTGAATCCCGCTTAACTATTCCAAATATTTGCATTGAAAATAGCTAAGTGACTTTTAAAAATTCAACTAATGATCCCAGATGTACAGAAATACAAGACAATTTAAAAATCAAGACAGTGTGAGTCCTCCAAAAATCACTAATTCCACAACAATGAGCTCCAATGAGAGCAAATAAGAAGAAATTCCAGACAAATAATTCAAAAGAATGATAATAAGAATTTTCTACAAAACCAAAATAAATACCTGAATGAATTAAAAGAGAACATATACAGCTGTATAAAATAAGAAAGTAAATAGAGGATGTGAACAAAGAATTAAATATAGTGATGCTAATAATGGGGGAAAACAAAATTGAAGTTATAGAAGTAAAAAGCTCAATAAAGTGAATTTTGAAACTCAGTGGAAGACTTACCAATAGTATAGATTGGGCATAAACAGACAATCAAGGGCTGAAGACAAAATAAATTAGAAAATCATGATAATGAAAAAAAACAAAATCATAATAAAGTACAATGAGAATATAGAAAATCTATGAGAAATCATTAAAAAAATTCCTGAGATGGGATCAGGTACATTCAAAGCAGGATGGCCATGTAAAACAACATAAAGGAGGAAAGGGGAATGATGTAGGAGAATGAGGAAGCAGGGTAAGGAAGGGATTATGAAGAGAGAGAACTAATAATAAAGACATTTCAAAAGGCCAAATGGAAAACTACTAATATAGAAGCTTTCTAAAATATATATGCTTACACCTACACATACACCTACACACACATATAAAAGGAGCTCAACTGTAGTTGCTTTATAATAGGAAGATGATGTCTGTCTTAGACACCATAAACTATCAAATAAAAATGCCAGAGTCAGGTCTATGCTATGGCTTTTCCATTTGTTGGTCAAGTTTCATAGACCCTCACAAAATTACAGGCTATTGTCAACTATTTTGATTGTCCCCCAGAACTTCATGGTAATATCTATTGTTTAAGATACCACATACATACCTAGGCAAGGAGCTTTTCGCAATTGATGGCAGCTAGGGGAGAAAGGGTCTGTTTTCTTTAATAATGTAAGCCCTGAGATGCTGCACATGCTCCAATAGATGATTCCACACCCAAGCATAGCAGGCAACACTAAGTGGACTCATGTAGTCCTTGAACTTTTTCAAACCTACTTTAATGTTTATGCCTCCCTTCCAACCCACCTACCCTAGATAAGAGAGAAGAGAGGTTAATGGGGACAGGAGAAGTAGACCTTTTTAGACTACATTCCTTTGAGCCATTCTACACTTCATTGTCGGGATTCCAGCAGATTTGTTAAACAGTAAACCACCAATTCAGCAAAGGTAACTGTAACTGCAGCAGTTGGAATCTAGAACCTCAAAGCATTCTCTGGAGCATTTTTTTTCTTGAAGTGGAGCAGTGAAAAGCTGGAAGTGATGCCAAAACCAAAAAGTCCAGCCTCTGGTTTGGGACACACACACACACACACACACACACACACACACACACACACACACATACACACACACACACACACACACATATATATATATACACACACATATATACACACATATATATGTGTGTGTGTGTTTATATATGTGTGAGTATGTATGTGTGCAGTATGTGCATGTGTGTGTTTATGTGTAGATAGATAGATAGATAGATAGATTCCCAGAGTCCATACTAGGATGTTTATCAGTTAACAAAGACCATATTCCCACAAGAGGTGGTTCCTCTTCTAGTGGACCAACACATGTCCTCTCATAAGTCTGTTTCCAGAGGACAAACACCAAACACCCTCCCACAAGTCTGTTTCATATCCCACACTTGGAATCAAAACAAAAACATGTTCACATCCACTAATGACTCAGATTTTTTTTTAACACACATGAAGTTTTGAGGTAAAAGTGGTGGTAGAGAAAAGAGAAGATTTTTGAGGGGGTAGAGAATTTAGGATGGACTTGAGAAAACATGTTATATGTATATAAATTTCTGAATCAATAAAGAAAAAATTTAAAAGATGAACTAACACAATGAAATACTGCTCATCAATAAAATGAGTAATACATATAAAAGTTCTATGAATTGTTAGCATAAAAGAGATACAGAAAGAACTCAAGCTAAAGGAATACAAAATATATTTAATAAAACACTAGAAGAAAATTTCCCAAATCAAGGGAAAAGCTGGCTATATACATACAAGAGACATTTAAAATACTTTAACATAGAAAAACTTCTCATACCATATTATAGTTAAAGTATTAAGTCTACAGTTTAAAGAAGGGATACTCAAAGAGAGAGAAGTACCAAGCCACATATTAGAACAAATCCTTTAGAATAACTGTTGATTTCTCAAAAGAAACTCTACAGTCCCATGGGTCTTAAAATAACATATTTAAAGCTCTGAAAGACAATTACTGGCAACAGAGATTATAACATTCTGCATGTTATCCTTTATCATGAAGGAGAAAGAAAAATATTCTATGTTTAACACAAACTAAAAGAATTCATGATCACTAAGCCAGCATCATAGAAGTTAATTGAAGATAACGCACACACTAAAAGAAATATTCAAACATCAACAGCAAAGAATAAAATATGTTAGAAAGCTAGAAAGGTACACAAGAACTAGGAAAATACCAAATGTTACAAAAGAACAAAATGATAGGAAATAACATATTTGCTTTCAATAATAACTAAATATTAATGGTTTTAATTTTCTTATAAAAAGACAGACTAATAGACTGTATTAAAAATAAGACCAGACTAGCATGTTGGTGGTACAAGCCTGTAATCCCAGCACTTGGAGAGGCAAAGGCAGGCAGATATTTGTGAGTTCACAGACAGCTTGGTCTACAAAGCAAGTCCAGGACAGCCAAGGTTACACAAAGACACCCCATTTCAAAACAGAAAAAAAAACAAAGCAAACAAAGAAAGCAGGACCTACATATTTGTTCACATGGTTAATGCCTACATTAAAGGAGGGAAACCTCAAATAAATAGCCTAATGGTGACCTCAAAGGCTTAGAAAAATAATAAGGAACCAAAGCTCAAATCCGTAGATGAAGAAACTAAATAATAAGTCAGAAATAAAAATGAAAAGAACAAATAAAGATGGGGTGCTTCAGCTGGGCAATGGTGGTATAAGCCTTTAATCCAAGCACTCAGGAGGTAGAGGAGGCATATTTCTGAGTTCTAGACCAACCTGGTCCACAGAGTGAGTTCCAGATCAGCCAGCTCTATACAGAGAAACCTTTTCTTCAAAAAAAAAAAGTAGTTCTGCAAAAAGATAAACAAAAATAACAAGCCCTTAACCAAGATAACAAAAAGAAGTCCAAAATTAAAATTAGAAGTGAAAAGGAAAGCATTACCACAGACACCTATGAAGTTCAGAGGATTATTTGGGTATAGCCTTGAAAGCATATATATTGAAACAAATTGGTAAGTATAGAAGAAAAGGACAAATTTCTAGATACATATGAACTACCAAAATCAAAGCAAGAAAATATTAATATATTAAATAGATCTAGAAAAAGCAGTGAAATTAAAGCAGCAAACAAAAGTCTCCCAATTGGAATAAAAGCCAGTCCCAGATGTATTCACTGCTGAATTACAGGGGGAGGTAATCCCCCTCAGGAACAGTCATAGGGGAGGGGAATAAGGGGAAAATGGGAGGGAGGGAAGAATGGGAGGATACAAGGGATGGGATAACCATTGAGATGTAACAAGAATAAATTAATAAAAATAAATAAATAAACTAATATTAATGTTCTCTAAAATATTTTGTAAAATGGAAAATGGAAAAAAGCTACTAAACCAATTTTATAAAGCCAGTATTACACTAATACCCAGACTAGATAAGTGCACAATAAAAAAAGATTGTCATAGAGAGATTCAAACTAGTCAGAATGTAGAAAATACGTTACTGTGGAGTGCCCAACCATGATTGCCATCTACAATAGAAACCCTACACCTAAGGCTCAGGATACATTATAGGAGAGGGAGAAGAAATGAAAGATGGTAAGACCCAAAGGGCAAAAATGCCTGTTGTGAAACAGTGCCTTCTGGATATGACAAGGAAGCTGTACTCATTAAATCTTCATAATAAACTTGCCTAAACAAGACCTGCATGACAACACCAGTCAGCATGCCAATCTGGATAAGAGAAATTTCACAAGGACCCCACCCTCTAAATGCATAGCTACAGGCAGAGACTACTGAAAAATGCAGTATCAGTTTTTTTCTGATAGGCTATTCAATTCCAAGTGATCATCCCTAAACACATGTACATATGACCAATCTCTCTCTGTCTCTCTCTGTCTTTGTCTCTCTCTGTCTCTGTCTCTGTATCTGTCTGTCTGTCTGTCCCTGTCCCTGTCCCTCCTTCCCTCCCCCTCCCTCCTTATCTGTTCTCTCTCTCTCTCTCTCTCTCTCTCTCTCTCTCTCTCTCTCTCTCTCTCTCTCTCTCTCTAGCAATAGTTATAGAAGAAGAAACCATGTATTTGAGAGGCAGTATGGGGAACACAAGAATAGAGGGAAGCAGGATAGAATGAGGTACAAATTATGTAAATGTAGTATTCACGTATGCAATTCCTTTCAATTTTTTAATTTAAAAGTTAAAGGCCAATTGTGAAAATGTATTTATTTATTCACTATACATCCCTGTCAGAGCCCCTCCATCCTCTCCTCTAGGTCTCATTCTCCAGCCCCCTTTCTTCTTTCCCTTCTCCTTCTCCTCGGAAAAGGGGAGCCCTCCCACCTGGCACAAACCAACCCCAGCACATCAAGTCACAACTGAACTATAGGCATTCTCTTTCCCTGAGGCCAGACAAGGCAGACCAGTTAAAGGAAAGTGATCCAAAAAAGCAAGCAACAAAATCAATATCAGAGACAGCCCTGCTGTAATTGCTAGGGGACTCTCATGAAGACCAAGCTGCCCATCAGCTACATTTGTGTAGGAGTCCTAGGTCCAGTCCATGAATGCTCTTTGGTTGGTGGTTCACTCTCTGTAAGCCCCCATAGTCCTTGCTTAGTTGTTTCTGTTGTCTTCTTATGGAGGTCTTATTCCCTCCACAGCTGTTTGTCCTTCCCTCAACTCTTCTACAAGACTCACTGAGTTCTGCCTAATGTTTGGCTGTTGATCTCTGAATCCATTTTCATCCATAGCTGAATGGACCTTCTCTGAGGACAGTTATGCTAAGCTTTTGTCTGCAAGCATAGCAGAATATCCATAATAATGTCAGGGGTTGGCTCTCCCCAATAGAGTAGGTTTCAAGTTGGGTCAGTCATTGTTTGGCCCTTCCCTCAATCTCTGCTCCATCTTTATGCCTGCATACCTTGTAGTCATCATAAATTTTGGGTCAAATGCTTTGTGGTGGGTTGGTGCCCCACTCCATCCAATGGAAGTCCTGCCTGGCTATAGGAGGTGGCCATTTCATTTTCCATATTCCCCTCTGCTAAGAGTCTCAGAAAAAATCACCCCTATACCTTCCCAGGAGCCTACCCTGTCACAGATTACCAGCTTGTCAGAGTCTCCCTACCTCAAAGATTCCCTTTACTCTCCCAGCCCTCTCACTTCCCACCTCTACTCTATGTTCATTTGATCCCCTCCCTCATTCCCATTATCACCTCCTCTCCTACCCAGTTCTCTCTTTTCATCCACTTCTGATGTCTATTTTATTTCTCTGTGTTGGATTCAAGCATCCTCCCTTGAGCCCTCCTTGTTGCTTAGCTTCTTTGGGTCTGTGGATTGTAGAATGGTTATCCTGTACTGTATGGCTAATATCCACTTATAAGTGAGTGCATACCATGTGTGTCCTTCTGGGTCTGGGTTACTCAGGATGACCCTTTTCTAGTTCCATCCATTTGTCTGCAAGTTGAATGATTTCCTTGTTTTTAATAGCTGAATGGTATTCCATTGTGTAAATGTATCATAATTTCTTTATCTATCCTTCAGTTGAGGAACATCTAGATTATTTCCAGTTTCTGCTATTAGGAATAAAGCTGCTACTAACATAGTTGAGCAGCTATCTTTGTGGTATGGCAGAGCATCTTTTGAGTATATTTCCTGCAGTGGTATAGCTGGGTCTTGAGGTAGAGCTATTCTCAATTTTCGGAGAAAGCTCCAGATTGATTTCCAAAGTGGTTATAAAAGTTTTTACTCCTATCAGCAATGGAAGAGTGTTCCCCTTTCTCCACATCCTCACCACCATGTGCTGTCACTTGAGTTTTTGATATTCACATTCTCATAGGTGTAATATGGAATCTTAGAGTCATTTTGATTTACAGTTCCCTATTGACTAAAGATACTGAGCATTTCTTTAAGTGCTTCTTGAGAATCTTTTGTTAAGAATTCTCTATTTAGCTCTGTATCCCATTTTTAGTTGGATTATTTGATTTTCTTAAGTTCTTTACATATTTTAGATATTAGCTCTTTGTTGGCTGTAGGGTTGGTGAAAATCTTTTCCCAATATGCAGGCTGATGCTTTGTTCTGTTGACAGTGTCCTTTGCCTTACAGAAGTTTTTCAGTTTCAAGGAGTCCCATTAATTAATTGTTGATTATAGAGCCTGAGGTGTTGGTATTCTATTCAGGAATTTGCTTCCTGTGCCAGTGAGTTCAGGGCTAATTCCCATTTTGGCTTCTAATATATTTAGTGTATCCTGTTTTAGGTTTAGTTCTTTGATCCCTTTGAACTTTAGTTTTGTGCAGGGTGACAAATAAGGATCCATTTTTCTACATGTAGACATGCAGTTAGACCAGCACCTTTTGTGGAAGATGCTATCATTTTTCCATTGTATTGTTTTGGCTTCTTTGTCAATAATCAAGTGTCCATAGGTATGTGGGTTTATGTCTGGGTATTCGATTTGATTACTTTGATCAACCAGTCTGTTTCTATGCCAGTACCATCCAGTTTTTTTATTACTATTGCTCTGTAGTGCAGCTTAGAGTCAGAAGTTTTATTATTGTGTAGGATTGTTTTAGTTATTATGGGCTCTTTGTTTTTTTAATATGAAGTTGAGAATTGTTCTTTCAAGGTCTGTAAAACATTGTGTTGGTATTTTTGTAGGAATTGCATTAAATCTGTAGATTGCTTTTGGTAAGATGGTCATTTTTACTATGTTAACCCTACCGATCCAGGAGCATGAGAGTCTTTTCCATGTTCTGATGTTTTCTTCACATTGATGAAATCAAGTAGGAAATGCATAAGGTGAATATACACCTGATTGATGTCCAAGAAAACACAAATATAATAGTGATAGAAATGACAAAGACAATCCAGAACTTGAAAAAAGAATTCAATAAAGAGATTGAAACATTGGATAGGACTCAAGTTGAAATGAAAATGGAATTGAGAGACACAGTAGCTCTAATATAAAACTCAAAGGAAATCCTTACAAATAAAATGAATCAAGCAAAAGACAGAATAACAAGTCTAAAAGATAAAATAAAAGATCTAGACTAACTAAACAAGGAAGGTAAGTTAAAAACAGAAGAAAACAAAACATAGGGTGGCTGGGTTCCTCAGGGCAAAACCAGCAGTATTGAGGTCTGACCCTTGCCCTTCATGGTCTACTTCCTGGGCCCCATCTCTACCTGAGACCCCAGTGGTGGCAGACATCAGGGGCTATTAGGTGAGATCACCTCCCCCAAATCCTTGCCTGAAGGGTTCCTCTGGGTAAACTCAGAAGCAATGAGATCTGCCCTGACCTTCTCCCCTGACCACTTCTTAGGTCCCAGCTCCATCTGCAATCCCAGAGGCTGGTGTGCATCAAGGAATACCAGGTAAAACCCCCCTCCCCAATTTCTTGCCGGCTAGGTTTCTCTGGAAAAACCTAGGAGTGGTGTGATCTGTAATTTCCATGATTGTCTCAGATTGTGTTTTCTTTATTGCATCTGTTTCCATTTTCAGATCTTGAACAGTTTTATTCATTTCCTTCTCCCATTTGATTGTATTTTCCTATATTTCTTTAAGGGATTTATTCAATTCCTTCACTTGTTTGATTGTATATTTCTATACTTCTTTGAGTGATTTGTTTTCCTCTTTCAGTGCCTCTATCATTTTCATAACATCGGGATTAATTTCATTTTCTTGTGCTTCCAGTGTGTTAGGGTATCCAAGGCTAGCTGAAGTAGGATGGCTGGGTTCTAGAAGTTCCATATGGCCCTGGGTTTTATTACTTATGTTCTTACACTGACCTCTAACTACCTGGTGGCCCTGGTGTTAGCAAGCCTGGTGGTGCCTGATGTCCTAGGCCTCTAGGATTGTAGGTAGAACTGGTAGCCCCAGATGGTGCAATCTTCTTATTTTCCTGGGTGGTAGCAGGTCTCCAGAGATACAGGGAGAACTGGTAGTCTCTAATAACTGTTGGTCTCCAGGATTTCAGGTTGCTATGGGGGCACACAGAGCTGGAACACAGAGCATGCTGG
Source organism: Acomys minous (assembly GCF_964271855.1). NCBI lineage: Eukaryota > Metazoa > Chordata > Mammalia > Rodentia > Muridae > Acomys > Acomys minous. The sequence goes on along the minus strand of NC_140488.1, from coordinate 116,452,953 downwards.
GGAATTGAAGCTTGTGGGTCCCCAGGTCTTCCTGTATTTCTTTAAAGGATTTATTTGTTTCTTCTTTAAAGGCCTCTAACATCTTCATAAGGTAGGCTTTAAGGTCATCTTGTGCTTTGGCTGTGTTGGGATCAGGCAGGTCGGGAATAGGCAGAGAGGGCTCTATGCCAGATGCTGCTGCATTAAACAAGTTGAGAACAGACAGAGGAGGCTCTGTGCTGAGTGTCGCTGGGGTCTCCCACAGGCATCTTTGGGATGGCAGGTGATGGATTTTATATTTAATAATTAAAGCAATGATAAATCGAAGGTACCAGGCAGCAGATATTAGGTTGTAGAGGGGTTTATTAAATGAGCATGGGGGGAAGAAGGAAAAGGGAATGGGGGGGAGAGTGAGAGAGGAGAAGGGAGTGGAGGGGTAAAAAGGGTAGAGGGGAGTCACGTGGAGGTTTGTCCTTTTATATGGCCCTGGACAGGGTTGCACCCCTGTGGCAAGTAAGCTATGACATCACAAGTAGTCAGACTGAAGCAGGATTGTAACAATGAGGGTCTGGGATACATGTCGCTCATCTCTGCTGGGTGTGGCCCCAGATGAATTAGGCAGGTAGGGAATAGGAAGAGGGGCCTCGGCTATAAGCCAATTTTTATAGATGCAAAAATTCTCAAAAAAAATTGTTGACCGAGCCCAGTTACACAAGAAAATTGCAGACCAATTTCTCTGATGCAAAAATTGCCAACTCTTAGAAATCTTTTAAACACATGCAGACAAATAGCAGGATACAAAATCAGCATGTGGAAGTAAGTTGTTTTTCTGTATATCAATAAAAGACTTGAGAAAGAAATCAAGAAAACAGTCCACTCACAAAAATGTCCAAAAGTAAAATACTAAGGAATAAACCTAGCCAAGAAAGTGAAAAATTGGCACAATGAAATTGTTAAAGAATACAGTAGAAGACAGAAAATGTCCCATGCTCCCATACCAGCAGAATTTATACCATCAAAATTATTCTATTACCAAGAGCATCTACAGATTCAATGCACTTGATGTAAAATCAGTTTGAAATGGATCAAAGATCTTACTGTAAGGCCTGAAACTCTAAGTAGGCAAAACCTTTCAGTGTGTAGATATAAGTGAAGGGTTTCTGAAAATGCATCTGTACCTCAGGAAGCAATATCAAGAAATGGTGATGTATATCAAAACACTAGTCCAAGGGATACGTCCCATGAAAAACCTTACTTACCAAGAAAGTGGGTCAGAGGAGAGGACATCCTATTGAGACTTTAGGCGAGAGTAGCATGGAAGAATGGGGAAATAACAGGACCCACAGGGTCCTGGAAACCTACAAGAAGAACTTTATGACAGGCAGATCTGGGTCCTGGGGTCCTCCTCAAACTAAGGCACCAGCCAAGGAGAAATAGGCAGTAAACTTCGAACCCCTACCAAGACCTAGCCGACGAACACGATATTCTCCACTGTTGAGTGGAGAGTGAGATCTGATTCTCACGTGAACTCTGGTGCCCCTTTTCTGACCATGTCCCCTGGATGGGGAGGCCTGGTGGCACTCAGAAGAAGGATAGCAAGTTACCAAGAAGAGACTCAATAATCTTAGAGCATACATAGGGGGAAGAAGTCTCCCTCAATCACAGACATAGGGGAGGGGAGAAGGGGGGAAGTGGGAGGGAGGGAGGAATGGGAGGAAACAGGGGAAGGGCTAACAATCAAGATGTAATATGAATAAATTAATTAAAAAAAAAAAAAGAAATGGTGATGGGATTATATAATATTTAAAATCTTGTGGAAGGGAAATAAAATAATTAATTGAGTGAAGAGATTCCAACAAAGTGGCAGAAAAATATTTACTCACTATATATAAAACAGATGATTAATATCTAGGATATATAGAGACTGTTAAAAACCAACTAAATATCAAAAAACAATCCAATCAGTAGACTAATGAAATCAATAGATTTTTAAATCTTTAATTAAAAAAACTTTTTATTAAATACTTTTGCATATACATTTATATTATTACACATATATACACTAAGCTACCTACAGCAAGCATACATTTTTTAATTTTTTAAAGATTAAAGTACTATATTGACTTCATTTCTCCATTTCTTCTCTTCCCTCCAATACCTTCTGTGTCCCTCCAATTCCTTAAATTTATATTATCTTGCTCTTTAATAATAATTGTTCCATATATTTATTTATAAATACATTATACTGAGGTCATTCAGTATCATTTATATGTGTTTTCCAACTGGCCTTTTGGAATTGGTTAATCTCTTATAACACTCATCCCTGGAGAAGATTCTCCCTCTCTCAGCAACCATCAGTTACAGGTAGCTCTTATTCTGGGGGGAACCTTATGAAAAATTCCTTCATTGACATTATTGTTGAGACTTTCTGGGTACACTTTCCCTGAAATATATAGATGGCACTATCCTGTTCTGGGTATTTGGTTCATATAATCCTTTTTCCTTTCTTCTTTTATGTTACCTGAGCCTTAGCTTTGAGGGTTGTGCTGTGTTGTGTTATAGATGCATCTACTGGGGCTGAGCATCTCCCTCCAGTCTGCTGTTCTCTACATTTTTAGCAGTTCTGACTTTCTGTAAATGGTTTCTGTCTGCTGCAAAAAAGAAGCCTCTTTGTTGAAGGATGAGAGCTAAACTTATATGTGGGTATAAGGTAAGTATTTAGAATACAGATAGGAATCATACTAGTTTAGTGATGTGGCAATAGTAGGTTCTCTTATAGAGTCCATGGTTCACCAGTAATGGGCTAAGTTTACAGTGCCAAGAATAAATTTCCTCTCACCAAACAGGTTTGAATTCTAGTTAAATGGCTGACTGCTGATAAACCCCAGGATGTAAATGCAACTTTGTACCCTTTAGGCTGTCTTGCCATTTGGGTCATTGTTGTTCATAAACATTACAGCTTGATCAGACTATTGATTATATTTTTCCCTTAGCAGTTTGCAAGGTCCTTCCAGTACTATGAAAGCTAGTCTTAATGGATGAGGGTTTCAAGTCAGTTCCAGATTGTTTCCTCCACATATTCTGTCTGAAGCATATGCTATCTTCAGCAGTAGGGTCTTACCTTTAATGTATTAACAAAATGAATAGCTATTTCTTTAAAACATAAGTATAACTTGTCTATAACCATATAAAAATTTATTTCATATATTTAACTGTCAGTAAATGCTAATAAAATCATAGTCCATTTTATCCCACCAAGAATAGCTATCAAAAATAAAACAAGTAACAGCAAATATTGGTGATGGTATTAAGAAAAGGAAGTCTTACATACACATCCAGTCATTACTGAAGTCAGTATGGTGGTTCTTTGCAAAACTTACCATATGACTTAGCCATATTACTTCTGAGTACATAATCAAAGGATTTTAAGTCAATATACTTTAAAAATACTTGCACATCCATGTTTACTACAAAATTATTTACAATAGCAAAGTTATGGAGTAAATTGAGGTATCCATCAACACATGAATGGTTTAAATTCCATATGTATATAATGGAATATATATAAATCATATATGTATAATGAAATTATATTCTTCCATAAAGAATAATGGAATTGTATAGATTTCTAGAAAATAGAAAGTCAGATCATTATGATAATATTATGTTATATGAAATAAAATAGCCTTAAAACCCAATACTGCATGCTTTCTCACATTTTGTGTATTCTAGGTTTCAAATAGATACATAAATCCATATATACAGACAAACAAATACACAACAGACATATGTGTAGAGGATGACCAACAAAAGAGGAAAGTAACAAAAGATAAAGAGGAAGTTTGGGGATTGTGAATATGATTAATTTCCACTGTATTATATGCATTCATGAAATCATGAAATAAAAATTTAATACATGTATATGATTAAAAGTCAAGTCATAAAAATTAAATAAAAATAATAAAAAAGTAAGTGGTATTATAGATATCTGTGGAGAGCTCATATTTTTTCATAAATATTGTTAAATCTTCAAAAAGTTAGGATTAATTATACACATTAAAGTACATTTTATACAGTCCACCTGTGGCAACAATTTTGTGACCTACACAAACCACTGCATTTTGTGTCTTGAGAACTTGAAATCTTGTGGAAGAATTTGGTTTTACCATGATGGAAGGTGCTAGACTCTTCGTGACAAAGGCCTACTAGAAGCTGATGGCTCAAGGGGCCTTCTATGTTTTCCTTAATATATAAACCATTCTGACCTGGAGATGTAGCTTATTTGAAAAGCACCATCCCTCAAGCTGAAGGAACTTGGGGTGAATCTTGATCACTACAAATAAACAAACTTTTCTAAAAATGAAAATAAAAATAAAATATAAATAAAGTGCATTTTATATGTTAACATGACTTAGACATAATGTTTATATCTTTTTCTCAAACATTTTTGTTATTTCCATAAAGATGATTTTGAATGAGTGGCAATTTTTGTTTTGTTTTCAATTGTGTAGGGGCAGAAGGATGTACTTGTCTGTGTATGCATGTATGGAGGTGATAACACAGAGATGCATGACTTCCTCAATTGCTCTCTACTGTATTATCACAAACAGTATCACTTATTGGCCTGGATCATGAGCTTTCTAGTAGACTGACTACTTCTGAACCCTGGGATCTGCATATCTCCATTTATCCTCCAACCCATTCTCTAGTGCTAGGGATACAGAGATGTGCTACCATGTCTTGTTTTTCTATGGATGCTGAGATCCACTCAGGAGCTCATGTTTACAATTTTATACACTGAGTCATCTCCCTAGCCCTTTAGTAAGATTAACATTTAAATCAGTAGATTATGAGTAAAGCAGATCTTGCTTCACTAAATTGAAGGCCCAAATCGCATAAGGATTGATTTTTTTCCCCCTGAGCAGAAAGGAATTTTTCCGGCACCTGCCTTTAAGATTCTAACTTTATAAATAACAAGGAGGATGTTTAATTCTCATTTAGAAGGGCAAAAACAATAAACACCGGAAGTGATTGAAGAGAAGGAACAGGACTGGAGCATAGGCTCCAGCCAGCAGGGGATCAAAGCAGATGTTGAGACTCGCAGCTAAACTTTGGGGTGGAATGCAGAGAGGCTTATTAGAAGAGTTGGGAGATAGAAGGACTGGTGGAGACAGGAGCCCCACAAGTAGACCAACAGAGGAGTCAACAAATCTGGACAAGGGAGGGGGACTGCCGAAACTGATTCACCAACTAAGGACCATGCATGGAGAGGACATAGACCCTCTGCTCAGATGTAGTGGATAGCCAGCACATTCTCCTTGTGGGTTCCATAGTATGGAGAGTAGGGGCTACCTCTGACATGGACTCTGGTGCCCACTTGTTGATCACGTCCCCCTGGCAGCCCAGAAAAGACTTGATAGGCTGGAGTCACATGATAGGGGAGGAAGGCTTCCCTTTTCTGAGGACTTGCGGAGGGAGGCAGTGGGGATGAGGGGGAAGTATGGGCCTGAGAGGAGAAGAGAAAGGGGACTACAATCAGGAATAAAATTAAAAAGAAAAAACAACAGTCCCTGCATCCAAGCCATGCTACAAAAGAGATGAAAAAGTCTGATTTTTGTTTTAGAAACTGTGGTTTGATCAGACAGAAGAAGCCTAGTGATGGATTCCTTTATGCTCTGCTTGGCTCTCCATGGTCAGATGAACAACAGAAGCACTAGGAAGTGCCAGGGCTGAAAGCTAAAAGCTATTTATAAACACTGATACCCTGTGAAACTCAAATAAAAAAACATCAACTTGGGGCTTTGAAAAAAATATATTTTAGATGTAACTTTTCCAAAGGTCTTTATCTTGTCAGTCTACTGAGACTGAACTTACAAAGTCTTCAGAACTGTGATTCAGTTTCTTAAAACAAATATCTACACACACACACACACACACACACACACACACACACACACACACCACACACAGAACAAACTCCTGTGTTTTTCCAGATCCCTAGAAAATCCTAATAAGACTCAGAGACTCAGAAATTAATATTTCCAGTACCATCACTTAAGGAGCCGCCATCTCTGACATGAAAAAACTCCCCAAAATAAAATTTCTCTGTCCCAGTATTCTAACTTTGTGTAGCACAACTATAGGCTGATACTAAATAAAGATGACAGACCCGAGAAGGTTGCTCTCAGACTGTCACTTTTTTTCAGTAATTTTTTAAGGAAATCCCAGAGATCCTTAGATACTGTTGTGAAGAAATTAAAATCTTAACAGTAAATTGTGCATTGTGATTGACAGATGGGGAAATTAGAATCCTAACCTATTTGGGGAAAGAAGAATCCTGCCTTTTGGTTTCATGCAAAAGATGCTTGGCTGCTGCTTTTGAGATTACAGGGCACAGTTCAGCTCTGACAAGCTCTGCATTGGTAGTCAGTTATGAAATCAAATATGCAGGACCCTATATAGAATGAAAAACCACCAAAACCACTCCAATTTGAGCCTTTCCTGTGAGAAGATAGTGCAGTTGTATACAACCTAAGGAGCCAATGGTCCCTACATATTTAAGACCAGAACAAATGGCACCTTCAACCTCAAAGAACCCTCAATACCTGGAGAAGGCCTAAAATTATCTTTATCTGTGTGTATAAGGTAGGTAAGACACAAGTATTTTGGATTAAGCAAGACTCAACCTGTATTTTACAAATGAGGAAACAAATTTCAGAGCAAGGTGACTTTCTGAGTGCCTCACAGCTGCTTAGTAAAGGATACAGGACCCCACGCTGTCACTTACAAATGTTACTTGCTCTTAACCCCAGAGTACACAGACAACTTTAGGAGAACACTTCTATATTAATGCACCTTCAAATTTCATCCCCCCTTGTCTTCCGTCTGAAACCTTTAAAAAATTAACTTACGGGAGGTGGCAGTCAGAGAACAATTTATGTAAACCAGTTTCCTTTTTTTCAACACTTGGGTCCAGAGGACTGAAAAATCATTTTTCCCGACTTGGCAGCAAGCACCTTTATTTGTTGAGCCATCTTGGCAGCATTCATCTGAAACATTTTGAAGTGAACTGAGCATGCTCACAGATATTTCTATCCACCATTTTAGCCTTTTGAATATGTGAACAGAGTATGGTCTTTACTATGACCACTGCTAAAGAACTTTCTTATCTGAATATTCATAGTCTCTGTAAATAAAACTTCCATGCTTCCTTTGTTGGGAGAGCATTACTTTGGAGCTAGGGAGAAAGCACAAGCTGTTCTTCCCAACTGCAATTAATATATTTTCCTCGATTATTATGTCTTGGCCATGCTTGGTTTTGGTCTTACTTTCATCAAGAAGCTAACCTGTTGCATTCACATTTGCTGTAACAATGGAAAGTACAGTGTAAAACATAAGACCATATGAAATACAAATACATATAACTGTAAAATTTAGTATCATAAACATAAGTTGCATAAACTACTAGAAGTTATGAAACTAAAAATATGTTGAAGATAATTTGAGAGGGTTCTAGGGACTCTAAGAGAAAATTCACATTTTCAGTTCAAGTCTAAAATAAGATGATTGCTTATTTTATTTACCCATTAAGAAAACTGTATCCTTCTAAGTTTGTCAAGGCTGATGGGCTTGGCTAAGTTCCTCCAGCCTGCCAAGAAAATTGCATGCATTCCCTATGATAAACATCACAAATATAACATTAAGAGTCATTGTTTTTAAGAGTTAATAAAACTGTGAGAAAAGCAGGGCAAAAGAAACAAAATCCTATGTCAAAATGAAAAGGAAATTGTGACTACTGGGAAAAAATCATTGTTTTCATTTTATAGAGGAAGTCATTGAGAGACAATGGGCTCAGTGTTGGTACATAGCAAGTACATAACAAGAAAGGCTCAAAATGACCCCTGTCTAACTCCAGAACACAGGGACTTGCTTTGCTCCCTTGGCAGAAAAAAAAAAAAAACATCCTTGATGGCCATGACCCTTAAGTATGGCAATGCCTATAACCATGGAAAGATTTGTTTATAGATAACCATTCTTCAGTACCCATGTGATGTTGATTTCAGTACCCCTGTAGATACCAAAAAATAGCACATGTATAAGTCTTTTGTATAAAATGGCATAATACTTTCATATAGCATAGATTTTTTCTCCTATATACTTTAAATCATCTTTAGATATGTGTAGTAGCATTTACAATGGAAATTCTTTGCAAATGACCATCATACTATACTGATAAGGGAATAACGGCAAGGAAAGAAAGTTCTATAGAGAAACTACCTATGCTTCCCATCTTCAGTTGGTTGAATCCACAGCTTCAGGGCTCATGGATATGGGGGGTTTAGCTGCAACCAACTCCTCACCCTACCCTTTGCTCTTTTGAGGCCCCTATCATTTTTGTGTTTCTTGTATCCATATTTTTCTGAAATAGAAACAATACACAAATCTCTCATCCCAAAGAAGTGCCTCTGCTTTAGACTTACATGTGGAAATGTGGTGTAAGAGTAAAGAAACCAATCTCACAACTCAGAATTTGAAGGCTATCTAGCAGTTCCAGATGATTATGCTAAGGCTAATACAGGCAAGAATATCCACTCACAGATCAGTTAATTACCAAGAAGAAGAGGTACTTTAACAATAGCACTTCCTTAAACAATAATCAAATATAGACCTTTCTATGATGAGGCACACTGATACTACTTCTGCATCAGGAAATAAGGACTAAGAAGCAGATGTCATCAACACTTAAACGGAAATGTTTCTAAAAGTTGTCTGGATCATGTTATATAGAACAATCCCACAAATATAGATTATAGAACATGTTTTAAGATCACTTGTCTATACTATTAAAATGTCAGTGGTAGGATAGATAAGACACCTAGAGAACTCTCTCATATTGAAGGAAAATGAAGAAAATTCATAAGTTAGAATTCGTAAGATCCTTAGGTAGATCCCTCATCTAGCAAGCACAGACACAGACAATATTAGATAAAGGTCCTTATCTAAAGTCAAGTGCTATAAACTAGATGGCTTAAGAGGAAAAAAGAAAGAAAAGTTGCTTCACTGTTCTGGAGGCCAGAAATCTAGAATTAAGGTATGCATAAGGAAAGAGACACACTTTCTCTGAAACCCACAGGGCAATCCTCCCTGCATCTTCCTAGCTTCCAGTGAGTAGCCAGAAATCTTGTTGCTCCTTGGTTTAAAACCTCATCATTCCAATCTCCACTTCTTGTGGCTATATGGCATTGTCACTGCACACCCGTCTTCACACAACTATTTTCTTATTAGAAAGCCAGCAATGTTTAGTTGAGGACAAGTATGGCCTCATCTTAATTCCATCTGCAATGATGTCACATTGATGTACCGGAAATTACAAGGAATCCTTTGTGTATAGAAAGGAGACATAATAATATAATATAGATCATATAATTACATATGCTAGAATTCTATCAATGCTAAATTTCCTAAATTGATAGCTGTGTGTGACTATACAGAAAAGTGTTCTTATTCTTATGCCATACTATCTGAAGTATTAGCACAAAAAGTGACATTATGTTTCCAACTGGCTCTGAGAAAAATGTTACAAAGTCTTAATAATGGGTAGATCTAGTTTTAGGTGTCCATCCACATATTCATTACAACACTCTTGCAACTTCTCTGTTCACTTGACAACTTTCCAAGTGGTTTTCACAAAACAAAAGAAGAGGCCTGGGTATACTATAGTAGAGTACTTGCCTATCATGGTACAGCAACCTGTATTCCATCCCCAATATCACAGATAAAAGGGGAAAATCCTTTCAAACAGCTTTGGAGCACATCCTTTTGTAGAATGAGCGTCTTCTGGAAGGTGATTTTCCTCTGTTCTAAGTAGTACCAGTTATTGTACTTAGACTATCTTTTATACATGCTTCTTATTGGGCTTTTCCCACATGCCTCTTTCATGATGTTTCTTCATTTTCTGCAAGGAATGATCTCTACACACCCACCATTCACCTTCTTCTAACAAGCTGTTTAAAGCCTGAGGGATGCTATCAAGCAGCCTTTGCTTCTTCTGAGCTCATATGCAGTTGGAAAACTATTGTAGCTACTAGGCATTTGCTTGTGATCATAAGAAAGGACTTGAAAACTCTCTCCTTAACCTACCCTTCTCCTCAGTTAAAAATAAAATGATGGGGCTGCACATTGTGGCACATGCCTTTAATCTCAGCCACAGGAGGCAGAAGTAAGCAGAAATCTGTGAATTCCAGACCAGCCTGATCTACATATTGAGTCCCAGGACAGCTAGAGCTACATAGTAAGACCCTGTACCAAAAACAAACAAACAAAAATGACAAGAAGCTCTCATTGATAAAAACAGCATCTATACAACTTATTGAACATGGAGAAGTTGAGCTAAAGCCTTCACCACTATTGACTAATGGTCATAGTACTGGTAAATACCATGTATTCTAGTAAAGGAGAATAATAAACACCAACCCAGCAATAAATTTTTTGATCTACAATGGTGACCTGCCTGGATGATACATTGTTACGACAGTAGCAGAAAACTTGTGTGTGTAACCAAGATCTGATTTGACTAAAGGCCGACTCCAGGAAACAGAATCCATACTTGACATTGATTGGGTGACCTACAACCTGAGACTAGATAACCCAGAGACCTAGGGTGAAAGTAAATACTACTGTTCTTAACAAACAAAGTAACAATAAAATGACTCCTAATGACATTCTTCTATACCTTCTATACCTTCTATACCTTCTATACCTTGCTCAGCCATCATTAGAAAAGCTTCCTCCTGCAGCAGATGGGAAAAGATACAGAGACCCACAGCTGGACAATGTGAGGCTTGTGAGAAACCTTGGAACTCTCAGCCCTAACTGTGATGTCTCTATCAAATCCCTTAGAAGATGAGGCAGAAAGAGTATCAGGGCCAAAAAAGGTGGAGGATGTCAAGGAAATAAGGCCCTCTAAATCAAAAGGATTAAAAAAAAATAAAAATAAATTAAAATAAAGAAATCAAAAGGATTGATGTATATATGAAGTCTCAGACATTGAGGCAGCACTCACAAGGTCTGCACAAGTCTGGATCAGTTATAATCCTAGAGCTGAAAGAAGTGGACACATGCCCCATCTTTAACCCAGAATCAATATCCAAGTAATAATCATTTGCAAATGAAAAATTAGTTTTCTCATTCGAAAAAAAACCCAAGCTACTCTTAAGGGTAGGCTGCATGCCCAGCAGAACATGGCCAATAGATAACAAGTTCAACAATATCTTTAGAGGTTCTGTTTCATGATGCTTTATCAGAACATTTTTAAACCTTTACACATATAAAACAAAATAAATCCTCCTATATAAAATTAAGAGTATGTCACTTTTGTTTCTCTAAATAATGAAAATATTGGGACCTTCATAGACAAGCTTATATTATAGCCACTGGAGGCCCACATTGCCCACCTCAAGAGTATATTGTTTTGTGTTCCCCCTGAAAGTCCTAAACACCATCCAGATATAAATTCTCTATTGATCTGACCAGGAAATTCTGTTCAGGAATAACCCTCAGATCCTTGACACTTAACTCAAGGAGATTGCAAGTATCTTTCAGTGCATTCTTTACAGAGCCATGTTGAGACTTTCTCTAGGTATGAGATAGTCACAAACCAAAGGGCCCTGATCTTGGAAGCTTCAGCCAGAAGAATCTTGTTTCTATTCCAACTATGTATGGAATTGATCAGGATCCAAAGCTTGTGTCATGGAGTACTGGGAAATTCACACACACAAACACACACACACACACACACACACACACACACACACACACACACAATGCTTGAGGCTAAGTTTGAAAGGCAGAATGAGAAAATAAAAGGGATTTTCTTTAAGATGTCTTAGTACATACTTCCTATGTGACCCAGAAGACCTGATTTTGATCCCTAGAACATAGAAAGTTTATGTGTAGTGGCATTGGTCTGTCATCACAGCACTCTTGTAGTGAGATTGGAGGCAGAAAGAGGAATATCAGCTAGTTTACAGACAAGCTATCTTGGAGTACAATGTACAGTAGAAACAAGAAATCCACTTCTCAACAAGGGGGGAAGCAAGAACAAACTCCCCAATGCCTTCTAAATTCCTCACATGAGCTGTAACATGTATGTGCCTATGTGGACACACTTCCACACAAAGAGAATCAATCAATCAGTCAATAAAAGTATGGAAGACCTTGCACCAAATCTGTAAGATAGGCTAGTGCATGAGAAGAAACCAGTAGATCTACTCGCTAAACATTCAAGATGTTTTATCTCATCAAGTTTACATAAGGGGAGCTGTTTGAATAGGATCTAGAAAAATATTGCCACAGACCCAGCACCAAGGGGCCATTCTGAGTTAGCATCTGTCAGGCTTGTCCCATCTGCTCCTAGGACTCCAATACCAAAAGCACAAGGCAGACACATCATGGCAGCAGATTTCATTCCCTAGGATGGGAGTTACCCTGTACTCTTATTGCTAACTTGCATCATCCAAGTCAGCTGAAGTCAGAGAGCACAAAGAATATAGAATTGTAGACTCTGGATAGAAAACACTAGTTTTTCAGATGCTTCACATATTTCTATCTGTTCATTTTTTAAGAGACATTCAGAGTGTCTTCCTTGAAGCTGACATAGGTGAAGCACAATTCCTTTGAAATCACTTGAACACTTGTGAATAGCTTACACTCTATCTGAGTGAGACTCTCGGGATGCTGGTATTAGAATGCTAGCTCATGGTCATTCTGGCAATGCCCTTTTGTTCATCACCCATGATTATGGCTTTGGAGGTCAAGCTATAGGAAAAGAAGTTGATGGGATGGGGAGAGAGGAGACACTCTCAGCAAGAATGCCAGGGTAACAGTAACCATGGAAAGGAGGAAGAGCAGCAACAGATGCAAGCAAACAACAATGAAAAAGACAAGTGTCTATATCTAGAGAAAATCAGCCACCTATATCCTCTGGCTATTCTATCATCATCACTGGCTCCTCCTACTTTGTATGATGGTGGAGGAAACACCTAACAACCAGGAGTGACCTCACAAGGTCTGAAGAAGTATGAATGCAGTTTAAAGAATGTGTTGTGGTTTATGATGACATTTATTGAATATCTTAATATTTCCTTCTTAGGGTGCAGAGCATAAATAAGAATTCTTATGTGGATGATTTGTTTGGAGACTGTTCTTAGGAGAACATGTCAAATGAAAATATAATGGACTGGAAGTCCATGGAGTTGGCAAGAATGTGGGCTTAGTGGATGACTATCTTCAGTCTGGTCACATGAGGAAGCTCTGGAACAAACATGGCACCATACATTCAACCATAACTTGAAACAACAGGGCTGCCTTTGTGCTTGCTTATGGGTTATTCATTGACTGAGATTTGAGGGACAAGTCTCTAGATAAGGTGGCATCTGAGATTTGCCAGCAGCGAAGGGAATGAGTATGGGAGAAAGCTAAAGCAAGACTAAGAAAAGCTCCAGTTCATCTATTAGACTTCTTTCCTGCCTAGTATACTTCAAAAGGCAAAAGATAATAGCAAGGCATGATCAGTACTGTACTACAGTTTAATAAAGAAAAGGGGAAGCAATCAGCTCTGTGGAAGCTAGGGTGAAATTGTGACTTTCATTCATTTGTAGAGATACAAAATTGTAGTCATACAAACTCTGGTGCCCCATATTCGACCACTTCCCCTTGGTGGGGAGGCCTGGTGACACCCAGAGAAAGGATAAGCAGGCTACCAAGATGAGACTTGATAGCCTATGACCATATAGTGGGGGAGGAGGTTCCTTCAGTCATAGACCTAGAGGAGAGAAATAAGTTGAAAGCAGGAGGGAGGAAAGAATGGGAGGATACAAGTGATGGGATAACAATTGAGTTGTAATCTGAATAAATTAATTAAATAAATTTTTAAAAAATGGTAGTCACCTTGGAAAATCTATTCGTAATTCTTCTTTAAAGGTTTAATATGAAAATTCTGTCACTGCACATTCACCTTGCACTCTCAGTATTCTTAAGGGATGCATATCTTTGCAGCCTACCTCAGTCATTCCTTTGGGCCTCTGAAATATTTCCAGAAGTAGATCTTTTCAAGTGAGTTGATTAAAGTGAGGTAGCAAGTGACATGGTTATTACATGACAAACTGCCTTATTGAACTGTGAAAATGTGGCAGCTCCATAATAAGATGTTGTTAGAACTCAGAGACTTTGGCCAATGATAGTAACAGAGCATTCTTTTTTTTAAAGAGTCAATTTACAAAGAAGTGAATGGAGCTCAAACAAAATTATCTAAGCTATGTGGTGAGGTTCTTTGTGTCAGAATGTTTTTAAATGCTGTAAAATGATTCTCATGATCTGAATGTTGTATACTTAATTTTAACATGCATATTTTTATGAGGAATGTTGCTTATGCTTCCAAAGAAGGTTCATAATTTTTTATTAATTTATGCTTGTTACATCTCAGTGGTTATCCCATCCCTTGTATCCTCCCATTCTTCCCTCCCTCCCATTTTCCCCTTATTCCCCTCCCCTATGACTGTTCCTGAGGGGGATTACTTCCCCCTGTATATGCTCATAGGGTATCAAGTCTCTTCTTGGTAACCTGCTGTCCTTCCTCTGAGTGCCACCAGGTCTCCCCCTCCAGGGGACATGGTCAAAGGTGAGGCACCAGAGTATGTGAGAAAGTAATATCCCACTCTCCACTCTACTTAAGCAACCCCTGTGAAAGATTCACTTGACATCCCTGTGAAGGTGTTGTGACCCAAAAGCTATAAACCGATGCCTTAGACACTTGGTTATTTTCTAATGAGAGAAGAAAATGGGGTGGATCTGGTTTTGAGGTAAAGAGGAGCTTGGAGGAATAGATGAAGGAGAAACATAAATAAAAAGAAAACAATCCCTATATAACGACTTTCTTCTCTTCAGCTCACATACTCTTCTCAGAAACTTCAGAGATAAATATATTTGTGCTTTTCCAAATTGTTAGCCACAGACTTCCAAAAAGGTGTGAGATAATTTCCATAGAGTTGCTTTTCAATGAAAGGATATTGAATAGTACACAAAATACCATACACACTAGAGATACTATCATGGAGAAGAAACAAAATCAGATGGGGTTGATGTGTGTTAGTCAGCTTTCTATATTATAATCAAATTCCTGAAACAATCAACTTACAAAGTTCAAAGCTTATTTTTGGTTCTCAGTTTTGCAGTTTCTAGTTTATGATTGGGTGACGTCATTGCTTTTAGGCACTGCAGGTAGGAGTGGAAGATGGCAGTGGCAGAAAGTGTCATTTGCATGTAACAATGCAAGATCATTTGACTCATGGACAGAAATAAAAGGAGGATGAGAAATGAGCAGAGTCCAAGATTTTTCTTCAAGCACATGTACCCAAAGATTTAACTTCTCATGATGCCTCAGCTCTTTAAATGTTCTACTCTTATCCAATAATGCCACCTGGGTAACTGAGACTTTAACAGACAGGCCTTTGGGAGAGGCATTCAGATACCAAATCATGTAGGAGAAGAGTAACAGCCAGACTTAACTAAGGAAGGATCTAGTTAAGAAATGTTCCCTGATGCCTGGTCACTGGGCATCATGCTCCTGCCAGTTCCTGCAGACTCAAGAATGAAGCTGGAATTTCTGCCTCTCATCTCAAGTGAGAGCACCTCAGATACAAGAAGGGGTTAATATCTTTTTCTTTTTAAAAAATAATGGTAATGCACAATTAGAATATAAAAATTGATGCATTTTGTTTATTAGCCAAATTAACATATTTTAGTAAATCATAAGACAATCACAAAAAAATGTGATCAAGAAACATCTAAGCTGATACTACTGCTGACCAGCAAAGTTGATATATAATGTAAATCAACACAGTGAGGATGATATAAAATGTTAATCATCTTTTAAATATGTACCTGTTAAGTGGTTTTTGTTTGTTTGCTTAAAAGTTTATAGACTGTTAGGGAATGTGGTCGAGAAGAATGACAACCATTCTCCATATGTAACATAGATATCCCTGTTAAGTGTAATACTGCAGAGCAAAGTCCCAGTCCTTCCTAGCCTTATGCCATGGGGATAGCTACCAGTGGTCTGCTTCCCCAGGGATAACACCATGCAAGAAACACAATGATGCTGAACATGCAAGAGAGAGAGAGAGAGAAGAAGAAGAAGAAGAAGAAGAAGAAGAAGAAGAAGAAGAAGAAGAAGAAGAAGAAGAAGAAGAAGAAGAAGAAGAAGTAGTAGTAGTAGTAGTAGTAGTAGTAGTAGTAGTAGTAGTAGTAGTAGTGTATCTGGCTAATGTAGGCCTGAGAAGAAAAAGACAGTGGATGCTATAGCTTCTAGGCCCAGATCAGCAATGCAGATAAGAAGAAAGGACACTGAAGAGGAGGAAGTGACCCTCCTTTATCAGTAATTTGTCTGCTGCATCAGATTGAAGGGATAGGTCTTATTAAGCAAGTAACTGATTTGTCAGTGTACATTTCAAGTTCCAAAGCTTCATTTTCTATGTAGAAATTAAAAAGAAAAGACTATACTCATCAGGTAAAAATAACTACCCAAACCATTTTTCTAAGTATATTTCAGATTATATTCTGATTTTTTAAAATTTGAGGTTGAGTTCTATATGTAGGACAAGAAAGAGCATTTCTGGTATGCTTTTATAGATGTGCAGGTTAGTTTAGCTTCCTTAGTATGTTGTCTCTCTGTCTTAAATGAAGGATTTCACCTTCTAGGATGTTCAGCATGATTATAGTTCTGCTTACCTTCCCATTTCACTTTGTGACAATACTAGAGTGTGAGGCCCGACTCTGCTCACTTTGAACCTCATATGTGGATATGCAACTATAACTTGGCCATATTTTCACATCTCTCTGGCAAACAAACTGGGCTCAATTGCTCCATATATCTCAGGAGCCCATATAGTCACACACAGATCACTGGAAAGCCTCTCCTAAGAAGAGAGGGGGAATTTTGATTTAAACTGGGTTTGAAGCTGAGACTTTGGATTGAGGATAGATTGTTTCACTAGGAAAGAGATAAGGACTTTTTATTTTTCAATTTTTTTATGATGGACATTTTTTCTGCATTAACCATTACCCTTTATACTAAGAAGCTTCTCTGATCAAGCATGAGGGCAGCACAAATCTATAGGTACAGACATAAATATTTTAAAGGAGTCTGACAACATGACCAGTGAGCAAAACAAAACAAAAACAACAAAAAACCAAAACAACAACAAGAAAAATCCAAAACCAACCAACCAACAACCAAATAAACAAAAAACAGAACCTATACAACAACATATGATGGACATTTTTTAATGAACAAAAGCTAAAAGGGGTTATATAGTGACTACATGGACAATCCCGATTGATTCCATATTTAACATGTTGGTCCATTTCCTTTATCTCATTTCTCTCTATATATCCATCCTTCTATCATTTATCAATCCATCTTACTTTTTTGGACTCATTTCAAAGTAAGCTGCAGAAGTCAGTACACTTTTTTCTCTGAAACACTTAATCACTTCTAACATTAACTATTCTGATCTGAGTTTTAGAAATCCAAATAACAAGAAAAACTTGGAATTGACCCAATATATCATTATGGAATGTGAATGATATCAAAACCAGCATGATTGAAGTCAATTACTGTTTAGAAAACTAATAAAGCCCTAGAATGGAAAAATTAAATGTCAATGCAGCTTATGATGCAATTTGTTCTTTCTTTAAAGAAGTTACTTTAATGTTCACATTTAGTTATTATGTACTATCTAAATTATCACTGGTTAATGTGGATATTCATTATTTTTAAACATATTTATACATTATTCAGCAGTAATATAAGGACTTTTTTATTACACGTATGTGTGTGTGTGTGTGTGTGTGTGAGAGAGAGAGAGAGAGAGAGAGAGAGAGAGAGAGAGAGAGAGAGAGAGAGAGAGAGAGAAAATAAGAAGAAGAAGGAGAAGGAGAAGGAGAAGGAGAAGAAGAAGAAGAAGAAGAAGAAGAAGAAGAAGAAGAAGAAGAAGAAGAAGAAAGGAGAGGAAAGGAGAGGAGATAGGCACAAAGAGACAGAGAGAGCCATTAATTTACAGATTAATGTTGCAGTTGATGTAGTACCAACCACTAGAGAAAGCTTTAAAGTATCTTTGCCCCTGTAACTTTCAAAGAGTATACTTCTCTCATCTTTCATGCTTACCTATTTTTCTCCTTGCTTCTCAGTCTGCAGTATAAACTTCATGGAAACTATCCATGTTCCTCTCCTCTTCTATCTCAAAAATGTGCTGCAAGCTAAATCACTTCATGACTTTGACACACAGCCAACACAGCCAAGTTTGGACTTGTGAACCTAAGGCAAATGGCATACCATTTTTGTTTTATAAACCCTACTACCAGCATTTCTCTAAACTGTTGTGATGTCTATTCATCACAGAAGCTAGCCCTACATTCCTCACACTTTAGTCATGATAATTAGCCAATCTACTTCATGACTGCTTAATAACAGAGTCTACACTTGACACTTGATTGGTTTTGTCCACTCAGTAGCTATTTTGTAGACTGCTTCTTATGTGATAAGCACTAACTTCAGCTTCAAGTGACTATATAAAGCTGAAAGAAGGATGCAGGATTATGTGATTTGTCAGCAGTACATGACTACTTAAGTTGTAATTGGGACAAATGTTAGTGTATTTTCTTTTAAAAATAGTTACTTGGGGTGGATTAAGCAGAGAAAGAATTTATGTAGCTTGTGAAGGTAGCACAGACAGAGGAGTGAGATATCTAGTTCATACATAGTCCTTGGTATTTAATCTCTGCAAGCCTCCCTGGGGCCAAGCTAGTTGACTCTGCTGATCTTGTGGAGTTCCTGTTCCCTCTGGGTCCTTCTATACTTCCTCCCACTCTTCCACAAGGCTCTTGATGTTCTGCCCAATGATTGGCTCTAAATCTCAGCATCTGTTTTGAACCATGGTGGTGGAGCCTCTCAGAGGGCAGCTATGCTACACTTCCTTCTGCAAGCTAACAGAAGTGTCATTAATAGTGTCGGGGGTTGGATTTCTTGCATGGTGAGGCCAGGCCTGAGTTGTATACTCCCCTGACCTTGAGTTTTTCTTTATCCCTGAATGTCTTGTAGTCAGGGTAAATTTTGGGTTGAAGTTTTTGTGAGTGAGTTGGTGTTCTTCTCACTCTACTAGGAGTACTGTGTGGACAGACATTTGCCTCTTCAGTTTCCATGTCATGTGCTAATATAGGTCTCAGCTAGAGTCACCCCCATATTTTCCCAGGAGACTACACTGTCCTAGGTCTCCAGCCTGTCTCAGAGATACCCCAGGACATTGTTTCTTTTTATCTGAAAGTCCTCTGTCCTCCTGCCCCTCCATGCTCTACCCATGTCAGATCCTCACACTTATTTCCCTAAGCAATCACTCTCTTATCCTGTTCCTTCTCTTCAACCACTTCCTCTGTCTATTGCATTTCTCCTTTCAGTGAGATTCATGCATCCTCCCTGAGGCCCTCCTGCCTATTTAGCTTCTTTGGGTCTCTGAATCGCAATATGGTTATCCTGTATTATATGACTATTTTCTGCTAATAAATGAGTTCTATGTGCTAATAAATAAATGCCATGTGTGCCTTTCTGGGTCTGGGCTACCTCCCTCAGGACGATCTTTTCTAGTTCCATCCATTTGCCTGAAATTTTCAGGATTTCCTTGTTTTTAATAGCTGTGCAGTATTCCATTGTGTAAATGTACCAGTTTCTTTATCCATTCATCAGGTAAGGGACATCTAGGTTGTTTCCAGATTCTAGCTATTACAAATAAAGCCACTATGAACATAGTTGAGGAAAAGTCCTTGTTGCATGATGAGGCATCTTTTGGGTATATGCCCAGGAGTGGTATAGCTGGGTCTTGTGGTAGAGCTATTCCCACTTTTCTGGGAAACCTCCAGATTGATTTCCAAAGTGGTTGTACATGTTTGCACTCCCACCAGCAATGGAGGAGTGCTTCCCTTTCTCCACATTCTCACAGCATGTACTGTCACTTGAGTTATTGATCATAGCAATTCTGCAATTCTAATGGTTGTAAGAGTATCTCAGAGACATTTTGATTTGTGTTTCCTTGATGACTCAAAGCATTGAGCACTTTTATGTCTATTTTATTATAATTATTTCATCTTACATCCCAATTGTTATCCCTTCACTCTTATCTCCCCATTCCCATCCTTCCTCCCTCTTCTTCCTATTGCCCGCCCCTAGACCTCTGATGGGGGACCCTCCTACCCCAATGGTCTGGTGACAGCCTATTATGTCTAGTGCTTCTTGGTCATTCAGAATTCTTCCATTGAGAATTCTAGGTTTAGCTCTGTACCCAATTTTTAATTGGGTTATTTGGTTTGTTGGTGTTTAATTTCTTGAGTTTGTCAAATATTTTGGATATTGGATCTTTATCAGATGTAGGGTTGGTAAACATCTTTACCCAATCTGTAGGCTACAGTTTTGTTCTGTTGACAGTGTCCTGTTTATTAACCTTTATTCTTAGAGCCTGAGCTCTGTTCAGGAAGTTGTCTCCTGAGCCAATGAGTTCAAGGCTCTTCCACACTTTCTCCTTGAATAGATTTAGTGTTTCTGCTTTTATATTAAGGATCCACTTGGACTTGAGTTTTGTGCAAGGTGATAAATAAGTGTTTATTTGCATTTTTCTACATGTAGATATCCAGTTAGACCAGCACCATTTGTGGAAGATACCATCATTTTTCTATTGTATGATTTTGTCTTCTTTGTCAAAATCAAGTGTCTCTCAGTATGTAGATTTATTTCTGGGTCTTCAATTTGACTCCTTTGATCCACAAGTCTGTTTCTATGCCAGTTTCATGCAGCTTTTATTACCGTTGCTCTATAACATAGCTTGAAACCAGGGATGGTGATAGCCCCAGAAGTTCCTTTATTGTAGGTTTGTTTTAGCTATTATGGTTGGTTTTTTTTTTCATATGAAGTTGAAAATTGATTTTTTCAAGTTCTATAAAGAATTGTGTTGGAATTTTGATGAGAATTGCATTGAATTTATAGATTGTCCTTGGTAAGGTGGCCATTTTTACTATGTTAATCCTACTGATCCATGAGCATGGGAAATTTTTCCATCCTCTGATATCTTCTTCAATTTCTTTCTTCAGAGACTTGAAGTTCTTGTCATACAGGTCTTGTACTTGCTTGGTTAGAGTTACACCAAGATATTTTATATTACTCATGTCTATTGTGAAGGGTGTTATTTCTCCAATTTCTTTTTCAGACAATTTCTACTTTTATACAGAAGGGCTACTGATTTTTTCAGTTAATTTTTTATCTATCCATTTTGCTAATTCTTTGAGAAAATCAACAAGAGTGACAAACCCTTAGTTAAACCAAATAAAAGGCAGAGAGATAATATTTAAATTAACAAAATCAGAAACAGAAAGGGGGCTATAACAACAGACACAGAGGAAGTACTTGACAAAAGGGAACAGGATAGGAAAGGGAGTGCTGAGAGAATTGAGGATGGGGACCAAGTTTGCAGAGGGGCATAGTGGGCAGGACAGAGGGCTAACAGAGGACCACAACATGAGAAAGAGCCAATCCATGACACTATTAACAGCACTTTGCTATGCTTGCAGACAGAAGCCTAACATAGCTGTCCTCTGAGAGGCTCTACCCAGCAAGGGATTGAAATAGATGCTGAGACTCACAGCCAAACACTAGGCAGAGCGCAGGAGCCTTGTGGAAGAGTTTATCATTTGTATAAAGTATAGCTACTGATTTTTTAGTCTTTTTTTATCCAGCCACTTTGCTGAAGGTGTTTAATAACTTTAGGAATTCTCTGGTAGAATTTTGGCATCATTTATGTATACTAGCATATCATCTGTGACTAGTGATACACTGACTTGTTCCTTTCCAATTTGTATCCCTTTGATCTCCTTTAGTTGTTTTATTACACTAGCTAGAACTTCAAGTACTATGTGGAATGCATATGGAGAGTGGACAGCCTTGTCTTGTCCCTGATTTCAGTGGAATTGATTTAAGTTTTTCTCCATTTAATTTGATATTGGCTAGAGGCTTGCTATTTTCCTTTATTGTGTTTAGTATGTGCCTTGTATCCCTAATCTCTCCAATACATTTATCATAAATGGTGTGTTGGATTTTTTTCAAATGCTTTTTCAGCTTCTATTGAGATGATCATGTGGGTTTTTTCCTTTCAGTTTGTTTATATTTATGGTTGTGAGCCTAGCCTTTAATGGCTAACCCATCTCTCCAACCCTCAGTTTGTTTATATCGATGGATTTTTGCATGTTTAATCATCCCTGCATCCCAGGGAAGAAGGATTCTTGATCACGGTAGATGATGTTTTAGATGTGTTTGTAATTATGTTATTGAGTAGTTTTTCATCGATGTTGATTATTGGTCTCAAATTGTATCCTTGATTGACTCTTTGGTGATTTAAGTATCAGGGTGACTGTAGAATGAGTTTGGCAATGTTTCTTCCACTTCTATTTAGTGGAATACTTTGAATATTACTGGTTTTTTTTTTCTTTTTTCTTTTTGGTTAGGAGACTTTAAAAGACTGCTTCTATTTTTTTAAGTTTTATGGGTGTATTTAAATTGTTTACCTCATCTTAATTTAATGTTGGTAAGTGGTATCTATCAAAAAAATTGTCCATATTGTTTAGATTTTTCAATTTTCTAGAAAAGGGGACGTTTGAAGTAAGACTTAATGATTCTTTGGATTTCCTTATGTCTGTTGTTATATCTTCCTTTTTGTTTCTGATTTTCGTAATTTTAGCACTGTCTCTCTGCCCTTTGTTATCTTGGCTAAGGGTCTGTCTACCTTGTTGATTTTCTCTATGAGCAGGTCTTGGTTTTGTTGATTTTTTGTATTGTTATCTTTGTTTCTGATTTTTTTATTTCATCCCCGAGTTTGATTATTTCCAGCTATCCACTCCTCTTGGGAGTGTTTGCTTCTTTTTGTTCTAGAGCTTTCAGGTATGCTATTAAATTGCTAGTATGAGATCTCTCCAATTTCTTTATGAAGGCACTGGTGCTCTGAACTTTCCTCTTAATACTGCTTTCATTGTGTCCTATAAGTTTCAGTATGTTGTTCCTTCATGTTCACTGGACTCCAGAAAGTCTTTAATTTCTTTCTTTCTTTTCTCTCTGAGCTAATGGTCATTGAGTACAATGTTGTTTGGTTTGTGTGAGTTTGTAGAATTTGTGTTGTTTCTGTTGTTGTTGAAGTCCAGCTTTAATCCATGGTGGTCTAATAAAAACTGTTATTTCAGTTTTCTTGTATCTGTTGGGGCTTGCTTTGTGACAGACTATATAGTCACTTTTGAGAAGGGTCCATGAGGTGCTGGAAAGAAGGTATATTCTTTTGTGTTTGGATGGAATATTCTGTAGATATTTGTTAGGTCTATTTGATTCACGGCATCAGATAATTTCAATATTTCTCTCTGTAGTTTCTGTCATGATGGCCTGTCTCTGGTGAGAGAGAGAGGTGTTGAAATCTCCCAGTATTAATTTTGGGGGTTTAATATATGATTTTAGCTTCAGTAATGTTTTTATGGATGTGGGTGCCCTTGTATTTGGGACATAGATATTCAGAATTAAGATTTCATCTTGGTGGATTTTTTTCTTTGATGAATATGAAGTGTTCTTCTCTGTTTTTAAATTAAGTATGATTGAAAGTCTATTTTATTAAATATACTACTCCAGCTTGCTTCTTCTGTCTGTTTGCTTGGAAGACCTTGTCCCATCCCTTTACTGTAAGGAATGTCTATCTTTGTTGCTGAGATGCGGTTTTTGTATGCAGCAGAATGATGGGTCCTGTTTTCATATCCATTCTGTTAGCCTTTGTCTTTTTATTCAGGAATTGAGTCCATTGATGTCGTATCATTGATATTAATGACCAGTGACTTTTAAATCCTGTTCTTTTGGTGTTGGTGTTGGTGGCAGTGTGTGTGTGTGTGTGTGTGTGTGTGTGTGTGTGTGTGTATGTTTCTCTTCTTTTATTTTCTTTTATCTCCTGTGGAATTATTTGTCTCCTGTGTTTTCTTGGATATAGTTAAACTTCATAGGTTGGAATTTTCCTTCTAGTATTTTCTGTAGGGCTGGATTTGTGGAGAGACATTGTTTAAATTTAGTTTTGTCTTGGAATATCTTGTTTTGTCCATCTATGGTCATTGAAAGTTTTTCTGTGTATGGTAGTCTAGTTTGGCATCTGTTGTTTCTTAGAGGCTGCAAGACAACTATTTAGTCTCTTCTAGTTTTTAGGGTCTCTGTTGAGAAGCAGGTATAATTCTGATAGGTCTGCCTTTTGTAAGTTACTTGGCCTTTTCCCCCTGCATGTTTTAATATTCTATCTTTGTTCTGTAGGTTTATTGTTTTGATTATTATGTGGAAGTAGGATTTTCTTTTCTGGTCTAATCTAATTAGTGGTCTGTATAGTTCTTTTATGTCTTTAGGCATCTCTGTCTTTAGGTTATGGGAAATTTTCTTCTATGATTTTGTTGAAAATATTTTCTCATCCTGGGAGCTGGGATTCTTCACTTTATTCTATTCCAAATATTCTTAAGTTAGGTCTTTTAGTAGTATTCTAGATTTTCTAAATATTTATTGTCAGGAATTTTGAGATTTAGCATTTTTTTTGACTGTTGTATCTATTTCTTCTATTGTCTCTTCTCTTGGATTCTATTGGTGATGCTTGTCTGTTGTTCCTATTCTCTTCCCTAGGTTTTCCATCTACAGGATTCCCTTACATATTGTTTTCTTTATTCTTCTACTTCAATTTTCAGTTTTACTCATTTCCATTACCTGTTTAATTGTGTTTTTCTGTATTTATTTAAGAGATTTATTCATTTTCTCTTTAAAGGCCTCTATCCTCTTTATAAAATTGCATTTAAGGTCATCTTCTTGAGCTTCAGCTGTGCTCAGATATCCATGGATTGCTATAGAAGGATAGCTGGGCTCTAGTGGTGTCATATTTCCCTGCCTCTTGTTGATTATGTTCTTAAGCTGGTCTTTAGCTATCTGGGTGTCATTGGTGTTGGCTTAATGTTCTTGATGTATTACTCCTCAAGGAAGTAGGAAAAGCTTTTGGCTTGACAGGAGAGCTCAACAAACAGCCTGCTGTTCATCTCTAGTAGCTGTGCCTCAAGTGGACCTGAATGTTCCTGTGGTCCTGCAGGATTCTACTCTGTTGGCTGTGACACAGGTAGTTCAGGCAAGTATGGAAATAGGCAGAAGAGTCCCTGTGCTTAATGTTTTTAGGGACTCCCAAAGGCCTTCTCAGGCTGATGTGTGATGGGGGTCATGGACAGCATGCAGCTCACCTATTCTTGTTGTGCCCCAGGTAGATCAGGCAGGAACAAACTAGGCAGAGATGTCTCTACATTGATAGTTGTTGGGATCCCCCACAGGCTTCCTTAAGATGGTGGGTGATGGAGGTCAGGGCCAGCATACAGCTCACCTGTGCTGGCTGTGCCCCCAGTGGATCAGGCAGTTAAGGAATGCACAGAAGGATGCTCTGAACTGAATGTTGCTGGGCCACCCCCCACTGGCCCCTTCAGCATGTTGGTCAATGGGGGTCTGGAAAAAGTGAAGTTCACCTCTACTGGCTCTCCTGGCTGTGTCCCAGGTGGACCAGGCAGTTAGGGAATCTGTTTTATCCATTTTGCTTCAGTAGGTACTGTGATTAATGATGTATATTTTTAGTTTTAGAAAATTTGTTCTCAAAAATTTTTACTTGGAAATAATATCATACAGATGGACATTTTTGAAAAGAAAGATTTTCATATTTGAGATAGTTTAAATATAAAAATTGTAGTTTGGGCCATAAAATTAGTCCAATGTTCTGGTTAATAAAAGTTTCTTATTCTCTTCTGAGATTATAATATTATTATATTCCTCCATTTCCTTTTGTCTCTCAGGATCCTCTTTGTTTTCCTTCAAATTGATGGCCTCTTTTTCACTAATTGTTATTGTATGCATATATGTACACATATGTATTCCTAAATATAACCTGCTTAACGACTAAGCCATCATTTGTATAATTATACTTGTATGTATGTTTTCAGAGTTGAAAATTCCATGTTGGACAACCAATTAGTGTGCTCATATGTGTGGCTTTGTGGGAATTAATATTGATCTAGGTCCTGAAACTGCAAAGGACCAATGGGAAGGGAAAAACAGCTTTTAAAGAAGAGATAAAGAAAGCAAGAGAACACGTGTGACATATAAGTTGAAAAAAGAAAACTGGAAACAAAGGGGAATAAAGGGTGGCCAGGAAGATGGAGAAAAATGGAATGTCAATCCACAAAAGGGTATATATAAGTATGTCATAAACAAACCATCAATTTATTTTATGTTAATTTTAAAGATTTATTTTCCTTATTTGTGTGTGTGTGTGTATGAGAGAGAGAAAGAGAGAGAGAGAGAGACAGACAGACAGACAGACAGACAGACAGACAGATAAAGACAGAGAGACAGAGAAACAGAGAGAAAAAGATAGAAGGCAGAAGAGAGCTATATATTCTCTAAAGCTGGAGCTATACACAGTTGTAAGCCACCCCAACATGGATGGTTGGAATCAAATTCCAGGTCCTCTAGAAAAGCAATACATGTTCTTAACTGCTAACCCATCCCTCCAGCACCATATGCTAAATTTTTTAAATTTAAGTAATTTATTCAGATTACATCTCAATTTTTATCCCCTTACTTATAACTTCCCATTCCCCCTCCCTCACTCTTTATCCTATTCCCCTCCCCTAGGTCTGTGACAGCAAGAGACCTCCTCCAACACCATATGATCACAGCCTATTGGGTCTCATCGTGGTATCCTGCTTACCCTTCCTCTGTGTGTCACCAGGCCTCTCCACCAAGGGGAAGTGGTCAAATAGGGGGCACCAGAGTTCATGTCAGAGTCAGTCCAAGATCTCCACACAACTATGGAGAATGTGCTATCCATTGACTAGATCTGAAGAGGAGTTCTAGATCTACTGTATGCATTGCCCTTGGTTGGTACAGTAGTTTGAACAGACCCACCTGGCTCCAGATCCACCAGCCTTGATGGTCTTCTTACAGGTTTCTAGGACCTTCTGGATCCTTCTATTTCCCCATTCTCCCATACCTCTCTCACCTGGAGTACCAATAGGAAGTCAAAGCATCTATCCTGACTTCCTGCTAAGTGAAGACTTTCAGGGAATATCTCTGTTGGAGTAGAGCCCAATATAAGTGAGTAGATACCATGTGTATCTTTCTGGGTCTGGGTTAACTCACTCAGGATGATCTATTTTGCCATTCTCCCATGCTTCTCTCACCTAGAGTCCCAATAGGATGTCCTCCCCTCTGTCCCAGTTTCCTGGTAAGTGAAGGCTTTCGTGGGACATGCCCCTTGGGCTAATATGCAGATATAAGTGAGTATATACCATTTAAGTCTGTCTGCTTCTGGCTTAACTCACTCATTGTGATCATTTCTAGTTCAATCCATTTGTCCACAAATTTCAGGAATTCCTTGTTTTTTTATAGCTGGCTAGTATTCCATAGTGTATATGTACCACAGTTTCTTTATCCATTCTTCTACTGAGGGACACTTAGGCTGTATCCATGATCTGGCTATTATGAATAAGGCTGCTATGAACATGGTTGAGCATATGTCCCTGTTGTGTGGTGGAGCATTTTCTGGGTATATTCCAAGGAGTGAGATAGCTGGGTCTTGAGGAAACCCTATTCCCATTTTTCTGAGATAGCACCAGATAGATTCCCAAAGTGGCTGTACTAGTTTGCATTACCACCAACACTGAAGGAGTGTTCCTCTCTCTCCACATCCTTGCCAGCATGTGGTGTCTCTTGAATTTTTTATCTTAGCCATTTGGATGAGTGTAAGATGGAATCTCAGAGTTGCTTTGATTTGCATTTCCCTGATGACTAAGGAGGTTGAGCATTTCTTTAAGTGTTTCTCAGCCATTTGATATTCCTCTGTTGAGAATTCTCTGTTTAGTTCCAAGCCCCATTTCTCAACTGGGTTATTTGGTTTGATGGTATTTAATTTCTTGAGTTCTTTATATATTTTGGATATTAGACCTTTGTGAGATGTAGTTTTCTCAGTGTGCAGGCTGTTGCTTTGTTCTCTTGACAGTGTCTCCTGCCTTACAGAAGCTTCTCAACCTCATGAGGTCCCATTTATTAATTGTTGACATTAAGGCCTGGGCTGTTGGTGTTCTGTTCAGGAAGTTGTCTCCTGTGCCAATGTGTTCCAGGTTCTTCCCCACTTTTTCTTCTAAGTTACTTAGTGTCTCTGGTTTTATGTTGAGGTCTTTGATCCACCTGGATTTGAGTTTTGTGCAAGGTGACAAATATGGGTCCAAATGCATTTTTTTACACGTAGACATCCAGTTAGACCAGCACCATTTTTTGAAGATGCTATCCTTTTTCCATTGAATGGATTTGGCTTCTTTGTCAAAAATCAAGTGACCATATGTGTGTGGATTCATCTCTGGGTCTTCAATTCGATTCCACTGATCAACCAGCCTGTTGCTGTGTCAGTGCCATGCTGTTTTAATTACTGTTGCTTTATATTACAGCTTGAGATCAGGTATGGTGATTCCTCCAGAGGATCTTTTATTGTACAAGATTGTTTTAGCAATTCTGGGTTTTTTGTTTTTCCATATGAAGTTCAGAATTGAACTTTCAATGTCTTTAAAAAATTATATAGGTATTTTGATAGGGATTGCATTGAATCTGTAGATTGCTTTTGGCAAGATGGCTATTTTTACTATGTTAATTCTCCCAATTCATGAGCAAGGAAGATCATTCCATCTTTTCATGTCATCTTCAATCTCTTTCTTCAGAGTTTTGAATTTTTTTTCGAACAAGTCTTTCATTTGCTTGGTTAGATTAACTCCTACATATTTTATATTGCTTGTGGCTAACATGAAGGGTGTGGTTTTCCTAATTTCTTCCTCTGCATGCCTGTCATTTGTGTATAGGAAGGCTACAGACTTTCTTGAGTTAATTTTGTATCCAGCCAATTTGTTGAAGGTGTTTATCAGCTGTAGGAGTTCTCTGGTTGAATTTTGAGGGTCGCTTATGTACACTATCATATCATCTGCAAATAGGGATAATTTGACTTCCTCCTTTCCCATTTGGATACCTTTGATCTCCTTTTGATGTCTTATTGCTCTGTCTAGAACTTTGAGTACTATATTGAAGAGCTATGGAGAGAGTGGGCAGCCTTGCCTTGTTCCCGATTTTAGAGGAATTTCCTTGAGTATCTCACCATTTAATTTGATTTTGACTATTGGCTTGCTGTATATAGCCTTTATTATGTTGAGGTATGTGCCTTGTATCCCTGATCTCTCCAAAACTTTGAACAAGAATGGGCATTGGATTTTACCAAATGCTTTCTCTGCATCTAAGGAGATGATCATGTGCTTTTATACCAAATTTTATGTTTTTATTGTATGGTTTGGGAAAAAAGCTAACCCATTACTGGAATAAATCAGTTTTCTAATTTAAGCATCTGATATCATTGATTTAAATGGGTATCATTTGGCTTTGTACAAAAGATCTCTTTTTCCATTAATGAAGCAAACCCATTAACAGTTACCACTTCACTCCACCATATATTCAAAGGAAAACAAAGAATTGAAAACAAATAAAATTAATTTAGAGAAATGATCATTTGACCTGATTGAAAAGCCATGCTTCACAAGATACTATGTAAACACTTTCTGCATCTGTTTTTTAATTAGATGCAACTGTTTGTGAAGATATATATTTTCTGCTTTCTACCTGGCACATGGTATGACTATGATATCTAATTGGGTATTAAATGTTGAAAGTGATGTTGTGCAAATTTTATATTCATCATCTTTTTTATTTCCTTTAAGAAATAGAAATTCAGTATCCATTCACATAACACATATTCATCTTCTCATTTCCACTGGCAATTAATCACTATAGATAATGCAAATTGGTAAAGTAAATGGCTTTATGAAATTGAAAATCAAATAGGTAGTTATAGATGTATTCTTACATGGAAAGCATTTACACTATTTTCTCCATTTCCCACATGCTGTAGTTAACTCATAGTCACTGACATTTCCTCCTTATCATCTGAAATGATGACTTAGGAATTTATGCATTCAGTTGCTATAGAATGTTCCAAAGAGACTGATTGGCCTACAGCACCAAGTGTAAACACACTGCCTGAGAACAGGGACTAGCAGAGGAGGGGAGAGGGGGGGAAGGAAGAGGGCCTTGACTTTTGTTTTGTAGAGAAAAATCTCATCTAAGTTTCTCTCCCTGATAAAAATAAGTGTAAAAAGTTCTAACAAAAGTATTGCAATACAGATTCAAGGGCACACTAAGAAGAGAATAGAGCACATTAAGAGGAGAATGCAGCATGATCTAGTTGCTTTCTTGCTAGAGTTTCAAGGTTATTTCAGCATACAGAAATAAATTAATAGAATAAAACACATAAAATAGTCTTATGGACAGAAATCATATGAAGGGATTGACTCAATTGATGTAGAAAAGATCTTATATCTTGTGCAGAGGTGTGTGTGTGTGTGTGTGTGTGTGTGTGTGTGAGAGAGAGAGAGAGAGAGAGAGAGAGAGAGAGAGAGAGAGAGAGAGAGAGAGAGAGAGACTAATTGGAGTTACCCTACACAAAGAATTATGCTCATTCCAGAATCCATAGTTTGTCCAATAATGAGCCCATTGCCAGATATAGGTTACTTCTCCCAGAGTTATTGATCAGAGATGTCCTAAAGATCCCCCAAACAACATAATCTGTTCTCGGCATTGCCCACCAGAACATGGTGGACCAATCTTATTGCTGAAGATATCACACACAATGGTCACAGTGTACAGAGAAATCAAGTCAGCTCAGATCATGAAGCTCTTTTCCTGTTAACTAGATTTCATAATACTGTAAAATGTGATGTATCCTGCTGTGGGGCAAAGCTCTCAACAGTCTTACCCAGCTATGAACCCTTTGAATTATAATAATGACCAGCATGACTACATATGTCCATGGGTAAAATAGAAGCACAGTTGGAACATGGATAATCAATCACTTTATGATTGGATTTAAGACCCAAAACCAATTGAATACGGACTAGAGAGGTGAAAGGCTGCTATAATTAAAATTTTAACACACTGAATAAAGAAACTAAACAATATACCAGAATATTGAAGCATCTTCCATGTTCATGAGTCAGAAAAGATAATATTGTTACCAAAAGTAATTGCCATCAAAATCCCAGCACCCTTCTTCACAGAAGTAAAAGCATATTATAAATTTTTATATAAACAAAAATCACCCTGAATTCCCTAAGCAATTCTGAACAGGAAAAACAATTCTGGAGGTATTACAATACTTGACCTCAAATAATACTACAGAGTTCTAGTGACAAAGACAGGTACTAGCACAGATACTTAGACCCATTGATTAGAATAGAGGACCCATAAATTAGCTTATAGAGCTATATCCACCTAATTTTTAATAAAGGGACTGAAATATGCATTAGTAAAAGTTGATTTCTTCAACAAATGGTTCTGGGGAAAGTAGATATACACATACAGAAGAATGAAATAGGATGCATATATTTTACTCACCATAAAAATATATCCAAATGGATCAAAGATTTCCAATATAAAGACTGAAATGCTGAACTTTCAAGATATAGGCACAACAAACTTGACAGAATAAAGTACATGAGGTCTCAACCCTACACAAAGAACTATAGGCAACTGAGAAAATCTGGGAATGTGAAAGGTAGACTTCTTCTGAGAAAGTCATACCAATTAGTTGTACAGTGCCAAATGGTCAGCCCTAAAACATACATATAAATAACATTATGCAGATTATATTTCAGAATATATGTGTATATGCATATACTTATGAGTGCAATAAAAATTAGTTTTTAAAAGAGGCAGTGAATTAAACGGATAGCAGAGAGGAGTCTATGGGGAGTTGGAGGGAGGAAAGGAAGAGGATAAATATTATAATCAAATTATAACATCAAAAATGTTTTAAATTAATATGTGAGAACTTTCTTTCTGAAAAAAGATCTCAATAGCACAAGGAGTATTTCTAAAGATTGACAAATGGCATTGCAGAAAATTAAACCACTTCTAAACAGCAAAGGAAGCTATCATCAGAGTAAAAAGACAACTTATAGGATGAAGAAATAGTTGTCAACTATACTTCAATGGGGTTAATATCTAGAATATATAAATTACAAAAAATAACACCAAGAAATTCAACAACTAATCAGCTAATCAGCAGATTGACTAATAAACTAAAAAGACAGTTCTTGAAAAAAGCACAAATGGCCAATATATAGCTGAATAATGTTCCTTATCTTTAGCCATCAAGGAAATGCAAATTAAAACATCTCATCCCTCACAGGCAGAATGGCTATCTTCAAGAAAACAAGAGGCAACAAATGTTTCAGAGGATACAGGAAACAGGGAAAGCCTTATTCACTATTGATGTAAATGTAAATTAGTTCAGCCTCTGTAGATATCAGCATTCCAGTTCTTCAAAAATTAAAATAAAATGAGAACTACCAAATGATCTGAGATAGCACTTCTGGATATATACTCAAAGGAATCTCAGCCAGCACACAGCAAAGACACCTCATATCCATGTTTATCGCAATACTAGCCACAATAGTCAAGATATGAATTCAGCCTTCCTGTCCATCAGTAGATGAATGGATAAGCAATATTTGGAGCATATCATAACAGGGTTTTATTCAGCCGTAAAGAAGAATGAAACAGTGTTACTTGCAAGAAATTAATAGAACAGGTGATGAACATGCAAACCAAAATAAAGAGGCTCAGAATGTCTTCTCTCATATGTATTTTTAAAAGAAAGTCTCAATCGTATAATTTACCAATGAAGACTTGGAAAATAGATGCTGAGGTGAAAGCCTGCTAGCTCAGAGAGGTAGAGAAAGCACCCAACTGAATTTCCTCAGATGACATTCTAGCAGGAAAAGGCATGCTCCTTTTCCACATTGTCTCAAAAACCCCTCAAATTCAATGTCCCTCTCTTCTTCTTCCTGTGTATTTCTCTATCCATCCTCCTGACTTCCTCTTACTCTCTATGTTTTTTCCTTATGTTGTCACTGTCTACAGGTTTCTTGCACCATCTCTTGACCAATGGTTGATTTAATTTAATCCTGGTTACAATACTGAAGCAGAAAGCTCTTGGATTAAAGATGTGTGCTATGACTGAGCCACACCACAATTAGAAAAAGATTTTTCCAATAAACAACACAATCTGAGGATTCACAGTGTGATCAAATATCCTGAAACATGTATATGTGGAATCTAGATGCTGTTTAGACACGAAAGTAGAAAGAGTTCTTAGGAAGGAGAGTCTAGATTAGAAGGAGTGAAGAAGCATGAAAGGATAACAAAGGGGAACATACTTGTATGATGTCACAAAGAAACCCATTATTTTCTACACTTAATATCTGCTAATAAAGCAAGTTAAACAATAACTAAAAATAGAATCAAAGCAATAAAATTGTTAAAATGTAAATAGGCAGCCTAGATGTGTGGCACACTCTTCTAATCATAGCACTTCAGGAGGCAGAGGCAGACAGATTTTTGTGAGTTTGAGGACAGCCTGGTCTACAAAGTAAATCCAGGGCAACCAAGGCTACACAGAGAAACCCTGTCTCACAATACAAAACAAAAAAGCAAAACAACAACAACAACAAAATGTAAATAGGTAAGTAGATTATACCAATGTTGATTTCCTGGAAGTGATATTATACTTTAGTTATAGGGCATAATCATAGATAAGCTGAAGATACTAGATAAAGGTTGTTAATAGCCTTTATTTTTTATTATTATTATTATTATTATTATTATTATTATTATTATTATTATTATTATTATTATTTTGGAGAAAGTGTTTCTCTGTGTAGCTTTGGCTGCCCTGAACTCACTTTGTAAACCAGGTTGGCCTTGAACTCAGAGATCTGCTAGTTTCTAACTCCCTGAGTTCTAGGATTACAGGTATGCACCACCACTCCCAGCTTCTATATTATTTCTTCATACAATTGTATAGTCTTCATAAAATAAAATGTAAACACAAAACAATGTACAACTTCTCCTAATAGCATAGAGTATGGTAAATTCCATAATCAGCCTAGTTGTCATTTATGATTCAAAAAAGGTTGTAGACTGGGCTGGTCAGTTGATTCAGTGGGTAAATTTCTTGCCCTGTAAGCCTAGAAACCTGAGTTTGTCTCCACAAAGTTGTCCTCTACCACTACACGCACACTATGGAACCTGCACCCCCTACTCTGTAGACAGAAATACAATTTTACATAAAAATACACGATAAAAGTTTAGAAAGAGGAGACAAAAGGGCTGAGAGGTAACTGGTAAAAATTCCATTCAAAAACTTTCATTATAATTGAAACCTTTACTTTCCAGAAAGGATTACCCAAGAAAATTTGCACCAAGATGCCTGATGACTTTAATCATATCTAAGTAATTTTAGGCCCAGTTTTCCCATTTCTCTTTGACCATATATCTGTTTCTCATTCTGAATTAAAAAGATCATCTTCTACTCAAATACTTCCCATACCTAGAGCTTACTATGTTGCTTTATTGTACAAAGAAGGCTTTTTATTACTCTTGTTCCTGCATTACCATTCATTCTGGAGACATACTGAATATTCTCATTGGATATTTTTTAACACCAAGATAAATATACCATCCTCATCAAATGTCTAAGGAATCTGTTCTTCTTTCTTGAGACTATTTAGCATTGTACAACCATTTGCATATATTCTTTAATTGCACGTCTCACCACAAGTCCAGCAGCAATTTTCTTTGACAGGAGTGACCACCACAGGGACAAAAGTCCAAGAAAGTATCTACCACATGTAATCTCATCTGCAAGTAAAATCCAAGAGCTCCCTCATTAGTTCTTCAATAAACATACAGGTTACATGCCTAAATATAAAACCAGAACTCCATCTTACTGCTTCTCTTCTTCAGAATGGTCATGTACTTTTGTGTCAGGGACATTTACATCAGTACATCAAATTCCAAAGTGCGTCAGCTTATAATGAGAAGTGCTTTGTTTCAGCTCAGAGTGTTAGAGGTTGTAGTCTATGTGTGCTGGTCCAGTTGTTTTCAGGTTTGTTGCAGCATAACATGAAAGAAATATGTATCAAAGACAAACCACTTAGCTCAGGTCCAGGACATGAAGGAGCAAGGCCTGACCCCAATAACCTGAAGAATTCACACCTAGATTTTCCTATAAGCTTTCTATTACCCCCCAACCCTCAGTTCCACCTAGCTCAGAATATAGTCTGTAACACCTTCTGCAAACAGTTAAGCTCCTACTTCTATGAAAATAATGTTGTTGGGAAAGGTGTTTATGAAGGTCAAGCAAATTCTCAACCATCATCTGAAATCTTCTGGGAATGACTTTCTTGAAGTCTCAGGTCCCAACATTCCCCCCAGATAACTGAGCAGGTATTTTTCTGTCCTGCTGTCTCTACTCAGCATAAGTTATATGACATTGGCATTTGCAATCATGGTTTAAGCACACCTGATTCAATTAGACATCATGCCATGTTAGTAGACAGTTAGAAGGAAAAAGCTGTAATTGTTCTGATAGGAATAACTGACAAAAGTTGTGAAAATTCTGGGTGACTACAACCCTCTTGGTAATGTATGAATAGCTTATCCCTTCTAAATTTTGAGTAGATGTGCTCTGTGAAACTTAGAATTTTTACTCACACCAGCTCCTTTTCCACTGTACCTAGGTCCTTTAATGATATTACCCACTGTCGCTGTCTTCCTTCCCCAGCACTTCTCCATGTGAGCAAGAGAGACCTTTGTTCAGTCAGAAAGCCATGGGAATCTCTGCCACCACCAGCAAGCTCACATACTGGGTTTCCAGGTGTAAATGGAACTCTGCCATCACCTTTTGCCTTCACCTGTTCCTTTTTTTTTTCAAGAATTTTAAAAATTATTTTACATATACATTTATATTATTAAACACACACACACACACATACACTAAACTACACACAACAAGAAAAGCCACAAAACAATCAGGGTTATATAAATGCTACATTCACAGTGTTTTGTCTATTTGTATCTGACAGACTTGAAAAAAACATCTTTCCTATCTTGGTGAGTCTAAAACTTTAAATGTAAATCAATATTTATCATATCTCATCTCTACTTAAAGCATCTATCTAGATCTAAAAATGCCTTAACCTCTAAACAACTAAGCTTAATTGTAAGACTAAACTATCTGGTCTTCAACCCCATCAGAGACTTGAGAAGGAATAAGATTAATTACCTGAGTAAACAGGAAATTCCAGTTAGCAGCTTCCAAAGTGAGAAAAAAAATGACAGAAATAGTTTGCTGCCTGAACAGACACCCAAAACTCTCTATAACATTAGAGCATCATCTTCAGTCTTCTTGCCCAATATATTTGATAGACATATTTGTGGGACAGAACCTACTGAGGACTTGTTTACCCTGTCTTGGCAGAATTTGGCCGTCAACTCTGCCTGTATCCAAGCTTGCCAACTTTTAGGCAGAATTCTGTCTGTGGCAGAAATTAGAATATTTTTCCCAGTGGTTGATTTGCCACACTTGAAGTCATCTCCATAAGGAGGTTCTGTGATGCTCATCTTCTTCTTTGAGATAGGCTGGGTGTTGCTAGGAGTTAACCTGTCTTGTTGACAATGAATCTTTAAAATAATAAGACATCTTTAAATGCCATATTTTTAGGTCTCTGCGGTTTTTGAGCAACTTATCTACTTTATCTTATCTTTCTATAGAATCATAACTATTTGTTAAATCTAGGATATATATTCTTGTAACAAAAATAGACCAGTAATTGACATGACCATGATTGATCAACTAACAATTAACTTGTATACTTGTATAACTTACTTATTGTAAACAACCTGCAAGAACCCTTTCTGAGTATTGGAAGTAAACCTTGTGTTATAACTGAGTTGTATAGGTAAAATACCTCATATTAGAGAATATATATATATATATTGTGTGTGTGTGTGTGTGTGTGTGAAGAATAATCTTAAATTTGAATTCTATGGCAATGTATCAAAATTAAACATATTTTGAATCAATATACAAAATTCTATACCAAAGAATTAAAAATAACCTTGTGAGTAACAATTAAGGCCTTAAGTTGAGGAGTAGATTCAATAATCTACTTTTTCTCTTATCATGCCTAGATATTTCTATATTCTTCCTTCTTCTTTTTAACCCCTATCTCCAAACTTAGGAAAGACAGATAAAGGGGAAAAAAGACATCTTTGCATCTAACTTTGTTTTCCCTCTGAATAACACCAATAGTAACTTATAACCAACTCCCAATGAAAATAACCATCTATATCCCAAGAAAGTAATAAAAAACCTACTCAACTCCCCTTAAGGGAAATGAGGTTTCATTCTCATTTGGTGTCTTCCAGCTGATATGGGACTAATAATACCTTTGTAGGGGCCCAAATAAAACTGGGGAAAATAGCTAAACAAGCTAGGAGTAGCGTTTGTGGTCCAGTTTCTAAGTGTTGAAAAATTCCAGGTTTAATAGGAGTCTGGTGTAGGACAGTCTGAAATGCTGGACCAATTGGGATCAGAAGCTTTCTCCTAAGCCGTCCTGGGAGCTGTCCTGTTCTGATGAGTAACAGCAACTGAAGCACTTGGTGCTGGAACATGCAGGATGCAGGATGTCAATGTCCAGCATGCTGAGAGGAAAGAATTCTGTCAGGTCTGATCCAGATTTAATGTCTGGTTCTTTTGTTCTGAAACCATATAATTTCTCACAACATTATACAGTCCTAAAAATATAAATGTATGAGGTATATGGGATGCACAGAACAATTAAGGCTGGTTCTCAGGTTTTTGTATGAGCAAAAGAAAGACATCTATAAATCTTCATTTATGCCATATGAAAACAAAAAGCATTGTCTATGAATAGATATTTATGTCTCAGCCAATCTCCCATGTTATTCCGATGTAGGGATTAGCAATATAAGTTACCTGCTTGTTCTGCAGTTTGAGTTCTTTACATACCGATTGTAGCTCCCTCCCTCATTGCCTCCTGATCCCTTCCCCCCTCCCTTATCATCTTTCCCTCCCTCCCCTAGTCCTCAGAAAGTACAGCTCTCCTCCCCTAACATCTGACCTCAGCCTATCAAGGCTCATCTGTACTACCTATATCCTCTTTCTCTGTGGCCTGGCAAGGCTGCCCTGCCAGGGGAAAATGATCATCGCTGGGGGCCAGAGTCCATGTCAGAAGTAGTCCATACTCCCCATATTGTGGGACCCACAAGGAGACTGTGCTGCCTATCTACTACATCTGAGCAGAGTGTCTAGGTCCTCACCATGCATGGTCCTTGGTTGGTGCATCAGTCTCTGCAGCAACTCCCTCCTCCACCTGGATTTTTTAAATGTATGTTTTATTTATTATATTTTTTTCATATTACATCACAACTGTTATCCCCTCCTTCTTATCCTCCCATTCTTACCTTCCCTCCCATGTTGGAGGAAGAGAGCGACTGCTGCTGAACCTCTAACATGGACTCAGGTGCACATAATTTGGTCACTGACCCTTAGCAAGACAGCTAGTGAGCATACAGAGGAAGGGGATGTAGGATATCTTGATGATATCTAATAAGATGTTGACAGAGGTCTACATGAGGTGAATACACCTGTCTTCTTTGAGCTTGGCATATCACAACTCTGCTAGCAAAAAGATTAATCTCTTAATCCAGTGAGGTGAATTTCCACCTGCCTGTGCCCCTCCTATTCCCTGCTTTCTTCTAGTCCCAACAGTCCCCTATCCCCACTCCCACACACAATCTAGAGATAGCAAAGGTTTGTTGTTGCTGTCTTAGCTCCCTTCCCATTGGAGCAGAATTTCACACAAAGATTGCTTGCGGTACCTGTTAATTGAAGTCACTGAAGAAAGGCCATTTCAAACAATGCCTAACAGAAGAGAGAAAGGACTAAATTGCTCTTGAAAATCTGATTTTGTGTGTGAACTAGGAAGACCTAATAGGCTTAGAGAATAAGGAGACTAATTAATTACAAAGTACTGAATTTCCATTAAGGATACAAATAAAGCATAAGGGCAGTACTTAAAATAACCCACAAGATAATTCATAGGGCCACAATGATTAAACCCAGAGGTCAGACATCAAGAACAAAAATTATTTCCTAAGTTGAGTAAATGAGATCCTTCCCTCCTGGTTTTAGTTTTCAAGTGGAAAAAAATCACACTGAATCAGAATGCTTGGATGAAGAATGCGACCTCCTTATTCCATTGTTCCCAGGATTAAATACTAAGTCCAAGCTGACTAAAGCGGGAGTTGTAGAAAGCTACAGCTGCCGGTTGACCATGTGCTGGATGAGGTTGCATCTCAGAGATTCTGCAGTAAAAGAAGAAGAAGAAGAAGAAGAAGAAGAAGAAGAAGAAGAAGAAGAAGAAGAAGAAGAAGAAGAAGAGGAAGAAGAAAAGAAACAGCTAGGCTTCCCATTGGTCAAGAGAGGAGGGGCTTTGAAAAGCAACACCCCTGTTCACAGAGAATGACAAACGCCTAAGACCAGCATACTTGACCAATATGCCCAGAGTTCTGCCACAGTTCTCAGCCATACAGCTTGTCACACCAACTGCCTGGAAAACAAGCCCTTCTTTAAAATTTGAATTTGCATTGTCTGACTTTCAACCAAGGAGCTCTTGGAAAATCCATGAAAATGTTGCCAGAGATCTATAGACTCCTTAACATTGTTATGGAGTTCCTGAATCCTGGGAGTTGAGGAAAGACCATACACTCAATGTTATTATAATTAAAAGATTTATTGATTACTGCCAGCAAGACAACAATCTCTGAGACAAAGGTGAGATTGATATGAAAAGGGGTATGAGGGAAGGATTTGGGGGGAGGAGAGGTATTTTTAATTTTTTTATTATTTTTTCTTTTAACTATACATTTATTTATATATATTTAAATATACATATATTATTACACATATATACATTAAACTACCTATGAGGGAAGGAGTTTTTTAAATGAAAACTACAAAAAGACCTTGAGTGTCTGTCTGCACAAGCAAACCAAGAGTTGTTTTTCTCTGCCTAGATTGGGTAGTCAAGGCAAACTGAGTATGTCTGTATAAGCAGGTTACCGAAGTCAAAAAGCAGTTAGTCATGACATAAACAAGTAGATGGTCACAGCTATACATTTCTAGGGGGAGGGCACTGAGTCGGGGTTACTGGGAACTTACATTCCAGGGACTGGACTCAGAGCCAAATGGTTAGTGGGTATCAAGATAGATGCCTAGCATAAAATGGAGTTTTGTAGCCATCACAAATACTTTAAGCAAATCTTCCAGGGAATGGCATTTTTCTGAGAAAACGGTCTGAAATTTTCAGATGATTCTCAAAGGAGACATTGGCTTTCAAAAAATGTCAAGACCATTAGAGTAGCCTTGAAGACACTCTGTAATCTTCCTGCCATCATAATTTCAGGAAAAGATGAGTCATGAACTTGAATTTTAACCTGGGCAAAGTCTAAATTTATAGTTCTAGTTGCAGAGGGAATTTATTCACTGTCTACAGAGCCAAATCCATGGTGTCCACTGCTGTAGGACTCTGATGTTTAAAGTGAACAGGCAGCTAAATAACTGACTTTGGTCCCAGGGGCCTTAACATCTGCACTGCTATGACTTTCCATCTTCTAGAACTCACAGATCCAGTGCTATTGAATAAAATGAAACAGTTGAATAAAAGAAAATAGAAGATGTACTCATAGGAGTGTGAGAGAGGGAACAGAAGTAAAGGAAAGAATGATTCTTGGTAAGAAGGAAGGCATAAAGAAAGAGGGTACATGAGAAAAGAAGTATGGAGAAGAAAAAACATGGGTTGTAAGGAATAGAAATTGACATGAAGAATGAAAAGCAGGTATTGGAAGTAGAGATAAAAGGAAGAGAAGGATGAGAGCCAGAAAGGGGGAAATCTAAGAGGCTTGGGGGAGAAAAAAAAAAGAAAGACATGAGAAATCAAATGAAAAGATGAAAATATCTTTAACTTATACGATATTATTAAATGTAATGAGTTATATGACATCACCCAAAGTTAAGTCTGTGCTACATATGATATATGATATGATGTGGTATATTGTGATATCACTTACCCATAATGTGACAAATGAGCTTACACAACCTACTAGAGAAACTGTGAAATGTGACCATGACCCACCTACCAAAGAGAAGAAAGATGACTGGGGATATTGGGAAGAGCGCTACTGTCTGAGACAAAACTACCCAATGCATAAGAGGCCTTGGAAGAATCACACCAAACCATTGTACATCTTAAGCTGTTATCCAAGGCTCCCAGTTTCCTATGTCACACAGGCTGCTGGGGACAGTTCCTGTATTGGATTACTACTTTGGGCAGGAGGGTGAATTACACTCAGGGCACAGAACAGTCCTGTAAACAAGGACTCATCTGCCCATATGCTGTATCTGATAACATATGGCTCCATAGGCCAAAAAAGGTTAACACAGGAAGGAAGAATGT
This sequence comes from Acomys minous, assembly GCF_964271855.1. Taxonomy (NCBI): domain Eukaryota; kingdom Metazoa; phylum Chordata; class Mammalia; order Rodentia; family Muridae; genus Acomys; species Acomys minous. The sequence goes on along the minus strand of NC_140488.1, from coordinate 116,411,319 downwards.
ATCCATTGTTCTGGGCCTGATCTACAGCCATAGGCACCACATGTTAATAGTGTATATGGCACCTCCACAAACAAAATGTCTTATTCAGTGTGCAGCCTGAACATGCTACCTCACAGTGACCATTCAAAGAAACTCTGTTAGTAAGCACCAACACTGGACACCTTCATGTATTTTCTCTGATTCTTAAGGGATTGGGATAGCAATTAGGCTAGGAAACCAGTCAAGGAAGAATAGCTAGGAAGCATAGCAAATGCTAAAGACCTAGCTCTTTCCACTACATGGCAATATCTTTCTCTCCACTGCCCTTCTAGGAAGCACCCATCCAGGACCCCAGTGGCTCATACTTGATGCTTCCTTGTGCTTTAGCTCCTTTCAAAGAATAAAAATAAGAACTTACTAGAGCTAAAGGAACATTACTCAATTTTCAACCTGCACATCTAAAATGTAAGATGGGGTTTTCAAGTAGGAAAATTGTATATTTTATTAGAGAAATCAACAAATTATTTGTCTTCAGAAATTTCTTACCTTGCTGATTTTATCCTTTAGAGCAAAAAACAGATGGAACTTGAATCTGAAAACTCCTACATCAGCCTGCCCTTTTGGATTGCCTGACTCTGATGAAAGTTTTTGAGGTAGGTAACACAGTTTCTTCCTACCTTCTGCTTTCCCCCATGAGAACTGCAGCCAACCTTCCGTGACCAGCAACTCCAACTTCCCCTGTATCTGTCTAGTTTACAGATTGTCAATTGTTTCAAAACTTTGTGGTTCAAGGGCTCCATCTTGAGGCATGTTCTGTTCCTCCATGGTTAGGAAGACAGCGTAGGCAAAATGAAGAATTTTGCTATCTAACACAATTGACTTGTATTTGTTGTGTTTTCTTGTTTACAGTAAAATTTATAACTACAGACAGCAATTTGGGCTTGAATGCACATGATGAGTTTCTCTGCATTTGATGGCCCCCTCCTAAAAATATTTAAGAGTCAGTTAACAATAGCTTAGCATAATAGCATCTAATACATAACTTAAGATTTATAACAAGATATTTCTCCAGTTGTTGGGAACAGTTTTCAGATGCCACACTATTTGGATAGCTGGGTTCTAAATGAAGATACAGACATCTGTAACCGCCCAAAATTCTCTGTGTGACCTTTCATAGGATCCTAATACAAATGGGTCAAACAGAAATATAGGCTAGAACTCAGCTTTTTAACAACTATGTGAGCATGTTTTGTAGTAGCACACCCATAGATCAACTAAAAACCCCACTGTGCCCTGATGGTGCTTTCTTAAGTTGTTCTTTAGGCTCTTCTAATATATCTATATTATTTCATCGTTGCCACTACATTTCCTCAAACAAACAACCTGGTATAATGTCTTTCTTCCTGACTGTCCTCTGATTGACATAGTTTTGAGGCTCTATTTCCTTACCTTTAAAATTCTGACATATACATATATATTCATATGTAATATAATATATACAAATAAATTCTGATATATATATATATATACATACATACATATATTGAGGAGCATCTATAGTAAGCATGGAAGTCTGTGATACATCTGATTTAACAAAGGACTAAACTCTGTGTAAAAAGACATGCCAGAAGCAGTATAAAAATCCTAGATTTGTGGAGAGTCAGAAGAATCTCAAACATAACCAAGTGAACATTGCCAAGTAATAGAGAGTTTGAACATCAAAGTTTGTTGTAACTGTCAAACTTTATCCAACAAAGTGGAAATGCAGAAAGAAGGCCTGAGTGAAAAAAGAAAGGAGAAAGTGGCATTGGAAATTATGTTTCTAGAAATATCAAATTCTTAGACTGATGACTTCAAGCTGAGGGGTAATTTTCAGCTCAGCCCTGTAAAGCAAGACCCAGGCAGAAGTGAAAATACCTTCAACTAAACAGCAATTCTCAGCACACCACAGGGAACTCTGTTCCCACAAAGAATAATACAGGAGTAATAACCTGCCCCCTGGAACAGTGGGGAAGACATTCAGAAGAGCCTGGAATAAAATACATCCTGGGAGTCAGCCCAACCTTTGAAAGCCAGAGGGAAAGACAGTTGGATAATAAAGAAAATTTCTTATCCTTGTTCAAGAAATTATATCATTTTCACTTTGATTTTGAAATAATATTTTTTGTGTTTTTGAGACAAAGTATCTCTGTGTAGCCGTGCCTGTCCTAGACTCATTTTCTAGACCAGGCTGTCCTTGAACCCACAAAGATCAGCCTGCCTCTGCCTCCTCAAGTGCTGGGATTAAAGGTGTGTGCCACCACACCCTGTTTCAGGAGGTATAGACCACCTCATTTTAAAGCAAAATTTCTAATACAAACAAAAATGAACCTTGGAGCCATACCAGAAAAGAAAATCCACCACATAATAATCAAAACAATAAATATGCAGAACAAAGGAAAATATTAAAAGCAGCAAGGGAGAATGGCCAAGTAACATTCAATGGCAAACCTACCGGAACTGTACCCAACTTCTCAGCAGAGACCATAAAAGCCAGAAGGGCCTGGCCCCAGGTATTGCAAACCCCAAGAGACCAAAGATGCCAGGCCAGACTACTATACCCAGTAAAATGTTCAATAACCATAAATGGAGAAAACAACATATTCTGTCACAAAAAAAAAAACAAATTTAAACAGTACCTATCTACAAATCCAGCCCTACAGAAGGTAGTAGAAGGAAAAGAAAGGTAAACATTTTAAAAACTCAGAGTATTTAAGGACGTTAGAAAATATTGATAATTTGTTGGTAAATTTAAACAAGTGGAGTCGGGTGAAGCAGGAATGAAGGGTTAAATTTTAAAATGTTTAAAGCCTTACATAACTATCTTCTGAGAAGCTTCATCCAGAATCTCATGGAAACAGATACAGAGATCCACAGCCAAACAATAGGTAGAGTTCGGGAGTTCTGTGGAAGAGTTGGAGGAAGGATAGAGGGACCTAGGTCCCCTACACATAGGTAACGAATGTGCAGCTTGGTCCATGTGCAGCAGTGAGTCCCCTAAAAATGAGAGTAGGGCCTGTCTCTGACTCTGTTGCCTGCCTTTGGATCCCTTTTCTTTAGTTGGGCTGCTTTGTCTGGCCTGAGTGGGAGAAGATTTGCTTAGTCCTGCCATGACTTCATTTTTTTGGGTGGGTTTTAGGGGCCTCCCCTTCTTTGAGAATAAAAATGGGGTGGAGCAGTGAAATGGGGAAATAGAAGGACCCAGAGGGTCCTAGAAACCTAAGGGGAGAACATCGTGATGGGTGGATCGGAGCCCGGGGGGGTTGCTTAAACTGTTGCACTAACCAAAGACAATGCAAGTAGTAAATACCGAACCGCTACTCTGATCTAGCCAATGAACAGGACATCCTCTACAGCTTTGTGGAGAGCGGGGACTGACTCTGATATGAACTCTGGTGCTCCATATTTGACCACCTCCCCTTTGTTGGGAGGCCTGATGGCATTCAGAGAAAGAATAAGCAGACTACCAAGATGAATCTTGATAGCCTATGACCATATAGTGGGGGAGGGAGTCCCCCTCAGTCATAGACCTAGGGGGAGGGGAATAGGGTGAAAGTGGGAGTGAGGGAAGAAAGGGAGGATACAAGTGATAGGATAACAATTGAGTTGTAATCTGAATAAATTAATAAAATTAAAAAGAATATATATACATATGAATATAATAGCAAATAATGAAAATGAGGCCACAAATTTGAAAGAGAGCAAGGAGAGATATTTGAGAAGATTAGGAGAGAGGAAAGGGAAAAAGGAAAATGATGTAATTATATAATGTCAAAAAGAATAATTTAAAAAATTATTTTGTCAATTTTCTGTTACAGTATGTGCCTTTACTTCTGTTAAAGTAGAATTTCTTTGTTGTACTTAGAATAAGTATATTTTGAATTAATGTGTCATTTGCCACTTCATAAATAGCCCTTTTAATTTGCTTATTGTGTATTTTGATAAATGTAATTCCTTCACTTTTATATAATACTACTTACTTGTTTTGTGTTCATGGTTTGTGCTTTCATGTCCTGTTTAAGAAAATTTTACCTATCACAAATGTTTACCTTTAGTAAAAGTTACTGTTTTATATTTCACATTCAAATCTGCAATCTATCTGGATTTTTTTTTAGGAACAGAGAGTGATGTAAGAGCAAGTTGCACTTCTTTTCATATGGCTATCCAAACCAATCAATTAATTTCTTAAAATAAAACCCATCTTCATTGAACTGAAGTGTTGAATGACTGATATTTCTTAGCATTTTTTCATGGAAACATCATTTTACCTAGGAACTAATTGCATTTGATAAAAGTAGTGAGTAAAATTCATCTAATATTTTAGTAAGGATAGATTGTTCTATGAGAAAAAGATTGTTATTCTGTAAATGGAACATAATTTGAACTTATGTTTATAAATCCAATCTGTATGACAGTGTAGCATAGTTCAATGATGTTTCTCAAAGTCATTAGGAGTTTAGTTAAGCTAACATTATTGCAGCCATATAACTTTATTTCAAGTATTTTATCTAATTTCAAGACCATATTCACATGCTGCATCTCTGTGAATTTGGTGTGTAAATAGGGTGCTTACATAGCTAAGAGTTGAGAAAGGGAACCAATAAACAGGTAAGCTGTCTACTTATGTGTACAGGAGTCAGAAATGAAGAAAAATTCTTTAGCTGGAGGAGAGGGGAAAAGAGAAAGTAATGGAATTCGTGCAACATGAAACAGAAGGGAAGGCTGTTGGAGGGGAGATATTAGACCAGTAAGAGGAGTAAGGGTAGATGGGATAGGGCAGTGGAGAAGAGAGAAAAGTGAAATATCAGCTGAAGAAATGGCTCAATAGATAAGACACTTGCTATGCAAACTGGGAGTGGGGGGAACGGATCAAGTTCAGATCCCTAGGACTCACATAACTGTAAATTCTGGACAGTGGTTGCCTATCTGTCATCCCAGAGCTCTGGAGATGAAGATGGGGGTACCATAGAGCATGCTAGCTAAGTTGGTAAACTCTGGGTTCAAGTGAGAGATCCTGCATCAATATATACTGTAGAGAGCAATTAAATAAGACATCCAATCTGTTCTCCACATGCACAGGCACAAATATACATGCACACCTATCCACATCCAATGAAACTTTCACACTGAATGCACTACACACATGAAAGATAGACAGACAGACAGATAGAAGATAGGTAGATGATAGATGATAGGTAGATAGACAGATAGATAGATAGGTAGATAAATAGATAGATAGATAGATAGATAGATGATAGATAGATAGATAGATAGATAGATAGATAGATAGATAGATAGATAGAAACAAGCAAGCTACAATAATAATTTGCCTGACAAGATAGAAAAATTGGTGTCGTAGTGGAATAATTATTATGGGAATAAGTAATTACCTTCTGATTGTATTTATTTGAGGCCTGCTCCACAGACAGGAACTCCTGCTTAGTACTATAAACCCAACAAAGAACCCATACTTGGGGAAGCCATAGGCCCTATAGAAGGACTTATTATTGTTATTTTACTACATGGAAATTGTGTCAAACTGTCTTCTATATACTAATCTTTATAACATAAGTTAGTGCTACTCACAGCCTTCACCAGAGAAGCTTTTATTTTGCAGTTAATTCTAGTGAATGTAGAGACCTGTGGCTGCTCAAGGTGCTGAGAATAAAGGACCGTTTAGTTCTAAGTCCAAAATAGTGCATCTGTATTTCCCTCTCCAAGGCTCTGAAAACATCTTAGAAGAAGAGGATGGAAAGAATACAAATGCCAGATATTGGAGAGTAATGCTGTAAAACAATGTCTTCTGAATATGGCATGATCATTACATTCATGAACTCACTGCAGCTATAGTTACCTGAACAAGACTTACACAGGGCTGACCCCAACACTATTTCATCATGAATGGGGGAGGATATCATGATGTCCCACCTTCCACTAAGTGTCTACAAATCAAAAGAAAAAAAGAAGTTCAAAGTAAGAAGGGAAATGTTGGGAAGTAGAAAAGTTTGACATGAGAGAGGTAGTGATGCGAGAATGTAATGTGTGATGAAAATGGGCAAAATTCAGTACTCATGTATTAAATTGTCAATGAAAAATAAAAATAAAATATTAAATAAGTATAATAGCAAATATTATGAAAATGCAATAGTGAAATCCATCACTATGCTAACTTAAATTTAATAAGTAAAACCAAAAAAGGTGGCTTTTAAAGAGGCAACCAATGAATGTTAACTCCCCACATATGTACATATAACAGGTTCAGTACTTCCTGGAAATAGTAATAAAATTTTTAGAGATCATATGGTATTACATCAAGCTAAAAATAACCCTAAAATTTCTACCACCTCTCAATAGTGCCACTCTAAAGGCCAGGCCTTAATACGTGGACCATTGAAGAAAATAAAATAATAGCCAAAGACATAAACACAAATGTTTTACTTATAAGAATAGTAATAGCAATTTTTATTTAGCACTGATTATTTGAATATATAAATGCATAAATAGAAAACTTTTAAAATAACACCACGCTATTTGAATTGTAAATTATTTTCTTAAATATTCAATGAGGAGAATATTAGATGTATAATTTTAATCAAATAAAGCAAGACATGTCGTGGTATTATTGGTTTGATTCTATATTTGAGAAAAGGAAAAATCAAAAGATAAGATACACATTTGTGTGAAAGTGGAAGTTTGTATGTAGAAAAAGTTAGATGGAAACATAATGAAATATTAACAGGCAGTTTCAGCATTTCAGCAGATTTTTTTTCCTGAAGAGGAAACCATGTAAAGACATGGTTTTCTATACATTTCCAAGCTTTCTCTAGTGAATCCAGTAGAGATATTTAAACATGCATTTTTACATTATTACAAAGTTCATAATATAATTTGCAGTGATCCAGAGGTCTGATGATCTATGTTTACAAGCACTGACCTTTGACACACTAACCACTATCGTACTTTTCCTGGCCAATCGGTCATTCATGCTAGTCTCACCTAGAGACTCCTCCTTGCTCTGTAAATCTTACACTGGCCTTCAGCCCACAGCAATAAGACCTGATCTGAACTGACCTAACCTGACCTCCAAGTTCAATCAGTGATAATGAAATGAATTTATAACATTCAGAAAAGTGGTTTTTTTCCTTCCTAACATAATACTTGCTATTGTTGAATTTCTATCTACATTACCACATTATGTTGACCATTTCAGTCTAACTATGAAGATACCTGTTGATCAGAACATGCTGTCTGTTAATGCTAATGTATTATGAAACCTATATATTACAAATAATAACTACATAAATGAAATGCCAACCTTCATAAATATTAAAAGAATCATGCTGCTCATGGGCCAGCAGACTTCAACATGTCATTACTCATTTCTTTCCCTTGGGCCCCCAAAGCTGAGTTAATCATATACAGGTCAAAAACAGATCAAATGACACTGGAGGCTTGTGAATAGCTGTGTAAAATAGAAATAATAAACACTTCACTGTTTCTTTCTTATTATGGATTATGGGAAGCACCTGTAGCTCTAAATATAGAATCCATCTCTTATTTCCAGCACTGACTTCTGTGATCATTTGATCACTGAATGTTATTATGTAGATTTTAGCAAGCATCACTCATTCACAGATATTTATTGAGTATCAACTAGTATTGAGCACAGTTCTAAGTGGCTTAGTAAATATTATCAAACAGATAAAGATGACAAGTGACACCCACACACTGACTGCTAGAATCTCTGGGTGATAAACTGAGAATAGGTGAAGAGCAGCTATCCTTATGAGATGGGTGACAGCAGAGAAACACTAGTTTTGGGTAGCCAAGAAGGAAAGGAAATTTTAGAAACAGAGCACCAGGAGAGAAAATGTCCAGAGTCTGTTCTAGATGTCATAGACCCATTAATAGTGCTCTACTCCAAGAGATGAGTGAGTGAAACTTCTGGAGGTTAGAAACGCTGCTAAGACAAAGAAAAAAAAACTTTAGAAAAGGCATTCGCCAAGCTCAGTACCAGCAGATACAGAGACAAAGACAGATAGAGAGAGAAGATGTGGGGGGTGGGGAGGGGGGTGAGAGAACAAAGGAAAGGCATAACAAAAAAAACTAAAGAGCCTGAAAACCATGATGAGCACTGGATGTGTCACTGAGTACACCTGCAATCCCAGAAACCTTGGAGTCTGTACACCATATAGAGACAAAAAAAAAAGTCCTCTGTTCCTGAAATTCAGCCAGTGCAGTGACAAAAAAGCTTCTTGATAAAATATCCCTGCTGATTTGCTAGTTAGGCAGCAATAGAGATAAGTGATTCTCCCTGCGTGGTCCACTCTGGGAACTCAGGACAAATGTCAGGTATAATATCTCTACCTAAAGAGGGAAGTCTTTAAGTCAGAACCATTTCATAGTTCATGTGTTGAAATGCTAGGCTGAGACATAGACTATGGTCAATCTCATTCAATTCCTGCAAGAGAAATGAACAATAGCAAGCACTTACAGGTGCTAAGGTCTAAGGCATATGAGGAGACAACTCCTCTGCAGTTCTTCCTAGACCCAAGAGATTGACATGTATATCTACATATAATACCCACTCTCTGGTTGTGGGGCAAGTACCACAAAGATCAACACAGGAGCATAATATTACAAAGGTTCTGCACTCATTAGAAGATACCAACTCAAATAATATGACATATAAAAGCAATATGGCATAGAGATAGCCTTTGCAGTTGCCCCTGGGCAACGTGTCACACGGAGACCTTCTCACATGAGTTCTGGTAAAAGGCCACATACAGTCTGCATATATGGCCACATAAATGACCACAAAGCAGCAGTCTCCACTTATGCTCAGATGAATGACCATATAGAGATGTACTATCTCATTTTAATTTTGTACACCAATCTGTCCTACACTGTTTTCTATCTCTCTGTTTTCTTTCTTTTTATCATCTTTCTCATTGTACATTTAAGCTGAGATGCTCAGCTCCTTCTTCTTTACTCTTCTCCCTTCTATATATTTTCTCTCCTCTATTTTACCACTATCACTCTAACACTAATTGCTAGTCTTACTCAGATTATTTTCTTTCCATCCATACTGTCTGTATACTATACTAACCCTGTTACTTTATTACACAAAACTGATTGGCGACTATTTAGGTTGGTTATTACTGTATTTTCAAAGCATGCTTAATCTACTGCCTTTTAGTGATGCTGGAAATTGAACCAAATACCCTGGGAATGCAGGATGGGAGATTAGCTACCAAGCTCTACTGCAAGTCCAGTGACAAAGAATGACATCTCAACCCAACACATTCTAGTTCCACCAGAACATTGCAAACACTTTAATTGAAAAAATGGGCTAATTTAAACAATTCAATAAATGGCCTAATTCCAGATGTATAAATCCCATTGCAGAAACATGAAAATTCAAGGCAACTTGACTCATTAAAAACTTAACACTTCCAGTTAATGCATTCCAATGAGCGTGAATTTGATAAAATCCCAAGGAATTTGAAAGAATAACTATTCCAGAGTGCAACATAACAAGAAAGATACAAATACACTCCTGAATGATTTAAAGAGAATACAAATGAACAGCTAAATAAAATAAGGATATCAGCACAGGGTATGAAACAGGAATGCTATCAAAGACATAGTGGGGAAAAACATTTTGAAAATGAAAAGCTCTATAAACCAAATGCTAAAAATCATAGGAAAGCCTTTCCAACAGAAAGGACCAAATAGAAAATGGAATATCAAGGCTTGAAAGATGTAGTAGATGTATTAGAGCATTCAGTGCTGTTGGGGTTTGAAAAAGATTGGTCCCCAGAGACTCATATATTTGAATGCTTCATCATCAGGGAATGGAACTCTTTGAAAGGATTAGAAGAATTAGGAAGTGTGACTTTGTTGGAGGAAGTGTGTCACTAGGGGTGAGTGTTAAGGTTTCAAAAACCCATACCAGGCCTAATCTTTCTCTGCCTGCTGCCTGTGCACCAGGATGTATCTCTCAGCTACTACTTCAGTGCCATGCGTGCTTCCTTGCTCCTGACCATGATGATAATAAACTAAATCTCTGAAACTGTTAGCAAGCCCCCAAAGAAATGCTTTCTTTAATAAGATAAGGGTTGATGTAGTCATAGCGTCTTTTCATAGCAACCCTCACTAATACAGGTGACAAATATAAAATCAGAGGGTATGAACAGAACATCTGAGATCTAAAAGACACAAAAGACAATATTTACAAATCTTGTACATAGAAGGAGAAAAGCTCTAAGATAAAGAAATAAAAATCAAAAGTAAAATCTTTTAATCATAGAAGAAAAATGTCCAAAACTCAGAAAAGAGATGTCAACCAGAAAAAGAAGGCATTTAGAACATCAAACAAAAAAGACTGGAAAACAACGTATTCATGACATATAATTTTTAAAATGTTGAAAGTTAAAGAACAAAGAAAGTACACCAAAAAGTCCATGAAACACCAAGTTACATATGAAGGTGAACTCATCAGAATGATGGCAGAAACTCAAAAGACCAAAAGGTTATGGAATGATCTATTTTCAGCTATAAAAAACAATAGTTAATGAACAAGTTACTATATCCAGCAAAGCTATCTTTCATAATAAAAATAGAAAGAAAAACCTTCTATGCTAAATGTAGACCAAAAGAATCTAGGATTACTAAGAAGAGACTGAAGTGAAAGATAAGTGTGTCTATGAAGTTATAGAACTGAATAAGCTACATTAGAACACCAGATGAATGAGCATGCTTTAGCAAAGTCTTATCAATACAACAAAGTGACAGGGGTTGATGCATATCTTTCCATAATACCTTTAGATGTTGACAGTCTCTGTTTTCCAATAAGAAGATAAAAGACTAGAAGATTAAAAAAAATAGATTCTAAGATACACCTCACTGACAAAGAAAAATACAACCTCAGACTCAAAAGATGAGAAAAAGGCATTCCAAGCAAAAAGAACCAGAAATCAAGTAGGTGTGGGTTGTAATAATGTTTTATGAAGAATGTTTCAAAACAAAATTAGTAAGAAGAGGTTTTTTAAAAAAGTCATTTCATAATGATTGAGGAAACAAACCATCAAGAGGATAAAACATTCTAAACATGTATACATTCCAAACATAAGTACACCCAGTTTTATAAAGCAAATTTCACTCAATGAAAAAATGCAGATTGACCTTAGCACAATAGTGAGTGACTTCAATATCCCACTCTCTCCAATTCACAAGTCATCCAGACATAAAATCAACAAAGAAATATTAGAGTTAGAGTTAGTTCAGAATATAAGTCACATAGACTTAACACACATCTATAGAACACTGTACTCAGCCCCTGTGGAATACAATTTTTCTCAACAGCCTCTAGAACTTTCCATAAAATAGGCTATATTTTATGACATGGAACAGATCTTGCAAACACGGAAAATAAGAAATGATATATTATATTCTACCTGATCACACTGGAACAAAACTAGCAATCAACAGCAAAAGAAACTACAGAAAAAATATATATGGGGGATGAGTAATACATTATTGAATGAAAAATGGGTCATTGAAGAAATCGAGCAAGGAAACTAAGTGATTCTTAGAATCAATTGAAAATGAAAACAAATTATACTGGAACCTGTGAGAATACTATAAAAGCAGTTCTAATAGGGAATTTTGTGACTATAAAGGCCTGCATTGGAAAATCAGAGAGAATTCATATGAAGAGCATAATGATAGATCTCAAAGTATCGAAAACAGAGAACAACCTAAACCCCAAGAAATATTTTGAAAAGACAAGGCAGAAATTATTAAAATGGAAATGAAAATAACAATATACAGATTCAATGAAACATAAGTTTGTTTCTGAAAAAAAGATAAACAAAATTAAGAAACCTTTAGCCACACTAAAGAAAAGGCCCAAACTAATAAAGCTATAGATGAGAAGAGATGATACAACAGATAGCAATGAAAGTCACGGGGTAATTAGGGCGTACTTTGAATATGTATACAATAATAAATCAGAAAATATAAAATAAACACTCAAAAATTTAAATTTAAGTACATATGATCTACCAAAATTAAAATAGAAGGATATAGATGACTTAATCAGATCTATAATAAAATGATTAAAGTAGTAATAAACAGTCTCCCCACTAAAAACACAAAGTTCTGATTAATTCACTGCTGAATTCTAGCTAGCCTTTAAAGAAGATCTAACATTCCTCAAGCTATTATATAAAATAGAAAGGGTAGGAATGATACCAATCCATATTATGAGGCTAGTGTTACCAATACTCAAACTGGATAAAGACACAATTTTTTTAAAAAGCTGTAGAACAATCTCTCTGAGGAGCACAGGTGGAAAATACTCAATAAAACAATTGCAAACAAAATCATCCACATCGATCCAATTGGCTTCAGTCTATGAATGCAAAAACAGTTTAACATACATAAACCAACACATGGAATACATTATATAGACACAAAGTCTCAAACCACATCTTAATAGATACAGAAAAGGCCTGTGAGAAAGTTCTACATCCCTTCTTGATTTAAAAAGAAACCTGAAACTTTAGAATTGGAAGAAGTACATATCAGATTAACAAAAGCTATATGTGTCAATCTATAGCCAATATTCTACTAAGTATTCAAAGTATTTCCATTAAAATAAGGAATAAAATAATTGTGTCTATGTTTTCCACTCTTATTCAATTTATACCACAACTGTTAGCTAGAGCAATAAGACAAGAGAAGTGAGACTGGAGAGATAGCTCAGCACTTAAGAATATTTGCTCTTGCAAAGGATCCAGGTTAAATTCTCAGCAGCAACATGGTGGCTCACAAGTGTCCTTAGATCCAGTTCCAAGAGATGCAATGCCCACATCTTACCTCTGTGGGTACCAATACACATGTAGTGCATATATGTAAGCAAAACATTCATACTCATAAAATAAAACAAATTAATCTTTTTAAAAGACTAGAGAAGCAAAAAAGGAAACAAATAAAAAGGAAGGGGTCAAATTATCATTATTTTCAAATAATAGAATTCTATATAGAACATCATGAAGACTATACCACAAAACCCACAGAATTGATATAAAAGAAGGTTTCAATAAGGGAACAAAATAAAGAATCAACACACAAAATCAGTGGATTTTTTAAAGATTCCAATAGCAAAAAAGCAGAGAAAGAAATAGGGACCACAGTTATATTCATAACACTTCCAGAAATAATGCTCCTAGACATAAGCCTAACCAAGAAAGTGAAATATGTCAACAAGGAAAATTTAAAACACTAAAGAAATAAATTGATAACGCTAAAAGATGGAGCAATTTCCCTGTGTTTATTGATCAACAGAATTAATATCATGAAAATAACTATACTACGAAATGTGACCTTAAGATCCAATGAAATCACCATCAAATTTTCAATGCCATTTTTTCAAAGAAATAGAAAAAACTCAACAAAAATGATAATGCTAGAAGTATAATAATACCAAAAGTCAAGTTATACTATAGAACCATAGTAACAAAACTACTATAGTCCTTTAATAAAAATCATGTAGGCCAATAGAATAGAATACTGGACCCATGAGCAAATTAACACAGCTACTGGCACATGATTTCTGACAAGGATGCCAAAAATATACATTGGTGCTGAGCAATTTGGATATCCACATGTAGAGAGTAAAACTAGTTTTCTATCTCTCACCTAGCACCAAATTCAGGGTTTTTTTTTTCTTTTTGGTATTTCCAAGACAGGTTTTCTCTATGTAGCTCTGGCTGTCCTGGACTCATTTTGTAGACCAGGCTGGCCTCAAAGACACAGAGATCTGCCTGCCTCTTTCTTTCAAGAGCTGGGATTATAGGCATGTGCCACTGTGCCCTGCTGGGTCAACATCGTAATGTAATATCTTAAGCTCTGACGTTGTTATAGGAAAATACAGGTAAAGTAATTCAAGATATATGCATAGGCAAGGACTTTCTGAAGATGACACCCTCAACAGTGTAGGAGATAAAGCTAAGAGGTAACAATTTACAACAAAGGAAACCATTAACTAAGTAAAAAGACAGCAATCATGGAAATGAAAGGTAAAAGTACATTGAATTTCCATTTTATCTTAGACAGAATAGGATTATTAATAGAAACCAGCAAGAAATGCTGGTGATGAGGTAGGATAGAAGAAACCCTTGTATGTTGGTGGTGGGAGTACAAACTGGTCTAGTCATATAGATATAACTATGAAGGTTTCTCATAAAACTAAAGAGACATCTATCATATGACCCATCTATACCCTTCTAGACATTTACCCAAAGGAATCTTATGTCAACATGCCTCAAAGATACTTACATATAAATATTTATTCAGCACTATTAGCACTATTCAAGTTATGGAATCACCTAAGTTACTGCCAAAAACATGAATGGATAAATAAAACATTTATGTATATTTATTCTAATGGAGTTTTAGTCAACCATAAAGAAGAATGAAAATATATTATTTTCAGGAAAATGATATAACTGGATATTATCATATTAAACACAATAATTCAAACTCTGAAAGATAAATATTATGTGTTTCTGTCATTTTTAGATCCTAGATTTTATATAAGTACAAAATATGAGAGGGGAAGAGGATAAAGGGAGGCATTGAAGAATAAATATAGTAAAAGTAGTTGATACAGTTGAAAGAAAATGTTTTAATGGACAGCACCACTATGTACAATGAATATATGTCAGTAAAAAGCATAGCATATTAGTGTGAGAGGCCCCACATTTCTCAGAAACCAGTATTATGCTGCTTTCAACTGAGATCAGAGAAGTTTTTTTACTACAATGCGTAGTGGTTAATGAAAAGACTCTCATAACTATTCAGCATACTGAGGAAAAGTAACTGTCAGTGCTCAGCCATAAATGAGACATTTATGTAGCAACACAGAAGAATGGGCAGAAAAAAACATAAGAGTCAGAGGGTAGGGAGAAATGCTGTAAAATGCTATCTTTTCGATATGGCATGGCTATTGCACATATGAAATCACAGCAGCTGTGGTTTCTTGCACAAGATAAAGCCAGTTAAAAGATAGCATGGAGTGGGGAGTGGCTCCCAAGGCTCCATCCCTGGCTGAGAGCTATTGTCAGTTAATGTCTGCTGAGAGAAGGAGAGTCATTTTTCTTTAGAGGTGGCCTCTGGTGGATTACCTAAACCCCAGTAGATGATCCTACCCCCATACATATACGAATGGCACTTATTGGACTCAGTGGGTTATACAAAATATAAGAGGGTATGCAATTGGAAGGAGGGAATATTTGGTGGGGAGATGGAAGGAGTTGGATGGAAGGAGTAGAATAGATATGATCAAAATACATTTTATACATGTATGAAATTTTCCAAGAATAAATAAATAAATGAAATAGTGGGGAAAAAAACCCACTGCTCTCCTTATTCCTACATTCTAGTTGAGGGAGACCAACAAAAAAACATAGTAAGCCAATGCTATAGTTTGTTATATTATGGTTAGTGCAGTGAAAAAAAAGTAGAGGGAGATCATAGTTTTCCAGAAATAAATAGTGTGGTAAGAATAAGATTTCAAGAAGATGATTATGGTAGCCATGTCATATCCAGATTTTCCTCCAAGAATTTATGTCTGTCTCTGGAAATGCTAACAATACCTTCATGGCATTCCTCAGCTGCACAGAGCCACTGTCATCCAAGGACAGTCCTCATAGAAGAGGGAAGAAAAAAGAAAGGCAAATATAAACCTTTTGGACCAATGGAGGACAATCCTGTGTGTCCTTTTGCTCTAGGGTGGAAACAGTCAAAGTTGTCATCAATTCTGTCCCAGCTTGGTATATTCCTTCCCTACTTGTACTTACTTTCAGTTTCTTCCACACCTGTTGGTTACAAGAGCATCCTCTGCTAAGGGCTCTGTATGCTAAACATCATTTTTTAGACTGTTTCCCATAGAGCTCAATTCACAGCCATAAATAGTAAATAAATACTCTAACTTGATGGGAAAATAGAGTGAGTCACACATGTATTTGAAAAAAGTGCATTCTGGGGCATAGCCAGTGCAAAGGTCCTGAGATTGGGTTATGCCTACAGTGCTCAAGGAACATGAAGAAGACCAATGATGTGTGAGTAGAGTGAATTCTAAGGACATCCTACTAAAGAAGGCCTTTTACATTTATTTAAACACGAACTCTGGTGCCCCATATTTGAACATGTCCCCTGGATGGAGAGGCCTGGTGGCACTCAGAGGAAGGGTAGCAGGCTACCAAGAAGAGACCTGATACCCTTTGAGCATATACAGGGGGAGGAGGTCCCCCTCAGTCACAGTCATAGGGGATGGGAGTAAGCGGGAAAATGGGAGGAAGGGAGGGAGGAATGGGAGGATACAAGAGATGGGATAACAATTTAGATGTGATATGAATAAATTAATAATATATATAATTTTAAAAATGAAATGGAAAATCATCGAAGAGGCATAATGTGATCTGGAACAAATGTCTAAGACATTCATGGCTTCTGGCCACTATGTGGAGGACACACTATATAGAAGACAATATGGGCCTAAGAAACCATGCAAGAATTTCAGGAAGCCAGGCACGGTGGACAGCCTTTAATTCCAGCACTCAGAGAGGCAGACACAGTTGGAGCTCTGTAATTTTGAGGCCAACCTGGACTATAAAACAAGTCCAGGATAGCCAAGACTACACAGAGAAATCCTTTCTCAAAAAAAAAAAAGAAAGATCAGTAATAAGTGAAGATGGCTTGGACAAGGGAGTCAGATTCTGTCCTAGAGGCATTCTAAAGATAATGTATGTTTTTTAGTGTTTCTCATATTATGTGGAAATGCTATAACATATATCTGAGTTAATATTTAAGCATTGATAAACTGGGGTCATTTTTCCTCGTTAAGTGGAGACAACTAGTACATAGTTGATACTAAATCCTCACATCCAGGATCAAGATCAGGAGACAACATGGTACTTAAACCCTTCATATAGGATGAAGCCACCAAAGGGATGAGAAAAGACATGGAAGAAGCTCAGGAACAAGAACATTCCAATGTCAAGCTGCTGGGGGAAGAGGGAACCCCATGAAAAGGAGCAAGTACTAAGGATGGAGGACTGAGAGTACAGTGTTCTGGAAACTACATTTTTATTTTATTTTATTTTATTTTTCCTCCTTTATTAATTTATTTTTGTTACATCTCAATGGTTATCCCATCCCTTGTATCCTCCTATTCTTCCCTCCCTCCCAATTTCCCCTTATTCCCCTCCCCTATGACTGTTCTTGAGGGGGATTACCTCCCCCTCTATATGATCATAGGGTATCAAGTCTCTTCTTGGTAACCTGCTGTCCTTCCTCTGAGTGCCACCAGGTCTCCCCCTCCAGGGGACATGGTCAAAGGTGAGGCACCAGAGTATGTGAGAAAGTAATATCCCACTCTCCACTCTACTGTGGAGAGTGTTCTGTCCATTGGCTAGATCTGGGTAGGGGCTTAAGGTTTACCGCCTGTATTGTCCTTGGCTGGTGCCTTAGTTTGTGCGGGACCCCTGTGCCCAAATCTGCCTATCATAATGTTCTACTTGTAGGCTTCTAGGACCCTCTGGGTCCTTCTACTTTGCCTTTCTCCCATGATTCTCTCATCTAGAGTCCCACTAGAATGTCCTCTCCTCTGTCGCAGTTTCCTGGTAAGTGAAGGCTTTCATGGGACATGCAAATGTAATGAGCCACCATTGCTGGAGGTTCAAGGCTGAGGACCAACATCTGCTATATAGAATATACTGGCATATTGACAAGAGAAGTTGCAAAATAGGATGGAGATCATTGGAATAAGGGAAGGATTTTTAAAGTCTCATTGTTTTCTCCTTTTTTGGTAGGAAGTTACATTTATCCTTGGACTGAAGCTGTAGTTCAATGGTAGGGCGCTAGCCAAATACACTTACATGCACAGAGAATGAAAAAAATATTCCCACAAAAAACTTGTTCAATAAAAGGTATTAGCAGTCCTTATTTCCTTCTCCATGAGACGCTCCTGTACCTTTCCATGGGATACCATTCTTCATTAGGAGGCTAGAAACATTAATGGAGCTCTTAACTGATGTACTTCACAGAGACCAGCTTTGTAAAAATAGACCCAGATGCAGCTAATCTATAGTCATAATTGCAAATCAACCAGGAAGTGAAACTCAACTAACCCAAGCAATAAACAAAACTAATGATTAGCAGTTAAGGATTCTGCTTTTTCTCAGCCACTGACCCATATACACTGAAGCAAACTGCACATATTTAATTGATGACAAGCTAACATTTTAGCTCCAGTGGCTCCATCTATTTGCCTCTATTCCTTGTGTCCTTCAGTAGTCTCATCCTACATAACTTTGACCTAGTTAGTTCCCACACCCTCTGTAATTTTAATTTCATTGCCACTGCACACAGAATACTTTCTGAAATACTACACCATTTGAAATCTTATCCTTACTTACAAGCCCAACTTGAATACTCACTTGTCCTGGTTTGATTTTCATTGTTATGATAAAGCATCGACAAAAGCCAACATGGAAAGGAAAGTCTTTATTTAGCTTATAGGTGTGTGATCAATCATCAAAGGAAGCCAGGGCAGAGACTCAAGACGGGAGCTTGAATCAGAAACCAGTGAATGAGCAGTGTTTATGGCTTGTTCCTCTAGCACTTCTTCAGTCAGCTTTCTTATACAAAACCCACCTGTAGGCATTGCCTACAGTGGGCTAGGACTTCCTACCTCAGGTAGTAATCAAGAAAATATCTCAGTAAATAAGTTCACAAAGTAAAACCGATGGAGGCAGTTCCTCCCTCGTTTTCTCAGGTGTGTCAAATAGACAGGCGAAATTGGCCATCACACCATTCTTCTGCAACACTTATCCTCACTTAACTTGCCTCTAGGCTTTCAAAATATATTGCATGTCTGTTATGAACAGATGCTATAAGTGAGCACTTGCTATATTCAACTAAGATTACTGTATTTCTCAGCATCTCCTATTTGTTTGTTAATACAGTAGCCTGCATTAAAGTCTGCTTTAATACAGCTCTAGTTTACATTTGTTGCCCTTGAATAATTACTGTCAACACTTCCATGGCTTTAAAATGATGGCATGGATTTGGTGATGAATGATATAGTCACACAATTAATTAGTATTTTGACATTCATACCTAAGTTTATTCATTCATGTAATTTCCTCAGGACCTCACAGCACCACATGTACAATGGTTGATTAATAAGTATGCAAGGATAAGCTGTACAACTAAATGTTTCTGTTGAGAAGTGTGTGGTTCTTTTTTCTCTGTTATCAAACAAAAGCAGTAGATATCTTGGAACCTGAGGAAGGAATAACCACCTTTCAATGTCTCCCCCTCTTCCATCATAGATGCAAATTACAGAGTCCCAGACTGGACGTAAGGGCTCAGAAACCTCAATCTAACTGTGGGGATTTTGTTTGTTTGTTTGCAGGGGCATTCTTTTCTTTTGGTTTATGTTTGTGTTTGTTTTGTGAGGTAGAATGGAATGAAAAATACATGTAGATATCTCTATGATACTTTATTAACCAACTGGAAAATGGATTTCCTCTATGAGAACAGTGCCCTTGGACCAGGAGTCAAGATATCTATTTCCAACTGAGCCTCAATCAGTTCCCACAGTAGTGTCTGACACCATCCTTTTTATAAGCACAGATGTCTAAAGGTAAGAAACTTTGCTTCTCTATCTCAGCATCTAAAAATGAGGAGGCTGGGACAAGGACATATCCCAGGTCCCTTCTAACTCTCACATTCAGAATGACCCAGACAGAACTCTAAATTATACAGATAACATAAGTATCTTTCCTGGTTTCAACCTCTGAGCCAAGACCCCATGGGCATGGCTGGAATACTTAAAGCACAATTTCAAGGGACTTTAAATTCTTAGAAAGTTATAAATGTTCAATTTTGAAAAAAACAGTTGTCTTCCAGAAAAGATCTAATGTGCCTGATATGAGCCCTTATTCCAAATGATTTTCAATATGAGAACACTTGATAAAACAGTTAATTATACAAACATATGTAATAAACTGTATTTTTCCATGCATTTAAAAATATATAGAACTGAGCATGTTGGCACATGTTTAAAACCTCATCTGTCAAGTGAAAGATGTAGGAGGACCTAAAATTTAAGGTCATCCTCAGCAACATAGTGAGTTTGAAACTGGCCTAGACTACATAAGACCCTGATTCAAAGAAAAATTAAAATCAAGATTCTAATGCCTAAGTTTGTGCTGGGGTGTCCAGAATGCCCATTTCTAATGACTTCCCAGGTAATGCTGATGCTGCTCGGCCAGGCACACTCTTGGAAAAAATCTCAGATATTATATTGTGACCCACCCAAAGATAATATCTATGGGAAAATAAAGAGAAAAGCAAACATACACAGATATTCAACATAAAAAAGTCCTGTGAACAGGTTTTTAGCCTATATCTAGTTTAGTGTTGTGTCCTGTTTCCTTTCCAGAGCTATCCACTTGGAGAGGGCTCTTGTTCCTAGATATCCTGTACCCAGCTGGGAAAGGATGCTTTGTTCAGAGGCATCTTCTTTTCTTCCTCTCATAGCTCTTATGTGTTGCTCATAGGTTTCATTAGCCCTAAAAATGAGTCCCAATTTAGCATCAGCTGCAAATTTAATTAATGCTCTGTGTAACCCTTCTGCACAGCACTGAGGACAACACTAATTAAAGGCAGAGACAGACCTATTCTGCCTATTGCTCCTGCCCTGTCTGCCACTACTGGCTTGAATTCTTGGCTGTTCTTAGGTGATTCCAAACGCTAAATAAAATTCTACTTTCATAAGATGCATTTTGAAATGTTTCATTTTATTTATTTATTTACTTACTTATTTACTTATTTACTTACTTACTTACTTTACATCTCTATCACAGCCCCTCCAGCCTTTCCTCCCAGTTCCAATCTCTCACCCTCTTACCTCTTTTCTCCTTGGAAAAGGGGACCCCCTGCACATCAAGTCACATCAGTACTAAGCACATCCTCTTTCACTGAGGCCAGATAAGGCAGCCCAGCTGGGGGAAAGTGATGCAAAAGCAGGCACCAGAGTTCATGTCAGAGACAGCCCCCCACTGCACTTGTGAAGGAACTCACATGAAGACCAACCTTCCCATCAGTTACATATGGGTTGGGGTCCTATGTCCAGTCCATGAATGCTCTTTGGTTGGTGCTTCAGTCTCCGTAAGGCCCCATGGGCCTACATCAGTTGACTCTCATGATTTTCTTACGTACTTGTTGTGCCCTGGGGGTCCTTCTATCTTTCCTCCCATTCTTCCATAAGACTTCCCAAGTTCTGCCTACTTTTTGGCTGTGGGTCTCTGCATCTGTTTCAATTCACTGCCAGGTAGAGAGTCTCAGAGGACAGTTATGCTAGGTTCCTGTCTGCAAGCAAAACAGAGTATTAGTAGTAGTATCAAAGATTGGCTCTCTTCTATAAGATGAGTCACAGGTTGGGCCACACAGTTGGCCACTCCCTCAATCTCTGCTCCATCTTTATTGCTGCACATCATGTAGGCAGGGCAAATTTTGGGTGGAAGGTTTTGTGGGTTGGTTTGTGTCCCCATCCTCTGGAAGTCTTGCCTGGCTAGAAGGTGCCAACTTCAGTCTCCATGCCCTTCTAGGAGTCTTATCTAGAGTCACCCCCATATCCTCTCAGAAACCTACCCTGTTGCAGGCCTCCAGCTTATCTCAGAGATACCCCTCCCCCTCTTACCTTTTTGTCTTCTATACCTCCAACTTCCCACCCCTCATTCCCCTCCCCACACCCTCACCCACCCAGTTCCCTCACTCTATCCTATGTCTATTCTATTTCTACTTCTGTGTGGGCTTGCCTTGATACTTAGCTTCTTTGGGTCTGTGGATTATAGTATGGTTATCCTGTACTATATTGCTAATATCCTCTTCTATGAGGACATACCATGTTTGTCTTCTTGGGTCTGGGTGGCCTCACCCAGGATGATCTTTTATAGTTCCATTCTTTTGCCTGCAAATTTCATGATTTCCATGTTCTAACAGCTGAGTAGTATTCCATTGTGTAAATGTACCACAGTTTCTTTACCCATTCTTCAGTTTGGGGACATATTCTAGTTTCTGGCTATTACAAATAAAGCTGCTATGAGCAAATGTCCTTGTTGTATGGTGGAGAATATTTTGGGTATATATCCAGGAGTGGTATGCTGGGTCTTTAGGTAGAACTATTCCCAGTTTTCTGAGAAAGCGGCAGATTGATTTCCAAAGTGGTTGCATATGTTTGCACTCCTACCAGGAATAGAGGACTGTTTCCCCTTTCTCAACATCTTCACCAGCATGTGCTGTCACTTGAGTTTTGTATCTTAGACATTTCAATGGGTGTAAGATGGCATCTCAAAGTTGTTTTGACTTGCATTTTCCTTATGACTGAGGACATTGAGCATTTCTTTAAGTGCTACTCCACAATTCAAGAGTCCTCTGTTGAGAATTCTTTTTATACCTCATTTTTTAATTGAATTGGTGGATTGTTGGTATTTAGTTTATTGATATATATATATATATATATATCCTCTGTCAGATGAAGGGTTGGTGAAGAGCTTTTTTCCAATCTGTTTTGTTCTAAACATATTGTAGGCTCTGATCTTTTTTTAACCTACTTTATTTTTTGTAATGTGTACACCTCCCTTCCAACCCACCTACCCTAGATAGGAGAGAAAGGATGTTAATGGGAACAGGAGAATTAGAACTTTTTAGTCCCTTGGAGTGACTCCACTGATGTAGTCAGCAGGATTCCATCAGAACTGTTAAACAGCAAACCAGCTATTCAGCAAAGATGCCTGTAACTGCAGCCTCTGGAACCTGGAGCAGCAGCCAGAACCCAGAACTTCAAAGCTTTTTGCTAGAGCAATTCTCTGTAGGAGCATCTTGAAGTGGAGTGATGAACAGCCAAGACCAAAAAGCCCCACCTCTTGTTTTGGAGATATATGTATATCTCCTCTCAGATTCCATACTAGGATATTTGTCAGTTGGCAAAGATCATGCTCCCGCAAGAAGCAGTTCTTTTTCTAGTGGACAAATGTTACCTCTTCTCTCACAAGTCTGTTTTCAGCAGAAAAACACTACAAACCCTTACACAAGTCTGTTTCACATCCCACACTTGGGATCAAAACAAAAACATGTTTACATCCACTATGTAATATTACTTACTTTTCAGGTTTCTGTGATCAACAACTGAAGGAATGAAAGGTTTATTCTGGATTGCAATTTAAGAAGGGTTGGGATCTCTCATGGAGATGGAGGCATGGCAACAGGGGCTTGAGGCAGTTGGTCACATTTCACCTATCCACAGTCAGGAAACAGAGAGGTGACAGGAAATAGGGCCAGACTATAAAATCTATAGACTTTCTCTAGTGATCCACTTTCTCCAGTAAGGTTCCACTCCCAAAGATTTCACAACCTTTCACTAGCTGGAGACCAAATAGGCAGCACACATGAGCCTAATCAGAGGACATTGTATACTCAGTCCACAACACTAACAAAATGAATGAAGCTTCTCATTCTATCTTAAGCACTTGTTTTTTATGGTTAGGTGTTCAGGATCACACCCACTGCATTTAATTAAAAGATTGGCTAATAGTCTAATAGGCAACTGTGGTTTGAATAATTGTTTCCCTACAAATTTCACGTTGAAACTCAATCCAAGGGTTAGGTTATACCTCAATGGTACAGCACCTGCTTAGCATGTCTGTGGCTCAACCTTCAGTGCCACAAATCAATAATGATGACAACAACAATGATAATGATGATGATGACAACAATGATGATAGAAAAAGAGGCACTTAATTCTCAGACTGGTGCAGTCTCCAGGAAATAATTAGACCATGGATGCTGTTGATCACAGATCATATTAATGTCTTGTAAACAGGTTTGACGAGACAAGTTTGCTATTTCTATTCTGTCCATTCTGGAAATCTCAGAACTCGTTTCTCTCAGAAGACACCACAAGGTGTCATATCATAAGTGCAGATTGGTTCTTCAACAAATGCTAAACTTGGTATTCCTTGATCTTGGATGTTCCAACTTCCAGAACTGTTAGAAATGCATGTTGATTGTGCATAAATTCCCAAGTGTTAAATATTTTCTTATAGTTGCACAATAAACTGAGGCCTAGGGTAAATAATGGGACACAGGTTTTGTGAAAATTTTCAGCATTCCACCAAAACCTTACACTCAATCTTCTGAGTTTGACTATTTGATTACTTTCTTCCCTTGCAACCACCTAATCCAGTTGGAGCCAGGAGCTCATGAGTACCAAAATAATCATTTTGTTCCTGGAAGCTAGTCATCCCTCAGACTTCCCCTTTAGCCTTGATCCCTGCTCTCAGGAGGATTGCTTGGAAAGAGAATTGAGGAAGGAAATGTGACTGAGCCAGCACATTTACAGGCCAGCTGAAACAATAACCCAAGTGTGGACCCTAACTTCAAAGACAAAGATGACTTCTGCTTTCATTCAGCTGTGGCCTCTCTGTTTAAATATAACCACTGCCTTTCAAATCATTTCCCTTAGGAGATCCTAACAACAACAAGAATCTATACAGAATACAAATCTTTTTGGTTCCTGTTGTGGACTGAATTGTGCACCTTAAAAATTCATAAGTTCAAACCCTAACCTCACATTGCCTCAGAAAAAAATCATCTTATTTGGGAATAGAGCTGATGTAGATGTAAAATGATTGCTGTCCTTATAAAGAAAGATTTTCTAGACAATCACACACAAGGAGAAGACCATTATTTAAACTGTATTAAATATAAAAACATTATATTTAAATATAAATTTAACCAGGATTAAAAATGCTACCATGAACTATTTAAAGTATTCAAAAATACTAACCTGTTGGTGATTAGACTGATGCTTCTATCAGCCAAGAAATGCCAAAGATTGGCCAAAACCATGAAAATCTTGAAAAGAGGCAAGGGACAAGACTATAAATGAAAAATAAAAGACAGTAGCAGCATGACCTCTGACTTCTATTCTCTAGCACTGTGTGATAACACAATACTGTTACAGTACTTATCATGGCTGGGGCAAGCTAGCCCAGTTTCAAAGGCTCACAGATCTATGCAAAGATATTGGTCTTAAATGCTTATGTGTGCTCAAATGCCCCACTTATTCTTCGGAGGTCCACTCAAAAACAAAGATTAAATTGATCTTTAATCAAGTGAAGTGTGTGTGTGACAGACAGAAAGGGAGAGAGATGCAGACTGCTTATGTGAGTGCCTACATATGCCAGAAATGTGAGGTCCTCTGGAGATGGAGTGATGTGATAGGCAGTCATAAGCCATCTGCTATGGATGTTCGGAATCAAACTTAGGTCCTCTGGAGGAGTAATATGCATCCCTAACCACTGAACCACCTCTCCAGCTCCATGAGGTTTACTTTGGATTCTATATTCTTCAACCCTGGACCATCTGTCACTGCACTTGATATATTTATGTATTTTCAGGGTATGGCTTAGCAACCAGGAGCCCAGCCTCAAAAGCCAGGCTGAGATGAGTATCAGCTCTCTGATCCCAAGGAAAGGTTATTTAACCTCTATGTATGTCAGATTCCTTGTGCCTGGATAGGACTAAGAGTAGCACCTTTCCACAAAGCTTAGTTAGAATTGAATTACTATGTATAATGTATCTGTAAAACTACTATGCAAATGTTATCATTATTAAGAACAAGAAGATATTGCTAATTTTATTCAACCATGCACATCTAATTACATTAATATTGCTCAGTAAATGAATGTTAGGTGATGGCTTTCATGGACCAACGGATTAGTACTTTCATCTAATAAAGTCTCTGGTTAGAAAGTTCACTGTGGTCCGTTCATCATTCAGGGGCTTAAAAAACACTGACTCATTAACATACTCCACTAACCATTCCAGAGATGAAAGCTCAGAAGCTGCACTCTTCTGAACCTTAAGTCTAAAGCACACATCATTCAGCCTTACAAAGGTTTGTCTGTTTGCCTACCCACAGAGGCTTGCAATTTAAGTTGAACAAGTAACAAAGACCACAAATTCATATTTAATTCATCTTAATTTGAGAATTTTGGAATTTATGAGCTACCAATTTTTCACACATTTATAAAATTTTCATGAGTATCTTTTTGAACTTCCATTTATTTTCAAATCTTCATTCAAATTAAGCTAATTATTCATCAATATTTCTTCTAAAAATCTAGCTAAGATATACTCAATTATTTCCCAATGAAAATGATAGCTTAGCCTATGTAACTAGATGAATGAGGAAAACATATGCATTAGTGGCTAAAAGAAAAGAGAGAGAGAAATGGTTCCTAACATTTTTCCCTCAAAAGAGGCCTGTGGGACCATATTGGAACACTCTGGGTGAAAATAATTGATAGAAGTCTGTTTCAGACCTATAACCTTGATAATCCTGCTTTGGAGAAAGGGTCTTTTGCTGCATAACTTGAAACTAAGTTAATGATGTTCATGAAACATTTCCTGACTTTTGGGGCTAGAGAGATGGCTCAGAAGTTAAGAGCATGTACTGCTCTTCCAAAGGACTCCAGTTGAGTTCAAAACAGTTGTATTTGGTAGGCTACAACTGCTTATATCTCAAGTTCCAGGGAGTCTGACACCTCTGGCCTCTGAGGGCACCTGGAATCACATGATCATACACACACACACACACACACACACACACACACACACACACACAGAGGCAATACCAGTCCCCTTTGAGTTATATAGCAAAACATGCAATGGGTGACCACAAAAATAGAAACTATATTAAATACGCACAGAATTCTATGACTCCAGAGTCCTTGGAATGCTCTTTGCCATGTTGTTACACATACTGACCTAATTTCTCCTCAGAACCAGCCTTGGGTCTCAGTAACCCCCTGTTCCACTACTGTTTCACCAGGATCCTGAGCTGCTGAAGCAAGTCCCTATGTGAACTGATAACATTGTCTGGATGACTACACAATGTGCTCAACACCTGGGGCAAAATGCTGGGAGATGTAGAGAGCAGGAGCACAGATAGACATGTGTCCAGTATGACAGGAAGAGTGCTGAACCCTTTATCTACTCTGCAGAAAATGGATTAAGTGGGAAGAGATGGAGAAACAAACAATTGGAAAGCTTGGAATGGGAACCAAAGAATTACTAAAACCCTGAAATTACAGCTGGGTTTGCTCCTAACTTCAGGGCTACAAAGTAGGTCTATCTTTATTACCTCTATATTTTTTGTTTCTAAGGGAAGAGTAAACAAGTTATGCACATCCTGTTACCTTTGACTTCATCTTGGTCTCATGGGGTACAAAACTACTCCATAATACACTGAACAAACTCTCCTGAGTTAGCCTCCTAAGGTCAGGGTTTGGTGGAAGCATATAGTCTGAGGAATAGAGTAGTGACATCCTATGTAAGTGGAATCAGCATATTGGGGACTTAGAATATGGGAATTGACCTAATATTTATGGGAGACAAGAATAGACAACATTCTCCTAGCCATGATTCACATCACTATAGGAGTATAAAATATCAGCAGCAGTGGCAGCAGCAGCAGCAGCGGCAGCAGCGGCTGAGGTTTGCAGCTGGGAACCCTCTGGCAGAGGTGATTGGCATGGTAACCACTGGGAATTGCTGCGGGAGAGGGGACTCGGTGCAAGATTTGGGTCCTGTGACCCTAGCTGAACTCGAAGCGCAGTTTGGGCCCCATGACCCAAGCACAACTCGGCATGTGGCTTGTGCCCAGAGACCCAAACTGGACTTGGAGTGTGGTTCAGCCGCTGAGACCCTAGCAGAGCTCAATGTGTGGTTTGGGACCAGAGTCCCTAGCTGAGCTTGGTGAGCAGCTTGGGCCCTGAGACTCTAGCTGAGCTTGGCATGCAGTTTGGGTCCAGAGTCCCTGGCTGAGCTTGGTGTGCAGTTTGGGCCCTGAGAACCTAGCTGGGCTAGGCATGCAGTTTGGGCCCAGAGACTCTAGAAGAACTTGGTGTTCGGTCCTGGCCCTGCAACTTTGACTGGACTAGGCATGCAATCTGGGGCCCAGAGTCCCTGGCTGAACATGGGGGGCAATTTGGGCCCAGAGTCTCTAGCTGAATTCAGCAGGTGGTTTGGGCCTAGAGAATCTAGCTGGACTCGGTTGTCAGATTGGGCCCAGAGTCGCTAGCTGAATTTAGCATATGGTTTGGGTCCAGAGTCCCTGGCTGAGTTTGGTGCACAGTCCTGGCCCTGACACTCTGCTGAATTCAGTGGGTGGTTTGGGCCCAGAGACTCTAGCTGAGCTCAGTGCTCAGTTTGGGCCCAGAGTCCCTCGCTGAACTTGGCGGGCAGTGAAGAGTCTGAGACTCTGGCTGAGCTCAGTGCATGGTTTCAGCCCAGAGTCCCAAGCTGAGCTTGGCAGGCAGTTTGGGACCAGAGATTCTAGCTGAGTTAGGTGTACGGTACAGGCTCTGAGACTCTTGCTGAACTTGGCAAGCTAAGTGTGCGGTTTGGGCCTGAGACCCTGGTAGGACTCAGTGCTAACTGGACTAAGTGCTTGGGATAGGCCCAGAGACCAGTTTGGGTCCAGAGACCCATTTGGGTCCAGAGACATGAACTGGACTCAGCGTGTGTGAGGTTTGGGCCCTGTGACACTAACCTGGACTCTGTGAGTGGTCTGGGACCTGAAACGCTACCAGTAACCACAGAGCAATGGAGCATCAAAGCTCTGGGACTAAGGAAATCTCAGGGAAACAGGGAGTAGAGTGGCCAGTAGAACACCTCCGCCCAACCTGCTTCAGTCCCTGGAGAGCTATGGCTGTGCAGAAGGCTGTGGACACTTTGGCCTCACCCAACACACATTCAGAGACCCAGAACGATTACAGGACCCACAGTACAGGGGAGCTAGGGATCACTGGCAGTGAGAGACCCAAACTACAGGGCTAGCCTCCTGTCATTCAGACCAGTGAAGCATCAGAGCTTCCAGCCTAGGGAAATCATGAGAAAACAGGTAAATCTATCCCTAGACTCCTTCCACCCAACTCTGGAAGCTACCTGCCAAAAACAGAGATGGCAAGATGCCTAAAGGACAGCATAAAATCATATACAAAAAACCCAAAACATTATGACATCTCCAGATTCCAGTGATCCCAAAGAAAACAACCCAGAGAACTAAAAAACAATAGAAATACAAGAAAATGACCTGAAGTCCTTAGTAATGGGGATGATAATGGAGGAAACAAATAAAATCCATAATCAAATACAGAAGGATGCAGCCAAACAGGTAGAAGACATAAAAGAGGACTGTTGAGAGGCACTGGAATTTTTTCAGGAAAATAAATGATGAAGAAAATAAATAAAACTCTTCAATCTCTGAAGGCCTATAGTCAATGGAAGAAACTCAGGAATATACAAACAATCAATAAAACAGTTCAAGACCTGAAGATGAAAATGGGTTCATTTATAAACACACAGACAGAAGAAAAACAGGAATGTGAGAGCTCAGAGAGGAAGATGAGCAACACAGAGGCAAGCCTTTCTAACAGAATCTAAGAGATGGAGGAACAAATCTCAGATCTAGAAGACACAATCGTAGATTGTGAAACAACCATTAAAGAAAATGCTAAATCTGGAAATATCCTGACACAAAACGTCCAAGAAATACAGGACACCATGAAAAGAAGAAATCTGAGGATAATAGGCATTGAGGAAAGAGAAGATGCCAGACTGCAAGGCCCAGAAAAATATTCTCAATAAAATCATAGAAGAAAAGTTCCTCAATCTGAAGAAAGAGATGCCTATAAACACACAAGAGGCCTACAGAACACCAAATAGAATAGACCAGAAAAGGAAAACTTCCTGTCACATAATAATAAAAACACAAAATATACAAAACAATGAAAAAATATTAAAAGTTGCAAAGGAAAAGGGCCAAATAACATTTAATGGCAAACCTATCAGAATTATGCCTGACTTCTCAGCAGAGACTGTAAAAGGCAGAAGGGCCTGGACAGTGCTCCTACAAACCCTAAGAGACCACAGATGCCAGGCCAGACTACTTTACCCAGCAAAACTATCAATAACCATTGACAGAGAAAACAAAATATTCCATGACAAAAATAAATTCAAACCGTACCTATCCACAAATCCAGCTTTACAGAAGGTACTATAAGGAAAACTCTACCCCAAAGGGACAAGCTACAACCAAAATTACACAGGAAATAGATAGCAACACCACTGCAAAAAACATAACCACACAAGTGCTCTACTGGAACCAACATCAAAATTAAGACTCTTAACAGTCACTGGTCATTAATATCTCGCAACATCAATGGTCACAATTCTCCAATAAAAAGGCACAGAATAAATGAATGGATGCATGAACAAGAACCAACATTCTTCTGCATTCTAGAAACACAACTCACCCATAAAAATGGACATTATCTCAGGATAAAAGGCTGGAAAAAATATTCCAAGCAAACAGTCACAAGAAGCAAGCAGGAATAGCCATTTTAATATCTAACAAAATAGAATTTCAACCAAAATTAATCAAAAAGGATGAGGAAGGACATTTCAAACTCACCAAAGGTAAAGAAAACCAAGATGACATCACAATTCTGAATATCTATGCTCCCAATAGAAGGGCACCCACATTAGTAAAAGATCTAATAATGAAGCTTAAACCACACATTGATCCCCACACAATAATAGTGGGAGACTTCAACACCCCAGTCTCACTGAAGGATAGGTCATTGAAACAGAAACTAAACTGAGAAAAAACATCACTAACCAATGCCATGAATCAAATGGATCTAACAGATATCTACAGAACTTTTCACCCAAACAAAAAGGATTATATCTTCTTCTCAGCACCCCATGGAAAGTTATCTAAAATTGATTACATAGTACGCCATGAAGCAAGCCTCAACAAATACAAGAAGATTGAAATAATATCTTGTATCCTGTCAGATCACCATGGTCTAAGGCTGTACTTCAACAACAGAAATAACAAAAAGCCTACACACAAATGGAAAATAAACAACTCTTTACTTAATGACACCTGGGTCAAGGAAGAAATAAGGACTTCCTGAAAGTCAATGAAAATGAAGGAACAACATACTCAGCTTTGGAGGACACAAAGAAGGCAGTGCTAAGAGGAAAATTCATAGCACTAAGTGCCTTTAGAAAGAAATTGTAAATATCCCACACAAACAACTTAACGACACATCTGTCAACCCAAGTAATGCAGCCTAATAGCAGTCATCAATGCTTCTTTCTCTCCTCTCTCCTCTCTTCTTCTATCCTCCTCTTTTCTCTCTCCTCCTCCTCCTCTCTCTCTCTAATACACACACACACAATCTCTCTCTCTCTCTCTCTCTCTCTCTCTCTCTCTCTCTCTCTCTCTCTCTCTCTCTCTCTCTCTCTCTCTCCTTTCTCCCTTGCCCCTCTCTTACATACACACAGAAATACTTTCTCTTCCCCATCCTCCTCCTCTCCTACTCATCCTACTCCCCTCTTCCTTCCTCTACTGTCTTCTCCTTCCACTCCTTGCAATCCCATTCTCTTCTCCCCTCCTCATTTCCTTTCTCCTCCCGCCCTCTGTTCCTCCTCTCCTTCCTCATCCCCACCCTTCCCGTTCGCCCTGCCTTTTCGTCCTGCTCCCCCTCTGTCTTAGAGTTTCTGTTGCAGTGAGGAGACACCATGACCACAGCAAGTCTATACAGGAGAACATTTCAGTGGAGCTGGCTTACAGTCCAGAGGTCTGGTCCATTATCTTCGTAGCAGGAACCTTGGCAGCATACACATCAGCAAGCCGCAACAAGAGAATGGGACGCACTACTCCAACAAGGCCGTACCTCCTAATAATGTCCCTTCCTATGGACCTATGGGGGACAATTCTTTCAAAGCACTACATCCTCTTTTCCTGCTCCTCCTTTCCCTCCTCTTCCTTTCTCCTCCTTGCCCTCCCTTCCTCCCTGTCCATCCTCATTCCCTTCCTTCATCTTCCTGTTATCTCATCCTATCCCACCTCCTCCCCAACCTCCCCTTCCTCCCCATCCCTCCATTCCTTGCCCCTCCTCAAATTTCTTCTTCTTCCAACATTTTTACCACCCCTCTTCCTCCACCTGGTCTACCTTCTCCTGTGTTCTTTCTCTTGTCTTGCGGCTTCTTTCTCCTGCTCTTCTTCCCTCTCCTCACTTTCTCCTTCCTCTAGTTCTCGGTTCCCTGTTACCCCTTTCCTTCCTCTATTTCACACCTTTTCCCTCCTCCTCCCTCTTCTCTTCATCTTCCTCCTGCTTCTCCTCCATTTTGTTTTTCCCCATCTTATCTTCCTTCCTCTACCCTCTTTCCCTTTCTCCTTCCCCACATCCCCTTCTTTTCCTCTTCCCATTTCCCTCCTCACTGTCGTGTTCCTCCAATCCTTTATTCCTCCTCTTCTTCCTGTTTTCCTTCCTCCCTGCCTTACCCTTTCTTCCCTTCCTCTGTCTTCCTTTTATCTCTCCCCTCCACCACCACCCCTTCCTCTCTCTGTTATACGTCTCTCCTTATTTTCCTCCTCTTTTGGCTTATTCTCCCCCACTCCTTTCTCTACCCTTCTCTTCTGTTCTCTTCTCCTTTTCACCACCCCCATGTTCTCTTCCTCCTAGCTTTCTTCTTCCCTTCCCCACCTTCCCTCATCTCCCTTCTCACTCCTTATTCCTCACCTAGTCTTTCTCTCCTCTCCTCCCTCCTCGCATTGTCCTACCTCACCTTTACTCCTTTCTCTCCCCTTCTCCTCTTCCTATTATTCCTCTTCCCTCTCCCACTTGCTATCCTTCTCCTGCCTTCCCTTCATCTCGTCTTTCTCCTCTCCTCCTCCTCTTTTTCCCTTCCTTCACCTATTCTCCTCCTCATCTCTTCTCCTTTTCCTCGGTCTACCCCTTCTGTCTTTGGCTTCTCCCTCTCCTTCGACTCCCATTCCGCCTCCTTTTCTGTTCACCTTCCTGTTTTCCTTCCCTTTATTGCCCTCCTATTCCTGCTTCCCTCTCCTCCACTTCCTTTCCCCCCTCTACTGTTTACTTTCTCTACCATGCCTTTCCTCCTTTTCACCCTTTTCTTCCACGTCCATCTCCTCTCCTTCCTTTTCACCCTCCCCTTCCTCCTCTTCTAGTCTCCCTCGTCTCCTCTCCCTCTCTCCCCACACACCTCTTTTCCTCCCCCTCTCTACCTCACCTTCCTCCTCTTTCTCAGTTTCCTCCTGTGACTTTCTCCTCATTCGCCCCTCCTCCTCTTCCTCCTCTTTCTTGTCCTCTTCTTCTTCTTCCTCCTCCTCCCCCATCTCTTTCTCCTTTAAACTAGGGAGAAAAGCTAGGGCCTTCTTACATACTTCTATAGACTCATTAAATTTTTAAAGCTGTATTAAACTGTGTGTGTGGATGTGTTTGGTGCATATCCAGTTTGTTGAACTTTTGGCACTGGGAATGAGGGCATTTTATCACGTCATATGAACACCTAGTAAATACTCATGAGATAGAAGGGATAGAAGCACCCACATTCAAGCCATGTACAGTAAGCAACACAACTTTATGGTGAACATTTATTTGCTGTTGAATTGTAGCTTATGATGGTAAACCAGCATTTAATTTTGTCTGTTTACATTATGCAAACTGCAACATCAAACCCTGTTGCATCAATGAAAACAATAAACAGAAATGTTTACTCATGCAACACTGGAGTGGTCAGCCGACCCTGGCAGGGCTTTGCAACAATACTCGACCGAAGCCACTGTGTAGTTGCTGGCACTGAACAGAGAGGTGGAATTCTCTTCCAGGTATTCAAGGAGACCATGCAGATAGCTGGACACTAACATAATGCTCTGGCTATCACAGGACGACTGGGACAGTGTATCGCCAATTATCACAAATAATCTTAGGAGATGTGGAGCCCCATACACTTGAGACATTGGAATATCAGGATAAGCCAGGTGAATTTCTTCATATTGGGGTTTTTCAAATGGGCAGAGCAGCTGGGTGCTCAGCATCGTGTTGAAATACGCCCTTACTCCATATGCAAGCTCATCGACAGAATACTCTCTGTTATCACCCTTCGACTGTGATTTCACAAAGGTCACATACTCTGCGAGAATGGTATCAATATTCTTTTGAGCAGGGAGTTGGAATAAGTGCTTATGCTTAGTTACCAAGTCCCAGTCCTCAACAAGACAGCGCTTGAGTTTTGCTGGAACCGTCACTTCAACTCTTGTTGGGACAGGCCCACTCACATTTTGCTGAGGGACCTGGGCTACTTGTCTGGTGCCACTGACAAGCCTATTCTCTGGAGTGTTCTGCATGTTCGTTGGCACTGTCGCCTCAGGCATGGATCCTGAAGAGGCTTTCTCTACAGGGCAGCCTTGCTCCAGGGAGTCATGATCTTTCTCTACCAAGCACGCGCCCTCTACTGTGCTGCCTTTCTCATTAGAGATGCCACTCGGGGGAGAGTGAGCTATCTCCCTAGCATGGTCTTCCTCAACATAACAACTCTCCTCTGCCCTCTGCACTTTCTGGGCAGAGAGCTGTATCTCTGCAGGGCGCTTTTTCTTAGCCAGGTGACCTCTCCCGCCAGAGTAAACTTCCTGTGGAGAGGGAAGACTTTTCTTCCCACGGAGACTTTTCTCCACCCGACGACGTTTTTTAGGGGGGCAAGCTCTGTCGGCAGATAGATGATTCTCTGCAACTTGCCTTTCTTTCGGAGGCCGACCTCTCCTGGTGTTACTATCCTTGCCTTCAGAGGGTCCCCTCTGTGCACAGTTACCACTCTGGACTGACTGACCCTCCTGTTGGGGGTACCTTTTCTTCGGTGGCCGACTTCTGCCTGGGCGCCCATCTTTTCTGGCAGAATGTGCTCTCGCAGCAGGGTTAGCCCTTTCAAATGTGCCACCCGCCCCTGCAGAGCACCTTTTCTTCGGGCTACTTCTCCCTGTGTGGTGACCGTCACCTGCAGAGGGTCTTCCCCCTGCACCGTTGCCCCTCTTAACTGAGCCATCCACTTCTGCGGGGCACTTTTTTTCCCCTGGATAGAGTGCCCTCTCAGAAAAGCCGCCCTTCTGGGCTGAGCGGCCTGCCTCTGCAGAGGAGCTTTGCTTCCTTTTCTTCGGAGAATAAGCTTTGCATGTGGGGCATGCTTTATGCCCAAAGTGTGCCCTGTCTGCCGAGTCACGCCTTCTGACCCAGCGAAACTCCTCTGCCTGGAAGCTTTTGGGCTGAGGCCCACCTCTGCCTGTGGAGGAATCTTTCCCCACCTGGGTTTCCTCTGCCCAGTTAGCCCTTCTGATGGATTCAAAGGCCTCTGCAGGGCGGACTTTCCCAGGGCAACCTCTCGCGGTGGTGTTAGCTTGTGCTGCAGAGGGTCCCCTCCGGGTAGGAACAACAATTCCTGCTGAGCCACCCACCTCTGCAGAGGAAGTTTTCTTTGGAGACCAATCTCCACACGTGGGACACTTTTTCCTTCGCAAGGGTCTTCTCTCTGCAGAATTGCGCCTTCCGCTGGAGCTTTGAAGCTCCTCGGCAGGGTGCTTTTGGTTGGGCCAACCTCTCCCGATGTTGTTAACCTGCCCTGCTGAGGGTCCCCCCTGTGTAGGGTCAACACTCGCTGTTGGGCAACCCACCTCTGCACGGCGGCTTTCCTTTGGAGACCAGTCTCCACACGTGGGGCACTTTTTCCTTCCAAAAGGTCTTCCCTCGGCTGAATTACGCCTTCTGGTGGAGCGGAACTCCTCTGCAGGGTGGCTTTGGTTGGGGCAACCACTCCCGGTGCTGTTCTCATGCCCTGCAGAGGGTCCCCTCTGCGTAGGGTCAAGACTTGTGCCTGAGCCACCCACCTCTGCAGAGCGCCTTTTCTTTGGAGACCAGTCTCCACACGTGCGGCACCTTTTCCTTCCAAAAGGTCTTCCCTCGGCTGAATTACGCCTTCTGGTGGAGCGGAACTCCTCTGCAGGGGGGCTTTGGTTGGGGCAACCTCTGCCGGTGTTGTTCTCTGGCCCCGCAGAGGGTCCCCTCTGGGTAGGGCCATCACTGGTGCCTGAGGCACCCACCTCTGCAGAGCTGCAGAGCGTTTCCTCTGCCGATTTAGCCCTTCTGATGGATTCAAAGTGCTCTGCAGGGCGGACTTTCCTAGGACAACCTCTCCCCGTGTGGTTAACTTGTGCTGCAGAGGGTCCCCTCTGCGTAGGGGCAACAATTGCTGCTGAGCCACCCACCTCTGCAGAGGACGTTTTCTTTGGAGACCAATCTCCACACATGGGGCACCTTTTCCTTCCAAAAGGTCTTCCCTCGGCTGAATTACGCCTTCTAGTGGCGCGGAACTCCTCTGCAGGGTGGCTTTGGTTGGGGCAACCTCTCCCGGTGTTGTTCTCTTGCCCTGCAGAGGGTCCCTTCTGCGTAGGGTCAAGACTTGCGCCTGAGCCACCCACCTCTGCAGAGCGCCTTTTCCTTGGAGACCAGTCTCCACACGCGGGGCACCTTTTCCTTCCAAAAGGTCTTCCCTCGGCTGAATGATGCCTTCTGATGGAGCGAAACTCCTCTGCAGGGTGACTTTGGTTGGGGCAACTTCTGCCGGTGTTGTTCTCTGGCCCTGCAGAGGGTCGGCTCTGTGTGGGGCCAGCACTGGTGCCTGAGGCACCCACCTCTGCAGAGCTGCAGAGCGTTTCCTCTGCCGATTTAGCCCTTCTGATGGATTCAAAGTCCTCTGCAGGGCGGACTTTCCTAGGACAACCTCTCCCCGTGTTGATAACTTGTGCTGCAGAGGGTCCCCTCTGCGTAGGGGCAACAATTGCTGCTGAGCCACCCACCTCTGCAGAGGACGTTTTCTTTGGAGACCAATCTCCACACATGGGGCACCTTTTCCTTCCAAAAGGTCTTCCCTCGGCTGAATTACGCCTTCTAGTGGAGCGGAACTCCTCTGCAGGGAGGCTTTGGTTGGGGCAACCTCTCCCGGTGTCGTTCTCTTGCCCTGCAGAGGGTCCCCTCTGCGTAGGGTCAAGACTTGCGCCTGAGCCACCCACCTCTGCAGAGCGCCTTTTCTTTGGAGACCAGTCTCCACACGCGGGGCACCTTTTCCTTCCAAAAGGTCTTCCCTCGGCTGAATGATGCCTTCTGATGGAGCGAAACTCCTCTGCAGGGGGGCTTTGGTTGGGGCAACCTCTCCCTGCAGGGTACTGTTTCCCTGCAAAGGGGCCTCTACTACCCCTCTCACCTGACTGACCCTCCTCTGCAGGGCTACTGTTCTGAGGTCGACCTCTCCCTGCAGGGAGAGCTTTCCCTGCAGAGGGCCCTTGGCCTGCACAGCTACCTTTCTCAGCTGAGCGACCCTCCTCCTCTGCAGGGCACCTTTTTTTCCGAGGCCGACCTCTGCCTGTGGGGTGATCTTGTCCCCCAAAAAGCCTGCTCCCAGAAGAGCTACCCCTTCCAGCTGAGCAACCATCCTCTGCAGGGCTGCTTTTGTTAGGGAAGCCTCTCCCTGAAGGGAGATTATTCTCAGACGAGGGCCCTCTCCCTGCGCAGCTACCCTGCTTTGATAAGTAGCCATAGCTCTGTGTGCTATGGGCCTTCTTTGGAGCCCGACCTCTGCCTCTGGGACAACGGTTCTCCATAGGGGGTCCCCTCTTGGCATAGTTACCCTTGTCCTTGTCGAGGGAGTGACTTCCCTCTGCAGGCCGCCTTTTCTTGGGTTGACTTCTTCCTGCGGGGTAATATTTACCGGCAGAGGGTTTCCTTTCTGCACAGTTACCCTGGTCGGCTAGGCGACCCTCCTTTTCAGGGTGGCTTTGGTTGGTATAAATGGTCCCTGCAGGATGATCTTTGCCTGTGGAGGGTTCTCCAGCACTGCTGTGCTTCTCAGCTGAGTGACCCTCCTCTGTAAGATGATATTTCTTCGGGCGACCTCTCTGTGCACGGCCAGCTTTCCCTGCAGATGGTGCCCTGTCTGCACACCTACTTTTCTCCGTGTGGCACAGTTGACATTTTTTGGCGGCCCAACCTCTCCCTGAAGGGCAGTCTTCCTCCACCGAAAGTCGTCTTTTGACAGAACGACTTCTCTTCACTTGGCGATCCTTCCCAGCCAAGCATTCTTTCCCAGCAGGATGGCTTCTCTCGGCATAGGGACTCTCGGCCCAACACATTCTCTCTAGAGAACGAGCTTTTTCCGTGCGGCGGCTTTTCTTGATAGAGCGGCCTCTCTGTGAGCGATGATCTTTCTCTGAAAAGCGATGCTTCGCAGATGAGTGCCTTTTCTCTGTGGTATCTTTCTCGGAGACATGACGACTCTTGCCAGAGAGGTGCCTCCTAGCAGAGGAGCTTTTCTCTGGGGTACGACTTTTTTCAGCAGGTGAGTTCTTACAGGCAGAAGAAATTTTCTCTGCAGTAGGACCTTTTTCAGCGGACCGATGCTTCCTGGCTGATAAAAGCACCTTGGCTGAGGGGTGTTCCACTGAAATACACAGCTTCTCAGCAATGGAGTGGCTACCTGTAAGACCAGGCGTCTCGATGGAGGGGTTTTCCTCTTCCAGGCAGGTATTTTCACTAGTGTGCCCTCTCTCCACCGAATAACTTTTTTTGGCAGAGCGGCATGGAGGTCTTCCAGGAGGAAGTGACTGAGGCCGCCTCCGTCCGGCTGACTTCTGTCTCGAGGAGCCATTTCTCATCTTCCTAACCTTCCTGCCGCTTGCCGCTGGCTTCGTGAAGTCATCTCCTTCAACAAACTGTTGGCCACGCACAGGAGAAGCTTTCTTTCTGGAAGTCATTTAAGCAATCTTCATGCTTTATCGTCAAAGGACTGTCAAATTCCCAGAGTTTTATGGGAATGTCTGGGACAATCAACAGGGAATACAACCCAGAAGTCTGTAGTCCGTATTAACTCTGGAACCAGGTTCGAATTTCACAGTTAGTTATCAAATCCAACTCTTTTTCAGGGTGGCGGAGGAGCGGCAGTGAAGAGCGTCACTGCTGAGCATCCAACCGCCAGCAAAGGGTGGGTTTCTCTGGCAACTTTCCCTACACAAACGTCATCGTGAGGGCGAGCTTATCCACTTTAACCAATCGGTAGACATATGTAAATTGCACCGTGTTCCATAGCCAAATGATTGGACCACCACCACTCTGATGTCACATGGATGACACGTGGTGAGGAAGGGTCTTCCGGTTTTTCTTCTCTTTCTTTCTTTCTTTCTTTTTTTTTTTTAAAGTGTCTCCTCATACCCCTGACCTTCTCCCCAGCAGGCAGGATTTCTCTGTGTAACCTTTGCCGTCTGGGGTCACGTTGTAGACCAGGCTAGCCTGGAACTCGGAGATTAACCTGCCCGTGCCTCTGCCTCGTGGAACACTGGGATTGCACGTGTGTGCCACTGAATCTGGCTCTCCAGTTTTTTGTTTTTTCTTTTAAGACCAGGTTGTCCTCAAAGTCACAAAGATCCCTGAGCCCCTTCTGAACAATTTGACACTTTTAAAGTAGTAAATACAGAAGGGCTCAGCAATTCCATGGCTAAGCATACATAAGGTAAACTGAATATACACAGCTACAGGAAAACTCATACATGCATATTTATAGCAGTGCTTATTCAGAATAGCATGAAAGTCCCAGTAATACAAATGTCTATCAACTGATGAGTGAATAAACCAAATCTAGTAAATCTATATAGTGGGGTATTATCAAGACGTGGAAAGGAATGGTGTTCTGATGAGTGCTACAACATGAATCTACTTAAGATTATACTAAGGCAAAGGTGACAGCTGTAAGAAATAATCTTTTATGGGTTTGGAAGTCCTCTCTACAACCACCCCCTCACACAGGGACACTCTTGTGCTACTGCCCTAGAAAATACATCACTGTCGTTGAGTTATATTTTCTATAAAACACTTCTTTGGGGTGGTGTGAATACATAGACAAATGGGGCTCTGGAAGCTCCCTATCTGGCAGGTAGATGGGCACATAAGTAACCTCCTTAGTAGCCAGGAACTAGACCTCAGACTTTATGAATACGGTCAGATGAAAATCACCCACTGAACGAAAATTCAGCATGAGATAGAAGAAGGTGGCCATGTGGAAAAGACGCCCAACAAACGGTTTCTAACTGGGCTGTGCATTGAGGTACTTAGAAGCTATTAGAGTCCCGTGAATAAAAGGCCAGCCTGCAGATGGAGAGGCTGTGTACCTGAAGCAGGCTCTGTTCTTTGCAGAAGGTTACCATCACTGGGAGGCCTTCTCCATGAGAATTCATGTGTCTTTGACTTCTGGTCTAGTAGGTAACTCTTCTCTTCCAACTTACTGTCTTTTTCAGACCTTAGCATGTACATGCCCTAAAGACACATCCAATGTTTAGAGCAAGAAAACAAGAAAAGATATTCTGCACCAAGTTAGGACGAGTATAATAAGATATTTATTAAAATACAACAAAACAAGGAAATATTAAACATTGTTAACAGGAGGAAAGACTTAGACACTCAGGCATTCTTCTAATTTTCTGGAGACACACTTCATCACTAGTGGCAGAACTTAGGAAGCTCAGTTGCTGACAATCACTTGTATCGCTTTCTTCTCTGTCTTCATATATGCCATTATCTTCAGTTCCATCTAAGGCATTGCTGTGCCACAGTTTTTGAATGATCATACAACGATTTACTCCTTCGCTGACTGCCATGATGTTTTAACCGAGTCACAAACTTGAGTGATGGTGGGCCTCTTCATTCGTCCTGTTGGAGTCAGATCATGACTCCCAGCAGCCATCCATCTGTTCCACTCCTCTCTCATAAAGACTTTAAATGGTTTGTTGATTGAAACATCGAGAGGTTGCAACTTGCTGGTAAGACCCCTAGGAATTACAGCTAGATAAGTCTTCACCCCTTTAAATCTCTTTTTTGACTTTCCGCTAATGTGTGCTCTGAATCAGTAAGGCACTAAGAAAGCAGATTTTTTACAGAAGCCCTCCAGGATGTTTCGAACACATTTTTTTCCCCAATCTATCTGTCATCTCACATACGCGGAAGGAACAATGCCAGGCTGGGAGCTACAGACCACCAGAGCTGGTATGCTCTGTGTGAGAGGGGTTACACTGTGTGGAGCACAGATGGGTCTGGCCTTGGGCCATCCAGCTGGCCCACGGAGGAGTCCCTGGGTCCCTGGGTGTGGGTGCCCAATCCCCAGAGTCTGGACGCATACCTGCCTGTGAGTTGTATCTGTGTTCTACATCTTAGACTCTGCGTCCTGGATTGAAGTGTGGGCTGCAGAACAACAGCATCTGGAACTACTAGCCCAGGGGATACTACAGGTTGGATCTGCCCTGGGATCACCCTCTCAATCCACAGAAGGGCCCAGGGTGCAGGCACAGTTTTCAAGGCACAAACATAGGCTAGCATTCTGTCTCTAACCAAGCAGTGGGCTGTAGAGCACCAACATCAGGGTCTGCTGGCCCATGGAGCCCCCAAGGTGTGGAGCATAGGTGGATCTGTTTTCAGGTCACTTGGCCAATCCTCACAGAGTTTACAGGTCTAAGCAGGCACAGGAGCAGTCCCCAGTCTTAGCTGCACGACAACACCCTCATTCTCTGTCTCTGACCGATCAGTACCCTGAAAGGTGGCACTGTCTGGGGCTACTAGACGAGAAGAGACCACGTAGTGCATAGCACAGGAGGACCTGCCCTGAGGTCACCCAGCCAAGCCACAGAGAGTTCCAGAATCCAAGCAGGAGCAGGAGCAGGAGCAGGAGCAGGCGCAGTCTCCCAAGCCTAGTTACACACAGCAAGGCCTCGAGCAGCACCTGAGCCCTGTGTTTCAGGAAGAACTATGGGCCGTAAGGTGACAGCCCAGAGGTGATCTCGCAGTATAGAACCCAACTGGATGTGACCTCAGGCCACCCAGCCAATCCACTGAAAGTTCCCAGATCTGAACCCAGGTCACCCCCCTGATCCACGGAAGAATTTGCAGGTGAGGGGTTTCAACCTATAGCCACTCACATAGGACCTGATCTCAAAGCCCAGTGAAGGACAACAGAAACTACCACCCAATGACAGAAGAAGCAAGATGACTAAAGGCCAGCATAAAAATATGAACAGCAAAAGCCAAGATAATATGGCATCTCAAGAACCCAGTTATCTCGAAGCAATTAGACCTGGAAACTTAAAGACAAGTGAAACACAAGAAAATGACCTCAAACCCTTCATAATGAAGATGATAATAGAGGAAACAAAAATCTACAAAAACAGAAAGATACAGCCAAATAGATTGAGGACCTTAGAGAGGCCACAACAGAGGCCTATAGAGAGGAAATGGAGAACTCGCTGGAAGAAATTCAAGAAAATGCAAATGATCAGGTGAAGGAAATCAATAAAATGGTTCAAGACCTGAAGATGAAAATGGAAACAATGATCAGAACACAAATTGGCAAAGCCAGAAAACAGGGAACTTAGAGAAGAAAACAGGAACTGAGGGGTAAGCATCGCCAACAGAATACAAAAGGTAGTAGAAAGAATCTTGTGTGTAGAAGATTCCAGGGAAGAATCTGATGCACCCATCAAAATTTGTTAAAGCTAAAAAATTACTGATTCAAAAACATCCAAGACATCAATCAAGGACATCACGAAAAGATGAAAGCGGTAGGGAGGGAGCAATAGGAGGATATGAGGCATGGGATTTCAAATGAGATGTAATCTGAATAAATTAATTAAATAAAAAATTCCTTTAAAACTAATCCAAAGAGATGAGGAAGGACACTTCATACTCATCAAAAGTAAAGTTGACCAAGATTACATCACAATTCTGAACAGCTTCACCCCTAATATAAGGGCACCAACATTTGGGAAATAACTATCAACAAAGCTTAAACCACACACTGTTCAACACCTCACTTTCACCAAAGGATGGGTCAATGAAACAGAAACTAAACTGAGAAATAATGACACTAACTGATGTCATGAATCAAATGGATCTAACAGAATTTTACACCTAAACACAAAAGATTATAACTTCTTTTCAGCACATCACGGAACCTTCTTCAAAATGGATCATACAGTAGGTCACAAAGCAAGCCTCAACAGATACAAGAAGATTGAAAAATACCTTGTATCCGATCAGATCACCATGGACTAAAAGTGGATATCAACAACAACAGAAATAAGAAAAAGCCTACACACACATGGAAACTAAACAGCTCTCTACTTAATGACACTCGGGTCATGGAAGAAGTAAATAAAGAAAGTAAGAACTTCCTAAAATTCAATGAAAACGAAGGAACAACATACCAAAATTTATGGGGCTCATTGAAAGCGGTGCAGAGAAGAAAATTCACAGCACTAAGTGTCTTCATAAAGAAATTGGAAACATCTCATGTAGGCAACTTAAAGACACATCCAGAAGCCCTAGGGAAAAAAAAGAAGCAGAAACACATAAGAGGAATAGATGGCTGGAAATAATAAAACTCAGGGCTGAAACCAATAGATTAGAAACAAAGAACAATTCAAAGAACCAACAAAACCAAGAACTGGTTTGAGAAAATCAACAAGACAGACAAACCGTTAGCCAAACTAACTAAAAGACAGAGAGACACTATGCAAATCAACAAAATCAGAAATGAAAAGGGAGACAGAACAACAGACACTGAGGAAAGGCAAAGAATCATTGGGTCCTATTGCAAAGGCTTATATGCCACAAAATCTGAAAATCAAAGGGAAATGGACATTTTTCTTGATTGACTCCACTTGCCAAAGTGGAATCAAGATCAGATAAACAAATTGCATAGTCTTATTTTTCCTACAGAAATAGAAGCAGTCATTAAAAGTCTTCCAACCAAAAAGAGAGCCCAGGGCCAGATGGTTTCAGCACAGAATTCTACCAGACCTTCAAACAAGAGGTAGTACTGAACTCTTCAACCTACTCCACAAAATAGAAATGGGTGGAATGTTACCAAACTCATTCTGTGAGGCCACAGTCACATTGATACCTAAACCTCACAAAGACTCAGCAAAGAAAGAGAATTTCAAATCAATTTCT
Organism: Acomys minous; assembly: GCF_964271855.1. NCBI lineage: Eukaryota > Metazoa > Chordata > Mammalia > Rodentia > Muridae > Acomys > Acomys minous. The sequence goes on along the minus strand of NC_140488.1, from coordinate 116,367,250 downwards.
CTTATGAAATTGATAAAAATTTTCAATAAAATACTCACAAACTAAATACAAGAACACATCAAAGATATCATTCACCATGACAAAGTTGGCCTCATTCCAGGCATACAGGGATGGTTCAATACATGGAAATCCATCAATGTAATCCGCCATATACACAAACCGAAAGAAAAAAAAAACCCACATGATCATCTCCTTAGATGCAGAAAAGCCATTGGACAAAATCCAATACCCATTCATGTTTAAAGTTTTGGAGAGATCAGGGATACAAGGCACATACCTAACCATAGTAAAGGCTCTATACAGCAAGCCAATAGCCAAAATCAAATTAAATGGACAGAAATTCAAGGAAATTCCTCTAAAATCAGGGACCAGACAAGGCTGCCCACTTTCTCCATATCTCTTTAAATAGTTCTTGAAGTTCTAGCCAGAGCAATAAGACAACAAAATCAGATCAAGGGGAACCAAATGGGAAAGGAGGAAAGTCATATTATCCCTATTTGCAGAGGATATGATAGTGTACATAAGTGACCCCCAAAATAGCACCAGACAACTCCTACAGCTGATAAACACCTTCAGCAAATTGGCTGGAAACAAAATTAACTCAAATAAGTCAGTAGCTTTCCTGTATACAAATGACAATTGTGCTGAGAAAGATATTAGGGAAACTACACCCTTCACAATAGCCACAAGCAATATAAAGTATCTAGGAGTAACTCCAACCAAGCAAGTGGAAGTCTTGTTTGGAAAGCACTTCAGATCTCTTAAGAAGGAGATTGAACCTGACATCAGAAGACGGAAAGATCTCCCTTGTTCACAGATCAGGAGAATTAACATAGTAAAAATGGCCATCATACCGAAAGCCATTTACAGATTCAATGCAATCCCTATCAAAATACCTACACAATTTTGTAAAGACATTGAAAGATCAATTCTCAATTTTTCCTATGGAAAAACAAACCACCCAGAATAGCTGAAACAATCTTGTACAAAAAAAGATCCTCCAGTGGAACCTCCATAGAGCAACAGTAATTAAAACAGCATGGTACTGGCATAGAAATAGGCTGGTTGATCAATGGGATAGAATTGAAGACCCAGAAATAAATCCACTCACCTACGGACACTTGATTTTTTACAAGGAAGCCAAATCTATTCAATGGAAAAAGGACAGCATCTTCAACAAGTGGTGCTGGTCTAACTTGATGTCTACATGTAGAAAAATGCAATTGGACCCCTATTTGTCACCATGCACAAAACTGAAGTCCAAGTGGATTAAAGACCTCAATATAAAACCAAAGACAATAAATTGGTTAGATGAAAAAGTGGGGAAGAGCCTTTAACTCATTGGCACAGGAGACAACTTCCTGAACAGAACACCAACAGCCCAGGCCTTAGGGTCAACAATTAATAAATAAGACCTCATGAGGCTGAGAAGCTTCTGTAAGGCAGAAGAGACTGTCAACAGGACAGCCTACAGACTGGGAAAAGATCTCCACCAACCCTACATCTGACAAAGGACTAGTGACCAAAATATATAAAGAGCTCAAGAAGTTAAACACCACCAAACCAAATAACCCAATTAAGAAATGGGGATCAGAGCTAAACAGACAGTTCTCAACAGAGGAATATCGTATGGCCGAGAAACACTTAAAGAAATGCTCAACGTCCTTAGTTGAAATGCTTATCAAAACAGCTCTGAGATTCCATCTTACACCCATTAGAATGGCTAAGATCAGAAACTCAAGTGACAGCACATGCTGGTAAGGATGTGGACAAAGGAAGGGGAGAGAGGTATTGGAGAATGGAGAAATAGATGGATCCAGAGGTTCCGAGAAACCTACAAGGAGACCATCAAGGTTGGCGGACCTGGACCCAAGCGGGTCTGTTCAAACTGCTGCACCAACCAAAGACAATGCATGCAGTAAACCTAGAAGCCCTATTCAGAGCTAGCCAATGGACAGCACATTCTCCACAGTTCTGTGGAGAGCAGGGACTGACTGTGACATGAACTCTGGTGCCTCCTATTTGATGACTTCCCCTTGGTGGGGAAGCCTGGTCACACACAGATGAAGAGTTAGCAGGCTACCAGGATGATGCCTGGTCGGGGAGGAGGTCCCCTTCTGTCCCAGGCCTAGGGGAAAGGAATAAGGTGAAAGAAGGAAGAAGGGGGCAATGGGAGGATAGAAGTGTGGGGATAACAATTGAGATGTAGTCTGAATAAATGACAAATTTTAAAGAAAGGAAAATAAATGGAGTACGAAATGTCCCAGTGGGATTCACTGAGAAAAGGAATTTCAGCCTTAGTGTATAGCGCTTTCATCTTCCAAATGCAGGAGAGGATGACTGTCACATGAGGATCTTCAAGAGGTAAAGGAAAGTTTTGCTAGTTTTATGGCCTGCATTAAGGGAGAGGAATTCTAATTTCCTTGGGCCATCTTAAGGAAAAAAATTACTGTTTTATATGCCTCATTTAGGGAGACAGAGCAGAGAGGCAGAGACGGGAGCCGAAACATATTTTGCTTCTGAGGCCTTGTCAATCTCCTTCAGTTCAAAGTATCTAGCATATGAAGTGAACACACTTTGAGAGGCTTAAGAATGTTATATATTATCCCTATGGCTTTTTTCTTGCTTTAGAATTTGTTCATTGAGTTTATAAATCAGGTATAATGGATATTATATACTTTGAAAACATTCTTGATCACTATGCTTATAAACATTTGGTCTAAAACTTTTGGATTAAATTCATTTTCTTGCTTTTCACACCATAGACATAAACAATTCTCCCTTTTCAGTTACATTATTCTTATTATGAACTCTTGTCAGATCTTTGGCTTTTGAAAGTTCTCAGTAGCAAATTAAACACAGCTGCTTCAAGTTACTGTCATCCCCAGACAGGTTTGTTGCTGTTTTATTCTTATGCTTTGATGAAGGTTCTCCAGCCAGCAAAGGCCAAACCTCTTGCTTTAACAAAGAAGAAATATCTCAGAGCCCTATGAATAAGAACTGCATTGAATATTTCAAAGAGCAGACTCTTCATTAAGTCTTAACCAGGTTTTTGTCAGGTTAATCTTCTATATTCTCTTCCCAATAAGACCTTAACTCTGGACTTCCTTTTCTGTCTTTGCATTGCCTATTTTAATCAAGAATCCAGGAAGTTAGTGTGTTAGTTACTTTTGTATCATCATGACAGCATGTTTGACAGCAATAACTGAAGGAACAGGCCTGCTTATTTTGGCTTATACTTTCAGTATTTGTCTATCATAGTTTGAAAAACGTGGTAGGGGCTAAGTAGGTAAAAGCACTTGCTATAGAAACATGAGAACCTGAGTTCTCATGCCTGGAATCTGAGTAAAGGCTGAATTATAGCACAGGTACTTGTAATCCCTGCACCCATATTTGGAGAAGGGAGGCAGAGATAGGAGAATCCCTGGAAGCTTGGGGGCTAGCTAACCCGGTGTATGCAGAGAACTCAACAATAATAAATGGACCCTCTTCTAAACAAGGTAGAAGGGAGAAACAACATCCAAGGCTGTCCTATGATTGCCATGTTGTGGCACATATGTGCCCATAATCGCGTACACAAGTGCACCTGCACACATTAAAGACATATCACACACACACACACACACACACACACACACACACAACACCACCACCACCACCACCACAAAAGAAAAATCCATTGTGAATCTATTTAGTGTAAAAGTATTTTTTATTAGTCTGATGTAATTATAGTCTCGGAGGTTTACTGCCTCCATCTGCTAACCTAGGCCTAGTCCTGGAAGCTTCTAGCCTCTGTCCATCTAATCTAGGCCTAAAATGCTTTCAGCCTGAGTTTTATGCAGAATAATCTCACCCTCTGAGCAGAGAAGTTAGTGTTATAATGAGCAAAGCTTACTCCAGGTTCCCAGAAGGAATGAGTCCCTTTTAAGTTGTCTGAGGGCCTTACCCAAAGCAGCAGCAGCAGTGACAGCAATATGAACTCTGTAGAAGCACTCCCAGGCATTTAAAGGGGGCAGCAGGTTTTTTCATTACCACTGAGATAACTAGCTCTAGTACTATGTTCTTCAATTTCTTATAGAACACACCAAGTGCATAAGCCTCGAAACTCCTATTACCACAATCAACAAAGCCATCCCAGAATGATTTTAAGTTGGGTTTAATCATTGTGTTCCTTCAATGAGACTTTCCCATCTTACTTCCCCTGTATCTAGCAGTATCAGAATTGCTTCAAGTGATGTTAGGAATCCAGCTAAGGGGAAGCTAAGTTGGGAAAATAATCTATGTCTGGTGACTTATAATTACGTATTTCTTGGTCACTTTGTCAATAAAAACATATCTGGACTCACCAAGGTAGAACTTTACTAGAAAGGCATTATTAGCGCCAGTTGGAAAAATTTCAAGGGTTAAACAAAACAGGCCATTTCCCCCCAACAATGGGCAAGTAAACAAGGCTCAAAAGAACCATGAACTGGGAAATAGGATGAAGCATGCTTTGAATTGATCATACATGAGAGAGTATTTGTACCATTATGTAAGCTTATTTTTATGAGCGACTGTTGACTGTGGGACAAAGTTCAGAGGGCTGGAGGAAGGAGCGATGCTTAACTCAACATTTTGTTTAAAAGTGCCCTGCCACCTGTCACTGGGGTGAGACGATTCAGCTAATCATCCAGGAGGCAAATCATGGAACAGTCTGTCTGGCTTGGTCTGAGTCTCATTCAAGTCACAGAAGGAAGGCTGATTAGTTTCCACCAAAGCCAAAGAGACCATGGCATTTCTTAATTATCATTAGTCTGTAAGAGCATAGGGCTCTGGTAAAATTCAACATTGCTCTTTATACATGTTTAGGCTCCTTTTAGTATCCACAGAAGACTGTTTCCAAGACTCTGTAGATATCAGAATCCAAAAGCTGCAGGTGCTCAAGTTTCTGCTATTATAAGGTATACTATTTGCACAGAGCTATTTGTATACTCTGATAAACTTTAATGTAACTGTAGATTGCTCCTGGTACTCGATACACAGAAATTGCCATGTTAGTAGCTATGAGACTGTGTATTTTGTGGACTAATAACAAGAAAAGAGCTCTGTGTGTTACACACACACACACACACACACACACACACACACACGCACACACACACACATACACACCTTTAGAAATTTGTAGCACTTTTGTAATAAAGAGAATAACCGCAAGGACTAATTATTCCATGTACAGTATTGACCCATGAGACATCATGGAACAAAATTCAGGGCCACCTGGAGGAGAGATAAACCTGTTTTTTAGGATTCCAAGTGCGGGATCGGAATGTTCTCTTGAGAGAACAGGTGAGGTTAATTCAGTAGAAGAAGAATCGTTCCTCGGAACTGATAACCTTAAGGTTTTGTTATTGTGTCCATTAATCCTCATTTCCTTTTGTTTTGGTTAGTCGGGTTATAAGTGATGTAGGCTCGGTCACTAAGTTGTTAATAAAATATATTGGTTAAAATAATTGAGCCAACAAGTAGCGCCCAGCGTGCTTTGACATCATGGGTAAGTTAACTTCTAATGGTGTGGAGGAAGATAATGGTTTTCAAGAGATAGTAATGCTTTTTCAATGTGTCAGCAAAATCACAGCTGCTGTTACAATGCCCTTTCCTGCCTTATACCCAGATGGATTTTTTTGTTTCTTCTTGGTCTTTTTACTGTATAATATATTTAAAACGTTTGGGAGAAAGACCGATAAGATGCAAAACCCAGAAGAATCGGTAAGCTCTATCCCTTTGGAAAGAATTACTGCCTTGACTGAACAAATGGGCAAAATGCAGGAAAGAACTGAAAGGGCTGGAAAACAGAAGGCACTTTTGGCTAAAAATGGTGGAGAAGGGCAGAAACTGAAGTAAAAGGAAGGCAAACAACAGAACAAAGGGTCTTTGGAGGAAAATGTCCCAGTGGAGGACACCTCCAGAGTCGCCCAGACTCCTTCAGCTGTTCCAGTCACTGTAAGACATGTGCCAGCACAAAATGGTGCTGAGTGTTACGACGACATGGCCTGGTGTCCTGTAGATATGATGGATTTAAAACATGTTAAGGAATCCGTCGTCAAATATGATATGCACTCTGCCTTCATTAAACAAATGTTAAAAAGCTGGGGCATGCAGAATAGACTTGTTCCCCAAGATTAGAAAAATTTAGTTTCCGCGGTATTGGAAGCAGCACAACAATTACAGTGGTTATCATGTGGCGAACAGAGTCTGTAAGAATAGAACAAGAAAATAGGACATCGGGAGTAAATATTAATAGAGATCAATTGCTCGGTGAAGGACAATATACTAACATAAGAGAAAAAAATCAAGCCGAAGATAGAGTGATTGAACAATGCCATAATGCAGCCTTGAGAGCTTGGGAGCTGGTAGAGGAACCTGGGAAAACAACTATTCCATTTACTAAAGTATTCCAAGGACCTCTGGAACCTTTTACAGAAATTTTGCAAAGATTAGGACCTGGTATGGATAGGGGGTTGCCAGATTTTGACACCAAACAGGGCATTAAACCTTATCATGGCTCATGAGAATGCAAATACTGAACGTAAGAGTGTGCTTAGACCATTGAAGGAAAGAAGTGCTCCATTACATGACTGGCTAAAATAGACAGTTAATATTAACTCTCAGGAATATCAAAATAATATTGTGGGACAAGCTTTAGCCAGAGAGCCCAGATACCATAATACTCTGTGTTTTAATTGTGGTAAAATTAGTCATGGGCAAAGAAACTATAGAGATAGAAAGCACAATAACCCAGGAGAAAACAACTCATAGGAGAAAACGAGGAGCTTCTGGCAACAATGGTAATGAAGTACCAAGACTTGCAGGGTACTGTAGTCGCTGTGGGAAAGGGAAACATTGGTCTCCGGATTGTGAGTCTAAGAGAGATGTGCAAGGCAATATCTTGCTGTCGGAAAATGGCAGGAGGGGGACATTGGCTTTGGCCCCCATAAACAATGCCAGCCGAATTCCTTTGCCAGTCCAGAAGTGACAGACCCGCAGGAAAATGGGAACTGAGTATTAGTGATCTAATGCATGCCACTGAAGGCAGTGCAACCTTGGATCTGGCTTCAGATATGTCTCTTACCCTATCTTCCCACGTTGAATGTTACAAATTAAATACTGGTGTTTTCGATCCTTTGCCTTTAGGCACAGTAGGAATGGTTCTGGGAAGAAGTAGACTGACTTCTTCTCAGGGTTTTATTGTGCATCCCGGTATTATAGGTGGAGACTCTAAGGAGGAAATAAAAATCATGGCACGTGTAAAAAAGGAGATGAAAATCAATGCCAGGGATAGAATTCCTCAACTCCTACTGTTTCCTTACATTAAGGCCAAAGCCGCTCCAATGGAAAGGACTGGTGCATTCAGAAGCACAGGGACACGTGTGTTCTGGCAAACAGTAATTAATGATCAGAGACCTAAGTTAATTATACACTTGAATGGTGTTAAAATAGAAGGCTTGGTGGACAGTGGAGCCGACGTTTCTATCATGTGTCAGAAGTGTTGGAACCAAAATTAGCCACTTAAGAAGTTTTATATAGGAATTGGTAAGTTATCTCAAAGAAAACAAAGTGTGCAGTGGCTTGAGTGTATGGGACCAGAAGGGCAGACAGGGATGCTGAAACCCTATGTGGCTGACATTCCCATAAATCTATGGGAGAGAGATCTCTTACAACAATGGGATACTCAGATTACTATTGCTGCAAATACAGAGATAAACAATGTTGAAACTAGGGGTGAATTGGTACGCCCTTCTGGGGAAGAGATTAATGTAAGTGGATCAGGGGTGACCACAAGCTATGCCCACTGACCAACCTCAGAACTCTTCAGGTTTAGAATGTCAAAATATATGAGGGGCCACTGCTGAGATACCAACAGCCTTGCCCCTAAAATGGATTTAAAACAGACCTGTATGGCAGGAGCAGTGGCCCTTAACAAAGGAAAGTTGCAGGTGCTTCACTGTTTAGTGAAAGAGCAGCCGGAGGCTCAACACATCAAAGAATCTTCCAGTCCCTGGAATTCCCCTGTGTTTGTGGTAAGAAAGAAATCAGGTGGATGGAAAATGATAACAGATTTGAGGGCCATAAACAAGGTGATTCAACCCATGGGTTCATTTCAACCTGGAATTCCTTTACCTTCCTGGTTACCTAGGTCTTGGCATATATTTACAATTGATTTAAAAGATTGTTTTTTCACCATACCTCTACATGAGAAGGACAGGGAAAGGTGTGCTTTCTCAGTACCTACTCGGAACATTAGTGGTCCAATGAAGAGATATCATTGGAAGGTACTTCCACAAGGAATGTTGAATAGCCCAACTTTATGCCAGTATTTTGTGCAACAACTTTTAGAAATAATTCATACGCCGTTTCCTTGATCTATCATATACCATTACATGGATGATATTCTGCTGGCTGATTCTGATCCTAGTGTTGTAGAAAAAAATGTTTCAGGAAGCACAAAGAATCTGCCATGCTGGGGATTACAGACTGCTGTGGATAAAGTACAAAAAGGAGATTCAATTACATGTTTAGGCTATAAAATAACTGAACAAAAAGTTCGACCACAAAAGGGACAGATCCGTAGAGAGCAATTACAAACTCTTAATGACTTTCAAAAATTATTGGGAGATATTAAATGGTTAAGGGCTACAATTGAGTTACCTACCTATGAGTTAAGTAAGTTGTTTCAAACATTACAAGGGGATTCAGATTTAAACAGTCCAAGGTGTCTAACCGCTGAGGCAGAAAAGGAGTTAATTCTGGTGGAGCAAAAACTTCAAAAGGCATATGTAGATAGAATTGATCCTGAACTCGGTTGCATTCTGGTTATTTTGCCATCAAAACATTCTCCCACTGGGCTTCTTATTCAGAGGGAAGACAGAATCATAGAATGGATATTCCTGGCAAAGAAACAAAGCAAATAATTGAAAACATACATAGAGAAAATTTCTGTTGATTACAAAGGGAAGAATAAGGTTGCGCCACTGTCAGGGATGGACCCCGTGGAAATTGTAGTGCCTCTTACTGATTCTGAGATTATGTCATTATGGGTAATTAATGAAGATTGGCACAAAGCTTGTAGTAACTATTTGGGAGACACTAACAATAGACAACAAAAAAGCAAATGTATACAGTTTATAAAAAGAACTAATTGGATCCTTCCAAGTACTGTAAAGAGGTCACCAATCTCAGGGGCACCCACCTTCTTCACTGATGCAAGTAAATCAGGTATGGCTGGTTATAAGTCTGAGAAAATGACTAAGGTGATTAAAAGCCCATTTACATCAGTTCAAAAATCAGAATTATATGCAATCCTTATGGTATTGTTAGATTTTCCTGAATCTCTTAATATCATTACTGACTCTCAATATGCTGAAAGAGTAGTTTTGCATATAGAAACTGCTGAATTTACTCCTGATAACACAGAATTGACTACATTATTTATAGAATTACAACAGGTCATCAGAAGTAGAAATCATCCCTTGTATATTACTCATATTCTATCCCATACAGGTTTATCAGGTCCACTGGCACAAGGAAATGAAGAGATTGACAAATTATTGATAGGTAATGTATTCGAAGCCTCAAATTTCATGAAAAACATCATGTCAATGGTAAGAGGTTGAAGAAAAGATTCTCTATCACTTGGCAACAAGCCAGAGAAATAATTAATAAGTGACCTACATGTTCCTTATATACTCAACTACCATTACCTGCTGGAATTAACCCTAGAGGTAACAAAAGGAATGAAATTTGGCAGATGCATGTGTTTCATTTTGCAGATTTGGAACAATGAAGTATGTGCATCATACCATTGATACATATTCAGGTTTTCAATGGGCAACTGCCTTAAGTTCTGAAAGGGCTGACTGTGTGATTACTCATTTGCTGGAAATAATCGCATTTATGGGAATATCTGCACAAATTAAGGCTGACAATGCTAATCCATACGTGTTCCTTAAAATGAAAACCTTCTTTATGTATTATAATATAAAAGATGTTACTGGGAAGTTCCAAGATGGCAGCGAGCAGCATGCACCTTGCTTAGATGCCAGAGAAACCTAGGCAGAAAATTGGACTTATTTAGTAAGGAGGAACACCAAGCTCCTCACCGCACTACAGCAGGAGAAACCATGGTACACCAGGAACAAACTAGGGACAATCTTTTTTTTTTTAAGGTGGAACAAAGTCCTGTACTTTATTATTTCAGATTTTTAAAAATTTATTCTTGTTACATCTCAATGGTTATCCCATCCCTTGTATACTCCCATTATTCCCTCTCTCCCATTTTCCCCTTCTTCCCCTCACCAATGACTGTTCCTTAGGGGGATTACCTTCCCAATATATGCTCATAGGGTATCAAGTCTCTTCTTGGTAACCTGCTGTCCTTCCTCTGAGTGCCACCAGGTCTCCCCATCCAGGGGACATGGTCAAATGTGAGGCACCAGAGTACGTGAGAAAGTCATATCCCACTCTCCACTCAACTGTGGAGAATTTTCTGACCATTGGCTAGATCTGGGTAGGGGTTTAAAGTTTACCACCTGTCCTTGGCTGGTGCCTTAGTTTGAGTGGGACCCCTGGGCCCAAATCTGCCTATCATAATGTTCTACATGTAGGTTTCTAGGACCCTCTGGATCCTTCTACTATGCCATTCTCCTGTGCTTCTCTCATCTAGAGTCCCAATAGGATGTCCTACCCTCTGTCCCAGGTTCCTGGTAAGTGAAGGCTTTCGCAGGACATGCCCCTTGGGCTAATATGAAGATATAAGTGAGTATATACCATTTGAGTCTTTCTGCTTCTGGGTTAACTCGCTCATTATGATCATTTCTAGCTCAACCCATTTATCCACAAATTTTGGGAATTCCTTGTTTTTAATAGCTGAATAGTATTCCATAGTGTATATGTACTACAGTTTCTTTATCCATTCTTCTACAGGTGGACACTTAGGCAGTTTTCATGTTCTGGCTATTATGAAGAGGGCTGCTATGAACATGGTTGAACAAATTTTCTTGTTGTGTGCTGGAGCATCTCTTGGCATGTTCCAAACCAAATAACCCAAGTGAGAAATGGGGCTTGGAACTAAACAGAGAATACTCAACAGAGGAATATCAAATGGCTGAGAAACACTTTAAAAATGCTCAACCTCCTTAATCATCACGGAAATGCAAATCAAAACAACTCTGAGATTCCATTTTACACCCATCAGAATGGCTAAGATAAAAAATTAAAGTGACACCACATGCTGGTGAGGATGTGAGGAGAGAGGAACACTCCTTCATTGCTGGTTGGAATGCAAACTAGTACAGCCACTTTGGAAATCTATCTGGTGCTATCTCAGAAAAATGGGAATAGGGCTTCCTCAAGACCCAGCTATTCCACTCCTAGGAGTATACCCAGAAGATGCTCCAGCACACAACAAGAAAATTTGCTCAACCATGTTCATAGCAGCCTTCTTCATAATAGCCAGAACATGGAAACAGCCTAAGTGTCCCTCAATAGAAGAATGGATAAAGAAACTGTAGTACGTATACACTATGGAATACTATTCAGCTATTAAAAACAAGGAATTCCCCAAATTTGTGGATAAATGGATTGAGCTAGAAATGATCATAATGAGTGAGTTAACCCAGAAGCAGAAAGACTCAAATTGTATATACTCACTTATATCTGCATATTAGCCCAAGGGGCATGTCCCACGAAAGCCTTCACTTACCAGGAAACTGAGACAGAGGGGAGGACATTCTAGTGGGACTCTAGATGAGAGAAGCACAGGAGAATGGCAAAGTAGAAGGATCCAGAGGGTCCTAGAAGCCTACAAGTAGAACATTATGATAGGCAGATTTGGGCGCAGGGGTCCCGCTCAAACTAAGGCACCAGCCAAGGACAATACAGGTGGTAAATTTTAAACCCCTACCCCGATCTAGACAATGGACAGAACATTCTCCACAGTAGAGTGGAGAGTGGGATATGACTTTCTCATGTACTCTGGTGCCTCACATTTGACCATGTCCCCTGGAGGGGGAGACCTGGTGGCACTCAGAGGAAGGACAGCAGGTTAACAAGAAGAGACTTGATACCCTATGAACATATACAGGGGCAGGTAATCCCCCTAAGGAACAGTCATAGGGGAGGGGAAGAAGGGGAAAATGGGAGGGAGGGAAGAATCGGAGGATACAAGGGATGGGATAACCATTGAGATGTAACAAGAATAAATTAATACAGGAGAGAAAAAAAAAGAAACATGAAACCACAAGTAACCAGTTGAAGGATTTAAATAAAACAATTCAGTACATGAAAACAGAATTAGACAATATTAAAAAATCGCAAATTGAGAAAAAAAGTGAAATGGAACAATTAAAAAAGGAAGCAGGAATCCAACAGACAAGTATAACTAACAGAATCGAACACATGGAAGAAAGAATCTCAGGTGCTGAAGATACAATTGAAGAAATTGATACATCTCTCAAAGAAAATCTTAGAACAGAAAAATTAGTGACACAAAGCATCCAAGAATTCAAGGACACCATGAGAAGGCATAACCTCATAATTATAGGAGTCAATGAAAAGGAAGATGCAAAGTCCCAAGGCCCAGGTAATGTTTTCAAGAAAATTTTACAGGAAAACTTCCCCAATCTACAGAAAGAGATACCCTTGAACATACAAGAGGCCTACAGAACACTAAATACGCTAGACCAGAAAAGAAATTCATCCCGACAGATGATAATCAAAACACTAAACCTGCAGAATAAAGAAAAGATCCTAAGGCTGCAAGAGAGAAAGGCAAAATAACATATAACGGTAGCCCCATCAGAATTACACCTGACTTTTAAACAGAAACTATGAAAGCCAGAAGAGCCTGGTCTGAGATTATGCAGACTCTAAGAGACCACAGATGCAAACCTAGCCTACTGTATCCAGCAAAACTTTCAATCAACATAGATGGAGAAATCAAGATATTCCATGACAAAACCAAATTTAAACAGTATCTAAACACCAACCCTGCTCTACAAAAGAATAATAGAAGGAAAACATCATCACAACGAGAACAGCCACACCCAAGAAAATGCAGCATACTGATAAGTACACATCTGCAAAACCAAAACAGACATGCCACACATAATCACCACTAACTCCACAATAAAAGAATCCAGTAACCACTGGTCAATAATATCTGTCAACATCAATGGTCTCATCAACAATGGGAACTGAACAATCTTCTACTCGATGACAATTGTGTCAGGGATGAAATAAAGAAAGAAATCAAAGACTTCCTAGAGTTTAATGAAAATGTAGGCACAATATATCCAAATCTTTGGGACACAATGAAAGCAGTGCTAAGAGGAAAATTCAGAGCACTAGGTGCCTTCACAAAGAAACTGGAGACATCGCATAAAAGCAACTTAATGGAACACCTGAAAACTCTAGAAAAAAAAGAAGCAGACACATCCGAGAGGAGTAGAGGGCTGGAAATAAACTCAGGGCTGAAATCAATAAGTTAGAAATGAAGAAAACATTTCAAAGAACCAATGAAACCAAGAGCTGGTTCTTTGGGAAAATCAACAACATAGACAAACCCTTAGCCAAACTCACTAAAAGGCAAAGGGAGAGTACAAAAATTAACAAAATTAGAATTGAAAAGGGAAAAATAACAACAGATACTGAGGAAACCCAAAGAATCATTAGGTCTTACTTCAAAAGCCTATACGCCACAAAATATGAAAATCTAAAGGATAAGGACAATTTCCTCAATAAATTCCCCTTTCCAAAGTTCAATCAAGATCAGGCAACAAATTAAACAGTCCTATATCCCCTAAGGAAATAGAAGCACTCATCAAAAGTCTCCCAACCAAAAAGAGCTCTGGGCCAGATGGATTCAGCATTGAATTCTACCAAACCTTCAAAGAAGAACTAATTCCAATACTCTTCAATCTATTCCACAAAATAGAAACAGAAGGAACTCTTCCAACCTCATTATATGAAGCCACAATCACCTTAATACCTGAGCCACACAAAGACCCAATGAAGAGAATTTTAGACCAATCTGCCTTATGAACATAGACGCAAAAATACTCAATAAAATTCTTGCAAACCGAATACAAGATCACATTAAAAATCTCATCCATCCGGACCAAGTAGGTTTCATACCAGGCATGCAAATGTGGTTCAATATAAGGAAATCCATCAATGTAATTAATCCTATAAACAAACTGAAGGAAAAGAATCACATGATCATCTCTTTAGCTGCAGAAAAAGCATTCAACAAAATCCAATACCCTTTCATGTTTAAAGTCTTAGAGAGATCAGGTATACAAGGCACATACCTAAACATAGTAAAGGCTATATTCATTAAAACCTATTGCCAACATCAAGCTAAATGGTGAGAAACTTAGGTCAATTCTACCGAATTCAGGGACACAACAAGGCTGCCCATTCTCTCCATTGCTCTTTAATATAGTACTTGAAGTCCTAGGTAGAGCAATAAGCCAGCTAAAGGAAATCAAGGGGATACATATAGGAAAGAAAGAAGTTAAAGTTTCCCTATTTGCAGAAGATATAGTAATATATATCAGCGATCCCCAGAAGTGAACAAAAGAACTCCTACAGCTGATAAACAGCTTCAGCAGAGTGGCAGAATACAAAATTAACACAAAAAAGTCAGTAACCCTCCTGTATACATATGACAAAAAGGCAGAGAAAGAAATTAGGGAAACCACTCCCTTCACAATAGCCTCAAACAGCATAAAATATCTGGGTGTAAATCTAACCAAGCAAGTGAAACACCTATATGAAAAAACCTTCAAGTTTCTACAGAAAGAAATTGAAGAGGATATCAGAAAATGGAAAGATCTCCCACACTCATGGATTGTGAGAATCAACATAGTAAAATGGCCATCCTACCAAAAGCAACCTACAGATTTAAAGCAATCTCTATCAAAATACCAACACAATATTTTACAGAACTGGAAAGGTCAATCCTCAACTTCATATGGAAAAACAAAAAAACTCAGGATAGCTAAATCAATCCTATACAATAAAAGATCTACTGGAGGAATCTCCATCCCTGATCTCAAGTTGTACTATAGTGCAACAGAAATAAAAACAGCATGGTACCAGTATAGAAATAGGCCAGTTGACCAATGGAATCAAACTGAGGACCCAGATATACATCCACACACATATGGCCATTTGATTTTTGACAAAGAAGCCAAAACGATACAATGGAAAAAAAGAAAGCATTTTCAACAAATGGTGCTGGTCCAATTGGATGTCTACATGTAAAAAATGCAAATAGATCCATATTTATCACCTTGTACAAAACTAAAGTCCAAGTGGATTAAAGACCTCAACATAAAACCAGACACGCTAAATCTGTTAGAAGGAAAACTGGGTAAGACCCTAGAACTCCTTGGCACAGAAGACAAATTCCTGAACAGAACACCAACAGCTCAGGCTCTGAGATCAACAATTAATAAATGGGACCTTATGAGGCTGAGAAGCTTCTGCAAGGCAGAAGACACTGTCAGCAGAACAAAGTGACAACCCACAGATTGGGAAAAAAATTTTACCAACCCTACATCTGACAAAGGGCTGATATCTAAAGTATATAAAGAACTCAAGAAATTAAACACTACAAAACCAAGCAATTAAAAAATGGGGTTCAAAATTAAACAGAGAATTCTCAAAAGAGGAATATCAAATGGCTGAGAAACACCTAAAGAAATGCTCTACATCCCTACTCCTCAGGTAAATGCAAATCAAAACGACCTTGAGATTCCATCTTCCACCTATCCAATTAGCGAAGATCAATAACTCAAATGACAACACATGCTGGAGAGGAGGTGGCACAAGGGGAACACGTCTCCACTGCTGGTGGGAGTGCAAACTTGTTCAACCAGTCTGGAAAGAAATATGGCGCTTTCTCAGAAAGTTGGGAATAGCTCTACCCCATGACCCACCTATACCACTCCTGGGCATATACCCGAAAGATACCCCACCATGCAACAAAGACATTTGTGCAACTATGTTCATAGCAGCCTTATTCATAATAGCCAGAACTTGGAAACAACCGAGATGTCCTTCAATTGAAGAATGGATAAAAAAAAACTATTGTACATCTACACAATGGAATACTATTCAGCTATTAAGAACAAGGAAATCTTGAGATTTGCTGGAAAATGGATGGAATTAGAAATAATCATCCTAAGCGAGATAACCCAGACCCAAAAAGACACACAGGGTATATACTCACTCATGTGTGGATTTTAAACCAACATAGACATCCTAGGAGAGACTCCACCCAGCAGGACATAGGGACATTGACAGAGACTTAAAGCTGGACACTGGACAGAGCCTCGAGTGTGTAGGGTAGTCCTGTGTGGCCACAGAGGAAGAGGTTATATACAGTACAGGAGATACTAGAGAAACTAAGATTAGATGGTAGGGGAGGAGAGCTCCCCTATCTAAGGACTAGGAGAGGGAAGGAAAGGGGTTGAGAGAGGGGATGGGATAGGGGGTAGATGAGGGAGGGGGTGGGAACAGGAGGGGAAAAGAGAGGGATCCACAGTTGAGATGTAAAGAACTCAAACTCCAGAACTATCAGGTAATTTATATTCCTAATGCCACTACATGGGAATAGTTCTGAGACTGGCAGAGATATAAATGTATAGGCAAAGAGTGGCCTCATGTGGACCACAGATTATCTGTGACTTACTATTAAAGGCCATTACTAGTAAGGCAAGAAGGAAGATTTTTAAATGCTTTACGTTGACCCATACAATGACCAGAAAACTAGCTTTCATTGTTCTGGGCATCCCGCACACCTCATACAATTATAATGTTAGAATTGTATAATACTTGTGAGAGATTATGCTATCAGAACAAAATAACCAGCTGGATCAGACCTGACAGGAATCATTCCTCCTAGCACGATGGACACTGATATCCTGCATCCTCCTAGATCCAGCCCAGGATGATTCTTTTCCTTTTACTCATCAGAGTTGGACAGCTTCCTGAACAACATTGTAGAAAACTTCTGATCCAATTAGGACCACCATTGCAATCTCCTACTAAGCCTGGAATCTCTCAACATTTAGAAACTGAACCACAAATGCAATCACTAGATTCCTTAACCATTCTCTCCAATTTTGGGGGACCCACTCCAAAGTATTATGTGCCCCAATTGAACCTGAAGAAACCGTAAGAGAACGGTGACCCATTACTTAAAAGGGGAGGCAGTTGTATATGTTGCTGTATGTTTGCCTGATCTACAAATGCTTAATCTCATTGGGAGGCGGTCATAAGTCATTATTGGTCTTATACAGACAGAAAATTAGGGGAAACATAGGAAAGTCTCTCTTTGCCTTTATCTTGCATACATAGGCAAGGAGATGGGAGCTGAAAAGAAAGAAAGGGAGATTTAGGAACATAGAGGGAGGATAGAGCAAAAGCTAGATGATTGAAAATTCTTCTTAACTCAAGGCCTTAATTGCTACTTAAAATGAAGGTTACATCTAAGTCATTGCTATAGAATTTAATATACTGATACAAAACATGGGCATGTCAAAAAACTGGCAGATTTTAACACAAGAATATGTATCCTAAGTCTAACAGATAGATATGACTCTATCAATCTATGAGGTAAAATAATTGAATAAGGTCTTCAAAAGCCTCAGACATACACAGAATATGGCATTTAAAGTTGTTCTCACAATCCTAAATTTCTTCTACAAAAAGACAAGTTAACTGCTGACAATACCCAGCTGACCTCAAAGAGGATGATAAGCATCAAAGAGCCTCCTTATGGACATGGCTTCAAAGGTGGCAAAATAACCACTGGGCAAAATGTCCTCATTCCACCACTAACAGAATCTGCTTAAAAATGGGCAACTCAGATGCTAGCAGAGTCGATGACTGTACTTTGCCAAGTCAGGGTAAGCAAGTCCTCAATAGTTCTTGCCCTGTCAACAAGTCTGGCAGAAATATTAGATCAGAAAGCTGAAGATGAAGCTCCAACATTATAAAGTGTATTGGGGGACTGGTCAGGAGGTAAACTGTCTTAAGTCAATTTGTACATTTTGGAAACTGCTAACCCACACTCCTGATTCACTCAGGAAGTTAAGTTTTATTCCTTCTCAAGTCTCTGAGGGGCATTGAAGACAAGATAATATAGTTCTATAACCAAGTTTAGCTGGTTAGGGGACAAGATTGTTTTAGATCAAGATAAAGAAGTTAAGCTATTAGAGTTAAGATAAAAAGATGTTGAATCTCATTCAGAAATTTAGACCCAACAAGACAGGAAAAATACTTCAAATGAGACAAATGCAGAAGGCCAAGTCACTCTGAATGTAACATATGCAGAACTCATTATTCTCATGATTGTCACATGGTTCTCCCTGCTGTATGTAGTTTGTTTTATACATGTGTAATAAAATAAAAGCATAAAAAAACATGTTCCTGGTATACCTCAAAACCCCACAGCACAAGCAGTTGTGGAAAGAGCTAATCGTACCCTAGAAGACATGCTTATTAGGATCCAAGATGGCAGCGAGCAGTGTGGACCGTGTTTGGATGCTCCAGTGAACAATTCAGGGAATTGCACAGATTTCTGAGCCAGGAACACCAAGGTCCCCACACCACGGCAGCAGGAGTGCTCCATGGTTCAGAGGGAGCAGGGTGTGGAGGACCTGCATGCCCATGCACATGGGAGGAGCACAGATTTTCTCAGATCGGAGCAGCAGGGCAGAGGCAGCAGCAGCAGCAGCGGCACCAGCAGCACCAGCGGCACCAGCGGTGGCAGCTGAGGTTTGCAGCTCAGAGCCTTCCGGTGGAGGCGATTGGTGTGGTGGCTGGTGGGAGTTGCTGCGGGAGAGGGGACTCTGGACAGGATTTGGGTTGCATGGTGCCTTGAGACCCAAACTGGACTTGGTGGACAGTTCAGCCCCAGAGACCTGGGTTCGCTCAGTGCGCTGTGCCATGGAGACACTGGCTCAGCTCAGCAAGCAATTCTGCCTGAGGCACTACCTCAGTGCATCCACAGCTCCCCTGCTGTGACGCAGGGTGGGCGGAGCACTCAGTTCCACCAGTGGTGCTTGCTTGGCGCAGCCGCAGTTCTCCCGTTGTGACGCAAAGGGAAGCTGAGGATCACTGGCAGTGAGAGCCCAAAACGACAGGGCTAACCTCCTACCATCCACACCAGTGAAGCATCAGAGCTTCCAGCTTATGGAAATCGTGGGAAAACAAGTGAATCTATCATCAGACTCCCTCCATCCAACTCTGGAAGTTACCCAACAAGAACAGAGACGGCAAGATGTCTAAAGGACAGCGTAAAAGCATATGCAAAGAAACCCAAAACAACATGGCATCTCCAGTTTGAAGCTATCCCAAAGAAAACAACACAGAGAACTCAAATACAATGGAAACACAAGAAAATGACCTCAAATCCTTGGTAATGAGGATGATGATGGAGGAAACAAACAAAATTCGTAATCAAATGCAGGAAGGTGCAGCCAAACAGGTGAGAGACATAAAAGAAGCACATAGAGTGGAACTGGAAATTTTTCAGGAAAATGCAAACAACCATATGAAAGAAATAAATAAAATGGTACAAGCTCTGAAGACCTGTAAAGCGACAATGGAAGAAACTCAGGAATACACAAACAATCAGATGGAAGAAATCAAAAATTCTGTTCAAGATCTGAAGATGAAAATGTATTCAATGATAAACACACAGACAAAAGAAAAAAGAGAACGTGAGACCTCAGAGAAGAAGGCGAGTGACACAGAGGTGAGCTTTTCTAACGAATCCAAGAGATGGAAGAACGAATCTCAGGTCTAGAAGATACAATCACAAATCTTAAAGCAACTGTTAGAGAAAATGCCACATCTGATAAACTCCTGACACAAAACATCCAAGAAATTAAGGATACCATGAAAAGAAGAAATATGAGGATAATAGGTATTGAAGAAAGAGAAGATATCAGATTCCAAGGCCCAGAAACTATTCTCAACAAAATCATAGAAGAAAATTTCCCCAATCTAAAGAAAGAGATGCCTATACACATACAAAAGGCATACAGAACACCAAATAGAATTGACCAGAAAAGAAAAACTGCACGTCACATAATAATCAAAACACAAAACATACAGAACAAAGAAAAATATTAAAAGCTGCATGGGAAAGGGCCAAATAACATTTAATGGCAAACCTATCAGAATTACACCCGACTTCTCAGCAGAGACCATCAAAGTCAGAAGGGCCTGGAAAGAGATGCTGCAAACCCGGAGAGACCAGAGATGGCAGGCCAGACTACTTTACTCAGCAAAACTATCAATAACCATTGATGGAGAAAACAAAGTATTCCATGACAAAAACAAATACAAACTACCTATCCACAAATCCAGCTTTACAGAAGGTACTCGAAAGAAAACTCCATCCCAAAGGTTCAAGCTACAACCAAAACTACTCAGGAAATAGATAACTATACCATAGCAAAAACACAACTACACAAACGCTCAGCCTGAACCAACATCAAAATTAAACCTCTTAACAGCCACTGGCCATTAATATCTCTCAACATCAATGCTCTCAATTCTCCAATAAAAAGACACACACTAACTGAAGGGGTGCATAAACAAGATCCAACATTCTTCTGCATTCAAGAAACACATTTCACCCACGACGATAGGCATTACCTCAGGATAAAAGTTTGGAAAAAATATTCCAAGCAAATGGTCACAAGAAGCAAGCAGACATAGCCATTTTAATATCGAACAAAATAGACTTTCAACCAAAATTAATCAAAAGGGATGAGGACGGACACTTCATACTCATCAAAGGTAAAGTCAACCAAGATGACATCACAATTCTGAACATCTATGCTCCCAATACAAGAGCACCCACATTTGCAAAAGATCTGCTAAAAAGGCTTAAACCACACATCGATCCCCACACAATAATAGTGGGAGATTTCAACACCCTGCTCTCACTGAAGGATAAGTCATCAAAACAGAAACGAAGCCAAGAAATAACATCATAACCAATGCCATGGGTCAAACGGATCTAACAGATATCTATAGACCCTTTCACCCAAACAAGAAAGAATATACCTTCTTCTCTGCACCCCATGGAACCTTCTCCAAAATTGATCACATCGTAGGTCACAAAGCAAGCCTCAACAGATACAAGAGGATTGAAATAATACCTTGTATCCTATCAGATCATCATGGGCTTAGGCTGCAATTCAACAACAACAGAAATAACAAAAAGCCTACACGTACATAGAAACTAAACAACTCTCTGCTAAATGACACCTGGGTCAGGGAAGAAAAAAAGAAAGAAATCAAGGAGTTTCTGAAATTCAATGAAAATGAAGGAACAACATACCCAAATTTGTGGGATACATTGAAAGCACTACTAAGAGGAAACTTCATAGCACTAAGTGCCTTTAAAAAGAAATTGGAAACATCACACATACGCACCTTAACGACACAACTGGAAGCCCTAGAAAAAAAAAGAAGCAGAAACACCCAAAAGGAGTAGACGTCTGGAAATAATCAAACTCAGGGGTGAAATTAACAAATTAGAAACTAAGAAAACAGTCCAAAGAATCAACAAAACCAAGAGCTGGTTCTTTGAGAAAGTCAAGAAGATGGACAGACCATTAGCCAAACTAAGTAAAAGGCAGAGAGACAGTACTGAAATCAACAAAACAGAAATGAAAAGGGAGACATAACAACAGACACTGAAGAAATATAAAGAATCATAAGATCCTACTTTGAAGGCATATATGCCACAAAATTTGAAAATCTAAGGGAAATGGACGATTTTTTTTTAACAACTCTCTTCTTAATGACACCTGGGTCAAGGAAGAAATAAAAGAAAAAATAAAGGAAGAAATAAAGGACTTCCTGAAATTTAATGAAAATTAAGGAACAACATACCCAAATTTGTGGGACACAATGAAGGCGGATCTAAAAGGAAAATTCATAACACGAAGTGCCTTTAGAAAGAAAGTGGAAACATCCCACACAAACAACTTGACCACCCATCTGGCAACCCTGGAAAATAAAGAAGCAGAAACATCCAAGAGGTGCAGATGTCTGGAAATAATCAAACTCAGGGCTGAAATCACTAAGTTAGAAACAAAGAGAACAATTCAAAGAATCAACAAAACTAAAAGCTATTTTTTTAGAAAATTAACAAGATAGACAAACTGTTAGCCAAACTAACTAAAAGACAGAGAAATACTATCCAAATCAACAAAATCAGAAATGAAAAGGGAGACATAACAACAGACACCAAAGAAATAAAAATAATGATAAGAACCTACCTTAAAGACATTTATGCACCAAAATTTGAAAATCTCAGGGAAATGGACAAGTTTCTCAACCAATTCCATTTGCCAAAATTGAATCAAGATCAGATAAACAAATTAAATAGCACTACTTCGCCTATAGAAATAGAAGCAACCATTGATAGTCTCCCAACCAAAAAAAAAAAAAAAGCCCAGGACCAGATGGCTTCAGTGCAGAATTCTACCAGTCCTTTAAAGAGGAGTGAATACAGATAATATTCAAGCTATTCCAAAAGATAGATATCGATGGGATATTACCAAATTCTTTCTATGAGGCCATAGTCATGTTGATACCTAAACCCCACAAAGACCCAACAAAAAATGAGAATTTCATACCAATTTCTCCTATGAACATTGATGCCAAAATACTCAATAAAACACTCACAAAATGAATACAAGAACACATTAAAGCCATCATTCACCATAACCAGGCAGGCTTCATTCTAGGCATGCAAGGATGGTTTAACATATGGTAATCCATCAATGTAGTCCACCATATAAACAAACTGAAGGAGAAAAACTATATAATAATCTCCTTAGATGCAGAAAAAGCATTTGATAAAATCCAACGCCCATTCATGTTTAAAATTCTGAAGAGATCAGGAATACAAGGCACATACCTAAATATAATAAAGGCTATATACAGCAAGCCGATAGCCAACATTAAATTAAATGGAGAGATACTCAAGGAAATCCCTCTAAAATCTGGGACCAGACAAGGCTGCCTACTTTCTCTATATATCTTCAGTATAGTTCTTGAAGTTCTAGCCAGAGCAATTAGATATCAAAAGGAGATCAAGGGGATCCAAATGGGAAAGGAAAAAGTCAAGTTATCCCTATTTACAGATGATATGATAGTGTATATAAGTAACCCCAGAAATTCTACAGAGAATTCCTACAGCTGATAAATACCTTCAGCAAATTGGCTGGATACAAAATTAAGTCAAAAAAAGTCAGTAGATTTCCTATATACAAATGACAAACAGGCTGAGGAAGAAATTAGGGAAAGTACACCCTTCACAATAGCCACAAACAATATAAAATATCTAGGAGTAACTCTAACCAAGCAAGTGAAGGACATATTTGAAAAAAAAAAATAAAACTCTGAAGAAAGAGATTGAAGATGACATCAGAAGATGGAGGGATCTACCTTGTTTGTGGATTGGGAGAATTAACGTAGTAAAAATGGCCAGTTTACCAAAAGCAATCTACAGATTCAATGTAATTCCTATCAAAATATCTATAAAATATTTTGAAGATATTGAAAGATCAATTCTCAAATTCTTATGGAGAAAAAAAAGCACAGAAGTGCAAAAACAATCCAATACAATAAAAGATTCTCCAGAAGACTCTCCATACCTAATCGCCAGCTGTACTATAAAGCAACAGTAATTAAAATAGCATGGTACTGGCAAAGCAATAGGCTGGTGGATCAATGGAATCGAATTGAAGACCCAGAGATGAATCCACACACATTTGCTCACTTTCTTTTGGCAAAGAATCCAAATGTATTCAATGGAAAACAATAAAATCCTCAACAAATGGTGTTGGTCTAACTTGATGTCTACATGTAGAAAACTGCAACTAGACCCCTATTTGTCACCATGCACAAAACTCAAGTCCAAGTGGATTAAAGACTTCAACATAAAACCAGAGACATTAAATCGGTTAGAGGAAAAAGTGGGGCAGAGCCTGGAAGAGCACAGAAGACAACTTCCTGAACAGAACACCAACAGCCCAGGCCAACAATTAATAAATGGGACCTCATGAGGCCGAGAAGCTTCTGTAAGGCGGGAGACACTCTCAACAGAACAATGCGACAACCTACAGACTGGGAAAAGATCTTCGTCAACCAACCCTTCATCTGACAAAGGGCTGATATCCAAAATATATAAAGAACTCAAGAAATTAAACACCACCAAACTGAATAACCCAATTGAAAAATGGGCCTCAGAACTAAACAGAAAATATCAGTCTCAACAGAGGAATATCGTATGGTTGAGAAGCACTTAAAGAAATGCTCAGCCTCCTTAGTCATCAGAGAAATGCAAATCAAAACGACACTGAGATTCCATCTTATATCCATCAGAATGGCTAAGATCAAAAACTCACGTGACGCCACATGTTGGCGAGGATGTGGAGAGAGAGGAACACTCCTTCATTGCTGGTGGGAATGCAAACTAGTACAACCACTTTGGAAATCTATCTGGCACTTTCTCAGAAAAATGGGAATAGGTCTTCCTCAAGACCCAGCTATTCCACTCCTTGGAATATACCCCGAAAATGCTCTACCACACAACAGGGACATATGCTCAACCATGTTCATAGCTGCCTTATTCATAATAGCCAAAACCTGGAAACAGCCTAAGTGTCCCTCAGTAGAAGAAGTGGTACATATACACTATGGAATACTATTCAGCTATTAAAAAACAAGGAATTCCCAAAATTTGTGGACAAATGGATTGAACTAGAAATCATCATAATGATTGAGTTCACCCAGAAGCAAAAATTGACAAATGGTATATACTCACTTATATCGAGACACTAGCCCAAGGGGCATGTCCCATGAAAGACTTCACTTACCAGGAAAGTGGGTCAGAGGGCAGGACATCGTATTGGGACTTTAGATGAGAGAAGTATGGGAGAATGGGGAAATAGAAGGATCCAGAGGGTCCTGGAAACCTACAAGAAGAACATTATGACAGGCGAATCTGGGTTTTGGGGCCATTCCTGCTCAAACTATGGCACCAGCCAAGGAAAATATAGGCAGTAAACTTCAAACCCCTACCCACGCCTAGCCGATGGACAGGATATTCTCCACCATTGAGTGGAGAGCGAGATCTGACTCTCACATGAACTCTGGTGCCTCTTTTCTGACCACGTCCCCTGGATGGGGAGGCCTGGCGGCACGCAGAGGAAGAATAGTAAGTTACCAAGAAGAGACTTGACACCCTATGAGCATATACAAGCGGAGGAAATCCCCCTCAGTCACCAACATAGGGGAGGGGAGTAGGGGGAAGTGGGAAGGAGGGAGGAATGGGAGGGCACAAGGGATGGGCTAACAATTGAGATGTAATATGAATAAATAAATTTTTTAAAAAAGAAAGAAAATGGAGCCAACAGCCACCCTTTGTGTGGCAGAGACGAATGATTAATATGAAAGCCATGAATAGGATCGCTAAATATGTAATCCAATCAACAAAGAGGAGAAGCAGTTGAATGAGAATATTTAAAATTCTTTTGAAGGAAACTTGATATAGGGCCCGATGGCTTAGTGGTTATGAGCACTTGCTTCATGACCATGAGGACTGGAATTTGTATCCCAGATCTCATGTACCAAGCTAGACCTCACACAAATACCTGTTATTTCAGTTCAGAGGGATCTGATGCCCTCTTCTGTTCTCCATGCACACGTAGGTCTGTACAGCCATATGCACATGTATGCATGTGCTCACACAAACACATACATACACATAAATAAATAGATTTATCTAAATAAGAACCTTGATGGGAATTTTTTTCAATTTTGGTGAATGTCCCTGTCCTAAAATTTTTGTACATTACTTGGAATTATGAAGCTGAAAATGATATTACCAAGTAATCAATAAGAAAACATTTAATTTTGATGACTTGGACTAAAGGGACATTATTTATTATTGTTTATATTGAAATTATACTATCAAATAACTATGTAGAAACCATGAAGAAAATAAAAAAGCATTGCAGCAGATATTCAGAGCAATAATGCCCAAAGCACCAAACCTCCCTATTTGTGACTATCTTAGCAAAGTGATATTACAAAGAGCATCTGTAGCTCTTCTGAGGAAAGATGGCTTCCATTTCCCTAATTCCCCAAATTATCATTGGCTTTATGAGTTCTTTTCATGAGTGAAATATAAAAGATGTGATCCATCTTCATAGGATGCTCCCCATGAGGTGTAGGAGAGGAAACTAAGAGGTATGAAACCATTTGGAGAAAGACACTCAGCCTACAACTAACATCAAGGCCCCATGTACATGGATGAAGTTATCTTGGTCCATTCGCTGTTTTTACTTGCCTCCCCATCTTAACTGAATAGAACTGCTTAGATGAGATTCACAAGAAAGGCTCCAATCTGAATTCTATTGTAAATGTTTATATAAAGGCCGTGGGTTGAAGGTTTATTCACTAGCCTATGGTACTACGAGCAGAGGAACACTGAAGAGGCATGCCACATAAAAATATGTTAGATATTTGGAGAGTACGATACTGAAGGGGATTTTGGAAGCCTAGCACATTTTATTCTCTCTTTAGGTTTTTCCAGGCTTCCTGAAGGTGAGCAGCTTTACTGCACTATTCATCACCCACCACCATGATTGGGGTTTAGTCTATATACCAAGCTACTGAAATCTCCGGAATGGTGAGACAAAATAATCTGTCCTTTTTATGGGTCAATTATCTCAGGGGTTTTTCATTTTGTCATAGTAACAAAATATGATGAACATACAATTATAGAGTTATGAAAGAAAATAAATCTTTGTTTTAAGCTATGCTGTTTTGGAGTTCTTTACTTCTTGGTAGAAGATACCTGATGGAAATAGTCATATATTACCAACAGATCTGGCCAATTCCTGACATATCATGTTGAATGTTGAATTTAAAGCTTTATTTATTGCTTTTTTCACTGATGTGCCAAAATCAATGCAGGAGGGAAATGTCTATTTTATCTTATAGCTTGAGGTTGCTGTCTATCTTGGCAGAGAAGACGTGGTGGCAGGAGTATGAAGCAGCTGGTCACACTGTGTCTGGAGTTAAAAAGTAGAGAGAAATAAATTCTGGTACTCAGGGATTATTGCTGTTTCCTTTTTATTCAGGGGAGTGCAGACCATGAGATAGTGATGTTCACATTCAGAATGGTCTTCTCTCCTCAGTTACACATTTTTCATATACATACTCAGACATGTAGGTACAGTTTTCTTAACTAATATATTTTATTATGAACTTATTAACCGAGTGTATGTCCCTTATAACCCGACTAACCGAAACAATAGGAAAAGAGGATTAAAGAGTAACAAAACCGTAAGGATATCAGTTCCGAGGAACGATTCTCCTGGTGTGATCAGCAGGATTTCTTCAGCTGGAACTTGGAGTAACCAGAACCTGGAATCTCAGCAGGAGCCAGAGCCCTGAAGCCTTTCCTCGAGTGGTTCTCTCTAGGAGCATCTCGAAGTGGAGAAATGAACAGCCAAAACTGTCCCAAGTCTCCCAAGGCCCTGCCTCCAGTTTTGGGCTGATTTATATATTTCCTACCAGAGTCTGTTCATGGGATCTTTTCAGCTGGCAACAATCAAGCTCCTTGGTTTGTCTTCTAGTGGATTAACCCCACCTGTTTTCACAAGACCCTTCCGATCACACACTTGGGATCATAACAAAAGCAGGTTTATCTCTCCTTCACAGACATGCTTCCTTGGTGATTCTAAAGCACATCAAATTGGCAATCAAGATTTTCCATCACATTACCTTTACCATCATTAATCTGAAAAATAAATATAGTCATGTATAAGGAAAGCATATGGTAATCTCCCAGATAGAGCTGAGAATGTTCAGATCATATAAAATTCCTTTGCAGAATAAGAAGTAACTTCATTCATCATGAATAAGACATAGAAGGAATGAGACTATAATTTCTGACAAACAATAAGAAGCCATGATATCCATGATTTGGTAAACATATAGTACAGAGGTTAGAGCCAATGAGGAGAAGGAGGAACAGACTGAAGCCAGGAGTGGTAATGTGTAACTGAAAACACTAGACTGCTTGATGAATGCTGCCTTCATCAGTATGATGGCAAAGGCCTGGAGCCTGGAAATATTCCTTGGTTTCTCTTTCTGTGGTCCTTAGAGAGACGATGGAAGTCTTAATGAGATGTGATTACAGGGGAGCCTTTTGAGTTTTTCTTAGTAGAAAGAAGCATGCAGAAAATGGCTTTGCAGATTTCACAGTGAATAGTGGGGATTTGGGAGAACTGATAAGGTATACTATGTCCAGAGGCAGGCTTTGCCTCACTTACTCGAGGCTTCCCAGACAAGCCTAGACTATAAACAAGGAAATCAAGGTTAACACATTAGGCTGTCTGAGGTTACAGTCTAACATGGCAGAGAAGATGTAACAGCAAGAAAAACCAAAGTATTTTTTCCGATTCTTTCACTCAACAAACAGTACAGAAAAGTTCTGTGAGAAAGCAGAGATGACTTCCCACAACAAGCACCCAAGCTACTTGTTGCATCCTAAGTGTCCTCCTAAGTGAATGCTATGGGTACTCCTTTTAGACAGTACAAAGCCCATGGGCAAGACCGGAACATATAAGAATGGAGAAAGTTTCATGACCTGCAGCCAAAGGATAGCACTTGAGTTCCACCAGAATTCTCTTGAAAAGGGGAAATGGAGATTTTATTTGCAGAGTCTATATAGCTTTATATAAGAAACCACCTTAGGGCCAGACATATTCTTGAGCATGCTCAGATTAAGTTACATCTTACTATAAGCACACTCTTAAGGTAATAATAAAAATAAACCAAGATGATTGGCATAGTTTTGGGAATGCTTACATCAAAGTCACACAACTGCTTTAAGAAATATTAAGTGTTTGATAGGACCAGGGCTGAGAATGTTCAGCTGCCTCACAAAGAGATCTTTGGACATATTTGCATTGGATCATAAAGATGGCAGACTACTGGGCACGATGACACACACCTGTAATCCCAGCATTTGGGGAGGCAGAGGCAAGTGGATCTCTGTGAGTTCGAGACCAGCCTGGTTTATAAAGTGAGTCCAGAATTGCCAAGGCTACACAGAGAAAGCCTGTCTTAAAAAGAAAAAAACAAATATGGGGCACCAGCGTTCGTGTGAATGTCAGACCCCACTCTCCACTCAACTGTGGAGAATGTCCTGTCCATTGGGTAGATCTGGGTAGGGGTTCAAAGTTTCCTGCATGTATTGTCCTTTTCTCATGCCATTTTTGAGCAGGACCCCTGAGCTGAGATCTGCCCATCATAATGTTCTTCCTGTAGGTTTCCAGGACCATCTGGATCCTTCTGTTCCCCCACTCCCCCATGCTTCTCTCACTTAGAGTCCCAATAGAATGT
This sequence comes from Acomys minous, assembly GCF_964271855.1. NCBI lineage: Eukaryota > Metazoa > Chordata > Mammalia > Rodentia > Muridae > Acomys > Acomys minous. The sequence goes on along the minus strand of NC_140488.1, from coordinate 116,337,745 downwards.
CCTCCCTTCTATCCCACTTTCCTGGTAAGTGAAGACACTCATGGGACATGCCCCTTGGGCTAGTGTCCAGATATATGTGAATATATACCATTTGACTCTTTTGGCTTCTGGGTGAACTCACTCATTATGATCATTTCTAGTTCAATCCATTTGTGCACAAATTTTGGGAATTCTTTGTTTTTTTTTATTAATAACACATTTTTATTGAAAAATAAAATAATTCATATTACATCTCATTTTCTATCCCATCCCATGCACCCTCCATTCCTCCCTCCCTCCCACTTTCACCCCAATTCCCCTTCTCTATGACTGTGGCTGTGGGGGACCACCTCCCCCTGAATATGGTGTTAGGGTATCAAGTCTCTTCTTGGTAGTCCACTATCCTTTTTACGAGTGCTATTGGGCCTCCCCAACAAAGGGACATGGCCAAATATGGGGCACCAGAGATCCTGTGAGAGTCAGTCCCCAGTCTCCACTTAACTGTGGAGAATGTTCTGTCCCTTGGCTAGATCTGGGTAGGGGTTTTATGATGACTGCACATTTTGTCCTTGTTTGGTGCCTTAAATCATGCAGAACCCCGGGCTCAGATCTACCCATCATAATGTTCCTCTTGTAGGTTTCCAGGACCCTCTGGATCCACCTGCTTTCCTATCTCCTATATTTTTCTCATCTAGAGTCTCAATAGGATGTCCTCACTTCTATCCCAGTTTCCTGGTAGGTGCAGACTTTCATGGGACCTGTCCCTTTGGCTAGTGTCCAGTTATAAATGAGTATGTACCATTTGAGTATTTCTGCTTCTGGGTTAGCTCACTCATTATGATAATTTCTAGTTCAATCCATTTGTCCACAAATTTTGGGAATTCCTTGTTTTTAATAGCTGAATAGTATTTCTTAGTGTAAATGTACCACAGTTTCTTTATCTATTCTTCTACTGAAGGACACTTAGGCTGTTTCCATGTTCTGGCTATTATGAATAAGGCTGCTATGAACATGGTTGAGCAAATCTTCTTGTTGTATGCTGGAGCATCTTCTGGGTATATTCCAAGGAGTGGAATAGCTGGGTCTTGAGGAAGCCCTATCCCAATTTTCTGATATTTGACAATGTCCCCTAGATGGGGAGGCCTGGTGGCACTCAGAGGAAGGATAGCAGGCTGCCAAGAAAAGACTTGATACCCTATGAGTATATAGAGGGTGAAAAGGTCTCCCACAATCACAGTCATAGGGGAAGGGAGTAAGGGGAAAATGGGAGGGAGGGAAGAATGAGAGGATACAAGGGATGGGATAACAATTGAGATGTAATATGAATGAATTTATAAAATATATATAAAAAGAGTATAAAATCTCTCTCTCTCTCTCTCTCTCTCTCTCTCTCTCTCTCTCTCTCTCTCTCACAAACACACACACAAACACACACACACACACACGCACACGCACACGCACACGCACGCACACACACACACACACACACACACACACACACACACCTGTTTTACAGAGAAGGCATTTAAGATCTTACTAGAATCACTCAGCCTCAGGCTGCCTCCTTAAGAAAGAAGTGACAAGATCTTAGTACTCTGTGAAGTTCCCAATGTGTGACACCCAGACATAGAGAGTTCTATTCCTAAAAAAACAAACCTATGACAGGTGTAGAGCAGATACCTAGCCATTAACCTGAGTAGGAAGTTCTGTGTTTTTCTAGAATATATTAATACTATCTCTGCCCTTATTTGACACATTCATATAAAACTTATGTGCCGATAAAGATGTCAAGATAATTCAATGATAAGAAAATTATATTTTTAAATGACACTGAAACAAATATGTATATAAAAGAAATAAGTTGAGGGCTGACAAAATGATTCAGTGGGTAACAACCTAAGCTCCATCTCTGAGACCTACATGGCAAAAGGATAGAATCAACTTCTGTAACTTCTTCTGACCTCCACTACCACATCATGCATACATACAAGAAGTAAATGAATACTATTAATTTTTTCTTTTGGTTTTTCATGACAAGGTTTCTCTGCATAGCCTTAGCTGTCCAGGACTTACTTTGTAGACCAGGCTGGCCTCAAGTTCAGAAAGATTCATCTGCCTCTGCCTCCCCAAGTGCTGGGATTATAAGCGTGCATCATCACACCTGGCTACAATTAAATATTTTTAAGAAAATAAAATTGAACTCCACAAATCAGAGAATTTGCAAACATTACTATAATCGTAAGCCTAAAATTGATCAGATAATACTGTAAAATTCTTAGAAAAAAACATTGGGATATATTTCCATTACCTTGTATTAGACAATGTTTTCTTATATATGACAACTGCAGAAAAAGTGAAAAGAGAAAAATAAGTTAGTTATTGCATAAAAATTAAAAACTCTTCAACTTCAAAAATATCATCAAAAGGATAAGTCCCTTAGAACTGAAAAATTGTCCATGACATTTACATCTTATGAGAGAATTCTTCACCAGAAACAATTACAAAGCCAATGATGCAATCAGTAAAATGTATGATGAATTAGATGTGAATAAAAGTACACAAATAACCAAAGATCAAATAAGAGAGTAAATATTAGGGGAATTCAAATCAAAACTATAATGACATACGACTTTATACATACTACAATGGCTAATATTTAAAAGATAGACAATGTAAAGTCTTATTTGAGGATATGGAGAGCTAGAATTATTGTGTAGTCATCAGATTGTCAAATAATGTCACAAATAAATGCCATTTTGGAAAACAGTTTAATAATTCCTCAAATTGTTAAACATAAAGTTACTATGTGACTCAGAAATTTCAATTTAGGTATATGTCCAACAGAAATGAAAACAAGAATTCACATGAAATTTTATAGACAAATATTGATAGTATTATTTACAATAGCCAGAAAGTAAAAATAACTCAAAAGTCCCTGAGTGATGAATGAGTAAACAAAGGTGATGTATCTTTGCAATGGATGACTGCCAGTAGAGAATGAATTGTGGTTACATGGTACAACTTGATAAATTTGAAAACATTATGCTAGTAAAAGAAGCTTTACGTATGCCTGGTGATACAGACCTATATTCCTAACTACTCAGGAGTCGGAAGCAGCAGGATCACACATTCAAGGAAAGAACTGGGTTACAAAGTGAGTTCAAGGATAACCTGGACAACTTAGTTTGACCTTGTTTCAAAATTTAAAACTTTCAGAACAAAGAGGGCTGTGGATATGGAGATCATTGACACGGTGATTGCCTACAATGTTCTAAGTTTAATGTCAAGTATGGAAGGAAGGAAGGAAGGAAGGAAGGAAGGAAGGAAGAGAGGAAGGAAGGAAAGTAGAAAGAAAGAAAATTATGTAATTTGGCTTATTTGAAATATCTTGAGTAGAAAAATATGCAGAGACAAAACAAAGATTGCTTATTTTTAGGATGGGGGAGTAAGTAACAGAGGACAACAGGCATAGTAGTGATAGTTGCACAACTCCAGATAGTATTATTTACAATAGCCAGAAAGTAGAAAGAAAATAGGCTGCTCATCTCAAGGCAGCAAGGAAGTAAAAGGGATCCAAATTCTAAAAAAAAAAAAAAAAGAGTGAGTCTCAAAATAACAGCACTAAACACCAAGGAATCTGCAGCCTTGATAAAATACAACTTAGATTTTTTCTTTATGATTGTCTTTTGTTTTTTTTTTTAACACTGGAAATAGCCGTGAATTTTCTTAATAATTGATATACAGAATGAAACAAAAGGAAGGACAAAAGAAACAACTATCTTGAAAGCAGGTTTTCCTCGTATGAATATGCAATAAAGATGATCCACATTTGATATTTGTGTTGAATTAGTAAATTTTCTTTTTTGTGAAGATGTCATTTTTTTATTAATTTTTCATATTACATCTTGATTGTTAGCCCTTCCCCAGTTTCCTCCAATTCTTCCCTCCCTCCCACTTCCCCCCTTCTCCCCTCCCCTATGTCTGTGATTGAGGGAGACCTCCTCCCCCTATATATGCTTTAAGAATATCGAGTCTCTTCTTGGTAACTTGCTATCTTTCCTCTGAGTGCCGCCAGGCCTCCCAACCAGAGGACATGGTCAGAAAAGGGGCACCAGAGTTCGTTTGAGAGTCAGATCCCACTCTCCACTCAACGGTGGAGAATATCATGTTCGTCGGCTAGGTCTTGGTAGGGGTTCGATGTTTGCTGCCTATTTCTCCTTGGCTGGTGCCTTAGTTTGAGGAGGACCCCAGGACCCAAATCTGCCTGTCATAAAGTTCTTCTTGTAGCTTTCCAGGACCCTGTGGGTCCTACTATTTCCCCATTCTTCCATGCTACTCTCGCCTACAGTCTCAATAGGATGTCCTCCCCTCTGACCCACTTTCTTGGTAAGTAAAGTTTTTCATGGTACGTATCCCTTGGACTAGTGTTTTGATATAAGTGAGTATATACAGTTTGTCTCCTTTTGCTTCTGGGTGAACTCACTCATTATGATAATTTCTAGATCAATCCATTTGTCCACAAATTTCGTGAATTCCTTGTTTTTAATAGCTGAGTAGTACTCCATAGTGTAAATTTACCACAGTTTCTTAGTCCATTCTTCTACTGAGGGACACTTAGGCTGTTTCCATGTTCTGACTATTATGTATAAAGCAGCTATGAACATGGTTGAGCATATGTCCCTGTTGTGTGGAAGAGCATTTTCGGGGTATATTCCAAGGAGTGGGATAGCTGGGTCTTGAGGAAGACCTATTCCCATTTTTCTGAGAAAACGCCAGATAGATTTCCAAAGTGGTTGTACTAGTTCGCATTCCCACCAGCAATGAAGGAGTGTTCCTCTCTCTCTGCATCCTCGCCAACATGTGGTGTCATTTGAGTTTTTGATCTTAGTCATTCTGATGGGTGTAAGATGGAATCTCAGTGTCGTTTTGATTTGCATTTCTCTGATGACCAACAAGGACGAGCATTTCTTTAAGTGTTTCTCAGCCATTTGATATTCCTCTGTTGAGAATTCTCTGTTTAGTTCCAAGCCCCAGTTCGCAATTGAGTTGTTTGGTTTTGTGGTATTTAATTTCTTGAGTTCTTTATATATTTTGGATAGTAAACCTTTGTCAGATGAAGGGTTGGTGAATATCTTTTCCCAGTCTGTAGGCTGGTGCTTTGTTCTCTTGACAGTGTCTCCTGCCTTACAGAAGCTTCTCAGCCTCATGAGGTTCCATTTATTAATTGTTGACATTAGGGCCTGGGCTGTTGGTGTACTGTTCAGGAAGTTGCCTCCTGTGCCTATGTGTCTCAGGCTCTTCCCCACTTTTTCCTCTAACTGAATTAATGTCTCTGGTTTTAAGTTGAGGTCTTTAATCCACTTGGACTTGAGTTTTGTGCATGGTGACAAATAAGGGTCTAATTGCATTTTTCTACATGTAGATATCCAGTTAGACCAGCACCATTTGTTGAAGATGCTATCATTTTTCCATTGAATAGATTTGGCTTCTTTGTTAAAAATCAAGTGAGCAAATGTGTGTGGATTCATCTCTGGGTCTTCAATTCGATTCCATTGATCCCCCAGCCTATTGCTGTGCCAGTACCATGCTGTTTTAATTACTGTTGCTCTGTAGTACAGCTTGAGATCAGGTATGGAGATTCCTCCGGAGGATCTTTTAGTGTATAGGATTGTTTTTGCTATTCTGGGTTTTTTATTTTTCCATATGAATTTGAGAATTGATCTTTCAATATCTTCAAAATATTTTGTAGGTATTTTGATAGGGATTGTGGTGAATCTGTAAATTGCTTTTGGTAAGACGGCCATTTTTACTATGTTGATTCTCCTGATCCACGAACAAGGTAAATCCCTCCATCTTCTGATGTCATCTTCAATCTCTTTCTTCAGAGGTTTGAAGTTTTTTCGAATAAGTCCTTCACTTGCTTGGTTAGAGTTATTCCTAGATATTTTATATTGTTTGTGGCTATCGTGAAGGGAGTAGTTTTTCTAATTTCTTCCTCTGCCTGTTTGTCATTTGTATACAGGAAAGCTACCGACTTTTTTGAGTTTATTTTGTATCCTGCCAATTTGCTGAAGGTGTTTATCAGCTGCAGGAGTTCTCCTGTGGAATTTTTGGGGTCACTTATATACACTATCATATCATCTGCAAATAGGGATAATTTGACTTCTTCCTTTCCCATTTGGATCCCCATGATCTCCTTTTGATGTCTTATTGCTCTGGCTAGAACTTCAAGAACTATATTGAAGAGAGATGGTCCCGATTTTACAGGGATTTCCTTGAGTATCTCTCCATTTAATTTAATGTTGGCTGTTGGTTTGCTGTAAATAGCTTTAATTATGTTAACATAAGTGCCTTGTATTCCCGATCTCTCCAGAACTTTAAGCATAAATGGGTGTTGGATTTTGTCAAATGCTTTTTCTGCATCTAAAGAGATGATCATGTGGTTTTTCTCTTTCAGTTTGTTTTTATGATGGATTACATTGATGGATCTCCGTATGTTAAAGCATCCCTGCATGCCTGGAATGAATCCTACCTGGTCATCGTGAATGATGTCTTTGATATGCTGTTGTATTCGCTTTGCGAGTATTTTGTTGAGTATTTTTGCATCAATGTTCATAAGAGAAATTGTTCTGAAATTCTCCTTTTTTGTTGGGTCTTTGTGAGGTTTAGGTATCAATGTGACTGTGGCCTCATAGAAGGAATTTGGTAATGTTCCGTCCATTTCTATCTTTCAGAATAGCTTGAACAGTATTGGTATTAGCTCCTCTTTGGAGGACTGATAGAATTCTGTGCTGAAGCCATCTAGCCCTGGGCTTTTTTTGGTTGGGAGACTATCAATGGTTGCTTCTATTTCTATAGGCGAAATAGGGCTATTTACTTTGTTTATCTGGTCTTGGTTCAATTTTAGCAAATGGAATCGGTTGAGAAATTTGTCCATTTCCCTTAAATTTTAGAATTTTGTGGCATAAATGCCTTTAAAGTAGGTTCTTACGATTCTTTGTATTTCTTCGGTGTCTGTTGTTATGTCTCCCTTTTCATTTCTGACTTTGTTAATTTGGATAGTGTTTCTCTGTCTTTTAGTTAGATTGGCTAATGGTTTGTCTATCTTGTTAATTTTCTCAAAGAACCAGCTCTTGGTTTTGTTGATTCTTTGGATTGTTCTCCTTGTTTCTAATTTATTGATTTCAGCCCTGAGTTTGATTATTTCTAGGCGTCTACTCCTCTTAGGTGTTTCTGCTTCTTTTTTTTCTAGAGCTTCCAGATGTGTTAAGTTGTTTATGTGGGATGATTCCATTTTCTTTTTAAAGGCACTTAGGGCTGTGAATTTTCCTCTTAGCACTGCCTTCAATGTGTCCCACAAATTTGGGTATGTTGTTCCATCATTTTCATTGAATTTCAGGAAGTCTTTAATTTCTTCCCTTATTTCTTCCATGACCCATGTGTCATTAAGTAGAAAGTTGTTTAGTTTCCACCTGTTAGTATGCTTTTTGTTATTTCTGTTGTTGTTGAAGTCCAGCCTTAGACCATGGTGATCTGATAAGATACAAGGTATTATTTCAGTCTTCTTGTGTCTGTTGAGGTTTCCTTCGTGACCAACTATGTGATCAATTTTAGAGAATGTTCCATGGGGTGCTGAGAAAAAGGTATACTCCTTTGCGTTTGGGTAGAAAGTTCTGTAGATATCTGTTAGATCCATTATATTCATGACATTGGTTAATGAGGTTATTTCCTGGCTTAGTTTTTGAATCAAAGACCTATCCTTGAGTGAAAGTGGGGCATCGAAGTCTCCCACTATTAATGTGTGGGTATCAATAAGTGGGGCAAGCTTTGTTAATAACTCTTTTACAAATGTGGGAGCCCTTGTATCCGGAGCATAGATGTTTAAAATTGTGATGTCTTCTTGGTTGACTTTACCTTTTACAGTACAAAGTGTCCATCCTCATCTCTTTTGATTAATTTTGGGTGAAAGTCTATTTTATTAGATATTAGATTGGCTACCCCAGCTTGTTTCTTGTGACCATTTGCTTGGAATATTTTTCCCTAGCCTTTTACTCTGAGGCAATGTCTGTCCTTGTGGTTGAGATGTGTTTCTTGAATGCAGAAGAATGTTGGGTCGTGTTTATGCAACCACTCCCTTAGTCTGTGTCTTTTTATTGGAGAATTGAGACCATTGACGTTGAGAGATATTAATGACCAGTGATTGGTAAGTCTCTTCATTTTTGGTATTTGTAACAGTCAAGATTTTGTGAGGTTGTGATTTTGCAATGGTATAGTTACCTATTTCCTATGTAGTTTTGGTTGTAGTTTGACCAGTTGGGGTGAAGTTTTCCTTCTAGTAACTTCTGTAAAGCCGGATTTGTGGCTAGTTACTGCTTGAATTTGTTTTTGTCATAGATTATCTTCTCTTCACCGTCAATGTTTATTGATAATTTTGCTGGATTTAGTAGTCCTGCTTGTTATCTGTGTTCTCTTAGGGTTTGCAGAACCCCTGTCCAGGCCCTTCTGGCTTTCATGGTCTCTGCTGAGAAGTCAGGAGTAATTCTGATAGGTTTGCCTTCATATGTTACTCGGCCTTTTTCTCTTGCCACTTTTAATATTTTTTCCTGGTTCTGTATATTTTGCATTGTTATTACTATGTAGCGGGAAGATTTTCTCTTCAAGTCTATTCTGTTTGGTGTTCTGTGGGCCTCTTGTATGCTTGTATGCATCTCCTTCTTCAAATTGAGGAAATTTCCTTCTATTATTCGATTAAAGATATTTTCTGGACTGTGGAGTCGGTTGCCTTCTCTTTCCTCTATCCCTATTATTCTCAAGTTTCGTCTTTTCATGTTGTCTTTTATTTCATGAATGCTCTGTGTCAGGAACTTTTCAGATTTAGCATTTTCCTGGATGGTTGATTCCAGTTCTGCGATTGGATCTTCAAGTCCCTATATTCGTTCTTCCATTTCTTGCAATCTGTTAGATAAGGCCACCTCTGAGATCCTTGCTTTCTTCTCTGATGCCTCTTGATCACGTTTTTCTTCTGTGTGTTCCTGTATCATAGCTTCCATTTTTATCTTCATGTCTTGGCCTGTTTTAATGATTTCCTTCATCTGGTTATTTATATTTTTCTGAAATTCTTCAAGTGCCTCTTTATATGACTCTTTTAATTCTTCAGCCCTCTTGTTTGCTTCCTCCTGCAATTGTTTATAGATTTTAATTATTTCTTCCTTATCATTGTCTTTACTAGGGCTTTGAGGTCATTTTCTTGACTATCCATTGCTGTTAGGTTCTCCAGGTTGTTTTCATTGGGAATGCTGGGATCCAGAGATGCCAAACTGTTTTGGTTTTTGTTAGCGTTCTTTCGCTGTCCTCTTGTTATTTTGATGGCTCTGATGTTGGAAGATATTTTGTAGTGACCTTCGCTGGTTGAGAGTGGTTAATTGATGACTGATTATAGGTCAGGTGCTCTTGCCCGTGGGGGTCAAGGAGTATTTCTGTGGAACAGGTAGGTGATCTGGTTTCCCTCCTGGTGATTTTCCTCTGCATCGTGGGCTCCAGGCTGAGTCAGCCAAAGTAGATTTCTGTTTGGACTTTACTGCTGTAATTCAGATCAGCAGTTTTGGGACCTAGACTAAGGCCCGCACACAAATGTTCTGGTTGTGTAGTTTGATCCCAGCTGCCTGTCCTTCCTGTGGCTTTGCAGTCAAGACCCCAGGTAAATCAGATCTTCTGGAGGTGTAGCTGTCTTTTAGGTCTATCTCTATACCCTGTAGAGGTGTTCAACCTCTCCCAGAACTATATGCCTGGAGGGACCTAGGTTGCTCTTGGTCAGCAATTAGACACTGCGAACATGACCCACGTTTTGTCTCCCCATAATGTGAGAGTGCCTGCCTTGGTTGGGCCAAGAGCCCTGGGTAGGCTCTCTAGTTCAGGGAGTGCAGGGCCAGTGCCTTATGGCTGGCTGGGTAGGCACAATAGGGTTGCAGAGCTCTGGAGGAAGCCCGCGGAGGATCGGAACCAGATCTTCCCGCTGGGCTCTGATGCTCCACTAACGCTCTAGGTCAGCAATTAGACACTGCGAACATGACCCACCCACGTCTCGACTCCTGATAATGTGAGAGTGCCTGCCTTGGTTGGGCCAAGAGCCCCAGATAGGCTCTCTAGTTAAGGGAGTGCAGGGCCAGTGCCTTATGGCTGGCTGGGTAGGCACAATAGGGTTGCAGAGCTCTGGAGGAAGCCCGCGGATCGGAACCAGGTCTTCCTGCCGGCTCTAGGCAATACCCATGTCTCCCGATAGGTCCGTGGAAGCAGTTCCAAGCTGACTTCTCACTGCAGCTGTTTGCAAGCTCAATCTGCTGTGATTGGTGTTAGGTTGGGCCCCGGATGGCCAGCGAGCTGCAGTCCCACTTAGCTGTCTCTGCTGGGACCCTCCGCCTGTGTTTCCACTTGCCCTAGGCAGGTGATCTCTGCACTTTGGGGTGGTGTGGAAGGAGAAATCCTAGGGCAGATTCACCCTCTTCATTGAGACTCCTCTGGCTGGGGACTCCGGAAAATCCCCTGCCCAAACAGCGAGTCTGTGCTTTATATGCAGGCTGTAGTTTGCATGTGGATTCCGTTCCAAAGTTTGGGGAGTGCGTTTTGCACCTCCGGGATGTTGCTTGTCCCAGGGGGGTAGGCCCCCTGTTTGGACTGCGGGCTTTGGGGCCCCACTCACCCACAGTTCTCAAAGTCCAGCAATCTGTTGCTCCATATGTCCCTGGTCTCCTTGGAGTAGATCAGATACGCGGCTTATTGGTCGGCGCCATCTTGGAATCCCCGATTTTTTTTATTAAGTTAAAAAAGGTGTCTTTTTCTGTAACCTCCTTTCTCCCTTCATTTGATTGAGGTTACTATATGTATTACCAGAGGGTAAAACAAATAGTTGAGTGTGGAGATGAGTAGATAGACACACAAATGGAATGGATAGGAAAGAAGAGGTGGGGAGGGGAGGGAGAGAAGAGGAGGGGAGGAGGGGAAAGGAGTTGAGAGAGGAGAGGAAAGGAGGGGATGGGGAAGAGAGAATAAGAGAGGAGGGGAGGAAAGGAGGAGAGAGATGAGGGAAAGAGGGAAGAGGAAGGGAGGGGAAGGGTCCATAATAAAGGGCAACACTATTTTCTCCATTATTGGAAGAGATGTTACTCCCTAACAATAAACAAACCAAACTAAACAAAATAAAAATAGCAAACAATGAACCCAACCAAAAACTGTGAAATCGTTGGTGGTTTTGTCTAATATCATGTTTCTGCATGCTCATTTATTGTGTTATATCTACATGTGTTTCAGCGTGTATATTATTTGTATGGTATCAAATCAGCTTACAGTTAAGTGTGTGATCACATAAATTAAAGTAATTAAATTAGCCAAAATATCATTTAGTTGATTTATGTAAGGCTTTCAGGAATAAATGTGTTAGGAAAGTAAAAGTGAAAATTGTTTAACATGTGTTTTTGTCTAGGTTGCTAACCAATAGAGATTATGCTTGTTTCCATATTCTATTTAAGTAGCACCACTAGGGACATGGCTCTATGGGTAAAATACCTGCTACAGAAGCATGAGGATTTGAGTTCATACCCCCAGCACCCATGTAATATAAAACTTTGGGCATGGCGAAACATGTCTGTAATCTTAGCATGTCAAAAGAAGAGACAGGAACCTCCCCAGAACTCACTAGCCAGCTAGTGTTGTTGAATAATTGAGCTCTAAGTTCAGTAGCAGATACTGTCTCAAAAATATATATAAGGTAAAGAGAAATAACAGAAAAGAGCCTTGATATTGACCACTGCTCTTCAAATGAAGTCACACATGCACACAAACACAAACATACAAATGGTGTTTAAGGCATAGTGTTCATTGCCTTTTATGCTTCAGTAAATTAACTTTTGGAGTTTTATCTTTACTAATAAATAATAAAATACTGAGGAGGATTCTGATAGCTCTTTTTTCCATGGGAAACCTAGAACTAACTGTAAGAAGTGAATTTATTCATCTCCTCTTTAAAGTTCTTGAACGCATTCATAACTCTTATTTTGAAATCTTTCTTTTGCACCTCAACAATACTGCATTTCTCTGGTGAAAATATATTGTCTTGGCTGTTTGTATCTGTGATCTTGTGCTGGTGTCTAGACATTTTAAGTTATGATGATTGGTGTGTTTCTAGCTGTTGATATCTGTTCTTGTCTTAGTTGGGTAGGTGTTCCACTCTTTAACACTGTTCATACCCTCTCTGGATCCTTAGCAAGTGTGGTGGCTTTAGGGTCTCTGGGAGAAAATGTTTCTGCAAGTCAGTGGGTAATAGAAAGGAATGGAGACAGGCTAAAAGGAAAAGTTGAGAAGAGATGTGGGAAAGAGATAGAGGAATCCTGTCCACACAGAGAGGCAGGATCCCTAGGCATTTAGAGAAATGTTGGGAGGAGTTGCACCTACAAGGAGTCTGCTGCAGATCAAAGAATCTTTCTGGAATAACAGTCTTGAAAGGTCTAGGGAGACCATGGGTCTGAAGCAAGAGTTGGAGTCTCCAGTGAATAGAGTTGGGGGTATGAGAGGCTCCCCCAAACAGGTTGATACAGGACTAAGAGTAAGCCTAGAGAAAGCATAATGGAAGACAGGAAGGATAATGAAAATTACCTACATGAGTCGTCTCATCCCAGTGTGGATACTGGGGTTCCTGGTAAAAAATGATTTTAGGTATCTGTGGATGACACAAAGAAATGGAGGTACACTAGAAGGAAAAGTGAAGAGAGCCAGCAGGGAAAAGATAAACTGGATCTGCACCAGGGGTAGTGATTTGAATAAAATTGTCCCCCTGTAGTCTCATAAATTTGAAGGCTTAGTCATCAATTGGCAGACTGTTTGAGAAGGATTAGGAGTTAGGAGGTACGCACTTCTTGGAGTAGGTGTTCCTTTTTAAATATATTTTATTAATTTATTCATATTATATCTCAATTGTTATCCCATCCCTTGTATCCTCCCATTCCTCCATCCCTCCCATTTTCTCCTCACTCCCCTCCCCTATGACTGTGACCGAGGGGGACCTGCTCCCCCTGTATATGCTCATAGAGTATCAAGGGGACTGACTTTCACATGAACTCTGGTGCCCCATATTTGACCACGGCCCCCTGGATGGGTAGGAATAGGTGTTTCTTGTTGTGATATCTTGGCAATGATGTAACTGGGTTTTGCCCTTGCCCTAAAAATCTACATGAAGCTAAATTGAAGAGTTTTGTATTAACGGCATTGGCAGAATAGCTATCAAGACAGCCTAGTATTGAGTGTCATGTGGTTATTAGTGATTACCTATGCAGACCTCCAATAAAAAGGAGTGAGCAGAGCAATGAAAAGTGCAAAATGTACAGTTTGAGAGGAAAAGGAGCACCAGAAAGTGTAATGGATCTAAGCCCAGTGCTCCAGAAGATAAAAACTTTAAAGAAAAGCTTAATTGTACGTAAAATAAAGGAAGTGGTGACCTCAGGGCAAGACTTCACCGAGCTAAGATTTCAACTTTCAAAAAGGAATTAAAGCAATTATAATACATAAACTGATTTAGGTAACTCCATAAGATGAAATAGTAACATGTTCTGAGCCCCCTCTCACAAGAAATTCCTAGCCTCCTTAAATTTTTCTCAAGGCTTAAAGCCTTGTCTGTCTTCGGCTGGTCCTCAGTATTTGTATCTTCATGGAACTCTTTTGCCTTATGTCATTCTTTGATTTATGTTTTTTGGCCTACTGTAGTGCTGTGTTCAACGCCACTGCAAGGCACTGCACTGGAAGTGCAGACACTCCTTGTGCAAATCAGTCCAGGTGATGTTGGCTTCTGGGTGGGAACGGAGGATCCTTGGGATCAAAGGTTCCTCTTCTCTCAGGCATGGCTAGAATGCTCAGAGAAAAGCCCATGTGCAAGGCTCCCAAATCTCAATGGGGGTGTGGAAAAGAGTTTCCCACTGTGTTACAACTCCCCCTTCTTAATGAGATTGTGTGCATCTGATGGCAGTGGAAACTTAGGTGTTCTAAAGCTGGTGATGATGCAACAGTGTTATAGTCCTCAAGTTAAGCTGCTGTGCTAACAACTATGGATGCCCAAAACCATCCTAAACACAGGTTCAGTCACTGCTTCGTCAGTGAGTGGTTTGCTTCTGTGGGCTTCAATGACTGCTGAGGCAGTATCACTGTCACTGTCTAACCAGCAGTCAAGCTCAGGGATTCAGCAGTGAATTCTTTTTTTTTTTTTTTTTTTTTTAGTTTATTTTTTATTTTTTTAATTTAAAAAAAAAATTTATTAATTTATTCTTGTTACATCTCAATGGTTATCCCATCCCTTGTATCCTCCCATTCTTCCCTCCCTCCCATTTTCCCCTTATTCCCCTCCCCTATGACAGTTCCTGAGGGGGATTACCTCCCCCTGTATATGCTCATAGGGTATCAAGTCTCTTCTTGGTAACCTGCTGTCCTTCCTCTGAGTGCCACCAGGTCTCCCCCTCCAGGGGACATGGTCAAAGGTGAGGCACCAGAGTACGTGAGAAAGTCATACCCCACTCTCCACTCAACTGTGGAGAATGTCCTGTCCATTGGGTAGATCTGGGTAGGGGTTTGAAGTTTACGGCCTGTATTGTCCTTGGCTGGTGCCTTAGTTTGAGCAGACGCCCTGGGCCCAAATCAGCAGTGAATTCTTTAGGGAGGAAGGAAGTCCTACTTTCTCCCAAGATGAATGACAAGTCTAGGACAGTCATGGTGGAATAGATGATAGCAGTTCTCTTTATTTAGTGTGAAACAAGGACTAATAAACCTTGGGGACTGGGAGGAGTTTTGAAGGTGAATATATTTGATTCCCTGGGGCTAAGGGTGCCAGGGATACTTCATTTGCATGCAACATCACAGTCCCATCATAAGAGGGAGAACACAGTACTGAATTATACTGTGGGTGGAGGAAGAACTACAGGTATGTTTAGAGGTATGGAAAGAGGTCATTTCTTGAAAGTGTGGGTACCAAGACATCTCATTAGCATGGAGGGTGTTTCCAGGAATCCCCAGGTGAACATTAAATGGGTTTCTTATCAGGAAAGGTTTAGGCCTGTAATCTCCCTGAGGGCAATGTGACACTCTTTTACAGGATCTGAAGTATCCCCAAATCAGATGGAGAGGAGAGAATGCAACTGAGAAAGGGACTTTGTTATTTGGAAGGAAGCTCATAGGCTATCCAGTAATGCCAGACTTCGACCTTAACAGCCTACTTTTGTTTCTGTTTCTCCAAACCTGGAAAATACTGCTTGTATCATCAACAGCATTTCAGGTTGTCTACTTCCCATCTTCAGGAACACATGCTACTGTGTATAGGTGACACACATAGGCTATGTCGATCACTAGGTTTAGTTTAACAGAGTTACAAGTATCTTTTGGGTGTGGATAAAATTGAAAAATTGTTTCATGCAGATCTGCTCCATAACCAGGTATTCCTCCAAAGTCTCTGTCTTGGGTCAGGCTGGCAATTTGATTCTGTGACACAGAGAAGAGCAAAACAAAGCACCACAGGAAAAGACACTTTGTTTTGAACTTCAGAACAACTAAAAAGTAAACTATTTCTCATATGGATTATAAATGGCAGCTCTCCAAATACCACCCCACCATCCTTTCCTTGCTTTTCTTTACTATCATTAAAGCTTTTGTTGAAATGTTAACTTACTGTATTTAGGCTTTGTAAATTTATTGGGTGTGGTCTTTAAAGGATCTTCGAAATTAAAGGTTATCTTTAAAATCTGTTGTTAATCCCACCATGTGAGAATAGGAACACTGCCACAATTTTTGAGGCAAATATGAAGCAAGCTTTATTAAATACTGTCAGGGTCCATACCCAAGATTCCCAGATTATCATGCTGAATTACATTAGATGGGGGTTTATAAAGGCAAAACCCACAAGGTCACCTTTGTCCAATAAGGGGCAAGAAAATGTCTTGACCCATTTCCTGGCTTTCTTTCACCTACATGTGATTGAGCATACATCCTATGCAATTAGGGAAACCAAGCTTGTTTATGAAGCAAAAACACTTGGCTTGTTATCTTATATGAACAGCCCCCAGCATTCCAGGAAGATATCTATCCTTGGACAAATATGGCTTATAGGTTAAAGACACTATTGTTTTATAGATCTCCTAAACACAGTAATTTAAGCTTAAAACATAATTTAGGATGTCTAATGGCTTAGAGCTTTCTGAGGCTGGGAAAGTACAGTATGAGGTGAACTGGAGCTTTTTAATTTCATGACTGAGGGACCTCTTTTCACAGACCTGCCAGTTTTTATTAAAACATAATCCAGGATTTAGCCATCTTATTGTAACAAAAAAGAATTGATGGCAAAAATTTTAAGTATAATCTTAATTTGCTATAACATATCATGTATATAACTTGGACTCAACTATTGTTTAGGAAAGGGATGTATGCCTGATGGGCTCACCTTGGAGTATCATGTGCCTTGCTGCCATCTTGGCACCTACACTCACACTGGAGTAAATTAATAACCCTGTGGCTTTCAGTCATCTTGGCAGCCATATGAGTCGACCATCATCTTTACTAAAGTTAAAGAAAGGGACTTTGTGTGACTTCACTGCCCTACTGTTAAGGTGGCCGTGTAGTATACATCAACTAAGGCAGTATCAATAAAGCAACTAGGCACACTTACCCACCACCCCCGATTATCATTGTATCTCCCTTTATTAGACTAAGTATGAAATACCTGGCTTCCATGGTGGTTTGTTTTAAAACTCAGACACATATAAAAAAATATGTAAAAGTACATTGTACAAGGATCAGGGAAATAAGGTTCCCAGTCTGTCTGTAGAGTGTGTTTATCATTTAAAGTTTATTTTTACACTAATGAATCTTTAACATAGGAATTATAACTGTTAAGGCTCAAAGTTACAGGGATAAGATTAGAAAAACCTTACTAAATTATTGTAAACTTTTGAAGATAATTAAGACATACAAGTTAATGGTCAGTCATACTCAGTAAATGTGTAATGTATTTACAAAGACAAGCTTAGAGGGAAATATCAGTTTATATCCCCCACAATATTGCCTTCTTCATAGGTTGTCAAAAATTAAGCCTAAAGCTCATAAAGCAAAACAAGTTTTTAGTAAACTTGAAGCTTGTTTGATGTAAAATAATATTCAAAATTAGGTATATAAAATGTAGTTATGAAAGATTGAGTAAAATGGGTTAAATTTACAATACACTCACTTGTCTGGAAATCCCTAGGCTCAAGCAGTTCCCTTGGAATGGATCACAAGTTCCCTTGCATGGAACTCTGTCTCACCAGAGTAAGTTGAATGCTAGTGTCACTATGGAATAAGGATGCATGGCAAATAAGACCTACCAGAAATGTGCTGCTTCTGACTCTAGCTGCTTAAGCCTTACCAGTTCTTTCCAATCTCATGTCTTCTCATGTCTCACATGATAGGGGGATAGATTCTCTTGCCCAGTGGAGGACCTTGGAGTTTTAACCACATCCTAAACACCTCAAACAACAGATAGGCAAATAGCAATTACTCTGCCCTCAGCATCTCCTGAACTGACATATGAGGATGCTGTGAACAGTGAAACCTTGTACCTAACCCTACTACTACCTGACTCGTGTGGGACCTGTAGGCTAGTTCAACTGGTTATGTCCTTTAACCTAACATTCAGTTCTTTCTCTTAGAAAAAGTGAAGTCCATCATCTATATCCTAACTACCCATGTTCTCTCATTAAAGAAGGATTCCAGCTACTCAGTCATCAAACTTACATCTTTGGAAATGTATTCAGGATATCCAAGCAATATCATTGACAGTGATAATTTGCTTGCTCCTATCAGTATGTGGTGACCTAAAGATTTGTCCATCAACAAAAGGAATAAAGAATTAGATTTAGCCTTCTATGGTAATTTGGTCTATCATGTAAATTATTTATTACAGATTTGATATGACTGACTAGTTTCACCTTTCATCTGTTGGCTCACTTAGTAGCACTAATTTTAGAAACCTTGTTAAATGAGTAATTTACCTTGACAAGGCAGACATTGTCTCTGGGTGCCTACTTTTTGAAACTAAAAATAACCTTTTTGGGAAATACAACTTACAATTAAATTGTCTCTTGGTATGTAGGTATAACAATTTGATGTCAACAAAAATATGTATTGCCATGCTTTCAAATACTAGATATGGCCACTTTATATAATAGGTTCAATCTTTAAAAACTCTTCTTTTTCAGATTGTTTCTAACAAAAAATTGTTTACTTAATATACTCTGGCTCAATTCATTAAATAATAGCTGGTATTGTTAATATTTTAATCAAATACACAAGATTCATCGTATGCAAAAACAAGGAATACACTTAGAAACTTTCTGTTCTCTCAGACATGGTGGGTGGGCCTGAGTTCCATCTTGTGAGTTGGTTCAGGAACTGTTTGCCTCTGGACATGAATGAGCAGACCTCGGGATCAAAGATCCCAAGAGCCAGTTTCTCACTCAGGGGTGGCTACAGTACTTTAGGGTGAGGCCTGTTGCCTGGGTTCCCTGTCTCACTGGAGGTAAGTACCAAGCTGGTACCAGTGGTGGAGCAAGCCCCAGTGGCTGCACAGGCAACTCCACCATTTGCTACCTGAACACAACGTGTCCAGCAGTTGTTGGTGCCCTCCCCCCACCCTCACCCCCAAGAATAAATGGAGTTTCATACAGTCGTGATGGAAAAATGGCAAGCAAGAGAGTGAGTTCTTCAATCATACCATTCAGCCTTTATTTATAAACTTTTGGCAGTGGAGAGGGGTTTTGAGGGTGAATGTGTCTGATCACTAGGGCTAAGGGTGCCAGGATGCTTAATCTATGTACAATGATACAGTAACATGGAGGTCCTATCACAAGGAGAAAACAGTACTTAATTATCCTATGTGTAAGGGGATAACTTCTTAGTAAGATTAAAGGTCATTTGGTAAAGGCTAGGATCTCCTTAACATAGGGTGGGGTACCTCCAGGACTTCCCTGTGCTTGTTGAACAAGTTCATTATCAGGAAAGAGCCCTGCCTATACTCTTCCCTGAAGGCTTTGTGATGCTCCTTACAAGATCTGGAGTTACCAGATCAGGTGGAGTGAGAACACAGCTGAGAAAAAGGACCAAACACAGAACAGCCATCCAGAGAAGTCAGACTTCAATATCATCCAACAGAGTCCCACACTGTTCAGATTCATTCATACCTTGGATGCTGACTTTAACTGACTTCTACAAAGCTCCCAAGTTCTTGTGCCTTTTGCAGGAGTCTGATGTAAACACACTGCTGATTACAGTTCCCTTGTCTTTCTATAGCTCTCTGGTACATTCTTCAGCCAGGTGTACAATTGTATTTAACTCATGTTAACCTTCATCTAAGTGTCTTCCTCCTGTAACTCTGTCTCTTAATGTTGCCCCACAAAGTTGTATGGTTATCACCGCCTTGCTTATATTCTGGATCCTTGCCATCTGTTGAAGTTTATCACAGCCCCTTTGATGACTTCATTCTGAGGCACTAACTGCTGTACTCCTCACCTTGATGTGGTTACTGAGAAACTGATGTCCCCAAACCCTTAAAAACAGTTAAGACAACCTCTAAAAGAGAACTGATGGCCATTCAACTCATCCCTCTTCTTTCCAGTCTGAACATTGTTTTGGGGACTCAGAAATAAAACAAATGGACTGAAACTTTCTTTGCATCAATTAGCTCCTCAGTCTTACCAGCTCAAAGCAGTTTAACAACTTTCAGAACAAGCTTGACTCCTTGACTGCTGCAGTACCCCAATATTAAAAAGAGCTAAATCTACTGCTAAAGAAGGGATTTGTGCCCTCTTTGAAAATTCCTGCAGCAATGCCAACAAAACTGTTTACAGTTTCACATGGAGCATAAAGATATGATGACCAGACAAAATTTTCCTCAGGTTTTCTTCCACTCTGGCTCCTCCCCTTGGTCACTCTTTCCTCTTTCTTATCCTTATTATCCTCATATTTGTATTTTTACCCCATCTTTAAATATTTTCCTCTGAACTTCACTATATACCCAAACAAAATATTCCATACAAGATCTCCCAATATCTCTTACCCTACAACAAGCTCTATTTGTTCCTGATACATCTGCAAAACGGTCTTTTAGATGCTGTGGGAAAACTCTGGCTAAAAGGGACATTCATCCCTTTCACCCCAGGCTGTGGGAAAGATTAAGCTTTGTCACAGGTGGAAGCAGTCTTGGCAGGCTTTACCCTTGGGGCACCCCATGAATACCTTGTGACAGACTGAGTGGAACCTTCCTGGGCTTGGAATTCAGGAAGCAGACCTGGGAACCCCACCTTGCTTATTGTTTTCCTAATTGACCCACAACAGGAGAAGGAGACCGCCCTTTCATGTGACTCAGGCAGGTGGGGAGGAGAGAACAACAAGTTCAGCCTGGGCGAGAGCGCGTGGGGAGCAGCGACCAGGCAGGACCAGCACGCGGGCCAGAGAGGCACCTAAGGACCCGTCCCATGGAAAGGATACCGGAAGGCTCACTCTTTTGTCCCTTTAACCTTTTTTCCTTTTTGTGTAAGCTAGTTGGGTTGTATAATAAAGTTTAATTGTTAAGAAACAGAGCCAACATCCAGCGCCCGACGTGGGGCCCGATGGGTTCCACAGTCTCTAATGGTATGAGGGAAGATTCAATATTCGAAGGTATAGAAATGCTGTTTCAGAGCATCAGCAAAGTTGCAACTGCTGTTGCAAAACTCTTTTCTGCATTATACTTAGAGGGAATTCTCTGTTTTCTCATTGTCCTTTTATTACAATATTTCATGCTTACAAGGATTAGAAGACAGGCTAATGACATAGAAAAGCCAGAAGGGTCAGTAACTTCTATCCTTTTGGAAAAGATTGCAGATTTGACTGGACAGATGGAAAGGCTGAGGAAAGAAAATGAAGGGATGGGAAAGTGGATAGAATTCTTGGCAATTGGTAGTGATGAAGGACAGAAAATAGAGAGACCAGAAAGCAAGAAAAACCCAGAAGAGTCAATAAGCTCTATCCTTTTGGAAAGAATTACTGACTTGACTGAACAAATGGGCAAAATGCAGAAAAAACTGGAAGGGCTGGAAAAGCAGAAGGCACCTTTGGTTAAAAAGGGTGGAGAAGGTCAGAAACCAGAGGCAAAGGAAGCCAGACCGACCAAAAGGTCTTTGGAAGTAAATGTCCCAGTGGAGGATACGTCCACAGTCACCCAGACACCTTCAGCTTTTCCAGTCACTGTAAGATATGTGCCGGAGCAAAATGGTGCTGAGGGTTATGACGAAATGGCCTGGCGTTCTGTAGACATGATGGATTTAAAACATTTTAAGGAATCTGTCATCAAATATGGTATGAACTCTACCTTCATTAAACAAATGTTAAACAGCTGGGCCATGCAGAATAGACTTGTTCCCCAAGACTGGAAAAACTTAGTTTCAGCGGAATTGGCAGAAGCACAACAGTTACAGTGGTTATCATGGTGGCAAACAGAGGCTATAAAAATAGAACAGGAAAATACGACCCAGGGAATAAATATTAACAGAGATCAATTGCTTGGTGAAGGACAATATACTAACATAAGAGAACAAATTCAAGCTGAAGATAGAGTGATTGAACAATGTCGTAAGGCAGCCTTGAGAGCTGCCTTTCTCCTCCCCATCCTCCTCCTCTCCTACTCATCCTACTCCCCTCTTCCTTCCTCTACTGTCTCCTCCTTCCACTCCTTGCAATCCCATTCTCTTCTCCCCTCCTCATTTCCTTTCTCCTCCCGCCCTCTGTTCCTCCTCTCCTTCCTCATCCCCACCCTTCTCCTTCACCCCCCCTTCTCGTCCTGCTCCCCCTCTGTCTTAGAGTTTCTGTTGCAGTGAGGAGACACCATGACCACAGCAAGTCTATACAGGAGAACATTTCAGTGGAGCTGGCTTACAGTCCAGAGGTCTGGTCCATTATCTTCGTAGCAGGAACCTTGGCAGCATACACATCAGCCAGCAGCAGCAAGAGAATGGGACGCACTACTCCAACAAGGCCGTACCTCCTAATAATGTCCCTTCCTATGGACCTATGGGGGACAGTTCTTTCAAAGCACTACATCCTCTTTTCCTGCTCCTCCTTTCCCTCCTCTTCCTTTCTCCTCCTTGCCCTCCCTTCCTCCCCGTCCATCCTCATTCCCTTCCTTCATCTTCCTGTTATCTCATCCTATCCCTCCTCCTCCCCAACCTTCCCTTCCTCCCCATCCCTCCATTCCTTGCCCCTCCTCAAATTCCTTCTTCTTCCAACATTTTTACCACCCCTCTTCCTCCTCCTGGCCTACCTTCTCCTGTGTTCCTTCTCTTGTCTTGCGGCTTCTTTCTCCTGCTCTTCTTCCCTCTCCTCACTTTCTCCTTCCTCTAGTTCTCGGTTCCCTGTTACCCCTTTCCTTCCTCTATTTCACACCTTTTCCCTCCTCCTCCCTCTTCTCTTCATCCTCCTCCCGCTTCTCCTCCATTTTGTTTTTCCCCATCTTATCTTCCTTCCTCTACCCTCTTTCTCTTTCTCCTTCCCCACATCCCCTTCTTTTCCTCTTCCCATTTCCCTCCTCACTGTCGTGTTCCTCCAATCCTTTATTCCTCCTCTTCTTCCTGTTTTCCTTCCTCCCTGCCTTACCCTTTCTTCCCTTCCTCTGTCTTCCTTTTATCTCTCCCCTCCACCACCACCCCTTCCTCTCTCTGTTATACGTCTCTCCTTATTTTCCTCCTCTTTTGGCTTATTCTCCCCCACTCCTTTCTTTGCCCTTCTCTTCTCTTCTCTTCTCTTCTCTTCTCTTCTCTTCACTTCTCTTCTCTTCTCTTGTCTTGTCTTCTCCTTTTCACCACCCCCATGTTCTCTTCCTCCTAGCTTTCTTCTTCCCTTCCCCACCTTCCCTCATCTCCCTTCTCACTCCTTATTCCTCACCTAGTCTTTCTCTCCTCTCCTCCCTCCTCTCATTGTCCTACCTCACCTTTACTCCTTTCTCTCCCCTTCTCCTCTTCCTCTTATTCCTCTTCCCTCTCCCACTTGCTATCCTTCCCCTGCCTTCCCTTCATCTCGTCTTTCTCCTCTCCTCCTCCTCTTTTTCCCTTCCTTCACCTATTCTCCTCCTCGTCTCTTCTCCTTTTCCTCAGTCTACCCCTTCACACCTCTTTTCCTCCCCCTCCCTACCTCACCTTCCTCCTCTTTCTCAGTTTCCTCCTGTGACTTTCTCCTCATTCACCCCTCCTCCTCTTCCTCCTCTTTCTTGTCCTCTTCTTCTTCCTCCGCCTCCTCCCCCATCTCTTTCTCCTTTAAACTAGGGAGAAAAGCTAGGGCCTTCTTACATACTTCTATAGACTCATTAAATTTTTAAAGCTGTATTAAACTGTGTGTGTGGATGTGTTTGGTGCATATCCAGTTTGTTGAACTTTTGGCACTGGGAATGAGGGCATTTTATCACGTCATATGAACACCTAGTAAATACTCATGAGATAGAAGGGATAGAAGCACCCACATTCAAGCAATGTACAGTAAGCAACACAACTTTATGGTGAACATTTATTTGCTGTTGAATTGTAGCTTATGATGGTAAACCAGCATTTAATTTTGTCTGTTTACATTATGCAAACTGCAACATCAAACCCTGTTGCATCAATGAAAACAATAAACAGAAATGTTTACTCATGCAACACTGGAGTGGTCAGCCGACCCTGGCAGGGCTTTGCAACAATACTCGACCGAAGCCACTGTGTAGTTGCTGGCACTGAACAGAGAGGTGGAATTCTCTTCCAGGTATTCAAGGAGACCATGCAGATAGCTGGACACTAACATAATGCTCTGGCTATCACAGGACGACTGGGACAGTGTATCGCCAATTATCACAAATAATCTTAGGAGATGTGGAGCCCCATACACTTGAGACATTGGAATATCAGGATAAGCCAGGTGAATTTCTTCATATTGGGGTTTTTCAAATGGGCAGAGCAGCTGGGTGCTCAGCATCGTGTTGAAATACGCCCTTACTCCATATGCAAGCTCATCGACAGAATACTCTCTGTTATCACCCTTCGACTGTGATTTCACAAAGGTCACATACTCTGCGAGAATGGTATCTATATTCTTTTGAGCAGGGAGTTGGAATAAGTGCTTATGCTTAGTTACCAAGTCCCAGTCCTCAACAAGACAGCGCTTGAGTTTTGCTGGAACCGTCACTTCAACTCTTGTTGGGACAGGCCCACTCACATTTTGCTGAGGGACCTGGGCTACTTGTCTGGTGCCACTGACAAGCCTATTCTCTGGAGTGTTCTGCATGTTCGTTGGCACTGTCGCCTCAGGCATGGATCCTGAAGAGGCTTTCTCTACAGGGCAGCCTTGCTCCAGGGAGTCATGATCTTTCTCTACCAAGCACGTGCCCTCTACTGTGCTGCCTTTCTCATTAGAGATGCCACTCGGGGGAGAGTGAGCTATCTCCCTAGCATGGTCTTCCTCAACATAACAACTCTCCTCTGCCCTCTGCACTTTCTGGGCAGAGAGCTGTATCTCTGCAGGGCGCTTTTTCTTAGCCAGGTGACCTCTCCCGCCAGAGTAAACTTCCTGTGGAGAGGGAAGACTTTTCTTCCCACGGAGACTTTTCTCCACCCGACGACGTTTTTTAGGGGGGCAAGCTCTGTCGGCAGATAGATGATTCTCTGCAACTTGCCTTTCTTTCGGAGGCCGACCTCTCCTGGTGTTACTATCCTTGCCTTCAGAGGGTCCCCTCTGTGCACAGTTACCACTCTGGACTGACTGACCCTCCTGTTGGGGGTACCTTTTCTTCGGTGGCCGACTTCTGCCTGGGCGCCCATCTTTTCTGGCAGAATGTGCTCTCGCAGCAGGGTTAGCCCTTTCAAATGTGCCACCCGCCCCTGCAGAGCACCTTTTCTTCGGGCTACTTCTCCCTGTGTGGTGACCGTCACCTGCAGAGGGTCTTCCCCCTGCACCGTTGCCCCTCTTAACTGAGCCATCCACTTCTGCGGGGCACTTTTTTTCCCCTGGATAGAGTGCCCTCTCAGAAAAGCCGCCCTTCTGGGCTGAGCGGCCTGCCTCTGCAGAGGAGCTTTGCTTCCTTTTCTTCGGAGAATAAGCTTTGCATGTGGGGCATGCTTTATGCCCAAAGTGTGCCCTGTCTGCCGAGTCACGCCTTCTGACCCAGCGAAACTCCTCTGCCTGGAAGCTTTTGGGCTGAGGCCCACCTCTGCCTGTGGAGGAATCTTTCCCCACCTGGGTTTCCTCTGCCCAGTTAGCCCTTCTGATGGATTCAAAGGCCTCTGCAGGGCGGACTTTCCCAGGGCAACCTCTCGCGGTGGTGTTAGCTTGTGCTGCAGAGGGTCCCCTCCGGGTAGGAACAACAATTCCTGCTGAGCCACCCACCTCTGCAGAGGAAGTTTTCTTTGGAGACCAATCTCCACACGTGGGACACTTTTTCCTTCGCAAGGGTCTTCTCTCTGCAGAATTGCGCCTTCCGCTGGAGCTTTGAAGCTCCTCGGCAGGGTGCTTTTGGTTGGGCCAACCTCTCCCGATGTTGTTAACCTGCCCTGCTGAGGGTCCC
This sequence comes from Acomys minous, assembly GCF_964271855.1. NCBI lineage: Eukaryota > Metazoa > Chordata > Mammalia > Rodentia > Muridae > Acomys > Acomys minous. The sequence continues at coordinate 116,312,151 of NC_140488.1, read as the reverse complement.
CCCTGTGTAGGGTCAACACTCGCTGTTGGGCAACCCACCTCTGCACGGCGGCTTTCCTTTGGAGACCAGTCTCCACACGTGGGGCACTTTTTCCTTCCAAAAGGTCTTCCCTCGGCTGAATTACGCCTTCTGGTGGAGCGGAACTCCTCTGCAGGGTGGCTTTGGTTGGGGCAACCACTCCCGGTGCTGTTCTCATGCCCTGCAGAGGGTCCCCTCTGCGTAGGGTCAAGACTTGTGCCTGAGCCACCCACCTCTGCAGAGCGCCTTTTCTTTGGAGACCAGTCTCCACACGTGCGGCACCTTTTCCTTCCAAAAGGTCTTCCCTCGGCTGAATTACGCCTTCTGGTGGAGCGGAACTCCTCTGCAGGGGGGCTTTGGTTGGGGCAACCTCTGCCGGTGTTGTTCTCTGGCCCCGCAGAGGGTCCCCTCTGGGTAGGGCCATCACTGGTGCCTGAGGCACCCACCTCTGCAGAGCTGCAGAGCGTTTCCTCTGCCGATTTAGCCCTTCTGATGGATTCAAAGTGCTCTGCAGGGCGGACTTTCCTAGGACAACCTCTCCCCGTGTGGTTAACTTGTGCTGCAGAGGGTCCCCTCTGCGTAGGGGCAACAATTGCTGCTGAGCCACCCACCTCTGCAGAGGACGTTTTCTTTGGAGACCAATCTCCACACATGGGGCACCTTTTCCTTCCAAAAGGTCTTCCCTCGGCTGAATTACGCCTTCTAGTGGCGCGGAACTCCTCTGCAGGGTGGCTTTGGTTGGGGCAACCTCTCCCGGTGTTGTTCTCTTGCCCTGCAGAGGGTCCCTTCTGCGTAGGGTCAAGACTTGCGCCTGAGCCACCCACCTCTGCAGAGCGCCTTTTCCTTGGAGACCAGTCTCCACACGCGGGGCACCTTTTCCTTCCAAAAGGTCTTCCCTCGGCTGAATGATGCCTTCTGATGGAGCGAAACTCCTCTGCAGGGTGACTTTGGTTGGGGCAACTTCTGCCGGTGTTGTTCTCTGGCCCTGCAGAGGGTCGGCTCTGTGTGGGGCCAGCACTGGTGCCTGAGGCACCCACCTCTGCAGAGCTGCAGAGCGTTTCCTCTGCCGATTTAGCCCTTCTGATGGATTCAAAGTCCTCTGCAGGGCGGACTTTCCTAGGACAACCTCTCCCCGTGTTGATAACTTGTGCTGCAGAGGGTCCCCTCTGCGTAGGGGCAACAATTGCTGCTGAGCCACCCACCTCTGCAGAGGACGTTTTCTTTGGAGACCAATCTCCACACATGGGGCACCTTTTCCTTCCAAAAGGTCTTCCCTCGGCTGAATTACGCCTTCTAGTGGAGCGGAACTCCTCTGCAGGGAGGCTTTGGTTGGGGCAACCTCTCCCGGTGTCGTTCTCTTGCCCTGCAGAGGGTCCCCTCTGCGTAGGGTCAAGACTTGCGCCTGAGCCACCCACCTCTGCAGAGCGCCTTTTCTTTGGAGACCAGTCTCCACACGCGGGGCACCTTTTCCTTCCAAAAGGTCTTCCCTCGGCTGAATGATGCCTTCTGATGGAGCGAAACTCCTCTGCAGGGGGGCTTTGGTTGGGGCAACCTCTCCCTGCAGGGTACTGTTTCCCTGCAAAGGGGCCTCTACTACCCCTCTCACCTGACTGACCCTCCTCTGCAGGGCTACTGTTCTGAGGTCGACCTCTCCCTGCAGGGAGAGCTTTCCCTGCAGAGGGCCCTTGGCCTGCACAGCTACCTTTCTCAGCTGAGCGACCCTCCTCCTCTGCAGGGCACCTTTTTTTCCGAGGCCGACCTCTGCCTGTGGGGTGATCTTGTCCCCCAAAAAGCCTGCTCCCAGAAGAGCTACCCCTTCCAGCTGAGCAACCATCCTCTGCAGGGCTGCTTTTGTTAGGGAAGCCTCTCCCTGAAGGGAGATTATTCTCAGACGAGGGCCCTCTCCCTGCGCAGCTACCCTGCTTTGATAAGTAGCCATAGCTCTGTGTGCTATGGGCCTTCTTTGGAGCCCGACCTCTGCCTCTGGGACAACGGTTCTCCATAGGGGGTCCCCTCTTGGCATAGTTACCCTTGTCCTTGTCGAGGGAGTGACTTCCCTCTGCAGGCCGCCTTTTCTTGGGTTGACTTCTTCCTGCGGGGTAATATTTACCGGCAGAGGGTTTCCTTTCTGCACAGTTACCCTGGTCGGCTAGGCGACCCTCCTTTTCAGGGTGGCTTTGGTTGGTATAAATGGTCCCTGCAGGATGATCTTTGCCTGTGGAGGGTTCTCCAGCACTGCTGTGCTTCTCAGCTGAGTGACCCTCCTCTGTAAGATGATATTTCTTCGGGCGACCTCTCTGTGCACGGCCAGCTTTCCCTGCAGATGGTGCCCTGTCTGCACACCTACTTTTCTCCGTGTGGCACAGTTGACATTTTTTGGCGGCCCAACCTCTCCCTGAAGGGCAGTCTTCCTCCACCGAAAGTCGTCTTTTGACAGAACGACTTCTCTTCACTTGGCGATCCTTCCCAGCCAAGCATTCTTTCCCAGCAGGATGGCTTCTCTCGGCATAGGGACTCTCGGCCCAACACATTCTCTCTAGAGAACGAGCTTTTTCCGTGCGGCGGCTTTTCTTGATAGAGCGGCCTCTCTGTGAGCGATGATCTTTCTCTGAAAAGCGATGCTTCGCAGATGAGTGCCTTTTCTCTGTGGTATCTTTCTCGGAGACATGACGACTCTTGCCAGAGAGGTGCCTCCTAGCAGAGGAGCTTTTCTCTGGGGTACGACTTTTTTCAGCAGGTGAGTTCTTACAGGCAGAAGAAATTTTCTCTGCAGTAGGACCTTTTTCAGCGGACCGATGCTTCCTGGCTGATAAAAGCACCTTGGCTGAGGGGTGTTCCACTGAAATACACAGCTTCTCAGCAATGGAGTGGCTACCTGTAAGACCAGGCGTCTCGATGGAGGGGTTTTCCTCTTCCAGGCAGGTATTTTCACTAGTGTGCCCTCTCTCCACCGAATAACTTTTTTTGGCAGAGCGGCATGGAGGTCTTCCAGGAGGAAGTGACTGAGGCCGCCTCGGTCCGGCTGACTTCTGTCTCGAGGAGCCATTTCTCATCTTCCTAACCTTCCTGCCGCTTGCCGCTGGCTTCGTGAAGTCATCTCCTTCAACAAACTGTTGGCCACGCACAGGAGAAGCTTTCTTTCTGGAAGTCATTTAAGCAATCTTCATGCTTTATCGTCAAAGGACTGTCAAATTCCCAGAGTTTTATGGGAATGTCTGGGACAATCAACAGGGAATACAACCCAGAAGTCTGTAGTCCGTATTAACTCTGGAACCAGGTTCGAATTTCACAGTTAGTTATCAAATCCAACTCTTTTTCAGGGTGGCGGAGGAGCGGCAGTGAAGAGCGTCACTGCTGAGCATCCAACCGCCAGCAAAGGGTGGGTTTCTCTGGCAACTTTCCCTACACAAACGTCATCGTGAGGGCGAGCTTATCCACTTTAACCAATCGGTAGACATATGTAAATTGCACCGTGTTCCATAGCCAAATGATTGGACCACCACCACTCTGATGTCACATGGATGACACGTGGTGAGGAAGGGTCTTCCGGTTTTTCTTCTCTTTCTTTCTTTCTTTCTTTCTTTCTTTCTTTCTTTTTTTTTTTTTTAAAGTGTCTCCTCATACCCCTGACCTTCTCCCCAGCAGGCAGGATTTCTCTGTGTAACCTTTGCCGTCTGGGGTCACGTTGTAGACCAGGCTAGCCTGGAACTCGGAGATTAACCTGCCCGTGCCTCTGCCTCGTGGAACACTGGGATTGCACGTGTGTGCCACTGAATCTGGCTCTCCAGTTTTTTGTTTTTTCTTTTAAGACCAGGTTGTCCTCAAAGTCACAAAGATCCCTGAGCCCCTTCTGAACAATTTGACACTTTTAAAGTAGTAAATACAGAAGGGCTCAGCAATTCCATGGCTAAGCATACACAAGGTAAACTGAATATACACAGCTACAGGAAAACTCATACATGCATATTTATAGCAGTGCTTATTCAGAATAGCATGAAAGTCCCAGTAATACAAATGTCTATCAACTGATGAGTGAATAAACCAAATCTAGTAAATCTATATAGTGGGGTATTATCAAGACGTGGAAAGGAATGGTGTTCTGATGAGTGCTACAACATGAATCTACTTAAGATTATACTAAGGCAAAGGTGACAGCTGTAAGAAATAATCTTTTATGGGTTTGGAAGTCCTCTCTACAACCACCCCCTCACACAGGGACACTCTTGTGCTACTGCCCTAGAAAATACATCACTGTCGTTGAGTTATATTTTCTATAAAACACTTCTTTGGGGTGGTGTGAATACATAGACAAATGGGGCTCTGGAAGCTCCCTATCTGGCAGGTAGATGGGCACATAAGTAACCTCCTTAGTAGCCAGGAACTAGACCTCAGACTTTATGAATACGGTCAGATGAAAATCACCCACTGAACGAAAATTCAGCATGAGATAGAAGAAGGTGGCCATGTGGAAAAGACGCCCAACAAACGGTTTCTAACTGGGCTGTGCATTGAGGTACTTAGAAGCTATTAGAGTCCCGTGAATAAAAGGCCAGCCTGCAGATGGAGAGGCTGTGTACCTGAAGCAGGCTCTGTTCTTTGCAGAAGGTTACCATCACTGGGAGGCCTTCTCCATGAGAATTCATGTGTCTTTGACTTCTGGTCTAGTAGGTAACTCTTCTCTTCCAACTTACTGTCTTTTTCAGACCTTAGCATGTACATGCCCTAAAGACACATCCAATGTTTAGAGCAAGAAAACAAGAAAAGATATTCTGCACCAAGTTAGGACGAGTATAATAAGATATTTATTAAAATACAACAAAACAAGGAAATATTAAACATTGTTAACAGGAGGAAAGACTTAGACACTCAGGCATTCTTCTAATTTTCTGGAGACACACTTCATCACTAGTGGCAGAACTTAGGAAGCTCAGTTGCTGACAATCACTTGTATCGCTTTCTTCTCTGTCTTCATATATGCCATTATCTTCAGTTCCATCTAAGGCATTGCTGTGCCACAGTTTTTGAATGATCATACAACGATTTACTCCTTCGCTGACTGCCATGATGTTTTAACCGAGTCACAAACTTGAGTGATGGTGGGCCTCTTCATTCGTCCTGTTGGAGTCAGATCATGACTCCCAGCAGCCATCCATCTGTTCCACTCCTCTCTCATAAAGACTTTAAATGGTTTGTTGATTGAAACATCGAGAGGTTGCAACTTGCTGGTAAGACCCCTAGGAATTACAGCTAGATAAGTCTTCACCCCTTTAAATCTCTTTTTTGACTTTCCGCTAATGTGTGCTCTGAATCAGTAAGGCACTAAGAAAGCAGATTTTTTACAGAAGCCCTCCAGGATGTTTCGAACACATTTTTTTCCCCAATCTATCTGTCATCTCACATACGCGGAAGGAACAATGCCAGTCTGGGAGCTACAGACCACCAGAGCTGGTATGCTCTGTGTGAGAGGGGTTACACTGTGTGGAGCACAGATGGGTCTGGCCTTGGGCCATCCAGCTGGCCCACGGAGGAGTCCCTGGGTCCCTGGGTGTGGGTGCCCAATCCCCAGAGTCTGGACGCATACCTGCCTGTGAGTTGTATCTGTGTTCTACATCTTAGACTCTGCGTCCTGGATTGAAGTGTGGGCTGCAGAACAACAGCATCTGGAACTGCTAGCCCAGGGGATACTACAGGTTGGATCTGCCCTGGGATCACCCTCTCAATCCACAGAAGGGCCCAGGGTGCAGGCACAGTTTTCAAGGCACAAACATAGGCTAGCATTCTGTCTCTAACCAAGCAGTGGGCTGTAGAGCACCAACATCAGGGTCTGCTGGCCCATGGAGCCCCCAAGGTGTGGAGCATAGGTGGATCTGTTTTCAGGTCACTTGGCCAATCCTCACAGAGTTTACAGGTCTAAGCAGGCACAGGAGCAGTCCCCAGTCTTAGCTGCACGACAACACCCTCATTCTCTGTCTCTGACCGATCAGTACCCTGAAAGGTGGCACTGTCTGGGGCTACTAGACGAGAAGAGACCACGTAGTGCATAGCACAGGAGGACCTGCCCTGAGGTCACCCAGCCAAGCCACAGAGAGTTCCAGAATCCAAGCAGGAGCAGGAGCAGGAGCAGGAGCAGGCGCAGTCTCCCAAGCCTAGTTACACACAGCAAGGCCTCGAGCAGCACCTGAGCCCTGTGTTTCAGGAAGAACTATGGGCCGTAAGGTGACAGCCCAGAGGTGATCTCGCAGTATAGAACCCAACTGGATGTGACCTCAGGCCACCCAGCCAATCCACTGAAAGTTCCCAGATCTGAACCCAGGTCACCCCCCTGATCCACGGAAGAATTTGCAGGTGAGGGGTTTCAACCTATAGCCACTCACATAGGACCTGATCTCAAAGCCCAGTGAAGGACAACAGAAACTACCACCCAATGACAGAAGAAGCAAGATGACTAAAGGCCAGCATAAAAATATGAACAGCAAAAGCCAAGATAATATGGCATCTCAAGAACCCAGTTATCTCGAAGCAATTAGACCTGGAAACTTAAAGACAAGTGAAACACAAGAAAATGACCTCAAACCCTTCATAATGAAGATGATAATAGAGGAAACAAAAATCTACAAAAACAGAAAGATACAGCCAAATAGATTGAGGACCTTAGAGAGGCCACAACAGAGGCCTATAGAGAGGAAATGGAGAACTCGCTGGAAGAAATTCAAGAAAATGCAAATGATCAGGTGAAGGAAATCAATAAAATGGTTCAAGACCTGAAGATGAAAATGGAAACAATGATCAGAACACAAATTGGCAAAGCCAGAAAACAGGGAACTTAGAGAAGAAAACAGGAACTGAGGGGTAAGCATCGCCAACAGAATACAAAAGGTAGTAGAAAGAATCTTGTGTGTAGAAGATTCCAGGGAAGAATCTGATGCACCCATCAAAATTTGTTAAAGCTAAAAAATTACTGATTCAAAAACATCCAAGACATCAATCAAGGACATCACGAAAAGATGAAAGCGGTAGGGAGGGAGCAATAGGAGGATATGAGGCATGGGATTTCAAATGAGATGTAATCTGAATAAATTAATTAAATAAAAAATTCCTTTAAAACTAATCCAAAGAGATGAGGAAGGACACTTCATACTCATCAAAAGTAAAGTTGACCAAGATTACATCACAATTCTGAACAGCTTCACCCCTAATATAAGGGCACCAACATTTGGGAAATAACTATCAACAAAGCTTAAACCACACACTGTTCAACACCTCACTTTCACCAAAGGATGGGTCAATGAAACAGAAACTAAACTGAGAAATAATGACACTAACTGATGTCATGAATCAAATGGATCTAACAGAATTTTACACCTAAACACAAAAGATTATAACTTCTTTTCAGCACATCACGGAACCTTCTTCAAAATGGATCATACAGTAGGTCACAAAGCAAGCCTCAACAGATACAAGAAGATTGAAAAATACCTTGTATCCGATCAGATCACCATGGACTAAAAGTGGATATCAACAACAACAGAAATAAGAAAAAGCCTACACACACATGGAAACTAAACAGCTCTCTACTTAATGACACTCGGGTCATGGAAGAAGTAAATAAAGAAAGTAAGAACTTCCTAAAATTCAATGAAAACGAAGGAACAACATACCAAAATTTATGGGGCTCATTGAAAGCGGTGCAGAGAAGAAAATTCACAGCACTAAGTGTCTTCATAAAGAAATTGGAAACATCTCATGTAGGCAACTTAAAGACACATCCAGAAGCCCTAGGGAAAAAAAGAAGCAGAAACACATAAGAGGAATAGATGGCTGGAAATAATAAAACTCAGGGCTGAAACCAATAGATTAGAAACAAAGAACAATTCAAAGAACCAACAAAACCAAGAACTGGTTTGAGAAAATCAACAAGACAGACAAACCGTTAGCCAAACTAACTAAAAGACAGAGAGACACTATGCAAATCAACAAAATCAGAAATGAAAAGGGAGACAGAACAACAGACACTGAGGAAAGGCAAAGAATCATTGGGTCCTATTGCAAAGGCTTATATGCCACAAAATCTGAAAATCAAAGGGAAATGGACATTTTTCTTGATTGACTCCACTTGCCAAAGTGGAATCAAGATCAGATAAACAAATTGCATAGTCTTATTTTTCCTACAGAAATAGAAGCAGTCATTAAAAGTCTTCCAACCAAAAAGAGAGCCCAGGGCCAGATGGTTTCAGCACAGAATTCTACCAGACCTTCAAACAAGAGGTAGTACTGAACTCTTCAACCTACTCCACAAAATAGAAATGGGTGGAATGTTACCAAACTCATTCTGTGAGGCCACAGTCACATTGATACCTAAACCTCACAAAGACTCAGCAAAGAAAGAGAATTTCAAATCAATTTCTCTTATGAAATTGATAAAAATTTTCAATAAAATACTCACAAACTAAATACAAGAACACATCAAAGATATCATTCACCATGACCAAGTTGGCCTCATTCCAGGCATACAGGGATGGTTCAATACATGGAAATCCATCAATGTAATCCGCCATATACACAAACCGAAAGAAAAAAAAAACCCACATGATCATCTCCTTAGATGCAGAAAAGCCATTGGACAAAATCCAATACCCATTCATGTTTAAAGTTTTGGAGAGATCAGGGATACAAGGCACATACCTAACCATAGTAAAGGCTCTATACAGCAAGCCAATAGCCAAAATCAAATTAAATGGACAGAAATTCAAGGAAATTCCTCTAAAATCAGGGACCAGACAAGGCTGCCCACTTTCTCCATATCTCTTTAAATAGTTCTTGAAGTTCTAGCCAGAGCAATAAGACAACAAAATCAGATCAAGGGGAACCAAATGGGAAAGGAGGAAAGTCATATTATCCCTATTTGCAGAGGATATGATAGTGTACATAAGTGACCCCCAAAATAGCACCAGACAACTCCTACAGCTGATAAACACCTTCAGCAAATTGGCTGGATACAAAATTAACTCAAATAAGTCAGTAGCTTTCCTGTATACAAATGACAATTGTGCTGAGAAAGATATTAGGGAAACTACACCCTTCACAATAGCCACAAGCAATATAAAGTATCTAGGAGTAACTCCAACCAAGCAAGTGGAAGTCTTGTTTGGAAAGCACTTCAGATCTCTTAAGAAGGAGATTGAACCTGACATCAGAAGACGGAAAGATCTCCCTTGTTCACAGATCAGGAGAATTAACATAGTAAAAATGGCCATCATACCGAAAGCCATTTACAGATTCAATGCAATCCCTATCAAAATACCTACACAATTTTGTAAAGACATTGAAAGATCAATTCTCAATTTTTCCTATGGAAAAACAAACCACCCAGAATAGCTGAAACAATCTTGTACAAAAAAAGATCCTCCAGTGGAACCTCCATAGAGCAACAGTAATTAAAACAGCATGGTACTGGCATAGAAATAGGCTGGTTGATCAATGGGATAGAATTGAAGACCCAGAAATAAATCCACTCACCTACGGACACTTGATTTTTTACAAGGAAGCCAAATCTATTCAATGGAAAAAGGACAGCATCTTCAACAAGTGGTGCTGGTCTAACTTGATGTCTACATGTAGAAAAATGCAATTGGACCCCTATTTGTCACCATGCACAAAACTGAAGTCCAAGTGGATTAAAGACCTCAATATAAAACCAAAGACAATAAATTGGTTAGATGAAAAAGTGGGGAAGAGCCTTTAACTCATTGGCACAGGAGACAACTTCCTGAACAGAACACCAACAGCCCAGGCCTTAGGGTCAACAATTAATAAATAAGACCTCATGAGGCTGAGAAGCTTCTGTAAGGCAGAAGAGACTGTCAACAGGACAGCCTACAGACTGGGAAAAGATCTCCACCAACCCTACATCTGACAAAGGACTAGTGACCAAAATATATAAAGAGCTCAAGAAGTTAAACACCACCAAACCAAATAACCCAATTAAGAAATGGGGATCAGAGCTAAACAGACAGTTCTCAACAGAGGAATATCGTATGGCCGAGAAACACTTAAAGAAATGCTCAACGTCCTTAGTTGAAATGCTTATCAAAACAGCTCTGAGATTCCATCTTACACCCATTAGAATGGCTAAGATCAGAAACTCAAGTGACAGCACATGCTGGTAAGGATGTGGACAAAGGAAGGGGAGAGAGGTATTGGAGAATGGAGAAATAGATGGATCCAGAGGTTCCGAGAAACCTACAAGGAGACCATCAAGGTTGGCGGACCTGGACCCAAGCGGGTCTGTTCAAACTGCTGCACCAACCAAAGACAATGCATGCAGTAAACCTAGAAGCCCTATTCAGAGCTAGCCAATGGACAGCACATTCTCCACAGTTCTGTGGAGAGCAGGGACTGACTGTGACATGAACTCTGGTGCCTCCTATTTGATGACTTCCCCTTGGTGGGGAAGCCTGGTCACACACAGATGAAGAGTTAGCAGGCTACCAGGATGATGCCTGGTCGGGGAGGAGGTCCCCTTCTGTCCCAGGCCTAGGGGAAAGGAATAAGGTGAAAGAAGGAAGAAGGGGGCAATGGGAGGATAGAAGTGTGGGGATAACAATTGAGATGTAGTCTGAATAAATGACAAATTTTAAAGAAAGGAAAATAAATGGAGTACGAAATGTCCCAGTGGGATTCACTGAGAAAAGGAATTTCAGCCTTAGTGTATAGCGCTTTCATCTTCCAAATGCAGGAGAGGATGACTGTCACATGAGGATCTTCAAGAGGTAAAGGAAAGTTTTGCTAGTTTTATGGCCTGCATTAAGGGAGAGGAATTCTAATTTCCTTGGGCCATCTTAAGGAAAAAAATTACTGTTTTATATGCCTCATTTAGGGAGACAGAGCAGAGAGGCAGAGACGGGAGCCGAAACATATTTTGCTTCTGAGGCCTTGTCAATCTCCTTCAGTTCAAAGTATCTAGCATATGAAGTGAACACACTTTGAGAGGCTTAAGAATGTTATATATTATCCCTATGGCTTTTTTCTTGCTTTAGAATTTGTTCATTGAGTTTATAAATCAGGTATAATGGATATTATATACTTTGAAAACATTCTTGATCACTATGCTTATAAACATTTGGTCTAAAACTTTTGGATTAAATTCATTTTCTTGCTTTTCACACCATAGACATAAACAATTCTCCCTTTTCAGTTACATTATTCTTATTATGAACTCTTGTCAGATCTTTGGCTTTTGAAAGTTCTCAGTAGCAAATTAAACACAGCTGCTTCAAGTTACTGTCATCCCCAGACAGGTTTGTTGCTGTTTTATTCTTATGCTTTGATGAAGGTTCTCCAGCCAGCAAAGGCCAAACCTCTTGCTTTAACAAAGAAGAAATATCTCAGAGCCCTATGAATAAGAACTGCATTGAATATTTCAAAGAGCAGACTCTTCATTAAGTCTTAACCAGGTTTTTGTCAGGTTAATCTTCTATATTCTCTTCCCAATAAGACCTTAACTCTGGACTTCCTTTTCTGTCTTTGCATTGCCTATTTTAATCAAGAATCCAGGAAGTTAGTGTGTTAGTTACTTTTGTATCATCATGACAGCATGTTTGACAGCAATAACTGAAGGAACAGGCCTGCTTATTTTGGCTTATACTTTCAGTATTTGTCTATCATAGTTTGAAAAACGTGGTAGGGGCTAAGTAGGTAAAAGCACTTGCTATAGAAACATGAGAACCCAAGTTCTCATGCCTGGAATCTGAGTAAAGGCTGAATTATAGCACAGGTACTTGTAATCCCTGCACCCATATTTGGAGAAGGGAGGCAGAGATAGGAGAATCCCTGGAAGCTTGGGGGCTAGCTAACCCGGTGTATGCAGAGAACTCAACAATAATAAATGGACCCTCTTCTAAACAAGGTAGAAGGGAGAAACAACATCCAAGGCTGTCCTATGATTGCCATGTTGTGGCACATATGTGCCCATAATCGCGTACACAAGTGCACCTGCACACATTAAAGACATATCACACACACACACACACACACACACACACACACACACACACACAACACCACCACCACCACCACCACAAAAGAAAAATCCATTGTGAATCTATTTAGTGTAAAAGTATTTTTTATTAGTCTGATGTAATTATAGTCTCGGAGGTTTACTGCCTCCATCTGCTAACCTAGGCCTAGTCCTGGAAGCTTCTAGCCTCTGTCCATCTAATCTAGGCCTAAAATGCTTTCAGCCTGAGTTTTATGCAGAATAATCTCACCCTCTGAGCAGAGAAGTTAGTGTTATAATGAGCAAAGCTTACTCCAGGTTCCCAGAAGGAATGAGTCCCTTTTAAGTTGTCTGAGGGCCTTACCCAAAGCAGCAGCAGCAGTGACAGCAATATGAACTCTGTAGAAGCACTCCCAGGCATTTAAAGGAGGCAGCAGGTTTTTCATTACCACTGAGATAACTAGCTCTAGTACTATGTTCTTCAATTTCTTATAGAACACACCAAGTGCATAAGCCTCGAAACTCCTATTACCACAATCAACAAAGCCATCCCAGAATGATTTTAATTTGGGTTTAATCATTGTGTTCCTTCAATGAGACTTTCCCATCTTACTTCCCCTGTATCTAGCAGTGTCAGAATTGCTTCAAGTGATGTTAGGAATCCAGCTAAGGGGAAGCTAAGTTGGGAAAATAATCTATGTCTGGTGACTTATAATTACGTATTTCTTGGTCACTTTGTCAATAAAAACATATCTGGACTCACCAAGGTAGAACTTTACTAGAAAGGCATTATTAGCGCCAGTTGGAAAAATTTCAAGGGTTAAACAAAACAGGCCATTTCCCCCCAACAATGGGCAAGTAAACAAGGCTCAAAAGAACCATGAACTGGGAAATAGGATGAAGCATGCTTTGAATTGATCATACATGAGAGAGTATTTGTACCATTATGTAAGCTTATTTTTATGAGCGACTGTTGACTGTGGGACAAAGTTCAGAGGGCTGGAGGAAGGAGCGATGCTTAACTCAACATTTTGTTTAAAAGTGCCCTGCCACCTGTCACTGGGGTGAGACGATTCAGCTAATCATCCAGGAGGCAAATCATGGAACAGTCTGTCTGGCTTGGTCTGAGTCTCATTCAAGTCACAGAAGGAAGGCTGATTAGTTTCCACCAAAGCCAAAGAGACCATGGCATTTCTTAATTATCATTAGTCTGTAAGAGCATAGGGCTCTGGTAAAATTCAACATTGCTCTTTATACATGTTTAGGCTCCTTTTAGTATCCACAGAAGACTGTTTCCAAGACTCTGTAGATATCAGAATCCAAAAGCTGCAGGTGCTCAAGTTTCTGCTATTATAAGGTATACTATTTGCACAGAGCTATTTGTATACTCTGATAAACTTTAATGTAACTGTAGATTGCTCCTGGTACTCGATACACAGAAATTGCCATGTTAGTAGCTATGAGACTGTGTATTTTGTGGACTAATAACAAGAAAAGAGCTCTGTGTGTTACACACACACACACACACACACACACACACACACGCACACACACACACATACACACCTTTAGAAATTTGTAGCACTTTTGTAATAAAGAGAATAACCGCAAGGACTAATTATTCCATGTACAGTATTGACCCATGAGACATCATGGAACAAAATTCAGGGCCACCTGGAGGAGAGATAAACCTGTTTTTTAGGATTCCAAGTGCGGGATCGGAATGTTCTCTTGAGAGAACAGGTGAGGTTAATTCAGTAGAAGAAGAATCGTTCCTCGGAACTGATAACCTTAAGGTTTTGTTATTGTGTCCATTAATCCTCATTTCCTTTTGTTTTGGTTAGTCGGGTTATAAGTGATGTAGGCTCGGTCACTAAGTTGTTAATAAAATATATTGGTTAAAATAATTGAGCCAACAAGTAGCGCCCAGCGTGCTTTGACATCATGGGTAAGTTAACTTCTAATGGTGTGGAGGAAGATAATGGTTTTCAAGAGATAGTAATGCTTTTTCAATGTGTCAGCAAAATCACAGCTGCTGTTACAATGCCCTTTCCTGCCTTATACCCAGATGGATTTTTTTGTTTCTTCTTGGTCTTTTTACTGTATAATATATTTAAAACGTTTGGGAGAAAGACCGATAAGATGCAAAACCCAGAAGAATCGGTAAGCTCTATCCCTTTGGAAAGAATTACTGCCTTGACTGAACAAATGGGCAAAATGCAGGAAAGAACTGAAAGGGCTGGAAAACAGAAGGCACTTTTGGCTAAAAATGGTGGAGAAGGGCAGAAACTGAAGTAAAAGGAAGGCAAACAACAGAACAAAGGGTCTTTGGAGGAAAATGTCCCAGTGGAGGACACCTCCAGAGTCGCCCAGACTCCTTCAGCTGTTCCAGTCACTGTAAGACATGTGCCAGCACAAAATGGTGCTGAGTGTTACGACGACATGGCCTGGTGTCCTGTAGATATGATGGATTTAAAACATGTTAAGGAATCCGTCGTCAAATATGATATGCACTCTGCCTTCATTAAACAAATGTTAAAAAGCTGGGGCATGCAGAATAGACTTGTTCCCCAAGATTAGAAAAATTTAGTTTCCGCGGTATTGGAAGCAGCACAACAATTACAGTGGTTATCATGTGGCGAACAGAGTCTGTAAGAATAGAACAAGAAAATAGGACATCGGGAGTAAATATTAATAGAGATCAATTGCTCGGTGAAGGACAATATACTAACATAAGAGAAAAAAATCAAGCCGAAGATAGAGTGATTGAACAATGCCATAATGCAGCCTTGAGAGCTTGGGAGCTGGTAGAGGAACCTGGGAAAACAACTATTCCATTTACTAAAGTATTCCAAGGACCTCTGGAACCTTTTACAGAAATTTTGCAAAGATTAGGACCTGGTATGGATAGGGGGTTGCCAGATTTTGACACCAAACAGGGCATTAAACCTTATCATGGCTCATGAGAATGCAAATACTGAACGTAAGAGTGTGCTTAGACCATTGAAGGAAAGAAGTGCTCCATTACATGACTGGCTAAAATAGACAGTTAATATTAACTCTCAGGAATATCAAAATAATATTGTGGGACAAGCTTTAGCCAGAGAGCCCAGATACCATAATACTCTGTGTTTTAATTGTGGTAAAATTAGTCATGGGCAAAGAAACTATAGAGATAGAAAGCACACATTCCAAGATGGCGCCGACCAGTAGGCACCATAGCTGATCTTCTCTGAGGAGACCAGGGACTTGAATGGAACCACAGACTGCTGGATTTTGAGAACTGTAGGTGAGTGGGACCCCAAACTCCGCAGACCACCAGGGGGTCCAACCCCGGGACAAGCGACAGCCCCGAGGGCTAAACGCACTCCCCAAACTCTGAAAAGGAATCCACAATCAAGCTGTAGCCAGCACAAAAAACCCAAATTCGCCATTTGGGGAGGAGATTTTCCGGAGCCCCAAGCCTGAGGAGTCTCAGCGAATAGGGTGAAACTACCATTGATCCTGTACATCCACACCGCGCCGAACTGCGGACGGCACCTGCCTAACCCGGGTGGAAACACAGGTGGCGAGTCTCACCAAAACCAACTAGATCTGGGGACCGCGTCCGCGTCCTGCGCTCAAGCTGAAGCCAGACACAAAGGTTTGACCCTGCAAACTGGGGCAGTTAGCAACCGGCGTGGTCTGCTCCCACAGCCCAGTGGGTCCGCCCACGTTATAGGGAGCCGAGGGTCACGCTTGCAGGGACTAACTACTGCCCTAAAGGGAACTGGCAGTACTCCGCCAGGAGATTCACGCCAGCGGTCTGAACTGCCTTTGGCGCCAGCTGCGTGGCCCGACTGCCGGCAATCCCCAAACAACTGAACTAACTGGGCCCATCTTTGTGGGCCCGCGACAGATCCACCCAGGTTATCGGGAGCTGTGGGTCTTACTGGCAGGGAATAACTGCTGCCCTAAGGCGACGCACGCTGCCTTTCTCTAGCAGAAAGGGAAAATACAGGAGATTTGTCGCCAGCCGAGGGGAGGGGCTGCTGGCTCTGACTGGGCTCTACCTGATCAATAGACCTAGCAGGGGTCATTCTTGCGCACCCTCGTTAGGACCGCCCACTTTATCCGGAGCTGTGGGCCCTGCTGGCAGGGAATAACTGCTGCCTTAAAGCGTCTGGGAGCGGTCTAACCTGCTTTTGTCCCCAGCCACGGGGACGAGCTGCTGGCTCTGACTGGGCTCTACCTGATCAATAGACCTAGCAGGGGTCATTCTTGCGCGCCCTCGTTAGGACCGCCCACTTTATCCGGAGCTGTGGGCCTTGCTGGCAGGGAATAACTGCTGCCTTAAAGCGTCTGGGAGCGGTCTAACCTGCTTTTGTCCCCAGCCACGGGGACGAGCTGCTGGCTCTGACTGGGCTCTACCTGATCAATAGACCTAGCAGGGGTCATTCTTGCGCGCCCTCGATAGGACCGCCCACTTTATCCGGAGCTGTGGGCCTTGCTGGCAGGGAATAACTGCTGCCTTAAAGCGTCTGGGAGCGGTCTAACCTGCTTTTGTCCCCAGCCACGGGGACGAGCTGCTGGCTCTGACTGGGCTCTACCTGATCAATAGACCTAGCAGGGGTCATTCTTGCGCGCCCTCGTTAGGACCGCCCACTTTATCCGGAGCTGTGGGCCTTGCTGGCAGGGAATAACTGCTGCCTTAAAGCGTCTGGGAGCGGTCTAACCTGCTTTTGTCCCCAGCCACGGGGACGAGCTGCTGGCTCTGACTGGGCTCTACCTGATCAATAGACCTAGCAGGGGTCATTCTTGCGCGCCCTCGTTAGGACCGCCCACTTTATCCGGAGCTGTGGGCCTTGCTGGCAGGGAATAACTGCTGCCTTAAAGCGTCTGGGAGCGGGCTAACCTGCTTTTGTCCCCAGCCACGGGGACGAGCTGCTGGCTCTGACTGGGCTCTACCTGATCAATAGACCTAGCAGGGGTCATTCTTGCGCGCCCTCGTTAGGACCGCCCACTTTATCCGGAGCTGTGGGCCTTGCTGGCAGGGAATAACTGCTGCCTTAAAGCGTCTGGGAGCGATCTAACCTGCTTTTGTCCCCAGCCACGGGGACGAACTGCTGGCTCTGACTGGGCTCTCCCTAGCTGTATCCCACAATATAGGGAGCTGAGGCTCATATGTGCAGGGTATAACCGCTAATTTATAGCAAGCTGGGAGTGGCCTGGCATACAGGGGCGTGGAAACTGCTACCTCCTCAGATACTGCCAGTGGCCTGAAACCGTATGGTTACAGGCACAGATCCTGTAATCTCCAACAGGCAGATCCTAGCTGTGTCAGCTCCTGCAGACCCAGCAAGAACTCCCAAATTCATGGGAAAGGCTGAACGCTCCTAAGACAGCTACAACCCAGAAGATCTGATCCACCTGGGGTCTTGGCTACAAAGCAACAGGAAAGACAGACAGCTGGGATCAACCTACACAACCAGAGAGCTTGTGTGCTGACCTTACTCTAGATCCCAATACTGCTGACTTGAGATACAGCAGTAAGGGGAAAAGGCCCAAACAGAAACCTACTTCGCGGGACTCAGCCTCGAGCCTAAGGTGTTGAGAAAAATCTACAGGAGTAGAATCTGAATCACCAGCCTGGTCCAGGGAAGTACTCCCTGTTCCCCACAGATAAGGGCACCCTACCTATAAGCAGACATCAACTATCCACTCCCAAACAGGGAAGGTCACTACAAACCACCTCCCAACATTAGAGTCACCAAAATGACAAGGGGACAACGAAAGAATGCTAACAAAAACCAAAACAGGATGGCATCTCCAGATCCCAGCAATCCTAATGAAAACAACCTGGAGAACCCAACAACAATGGATATAAATGAAAACCACCTCAAATCCTTAGTAAGTAAGATGATATTGGAAGAATCAAATAAATTTTGTAAACAAATGCAGGAGGAAGCAAACAAGAGGGCTGATGACTTAAAAGAGTCATATAAAGAGGCATTTGAAGAATTTCAGAAAAACACAAATAACCAGATGAAGGAAATTATTAAAACAGTTCATGACCTGAAGATAAAAATGGAAGAAATCATAAAAGAACGCACGGAAGAAAAACGCGATCGAGAAGCATCAGAAAAGAAAGCAAACATCTCAGAGGTGGCCTTATCTAACAGATTGCAAGAAATGGAAGAACGAATATCAGGACTTGAAGATACAATCGCACAATTGGAAACAATCATCCAGGATAATGCTAAATCTGAAAAGTTCCTGACACAAAGCGTTCATGAAATAAAAGACAACATGAAAAGACGAAACTTGAGAATAATAGGGATAGAGGAAAGAGAAGGTAACCGACTCCACAGCCCAGAAAATATCTTTAACCGAATAATAGAAGAAAATTTCCCCAATTTGAAGAAGGAGATGCATACGAACATACAAGAGGCCTACAGAACACCAAATAGAATAGACCCAAAAAGAAAATCTTCCCGCCACATAATAATAACAACACAAAATATACAGAACAAGGAAAAAATATTAAAAGCGGCAAGAGAAAAAGGACGAGTAACATATGAAGGCAAACCTATCAGAATCACTCCTGACTTCTCAGCAGAGACCATGAAAGCCAGAAGGGCCTGGACAGAGGTTCTGCAAACGCTAAGAGAACACAGATACCAGGCAAGACTACTATATCCAGCAAAATTATCAATAACCATTGGAGGTGAAGACAAGATATTCCATGACAAAAACAAATTCACACAATACCTAGCAACAAATCCGGCTTTACAGAAGTTACTAGAAGGAAAACTCCACCCCAACCGGTCAAACTACAACCAAAAATACATAAGAAATAAATAACTACACCATTGCAAAATCACAACTTCACAAAAACTCGATTGTTATAAATACCAAAAATGAAGGGACTTACCAATCACTGGTCATTAATATCTCTCAACATTAATGGTCTCAACTCTCCAATAAAAAGACACAGACTAACAGAGTGGATGCATAAACACGACCCAACATTCTTCTGCATTCAAGAAACACATCTCAACCACAAGGACAGACATTGCCTCAGAGTGAAAGGTTGGGGAAAAATATTCCAAGCAAATGGTCACAAGAAACAAGCTGGGGTAGCTATTCTAATATCTAATAAAATAGACTTTCAACCAAAATTAGTCAAAAGGGACAAGGATGGTCACTTCATACTTGTCAAAGGTAAAGTCAACCAGGAAAACATCACGATTTTGAACATCTATGCTCCGAATACAAGGGCTCCGACATTTGTAAAAGAGTTATTAACAAAGCTTGCCCCATTCATCGATACCCACACATTAATAGTGGGAGACTTCAACACCCCACTTTCACTCAAGGATAGGACTTTGATTTCAAAACTAAGCCGGGAAATAACTTCATTAACCAATGTCATGAATCAAATGGATCTAACAGATATCTACAGAACTTTCCACCCAAACGCAAAGGAGTATACCTTTTTCTCAGCACCCCATGGAACGTTCTCTAAAATTGATCACATAGTTGGTCACGAAGCAAACCTCAACAGATACAAGAAGATTGAAATAATACCTTGTATCTTATCAGATCACCATGGTCTAAGGCTGGACTTCAACAACAATAGAAATAACAAAAAGCATACCAACACGTGGAAACTAAACAACTTTCTACTTAATGACACATGGGTCACGGAAGAAATAAGGGAAGAAATAAAAGACTTCCTGAAATTCAATGAAAATGATGGAACAACATACCCAAATTTGTGGGACACATTGAAAGCAGTGCTAAGAGGAAAATTCATAGCACTAAGTGCCTTTAAAAAGAAAATGGAGTCATCCCACATAAACAACCTAACAACACATCTGGAAGCCCTAGAAAAAAAAGAAGCAGAAACACCCAAGAGGAGTAGACGCCTGGAAATAATCAAACTCAGAGCTGAAATCAATAAATTAGAAACAAAGACAACAATCCAAAGAATCAACAAAACCAAGAGCTGGTTCTTTGAGAAAATTAACAAGATAGACAAACCGTTAGCCAATCTAACTAAAAGACAAAGAAAAGCTATCCAAATTAACAAAATCAGAAATGAAAAGGGAGACATAACAACAGACACCGAAGAAATACAAAGAATCGTAAGGACCTACTTCAAAGACATTTATGCCACAAAATTTGAAAATTTAAGGAAAATGGACAAATTTCTCGACCGATTCCATTTACCAAAATTGAACCAAGACCAGATAAACAAATTAAATAGCCCTATTTCGCCTATAGAAATAGAAGCAACCATTGATAGTCTTCCAACCAAAAAAAGCCCAGGGCCAGATGGTTTCAGCGCAGAATTCTACCAGTCCTTCAAAGAGGAGCTAATACCGATACTATTCAAGCTATTCCGAAAGATAGAAATGGATGGAATATTACCAAACTCCTTTTATGAGGCCACAGTCACATTGATACCTAAACCCCACAAAGACCCAACAAAAAAAGAGAATTTCAGACCAATTTCTCTTATGAACATTGATGCAAAAATACTCAACAAAATACTCGCAAAGCGAATACAACAGCATATCAAAGACATCATTCACCATGACCAGGTAGGCTTCATTCCAGGAATGCAGGGATGGTTTAACATACGGAAATCCATCAATGTAATCCACCATATAAACAAACTGAAAGAGAAAAACCATATGATCATCTCTTTAGATGCAGAAAAAGCATTTGACAAAATCCAACACCCATTTATGTTTAAAGTTCTGGAGAGATCGGGAATACAAGGCACTTTCCTAAACACAATAAAGGCTATATATAGCAAACCAATAGCCAACATTAAATTAAATGGAGAGATACTCAAGGAAATCCCTCTAAAATCAGGGACCAGACAAGGCTGCCCACTTTCCCCATACCTCTTTAATATAGTTCTTGAAGTTCTAGCCAGAGCAATAAGACATCAAAAGGAGATCAAGGGGATCCAAATGGGAAAGGAAGAAGTAAAATTATCCCTATTTGCAGATGATATGATAGTGTATATAAGTGACCCCCAAAATTCCACCAGAGAACTCCTACAGCTGATAAACACCTTCAGCAAATTGGCAGGATACAAAATAAACTCAAAAAAGTCAGTAGCTTTCCTATATACAAATGACAAACAGGCAGAGGAAGAAATTAGAAAAATTACTCCCTTCACGATAGCCACAAGCAATATAAAATATCTAGGAATAACCCTAACCAAGCAAGTGAAGGATTTATTTGAAAAAAACTTTAAACCTCTGAAGAAAGAGATTGAAAATGACATCAGAAGATGGCGGGATCTACCATGTTCGTGGATTGGAAGAATCAACATAGTAAAAATGGCCATCTTACCAAAAGCAATTTACAGATTCAATGCAATCCCTATCAGAATACCTACTAAATATTTTGTAGATATTGAAAGAACAATTCTCAACTTCATATGGAGAAACAAAAAGCCCAGAATAGCAAAAACAATCCTTTACAATAAAAGATCCGCTGGAGGAATCTCCATACCTGATCTCAAGCTGTACTATAGAGCAACAGTAATTAAAACAGCATGGTACTGGCACAGCAATAGGCTAGTGGATCAATGGAATCGAACTGAAGACCCAGAGATGAATCCACACACATTTGCTCACCTGATTTTTGACAAAGAAGCCAAATCCATTCAATGGAAAAACGACAGCATCTTCAACAAATGGTGCTGGTCTAACTGGATGTCTACATGTAGAAAAATGCAATTAGACCCCTATTTGTCACCATGCACAAAACTCAAGTCCAAGTGGATTAAAGACCTCAACTTAAAACCACAGACATTAACCCAGTTAGAGGAAAAAGTGGGGAAGAGTCTGGAACTCATAGGCACAGGAGACAACTTCCTGAACAGAACACCAACAGCCCAGGCCTTAACATCAACAATTAATAAATGGGACCTCATGAGGCTGAGAAGCTTCTGTAAGGCTGGTGACACTGTCAAGAGAACAAAGCGACAGCCTACAGACTGGGAAAAGATCATCACCGACTCTTCATCTGACAAAGGTCTAATATCCAAAATATATAAAGAACTTAAGAAATTAAACACCACCAAACCAAATAACCCAATAGAGAAATGGGGCGCAGAGCTAAACAGAGAATTCTCAACAGAGGAATTTCAAATGGCTGAGAAACACTTAAAGAAATGCTCGACCTCCTTAGTCATCAGAGAAATGCAAATCAAAACGACACTGAGATTCCATCTTACACCCATCAGAATGGCTAAGATCAATAACTCAACTGACACCTCATGCTGGCGAGGGTGTGGAGAAAGAGGAACACTCCTGCATTGCTGGTGGGAATGCAAACTAGTACAACCACTTTGGAAAGCTATCTGGTGCTTTCTCAGAAAAATGGGAATAGGGTTCCCTCAAGACCCAGCTATTCCACTCCTTGGAATATACCCAGAGGATGTACTACCACACAACAGGGACATATGCTCAACCATGTTCATAGCTGCCTTATTCATAATAGCCAGAACTTGGAAACAACCTACGTGTCCCTCAACAGAAGAATGGATAAAGAAACTGTGGTACATTTACACTATGGAATACTACTCAGCTATTAAAAACAAGGAATTTCCAAAATTTGTGGACAAATGGATTGATCTAGAAATTGTCATAATGAGTGAGTTCACACAGAAGCAAAAAGAGCTAAATGGTATATACTCACTTATATCGAGACACTAGCCCAAGGTGTACGTCCCCATGAAAAACTGTACCTACCAGAATAATGGGTAAGAGGGGAGGACATCCTATTGAATCTTTAGGTGTGAGAAGCCTGGGAGAAAGAGGAAATGGAAGGATCCAGTGGGTCCTGGAAAACTACAGGCGAGTCTGGGCCCTGGGGTCCTCCGCAAACTGTGGCAACAGCCAAGGAAAAAATAGGCAGTAAAAACCTTGAACCCCTACCCGGACTAGCCGATGGACATTCTCCACTGTTGAGTGGAGAAGAAGATCTAACTCTCACACAAACTCTGGTGCCCCATATTTGATCATGTCCCTTGGATGGAGATGCCTGGTGGCACTCAGAGGAAAGATAATAGGTCACCAAGGAGAGACTTGATACCGTATGAGCATATTCAGGGGGAGGAGATCCCCCTCAGACACAGACATAGGGGAGGGGAGTAGGGGGGGGAAGTGGGAGGAAGGGAGGGATGGGAGGATACATGGGATGGGCTAACAACTGAGATGTAATATGTATAATTTAATAAAAATGTATTAAAAAAAAAAAAAAAAAAAAAAAAAAGAAATTAAAAAGACTGAGTCCAAGAAAGCACAAACATTCTGCCTGAGTCACCAAATAACTCGGATTGCTGCGCCCAGGCAGTCTGGCTTACTGCTATCCTGAGATGTCACTTTTTCTGGGTTTAACATGGTCAGATCTAATAGCCTTCAAGCTTTTGGGGGAAATAAATCCATATAATTCTTACAAAAAAAAAAAAAAAGAAATGCTTAATGTACTTAGTCATCTGGGAAATTCAAATGAAAACAACTCTAAGATTTCATATTACACTTATTAGAATGGCTAAGATCAAAAACTCAAGTGACAGCACACGCTGGCGAGGATGTGGAGAAAGGGGAACACTACTTGATTGCTGGTGGGAGTGAAAACTTGTACAACCACTTTGGAAACCGATCTGGAGCTTTCTCAGACAACTGGGAATCGTTGTACCTCAAGACCCAGACATACCATTTCTGGGAATATACCCAAAAAATATTCCACCATACAAGAACTACATTTGCTCAACTATGTTCATAGCAGATTTATTCGTAATAGCCAGAATCTAGAAACAACCTAGATATCCCTCAACAGAAGAATGGATGAAGAAACTGGGGTACATTTACACAATGGAATATGATTCAGCTATTAAAAACAAGGAAACCTTGAAATTTGCAGGCAAATGGATGAAACTAGAAAAGATCTTCCTGAGTAAGATAATCCGGTCCCAGAAAGACATGCATGGTATATACTCACTGATAAGTGGATATTAGCTGCATAATACAGGATAACCACACTATAATCCACAGACTTAAAAAAGCCAAATAACCAGGATGACCCTAGGGAAGATGCTTAATTCTCATTCAGAAGGACAAAAAGAATAGACATTGAAAGTGGCTGAAGAAAAGGAACAGAGTGGGAACCTACCATAGATGTCCTTTGAAAGACAACACCCAGCAGGGGATGAAAACAGATGCAGAGACTCACAGTTAATCTTTGGGGTGGAGCACAGGGAGACTTATAAAAGAGTTGGGTGATAGAAAGACCTGGAGAGGACAGGAGCTCCACAAGGAGACCAATGGAGCTAACAAATCTGGGCCCAAGGGTGGGCCTGAAGAGACTGATGCATCAACTAAGGACCATGCATGGTGAGGACCTAGATCCTCTGCTCAGATGTACTCTATAGAAACCACAGTCTCGCTGTGAGTCCCATAATATGGAGAATAGAGGCTACCTCTGACATTGACTCTGGTGCCCACTCATTAACCACTTCCCCCCTGTAGGGGAGACCTTGCCAGCCCACAGGGGAAGAGGACATAGGCAGTCCAGATGAGACTTGATAGGCTGAGGTCAGATGATAGAGGAGGACTCCTCCTTTTTGAGGACTAGGGGAGGCATGTAGGGGTGGTGAGGGAGGGGGGGTGGGCCAGGAGGAGATGAGGAAGGTGGATACAATCAGGATGTAAAGTAAATAAAATAAAAATAAAAATTTAAATGAAAAGAAACAAAAAAAAAAAAAAAAAAAAAAAAAAAAAAAAAAAGAAAGCACAATAACCCAGGAGAAAACAACTCATAGGAGAAAACGAGGAGCTTCTGGCAACAATGGTAATGAAGTACCAAGACTTGCAGGGTACTGTAGTCGCTGTGGGAAAGGGAAACATTGGTCTCCGGATTGTGAGTCTAAGAGAGATGTGCAAGGCAATATCTTGCTGTCGGAAAATGGCAGGAGGGGGACATTGGCTTTGGCCCCCATAAACAATGCCAGCCGAATTCCTTTGCCAGTCCAGAAGTGACAGACCCGCAGGAAAATGGGAACTGAGTATTAGTGATCTAATGCATGCCACTGAAGGCAGTGCAACCTTGGATCTGGCTTCAGATATGTCTCTTACCCTATCTTCCCACGTTGAATGTTACAAATTAAATACTGGTGTTTTCGATCCTTTGCCTTTAGGCACAGTAGGAATGGTTCTGGGAAGAAGTAGACTGACTTCTTCTCAGGGTTTTATTGTGCATCCCGGTATTATAGGTGGAGACTCTAAGGAGGAAATAAAAATCATGGCACGTGTAAAAAAGGAGATGAAAATCAATGCCAGGGATAGAATTCCTCAACTCCTACTGTTTCCTTACATTAAGGCCAAAGCCGCTCCAATGGAAAGGACTGGTGCATTCAGAAGCACAGGGACACGTGTGTTCTGGCAAACAGTAATTAATGATCAGAGACCTAAGTTAATTATACACTTGAATGGTGTTAAAATAGAAGGCTTGGTGGACAGTGGAGCCGACGTTTCTATCATGTGTCAGAAGTCTTGGAACCAAAATTAGCCACTTAAGAAGTTTTATATAGGAATTGGTAAGTTATCTCAAAGAAAACAAAGTGTGCAGTGGCTTGAGTGTATGGGACCAGAAGGGCAGACAGGGATGCTGAAACCCTATGTGGCTGACATTCCCATAAATCTATGGGAGAGAGATCTCTTACAACAATGGGATACTCAGATTACTATTGCTGCAAATACAGAGATAAACAATGTTGAAACTAGGGGTGAATTGGTATGCCCTTCTGGGGAAGAGATTAATGTAAGTGGATCAGGGGTGACCACAAGCTATGCCCACTGACCAACCTCAGAACTCTTCAGGTTTAGAATGTCAAAATATATAAGGGGCCACTGCTGAGATACCAACAGCCTTGCCCCTAAAATGGATTTAAAACAGACCTGTATGGCAGGAGCAGTGGCCCTTAACAAAGGAAAGTTGCAGGTGCTTCACTGTTTAGTGAAAGAGCAGCCGGAGGCTCAACACATCAAAGAATCTTCCAGTCCCTGGAATTCCCCTGTGTTTGTGGTAAGAAAGAAATCAGGTGGATGGAAAATGATAACAGATTTGAGGGCCATAAACAAGGTGATTCAACCCATGGGTTCATTTCAACCTGGAATTCCTTTACCTTCCTGGTTACCTAGGTCTTGGCATATATTTACAATTGATTTAAAAGATTGTTTTTTCACCATACCTCTACATGAGAAGGACAGGGAAAGGTGTGCTTTCTCAGTACCTACTCGGAACATTAGTGGTCCAATGAAGAGATATCATTGGAAGGTACTTCCACAAGGAATGTTGAATAGCCCAACTTTATGCCAGTATTTTGTGCAACAACTTTTAGAAATAATTCATACGCCGTTTCCTTGATCTATCATATACCATTACATGGATGATATTCTGCTGGCTGATTCTGATCCTAGTGTTGTAGAAAAAAATGTTTCAGGAAGCACAAAGAATCTGCCATGCTGGGGATTACAGACTGCTGTGGATAAAGTACAAAAAGGAGATTCAATTACATGTTTAGGCTATAAAATAACTGAACAAAAAGTTCGACCACAAAAGGGACAGATCCGTAGAGAGCAATTACAAACTCTTAATGACTTTCAAAAATTATTGGGAGATATTAAATGGTTAAGGGCTACAATTGAGTTACCTACCTATGAGTTAAGTAAGTTGTTTCAAACATTACAAGGGGATTCAGATTTAAACAGTCCAAGGTGTCTAACCGCTGAGGCAGAAAAGGAGTTAATTCTGGTGGAGCAAAAACTTCAAAAGGCATATGTGGATAGAATTGATCCTGAACTCGGTTGCATTCTGGTTATTTTGCCATCAAAACATTCTCCCACTGGGCTTCTTATTCAGAGGGAAGACAGAATCATAGAATGGATATTCCTGGCAAAGAAACAAAGCAAATAATTGAAAACATACATAGAGAAAATTTCTGTTGATTACAAAGGGAAGAATAAGGTTGCGCCACTGTCAGGGATGGACCCCGTGGAAATTGTAGTGCCTCTTACTGATTCTGAGATTATGTCATTATGGGTAATTAATGAAGATTGGCACAAAGCTTGTAGTAACTATTTGGGAGACATTAACAATAGACAACAAAAAAGCAAATGTATACAGTTTATAAAAAGAACTAATTGGATCCTTCCAAGTACTGTAAAGAGGTCACCAATCTCAGGGGCACCCACCTTCTTCACTGATGCAAGTAAATCAGGTATGGCTGGTTATAAGTCTGAGAAAATGACTAAGGTGATTAAAAGCCCATTTACATCAGTTCAAAAATCAGAATTATATGCAATCCTTATGGTATTGTTAGATTTTCCTGAATCTCTTAATATCATTACTGACTCTCAATATGCTGAAAGAGTAGTTTTGCATATAGAAACTGCTGAATTTACTCCTGATAACACAGAATTGACTACATTATTTATAGAATTACAACAGGTCATCAGAAGTAGAAATCATCCCTTGTATATTACTCATATTCTATCCCATACAGGTTTATCAGGTCCACTGGCACAAGGAAATGAAGAGATTGACAAATTATTGATAGGTAATGTATTCGAAGCCTCAAATTTCATGAAAAACATCATGTCAATGGTAAGAGGTTGAAGAAAAGATTCTCTATCACTTGGCAACAAGCCAGAGAAATAATTAATAAGTGTCCTACATGTTCCTTATATACTCAACTACCATTACCTGCTGGAATTAACCCTAGAGGTAACAAAAGGAATGAAATTAGGCAGATGGATTTGTTTCATTTTGCAGAATTTAGAAAAATGAGATATATACATCATACCATTGATACATATTCAAGTTTTCAATGGGCAACTCATTTGCTAGAAATAATGGCATTTATGGGAATACCTGCACAAATTATGACTGACAATGCTCCTGCATATGTGTCCCTTAAGATGAAAAACTTCTTTATGTATTATAATATAAATCATGTTACTGGCATAACTCACAACCGCACAGGAGAAGCAGTTGTGGAAAGAGCTAATCGTACCTTAAAAGAAATGCTTATTAAACAAAAGGGAAGGGTAAAGCCACCCACCGACCAATTAAATAATGCTTTGTTGACTCTAAATTTTCTTAATGTGAATGACGAAGGGAAGTCAGCTGAGGAGAGACATTGGGTGATAGAAAAAACTGAGGAGTTGGGACAACCAATATTCTACAAGTACTTGTCAAGTATGAAATGGAAACCTGCAGTAGTTTTGAGATGGGGTTGTGGGTATGCGTATGTTTCCACAGGGAGTGAAAATATATGGCTACCAACTAAACTTATAAAGATTAGATCTGACCATATAGCAAGTGAATCTTAAGAGCTACTTAGTTCTTAACAACTTGACATTGTTCCTTACAGCTTGGAGAACTAATACCCTCTTCTGTCCTGTTGGTGTATATGCAAGTAGAACCCTGTATTTGCAAAAAGCAGGACAATGCCGAAGACGAAGCAGGCAGCATGTGTGATTTAACCCCAAAAGCATGCCTCTGGCACCTCGAGCAAGATGCCTCAACTGATGTTTCCTTGAAAATTTATATATGTATTAACATACCTGTACTAATGATTTCAAAAGTCTGCTTACTTTCAGAGCAGAAAACAGGACAATTATGAAGATCGAACTTCTACCTCTGGCAATACTGCTTCTTCCAGAAATTGCATGCATATTAACAATAAATCGGCTAGCCGAAAGGATCGATCCCAAAAGGACTGGACAAAAACAGCTAGCTTTTACAGTGCTTGGCCAATATATTATTTTTCTAGGGTACCCAAAAAAATTTTTCTCCTAAACAGCATAAAGTAATTTTGAGAACACGACACCCCCATTCCCAGTAGGTGGGATGTGTGGTTTTGGTGGGTTACCAAAGCTCATCTTTGCCTAACGGGGTTAGTTACATTTAATAAAAGTTCAATTGGGGATTTCTTTTTTCTATCTTTCTTTCTCTCTTACTTTCTATCCCTTTTAATATTAAGGAAAAGGGGGGAAGGAAGGGAGGATACAGGTTTGTAGAATAAAAGGTAGATTATTGAATCTACTAACTTCAAAAATCCTACATTGGTATTGTAGATTGATGAAAATTTAAGACTTTTGATTGATGGAAATTTAAGACTTCAACTTTTGCTTCACATTGATATGAACTTAAATTGTATATTGTCATTCATTTTTGCCTTATGTATTGTATGTTATATGTCAACAAAATATTATATATTGCATGTTAGAAACTTAAGTTCATTTTGTTCAATGTTTATTTAATGTATTATTCGTGTACCACTAATGTCTTATGAAAAACTGTTCAGGAACATTGGGGATAAAAGTTGGTATTTAGTTACATAGAAATCCTACTAGATACTCACTTACTTTGTTATAGAGCAGGTTTGTTTAATTCCTTGTATATGTCTTCAAAGGAATAGATTGATAAGATTGAATAGATAGTAAGAATAGATAGAGTTGCTCTTCAAACTCTTCAGAGATCCACAGAATATGGCATTTAATGATGAGGGCTTTCCTGACAGAAAGAGACATCCGCTCCTGGCTGCTTCTCCATTTGCATCATTGAAGATGGGGGCTTCAAGAGATGTGGGTGACAGAATGGTCACTGAACTAAAGAACTGCTCTTATCTCTACTGCTGATGACAGGCTGACTGTCTGCAATGATCAACAGTGATGCTGAAAAGTTGACTGTCCAGCTTTGAAGAGACTAGATGGACCAGACCATCAGATTTCCTGCTTCCAAAAGCAGTTTGTTGGATGTTTTGGGCCGATAAGGCTGAAGACTGATTGCCCCAATGAAGGAGAGAATCCAGTGACTCTCCAGGTGGTCTGCTCTCTCTGTCCTATGCAACTTGGAAGTTGCCCGCCAGCACTTTTTTTATTAGATAGATTTTCCTTCTTGGGTCTCTGATGGGATTGAAGACTAGATAGCCACAGTGTTACTAGAAGCTTTAGTTTAAGAACTAAAAACACATTTATAGATTGATAATTGCAATTTCTCATGAAAGAAAAGTACTCTCTTTGGTAGGATAGTGGAATACTTTCCCTCAGGTTAACAAGTATAAAAGGACTTTGTTATGTAGTTGATACCTGATGATTATGTATATATGTATATGTGTGTATATAGTTCTTAATTTTTTTAAAAGAGAAGAGGGATGTATGGGAAAGATTAAACTTTGTCACAGGTGGAAGCAGTCATGGCAGGCTTTACCCTTGGGGCACCCCATGAATACCTTGTGATAGACTGAGTGGAGCCTTCCTGGGCTTGGAATTCAGGAAGCAGACCTGGGAACCCCACCTTGGCTATTGTTTTCCTAATTGACCCACAACAGGAGAAGGAGACTGCCCTTTCCATGTGACTCAGGCAGGTGGGGAGGAGAGAACAACAAGTTCAGCCCAGGCGAGAGCGCGTGGGGAGCAGTGACCAGGCCAGACCAGCACGCAGGCCAGAGAGAAACCTAAGGACCCGTCCCATGGAACGGATACTGGAAGGTTCACTCTTTTATCCCTTTAACCTTTTTTCCCTCTTGTGTAAGTTAGTTGAGTTGTATAATGAAGTTTGATTGTTAAGAAACAGAGCCAACACCAGGCCAGATACAATTCTTTATATTAGTCCTCTATTTTCTCTGGTTCCCTTGCTTTCATGCTCTGCTGCTCTATGTTACTTCTGCTTGTTCATTTTGGTCAACAGGCCTGGCAATGGGACCAGTCACTGTCACCCTGTATTAATTCTATGTCCACTTCCTCTCATTGGTCCACTTGTTCTCTCCCACCTCCATTCATCCCACAACTCTCACAGGAAAATTCACTTTACTATGTAGCCAAGTCATCTGTCTCTATCCCTTTAATAGTTATTTTCCAAGTCTCTTCAGGAATATAGAATGGCAATCACTTGAGTTGTTGCAGCTGATCAAGACTCTTCCACAGCTACAAGGACCCATTCTTCAATGGACCTAGAACTACCCTCTCTGACAAAGATCCTCCTCATCAGAAAACAGCCATAAACCTCTGCGCTGAATTTGTTATACCATCTCATAATTAGCAATAATAGTTACCTGCTGAAAGACTACATCTTCCAGCTTCCCTTGAGATTTAAGAAAGTCACTTCTCTTCACCAACCCTACATCTGACAAAGGTCTAATATCCAAAATATATAAAGAACTCAAGAAATTAAACACCACAAAACCAAACAATCCAACTGAGAAATGGGGCTTGGAACTAAACAGAGAATTCTCAACAGAGGAATATCAAATGGCTGAGAAACACTTAAAGAAATGCTCAACCTCCTTAGTCATCAGGGAAATGCAAATCAAAACAACTCTGAGATTCCATCTTACACCCATCAGAATAGCTAAGATCAAAAATTCAAGTGATACCACATGCTGGCGAGGATGTGGGGAGAGAGGAACACTCCTTCATTGCTGGTGGGAATGCAAAGTAGTACAGCCACTTTGGAAATCTATCTGGTGCTATCTCAGAAAAATAGGAATAGGGATTCCTCCAGAACCAGCTATTCCACTCCTTGGAATATATCCAGAAGATGTTCCAACACACAACAAGGAAATTTGCTCAACCATGTTCATAGCAGCCTTATTCATAATAGCCAGAACATGGAAACAGCCTAAGTGTCCCTCAGTAGAAGAATGGATAAAGAAACTGTGGTATATTTACACTATGGAATACTATTCAGCTATTAAAAACAAGGAATTCCCGAAATTTGTGGACAAATGGATTGAACTAGAAATGATCATTATGAGTGAGTTAACCCAGAAGCAGAAAGACTCAAATGGTATATACTCACTTATATCTGCATACTAGCACAAGGGGAATAGCCTATGAAAGCCTTCACTTACCAGGAAACTGGGACAGAGGGGAGGACATCCCATTGAGACTCTGGATGAAAGAATCATGGGAGAATAGCAAAGTAGAAGGATCCGGAGAGTCCTAGAAACCTACAAGTAGAACATTATGGTAGGCAGATTTGGGCCCAGGGGCCCTGCTCAAACTAAGGCACCAGCCAAGGACAATACAGGCGGTAAACTTTAAACCCCTACCCAGATCTAGCCAATGGGCAGAACACTCTCCACACTTGAGTGGAGAGTGGGATATGACTTTCTCACGTACTCTTCTGCCTCACATTTGACCATGTCCCCTGGAGGGGGAGACCTGGTGGCACTCAGAGGAAGGACAGCAGGTTACCAAGAAGAGACTTGATACCCTATGAGCATATACAGGGAAATGTAATCCCTCTCAGGAACAGTCATAGGGGATTGGAATAAGGGGAAAATGGGAGGGAGGGAGGAATGGGAGGATAGAAGGGATGGGATAACCATTGAGATGTAATAAGAATAAATTAATAAAAAAAGAAAGTCACTTCTGCCTCTTTAAGAGGCCACACTCCATCTTTCCCTGCACACACATGAGTGACAAGATATCCTCTTGCCATGAATAAACATGGTCCTACCAAAGGTCAGACCAAGCCTTTTTTTCTTTCAACCTACTACAACTACTGTTTTAAAACAATGTAACAAAAAGTCTGTGGGGACTTTTCAAGTTGAACTGAATGTATTTTGCACTGATATGGCCTCAGACCTATGGGAGCCAGTGAGTGTAATGTGATGGTTTGAATGAGATTGTCCCCCATAGGTTTATATATTTGAGTGCTTAGCCATCAGTTGGTAGACTATTTGGGAAACATTGGGATGTATGACCTTGTTGGAGTGTGTGTGTCATTGTGGAGATGGTGTATTACTGGGGAGTTGGTTTTGAGGTTTCAAAAGCCCATGCCAGGTCCAGTCTCTGTCTCTCTGCCTGATTCCTGGGATCAGGATATAGCTCTCAGCTACTTCTCCTGCACCAGGTCTGCTTGTGTGCAGCCATGCTCCCTGCCATTTTTAGAGTGGACTAAATCTCTGAAACTGTAAGGAATGCCACAATTAAATGCTTCATTTTATAATAGTTGCCTTGGTCACAGTGTCAACAGCAATCAAATGCCAACCAGGCTGAATGTCAAATTGAGTGAATCTAAAGACATGTCCAGCAGACACCCCCTGTGTCTGCTACAAAACATCAACTGCATATTCCCCTTCCCCACCATGCATGCCTCTTATGGATCCCACAGACCATCCTCTGCTGTACTTCCATTCCCAACTCACTGCTGTATCCCAGCCCCCAACCAGTGTGGACACCCCTTGCACAACCATGCACAGGCCATGCTTTCCAGAAGACCAAGTAGGCTGTCCCCAAAGCTTCCCCACTCTCTCAATTACCATTAATTCATAGAGTTACCCTTAGCACTGTAACAGAACACCCAGGTGAAGCTTCGTTTCCACCCTATCTATGCCTGCTAAGTATCCCTTAGACCATGTCCCCCAGAACTCCCATTCCCTCAGCCTGCAACAGCAGTAAGCATTCCCCTAAGTGTACCAGCACAATAGGCCTGTAAAACAGGCAACACACTCTCTGGTAATCCAAAGAAGAAAGAGAAACCAAGTCATAAAACTCACACTCAATAAAAACAAACCCAGAAATCAGTACCAAGACCTATATTCACCCCAAACCCAGATGCCTAGATGCCAAAGTAAGACCACACTCAATAAAAGCCAGGGCAGTATGTCACAGTCAGGGCCTGAATGTTCCAACATAGCTCTCTCTCTCTCTCTCTCTCTCTCTCTCTCTCTCTCTCTCTCTCTCTCTCTCTCTCTCTCTCTCTCTCTCTCTCTCTCACACACACACACACACACACACACACACACACACACACACACACGCACACCACTTAAAACAATTTATATGAAGATTATAGAGATTATTTTTAAAATTAATTTATTCAGATTACAACTCAATTGTTATCCCATCACTTGTATTCTCCCGTTCCTCCCTCCCTCCCACTTTCAACCTATTCCCCTCCCCTAGGTCTATGACCGAGGGGGACCTCCTCCTTGACTATATGGTCATAGGCTATCATGTCTCATCTTGGAAGCCTGCTTATTCTTTCTTTGAGTGTCACCAGGCCTTTCTACCAAGGGGAGGTTCTTAAAGAGGAAATTAATAGGTCCCTTAAAGAAATGCAGAAAAATGGAAAAAAGCAGTTAGAGGAAATGAATTAAGCCCTTAAAGAAATCTCAGAAAAACAAAGTAGCTGTGGAGGAAAACAAATAAAACTGTTTAAGAGCTGAAAATGGAAATAAAACCAACCAAGAAAACACAAACTGAAGTAATTCTGGAAATGAAAAATTTAAGAATTTGAACAGAAACTACAAAGGGAAGTTTTAATATCAGAATACAAGAGTTGGAAGAGGCCCTGTCAGGTATTGAAAAGAAATGAACACATTAGTCAAAAAACATTAAATCCAAAATTCTCCTGACAAAAAATATCCAGGAAGTCATCTGGTCATTATGAAAAGACCACATTTAGGAGCAAGGAATTCCAAGATGGTGTCGACCAGTATGCACCATATCTGATCTACTCTGAGGAGACTAGGGACTTGAATAGAGCCACAGACTGCTGGATCTTGAGAACTGTAGGTGAGTGGGGCCCCAAACTCCGCAGACTACCAGTGGGCCTACCCCCAGGACAAGCAACATCCCAGAGGTGCTAAACGCACTCCCCAAACTCTGAAACAGAATCCTCATGCAAACTGCAGCCAGTAAATAAAACACAAACTCCCTATTTGGGGAGGGGATTTTTCTGGAGCCTCCAGCCAGAGGAGTCTCAGTGAATAGGGTGAATCGGTCCTTGGATCCCTCCATCTACACCACCTCAAACAGCGGAGGTCACCCGCCCAGGCTGAGTGGAGACACAGGTGGTGGGACCCACCAAAGACAGCTAAAGTGGGCCTGCAGGTCACTGGCCACCCTAGGCCCAACCTAATGCCGGACACAACGGACTGAGCTTACAATCAGGGGCAGGGAGAAACCAGCTTGGACTGCTTCCACAGGCCTATTGGGAGATGTGGATCTTGTTTGCAGTGTCTAATTGCTGACCTAGAGCATTATAGGAACCTCCCAGCCATGCAGGAAGAGCAGGCACCTCGGGCAACCGCCAGAGCTCTGAAACCCTATTGTCTCTGGCCACCCAGCCACAGGGCACTGACCCTGCACTCCCAAAAGGAGAGATCTTAGCTGGGCAACTGGCCCAGCCAAGGCAGGAACTCTCACATTATTGGGTGATGAGACGTTGGTCACGCTTGCAGTGTCTAATTGCTTACCTACAGTGATCTTGGACCTCCAGGCTTATAGTTCTGGGAGAGGCTGGACACTTCTACAGGGTATAGAGATAGAGATAAAAGACAGCTACTGCCCAGAAGATCTGATCCACCTAGGGTCTTGGCTACAAAGTGACAGGAAGGACAGGCAACTGGGATCAACCTATACAACCAGAGCACTTGTGTGCTGACTTCATCCTAGGTCCCAAAACTTCTGATCTGAATTACAGCAGTAAGGTGAAAGGGTCCAAACAGAAATCTACTTTTGATGACTCAGCCTGTAGCCTACGGTGTAGAGAAAATTCTCCAGGAGTGGAAACTGGATCACCTGCCTGTTCCAGGGAAATACTCCCTGATCCCCATAGGCAAGAGCACCAACCTATAATCAGTCATCAAGTATCCACTCTCAACCAGCGAAGGTCACTACAAACTACCTTCCAACATCAGAGTCACCAAAATAACAAGAGGACAGCGAAAGAACGCTAACAAAACCAAAACAATTTGGCATCTCCAGATCCCAGCAATCCCAATGAAAACAACCTGGAGAACCTAACAACAATTGATAGTCAAGAAAATGACCTCAAGTCCTTAGTAAAGAAGATGATAATGGAAGAAACAAATAAAATCTGTAAACAACTGCAGGAGGAAGCAAACAAGGGGGCTGAAGATTTAAGAGAGTCATATAAAGAGGCACTTACAGAATTTCAGAAAGATATAAATAACCAGGTGAAGGAAATCATTAAAACAGTTCAAGACCTGAAGATAAAAATGGAAGCTATGATAAAGGAACACACAGAAGAAAAACATGATCAAGAGGCATCAGAGAAGAAAGCAAGCATCTCAGAGGTGGCCTTATCTAACAGATTGCAAGAAATGGAAGAACGAATATCAGGACTTGAAGATACAATCGAAGAACTGGAAACAACCATCAAGGGATATGCTAAATCTGAAAAGTTCCTGACACAGAACATTCAAGAAATCAAAGACACCATGAAATGACAAAACTTGAGAATAATAGGTATTGAGGAAAGAAGACAACCGACTCAAAAACCCAGAAAATATCTTTAATAGAATAATAGAAGGAAATTTCCTCAATTTGAAGAAGGAGATGCATATGAGCATACAAGAGGCATACAGAACTCCAAATAGAATAGACCTGAAAAGAAAATCTTCCCGGCACATAATAATAAAAACTCAATATATACAGAACAAAGAAAAAATATTAAAAGCAGCAAGAGAAAAAGGCCGGGTAACATATGATGGCAAACCCATCAGAATTACTCCCAACTTCTCAGCAGAAACCATGAAAGCCAGAAGGGCCTGGACAGAGGTTCTGCAAACCCTAAGAGAACACAAATGTCAGGCAAGATTACTATATTCAGTGAAACTATCAATAACCATTGACGAAGAAAACAAGATATTCCATGACAAAAACAAATTCAAACAGTACCTAGCCACAAATCCAGCTTTACAGAAGTTACTAGAAGGAAACCTCCACCACAAAGGGCCAAACTACAACCAAAACTACATAGGAAATAGATAACTACACCATCGCAAAATCACAACCTCACAAAATCTCGACTGTTACAAATACCAAAAATGAAGGGACTTACCAATCACTGGTCATTAATATCTCTCAACGTCAATGGTCTCAATTCTCCAATAAAAAGAAACAGATTAACTGAGTGGATGCATAAACATGATCCAACATTCTTCTGCATTCAAAAAACACATCTCAACCACAAGGACAGACATTGCCTCAGAGTAAAAGTTTGGGGAAAAATATTCCAAGCAAATGGTCACAAGGAGCAAGCTGGGGTAGCCATTCTAATATATAATAAAATTGACTTTCAACCAAAATTAATCAAAAGAGATGAGGATGGATACTTCGTACTTGTCAAAGGTAAAGTCAACCAAGAAGACATTATGATTTTGAACACCTATGCTCCGAATACAAGGGCTCCCACATTTGTAAAAGAGTTATTAACAAAGCTTGCCCCACTCATCAATACCCGCACATTAATAGTGGGAGACTTCAACACCCCACTTTCACTCAAGGATAGGTCTTTGATTCAAATACTAAGCCAGGAAATAACCTCATTAACCAATGTCATGAATCAAATGGATCTAACAGATATCTACAGAACTTTCCACCCAAACGCAAAGGAGTATACCTTTTTCTCAGCACCCCATGGAACGTTCTCTAAAATTGATCACATAGTTGGTCACGAAGCAAACCTCAACAGATACAAGAAGATTGAAATAATACCTTGTATCTTATCAGATCACCATGGTCTAAGGCTGGACTTCAACAACAACAGAAATAACAAAAAGCATACTAACACGGGGAAACTAAACAACTTTCTAGTTAACATAGTTTGTATTCTTTCGTTGTCCTCTTGTCATTTTTGTGTCTCTGATGTTGGGAGGTAGCTTCTGGTGACTTTCACTGGTTGAGAGTGGATAGTTGGTGAATGATTATTGGTCGCGTGCTCTTGCTTGTAGGGATCAGGTAGTTTTCCTCCTTACACAGGCAGGTGACCTAGTTTCCACTCCTGGAGACTTTGTTCTACACCTTATTCTCTGGGATGGGTCAGCAGAAGTAGGCTTCTGACTGGTTCCTTTCACGCTAGTGTTGTGATTCAGGTCTGCTGTTGTGGGGTGTCAGATTGAGGTTGGCAAGCTCTGAATGGGCAAGCTGTTCTCAGTTGCCTGCACTACACACGGACCTGTATCTCAGACCTTGTACCGCTCAAACACACTGAGCTAAATGCGCCTTTTAAACCAATATATACACACTTCTGGGGTGTCCAGCCTTTCCCGAGGGGGTTTGAGATCCTGTCTATGCTGTGTGTAGTGTCCACACTAGGTTCTGACAGCTGAGATCTGCAGGCTCAGGCCCTGCGCTCTGTTCCAATATGGGCCCAGTATGGACCCGCTGGCTGCACGCTGCTATCTCTGAGCCAGCTGACCCAAGCCGCTTAGTCTCCCGTGCACTGTTCCAAAGTGGGCAGGGTATGGCGCCTCTGATTGGGCGCCGCTCTCTGTGAGCTAGGCGAATCCAAACAGCTCAGTTTCCTGCGCACTGTTCCAAAGTGTGCCTGCTTTGGCGCTACAGGTTGTGTGCACTCTCTCTGAGCTAGGCTGATCCAAGCCGCTCAGACTCCCGCGCCCTGTTCCAAAGTGGGCAGGGTATGGCGTCGCAGGCAGGGCGCCGATCTCTCTGAGTTAGGTGAATCCAAACAGCTCAGTTTCCCGCACACTGTTCCAAAGTGTGCCTGCTTTGGTGCCACAGGTTGTGCTCCCTCTCTCTGAGCTAGGCTGATCCAAGCCGCTCAGACTCCCGCGCCCTGTTCCAAAGTGGGCAGGGTATGGCGCCTCTGACTGGGTGCCGCTCTCTCTGAGTTAAATGGACTCAAGCAGCTCAGTATCTCGCGCTCTGTTCCAATGCTGGCACAGTTTTGCGCTGCCGGCGGCGCGCTGCTCTCTCCAAACTAGGTGTACCCCGTTGCCTGTGTTTCCACGCGGCGTGGGGTCCTCGGCAGATTTGCGTGTGGCAGATGTATGGGACCAAGGGCAGCTTCCCCTGTTTCCCTGTAACTTCCACCGGCCAGGGACTCCTGTACCGATCCGCACTCTGATTCCGGCTTTATCTACCAGCTGCAGCCCGCAGGTGGGTTCAGTCAGAGCGTCCGGAGAGTGGGTTCAGGGCCTCCGTGGACTGATACTTGACTCGGGGCAGGGCCGCCGGTGGTCTGCACTGTGCGGGACCCAACTATAGATCTCTGGATTTAACAGTCTGTGGCTCCATTCAAGTCCCTGGTCTCCGTGCAGTTCATCAGATACAGTGCTTGCTGGGTGCCGCCATCTTGGAAAAAAAAAAGATTATACCTTATAATAGCAGAAACTTGAGCACCTGCAGCTTTTGGATTCTGATATCTACAGAGTCTTGGAAACAGTCTTCTGTGGATACTAAAAGGAGCCTAAACATGTATAAAGAGCAATGTTGAATTTTACCAGAGCCCTATGCTCTTACAGACTAGTGATAATTAAAAAATGCCATGGTCTCTTTGGCTTTGGTGGAAACTAATCAGCCTTCCTTCTGTGACTTGAATGAGACTCAGACCAAGCCAGACAGACTGTTCCATGATTTGCCTCCTGGATGATTAGCTGAATCGTCTCACCCCAGTGACAGGTGGCAGGGCACTTTTAAACAAAATGTTGAGTTAAGCATCGCTCCTTCCTCCAGCCCTCTGAACTTTGTCCCACAGTCAACAGTCGCTCATAAAAATAAGCTTACATAATGGTACAAATACTCTCTCATGTATGATCAATTCAAAGCATGCTTCATCCTATTTCCCAGTTCATGGTTCTTTTGAGCCTTGTTTACTTGCCCATTGTTGGGGGGAAATGGCCTGTTTTGTTTAACCCTTGAAATTTTTCCAACTGGCGCTAATAATGCCTTTCTAGTAAAGTTCTACCTTGGTGAGTCCAGATATGTTTTTATTGACAAAGTGACCAAGAAATACGTAATTATAAGTCACCAGACATAGATTATTTTCCCAACTTAGCTTCCCCTTAGCTGGATTCCTAACATCACTTGAAGCAATTCTGACACTGCTAGATACAGGGGAAGTAAGATGGGAAAGTCTCATTGAAGGAACACAATGATTAAACCCAAATTAAAATCATTCTGGGATGGCTTTGTTGATTGTGGTAATAGGAGTTTCGAGGCTTATGCACTTGGTGTGTTCTATAAGAAATTGAAGAACATAGTACTAGAGCTAGTTATCTCAGTGGTAATGAAAAACCTGCTGCCTCCTTTAAATGCCTGGGAGTGCTTCTACAGAGTTCATATTGCTGTCACTGCTGCTGCTGCTTTGGGTAAGGCCCTCAGACAACTTAAAAGGGACTCATTCCTTCTGGGAACCTGGAGTAAGCTTTGCTCATTATAACACTAACTTCTCTGCTCAGAGGGTGAGATTATTCTGCATAAAACTCAGGCTGAAAGCATTTTAGGCCTAGATTAGATGGACAGAGGCTAGAAGCTTCCAGGACTAGGCCTAGGTTAGCAGATGGAGGCAGTAAACCTCCGAGACTATAATTACATCAGACTAATAAAAAATACTTTTACACTAAATAGATTCACAATGGATTTTTCTTTTGTGGTGGTGGTGGTGGTGGTGTTGTGTGTGTGTGTGTGTGTGTGTGTGTGTGTGTGTGTGTGTGTGTGATATGTCTTTAATGTGTGCAGGTGCACTTGTGTACGCGATTATGGGCACATATGTGCCACAACATGGCAATCATAGGACAGCCTTGGATGTTGTTTCTCCCTTCTACCTTGTTTAGAAGAGGGTCCATTTATTATTGTTGAGTTCTCTGCATACACCGGGTTAGCTAGCCCCCAAGCTTCCAGGGATTCTCCTATCTCTGCCTCCCTTCTCCAAATATGGGTGCAGGGATTACAAGTACCTGTGCTATAATTCAGCCTTTACTCAGATTCCAGGCATGAGAACTTGGGTTCTCATGTTTCTATAGCAAGTGCTTTTACCTACTTAGCCCCTACCACGTTTTTCAAACTATGATAGACAAATACTGAAAGTATAAGCCAAAATAAGCAGGCCTGTTCCTTCAGTTATTGCTGTCAAACATGCTGTCATGATGATACAAAAGTAACTAACACACTAACTTCCTGGATTCTTGATTAAAATAGGCAATGCAAAGACAGAAAAGGAAGTCCAGAGTTAAGGTCTTATTGGGAAGAGAATATAGAAGATTAACCTGACAAAAACCTGGTTAAGACTTAATGAAGAGTCTGCTCTTTGAAATATTCAATGCAGTTCTTATTCATAGGGCTCTGAGATATTTCTTCTTTGTTAAAGCAAGAGGTTTGGCCTTTGCTGGCTGGAGAACCTTCATCAAAGCATAAGAATAAAACAGCAACAAACCTGTCTGGGGATGACAGTAACTTGAAGCAGCTGTGTTTAATTTGCTACTGAGAACTTTCAAAAGCCAAAGATCTGACAAGAGTTCATAATAAGAATAATGTAACTGAAAAGGGAGAATTGTTTATGTCTATGGTGTGAAAAGCAAGAAAATGAATTTAATCCAAAAGTTTTAGACCAAATGTTTATAAGCATAGTGATCAAGAATGTTTTCAAAGTATATAATATCCATTATACCTGATTTATAAACTCAATGAACAAATTCTAAAGCAAGAAAAAAGCCATAGGGATAATATATAACATTCTTAAGCCTCTCAAAGTGTGTTCACTTCATATGCTAGATACTTTGAACTGAAGGAGATTGACAAGGCCTCAGAAGCAAAATATGTTTCGGCTCCCGTCTCTGCCTCTCTGCTCTGTCTCCCTAAATGAGGCATATAAAACAGTAATTTTTTTCCTTAAGATGGCCCAAGGAAATTAGAATTCCTCTCCCTTAATGCAGGCCATAAAACTAGCAAAACTTTCCTTTACCTCTTGAAGATCCTCATGTGACAGTCATCCTCTCCTGCATTTGGAAGATGAAAGCGCTATACACTAAGGCTGAAATTCCTTTTCTCAGTGAATCCCACTGGGACATTTCGTACTCCATTTATTTTCCTTTCTTTAAAATTTGTCATTTATTCAGACTACATCTCAATTGTTATCCCCACACTTCTATCCTCCCATTGCCCCCTTCTTCCTTCTTTCACCTTATTCCTTTCCCCTAGGCCTGGGACAGAAGGGGACCTCCTCCCCGACCAGGCATCATCCTGGTAGCCTGCTAACTCTTCATCTGTGTGTGACCAGGCTTCCCCACCAAGGGGAAGTCATCAAATAGGAGGCACCAGAGTTCATGTCACAGTCAGTCCCTGCTCTCCACAGAACTGTGGAGAATGTGCTGTCCATTGGCTAGCTCTGAATAGGGCTTCTAGGTTTACTGCATGCATTGTCTTTGGTTGGTGCAGCAGTTTGAACAGACCCGCTTGGGTCCAGGTCCGCCAACCTTG
The DNA here is from genome assembly GCF_964271855.1 of Acomys minous. Classification (NCBI taxonomy): domain Eukaryota; kingdom Metazoa; phylum Chordata; class Mammalia; order Rodentia; family Muridae; genus Acomys; species Acomys minous. Next base: position 116,269,866 of record NC_140488.1, on the reverse strand, counting down.
ATGGTCTCCTTGTAGGTTTCTCGGAACCTCTGGATCCATCTATTTCTCCATTCTCCAATACCTCTCTCCCCTTCCTTTGTCCACATCCTTACCAGCATGTGCTGTCACTTGAGTTTCTGATCTTAGCCATTCTAATGGGTGTAAGATGGAATCTCAGAGCTGTTTTGATAAGCATTTCAACTAAGGACGTTGAGCATTTCTTTAAGTGTTTCTCGGCCATACGATATTCCTCTGTTGAGAACTGTCTGTTTAGCTCTGATCCCCATTTCTTAATTGGGTTATTTGGTTTGGTGGTGTTTAACTTCTTGAGCTCTTTATATATTTTGGTCACTAGTCCTTTGTCAGATGTAGGGTTGGTGGAGATCTTTTCCCAGTCTGTAGGCTGTCCTGTTGACAGTCTCTTCTGCCTTACAGAAGCTTCTCAGCCTCATGAGGTCTTATTTATTAATTGTTGACCCTAAGGCCTGGGCTGTTGGTGTTCTGTTCAGGAAGTTGTCTCCTGTGCCAATGAGTTAAAGGCTCTTCCCCACTTTTTCATCTAACCAATTTATTGTCTTTGGTTTTATATTGAGGTCTTTAATCCACTTGGACTTCAGTTTTGTGCATGGTGACAAATAGGGGTCCAATTGCATTTTTCTACATGTAGACATCAAGTTAGACCAGCACCACTTGTTGAAGATGCTGTCCTTTTTCCATTGAATAGATTTGGCTTCCTTGTAAAAAATCAAGTGTCCGTAGGTGAGTGGATTTATTTCTGGGTCTTCAATTCTATCCCATTGATCAACCAGCCTATTTCTATGCCAGTACCATGCTGTTTTAATTACTGTTGCTCTATGGAGGTTCCACTGGAGGATCTTTTTTTGTACAAGATTGTTTCAGCTATTCTGGGTGGTTTGTTTTTCCATAGGAAAAATTGAGAATTGATCTTTCAATGTCTTTACAAAATTGTGTAGGTATTTTGATAGGGATTGCATTGAATCTGTAAATGGCTTTCGGTATGATGGCCATTTTTACTATGTTAATTCTCCTGATCTGTGAACAAGGGAGATCTTTCCGTCTTCTGATGTCAGGTTCAATCTCCTTCTTAAGAGATCTGAAGTGCTTTCCAAACAAGACTTCCACTTGCTTGGTTGGAGTTACTCCTAGATACTTTATATTGCTTGTGGCTATTGTGAAGGGTGTAGTTTCCCTAATATCTTTCTCAGCACAATTGTCATTTGTATACAGGAAAGCTACTGACTTATTTGAGTTAATTTTGTATCCAGCCAATTTGCTGAAGGTGTTTATCAGCTGTAGGAGTTGTCTGGTGCTATTTTGGGGGTCACTTATGTACACTATCATATCCTCTGCAAATAGGGATAATATGACTTTCCTCCTTTCCCATTTGGTTCCCCTTGATCTGATTTTGTTGTCTTATTGCTCTGGCTAGAACTTCAAGAACTATTTAAAGAGATATGGAGAAAGTGGGCAGCCTTGTCTGGTCCCTGATTTTAGAGGAATTTCCTTGAATTTCTGTCCATTTAATTTGATTTTGGCTATTGGCTTGCTGTATAGAGCCTTTACTATGGTTAGGTATGTGCCTTGTATCCCTGATCTCTCCAAAACTTTAAACATGAATGGGTATTGGATTTTGTCCAATGGCTTTTCTGCATCTAAGGAGATGATCATGTGGGTTTTTTTTTTTCTTTCGGTTTGTGTATATGGCGGATTACATTGATGGATTTCCATGTATTGAACCATCCCTGTATGCCTGGAATGAGGCCAACTTGGTCATGGTGAATGATATCTTTGATGTGTTCTTGTATTTAGTTTGTGAGTATTTTATTGAAAATTTTTATCAATTTCATAAGAGAAATTGATTTGAAATTCTCTTTCTTTGCTGAGTCTTTGTGAGGTTTAGGTATCAATGTGACTGTGGCCTCACAGAATGAGTTTGGTAACATTCCACCCATTTCTATTTTGTGGAGTAGGTTGAAGAGTTCAGTACTACCTCTTGTTTGAAGGTCTGGTAGAATTCTGTGCTGAAACCATCTGGCCCTGGGCTCTCTTTTTGGTTGGAAGACTTTTAATGACTGCTTCTATTTCTGTAGGAAAAATAAGACTATGCAATTTGTTTATCTGATCTTGATTCCACTTTGGCAAGTGGAGTCAATCAAGAAAAATGTCCATTTCCCTTTGATTTTCAGATTTTGTGGCATATAAGCCTTTGCAATAGGACCCAATGATTCTTTGCCTTTCCTCAGTGTCTGTTGTTCTGTCTCCCTTTTCATTTCTGATTTTGTTGATTTGCATAGTGTCTCTCTGTCTTTTAGTTAGTTTGGCTAACGGTTTGTCTGTCTTGTTGATTTTCTCAAACCAGTTCTTGGTTTTGTTGGTTCTTTGAATTGTTCTTTGTTTCTAATCTATTGGTTTCAGCCCTGAGTTTTATTATTTCCAGCCATCTATTCCTCTTATGTGTTTCTGCTTCTTTTTTTCCCTAGGGCTTCTGGATGTGTCTTTAAGTTGCCTACATGAGATGTTTCCAATTTCTTTATGAAGACACTTAGTGCTGTGAATTTTCTTCTCTGCACCGCTTTCAATGAGCCCCATAAATTTTGGTATGTTGTTCCTTCGTTTTCATTGAATTTTAGGAAGTTCTTACTTTCTTTATTTACTTCTTCCATGACCCGAGTGTCATTAAGTAGAGAGCTGTTTAGTTTCCATGTGTGTGTAGGCTTTTTCTTATTTCTGTTGTTGTTGATATCCACTTTTAGTCCATGGTGATCTGATCGGATACAAGGTATTTTTCAATCTTCTTGTATCTGTTGAGGCTTGCTTTGTGACCTACTGTATGATCCATTTTGAAGAAGGTTCCGTGATGTGCTGAAAAGAAGTTATAATCTTTTGTGTTTAGGTGTAAAATTCTGTTAGATCCATTTGATTCATGACATCAGTTAGTGTCATTATTTCTCAGTTTAGTTTCTGTTTCATTGACCCATCCTTTGGTGAAAGTGAGGTGTTGAACAGTGTGTGGTTTAAGCTTTGTTGATAGTTATTTCCCAAATGTTGGTGCCCTTATATTAGGGGTGAAGCTGTTCAGAATTGTGATGTAATCTTGGTCAACTTTACTTTTGATGAGTATGAAGTGTCCTTCCTCATCTCTTTGGATTAGTTTTAAAGGAATTTTTTATTTAATTAATTTATTCAGATTACATCTCATTTGAAATCCCATGCCTCATATCCTCCTATTGCTCCCTCCCTACCGCTTTCATCTTTTCGTGATGTCCTTGATTGATGTCTTGGATGTTTTTGAATCAGTAATTTTTTAGCTTTAACAAATTTTGATGGGTGCATCAGATTCTTCCCTGGAATCTTCTACACACAAGATTCTTTCTACTACCTTTTGTATTCTGTTGGCGATGCTTACCCCTCAGTTCCTGTTTTCTTCTCTAAGTTCCCTGTTTTCTGGCTTTGCCAATTTGTGTTCTGATCATTGTTTCCATTTTCATCTTCAGGTCTTGAACCATTTTATTGATTTCCTTCACCTGATCATTTGCATTTTCTTGAATTTCTTCCAGCGAGTTCTCCATTTCCTCTCTATAGGCCTCTGTTGTGGCCTCTCTAAGGTCCTCAATCTATTTGGCTGTATCTTTCTGTTTTTGTAGATTTTTGTTTCCTCTATTATCATCTTCATTATGAAGGGTTTGAGGTCATTTTCTTGTGTTTCACTTGTCTTTAAGTTTCCAGGTCTAATTGCTTCGAGATAACTGGGTTCTTGAGATGCCATATTATCTTGGCTTTTGCTGTTCATATTTTTATGCTGGCCTTTAGTCATCTTGCTTCTTCTGTCATTGGGTGGTAGTTTCTGTTGTCCTTCACTGGGCTTTGAGATCAGGTCCTATGTGAGTGGCTATAGGTTGAAACCCCTCACCTGCAAATTCTTCCGTGGATCAGGGGGGTGACCTGGGTTCAGATCTGGGAACTTTCAGTGGATTGGCTGGGTGGCCTGAGGTCACATCCAGTTGGGTTCTATACTGCGAGATCACCTCTGGGCTGTCACCTTACGGCCCATAGTTCTTCCTGAAACACAGGGCTCAGGTGCTGCTCGAGGCCTTGCTGTGTGTAACTAGGCTTGGGAGACTGCGCCTGCTCCTGCTCCTGCTCCTGCTCCTGCTTGGATTCTGGAACTCTCTGTGGCTTGGCTGGGTGACCTCAGGGCAGGTCCTCCTGTGCTATGCACTACGTGGTCTCTTCTCGTCTAGTAGCCCCAGACAGTGCCACCTTTCAGGGTACTGATCGGTCAGAGACAGAGAATGAGGGTGTTGTCGTGCAGCTAAGACTGGGGACTGCTCCTGTGCCTGCTTAGACCTGTAAACTCTGTGAGGATTGGCCAAGTGACCTGAAAACAGATCCACCTATGCTCCACACCTTGGGGGCTCCATGGGCCAGCAGACCCTGATGTTGGTGCTCTACAGCCCACTGCTTGGTTAGAGACAGAATGCTAGCCTATGTTTGTGCCTTGAAAACTGTGCCTGCACCCTGGGCCCTTCTGTGGATTGAGAGGGTGATCCCAGGGCAGATCCAACCTGTAGTATCCCCTGGGCTAGCAGTTCCAGATGCTGTTGTTCTGCAGCCCACACTTCAATCCAGGACGCAGAGTCTAAGATGTAGAACACAGATACAACTCACAGGCAGGTATGCGTCCAGACTCTGGGGATTGGGCACCCACACCCAGGGACCCAGGGACTCCTCCGTGGGCCAGCTGGATGGCCCAAGGCCAGACCCATCTGTGCTCCACACAGTGTAACCCCTCTCACACAGAGCATACCAGCTCTGGTGGTCTGTAGCTCCCAGACTGGCATTGTTCCTTCCGCGTATGTGAGATGACAGATAGATTGGGGAAAAAAATGTGTTCGAAACATCCTGGAGGGCTTCTGTAAAAAATCTGCTTTCTTAGTGCCTTACTGATTCAGAGCACACATTAGCGGAAAGTCAAAAAAGAGATTTAAAGGGGTGAAGACTTATCTAGCTGTAATTCCTAGGGGTCTTACCAGCAAGTTGCAACCTCTCGATGTTTCAATCAACAAACCATTTAAAGTCTTTATGAGAGAGGAGTGGAACAGATGGATGGCTGCTGGGAGTCATGATCTGACTCCAACAGGACGAATGAAGAGGCCCACCATCACTCAAGTTTGTGACTCGGTTAAAACATCATGGCAGTCAGCGAAGGAGTAAATCGTTGTATGATCATTCAAAAACTGTGGCACAGCAATGCCTTAGATGGAACTGAAGATAATGGCATATATGAAGACAGAGAAGAAAGCGATACAAGTGATTGTCAGCAACTGAGCTTCCTAAGTTCTGCCACTAGTGATGAAGTGTGTCTCCAGAAAATTAGAAGAATGCCTGAGTGTCTAAGTCTTTCCTCCTGTTAACAATGTTTAATATTTCCTTGTTTTGTTGTATTTTAATAAATATCTTATTATACTCGTCCTAACTTGGTGCAGAATATCTTTTCTTGTTTTCTTGCTCTAAACATTGGATGTGTCTTTAGGGCATGTACATGCTAAGGTCTGAAAAAGACAGTAAGTTGGAAGAGAAGAGTTACCTACTAGACCAGAAGTCAAAGACACATGAATTCTCATGGAGAAGGCCTCCCAGTGATGGTAACCTTCTGCAAAGAACAGAGCCTGCTTCAGGTACACAGCCTCTCCATCTGCAGGCTGGCCTTTTATTCACGGGACTCTAATAGCTTCTAAGTACCTCAATGCACAGCCCAGTTAGAAACCGTTTGTTGGGCGTCTTTTCCACATGGCCACCTTCTTCTATCTCATGCTGAATTTTCGTTCAGTGGGTGATTTTCATCTGACCGTATTCATAAAGTCTGAGGTCTAGTTCCTGGCTACTAAGGAGGTTACTTATGTGCCCATCTACCTGCCAGATAGGGAGCTTCCAGAGCCCCATTTGTCTATGTATTCACACCACCCCAAAGAAGTGTTTTATAGAAAATATAACTCAACGACAGTGATGTATTTTCTAGGGCAGTAGCACAAGAGTGTCCCTGTGTGAGGGGGTGGTTGTAGAGAGGACTTCCAAACCCATAAAAGATTATTTCTTACAGCTGTCACCTTTGCCTTAGTATAATCTTAAGTAGATTCATGTTGTAGCACTCATCAGAACACCATTCCTTTCCACGTCTTGATAATACCCCACTATATAGATTTACTAGATTTGGTTTATTCACTCATCAGTTGATAGACATTTGTATTACTGGGACTTTCATGCTATTCTGAATAAGCACTGCTATAAATATGCATGTATGAGTTTTCCTGTAGCTGTGTATATTCAGTTTACCTTGTGTATGCTTAGCCATGGAATTGCTGAGCCCTTCTGTATTTACTACTTTAAAAGTGTCAAATTGTTCAGAAGGGGCTCAGGGATCTTTGTGACTTTGAGGACAACCTGGTCTTAAAAGAAAAAACAAAAAACTGGAGAGCCAGATTCAGTGGCACACACGTGCAATCCCAGTGTTCCACGAGGCAGAGGCACGGGCAGGTTAATCTCCGAGTTCCAGGCTAGCCTGGTCTACAACGTGACCCCAGACGGCAAAGGTTACACAGAGAAATCCTGCCTGCTGGGGAGAAGGTCAGGGGTATGAGGAGACACTTTAAAAAAAAAAAAGAAAGAAAGAAAGAAAGAGAAGAAAAACCGGAAGACCCTTCCTCACCACGTGTCATCCATGTGACATCAGAGTGGTGGTGGTCCAATCATTTGGCTATGGAACACGGTGCAATTTACATATGTCTACCGATTGGTTAAAGTGGATAAGCTCGCCCTCACGATGACGTTTGTGTAGGGAAAGTTGCCAGAGAAACCCACCCTTTGCTGGCGGTTGGATGCTCAGCAGTGACGCTCTTCACTGCCGCTCCTCCGCCACCCTGAAAAAGAGTTGGATTTGATAACTAACTGTGAAATTCGAACCTGGTTCCAGAGTTAATACGGACTACAGACTTCTGGGTTGTATTCCCTGTTGATTGTCCCAGACATTCCCATAAAACTCTGGGAATTTGACAGTCCTTTGACGATAAAGCATGAAGATTGCTTAAATGACTTCCAGAAAGAAAGCTTCTCCTGTGCGTGGCCAACAGTTTGTTGAAGGAGATGACTTCACGAAGCCAGCGGCAAGCGGCAGGAAGGTTAGGAAGATGAGAAATGGCTCCTCGAGACAGAAGTCAGCCGGACGGAGGCGGCCTCAGTCACTTCCTCCTGGAAGACCTCCATGCCGCTCTGCCAAAAAAAGTTATTCGGTGGAGAGAGGGCACACTAGTGAAAATACCTGCCTGGAAGAGGAAAACCCCTCCATCGAGACGCCTGGTCTTACAGGTAGCCACTCCATTGCTGAGAAGCTGTGTATTTCAGTGGAACACCCCTCAGCCAAGGTGCTTTTATCAGCCAGGAAGCATCGGTCCGCTGAAAAAGGTCCTACTGCAGAGAAAATTTCTTCTGCCTGTAAGAACTCACCTGCTGAAAAAAGTCGTACCCCAGAGAAAAGCTCCTCTGCTAGGAGGCACCTCTCTGGCAAGAGTCGTCATGTCTCCGAGAAAGATACCACAGAGAAAAGGCACTCATCTGCGAAGCATCGCTTTTCAGAGAAAGATCATCGCTCACAGAGAGGCCGCTCTATCAAGAAAAGCCGCCGCACGGAAAAAGCTCGTTCTCTAGAGAGAATGTGTTGGGCCGAGAGTCCCTATGCCGAGAGAAGCCATCCTGCTGGGAAAGAATGCTTGGCTGGGAAGGATCGCCAAGTGAAGAGAAGTCGTTCTGTCAAAAGACGACTTTCGGTGGAGGAAGACTGCCCTTCAGGGAGAGGTTGGGCCGCCAAAAAATGTCAACTGTGCCACACGGAGAAAAGTAGGTGTGCAGACAGGGCACCATCTGCAGGGAAAGCTGGCCGTGCACAGAGAGGTCGCCCGAAGAAATATCATCTTACAGAGGAGGGTCACTCAGCTGAGAAGCACAGCAGTGCTGGAGAACCCTCCACAGGCAAAGATCATCCTGCAGGGACCATTTATACCAACCAAAGCCACCCTGAAAAGGAGGGTCGCCTAGCCGACCAGGGTAACTGTGCAGAAAGGAAACCCTCTGCCGGTAAATATTACCCCGCAGGAAGAAGTCAACCCAAGAAAAGGCGGCCTGCAGAGGGAAGTCACTCCCTCGACAAGGACAAGGGTAACTATGCCAAGAGGGGACCCCCTATGGAGAACCGTTGTCCCAGAGGCAGAGGTCGGGCTCCAAAGAAGGCCCATAGCACACAGAGCTATGGCTACTTATCAAAGCAGGGTAGCTGCGCAGGGAGAGGGCCCTCGTCTGAGAATAATCTCCCTTCAGGGAGAGGCTTCCCTAACAAAAGCAGCCCTGCAGAGGATGGTTGCTCAGCTGGAAGGGGTAGCTCTTCTGGGAGCAGGCTTTTTGGGGGACAAGATCACCCCACAGGCAGAGGTCGGCCTCGGAAAAAAAGGTGCCCTGCAGAGGAGGAGGGTCGCTCAGCTGAGAAAGGTAGCTGTGCAGGCCAAGGGCCCTCTGCAGGGAAAGCTCTCCCTGCAGGGAGAGGTCGACCTCAGAACAGTAGCCCTGCAGAGGAGGGTCAGTCAGGTGAGAGGGGTAGTAGAGGCCCCTTTGCAGGGAAACAGTACCCTGCAGGGAGAGGTTGCCCCAACCAAAGCCCCCCTGCAGAGGAGTTTCGCTCCATCAGAAGGCATCATTCAGCCGAGGGAAGACCTTTTGGAAGGAAAAGGTGCCCCGCGTGTGGAGACTGGTCTCCAAAGAAAAGGCGCTCTGCAGAGGTGGGTGGCTCAGGCGCAAGTCTTGACCCTACGCAGAGGGGACCCTCTGCAGGGCAAGAGAACGACACCGGGAGAGGTTGCCCCAACCAAAGCCTCCCTGCAGAGGAGTTCCGCTCCACTAGAAGGCGTAATTCAGCCGAGGGAAGACCTTTTGGAAGGAAAAGGTGCCCCATGTGTGGAGATTGGTCTCCAAAGAAAACGTCCTCTGCAGAGGTGGGTGGCTCAGCAGCAATTGTTGCCCCTACGCAGAGGGGACCCTCTGCAGCACAAGTTATCAACACGGGGAGAGGTTGTCCTAGGAAAGTCCGCCCTGCAGAGCACTTTGAATCCATCAGAAGAGCTAAATCGGCAGAGGAAACGCTCTGCAGCTCTGCAGAGGTGGGTGCCTCAGGCACCAGTGCTGGCCCCACACAGAGCCGACCCTCTGCAGGGCCAGAGAACAACACCGGCAGAAGTTGCCCCAACCAAAGTCACCCTGCAGAGGAGTTTCGCTCCATCAGAAGGCATCATTCAGCCGAGGGAAGACCTTTTGGAAGGAAAAGGTGCCCCGCGTGTGGAGACTGGTCTCCAAGGAAAAGGCGCTCTGCAGAGGTGGGTGGCTCAGGCGCAAGTCTTGACCCTACGCAGAAGGGACCCTCTGCAGGGCAAGAGAACAACACCGGGAGAGGTTGCCCCAACCAAAGCCACCCTGCAGAGGAGTTCCGCGCCACTAGAAGGCGTAATTCAGCCGAGGGAAGACCTTTTGGAAGGAAAAGGTGCCCCATGTGTGGAGATTGGTCTCCAAAGAAAACGTCCTCTGCAGAGGTGGGTGGCTCAGCAGCAATTGTTGCCCCTACGCAGAGGGGACCCTCTGCAGCACAAGTTAACCACACGGGGAGAGGTTGTCCTAGGAAAGTCCGCCCTGCAGAGCACTTTGAATCCATCAGAAGGGCTAAATCGGCAGAGGAAACGCTCTGCAGCTCTGCAGAGGTGGGTGCCTCAGGCACCAGTGATGGCCCTACCCAGAGGGGACCCTCTGCGGGGCCAGAGAACAACACCGGCAGAGGTTGCCCCAACCAAAGCCCCCCTGCAGAGGAGTTCCGCTCCACCAGAAGGCGTAATTCAGCCGAGGGAAGACCTTTTGGAAGGAAAAGGTGCCGCACGTGTGGAGACTGGTCTCCAAAGAAAAGGCGCTCTGCAGAGGTGGGTGGCTCAGACACAAGTCTTGACCCTACGCAGAGGGGACCCTCTGCAGGGCATGAGAACAGCACCGGGAGTGGTTGCCCCAACCAAAGCCACCCTGCAGAGGAGTTCCGCTCCACCAGAAGGCGTAATTCAGCCGAGGGAAGACCTTTTGGAAGGAAAAAGTGCCCCACGTGTGGAGACTGGTCTCCAAAGGAAAGCCGCCGTGCAGAGGTGGGTTGCCCAACAGCGAGTGTTGACCCTACACAGGGGGGACCCTCAGCAGGGCAGGTTAACAACATCGGGAGAGGTTGGCCCAACCAAAAGCACCCTGCCGAGGAGCTTCAAAGCTCCAGCGGAAGGCGCAATTCTGCAGAGAGAAGACCCTTGCGAAGGAAAAAGTGTCCCACGTGTGGAGATTGGTCTCCAAAGAAAACTTCCTCTGCAGAGGTGGGTGGCTCAGCAGGAATTGTTGTTCCTACCCGGAGGGGACCCTCTGCAGCACAAGCTAACACCACCGCGAGAGGTTGCCCTGGGAAAGTCCGCCCTGCAGAGGCCTTTGAATCCATCAGAAGGGCTAACTGGGCAGAGGAAACCCAGGTGGGGAAAGATTCCTCCACAGGCAGAGGTGGGCCTCAGCCCAAAAGCTTCCAGGCAGAGGAGTTTCGCTGGGTCAGAAGGCGTGACTCGGCAGACAGGGCACACTTTGGGCATAAAGCATGCCCCACATGCAAAGCTTATTCTCCGAAGAAAAGGAAGCAAAGCTCCTCTGCAGAGGCAGGCCGCTCAGCCCAGAAGGGCGGCTTTTCTGAGAGGGCACTCTATCCAGGGGAAAAAAAGTGCCCCGCAGAAGTGGATGGCTCAGTTAAGAGGGGCAACGGTGCAGGGGGAAGACCCTCTGCAGGTGACGGTCACCACACAGGGAGAAGTAGCCCGAAGAAAAGGTGCTCTGCAGGGGCGGGTGGCACATTTGAAAGGGCTAACCCTGCTGCGAGAGCACATTCTGCCAGAAAAGATGGGCGCCCAGGCAGAAGTCGGCCACCGAAGAAAAGGTACCCCCAACAGGAGGGTCAGTCAGTCCAGAGTGGTAACTGTGCACAGAGGGGACCCTCTGAAGGCAAGGATAGTAACACCAGGAGAGGTCGGCCTCCGAAAGAAAGGCAAGTTGCAGAGAATCATCTATCTGCCGACAGAGCTTGCCCCCCTAAAAAACGTCGTCGGGTGGAGAAAAGTCTCCGTGGGAAGAAAAGTCTTCCCTCTCCACAGGAAGTTTACTCTGGCGGGAGAGGTCACCTGGCTAAGAAAAAGCGCCCTGCAGAGATACAGCTCTCTGCCCAGAAAGTGCAGAGGGCAGAGGAGAGTTGTTATGTTGAGGAAGACCATGCTAGGGAGATAGCTCACTCTCCCCCGAGTGGCATCTCTAATGAGAAAGGCAGCACAGTAGAGGGCACGTGCTTGGTAGAGAAAGATCATGACTCCCTGGAGCAAGGCTGCCCTGTAGAGAAAGCCTCTTCAGGATCCATGCCTGAGGCGACAGTGCCAACGAACATGCAGAACACTCCAGAGAATAGGCTTGTCAGTGGCACCAGACAAGTAGCCCAGGTCCCTCAGCAAAATGTGAGTGGGCCTGTCCCAACAAGAGTTGAAGTGACGGTTCCAGCAAAACTCAAGCGCTGTCTTGTTGAGGACTGGGACTTGGTAACTAAGCATAAGCACTTATTCCAACTCCCTGCTCAAAAGAATATAGATACCATTCTCGCAGAGTATGTGACCTTTGTGAAATCACAGTCGAAGGGTGATAACAGAGAGTATTCTGTCGATGAGCTTGCATATGGAGTAAGGGCGTATTTCAACACGATGCTGAGCACCCAGCTGCTCTGCCCATTTGAAAAACCCCAATATGAAGAAATTCACCTGGCTTATCCTGATATTCCAATGTCTCAAGTGTATGGGGCTCCACATCTCCTAAGATTATTTGTGATAATTGGCGATACACTGTCCCAGTCGTCCTGTGATAGCCAGAGCATTATGTTAGTGTCCAGCTATCTGCATGGTCTCCTTGAATACCTGGAAGAGAATTCCACCTCTCTGTTCAGTGCCAGCAACTACACAGTGGCTTCGGTCGAGTATTGTTGCAAAGCCCTGCCAGGGTCGGCTGACCACTCCAGTGTTGCATGAGTAAACATTTCTGTTTATTGTTTTCATTGATGCAACAGGGTTTGATGTTGCAGTTTGCATAATGTAAACAGACAAAATTAAATGCTGGTTTACCATCATAAGCTACAATTCAACAGCAAATAAATGTTCACCATAAAGTTGTGTTGCTTACTGTACATGGCTTGAATGTGGGTGCTTCTATCCCTTCTATCTCATGAGTATTTACTAGGTGTTCATATGACGTGATAAAATGCCCTCATTCCCAGTGCCAAAAGTTCAACAAACTGGATATGCACCAAACACATCCACACACACAGTTTAATACAGCTTTAAAAATTTAATAAGTCTATAGAAGTATGTAAGAAGGCCCTAGCTTTTCTCCCTAGTTTAAAGGAGAAAGAGATGGGGGAGGAGGCGGAGGAAGAAGAAGAGGACAAGAAAGAGGAGGAAGAGGAGGAGGGGTGAATGAGGAGAAAGTCACAGGAGGAAACTGAGAAAGAGGAGGAAGGTGAGGTAGGGAGGGGGAGGAAAAGAGGTGTGTGGGGAGAGAGGGAGAGGAGACGAGGGAGACTAGAAGAGGAGGAAGGGGAGGGTGAAAAGGAAGGAGAGGAGATGGACGTGGAAGAAAAGGGTGAAAAGGAGGAAAGGCATGGTAGAGAAAGTAAACAGTAGAGGGGGGAAAGGAAGAGGAGGAGAGGGAAGCAGGAATAGGAGGGCAATAAAGGGAAGGAAAACAGGAAGGTGAACAGAAAAGGAGGCGGAATGGGAGTCGAAGGAGAGGGAGAAGCCAAAGACAGAAGGGGTAGACTGAGGAAAAGGAGAAGAGACGAGGAGGAGAATAGGTGAAGGAAGGGAAAAAGAGGAGGAGGAGAGGAGAAAGACGAGACGAAGGGAAGGCAGGAGAAGGATAGCAAGTGGGAGAGGGAAGAGGAATAATAGGAAGAGGAGAAGGGGAGAGAAAGGAGTAAAGGTGAGGTAGGACAATGCGAGGAGGGAGGAGAGGAGAGAAAGACTAGGTGAGGAATAAGGAGTGAGAAGGGAGATGAGGGAAGGTGGGGAAGGGAAGAAGAAAGCTAGGAGGAAGAGAACATGGGGGTGGTGAAAAGGAGAAGAGAACAGAAGAGAAGGGTAGAGAAAGGAGTGGGGGAGAATAAGCCAAAAGAGGAGGAAAATAAGGAGAGACGTATAACAGAGAGAGGAAGGGGTGGTGGTGGAGGGGAGAGATAAAAGGAAGACAGAGGAAGGGAAGAAAGGGTAAGGCAGGGAGGAAGGAAAACAGGAAGAAGAGGAGGAATAAAGGATTGGAGGAACACGACAGTGAGGAGGGAAATGGGAAGAGGAAAAGAAGGGGATGTGGGGAAGGAGAAAGAGAAAGAGGGTAGAGGAAGGAAGATAAGATGGGGAAAAACAAAATGGAGGAGAAGCGGGAGGAAGATGAAGAGAAGAGGGAGGAGGAGGGAAAAGGTGTGAAATAGAGGAAGGAAAGGGGTAACAGGGAACCGAGAACTAGAGGAAGGAGAAAGTGAGGAGAGGGAAGAAGAGCAGGAGAAAGAAGCCGCAAGACAAGAGAAGGAACACAGGAGAAGGTAGGCCAGGAGGAGGAAGAGGGGTGGTAAAAATGTTGGAAGAAGAAGGAATTTGAGGAGGGGCAAGGAATGGAGGGATGGGGAGGAAGGGAAGGTTGGGGAGGAGGAGGGATAGGATTAGATAACAGGAAGATGAAGGAAGGGAATGAGGATGGACGGGGAGGAAGGGAGGGCAAGGAGGAGAAAGGAAGAGGAGGGAAAGGAGGAACAGGAAAGGAGGATGTAGTGCTTTGAAAGAACTGTCCCCCATAGGTCCATAAGAAGGGACATTATTAGCAGGTACGGCCTTGTTGGAGTAGTACGTCCCATTCTCTTGCTGCTGCTTGCTGATGTGTATGCTGCCAAGGTTCCTGCTACGAAGATAATGGACCAGACCTCTGGACTGTAAGCCAGCTCCACTGAAATGTTCTCCTGTATAGACTTGCTGTGGTCATGGTGTCTCCTCACTGCAGCAGAAACTCTAAGACAGAGGGGGAGCAGGATGAAAAGGGGTGGTGAAGGAGAAGGGTGGGGATGAGGAAGGAGAGGAGGAACAGAGGGCGGGAGGAGAAAGGAAATGAGGAGAGAAGAGAATGGGATTGCAAGGAGTGGAAGGAGGAGACAGTAGAGGAAGGAAGAGGGGAGGAGGATGAGTAGGAGAGGAGGAGGATGGGGAAGAGAAAGTATTTGTGTGTGTATGTAAGAGAGGGGCAAGGGAGAAAGGAGAGAGAGAGACAGAGACACAGAGACAGAGAGAGAGAGAGAGAGAGAGAGAGAGAGAGAGAGAGAGAGAGAGATTGTGTGTGCAAAAGAGAGAGAGAGAGAGAGAGAGAGAGAGAGAGAGAGAGAGAACGAGGAGGAGATAGAAAAGGAGAGGACAGAAGAAGAGAGGAGAGAGGAGAGAAAGAATCATAGGTGACTGCTATTAGCCTGCAATATATGAACCACAGGTAATCAGGTTTGTGTCTTTCTACAGCCAATAAATTCAAAATGTTAGAGGTTTCTTTTTTCTTTATTGTTAGGGCTTATTTTGCTTGTTTCTAGTCTTTTTTTTTTTTACAACTCAATTGTTATCCCATCTTTGTATCCTTCCATTCCTCCCTCCCTCCCGCTTTCACCCTGTTCCCCTCCCCTAGGTCTACAACCAAGGGGGACCTCCTCCCCCACTATATGGTCATAGGCTATCAAGTCTCTGAGTGCCACCAGGTCTCCTCACCAAGGGGAGGTGGTCTAATATGGGGCACCAGAGTTCATGTCAGAGTTAGTCCCCGTTCTCCACATGACTGTGGAGAATGTCCTGTCCGTTGGGTAGATTAGATTAAAGGTTCGATGTTTACTACTTGTATTGTCCTTGGTTAGCACAATAGATTGAGCAGGCACCCCTGGGCCCTGATCCACCCGCCATGATGATCTTCTTGTAGGTTTCTTGGACCCTCTGGATCCTTCTATTTCCCCATCTCCTATATTTCTCTTACCTAGAGTCACAGTAGGATATCCTCACATCTATCCCAATCTCCTGGTAAGTGAAGACTTTCATGAGAGATGCCTTTTGGGATAGTGCCAATTATAAGTGAGTCTTTCTGCTTCTGGGTTAACTCACTCAGTATGATCATTTCTAGTTCCATCCATTTGTCCACAAATTTCAGGATTTCCTTGTTTTTAATAGCTGAGTAGTATTCCGTGGTATAAATGTACTACATTTTTTCTGTCCATTCTTCAAGTGAAGGACATTTAGGCTGTTTCTAAGTTCTGGCTATTATGAATAAGACTGCTATGAACATGGTTGAGCATATGTCCTTGTTATGTGGTGGAGCATTTTCTGGGTATATGACCTGGCCTGCCAGGGTTCGACTAATGCTCAGGAGAATTTTCCTCTATAGGGACAGAACAAGACAAAGACAAGACAAAATAGGGGCAAGTCTGGATTCTGATCAAACCCTGTTTATTGGAAATTTTCACAGAGTTTTTATAGGCACAGAGGCATGGGGATTTGCGTAAGCAAGGGTTGCTATGGATACCTAACTCTGGAATGCTCTAGCAGGTGTCTACCTTTACAGCTGCTATAATTACAGAAGAGAGAGAAAATCCAGAGAGATAGGGAATTTGTGAAAGATCTGGTTAGTCAGGAAAAAGTTCCCAGAACTGCTGATCGCAGGCAGCTGGCCTTTAATCTGATCTTACCAGTAGTCTTACTGGAAAAGCTAGTTTATAGCCAGAAAGGAGTAGCTCGGGGGTCTTAGAATGACCATCCCCCACAAAAAAACACAACAGGTATCTAATGGCCGAACCACAACAGGGTCAGCTGGTTTCTGGTAAACGACAGAATGCTGGAGAAATAGGAACCTAGGCTCTGACAATATGGCTGAACATTGGCCATATAGCCCATCCCCAACAGGTGTATTCCAAGGAGTGAAATAGCTGAGTCTTGAGGAAGCCCTATTCTTATTTTTCTGAGAAAGTGCCAGATAGATTTCCAAAGTGGTTGTACTAGTTTGCATTCCCACCAGCAATGAAGGAGTGTTCCTCTCTCTCCACATCCTTGCCAGCATGAGGTGTCACTTGAGTTTTTTATGTTAGCCATTCTGATGGGTGTAAGATGGAATCTCAGTGTCATTTTGATTTGCATTTCTCTGATGACTAAGGAGGCTGAGCATTTCTTTAAGTGCTTCTCAACCATACGATATTCCTCTGTTGAGACTGATATTTTCTGTTTAGTTCTGAGCCCCATTTTTCGATTGGGTAATTTGGTTTGGTGGGTTTAATTTCTTGAGTTCTTTATATATTTTGAATATTAGACCTTTGTCAGATGAAGGGTTGGTTGATGAAGATCTTTTCCCAGCCTGTACGCTGTCGCATTGTTCTGTTGAGTGTGTCTCCTGCCTTACAGAAGCTTCTCAGCCTCATGAGGTCCCATTTATTAATTGTTGACCTGGGCTGTTGGTGTTCTGTTCAGGAAGTTGTCTCCTGTGCTGTTCCAGGCTTTGCCCCACTTTTTCCTCTAACTGATTTAATGTCTCTGGTTTTATGTTGAGGTCTTTAATCCACTTGGACTTGAGTTTTGTGCAAGGTGACAAATATGCCTGCACTTTCCACGCCCCTGTAAGCCGGGATGCTCAAAGATCCCTCTAAGTCAGCAATTAGACACTGCAGGCATGACCCACGTCTCGCAATAGCATGGGAGATCCTGCTGGGCCTGTGGGAGCTGACCCAGCTAGGTTCTGTCTTTTGGAGAGTGCAGGATCAGTGCAAGGCAGGCCCGAGACAAAACGGTTTCAGGCCGCTAGTGGGATCCAAGGTGCATGCACTTTCTGAACCCCTGTAAGCCGGGACCCTCTGAGATTCCTCTAGGTCAGCGATTAGACACTGCAGGCATATCCCACATCTCCCGATAGCGTGGGAGATCCTGCTGGGCCTGTTGGAGCAGTCCAAGCTGGTTTCTAACCACCCCTGATTGCAGGCTCAGTCCGTTGTGTCCAGTTTTATATAGGGCCCAGGATGTCCCGCAAGCTGCACACCCTCTCTAGCTGTTTTTGGTGGGCCCTGCCGCATATTTTTCCACTTGGCCTGGGTGGGTAACCTCCAAAGTTTGGCATGGGGTGGGTGAAGGGATCCAAGGGCAGTTTCACCTTATTCCCTGAGACTCCTCAGGCCAGGGGCTCTGGAAAACCACTTCCTCACACAGCGAGTTTGTGCTTTATATACCGGCTGCAGCTAGCATGTGGATTCTGTTCCAGAGTCTGGGGAATGGGTTTAGCATCTCCAGGCTGTTGCTTATCCCGGGGTTAGGCCCACCGGTGGTCTGCGGAGTGTGGGACCCCACTCTCCTACAGTTCTCAAGATCCAGCAGTCTATGGCTCCATTCACGTCCCTGGTCTCCTCTCAGTAGATCAGATACTGTGCATACTGGTCGATGCCATCTTGGAAACCCCCAGTGTTGGATTTTATCAAACCATTTTTCTGCATCTAAGGAGATGATCATGTAGTTTTTTTTTCTTTCAGTTTGTTTCTATGGCAGATTATGTTGACGGATTTCTCTGCATTAAACCATCCCTGCATGCCTGGAATGAAGCCTGCCTGGTCATGGTGAATGATCTCTTTGATATGTTCATGTATTCGTTTTGTAAGTCTTTTATTGAGTTTATTTGCGTAAATGTTCATAACAGAAATTGGTCTGAAATTCTCTTTTTTTGTTGGGTCTTTGTGGTATTTAGTTATCAACGTGACTGTGGCCTCTTAGAGAACTTGGTAATGTTCCATCCATATCTATCTTTTTGAGTAACTTGAAGAGTATGGGTATTAGCTCTTCTTTGAAGGTCTGGTAGGATTCTGTGCTGAAACCATCTAGCCCTGGGCTATTTTTTGTTGGGAGATTATCAATGATTGCTTCTATTTCTATAAGAGAAATAGGACTATTTAACTTGTTTATCTTATCTTGATTCAATTTTGGCAAGTGGAATCGATCAAGAAAAATGTCCATTTCCCTTAGATTTTCAAATTTTGTGGCATATATGCCTTTAAAGTAGGATCTTATCATTATTTGTATTTCTTCAGTGTCTGTTGTTATGTCTCCCTTTTCTTTTCTTATTTTGTTGATTTGGATAGAGTCTCTCTGTCTTTTAGTTAGTTTGGCTAACGGTTTGTATATCTTATTGATTTTCTCAAAGAACCAGCCCCTTGTTTTGTTGATCCTTTGAATTGTTTTCTTTGTTTTTAATCTATTGATTTCAGGCCTGAGTTTGATTATTTCCAGATGTCTACTCCCCTTAGATGTTTTTGCTTCTTATTTTTCTAGGGCTTTCAGGTGTGTCATTAAGTTGCTTATGTAGGATGTTTCTAATTTCTTTTTAAAGGTACTTAGTGCTATGAATTTTCCCCTTAGCACCACTTTCAGTGTGTCCCAAAAATTCATTTTCATTGAATTTCAGGAAGGCCTTAATTTCTTTATTTATTTCTTCCCTGACCCAGCTGTCATTAAGTAGAGAGTCGTTTAGTTTCCATGTGTGTGTAGGCTTTTTTTTAAATTTATGTTGATGTTGAAGTCCAGCCTTAGACCATGGTGATCTGATAGGATACAAGGTATTATTTCAATCTTCTTGTACATGTTGAGACTTGCTTTGTGACCTAGTATGTGATCAATTTTGGGGACAGTTCTATGGGGTGCTGAGAAGAAGGTATAATCCTTTGTGTTTGGGTGAAAAATTCTGTAAATGTCTGTTAGATCCATTTGATTCATGACATTGATTACTGATGTTATTTCTCAGCTTAGTTTCTGTTTCAATGACCTATCTTTCAGTGAGAGCGGGGAGATCCTTCCACCTTCTGATGTCATCTTCAATCTTTTTCTTCAGATATTTGAAGTTTTTTTCAAATAAGTCCTTCACTTGCTTGGTTACAGTTACTCCTAGATATTTTATATTGCTTGTGGCTATCGTGAAGGGTGTAGTTTTCCTAATTTCTTTCTTTGCATGATTGTCATTTGAATATAGGAAGGCTACTGACTTATTTTAATTATGTATCCAGCCAATTTGTTGAAGGTGTTTATAAGATGTAGGAGTTCTCTGGTGGAATTTTGGGGTCACTTATGTACATTATTATATCATCTTCAAATAAGGATAATTTGACTTCTTCTTTTCCCATTTGGATCCCTTTATGCCCTTTTGTGGTCTTATTGCTCTGGCTAGAACTTCGAGAACTATATTGAAGAGATATAGAGAAAGTGGGCACCCTTGTCTGGTCCCTGATTTTAGAGGAATTTCCTTGAGTATCTCTCCATTTAATTTGATTTTGGCTATTGGCTTGCTGTATATAGCCTTTATTATGGTTAGGTATGTGCCTTATATCCCCAATCTCCCCAAAAACTTTAAACATGAATGGGTGTTAGCTTTTGTCAAATCGTTTTTCTGCATCTAAGGAGATGATCATGTGGTTTTTTCTTTCAGTTTGTTTATATGGCAGATTACATTGATGGATTTCTGTACGTTAAACCATCCCTGCATGCCTGGAATGAAGCCTACCTGGTCATGGTGAATGATATCTTTGATGTGTTGAAGTTTCCCACTATTAATGTGTGGGGATCGATGTGTGGCTTAAGCTTTGTTAATAGTTCTTTTACAAATGTGGGTGCCCTTGTATTGGGAGCTTAGATGTTCAGAATTGTGATTTCATCTTGACTTATCTTTTATCTTTGATGGGTATGAAGTGTCCTTCTTCATCCCTTTTGATTAGTTTTTGTTAAAAGTATTTTATTAAATATTAAAATGGCTACACTAGTTTGCTTCTTGTGACCATTTGTTTGGAATATTTTTTCCAGCCCTTTACCCTGAGGTAATGTCTGTCCTTGTGGATGAGATGAGTTTCTTGAATGCAGAAGAATGTTGGATCTTGTTTATGTATCCATTCAGTTAGTCTGTGACTTTTTATTGAAGAATTGAGACCGTTGATGTTGAAAGATATTAATGACAAGTGACTCTTAAGTCCTTTAACTTTTGATGTTGGTTACAGGAGAGAGTTCGTGTGGTTGTGTTTTTGTGATGGTGTAGTTATCTATTTCCTGTGTAGTTTCTGTTGTGGCTTGTTCCTTTGGGGTGGAGTTTTCCTTCTAGTAACTTTTGTAAGGCTGGATTTGTGGAAAGGAACTATTTGAATTTGTTTTTTCATGGAGTGTTTTGTTTTCTCCGTCAATAGTTATTGATAGTTTCACTGGATATAGTAATCTGGTCTGGCATCTGTGGTCTCTTAGGGTTTGCAGGACCTCTGTCCAGGCCCTTCTGACTTTTATGGTCTCTGCTGAGAAGCCGTGTGTAATTCTGATAGGTTTGTCATTAAATGTTATTTGGCCCTTTTCTCTTGCAGCTTTTAATATTTTTTCTTTGTTCTGTATATTTTGTGTTTTGATTACTAAGTGACGGGAAGTTTTTCTTTTCTGGTCTATTCTATTTGGTGTTCTGTAGGCCTCTTGTATGTTTCTAGTCATCTGTTTCTTTAGATTGTGAAGTTTTCTTCTATGATTTTGTTGAGAATATTTTCTGGGCCTTGGAGTCTGGCATCTTCTCTTTCTTCAATTGCTGCTATTCTCAGGTTTCGTCTTTTCATCGTGTCCTTAATTTCTTGGATGTTTTGTGTCAGGAAATTTTCAGATATAACAAATTTCTTTGATAGTTGTGTCAGGTTCTTCAATTGTATCTTTTACTCCCAAGATTATTTCCTCCATCTCTTGAATTCTGTTAGAGAAGCTCACCTCTTCAATTCCTGCTTTTGTCTCTAGTTCTCTCATTCCTGGATTTCTTCTATCTGTGCATTTATCATTGTTTTCATTTTCATCTTCAGATCTTAAAATGTTTTATTTATTTCCTTCATCTGATTGTTTGTATTTTCCTATATTTCTTTCAGTGATTTCTTCATTTCCTTTCTATAGGCCTCCTAAATGTCCTCAGTCTCTTTGGCTTCATCTTCCTGCATTTGTTTATGGATTTTATTCATTTCCTTCATTATCATCTCCATTACTAAGTATTTGAGGTCATCTTCTTGTGTTTGAGTTCCCAGGGTTGAATTCTTTGGGATAGCTGGGTTCTGGAGATGCCATATTGTTTTGGTTTTTGTTGTTTGTCTTTTTACACTGGTCTTTAGTCATGTTGCTGTCTCTGATGTTGTGAGGTAGTTTCTGGTGTCCTTTACTGGTTGTTGAGAGCAGTTCATTGGTGAGTGTCTATAGGTCGAGAACCCTCACCTGTGGGGATCAGGGAACCCTTCCCTAGATAAGGCAGGTGACCTGGTTTCAGCTCCAGGGGACTTTTCTCTATACCCCGGGCTCCCCACTGAGTCAGCAGAAGCCAGTGCTGGTGCTCTGCAGCTCAAGAATCAGTTTGAGGTAGTGTAGATAAAGTCTGTTATCCTGCCTTTGCCTGGCTTTGAAAACCCTGCCCTTGGGCACTAGGGCTTGGGGTGGGGGTCTAGGCTCAGTCCACCCTAGAGTGCCGGAACCCCTGCTGGCTTGTGGCAGTTCACTAGGCTTCTGCCCAATCTGTTCGGTCCTGTTCAGTCCCATCCAAGAGTGCGGGAATCCTCAGTGGGTTGTGGCTGCAGATTAGACTTCTGGGTAATCTGCTTAGGCCAGTTCAGTCTAGCCCAAGTATGTGGGAACAGTCTGCTGGGGCAGCTGGCTAGGTTTCTGCCTGATCTGTTCCGGCTGTGTCACCTTAGATCAGTGGACCTGAGAGTGCGGCTGTGGAGCTGTAGCTAGAGAATGTATCCGCAGCCGCCTGGGCCCCCAAGTAAACCCTGAGTCCCTCCGTAGCCTGGCAGGGTGATCTGAGGTCAGATCAATCCCAAATACACAATTTCTGTTCCCCTGGGCCAGCAGACACTGACGTTGTTTCTCTGTAGCCCACAGTTCAGTCAGAGATGGAGAGAGAAAGAGTGCAGGTACAACAGGACACTACATGCTGCACTGGGCTTTTGATATCATGCCCTTGTGGTTTCTGGCCCCTGGGGCTCTCTGTGGACTGGTGAGATGGTCTGAAGTCAGATCCACCCGTTTCCCGGGTTCTACCCAGGCCAGCAGATCCAGACTCTGGTGCTTCACCACCCACAGTTCAGTCCTAGATACGGAGTCTGTGATATAGAGCATGGCTGCAGCTCACAGGCAGGTGCCGGTCCAGCCTCTGGGCCTGGGCACCCGTCCTCCATGGGCCAGTTGGATGGCCTGAGGCCGAACCCACCTGTACTCTGCACTGTGTGGACCCCTCTCACCTAGGGCTCTCCAGGTCTTGCTGTCTGTAGCTCCCAGCCAGGTACCTAGTCTACAGATCAGATCCTGCAGATCAAATACCATGGGTGTTTGGCACCACCTTCTTGGATCTCGCCTTCTTACTCCATTTCTACCAGCTGTCTATTCTTCATTGAACCTAAACTAAAAACCTAACTCATTTCTCTGAGCTTTTGTAAGGCTCACATATCACATAAAGCTGTCATTAAGAATATTCTATGTTTCTATCTTCACAATATACCTGTCTTTTGTTTTAGCAATGTAAATCAAGACCTTTACAAAGATAAGAAAAGTGTCACAATTTTCTACCACCATAGCAATATAGTGCAATGGTAATTTTTTTTAAAGTTTTGAGAAATAGGATAGACAAGCCCTAGGATACTAATAAACAGCTTAATGGGAAATTCTGGTTGGCACTCAAAGTACCATAGTGCTGACAGAGTCAGGAAAGTAATTATGTACTCATGAGGTTTTTAGATAAGACTAAAGATCCTATTAAGGTTTGGACTGAAGAATGTCTGTGTGACAACCTGACAAACATTTCTCACATTTTTGTCCATATCCTGAGACTTTGTAAGATCTTAAATGTGACAGCTTAATTAATCTGGTGTAGTAGTTTTCAAGGCAGTTTGGCACACAGACTATAACCTGATTATTAATAATCACTTTAAGTATATAGGTAGAATTGTGAGCAAAAAAAACTAATTTTACCGAGAAAAAGCAAAAACAAAACACTTCATGAAGTTGGGGACAATGATGTGCTGAAAAGATGAGGATAATTAAAAAGAAGTTAAGTAAATTACACCAGTCGATAGTAAAGATACCCTGAGGCCAGCTCAGAAATTCACCAGATAGCAATCATTGCAGGCTTCAGCACATAAAATTTTTAAAGCATTGATAATTTTGTGCTTTGAACTAGATGTCTACCTGCAAACCCAATACTTAGAAGGCTGAGAAGAAAAGAACTCAAGTTATAATCCAGCTTGGTCTGTATATCAGGTCTATCACTAAGCAAATAAAAACAAAAGACTTTCCTTTAAAAAGAAAGTTTTATGGCCTATTGCTTACACAGAGAAGCCTGGGGGGTGCTTCCCCATGCTCACCTACCTAGGCACTCACACTCTGCTGTGTCCAAGTTCAAGTCAATACAGCTACTGCTTGAGCTTTCCAGGCCTTTACCTCATCTAAAGTATGTGTGTTTTTAGGTATGCTAAATGCAAATGTTATGAGGCTGTGGAGGTGTAGCAGTTAATACTGTCAACTTAACAGGGTCTAGAATTACCTAAGAGACAAGGCTCTGGAAAAACCCTGTGAGGGGTTATCTAGACGAGGTAAATTTAAATGGGAACATCCACCTTAGCTGCTGATGGCAGCATTCCATGTACTGGGGTCACAGACTGAATGAAAGAAAGAAAGAAAGAAAGAAAGAAAGAAAGAAAGAAAGAAAGAAAGAAAGTCAGCACAAGCATTCATCACTCTGCGTCCTGTCTTCAGATATGACTACCTCAAGCTCCTATAGGCATGGCTTTCCCATCACAAAAGCTTGCAACCTCAAACTGTAACTCACAATCGCCCCCATTTTTCTCTATATTGCTTTTGTAAGGTATTTTTGTTATAGCACAAGATAAGTAACTAATAGCACCTAGACTTCATAGAAGAGCCTGAAAGATAAGGCAATGTATGACAGGGTCAAGACCACTAGAGGTAGGTTCTGAGAGGTCAATGCATAAAACCGTGGGGATAAAGCCTAATATATAGTGGAGATTCTAGGCCCAGGAGATACCAAGAACATAGATGATCTGTAGTGGAAAGCCACAGAAAATAGACAGATCAATTCCAAGAGAGAAGCCCTATGGATTCTGCTACTCAAATCCCTTGCAGCTCACATTATGACACAATGAGTTCCAGGTTCTGGACACTGATATGTAGGATTTCATGTTTACCCTGTTGAGTGTCAGTCTTGCTTTGGTTTATTCTTTCTTCACTATTGTCTTATTCTTCCTTTTAAGAAGAGAATGTTTACTCTCTGCCATTGCTTTTTATTTTATAAGCAATTTGTCTTAAGTCTCAGAGGAAATTTTGTTTATTTTCTTTTTTAAAAAACGTATTATAATTTATTCAGATTACATCCCGATTGTTATCCCCTCACTTGTATCTTCCTGTTCCCACCCTTTCTTCCTCTTCCGTTCTATTCCTTTCCCCTAGACCTCTGACTGAAGGGCTCTTCTTCCCTCACTATATCACCACAGCCTATCAGGTCTCATCCAGAGAACCTGCTGCTCCTTCCTCTGTGTACCACCAGACCTCCCCACCAAGCAGAAGTGATCAAATTGGGGGAACCAGAGTTCATGTTAGAAGCAGTCCATGCTTTCCCCACAGTAGAGGAGGACAGTTCATTTTCAGAGGAAATTTTGAACTCAGCCTTTTTACACAATGTTTTAATTGTTGAACACATGACTCTTGCACATAGGCTGAATGCAGTTTGCATTATAAGATAGACTTGAGCCTTTTGGAGAGTACTGTTTAGGGAGAAGAACCTGAGATATTAATAAAGTATATGTCACTCTCTTGTCATCTTCGTGTGTGTGTTTGTGTGTGTGTGTGTGTGTGTGTGTGTGTGTGTGTGTGTATAAAAGAGAGAGATAGAGACAGAGACAGAGAGACAGTGAGAGATACAGAGACAGACAGACAGAGAAAGATAGACAGAGATAGAGACAGAGACAGAAACATGAACAGAAACAGAGACGGAGATGGTATTTGTAAACATTTAGGCTGTTTCTCCACATCTTCTCCAGCATTTGTCTATTGTTTTGCTGCCACTCTGACTGGGGTGAGATAGAAATCTCAAACTAGTTTTAATTTATATTTCCCTAAATTCTTAGGATGGCAAACAGTTTGGGGGTATTTCTTAGCCAGTTTTACTTCTATTAAGAGCCCTCTGTTCAGATCCTATTCCTAGTCCATTTTTAATTGGGTCATTTATTTTCTTGACTCTGCATATCTCAGTTCTTTGTATTTTCTGGGCAGTAATCCTTTCACAGCTGTATAGTTGGCAAAATGCTCACCATTCTACAGGTTTCTTTTCCTCTTCACTGATTGCTTTCTTGGCTGTATAAAAATTTTTTTTTAGTTTTATGAAGTCCTACTTGTCAACTGCTGATCTTAACTCTAAGGCAAGCGTAGTCCTATTCAGAAACACCTATATCCTGTAGAGCACTTCTTATGTTTTCCCCTAGCAGTTTCAGGCTTCACATTCAGATCTGTGATCTATTTGGAGTTAGTTTTTGTGCAAGGTGATAGATATGGGCATGATTTCATTACTCTGCATACGGACATCCAATTTTTCCAGCACCATTTGTTGAAGATTCCTTCTGTTCTCCACCTTATGTTTATGGCATCTTTGTCAAACAGTAAGTGCCTGAACTTACATATTTGGGACTTTGACCTTGGTTTCACTGGTTTACATGTTTGTTTTTATGCCAGTACAGTACTTTTTTGTTTTATAGGCTCTATAAAGTTAGGAGGTGGCATCAGTTATTTAATTCCTCTAACTAGACTAACCTCATTTTCTGAGTTCCTACCACCTCCTGATAGGACCACTGAGACAAGTTCCTGTCTTCAACACACATCTTTGGAAGATATCCCACATCCAAAGTGTAATGGTGACAATCATTATATTTTAAATATATGTATTTCAACATTGTCATGATTTTTAGTTTCTTTAAAGTGTGAAGCTTTTTTTCATTTTCCTATATATTCAGAAGCATAATAAAATCAATGTTTAGCATAGAAAATTGTCATCTAAGCAAAACAGAGAAGAAACCATCTGCACTGTAGGTGAAGGCAAAGAATAAATCAAGACTGTCACCCACCAGAACTAAAAAGGTTGCTAAGCTTTCAACATATTTCACAGATTTTCAAGCTCAAGCATTATAAACAAAGGCGATTATATTTCACTTTTCAAGTTTGTGCGTATTCTGGAACAGAACATCATTTTAGGACAACTCTCCTACAAGGTCACAACTATTTTAATTATAATACTCAACTGTTACTAAAATATAAAATGTATTATCATTGCTGTCTTCAAATGAATCAATATATCTTATTTTAATTTTGAAATGATAAATAATGATAACAACAACCCAAATAAATAACAACAATATCTTCTTCATAATTTCCAATAGATCTGGAGAATGTGAAAAAATTTTGGAGATCTAAACAAAACAACATAATTATGTGAGACTTTTTCTTTTAAAAACAAACTATGCATTCCTTAAACATTAGAAGCATGCCACAAGTGTACTTCTTTATGACAAATAATCCCAAACACAACCTTCATTGAACATAAAATTCCATTACAAGTATTGACCAAAGTTAACTTATATTTCTCAGAAGAAAATAGAGGAATGGATAATTAAGAACTACATGTCACACATCAGCATTTCCTTTGAATTATGAAATTCGGACTTACAAATGGGACAGTTTTCCAGAACCACATATACTCCTTATACAAGGTTACCAAGTAGCAAAAACAAACACATTCCTTCCCAGACCCAAAGATAAGACTTACTCATAGCACACAGAAATAAGAAACAAAAGCATATGAATTTTAAAGTATGATTAACAATCAGTGTTTCAGTATTTTAACTTAAATATTTTTCTAAATATCTAAAAAAATATCCACTAATTAATATGTTGACAATATAAAGTCTAAATACTCTAAAAATTTTAGAAATACTCAAGTATAATTTACTGCTATATTAAAAATTGTCAGAACAGTTATTCAGTTTAGTTGAACACAACTTTGTATTCATCATTATCTTAATATTAAATAGAAGTATTGCTGGTTTATTTTATGAGTAAATCTCTAAAAGGAAGGCAGGACATATCTGTATGAGTTATTTTCCTTTTTGCTATGAAAAAATACCTAATATAAGCAACTTACAAGAAGAAAGATTTATTTGGCTCATGGTTTAAGGGGAATACACAGTCAGTCATTACAGGAAGACATGACAGCAAGAGTGTGAGGCAGCTGGTCAGACTGTATCTGTGTTTAGGAAGCATAAAGAGGTGAAGACTGGTGTTCAGATGGCTTGAATGTTTTCCCTTTTTACTTATCCCAAGACTCAAAATCCTGAAATTGTATACCCACATTCAGAGTAGGTCTTGTTTCAGTTAAACTTCTTAGGAAGCATCCAATAAATAAATAAATGCAAAAAGCCCACAAGGGTGTGTCTCTTGGGTGATTCC
Source organism: Acomys minous (assembly GCF_964271855.1). NCBI lineage: Eukaryota > Metazoa > Chordata > Mammalia > Rodentia > Muridae > Acomys > Acomys minous. Next base: position 116,242,147 of record NC_140488.1, on the reverse strand, counting down.
AAATCTAGTGAAATTGATAATGAAGACTAATCATGATCTGTCTCCTCTTTATCAGCTTGACACCTAAACACCTCACTTTAAATTATAATTTCTACTTCTGTCCCCTTAAGTCTCGTGTCATCTCATTGTGCAAAGTGCATTTAGTGCGTCTCTAAGAGTCACCAAATCTATCTTACAGCCCCCAAACTGTTCAAAAGTCTAAGTTCAAAGTTTCTACTGGGACTTCTAAGGCAATTTTTTACTGTGAACATCTATGAAATAAAAACATAATTACATACTTCTAGTATACAATGCACAGAATAAACATTCATATTCCAAAATGGAGGAATGCAAGAATACCAAAGAACGAGCACACCAATCCCAACAACGAAAATACCCTATCTTTCATCTAGATTCGCAATGGGATCATTCAAGCTCCAAAATCCTTGGGAAGCCTAGCCTCTCAGCTTCTGCAACCTGAAGCACATTTAACCCCTTTCTTTGGTTGGTTCTACTATGTATGTATGTATATGTGTATATATGTATGTGTGTGTGTGCATGCATGTATGTATGTATAAGAATCCTTGGCAGATGTCCCATGGTCCTGGCATCTCCAGTAGTCCATATTGTCTATTTCAGCATAGTTTCACCTTCACAACTTCATTCAATCGCCTCTCATGGGTGCTGCTTACATGTCATCTGATCCTGTCGTACACTGTCCAGTCTCAGCAGCTTTCTGAAACCTTAGTGCAAGTCTCCATGACCCTGTAACTCTTCAATTCTGCATTCCTGAAAGTTCAGCATCATGTAAAGAGAAAGTTCTGCTGCTCCCTTAAAATGTAGTCAGGTCTCTTCCTACTTGTGGTAGCTTGAATGAGAATGGCTCCCATAGGCTCATGTATTTGAATGTCTGGTCCTTCGTTGGTAGAACAAGTTTGGGAAGGATGAGGAGATGTAATCTAGTTGGAGGAAGTATGTCACTGGGCGTGGACCCTCCTGTCCCCACCTCTGTATATGTCAGTGTGTAGCTATGTCTTTCTGTCTGTCTTTGTCTCTGTGTGTGTGTCTGTCTCTCTCTGTGTGTCTGTGTGTGTGTGTGTCTGTCTGTCTGTCTGTGTCTGTCTCTCTCTGTCTCTCTGTCCCTCTCTGTCTCTGTCTCTGTGTGTGTGTGTGTATCACCCTCCCTCCTTCCTTCACTCTACTCAGCCTCTACTCAGGCTTTTGGATCAGATGTGAGCTCTCAGCTACTGCTCAAGTATCATGCCTGCTGTCCTGCTTCCCACCATGATGATCATGGACTCACCCTCTCAAACTGTAAGCCAACCCCCAATTAAATGTTTTCTCTTATGAGATGCCTTGGTTATGGTCTCTCTTCATAACAAGATAAACGTAACAAAGACACTACCAAGGATACGATGGCCTCCGTGTGCCTGGCAGCTGAAATTGGGGAAACACTTCCCTAGAGGTGTTTTGAGGAAGGAAACCTTTAGTAATATTCTCATTTCCATCTCTTTCCTTTCAAATAAAATTTCACTTTTACAAACTGAAGCCTTCAATAGGTGGATTCTTGACCTCAAGGCATCATTCATTTGTTTTGATGCAAAGTCTCCTTAATGGCATTAATCCCTTTAATAGTTATAACCACTTTTTCTACACTAACACTGCCCTCAACTCTACCTCTATCCAAGCTCCTTTCCTTTTTTCTTGCTCCACTTCCTGCCCTCTCCAAAGGTAAATCTGAGATAGTGCAGCAAGCTATAACAGTTCCATAGCCTGTAAATTATGTTTCCTTGAAATTTCCTCTGCAGAACAACTTAGTTCATTAGGTTTTGTTTTGTTTTGTTCTTAGTTTACCTTCATTCAGTCCTTCAGGACATAGGCAGAATGCAGCCAGAGGTTTTGTCAGAATGTGATATGAATGGATTGTACCCCATTTCCTGGGAAACTCCTTGTTTCCTTCTAAAACGTATGAGCCCAGCCTTTATTGTATGTATTCCCAGCAGCTTTCTGATCTTCTAAACAACTACCTCAATGGCTCAGTAAGCTTGGCATGCTAGATTATAAAGCTTCTCTAACTCACACCTTTCAACTCTTCCATATTCCTCTTGAGAATCACTTCCAAAACCCTGCTCATTACATGATCAGGTTTGTCACAACAATGACTCTACTTCTTGGTACCAATTTTCTCATTGATGTGACAAAATATCTCACATAAGAAAATTAAGGGATAGATCTGGGTAGGGGTTTGAAGTTTACTACATGTACTGTCCTTAGCTGGTGCCATAGTTTGAGCAGGACCCCTGGGCCCAGATCCGCCCATCATAATGTTCTTCTTGTAGGTTTCTAGGACCCTCTGGATCCTTCTATTTCCCCACTCTCCCCAGAGGAAGGATAGCAGGCTACCAAGAAAAGACTTGATACCCTATGAGCATATACAGGGGGAGGAGGGCCGCCTCAGTCACAGTCATAGGGGAGGGGAGTAAGGGGAAAATGGGAGGGAGGGAGGAATAGGAGGATACAAGGGATGGGATAACCATTGAGATGTAATATGAATAAATTAATAAAATATATCTTTAAAAGAAAATTAAGGGAAAATTATTTTTAGCTCATACTTTATGAAGGGATTCAATCCATCTTAGCAGGAAGGCTTAGCAATGGAAGCCTGAGATGGCTGGTCACATTGTGACTACAACCAGAAAACAAAAAGAATGCCTATGATAATCTCACTTTCTATTTTTCTGTATTGATTTGTCTTGAGATCTAGCTCATGGGTTAGTGCCTTCCTTCAGTTACACCTCTGTGGAAACTCTCAACAACCCAGAGGTGTTACATCTAAGTAATTCCAAACCCTGACAAATTGACAGTGAACATTAACAATAGTAATAGTAATAACAATAGTAATAGCTGAGTATGTATTCATACTTAACACTGACAAATCAAAGAATATGTAGCTGCTTTATGAGATCAAAATAATAAATGTATTTTTTGTTTAAATTAAGCAAATGGATGCTGGAGAGATAGGTCAGCAGTTTAGAACACTTTTGCTCTCCCAAAGGACTGAAGTTTGCTCCCAGCACTTTTGTCAAGCAGGCCATAACAGCCTATAACTCCTCCTCCAGGGTGTCACATCTGATACTCTCTTTTGGCCTCTTTTGGAACATACACATTTGTGAAAGAAACAAATAAAAAATAAATCTTTTTCTTAAATAAAAAAATTGTATTTTTTGAGCCAACGTCTCTCACTCCATAGCTTAGATTAGCTTCAAACTAATGATGTTCTTGCCACTATCTCTCCAGTTCTACTATTAATATTATATACCATGATGACTGGCTAGTAATTGCATCTTTAATATTTTTAAAGTTAGATTCTATACAACTCTTTATTTTCACACATATAGACTATTATAAGTTCAATTTCCCTAGTTTTCTTGGAATTTATAAGAAATGTTCAGTTTGCATAACTGTTTATAAATTAAACAAGACCAAGACTTTAATTCAAATTTTCATAATTTAATATTAAAACTAGCTGGAGATAGGGAAGCATACATTCACTCAAAGTAAAAGAAAGAACTTTCAGGATAATAAATATACAGATGCAGAGAATACTTATAGCTTCAATTATACCATTGCATCCAAGGAGTCAAGAGTAAAATGAGAAATACAAAAACTTGTGGATTCAAATGCTATGGAATTGTTGTCCTTCCCTAAAGACATGGAGTCTTAACTGACTTGAACTTGAAACAGGCAAATAAAACAAATCTGGCAGACACACCAGTTTCTATCTTGCACACAACAAAGACCATGAACATCTATGAACCATTGACACACAAAGCTTTCTAAATTGTCATGCTATAAAAATAAATTCCCAGTCTTTGCTGCCAGCAACTTGAAATAAGTCATCTTCTCAAAACCAAGCATAAAATTAATTGAAAGTAAATAAAAAGCCATCAGGTGTCTTGATAGACTTCTAAAATAGTCAAAAAACAGTTCTCTTTTTTTAATTGTTATTTTTTTTCACTTTACATCCTGATCAAAGCTCCCTCCCTCCTCTCCTTCCAGTCCTGCCTACCCACACTCTTCCCCCTTACCCCCATCTTCTGCTCAGAAAAGGGAAGCTTCTCCCACCCCCTCATACCAACCCACTCTGCAGATCAAGTCACATCAGGACTGAGCACATCCTCTTCCACTGAAACCAAACAAGGCAACCCATCTATGGGAAAGTGAGGCAAAAGCAGGCAATTTTCAATTTGCTCCTCCTGCGACTATAAAAATAAGCATAAGTTAGACACTTTCTCTCACTCAGTTAGGCACCCAGGCAGATGTTATAACTGACTGGAAGGAAAAGTACAAAAGTACAAATTTATGTGGAGTGAAAGAATGTTGAAATGCATATGCAGAAGATGACATGAGAAGATGGAAGGATATACCTTGCTCATGGATAGGGAGAATTAACATAATAAAAATGGCCATCCTACCAAAAGCAATCTACAGATTCAATGCAATCCCTATCAAAATACCTACACAATTTTTTAAAGACATTGAAAGTTCAATTCTGAACTTCATATGGAAAAACAAAAAACCCAGAATAGCTAAAACAATCTTGTACAATAAAAGGTGCTCTGGAGGAGTCTCCATACCTGATCTCAAACTGTACTATAAAGCAATAGTAATTAAAACAGCATGGTACTGGCACAGCAACAGGCTGGTTGATCAGTGGTATCGAATCAAAGACCCAGATATGAATCCACACACATATGGTCATTTGATTTTTGACAAAGAAGCCAAATCCATTCGATGGAAAAGGGATAGCATCTTCAACAAATGGTGCTGGTCTAACTGGATGTCTATGTGTAAAAAAATACAACTGGACCCATATTTGTCACCTTGTACAAAACTCAAATCCAAGTGGATTAAAGACCTCAACATAAAACCAGAGACACTAAATCACTTAGAAGAAAAAATGGGAAAGAGCCTGGAACATATTGGCAGAGGAGACAACTTCCTGAACAGAACACCAACAGCCTAGGCATTAATGTCAACAATTAATAAATGGGACCTCATGAGGCTGAGAAGCTTCTGTAAGGCAGGTGACACTGTAAAGAGAACAAAGCGACAATCTACAGACTGGGAAAAGATCTTCACCAACCCCACATCTGACAAAGGTCTAATATCCAAAATATATAAAGAACTCAAGAAATTAAATACCACCAAACCAAATAACCCAATTGAGAAATGGGGCATGGAACTAAAAAGAGAATTCTCAACAGAGGAGTATCAAATGGCTGAGAAACACTTAAAGAAATGCTCACCCTCTTTAATCATCAGGGAAATGCAAATCAAAACAACGCTGAAATTCCATCTTACACCCATCAGGATGGCTAAGATCAAAAATTCAAGCAACACCACATGCTGGCGAGGATGTGGGGAGAGAGGAACACTCCTTCATTGCTGGTGGGAATGCAAACCAGTACAACCACTTTGGAAATCTATCTGGTGCTATCTCAGAAAAATGGGAATAGGGCTTCCTCAAGACCCAGCTATTCCACTCCTTGGAATATACCCAGAAGATGCTCCAGCACACAGCAAGAAAATTTGCTCAACCATGTTCATAGCAGCCTTATTCATAATAGCCAGAACATGGAAACAGCCTAAGTGTCCCTCAATAGAAGAATGAATAAAGAAACTGTGGTACATATACACTATGAAATACTATTCAGCTATTAAAAACAAGGAATTCCCCAAATTTGTGGATAAATGGATTGAGCTAGAAATGATCATAATGAGTGAGTTAACCCAGAAGCAGAAAGACTCAAATGGTATATACTCACTTATATCTGCATATTAGCCCAAGGGGCAGGTCCCACGAAAGCCTTCACTTACCAGGAAACTGAGACAGAGGGGAGGACATTCTAGTGGGACTCTAGATGAGAGAATCATGGGAGAATAGCAAAGTAGAAGGATCCAGAGGGTCCTAGAAGCCTACAAGTAGAACATTATGATAGGCAGATTTGGGCACAGGGGTCCCGCTCAAACTAAGGCACCAGCCAAGGACAATACAGGTGGTAAACCTTAAGCCCCTACCCAGATCTAGACAATGGACAGAACACTCTCCATAGTAGAGTGGAGAGTGGGATACTACTTTCTCACATACTCTGGTGCCTCACCTTTGACCATGTCCCCTGGACGGGGAGACCTGGTGGCAATCAGAGGAAGGACAGCAGGTTACCAAGAAGAGACTTGATACCCTATGATCATATAGAGGGGGAGGTAATCCCCCTCAGGAACAGTCATAGGGGAGGGGAATAAGGGGAAAATGGAAGGGAGGGAAGAATTGGAGGATACAAGGGATGGGATAACCATTGAGATGTAACAAGAATAAATTAATAAAGGAGGAAAAATAATAATAATAATAATAATAAAGAAATGCATATGCAAATATAAGCAAAACTGTTTTGTCTACAGTAGTTAAGGAAGTCAACTGAGCCTCTACCACATAAGACAGAATTTGTAGCTTTAGACAAGAATTTTTTTACACTGATTTCAGTTATCTAAAATTTAGTCCCTACATCAGAAACTTAAGATATAGACTTTTGCCTCCTAGACAATGCATAGTAATCTACTGAAGGACACAATCTTCCCTGCCTGCTGGAAAAATGCCTTAATTATACAGAGCATAGAGTTGAAGTGAATCAAGTAGTACCCCTCTAAACTCAAACTACTTGTAACTCACCTCAATATCTTTCTAGTTGGGTTCTCAAAATTCCAGTGCCCATGCTAACACAACTTAACATGATGGGAAGTTGTTGGTGCCTTTTTGATTTGGTTTTCTTGTGCTTCTAGCTCCCTACTCTACCCCAACACCAGTTAGGAGAGAAAGAAAGTTAGTGGGGAAAAGGGATGTAGTTCTCTTTAGCTACCTATTAGGTTCCTTGGGGCAAGTTCAATCCTTATAGTAAGGATATCTCCAGCTTCTTCTTGTCCACCAGCCCTTCTTTCTAGGAGCCCCTGTCTTTTTCCTGGCTCTGGCATCTAATTCCCTCTCAGAGTACTCAGAATTAAACTATCTGTCCATTGGCTAGATCTGGGTAGAGGTTTAAGGTTTACCACCTGTATTGTCCTTGGCTGGTGCCTTAGTTTGAGTGGGACCCCTGAGCCCAAATCTACCTATCATAATGTTCTACTTGTAGGCTTCTAGGACCTTCTGGATCCTTCTACTTTGCCATTCTCCCATGCTTCTGTCATCTAGAGTCCCACTAGTATGTCCTCCCCTCTGTCTCAGTTTCCTGGTAAGTGAAGGCTTTCGTGGGACATGCCCCTTGGGCTAATATGCAGAACACTCTCCACAGTAGAGTGGAGAGTAGGATATTACTTTCTCACATACTCTGGTGCCTCACCTTTGACCATGTCCCCTGAAGGGGGAGACCTGGTGGCACTCAGAGGAAGGACAGCAGGTTACCAAGAAGAGACATGATACCCTATGAACATATACAGGGGGAGGTAATCCCCCTCAGGAACAGTCATAGGGGAGGGGAATAAGGGGAAAATGGGAGGGAGGGAAGAATGGGAGGATACAAGGGATGGGATAACCATTGAGATGTAACAAGAATAAATTAATAAAGGAGAAAAAAATAAACTATCTGAAGGTGGCAAAGATTTCACTTCTCTCAGAGCCTGCACAAGGCAAATAGTCCATTGCTGTGGACAGTATGGAGCAGCCCCATATTCCACACCTGATATTAAAACAAAAATATATGTTTACAAAATATAACTGAGTTTTTAAAGTCACCAAAACTTCCACTACAAGAAGTGAAACATAGCTATGTAAGTTTGGGAATAGTGTGATATTTTTACACTGAGTTAACAGCTTACTAGATTGTAAACTTTTTATAGGTAGGCTTTGTTTCTTTCCATATACTCAGTATCCCATAAAGTAAAACCTAAATAAGCATGTATAAATAAAGAAAACAGTATAGAATGTGGCTTACTTCAGTCAACCTGAATTCTCAGCTTTCTAAAGCTTCACTACTACTTTTCACTATACTCCCCAATCCCTGTACCTTCCATTCTATTTTCTTTCCCCTTCTATATTGCCATCACCACCTAAATATACTCATCCACTGTAGTTCTCAAACTACCCTTAATGGAGTTGTGTAGAATAACAAGAATCATTTATAATGTCTCCCTGTTTGAGGAATAATTGAGCTTAGCTCAGTGTTTTCTCAGTCAATATCTCTCATAGAGCTTTAGACAGGTGTTCCTGGAGATGGGATTATCTTAAAGGCCTTTTCCTTCATTATTTTGTGCATCAGTTCAAAATATTCTGACATCTGGGACCCAAATAACTGTGTCCTCTCAAAATCTCTCCATATATCTATGTGGTCCATCCAACAAGGTGGCTCCAGAGTAGCTTAACTTCTTATGTAATTGCTCAGAGATCCTAAGGTGTAGGTCCAAAGAGAAAAGAAGCAAGAATCCATATGGAATTTTATCACTTAAATTAGAAAGGAACACTATCCAATTCTTTATAACTGAATAACAAATGCCTACCTTTATCCCAGGGGAATAAAATTAATATCTCTCTCTCTCTCTCTCTCTCTCTCTCTCTCTCTCTCTCTCTCTCTCTCTCTCTCTCTCTCTCTCTCTCTCTCAAAGAGGGTGGAACCAAAGAGTTAAAAGAGATACAGAGAGCCTCATTACAGTGTTTGGCTAGAAATGAACCTAGTTAGAAAGCTGCTAATGGCACTTCAGGATCAAGCTTCAAGACCATGGGGTTGAATGGAATTGCAAGGGCAAGTCATAGGACCATAGAAGCTATGGACATGAAGTGCATGGCCTCAAGACCATGGAAAGGAGGTATAAGAACAAGTTCTAGTGAACAAATGGATTGACAAAAAAGCAATTCATTAACAACATTATCAGTAGGGATTATAGAGCGGAATTAAAAACTCCAGGGTGAACAAGAGTTCTCTGCCTGTTTGTCCCTGAACACACAGAGTAGTCAGATGGCAGCTTCACGGGGGCTGTTACCGTCATGATATTAGACGTCTGCCTCTCTATAGGGTCCAAGTAAGGTTGTCACACCCTTTCTCAGGCTGGTGTGTTTGATAAATTTTTAGGTTCCTTTGGTCCCAATCTACTTTAATTTGTGCATGCGCTGGAACTTTTTCATTTTTAGAAATGTTACTTATCAGTTTGTGCTAGTGGTGTTGGACATGTGGTGTGTCTACATGCACACAAGGTGCAGGGCTTCCTTCGATGCATATGTACACAAAGTGGAGCCAAATGCTCTAAAATGTACTTACCCCGAAAGCAGGACACAGCCTGCTCTCAACAGCAAGAAAGTTAAAGAATTCCAAGATACGTTTTCAAGCCATCATGCTACCCCTTGCTCAGTCTCGTAGGGCACAGGTGGCAGAAGGCTACGCCAATCTTTCTCATAGTGGCATCTTAACTAAAAACCTGCTTTCCTCCCAACCATTCAGCCTAACTAAAGTACAACAGCCTTTGGAAACCTTTCAAGGAATGAGACATCAGCACTTCTTATGAGCTTGAGATTCAGCACAGCATAGGAACTCTGGGGCTTTTCCCTTACGAAAGTCATAGCCACACCAGGCTCACATGGATGGCACTCAGCTCAAATATCATGCAGATGAAAGTTCTTAAAAAGAAAAAAACATTCTCATTTAAATGTAAACTAACTTGCTAAAACTCAGGAAGAATAATTACATGGACTAAAATGTTATTCACATGTATTCCAGAAACAAGAGGTTTAAGGTGACCAGATAACCTGAGATCTTAAATTTCTTCAGAAACTCTCCTGTAACATTAATTCCACTGGACTTTTGTTTCCTTCTGAGGGCATCCTTCTGTGCCCAGATGAGACTGACAGAGCTGGTGGGCTATGTCCTTCAGGTCTGCAAACACTTCAAGCAATGTAGAATTTTAATATTTTTCACATTTCTTCTTTTATTTATATTTTGGCAGGGAAGGCTAGCATGTGTGCCATGGCACATATGTTGGGGGCAGATGAGAACTTGCTAACATTGACTCTCTCCTCCACCATGTGGATTCTGGGCATTAAACTCAGGTCCTCAAGCTTGACAGAAGCACTTTTACCCACTGAATCATCTCACCAGCCACATTATGGAAATGAATCTTCCCCAGAGCCCAACAGTGACTAACTTGTTCCCCTGTGATGTACAGATGAGGAGATGCAGTTCAAGGAGTTTAGATGAGCCTGTTTGTGCTCAGATTTTTCTGACTCAGCTGAAGAGGACTTCCTTTCTTATCTGACTCTGTTATTGACATCCTGGAGCCATCTTAACAAACTACCACAAAGCTGGCAACTTAAAATAACAAAACCTTATGAGCCCACAGTCGTGGACTTCAGAAATCTGAAAGCAAAGTGCATATGAGGCCATGTCCCTCTGGAGGTTCAAGGTGAGAATCTTGTAGCTTCTTGTGGATTCAGATATTATTTGACTTGTGCTTGCATTACTCCAGTCTTTTCCCCTTCTGTCTTCTCACAGCCATCTCTTGTCCGCTGCCTCTGTGCCTTCTCTCATCTCTTATAAGGGCACTGGCCACTGGATTTAGGGTGAACCCACACAATCCAAGATAATCCCCCATCTTAAGACCCACAATTATATCAGCTAAAACTGTTTTTCCAAATAAGATCATATTCACAGATTCTAAGAGGAGGCAGCCGTTCCACCCATTACAGGATCCTTTGCACACTGGCCAAGCTCCTAGCCTTCAGCAGTAGGATGAGCTAAAGGGCATGTGAAGCCTCTACCAGAGGTCACTGCTGATGCTGCTAGACAGAACTAGTGAGAACCTCACTATGTCCTGCCATTGTGTGACTCTGGGAAAGTTTGTTAATCTTCCTGTGTGTTGGTTTACATTTTCTAAAACACAGGATTAGTCTCATTTTCCTGTGCTGCTAAGACAATGAAGTGGGCAGATGCTGTTTCTGTCTCCAAATCTAGCCTTACTTCCTTTAACCTTCCCAGTTACCACTCTGAGGAAGCTAGCCCCACCTATCATTCTAGATTCTTAGCCCAGCCTCCTCAGTGATCTTCATGCTTAGTTCTTTCTCTCCCTATTGAAAACCAGTCAGAAGTATCTTCCTTAAACCATGGGTCAGATCACAACCGTTATCTGTTTAGAGCCTTCTAATGGAACCCAGTTCACTCAGAGTCAAAGTCAACAATTCCCAATCTATATAAAGTCCTACAGGTCCTGGCCATTTGGTGCCTGTATAATGTCTTCTACTACTCTGATTTTATCTGTTCTCCTCTAGAAAATGAACATCTTTGATACTCTTGATGTCTACCAAGCCTGATCCTGCCTCTGCACTTATAATTCCTCCTGATAGCCACATGACTGACTCTGTATTACTTTTTCTACCTATCCAGTTCTATGTGCAAATGCTGCCTTACCAGAAAAGACATCTACCTATGAAAAATTTAATATTATACCGCTTGTGAGCTTAGCGGCACCCCTAAAATTATTTGTTTTGCTCACTAATGCTATTGCAAGTGCTTAGACCAATGTCTGTCACAAACTAAGTGCACAACAGGTAATTTTTAAATAACATATTATGAATAATGCCAGCAAAGTACAGCATGTGTTCAAACCACAATACATTCTCAGTAAACGAAAATTCTTACTCATATTGCTTTTGTACTCCCCAATAGGTCCCCTTTTCTCAGATAAATGTTTCTCTTCACATACAGCTTTCTAACTTATCAGACATTAGCCCTCAAATTTCCTCCAGAATAACCTAATAGATTGTAGGTTTAGTCCAAAGCAAAAGATTCAGCATAATTTCCATAAAAATTCCAATGACATTTTTCATTGAAATAGAAAAAACATTAAAATTCATATGGAACCACAAAGATTTAAAATAATCAAAAGCAATCTTGAGTTATAAAAACAAAACTGAACATGTCATACTTCCTAATTTTAAAATATTTTACAAAGCTACAGTTATCAAAATACTTTGATACTATCATAAAAACAGATATACCTATGGAACAGGATGAAAAGCTCAGAAACAAGTCCATAATGTAAATAAATAATTATAATTATGTGAGATGGTAGATGTATTAACTTAATACATGAAATAAATTCATAATGGATACATATATAAACATTATATGTTACAATTTTTATTAGTTCTGTGAGAGTTTCATATATGTTTGAATAGTATTCACATCCCCAATTCCAGATCCAAACTCAAAAAGAAATACCAAAATTTTCTCTCACATACAGATATGCACATGAAAGTATAAGGGAAACTATTTGGTCAGTAGAAGAAGAGTAGTGGGAACAGGGAAGGATGATCCTATCTGCTTGACTTTATGTCTTTTTTTTTAAGTCATCAAGACCAATTTGTGCTTCACAAATGGCCTTGAATATGTAGTATTCCGTAGGAGCATGGTAGTCTCACCAGGGGACTATAGTCTTAGAGAAAACTCTCCCTCCCTCTCAGCAGCTATCAATTGCCAATAGCTTCACAGTTAGAGATAATTCATACCCAACACCTATCTGTATGCTAGGATTTAATCTGGCTTGGGTATGTATAAGATTTTGTGCATGCTGTTGCAGACACTGTAAATTCATATGTGCAGCCACCCTCTTTTGTCAACAAGACAGTTTTCTTGGAGTCATTCTCCATCTCTGGCTCTTATAAGCTTTCTTCATCCACTTCTCCAGTGACCACTGAGTCTGGGAGGAAGAATACAATATATATGCCCCATTTAGAGCTGAACATTTTTTATTAATTTATTCAGATTGCATCTCAATTGTTATACCATCACTTGTATCCTCCCATTCCTCCCTCCCTTTTACTTCCACCCTATTCCCCTCCTCTAGGTCTATGACTGACGGGGACCTCCTCCCCCACTATATGGTCATAAACTATCAAGTCTCATCTTGGTAGCCTGCTTATTCTTTCTCTGAGTGCCACCAGGCCTCCCCACCAAGGGGAAGTGGTCAAATATGGGGTACCAGAGTTCATGTCAGAGTCAGTCCCCACTCTCCACATAACTGTGGAGAATGTCCTGTCGATTGGCTAGATCTGGGTAGGGGTTCGATGTTTACTGCTTGTACTGTCTTTGGTTGGTGCAGTAGTTTGAGCAACCCTCCCTGGGCCCAGATCCACCCATCATGATGTTCTTCTTGTGGGTTTCTAGGACTCCCTGGATCCTTTTATTTCCCCGTCTCCTATGTTTCTCTTACCTAGAGTCCCAATGGGATATCTTCACATCTATCCCAATCTTCTGTTAAGTGAAGACTTTCATGGGGCATCCCTTTTGGGCTAGTGTCCAGATATAAGTGAGTATATACCATGTGAGTCTTTCTGCTTCTGGGTTAACTCACTCATTATGATCATTTCTAGTTCCATCCATTTGTCCACAAATTTCGGGATTTCCTTGTTTTTAATAGCTGAGTAGTATTCCATAGTATAAATGTACCACAGTTTCTTTATCCATTCTTCAACTGAAGGACATTTGGAACACATTGGCACAGGAGACAGCTTCCTGAACAGAACACCAACAGCCCAGGCCTTAAGATCAACAATTAATAAATGGGACCACATGAGGCTGAAAAGCTTCTGACAGAAGACACTGTCAACAGAACAAAGAGACAGTCTACAGACTGAGAAAAGATTTTCACCAACCCTACATCTGACAAAGGTCTAATATCCAAAATATATAAAGAATTCAAGAAATTAAACATCACCAAACTGAATAACCGAATTAAGAAATGGGGCTCAGAATTAAACAGAGAATTCTCAACAGAGGAATATCAAATGGCTGAGAAACATTTAAAGAAATGCTCAATGTCTTTAGTCATCAGAGAAATGCAAAAAAAATGACTCAGAGATTCCATCTTACATCCATCAGAATTGCTAAGATCAAAAACTCAAGTGAGAGCACACACGAGGATTGCTGGTGGTTATGCAAACTTGTACAACCACTTTGGAAATCTATCTGGCTTTTTTTCAGAAAACTGGGAATAGGGCTTCCTCAAGACCCAGCTATACCACTCCTTGGAATATACCCAGTAAATGCTCCACCACACAAGGACATATGCTCAACCATGTTCATAGCTGCCTTATTCATAATAGCCAGAACCTGGGCTGAGCATTTTTCAGTCACATTATTTCCTCTCCTGGGTGGATGTTACTGTTTTACATTGAAATGGAATTATATCACTTTCCCCACCCTTTTCCTCCTTCCAGCACCTTCCAGTTATCCTGCCTTGAACCACTCACATAGCCCTCGACTTCCAAGTGGGTAGCTTCTTTTTCTCTGATAATATTTGTTTCATAGGTATGTGTTTATGTATGCTGAATCTATTTTTGTTGTTTTTGTGTATATATGGTTTCAGGGATGACCCTCTCTGTATTGGAAAACCAATAAGAGGGTTCACTCCCAGGAGAAGCTAATTTTCCTTCTCCCAGTTGTCAATATTTCCTACAGTTCTTTGTCTAGGTATGGGGCCCCACTAAATTACCATCCTTCTATGTTAGCATGTCTATTGCTACTGCTATCATTCCAGCCTTGTTTATGCAACCATTTCTAGGCAAGACTACTTTGCAGCAGGCTTTCTGGTCTTCCGGCTCTTACAATCTTCCCCAGCCCCTCTACTGTAATGTTCCTTGAGCCATATGCAAGAGCTGTGGTGTTATCTTTGAATTTTTAGATATGTGTGTTTCATTTGGAATACCCATAAAGATCAATGCATCTGTTAACCATTATCTGTAAAGCTTTTGTTGGCAGTGGATGGTGATTAGCACAGAGATCCTCACTGTATATTTTAAATATATGAACTTTTATTTATCAGCTATATCTTAATAGATCTGAAAAAATAATTCTTTTAAAGTATGGCATGATTTACTCAAAAATTAATCAAGGTGGAAGAGGAGGAAAAAGAAGGAATCTAGGCAACAGTATAATTCTAAACAGTAAATTCTAAAATTCACTGAGTGTAAGCTCCAACTGTTTCTGGGATGTTCTTGCACATCACCACAGAAGTTTTTTTTAACTAAGTTAAATTTTACAATTTCACATACATATATAATGTATTATGATCATATTCACTCCTGTTACCCTCCATTATCCCCTTCCCACTCTTGATGTTTCCCATTTTTCCAAATAGTCCCCTTCCAATTTTCATGTCCTTTTTGTGACCCACTGAATGTAATTAGGACCTCTTAAATGAGCATGGATGCAGCACTATTTACACAACTAACCTATCAGTGACTACACCACTGAAGAAAATGACTACCCCTTCCCCAACCAGCACATCATGCCAAGGTTTTCTCATCTACAATAGAGGCCTTATGAATCCTTTGCCCATCTGTGTTGTTGCAGTTCTTGTGCAAGCAACCACAGCTGCTATATGTTCAATAGCCACATCATATCCAGAAAATGGCATTGCACAGCACTTCTCCCATCCTATGTCTCTTACATTATTTCTGGGACTTGTATTGGGTAAAATTGGTGTGTTGTTTAGGAATACACACTCAATAGTCACTTATCCAACAGTTTGCTCATTTATACTTTCTGCATTAATAACTGCCCACTGTTAAAAGGAGATGCTCTAACAAAGGGTAATATGAAAACTAATCTGTGGCTATAAATATAAATATTTAGAAGGCAGTTTGACATGTCCATTTAATGAAATAATAGTAGATCCCCCAAGGACATTAATCATTATGTACACTTAAGGGGAAAAAAGGAAAAGTAGGATCTTTCTCTCCATAAAACTATATATGGAGCCAGCTATCTTAAGTCAGTTTGCCCTAGAAGCAGACCACAAGATAAGGAATTATGCATGAGTTGCTTCTTACAGAAGTGCTAACAGAAAAAGCTAGTAAGGTTATGGAGGAAGCAGAACAAGAAAGTGAAAAGTAAAAATGTAATAAAAATAAATGAACAACTGCAAAGGAGGAGGAAGAGAGGAGGAGGAGGAGGAAAAGGAAGGAATCGAGGCAACAGTATAATTTCTTGTGAAATACCAGGCTCATCTTCTTCCCCCAAGAAGATTTGTTACACAAATGACAGAGCTGATTTTGTGGACAAGTGAGCTAGCTGTGTCTTGTATTTTCATGTCATGTCATTGCTTATCTTCCTTGTTATGACAAGAGTTGGAATATAAATCCAGTTTGTCATTATTCCCAACTAATAATTCAGTAATGTCACATTGGTACATTGAAATCAGCCACAGTGGCTATATTTTCACCATAGAAAATGGTTGATATTGTAAACCAGGATGTTAGAGAAGTTTTAGGGAGGCAGTTGTTCAACATTTACCAGCATGCCAGTGCTTTTTATAGGAATAAGAAAGGACAGTGAGCTCCTTCCTGACTAACATAAAAGGTAGACACCCCTATAACAAAAGACAAGCTAACAATAAGAAAATATAACAAGTTGATTTTATGATAATTTACATAACACAAAACCATTCAGATTGAAGACCTAAAGACACAAACTTAACTACCCATTTTTATGCTATGAATGATGGAACATGGGTATCAAGCTGTCTAGAAATATAATATGACCTAAAGGATAATCCAACAACAGTAGACCAAGAAAGGAAATCGAGTGTATTGGTCACCTGTTTCATTGATGTGACAAAATATCCAACAAGAACAATGTAAGGAAGGAAGAGCTTATTTTGACTTACAGTTCCAGGGGATTTAGTCTGTCATGACAGGAAAGACATAGTACAAGGAGCAGGAGGTGGTCTATCACATTGCACTCAGGCAGGATGCAGACAGTGATGAATGCTGATGTTCAGCCACCCTTCTTTTATTCAGCCCAGCACATAGCATGGTGCCATCCACATTTAGGTTGGATCTTGCCACATCAGTTAACCTAATCTAGATAATCCTTCATGTGCATGCTGTGCTGGCTAGTTTTGATGTCAACTTGTTATAGTCTAGAGTCATTTTGGAAGAAAGAACCTCAATTAAGAAAATGTCCTCTCTCCTCCAGACTGGCCTATGGGCAAGTCTGTGGTAAATTTTCTTGACTCATGATTGCTGTGAGTGAGCCATACCATAGGAGCTGGTGCCTTGATGTTATTGGATAAAGCATAAGAAGCAAGCAAGTAAACAGAATTCCTCCATGGCCTCTGCATTAGTCCCTGCCTCCACTTTCCTGCCCTGACTTCCCTGCATGATGGACTACAGTTATAAGATGAACTAAATCCTTTCCTCCTCCTAGTTGCTTTTGGTCACAGTGTTTTACCAGAGCAATAGAAAGCATCGCTAAGACTCATGCCCAGAGACTTCATTCTTTGACCACTCCTAGGCCTGTCAACTAGACAAGATCCATCATATTTAGCAAGGCCTATCTACATGTCCAGCTTCTTTTCGGGCTCTGTGCAGCATTCCTTCCTTCTAGATGCTGTCTTCATTACAGACACTTAGAAGTTGCTTTTGCAAAAGAAAAAAAACATTATTGACTTCTCATTTGGGCCCTTTGGTAGTTTGAATGAGAAATAACCCCCTTTAGGTATTTGATAACAATTGTCCCCAGGCAGTGCTGCTGTTTGAAAAGGTTTAGACACACTTGAGGAAGTATGTCTCTGGAGCTTAGAGATTTGAGCCACTTCCAGTTTGCTCACTCTGTTTCATGCTTGTGAATGAGAATGTGAGCTCTCAGTGGCCTATTCCAGCTGTCGTGCCTGCTGTTTGTTGTCACATTTCTTTGCTGTGGTAGACGCTTATCTCTCTGGAACTATAAGCCAAGTAAACTCTTTCTTCTGTAAGTTGTCCAGTCATAGTATTTTTTATCATAGCAACAGAAAAGTAACAGTAATATGGGCCCACAAGGTAAGTAAAAGTAGAATGATAATCTGGTGTTTCTGCTTCATTTATTGTTTGCCTCTCTACTCAACCTATCTCATTTCTTTCTGAGGCTAAAGGCAGAAAAGTGCATCAAAATCCCAAATGGAAATTACCTAAGATTACAAGAACAACAGAGCCTCGGAGGTCAGACCCTGACCATACACACAGTAAACTGAAGATAGTTTTCTGTATTGGTGAGGCTGCTTCCTGGAACAGAAATGACTATCTAAAAGGAATGAGATTGAGCCCCTCAAGCAATCATCATGGTACAGATTTATTACCTAGTAGTACCCAGAACACCAGCACATACCTCCTCTGCTGGAATATGGGCCTATCCTGAGTTACTTCTTCCAGAGATTTTGATGTGGAACAGGGTACATCTCCATTTCTGAGTATCCAGACTACACTGTAGGGTGGGAAAACTGGATCCACTCTGCCCCACTCAACTTCTGCTGTTCCTCAGAGGCACCAATTCACAGGCTTAGTAGCAGTAAAAAAGTGGGTCTTTCTTTTGAAAACATATGAAATTCTCTCTGCTGGACCCATTCATGACAGGTGTCTGGGGAGGTTTCACAAAGACAGTACCTTGTCCATTAACAAAGATGAAAAATAGAAATCAAAGCATTTTCCTTCCATGGAGAAAAGAACAAAAAGCAGCATCCAACTGTTGCAGCCACTGACTTAGAGGTTGGTGGCTGGCTCCATTTCCATGGAAACAGCAGAACAGGAAAAAGAAAAGCTTTTTAGAATAATAGAAGGTTTTGTGTTATGAGTTGCTTTTTAAAAACTAAAGCCAGCAATGTATTTCTAGTCTTTCAGCCTTGACCTCCACACTAATCTCCAGAGAAGCCAGTAGGCTGCAAGGCAGAGTGGCAAGAATGTACCTCTCCACCCACCAGGACACCCATCAGCCAAACCAGTAGCAGACTGAAGACAGAGAGACAGAACCTCAGAAGAAAACAAAAACAAGAACCAGTGAGGAGAGAGAAGCTTATATAAGGCTTTTTATGTATCCTTTTGACTTGAAAATAAATCATACATGTGGAAAACTCAAGTGTCTTGGAAGAAAGTTGTATCTCTCAAGATAACATCTTGAAATTACAGTAAACCATTAAAGGTCTATGACTGCACCAACCACCACCTCCCCCTCTCCTGGACACTTTGGGAAGTGATGGTGAGAGTGACTGGCCTTGGAGATATGGGTGTTCCATTTTATATCTTGGCTTTACTGCAAAAGTCAAAGCATCTATGAGTTCTAAGCCCTTATTCTAGCCTGGGTACAAAGAGCTCAGCCTCCTAAGCAGTGAAAAACATAACTGATTGTCTTCTTGCAAGTCTCATTGAATGCAGCCATTTTAAGAGAAGTGACTAACTCAACAGTCCATGTACAACTGCCATAGAATGAGAAAGTGGGAGCTGAAGCAAAAAGGCACAAAGACAAGTGATGAGTGGGGTTCTCTCTTCTCAGAAAGTTTAGTTTGCCTTGGTAACCATATCTTACAGTTGCTATGGTGATGTATGCAGTTGCTAAGGAAACCTGATTTTACAGGCAGAGCCATTTTTTAAAAAGAAGAGGAGGGGGAGGAGCTGGAGGAGGAGGAAAGAAAATCCAGAGACAAAGCTCCCATGAGTTCTTAAGTTTGGGCTCTTAAGCTTGACTCAGCAGTAGTTTCTTCTGGAAATAGTCTCTGAAGTGAGTGCATAGATAGGATTTGTTTGCAAAGAATGCAGTTTAGATAAAGTGGGAAGACAGTAGAGGAAGAAACCACATATGGTTGTAAGTTTAGGTGATACTCCTCATATCAGCCGGTCATGCAAGGAGCATTAAATCAAACAGTGCTCTTAAAAGTTTGGAAGAGAAAAAAAAAAGTTTGGAAGATCTGAGGACCAGCACAACTGGATTTTTCTCATTCTTCACCTGTTTACCTTTGCTAAGGGTCACTGCAGGAATATGAAGCCACAGACAGCAGGGTCAGAAACTCAGGACCAAGTAAGCCGATCTGAGAGATGCCAAGGCATACACTCAGAACATACATTAGACTGAGGAAATGGGGCTTTTTAGACACTGCCAAGCCATGTACTTAGCAACAGGAAAACAAATCCTTAACCCTCCCCACCTGCCATACCCTTCCTTCTGAAAATGATCAGTTTCCTTAAAGTCTTACTCAGGTAGCCAGACCAGGATGAGGCAAAGGAAACATTTGCCTCAGATGAAAAATGTAAGAGAGCATCAAAATCTCCAGCAATCAGCAAATTGAGTCTGGAAAGATGGCACAACACAAACAAGCACTGACTGCTCTTCCATTCCCATCACTCAAACAACAACTCTTAACTTCAGCAACTGCAGTTCCTGGGGATCTGGCGCCCTCTTCTGGCCTCTTCAGGAACCACAAAAGGTACACAGCAAACAAACAAGACCCATACACATTAAAAAAAGTTTTTTTTTAAAGGTAAGCAATAAAGGCAAATCATATCAGCAGCTGGCAGTACATCTCAGCACTCAGAAGGCTGAGGTAGAAAGATCACAAGTTAAAGATCAGGCTGAACTCCATAGCAAAACACTGTCTTTAGCAAATAATGAATTTGTACACTTTACAATAAAAACCAGTGCAGAAAACAATGTCCTAATTTAAAATATATATAAAACATGGATGGTAAAATGACTCACTGGATAAAGAGTCTTTCTATGAAGTCTGAAGACCAGAGTCTGGTCAAGACCAGAGTCTGGTCCCTGCAACCCACTGAGAAGAAGGACAGAATAGGTTCCAGCAAGTTATCCTCTGACCTCCACACTAGATAGATAGATAGATAGATAGATAGATAGATAGATACATACATACATACATACATACATACATACATACATATACATACATACATAGATACATAGATGATAGATAGATAGATAAACAGACAGACAGATGAATATAAGAATATATTTTACATAAAGGTAGAGCTTCTCCTGTCTTATTTGCCTCACTATAAACTAGAATTTTTGTTATTGAAAAATAAAGCTTGCGAATTTTTTAACTACATAGCTAGGATTGGTGATGTATGCCTGTGATTTCATCTATTCAGGAGACTGGAACAGGAAGCTTATAAATTTAAGACCAGCCTAGGCAACTCTGTCTGAAAATAAAATGTCAGTCGAGGTCTGGAAGTGTAGCCCCCTGGTGGAGAGCTTGCCTAGTATGTGTGAAGACTTAGATTCAGCATCTAGAGATACAAAAAAATCCACTGAAACACCACATCTCTGTACGACATGGTTTTACAAGCCTACAATCTCAGCTCCTTGAGAAGCTGAAGGCAGGGTTGGACCAAGTTCAAGGATGATGTGGACAACTTATGAGGACTCTGTTTCAAAATAAAACTAGGTCTAGTAATGTAGATCAGAGGAAAGAGTACTTGGTAAGATGTACAAGATTCTGGTTCAACCCCAATTCCACCAAAAGCATTGTGTATACAGATTGTTGAGAGACATCTAAGTTTCCAGTTTCTGGCTGTTATGAATAAAGCTGCTATGAAAATAGTGGAACAAGTGTCCTTACTGTATGCTTGAGTGACTTTAGGTGTAGGTCTGAGCATAGCTGGGTCTTGAGGTAGAGCTATTCCCAATTTTCTAACAAAGCACAAGATTGATTTTCACAGTATTTCTACAAGTTTGCACTTCCTCCAGCAATGGAGAAGTGTTCCGCTTTCTTCACAGCCTTGACAGCATGAGTTGTCATTTGAGTTTTTAATCTTAGCCATTCTGACTCCTGTACATTGGAATCTCAGAGTTATTTTTATTTGCATTTTCCCTGATGACTAAGAACATTGAGTAGTTCTTTAAGTGCTTCTTGCCCATTGAGATTCATCTGGTTGAGAATTCTGTTTAGCTCTCGACTCCAAAATTTGATTATTTGGTTTGTTGATGTTTCATTTCTTGAATTCTTTATATATTTTGGATATTAGATCTTTGTCAGATCTAGGGTTGGTGAAGATATCTTCCCAACCTGTAGACTGCTGTTTTGTCCTATGGACAGATTTTGAGTTTCATGAAGTCCCATTTATAAATTACTGATTTTAGTGCCTGAGCTGTTGGTATTCTGTTCAGGAAGCTGTCTCCTGTGCCAATGAATTCAAGGCTCCTCTCCACTTTCTCTTCTAATAGATTTAGTGTATCCAGTTTTATGTTGAGGTCTTTAATCCACTTGGATTTGAGTTTTGTGCCAAATGATAAACTTCACTATGTTTGCTTTTTTCTACATGCAGACATCCAGTTAGACCAGCACCATTAATTGAAGATGCTTTCTTTTTTTACATTGTATGGTTTGGGCTTCTTTGTCAAAAATCAGGTGCCCATACATGTGTGGGTTTATTTCTGGGTCTTCAATTCCATACCATTGATGAACCTATTTCTATGCCAGTATTATGCTTTTTTTTTTTTTACTTTTGCTCTATAATATAGCTTGAAATCAGGAATAGCTATACCTCCAGAAGTTCTTTTATTGCACAGAATTCTTTTAGCTATCCTAGGTCTTTTACTTATCTATATGAAGTTGATGGTTGCTCTTTCAATGTCTGTAGAGAACTGTGTTGGTATTTTGATGGGGATAGCATTGAATCAGTAGATTGTTTTTGATAAGATGGTCATTTTTACTATGTTAATCCTATGGATCAATGACCATGGGTGATCTTTTCATCTTCTAAAATCTTCCTTGATTTCTTTCATCAAAAAACTGAAGTGCATGTGTCATAAAGGTCTTTTACTTGCTTAGTTAGGTGTTGTTTTCTAATTTCTTTCTCAGACCATTTACAAATTATTTAAAGAAATACTACTGATTTTTTAGTTAATTTTGTATCCAGCCACTTTGTGGAGGTGTTTATCAGCTATAGGAATTCTCTGGTGGAATTCTTGGGGTCACTTATGCATACTATCATAGAGATACTTTGACTTCTTCCTTTCCAAATTGGATCCCCTGGATTTCCTCTAGTTTTCTTATAGAACTTCAAGTACTGTGTTAAATAGATACAGAGAGAGTCAGCAGCCTTGTCTTGCTCTTATTTTAGTGGAATTGCTCCAAGTTGCTTTCCATTTAATTTGATATTGCCTATAGGCTTGTTGTATATTGCCTTTACTAGGTTTAGGTTTTGTATCCCTGGTCTCTCCAAGACTTTCATCATGAAGCAGTGTTGGAATTTGTCAAATGCTTTTTCTCAATCTAGTGAGATGATTATGTGATTTTTTTTCTTTCCATTTCTTTATGTGGTAGATTACATTAATGGATTTTGTATGTTGAACCATTCTTGCATCCCTGGGATGAAGCCTACTTGATCATGGTGAATGTGTTCTTGGATTCAGTTTGCAATTATTTTATTGATGATTTTTGCATCAATGTTTATGAGGAAAATTGGTATGAAGTCAACTTCTTTGTTGAGTCTTCATGTGATTTAGGTATCAGAGTGACTGTGGAAAGGTTGCTTCTGTTTCTATGTTGTGGACTAGTTTGAGGAGTACTAGTATTAGCTCTTCTTTGAAAATCTGGTAAAATTTTGCATTAAATTCATCTGGCCCTGGGATTTTGGGAGGAGGACTTCTATTGACTGTATCTAGTTAAAATGCTTACCTCATCTTGACTTAACATTTGTAAGTGGTATCTATCAAGAAAATGGTCCATTTCACTAAGATTTTCTAATTTTGTGGCATAAACATTTTTTAAGGAAGATCTAATAATTCTTTGTATTTTTTCAGTGTCTGTTATTATGTCCCCCCTTTCATTTCTGATTTTATTCATTTGTATACTGTCCATCTGACTTTTAGTTTGGCTAAAGGGTCTTCCATTTTGTTGGTTTTCTCAAAGAACCAGCTATTGGTTTCATTGATTCTTTGTATTGTTTTCTTTCTTTCTAACTTATTGAGTTTGATTTTTCTTGGTGTCTCCTCCTCTTATGAGTGTTTGTTTCTTTTTGTTCTAAAGCTTTTAGGTATGCTTCTAAATTGAGAGTATGAGAACTCTCCAATTTATTAAGGCACTTAGTGCTATAAACTTTCCCCCTTAGCACTGCTTTCATTGTGTCCCATGAATTTGAGTATGTTGTGCCTTCATTTTCATTGAATTCTAGAAAGTCTTTAATTTCTTTATTTCTTCCTTGACTCAATGGTCATTGCGTAGAGAGTTGTTCAGTTTCTGTGAGTTTGTAGGCTTTCTGCTGTTTCTGTTGTTGACGTCTAGCTTTAATACATAGTGATCTGATAAGAAACAAGGAGTTATTTCAATATTATTGGATCAGTTGAGGCTTCCTTTGTGACCAGCTATGTGGTCAGTTTTGGAGAAAGTTCTGTGAAGTGCTCAGAAGATGGTACAGTCTTTTGTATTTTGGTGAAAAGTTCTGTAGATATCTGTTAGGTCCATTTGATTCATGAGACCCATTAGTTTCATAATTTCTCTGTTTAATTTCCATAGGTTTTGATTTTTTGAAACCTGCTTTATTTGGTGTTCCTTACCTCTCTCTCTTCTCCACCCCAACCCATTCCAACACCCCAAAACCGGGTAGGATAGAAATAAGATTAGAGGGAGAAGGAGCAAAGTTCTCTTTGACTACTGCCTACTGTTTAGGGTCCTCAGGTTCTTTGGGGCAGCAACAGCAAATGCAACAGCAGCCTTCTCTTTCTTCTCCAACCATCTCCTCCAAGTGTTCTTCACACAGCCCTCCTTCCCCTCTCCCCAATTCCCCATATTTTTCCAACTGG
This sequence comes from Acomys minous, assembly GCF_964271855.1. NCBI lineage: Eukaryota > Metazoa > Chordata > Mammalia > Rodentia > Muridae > Acomys > Acomys minous. The sequence goes on along the minus strand of NC_140488.1, from coordinate 116,217,566 downwards.
CAAAGACCATGTCTCCACACAAGGCAGTTTCCTGTTGACAAAGATCATGTGCCCTCTCACAAGACTGTTATCAATTGTGGACAAACTAGAGCATCCCCCATATCCCACACCTGGGATTAAAACAAGAACATGTTTAAATACCATAACTGAGTTTTTAAAGAAACCAAAACTTCCACAGCAAGTTTCTGTCTTGATATCCTGTCCATTGATGAGAGAGGGGTATTGCAGTCTTCCACTATTAATGTATGGGATTCAGTGTGTGATTTATACTTTAATAATTTTTAAGAATGTGGGTGCCCTTGTATTTGGGGTATAGATGTTCAGAATGGAGATGTCCTCTTGTTGGATTTTTCCTTCGATGAGTATGAAGTGTCCTTCTCCATCTTTTTTGTTTGTTTGTTGAAAGTCTATTTTATTAGATATTAGAATGTCTGCTCTAACTTGCTTCTTCTGTTCATTTGCTTAGAAAATCGTCTTCCATCCCTTTACTCTGAGGTAATGTCTATCTTTGTTGCTGAGGTGCATTTCTTGTATACAACAATGGATCCTGTTGTCACAATGATTCTGTTAGCCTGTGTTTTCTTATTGGTGAATTGAGACCATTGAAGTTGAGAGACATTAATGACCAATGATTGTTTTTTGGTTGGTTGGTTGGTTGATTGGTTGGTTGGTTGGTTGGTTTTGGTTTTTTCGAGACAGGGTTTCTTTGTGTAGACCTGGCTGTCCTAGACTCACTTTGTAGACCAGGCTGGCCTCGAACTCACAGCGATCCATCTGCCTCTACCTTCCCAGTGCTGGGATTAAAGGTGTGCACCACTATGCCCAGCTATGACCAATGATTGCTAATTCCCATTATTTTGATGTTGTTGCTGTTTTTGTGTGTGTGTGTGTGTGTGTGTGTGTGTGTGTGTGTGTGTGTGTGTTTCCATTCTTTTTCTTTTGCTGGTATGGAATCATTTATTTCCGGTGTTTTCTTAGATGAAGTTCCCCTCCTTCTGATGGAATTTTCCTTCTAGTGTTTTCTGTAGGGCTGGATTTGTGGATAGATATTGCTTAATTTGGTTTTGTCTTGGAATATCTTGTTTTCTCCATCTATGGTTATTGAGAGTTTTGCTGGGTATAGTAGTCTAGGTTGGCATCTGTGGTGTCTTAGAGGCTGCAAGACATCTGCCCAGGCCCCTCTAGCTTTTGGACTCTGTTGAGAAGTAGGGTGTAATTCTCGTATGTTTGCCTTTGTACATTATTTGGCCTTTTCCCTTGCAGGTTTTAATATTCTTTCTTGTTCTGTAGATTTAGTGTTTTGATTATTATGTGGCAGGAAGATTTTCTTTTCTAGTCCAATCTAATTGGTGATCTCTATGCTTCATGTATGTTTGTAAGCATCTTCTTCTGTGATTTTGTTGAAAATATTTTCTGGTCCTTGGAGCTGGTACTCCTCACCTTGTTTTGTTCCTATTATTCTTAGGGTTTTTTCATAGTATCCCAGATTTCCCAGATATTTTATATCAAGAGTTTTTTATATTTAACATTTTCTTGAACTGATATATCAGTTTCTTCTGTGGCATCTTCTATGCTTTAGATTTTCTCTTTCGTCTCTTGGATTTTGTTGATGATGCTTGTGTCAGTTGTTCCTGTTCTCCTCCCTAAGTTTACCATCTCCAGGATTTCCTCAGACTGTGTTTTCTTTATTGCTTCTAATATCGTTTTCAGATTTGGACAATTTTGTTCATTTCCTTCACCTGCTTCATTGTGTTTTCCTAGAGATTTATTCATTTCCTCTTTAAAGGCCTCTACCTATTTGATTATATTTTCCTGTACTTCTCTAAGGAATTTGTTCATTTCATCTTCATAAGTTTGTATTTAATGTCATTTTCTTATGCTTCAGCTAAGTTGAAATATGCTGGCCTTGCTGTAGTATGGAAGTGGTGTTCTTATGCTGCTATATTGCCCTGGATCTTGTAATTTGTGTTATTACTCTTACCTTTAACCATCTTATTGACTTTGATGAGATTATCAAAAAAGACATTGGATTGTAAACTAAGTGTGGTAGTACATGCCTTTACTCCAAGCACTCAGGAGGCAGAGGCAGGCAGGGAAGCTACTTAAGATGCAGTTTTTAAAAAGATGGTGACCAGCAAAGAACCTCCTTATGGAGATGGCTTCAAATATGGCAAACAATCCACTGGGGAAAATGTCCTCATTTCAACCACTGACAGAATTCTGCCTAAAAATAGAGAAGTTTGGATGCAGGTATAGTTGGCAGCCAAACTCTGACAAGACAGGCTAAGCAAGTCCTCAATAGTTCCTGCTTCACAAGTATGTCTGTCAGATATATTGGGCCAGAAGGCTGAAGATGTTGCTCCAACATTAGATTTATGGGTGACTGTTCAGGTAGCAAACTGTCTCTGTCGTTTTTTTCAATTTAGAAGCTGCTAATCTGCACTTCCTGTTTACTCAGGTAATTATTTTCATTCCTTCTCACATATCTTATGGGCTTGAAGACCAAATAGTTTCGCTTCATAGTTAAGCTTAGTTGTTTAGGAGTTAAGATGTTTTCAGGTCTAAATAGATTTTTTAAGTTGATAGAGATGAGATATTGATTTACATCCAGAATTTTAGACTCACCAAGATAGGAAAATGTTTTCTACAAGATTGCCAAATACAAATAGCCAAAACACTATGAATGTAACATTAATATAATTCCTGATTGTTTCGTGGTTCTTCTTGTTCTATGTAGTTTATTTTATATATGTATAATAATATAGATGTATACATAAAAAGTAAAATTTATTATAAAAAAGAATTATATGTACCATAGCATTAGTACTTACCAGGAAATGGCTCATTCTCAAGTGTTAGATTAAAATGTACAGCTTAAAAAAAAGAGGCAGTTTTACAGAAAGGAGTTTTTTGCCAGAACAGTAATACAGAGATAGTTTGCAGAGGGAGAACTCAGGTGAAGACAGAATGAGCCATCAAATGTGAAGAAGCCAGAAAATTAGAGCAGATTACTGAGTCGATGTGAGGCTAAGTAGAGCAGTTCTGGGGCAAGAGAGAAGCCAGATTAAATTAGTAAGATAGGAGAAGAGTTTGAGCCAGAACAGCTGAATTGAACCAGCCAGCCTACAGCTCAGAAAAAAAAGTAAATAAGTGTAAGCTTATTCAGCAGTAAGTCTCAGAGACTGAAAACATTCTAGGCCTAGATTAGATTGTACAGAGGCTAAAAGCTTCCAGGACTAGGACTAGGCCTAGGCTAGCTGAAGAAGGTAGTAAGCCTCCCAGAAAGCAATTGATCCAGGAGAATGAAAGTTACTATAACACTCTAGTATTGGCAGGCCTCGGGTAACACATGCCCAGTTGTGGGCCATAAAATGGAGTGTTGGGGAGAAGGTACAGTTTACATCTGTTAGGAGCCTTTTGTGGAACCAGTCTTTTGCAGGGGGTACAAATCTTACTTGATGGTCCCTAATGGTCCCAGGCCTTCAGAAATGCACATAAGGGTATGATCTGGGAGATAGAGCTGGCAGAATGGAGGTCATAGCTCACCGCTGTTGTGCTTACCCAGGGGTCTTGTACACATAGAGGTCTCACTTGTCTGTCCAAGATGTATTGCAAGATATTTGATCTCACTGTGATCCCTGAGACTGTGTACTGTAAATCCCTGGGGGTTTTTGTTACCAAGATACATACCCTCCTCCAACAAGAAACCCTGAGGTTAGTGTCTAGTACTTTGACTGAGATTTCCTTCAAGGAACAGGAATGAGCTGCAAGCTTCTAAAAGTGTAGCCATTTTCTCCCTATCCAAACAGAGAAAGCATTTCAAGAACAGAACCAGGATTTCTGGTGGGACACAAAAGCATCTCCTCTGCTCATGGGACACACATATCTAATATTGACAGCTCCTTAGAAATCTTTCCTGCCAAACAAATCTAGGTTGACCTTTTAAGAAGTAGTGTGAAATTTTTCAAAGCCTGTGTAGTAGACCAGTCTTCCCATGGTGGTGTGTGCATGCTGCTATGCTCATGCACTTCCCATCAAAGGCACAGTTCATGTCTGGGATATCTGTGTAAAGACCACAAGGCTTAATATGATGTCCCAATGATATGTTCAGGTGTCCAGCAGTATCTGTCATTTCTATAGCTTTGGAAGTTGCTTGCTCTGCACTTCCTGTTTCTTCAGATCATATTTATCCTTCTCATGTCTCTAATGGGGTTGAAGACAAATAGTTATAGTCTTAAATTAAACTTAGTTGTTTGGGATTTAAGAAGATGTTGTAAGTCTAGAGATAGTTTTTGATTGGTAATGTAAGATTTTATAGAAAGTAATTTAGGTACAGTACTTGGACTCATCAAGATAAGATAGATAGTAGAATGCTTTCTTTAAAGTTGCTATATAAATATGGACTAGCACCATGCACAAAACTCAAGTCCAAGTGGATCAAAGACCTCAACATAATGCCAGAGACACTAAGTCACTTAGAAGAAAAAGTAGGGAAGAGCCTGGAACACATTGGCACAGGAGACAACTTCCTGAACAGATCACCAACAGCCCAGGCCTTGAGGTCAACAATTAATAAATGGGACCTCATGAGGCTGAGAAGCTTCTGTAAGGCAGGAGACACTGTCAACAGAACAAAGAGACAGCCCACACACTGGGAAATAATCTTCACCAACCCTGCATCTGACAAAAGTCTAATATCCAAACTTTATAAAGAACTCAAGAAATTAAACACCACCAAACCAAATAACCCAATTGAGAAATGAGGCTCAGAATTAAACAGAATTCTCAACAGAGGAATATCAAATGGCTGAGAAACACTTAAAGAAACGCTCAATGTCTTTAGTCATCAGAGAAATGCAAATCAAAACAACTCTGAGATTCCACCTTACACCCATCAGAATGGTTAAGATCAAAACTTCAAGTGACTCCACATGCTGGTGAGGATGTGGAGAAAGAGGAACACTCCTTCATTGCTGGTGGGAATGCAGACTAGTGCAACCACTTTGGAAATCTATCTGGTGCTATCTCAGAAAACTGGGAATAGGGCTTCTTCAAGACCCAGATATTCTACTCCTTGGAATATACCCAGAAGATGCTCCAGCATACAACAAGAAAATTTGCTCAACCATGTTCATAGCAGCCTTATTCATAATAGCCAGAACCTGGAAACAGCCTAAGTGTCCCTCAATAGAAGAATGGATAAAGAAACTGTGGTACATTTACACTATGGAATATTACTCAGCTATAAAAAAAAAAAGGAATCCTGAAATTTGTGGACAAATGGATTGAACAAGAAATGATCATAATGAGTGAGTTAACCCAGAAGCAGAAAGACTCAAATGGTATATACTCACTTATAACTGGACACTAGCCCAGGGGACAGGTCCCATGAAAGTCTGCACCTACCAGGAAAGTGGGATAGAGTGAAGACATCCTACTGGGACTCTAGGTGAGAAAAATACAGGAGATAGGGAAATAGATGGATCCAGAGGGTCCTAGAAACCTACAAGAACACTATGATGGGCGGATCTGGGCCCAGGGGTTCTGTTCAATCTAAGGCACTAACCAAGGACAATACATGCAGTCATCATCAAACCCCTACCCAGATCTAGCCAAGAGACAGAACATTCTCCACAGTTAAGTGGAGACTGGGTACTGACTTTCACATGAACTCTGGTGCCCCATATTTGGTTATGTCCCCTTGATGGGGAGGCCCAATGGCACTTGAAGGAAGGATAGCAAACTACTAAGAAGATATTTGATACCCTAGCATCATATTCAGGGGGAGGAGGTCCCCCTCAGTCACAGTCATAGGGAAGGGGAATGAGATGAAAGCAGGATGGAGGGGGGAATGAGAGGATGCATGGGATGGGATAACAATTGAGATGTAATATGAATTATTTTATTTTTCAATAAAAAATGTGTAAAAAATAAAAATAAAAAAATAAATATGGACTAGACATTATGAATATAATTTTTACCTAATAGTATGGAATTTGTTGATGTTAGAGAAAAAGCCTTTTATTTAGACAAAAGGGGGGAATGTTGCAGGATAGTTGGTCCCACTGCAATCCCTGAGATTGTGAATTCTAAATTCCTGTTTCTTGTGGTTGAACTCTAAAACACACCCGTAATTCAAGAACATTCTGTTTATTGTAAACAGATAATTAAGGTGTGATTCAGACAGTCCTAGTACACACTTTTAATCCAAGAGCTTCCTGTACACAGTATTTAATAAAGTTAACCCTCATTCAAGATGCAGAGCAAGAAACCAACTGACAGATTAAAGAATAGGAGGGACATTGAGTTAAAGGGTATGTAAGACAGTGTATAGAAGTAGAAAGGGCTTTTAGATTTTAGCTAAGCTCTTGAGCTCTTCAGCTCCTTGGCATTTGGCTTTGGGGGATTTGAGCTAGTAAGCCTTTGGCCTTGAGTTTTTTGGCCTTTACTTCCTGGACTGTCAGCTAAGCTACTAAGCCTTTTTCATCTTTTCCACTGGAATGTGAGCTGAGTAGGAAGGCTAGCTGGGTACTTTTTCTGCCTCTATGAACTAGCAGGTTTTCACCCCAGCATCTGGCTCCTGAGTCTTTACTGGTAAAATAGAGTAATTGAGATTTTCTTTTTAAACAACATGGGTAGCTAAAATGGGCCTCCAGGGACAGGGCCTGTGCTATGGGCCAGGAATAGGGTGCTCAGAGGACAGGGCAGGGGTCTCCCTGCTAGGCTTGCTGGGAAGACAGGGAAGGCTTGGAGTTGTGGATGAAGAGGTCTTTACCTGGTGGTCACTGGGGGGTCTCTTGCCTCTGGGAATGCACATAGGACTGTGGTCCAGCAGATGGAGCACACAGGGGCAGGGTGTAGCTCAGCACTGCTGTGCTTGCACAGCGGTCCAATTCAGGCACAGAGCTGACGTGCAGAAATCTCATAGAGCAACAGAAATAAAAACAGCATGGTACTGGCATAGAAATAGGCTGGCTAATCAATGGAGTAGAATCAAAGACCCAGAAATAAATCCACATATCTATGTATGCTTGATTTTTTACAAAGAAGCCAAATACATAAAATGGAAAAAATATAGCATCTTCAACAAATGGTGCTGGTCTAACTGGATGGCTACATGTAGAAAAATGAAAATAGATCCGTACCTATCACCCTGTACAAAACTGGAGTCCAAATGGATTAAAGACAGCAACATAAAATTAGACACACTAAATCTGTTAGAAGAAAAAGTGGGAAAGAGCCTTAAACTCATTGTCACAGGAGACAACTTCCTGAACAGAACATCAACAGCTCAGGCCCTAAGATCAACCATTAATAAATGGGACCTTATGAAACTGAAAAGCTTCTGTAGGGCAAAGGAAACAATCAAGAGAACAAAACAACAGCCTACAGACTGGGAAAATATCTTCACCAACCCTACATCTGACAAAGGGCTAATATCTAAAATATATAAAGAACTCAGGATATTAAACACCACCAAACCAAATAATCCAATTAAGAAATGGGGTTCAGGGCTAAACAGAATTCTCAACAGAGGAATAATGAATGGCTGAGAAACACTTAAAGAAATGCTCAACATCCCTAGTTATCAGGGAAATGCAACTCAAAATGACTGAGATTCCACCTTACACCTGTCTGAATGGATAGGATCAAAAACTCAGGTGACAGCACATGCTAGCAGGGATGTGGAGAAAGGGGAACACTCCTTTATTGCTGGTGGAAGTTCAAACTTGTACAACCACTTTGGAAATAAATCTGGAGCTTTCTCAGGAAATTGGGAATAATTCTATCTCAAGACTCAGCCATACCACTCCTGGGAATATACCTGAAAGATGCTCCACCATACAACAAGAATATTTGCTCTACTATGTTCATAGCAGCTTCATTCATAATAGCCAGAATCCAGAAACAGCCTAGATGTTCCTCAACTGAAGAATGAATAAAGAAATTGTGTTACATTTATGCAATGGAATACTATTCAGCTATTAAAAAACAAAGAAAGCTTGAAATTTGTAGGCAAATGGGTGGATCTAGAAAAGATCTTCCTGAGTGAGGTAACCGAGACCCAGAAAGACACACATGGTATATACTCACTATTAAGTGGATATTAACCACATACTACAGAATAACTACACCACAATACAGAGACTGAAACATCAAGCAAGGACCATGTATGATGTGGACCTAGACCCTCTGCTCAAATCTAGTAGCTCAGTCTCCTTGTGGGACCCACAATGTGGAGAGTAGGGACTGTTTTGGACATGTACTCTGGCCACCGAACTTTTATCATTTCCCCTTGGCAGGGCAGCCTTGCCAGGCTACAGAGGAAGAGGTTACAGGTAGTACAGATAAGACCTGATAGGCTGAGGTCAGATATTAGGGGAGGAGGGCTCTCTTTCTGAGGACCAGGGGAGGGAGGAAGAAGGAATGGAGGAGGGAGGAGGCAGGAGGGATCGGGGGTGGATGAGGGAAGGGAATGAGATGTGAAGAATTTAAACTGCAGAACAAGCAGGTAACTTATATTGCTAATCCCACTATATGGTAATAGCTCTGATACTGGTTGAGACATGAATATCTAGGCAAAGATAATGTTTCTTGTTGGCTACAGAACTCCTGTGAATTATTATTAGATGTCATTCTTCATATGGCATTAATGAAGACTCACAGATGTCTTCTTTCTGCTCATACAAAGAGCAGAAAAACAGCCTTAATTGTTCTGTGTATCAGGCATGCCTTATACATTTATAATTTTAGGACTGTATAATGTTTGTGAAAAAATATGTGCTTTCAGAACAAAAGAACCAGACACTGACACTGGATCAGACCTGACAGGATTCATTCCTCTCAGCATGCTTGACACTAACATCCTGCATCTTTCATGTTCCAGCACCAAGTGCTTTAGTTGCTGTTCCTCACCAGAACAAGAAAGCTCCCAGGGCACCTTTGAAGAAAGCTTCCAATCTCAATTGGTCTAGCATTTCAGATGGTCCCACACAAGACTCTAATTCAGCCTGGAATTTCTCAACACTTAGAAACTGAACCATAAAAGCTATTCCTACCTTGTTTAACCTTTTTGCCAATTTTATTTGGGCTCCTCCTACAAAGGTATTATTCATCCCAAATCAGCCAGAAGAAACCTTAAGAGAATGATGCCTCATTTCCTTAAGGGAGGGTCTAGTAGGTTTTGGCTGCTTTCTTGGGCTATAGAGGGTTATTTTCAATGGGAGTTGGTTACAAGTTATTATTGGTCTTATTTGGAGAGAAAATAATATTAGACTCAGTGATGTCTCTCTTTTCCTTTATCTCCCATTCTTAGGTTTGAAGATAGGGATTAAAAAGAAAGAAGGGGGAATATAGAAAAATATAGGGAAGATAGAACAAAAAGTAGATTAATGAATCTACTCCTCAACTTAATGCCTCAATTGTCACTCACAATTCACTGCTCTAGAATTTTGTATATAGATGCAAAATAAGTTTAATTTTAGATACAGTAGTCTAGAATTCAAATATAAGATTATTCATCACACACATTAGATATATTTCTATTCTAATATGAGGTATTATACCCATATAACTCAATTATAATACAAGGTTTACTTCCAATACTTTGAAAGTGCTATTGTAGGCTGTGTAGGATAAATAAGTTATACAAGTTCATTGTTAGTTGATCAAATCATGATATTAATTACTAGTCTATTTTTAGCACAAAAGATAGCCATGATTCTATAGAAAGATAAGGTAAAATAGTTAGACAAGGTCTTCAAAAACCTCAGAGACACACAGAATATGGCATTTTAAAATGTTTTTATTATTTTAAAGATTCAATGACAATGAGACAGGTTAACTCCTGGCAACACCCAGCCTATCTCAAAGAGGATGATAAGCATCAAAGAACCTCCTTATGGAGATGGCTTCAAATAATGCAAACAAGCCACTGGGAAATATGTCCTTGTTTCTACCACAGAGAGAGTTCTGCCTTTAAAAAGGTCAAGCTTGGATGCAGGCAGAGTCAACTGCCAAACTCTGCCAAGACAGGGTAAGTAAGTCTTCAATAGTTCTGCCTCACGAATATGTCTGTCAGATATAGTGGGCCAGAAGGCTGAAGAAGATACTCCAACGTTATAGAGTTTTGGATGACGTCTCAGGTAGTAAACTGTATGTCATCTTCTCATTTGGAAAGCTACTAACCTACACTCCCGGTATACTCAAGCAATTAATTTTATTCCTTCTCAAGTCTCTGATGGGGTTGAAGACCAGATAGTTTAATTTTACAATTAAGCTTAGTTGTTTAGGGGTTAAGCTGTTTTAAGTCTAATTAGATGTTTTAAGTTGATAATGACCAGATATATGATAGATATTGATTTACATTCAGAATTTTAGATTCACCAAGATAGGAAAGATGTTTTCTTCAAGGCTGTCACACACAAATAGCAAAACACTAAGAATGTAACATTTATGTAATTCCTGATTGTGTCATGGTTCTTCTTGTTATGGGTAGTTTATTGTAATATGTGTAATAATATACACAGGAATGGGGTGATGATTTGATTTTATTGAGACAGAGTCTTACTACGTAAAATCAACTGTCCTGAAATTCCATATGTAGACCAGGCTTGCCTCAAACTCACTGAGATCCACCTGCCTCTGCTTCTGCATGCTGGGATTAAACATGTCCCCCACCAATCCCAACTAGAGTAAGAAAGTTGTTGTTTTGTTGTTGTTGCTTAATAACTTCTTTCCATTTAAAAAATGAATATACATTGTACACATCTGAAATTTTTCCATCCACTGGGAAACACATCTCCTGCATTGATCATACCTTCCTGGAGGGACTTAACTCTCAGATCAGATGATCCTGATTTCAGCACTGTAAACCACAGCTACCTCAGTCCATGCCAATCAATTTGGTTGCTTATCCTGTTTACAATGTTGCTTCCCTAGCAGAGACTTGTGCCTTTTCTTTAGATTCTAGACCAAGAAGAAAAACTCTGTTACAGTCACTACTATGGCATAGCTTTCCTGCCTGACATGGTTATGTCCAGTAACAGACATGGAGTATTTTGAACCAATGATATGAGAATTAGTCTCTGCTCCCAGTTTCTAGAACTTTAGCTTGGACAATTTAGATATGCTGGATGTCTAGAGCATCTCTTTATGTGATCATGTTACCTGGTAACCAGGTCAATAATTTATGGCCTACAGAATATGAATTACAAAATATATGTCTCCATAATAGAACCAATTAACTGGCCATTTTCAGAGAGGAAAGAGGTATGAACCTCAGATTGCCTCTGTTCTGTTATAATGGCCATTCTTTATTCAAATATAAGCTGAGGAAAATGGGATTATGTAGATTCATCATTTTATGGATTTATTTTTATTTTATTTATGTGACTCTATGTGTGTATATTCCACATGTGTGTAGGTCAGCAAAGGGCATCAAATCCCCTGGAGCTGAAATTAGATGCAGTTGTTAGCTACATGGTGTGAGGTGCTGGCTACCAAAATCATTTCTGAAAGAGAAAAAAAAAGTCAAGATTTTGTGGGGTGTAAAAGTCCCTCTCACTCTAGGCATGTCAGGGTTCTTTGCTCCTAGATCCTGGATGGATGTAGAGTGGAAGCCTATACCACAAATTCCTTTCTTCTAAGTATTCCTTCTTACACTAGGGCCTTAGAGTGTGGTCATGGTCATGGTCTCTGCATGAGATGCTCCTTCTTTTTGTTTGTTTGCTTGATTAGTTGGTTGATTGGTTGGTTGGTTGTTTTTTGTTGTTGTTGTTGTTGTTGTTGTTGTTGTTGTTGTTGTTGTTGTTTGAGGCAGTGTTTCTTTGTGTAGCTTTGGTTATCATAGAACTGCTCTGTAAGCCAGGCTGGCCTTAAACTCAAAGAGATCCACTTGCTTCTGCCTCCTGGGATTAAAGTGCTAGTATTAAAGGCATGTGCCACTATTCCATGTAGCATGGGCTTTTTTAAGGTCTCTAAGATAATGACAGCTTCTTCCAAGAATGAGAATCCAAAAACACTCAGAGCCAAATGCAGAACAGTTTTTTTTAATATGGAAAGTGACATAGGATCAATTTCTTCATAGTCAGTTTGAGAGATTAATTTTCCTCCTTTAAGACTTCTATTATTTTTATCACCTCATATTTAAAGCCCTCTGTGCAGTTATCAGCCTATCACCTTTTCTCTCTATTTATAAAATTAGTATTTTCAGTAGGAATAAAGTAATATAGAGTTTAAAGCTCATCTCCAAGGAAATGACATAAAGGGTATACCTTATATGACTTTGATTTCCTTGTTAAAGCTATTTTTAAAACAAAGTACACACTTTGCTCTATATTTCATGTCTGAGTAGTGAGGGGAGAGAGCACCCCATGATGTGGTATAAGAATAGCAACTACAGTGAATCAGCAGAGGTGAGTTGGGTGAGAGCCACAACCCACATTATCCAATATCCAGAGGAGGCCTGTGGAACACCAAAGCAGTTTGGATCTCTCTCTCCAGCTGCTCCCACTGACCGAGCCCATCTGGTACACAGACAGTGAACCAGCAGAGGTGATTTCAGTGAGGGCCTCAACCAACATTATCCACCATCCCAGGGAGGCTTGTGAGGCACCCAAGCAGCTTTGGGCGCTCTCTCCCTCCCCCCTCCTCTGTCTCTCAGCCTTGCTCACTGGCGTGGCCTGTCTGGAACACAGACAGTGAACCCAGAAGAGCTGAGCAGGGCACGGGAGGCTCTAACCCCCATTGTCTGCCCTCCTGAAGATACTTGTGGGAAGCCCTAGCAAGCAAGCAACCTTTGGCTTGAAGCACTCTTTATCTGCTCACAACCTGCCTGACCCACCTGGGACATAGACAGTAACCCCTATGGAGGGATCTGCAGGCCTGCTAACATTGGAGACAACCAGATAGCTAGAGGCCAGTGTACAAACACAAGCAACAAAACTCAGAGCCAGAAGACAGCACCGGAAACAAGTGGTCTTACTAACACCCCAGACAAGCATGAAAAAGATTTTAAATCTGAGGTGATAAAAATAATAGAAGTCTTAAAGGAGGAAAATTAATCTCTCAAAGAAATACAGGAAAATGCATTCAAACAGATGAAGGAATTGAATAAATTCTTTAAATAATTACAGGAAAATACAATCAAATGTGAGATCTAAGAAGGGAATTAGAAAGAGAATGCAATCTGAGGCAATCCTGGTGTTGGAAAATCTAGGGAGAACAGGAACTACAGACACGAGCATCATCAACAGAACACAAGAAATGGAAGAAAGAATCTCAACTGTAGAAGATATGGTTGAAGTAATCAATACATCAGTCCAAGAAAACATTAAAACTAAAAAGTTTCTGACACAAAACATCCAAGAAATCTGGGACACTAAAAAGATCAAATCTAAGTATAATAGGAATAGAAGAAAACTCCAAGCTTCATGGCCTAGAAAATATTTTCAACCAAATCAAAGAAGAAAACTTCCCCAACCTAAAGAAAGAAATGCCAATAAATATACAAGAAACCTACAGAACTCCAAATAGATTGGACCAGAAAAGAAAATCTTTCCACCACATAGTAATCAAAACATTAAATGTACAGAACAAAGAGTATTAAAAGCTGCAAGAGAAGAAGGCCAGGTCACATATAAAGGCAAACTTATCAGAATTATACCTTACTTCTCAACAGAGACTATGAAAGCCAGAAAGTCCTACATGGATGCCATTCATACACCGAGAGACCACAGAAGTCAACCCAGACTACTATACCCATCAAAACTTTCAATCACCATAGATAGAAAAATGAGGTATTCCACCACAAAACCAAGTTTAAACAGTACTTAGCCACAAATCCAGCCCTAAAGAAAACACTAGAAGGAAAACTTGAACCAAGGGAGGCAAACTACAACAAAAAATAAATAAGTCCACATCTAAAAACCAAAAGAAAGGAAATACACACACACGCACACACACATACACACACACACACACTACCAGCAACACAAAAAAACATGAAATAACAACCACTGATCAACACTCTCAACATCGATGGCCTCAACTTCCCAATAAGAATAACAACTAAAGTAAAAAGATGAAGAACGGAAAAGCAGGTCTCATTGATGATTTCTACAATTTAGAATTCTCAGGAGTTACCTAAAATGGACCACTTGCTCTTCTTATATTTGATTCAGACCTCATTAAAATAACAAAGCTTGGCTGGGCATGGTGACCTTTGCAGCACTGTCTTTGCCACTCTGGAACTCACTATGTAGACCAGCCTGGCTTTGTAGAGAGACCCTTTCTCAAAATAAAATAAAAGATTTTCCCAAAGAAATAAACGAACACCAAACCCTACCTGTTTAAATGTAATACTAGTTGTTCTTTACTTTTGATTCCTATAGTGGGAATTTTCCACTGAGATAACAGCGTAGTGTAAGTAACTTGAAAGATGACTGCAAATTTTGTCTCTCTCATCATACACATCAATGAGCATCGATAGCAGGGGTAGGGCCTATTTTTTTTAATTTGTTGAAGCCAAGCTGGTCATTTGGCTTGCATTATCAAATGCCACAAGTAGTATTCATGAAATAAGAGAGTAAAAATGAACTTGCAAGGTAAAGTTTCTTTTGAAAACTAGCCTGTACTTATGTATGCAAGCCATTCTCCAGAAGAAAAGTCACTAGCTTGACTTTTCCTGGGGATATATGAACAAGCATCTGCTCCCCTCAGATATGAAAACAACAATTGCAAGATTCCACTCTAGTACGGTTTGGTTAATTCAGGTTAATTACAGAAAGATGGCTGATTCATAGACATCTGCATCATCAAAAAGCCCACTCCAGCATGCATAATAACTTGAGAATGCTTCATTTCTAGATTGCTCAACTTGGAAGAGTCTTCTCTTCCCCAACAATTGTTTGATGTCTGTATTACCTTGGGAAGAGGGCTCATGAATCTTGAAATTTTCTGTAATTTCTGAGACTTGTAAACCTGGGTCTTGGGAGTCTCCCCTTCCTTCAGGTCAGAATGGTTTAAATTGGAAGAAATGTGTGCATACTAGTTAATGCAAAGCCAACTACAGATGTATTAGCAAGTTTAAATGAAACTAAGAATTGTTCAGCTGAGCCCAACCCATATTCAGATTACTGACCCACATTCTTGTTAGATAAATTATATGTTTAACAACCGTCATGTGGAGTGGTCTGCTATACAACAATAGCAAACTAGAACACATATCATCTTATCTTTTCATTACTCTTCAAATCTAGATGAATTTCTTATTAAAAGAAGTAACAAAAGCTACCTGTATCAAATATCAATGCATATTTAATCTTAGGCTCTTTTCTGTGCCCATGACCATTGGAAAACAACCTGTATTGTCTTCCGTCCTGAACCCTTTCCCATAACAAAGCAACACAGTGTTCAACAACAATGGCCCAGGGCCACATCATGGGTATGGATCCAGTGAAGTGTCACATAACCTCTCCAGTTACAAAAATGGTCTGTTCTGTGAGAAGCTCACATAGCTGGCCTCACTGCTTAGCCTGCCTCCAAGGTGGGTTCTAGTGTCTGAGAACTTGAATTTTGGCAGGCTCCCCCACCCTTTTCTCACTGATAAGACTGTTCATTGTGCCAACACTGTTTATGCATGGTTTATGCTGAACATCTGCCTTCCCAGAAGTTTGGACAAGTGCCAGACAGGGATGCCTATGTGACCAACCCCAGTAAAAACCTGAGTGATGAAGCACTATAAGCTCCTATCATTACGTATGTGTTGTCCCGACTTGTTTGTGACTCCACTAAGAGAGGACACTTGGAAAAAGCTGCTGTTAGATTTTGTCGTATTTGTCCATTTATTTACCCATTTATTTATCCATTATCGGGCTGTGCTTTGTAGCCTTTGGTTGTGATAGACAGTCAACAGAACTTACATAAATGAGAGAAGCAACTGCACAACGTTATCCTCTGACCTACACACACACACACACACACACACACACACACACACACACACACACACACGGAATGAGGATATATCCCAGTAGTATAGCATCTGTCTAGCATGTAGGAAACTCTATCCCTATGTAGGAAACAAAACAAAACAGTAGGGGAATCCCAACTTGGCTTCCACCTAGCACTTACTGCTCTGGAGTTACCAACTTAGCATGCTATATTTTATCTTTGAGTTTTGTTTGTAACTGAAGTCAGATAAGACTTATCACCAGGTGATATGACCTACCCTGGAGAAATTGAAGCAGAAGAATGCCTTAAGGGCATAGCAAAATCCTGTCCCAAGATAGCATGCTCAAAAGACTTGGAACCGCTCATACTTATGCTCCCTAGATAGTTTCTGCTGCCCTCCCCCCACACACACACACACACTCCAGAGTCACATCTAAAATCGGCAAAGAACAGGGCTTTTCTAGGCAAGAGCAACAGCTTCACTGTACTACCTGAACATTTAATACCTGGCTCTCTGGAGACCAAGCCCTTCCCAACTCCCAAGGGCAGAAATCCTATATATAAATACCCCTTTTGTATCTGCTGGGGTACAGTAGACCCACTGAAAGAGGAGATAACCTGAACAGACTTTGCCAGCATTGCCAGTCTGGCAGCTGGTGGAGGCCCAGTGACAAGGCCAAGTTCCCAGATATCTGATCTGGAGGAGATATCTGCACATGACTCATCCAAGGATCATTAAATAGCAAATGCAAACAGAGGAAAAGCACTTGTCTCTAGCCCCTTGAACAACAGGCTTTTTCGCTTTCCACTGAGCATGGAAAATTCTGCAGTCATACCTAACAGCAGCCAGATGTTGTGACTCCTGACTCCTTTCATCCTCACAGCTGTCTGAGATGCTTTTCAGCTGATATCCCTGTGACTTTTATTTGACTTGTTCAAACCACATCACAAAGCATACATAAACAACTGTTTCACTAAGTAATACTGAATGTATATAAAATAGAATAAAAACATAACAAAGTTCATACAACATGATTTTTGAACACTGAATTACAACATTGATATGTGAAGCAAAACTCAGGAAAAATAAATTTAATGCAGCTTTTTATCTCAGATCACAAGATAGCAAGGCTGCATGGAAGTTTGTTTCTAGACATGTTTTGTTTAATTTTTAATTGATATATAATAACTGCATGTCTTTAAGTAAAGTATGATACACGTCAGTATACATCTCATCCCACACCCTGCCAGACTCCGCCCACACACTTCCTAGGCCATGCCCACACACTCCTAGACCACGCCCAGGAGCCCACCCACTTCTGTGGCACGTCCACGCCTCTGGGACTCTACCACATTCTCCTGAGCCCTCAGAGTGGGCAGAGCCAAACACAGGGGCAGAGCATAACCAGGAAATTACATCAAACAGGGGCGGGGCGTGTCCTGGAGATGACATCAGAGTGGGCAGAGCCAAACAGCACGGGCAGAGCATAACCAGGAAATGACTTCAGGGTGGTTGGAGCCAAGCAACACAGGGGCGGGGCATAGCCAGGAAATGATGTTAAGCATGGGCTGTGTGTAACCAGGAGATGATGTCAGAGTGGGCAGAGCCAAGCAGCGCAAGAGCGGAGTGCAACCAGGAAGTGACATCTAACAGGGGTGGGGCGTAGCCAGGAAATGACGTCATAGTGGGCAGAGCCAAGCAGCGCAGGGGCGGAGGGTAACCAGGAAGTGACATCTACCAGGGGCGAAGCGTAACCAGGAAATTACATCAAGCAGGTGTGGGATGTACCTAGGAAATGATGTCATAGTGGGCAGAGCCAAGCAGAGCAGGGGCGGAGCATAACCAGGAAGTGACGTCTAACGGGCTGAGCTTAGCCAGGAAATGACATCAAGCAGAGGGCAGAGTAGCCAGGAAATTACGTGTTACAGGGACGGGGCGTAATCAGGAGATGATGTCAGAGTGGGCAGAGCAAAGCAGCACAGGGGCGGAGCATAGCCAGGAAATGACTTCAGTGTGGGCGGGGTCAAGTGCCACACGGGCGGAGCTTAACCAGGAAATGACATCATAGTGGGTGCTATGTAAATGATGCTGGTGATGTCATAGTAGAGGCGGAGTTTAGCAGGCAGGTGATGTCATAGTGGGCGTGGTTATGGTGCTGGGGCAAAAAAAAAACAAAGAAAATTTTATAAAAAGGAAAAGAAAAAAAACACATTAGTACACAGACACCAAGTGAGAGACATCAAGGGAGACACCAAGAGAGACACAAATGAGATATAAATGAGAGAGATAACAAGTGAGACGAAGTGGGTGGAGCTTAGTGTACTTGGTGACATCACTCTTAATATTAAATAAATAAATTTTTAAAAATTATTTTATTAAAAAAATAAATTATTTTATAAAAAAATACATTATTTTATGATTAAATTTGGGTGATACAAATATCTGTCACCTCAAATAATACTGTCCAGCCATAAAACGTGAAGAATTCCTGTCATATTTAACAACACAAATGGTACTGAAGATCATTGTGCTAAGTGGCATGTCAGATGAGACATGATTTAACTCATATCTCAAATATACATAGACATTAAGGGTAAAACCACTGGGGGCTGGAGAGATGGTTAAAAACACCATCTGTTCTTCCAAAAGTCCTGAGTTCAATTCCCAGTGGTTACATGGTGGCTCACAACCATCTATAATGAGATCTGGTGCCTTCTTCTGGCATGCAGGTATATACATAATAAATAAATCTTCTTTTAAAGAATAAAACCAGAGAATGGGGATGGAAATCCATGAAAGCAAAGTTACAGTTTCGACGTACATAACTTAACCCAAGTTCACAACATGCAATTAACACATCACTTTCTGTTATCTGAATGTCCCCCAACATGTAAATCATGATTAAGTGTGCCACAACAAAAAAGGTTATGAGGGTAAAATCTGTTTTTAAAAAAAACTGCGTATGTGCTAACTTCCTGGAAATTCAAAAGGCATATTAGCAATGATTTCTTCAGCAGAACCACACAGTAATAAAGAAAGAAATACCAAATTACCTATGACAACTGTAGTATATAATCTTTTCTATGTCAAATCTTTTCTAGGTCAAATGGAAAATAAAAACAAATATGTGAAATATTCAGAAGGGGAAATAGAATAGACAGCAGAAGGGCTTGAAGAGAGGGAACAACATCAGATAGGGAGTATGTGGAGGAAATGAGGGTGAGGATCGGATGTGGAGGAGGGGCAAGAAAAAAAACACAAATCACATATCAAGGAAAATCTATCAGAATAACAGCTGTTTTTCAGTGGAAACTTTGAAAGACAGAAGAGCCTGGAGCAACACATTCCAAGTCATAAAAGACCACTCTGGCCAAAGACTACTACCTAGCAAAACTCTCTACCATAGTTGAAGTAGAAAAAAAAACTTTTTCACAATATAAACAGCCTTTGAAAGGTATATCCAACAAAATAAACCGAAAGAAAATACAGGAAGTAATATTTTCTGTTTAAGAATTAAATGAGCACAGTCAAGAGACTGAAAAGATACAAAGTTGTATTTTCTAAAACACAAGATACAATTGAGAACACATAATAACAATACCAAAAATCAACAACACCATGGCTGAAGTGAACAAATGCTTTTTAGTAGTTAATTTAACCCTTAATGGCCTCAAATCTCCAATCAAAAGACACAAGCTGTCTGAATGGAACAAAAGACAAAAAGCCATCTATCTTCTGTCTACAAGAAACATATCTTAGCTTTTTAAAAATTTTTTATTATTAATTTATTCTTGTTACATCTCAATGGTTATCCCATCCCTTGTATCCTTCCATTCTTCCCTCCCTCCCGTTTTCCCCTTTTTCCCCTCCCCTATGTAGGCTTCATTCCAGGCATGCAGGGATGGTTTAATATACGGAAATCCATCAATGTAATCCACCATATAAACAAACTGAAAATTTAAAAACCATATGATCATCTCTTTAGATGCAGAGAAAGCATTTGATAAAATCCAACACCCATTCATGTTTAAAGTTTTAGAGAGATCGGGGATACAAGGCACTTTCCTCAACATAATAAAGGCTATATACAGCAAGCCAATAGCCAAAATCAAAGTAAATGGTGAGATACTCAAGGAAATTCCTCTAAAATCGGGAACAAGGCAAGGCTGCCCACTCTCTCCATATCTCTTCAATATAGTACTCAAAGTTCTAGCCAGAGCAATAAGACAACGTATCTTAGCTTTAACGGTAACTCTAGGTATCCTATATGAACATAGCACAATAACATTTAAAGTTAAAAGAGAATAAATCTCTAGTAAGTATACAAACTCATGCAGAATACACAACTCAATACTGAAAGATAAAAAAGTCAAAGAAGAAAAAAACAAAAATTTATTGGAATTAAATGATAATAAAAACCTAACACAACAAACGTCTGGAACAGATTAAAGCAGTTATACAAGGGTAATTTAAAGCTCTAACTGCCTACATTTTTATCTTTAAAAAGTCAGAAAGAACACTAATGGAACACAAATATTTGGACAAGTAAAAACAAACTAAATCCAAATCGTCAGTGGCAAGAAATAATGAAAATCAGACAGAAATTAATGAAATAGAAAAAAGAAAACAATACATAGAATACATACATCTAAGAGTTGGCAAGTTAACAATATAAACAAGATGGACAGACCCTTGACCCAATTCATCAAAAGGAAGAGAGTGCACAAATAAACAGCATCAGAAACGAACAGGGATACATTACAACAGGCACCAAAGAAATTCCAAATGTTAAAAGAGAATACTTGTTAAATCTTTACTCCACTAAGTTGAAAAACCTAAAAGAAAATGACAAATTTCTAGATTCAGCCAAACCAGCAAAATTAAGCAGAGCCATCAACAATCTAAACAAACATAGCAAGGAGATTGTAGTAGTAATAACAGAAATCCAGGGCCAAGTGGATTCTCGGCAGAATTCTTCCAGACTTTCAAAGAATATTTGCAGCCAACCCTCCTTATACTATTTAAAAACTATATGAACAGAATGAAAGCTTGCAAACTCCTTCTATGTAAAGGCAAAAATCACACGATCCTCTCAATAGATGCAGGGGAAAAAAACCTTTGACAAAATCCAGCATGCCCTCATGATAAAAGCCCTAGACATAGTAGAAATAGAGGCAACACAATTCCACATAATTTTAAAAAAAACTATATGGAAGAAAACCGCTGACAACATAATCCTAAAGGGAGAAAAACTTAAAGCATTTCCACTTGTATCAGTAATGAAGCAGGTCTGGAGCATAAAGCAGGAGAAGGAAATTAAAATGATACAAATAGGACATGAAGAAGTCACAGTATCCCTATTTGCAGATGACATGATTTTATATGTAAGAGGTCCCAAAATTTCTGTTTGAAAACTTCTAATATGGGGATGTTTAAGAACACTTGTTGCTTCTGCAAAGAACCTGGGTTGGACTCCGAGCACCTACATGGAAGTTCACCACTTCCACAGGCATCAGGCATACATATGTGCAGGCAAAGCCCTTGTATTAATAAAATAAATCTTAAAAAAGAAAACTAATATGGATAAACAATTTCAGTAACAGGTCTGACTACTGAATCAATTTGCAAAAATCAGTAACTTTTCTGTACACCAACAACAAATGCATAGAGAAATCCTGGAGTAAATGCAGAAACCAAGAAAATAAAAAGGGAACCATTGCTGGGATAAGAAAAAAACAGAGAGGAGAATAACAAGATATAGATGATCTGAGGGGAACATAGGGCATTTTAGTTGGGGAGGAGTGAATGAGATAAATACAGGAAAAGGAATGAGGGTGAAATGACAGCAAGGCTGTCTGAAAAAGTCAGAAGGAATCCTATATTTATCTGTCTACAATCTACCTAAAAATCCTTTAATACATGTAAGTCTATGTGTACATAGTTTAAATGAAATTTTCCCATCTGAGTTGACAAACTCCCTCCAGAGAAGAGCATAGACTATCCAACAAAAACCTTAACACAGGGTATGAGAAGCCGTCTTTTGGCATATTGATCAACGCTGTCCAAGCGACTACTGAAACATTGTAGACTATTGCTGTTGCCTCCCAGAGTGGAAGCTAAGTCCCTATTGCTGGAAACATCATGCACTTTGGACACAGGACACAATGGAACAGAGCTGGAACTTATTTGAAAGCCTCCTCCCTGAGGACTAACTTTCATGGTATCAGAAGATGCCATGCAAACTTCCAAAGGAGGAAATCAACCAATAATCCTTCTCAGCTATGATGCCTATAAACTACAAAAATGAGCAGTATGGCATGAAGGGGTGAGGTAGTAGTATGCATACTAAACATTTATCTGTACATCTACAGATAAATATAGTTCTCACCCCTCATCAAAGAAACCTCTATTTGCAACAGAGGAGTCATAACAGAAAACCATAACCAATTGAAATGCAGAGTTGTGTGGAGCCCAGTCCCAACTGACACATCTACAGCACAACTCTTGCACCTAAGGCTCAGGGAACACTGTGGAAAAGGAAGTTGAAAGATTATAAGAGAGAGAGGAACAAGAAGTTTGCTGTAAGATTTTCTCTCCTAGAAATGTCAGAGAAACTATACCCACGAACTTACACCAGTATGATGGCTTCCTAAACAAGAACATAACAAGGACAATACAATAGACATGCTAATATGCACCAGAAAAAACTAAAGAGGCCTCAGTCCTAGACAAACAACTATAGGCAACCAATGAATGCCGACATCAGGAAAAATAGTCTCCCATAGGGAAGAGCACACCAATTGGTTATCCAGTACCAAATGGTCAGCCCTGAAAACTTATATAAACTTATATATACATGTGTGTGTGTGTGTGTGTGTGTGTGTGTGTGTGTGTGTGTGTGTAACATTATATTAACTGATTTATTTAAATATTCAGGAATGGGGTGGTATGTGTGTGTGTGTGTGTGTCTGTGTGTGTAGAAAAAGCAATTAAAGAAACAGAGGTCATGGATGTGAGAGAAAGCAAGTAGATGGTACATTGGAAAAAGTGGAGGGAGGAAATTATACATTTTTATTATTTCAAAAATAAAAAATATATAATAAAATAAATACAATAGTATAATATGCAGCAGAGTAATCACTGTATGGATTATACATTTTATAGCATACAAATGGAAGAGAAAACATATATAGATCCATAACAATAAATAATAGAGTTTTCAAAGAAGCTTCAAAGTTAGACAAAGAGAACCAGATTGTTTTACCACCCACCCTATTACTATGCTCTAGAAATTGTTTCTGGAAAAAGAAAACAATAGTTAGAAATCAAAACAATTTCTATTTTGTAATTAGTATAAATTCGACACTAATCTTACAAATATAAATAAAATTCTATAAACAATTAGTACTTATAATTTTAAAAAGCTAAAATGCATAAAACCATAAATAAAATTATGGTCACCTGAAGTTGCCTCTGCCTGTACCCAGGTGGGACTTCTAGTGGAGAGAGGACATCAACCCACCCATAAAACCTTTGAAACAAAATTTGTCTTACCTAAAAGAAGTGTAGGGACAAAGATGGATCAGAGATTGAGGGAATTGCAAACCAGTGACTAGCCCAACTTGAAAGACTCACCTCATAGGAGAGAGCCAATCCCTGACACTATTAATCATACTCTGCTATGCTTGGAGACAGGAGATTAGCATAATTGTCTTCTGAGAGACTTCATCCAGCAGCTGATGGAAATCGATGCAGAGTCTCACAGCCAAATAATAGGCCAAGCTAAGAGAGGTTTGTAGAAAAGTGGAAAAAATGATTGAGGGAGCCAGAGGGGTCAAGGATGCCACAAGAAGACATATAGAGGAGACTAACCTGGGCCTATGGGGGCTCACAGAGACTGAACCACCAACCAAAGAGCATGCACAGACTAGACCTAAACCACCTACATCTATGTAGCAGATGTGCAACTTGGTCATCATGTGGGTCCCCTAACAATTAAAGCAGGGGCTATCTCTGATTCTGTTGCCTGCCTTTGGATCCCTTCCCCTTAGCTGGGCTGCCTTGTCTGGCCTCAGTGGGAGAGGATATGCTTAGTCTTGCTGCAACTTGAGGTGCCAGGATGGGTTGATACCCCTTGGTGGGAAGGAGGTGTCAGTGTATGGCTTGGAAGGAAGGAGGGATGGGGCTGGGATCAGTCTGCAAAGTGAGTGATTGAATAAATAAATAAATGGAAGAAAAGATAAAGAAATCTAAATGTATAAGTAATATAAACCATAAGTAAAATTAAATGCATAAATAAAATACATAGGAAATATATTAAAATAAGAACCTACCACAGCCACACCTAAAGATTATGCTAAGCTTTCAAGATAACTGATAGTAGAAAATCTATAACTAGAATATGTTTCTTGGATTAAATAAAATTCATCATAGACTTGGATCATACCTTTAACTCCAGCACTCAGAAGGCAGAGAAATCTCTGAGAATTTGAGGCAAACCTGCTCTACAAGTAAGGTCTACACAGTGAGATCCTGTCTCAAGAATAAGAGAGAGAAAGAGAGAGAGAGAGAGAGAGAGAGAGAGCTCCATCTCCTAATTTGTTAGCTCTCTTCAACCACTACCTCTGTCTATTCTATTTCCCTAAGCATCCTCCCTTAGGTCCTCCTTAGGTTATTTACCTTCTTCATGCCTGCATTGTAGTATGTTTATCCTGGACCATACGGATAAAATCTGTTTATAAGTGAGTATATACCATGTGTGTCTTTCTGGATCTGGGTTGCCTCATTCAACATAACCTTTTCTAGTCCCTTCTATTTGCCTGAAATTTTCAGGATTTCCTTGGTTTTAATAGCTGAGTAGTATTTCATTGTGTAAATGTATCACAGCTTCTTTTTCCATTCTTCTGTTGAGGAACATCTGGGTGTTTTCAGATTCTGGGTATTACAAATAAAGCTGCAATGAACATAGCTAAGCAAATGCCCTTGTATGATGGAGCATCTTTTGGGTATATGCCCAGGCATGGTATAGCTGAGTCTTAAGGTAACACTATTCCCAATATTCTGAGAAAGCGCCAGATTGATTTCCAAAGTGGTTGTACAAGTTTACATTCCCACCAGCAATGGAGGAGTGTTCCCGTTGCTCCACATCCTTGCCAGCGTGTGCTGTCACTTAAGTTTTTAATCTTAGCCATTTTGGCAGGCGGAAGATGGAATTTCAGAGTCATTTTGAGTTACATTTCCCTGATGACTAAAGACAATGAGCATTTTAAAGTGCTTTTTAGTGATGCAGACATGTTTTTGATTTGAGCCCAAGTGTAAGATGTGAAGCAGATTTGTGAGAGGGTGTATAATGTGTGTCCACTGGAGACAGACTTGTGAGAAGGCACATGATGTTTGTCTGCTAGAAGGGGAACTGCCTCATGTGTGGGCATGGTCTTTATCAGTTGCAAAACATCCTGTATGGAGTATGGAAGTGTATACATAGTCCAAATAGCAGAGATCAATCACTTTTGCATTGTTCTGCATTGCTTGACTTGCTCCACTTCAAGATGCTCCTAGAGAAAGAGACTCTCCAGAGAAGGCTTCAAAGGCATTGCTGTGTTTGCTGTTGCTCCCACTGCTGCTTGTTCCTGTTGTTGCATTTGCTCTGGAATCCTGAGGACAAAGAGTGAAATTGTCCCCAAGGAACCGAGTCTAAAAGAGGTCTACTTTTCCCGTCCTTATTAACCTTCTTTCTCTCTTATCTAGGGTATGTGGGTTGGAAGGAAGGTAGAGGCATTAAAGAATCACAAATTAAGTACGTTTTTAAAAGATCAAAGCCTACAGTGTTTCTTGGACATTCAAGATTCCTCTGTTGAGCATTCTCGTTTAGCTTTGTGCTCCATTTTTTAAATTGGGTTGTTTGGCGTGGTGGTGTTTAATTTTTTTAGGGTTTTTAAAAAATATATTTTAGATAGTAGGCCTTTGTAAAATGTAGGATTAGTGACTGTCTTTCCCCAATCGGTAGACTGCCATTTTGTTCTACTGACAGTGTCCTTTGCCTTAGAGAAGCATTTCAGTTTCAAGATGTTCCATTTATTAATTGTTGATCATAGAGCCTGAGCTACTGGTGTTCTGTTCAAAAAGTTGTCTCCTGTGCCAATGAATTCAAGGCCTTTCCCGACTTTCTCTTCTAGTAATTTTAGTATATCTGATTTTATGTTGAGGTCTTTGAAAGAAATGAGGGTGGGGATAAGACCTGGGGAAAACAGGGCTGGAAGGACAGAAAGCCTGAAGACAAAAGAGAAATTGTGGACGGCCGTATCTCTGTGACAAGCTAGAGACCTAAGTCAGGGTAGGTTTCGGGGATAATATGAGGGGGACTCTAGCTAAGACTCCTAGTAGCAGGGGCCATAGAGACTGAAGAGGACATCCTCTAATGAGACAAGAACCCTAGTGGAGGGAGGGAAACATCAGCCCACCCACAAAAAAAAAAAACTTTAACCCAAAATCTACCCTGCCTATAAGATGTGCAGAGATGAAGATAGAGGAAATGTCCAACCAATGCCTGGCCCAACCCAAGACCCACCCCATGGAAGAGGGTCAACCCCTCTTAATAGTAATGATACTCTGCTTTGCTTGCAGACAGGAGCCTAGCAAGGTTGTCTTCTGAGAGGCTCTACCCAGCAGTGTTTCAAAACAGATGCTGAGACTCTCAGCCAGATATTGGGCAATTCACAGGGAGTCTTGTGGAAAGGTAGGGGCAAGAAGGATCTAGAGGTGGCAAGCTTCACAAGACCAATGGAGCCAACTAGCCAGGGTCCAGAGGGGCCCATGGAGTCTAAAGCACCAACCAAACACTATGCATGGACTGAACCTAGGTTCTCTGTATAGACATAGCCGATGGGCAGCTCAAGCATCATATGGGTCCTCTAATACCGTGATCGAAAGCTGACTCTGCCATGGACTCTGTTGCTGCTTTTTGATCACTTCCCCTTGGCAGGACTGCCTTGCCAGGCCACAGAGGAAGAGTACTTGCTTGGTCCTGATTTGACTTGATGAGCTGGTGTGAGTGGGTAGAGGGGCTCCCCTTTCCTGAGAAATATGGGAGGTGAAGGGGAAGAGAGAGGGAGTGGGACTTGGAGGAAAGGAGGAAAGAGGAAAGGGCTATGACCAGGATGTAAAGTGAATAAATAAATTAATTAAAAGGAAGGAAGGAAAGAAAGAAGGAAGGAAGGAAGGATCATCACTATTGAGAATGTTTTTAAAACATTCTAATTCCAATTATCTTGTGGGTATTTTGTTTAGTTATCTTTTTTTTCTTCTATTAAAAACATATTTTCTTTTAGGCTGGAGAGATATCTCAGTGGTTAAGAGCACTGACTGCTCTTTCAGGGGACCTGAATTCAAACCCCTATACCCACATAGCAGCTCACAACTGCCTGTAATGTCAAGATCTGACATTCTTACATAGACATGCAGGCAGGCAAAACACAAATGCACATAAAACAAAGGTAAATAAATTTTTAAAAATAAAAATTAGATATTTTTATACAATATATCTTGATTTGGGTTTCTCCTCCCTCTATTCCTCTCAGTTCCTCTTCACTTCCCATCTCATCCAGACCCAACCCCCTTCTTTCTCTCATTAGAAAACAAACAAGCATATAAAATAAAATATAAGATAATTCATAACAGTAACTAAAATACAGTTATTAAGTAGCAACAAAATAACTTTATGGTTAGGGTCAGCACAACATGAGGAACTGTATTAAAGGGTTGTAGCATTAGAAAGTTGAGAACCACTGCCAGACCACTTGTATAATTTTCATCCCCAGCAATGTATGAGTATTTTCTGTATTTTCCATATTCCTCAACACTTGACCTTCTAATCATAGACATCCTGAATAGAGTAAAATGGCATTTTATTGGTTTTTTATTTGCAAAGTAATAACATTGAGGATCCTTTCAAGCACAACCCTTTGATGCACATTTTTTCACTTTTATAAAGTACAAACTATCTATTTATTCTATTTTCTGCTTGTGTTTTTTATATCATACATAAGAAACCAGTACTAAGAGCAGGTCATTGTTTTAGTCACTGTTCTCATTTATGTGACAAAAACAACTTAAGGAACAATGGATTTGCTTTGGCTTACGGTTTGAGGAGGATAAAGTCCAACATCATAGGGAAGGCATGGCAGTCAGTGACACCATGACAGCAAGAGCTGGAGCAGCTGATTACATTATGACCACAGTCAGGAAGTAGGAATATATAGGAACAAAAGTAGGACTTGGCCATAACTCTCAAGGCCCATGATCCAGACACTCATCTTCTTTAGTTAGGAATATCCTAAGAGTTCCACAACCTCCCAAAGCTGTGTTAGGCTGAGGACCAAGTGTTCAAACTCATGAGCCTGTGAGGGACATTTTAATAGCATAGATAATTGCTAATGTTACTTCCAGCTCTGAAATTTTGTGGGTTTTTTCCTGCTGTATTAACTAGTTCTCAGTCTTTAGTCTGACATTGAAGTATTTAGCAGACTCCTACTGTGGGACACACTGTTGGCTGTACTTCAACTTGACATTGGTATTTGCTTTGCTCCCATACTTGTGTGTTAATTGGAAGCTTTCAACTTAAGACATGGTAATGCTTTGCTGAGATCTTTTTTAGACCTATGTAATTCACCCAGCCTATATGGGCCAGACCAAAACTGACTTAATATTCCCCAGATCAGCCTTAAACCAATGAATGGTCTATAAATACCCCAGCCCTCAGTCATAACTCTGAAATGCATTGTTCTACCACGTCTCTCAAAATTCCATAACATGATTGATCTGCAGTTCTCCATAGTAAATGGTTTTCATGATGCAGCCGCTCACACCCCTACAGACATTTTTAGAACCATGATCTCTAACATAAAATCCTTGTTTCAATTTGTTTCTAGTAAACTCTCCATCTCCATCAAGCCACTCTCCATCAACCATTCCTCCTACTTTATTTCTTCTTGTTATAGTTTCATTTTCCACAAAAAAAAAAATATACTTCTATCCCTTACTATAGAAATATAGCCAACCACAATAATCTCAGCCTGCTCCCCAGTGTGTGCTGTGATTTGCCTCAGTTCTCGCTGATAAGATGTGAAGGCAGAGTTCTGGGAAACAGTGCTTTGCTACCCCCCAAAAGAATAACAAATCAGAGATGTCACTTATCCTTCCACTGGAAGTTGAGACACTTTGATAGAATACCCAGAAAGGAAGTCACTCCTGTGTGACTGTGGAAGCCAGCCTAAAGGGAAAACTGACACATCAATATGCAAAGTGAAAAGGTGAGAATATTATGCCTCCTTGAGAACATGTTGGAACTGTAGGAGCCACTGGAACTCAAGAATTCTCACACAGATCCAGTAGAACTAGCCCATCACTCGCCACTAAAGACATTCTACCTCCCACACCTACCCAAACTTTTCAGGAACAAGAGAAAAACGTTTTTGGTTTAAAACTCTGACACTTGAGGGATGGTATATAGCATGATTCTTAGCAGATGCCTAATAGTCACTACTGCTTCATTAAATTATAGCATTTGTTGTATATCCCCAGAAGATTCTGTTTTAATAAAAGTATTTAATGGCATAGAAAATTATTTCTGTGAGTTTTAAATGGAAATCAGATGTGGAGTGAATGAACTGGAACCATATTAATGTTAATACTCAGAAAAGTTGACAGCTGTATTATTTATTTCTGTGTTTCATGTTGTAAAAGGATTCATTGCAGTGGTTGTTATGGCACACACCTTCAGTCTCACCAGTGAAGAAGCTAAAGCAAAAGGATTTATACCCTGACCAACCTAGCATCCATAGTGAGATTCTATCTCAAAATAAATGAAAGTTCTGCTTTTATCCTTGCAACAGTGGTATCTGAGGCCTTTCCAGACTGCTCCTTGGGTGAAGGTACTTGCTCTGAAGCCTGAGAACTACAAAAAGGTTAAAGCTTCCTCCTAGGAGTTCTCCTTGCAGGCAATGAGGTGGAATGGAAGCTTTTCTACTGAGGAGAATCATTTTCAAATACTAAAAAGTAAGGGTGATATTACTAAGAAATAACCAAATCCCAAGCATCAAACAGGAACTCTAGAGCCACTGAAGAAATTCCATGTTGGGTAAAGGCAGCCAGACCTTCTAACTTCTACCATGCTCCATTGCTGTCTGAGGTTATTCAATTAGAGCTCAGATACAGTGAAAAGCTGGAGTGGATTCTGAAGTGATAGTAATTGGAGATGTTAGCTAACTTGCCCCTTAATATTAGTCTTCATCCTTTCTTTTTAAAATATTTTTTCTATATTG
Organism: Acomys minous; assembly: GCF_964271855.1. NCBI lineage: Eukaryota > Metazoa > Chordata > Mammalia > Rodentia > Muridae > Acomys > Acomys minous. The sequence goes on along the minus strand of NC_140488.1, from coordinate 116,187,293 downwards.
TTTGTTTTCTCTCTGTGATTGTTATGGATGTCTGAGGACAATTTTCAGGAGTTTACTGTCACCTTCCACCATGTGGGTTCAGGGGATTAAATTTGGGTTGTCAGATTTGGCAGAAAGTAGTTTTACACTCTGAGCCATCTTACCAAACGCCAAATTCTTTCTTGAAAGGTGAACAGAACTCTTGTACCTTGGTGACAAAAAGAACAAAAAAAGCAAACACAGCTAAGATGAGTAGACTGCAGGAAATAATCAAACTCAGGGCTGAAATCAATAAATTAGAAACAAAGAGAACAATACAAAAATCAACAAAACTAACAGCTGGTTCTTTTAGAAAATCGACAAGACTGACAAACCCTTATCCAAACTAACTAAAAGACAGACAGAAAATATCTAAACTAACAAAATCAGAAATGAAAAGGAGGAGATAACAAAAGACACCAAAGATTCCCAAAGAATCATTAGGTCATATCTTAAAAACTGTTAGCATCAAGGTGATCTGCTGAAGAAAGACCCCAAGGCAAAAACAAAGAGCATTTTTTAATCAAGCATGCTAGGATCACCTCTCTCCTCTAGAAGGCAACCCCAAAATGAGCACACAGGCTCAATTTATAGACAATCAGGAGGATTTGTGACAAAGTTTAATTGTTTGTTCAGTAGAGAGTCAGAGTATAAGAAGAGATTCAGGATTGTTTGGTTACTGGGGACTTTTTGAATCATAGAGGTTTTGGCTTTTACTCAGGATCTGGCCTTTAATTTGATTAGCTAAGGCCAGCTGTACTCTTTACCAAGGCCATGAAGTAATAAAAACATAGTATTTGGTCATTATGACCTATAATCTGATTAGCTTCCCATGAGCTACCCATGAGTTGTGATTTTTCCAGGAATTATTAGAAACTTGGCCAAGTTAGTCAGAATGAAAACCTGAAACCTTTCGTGGAGTTGGTTTAATCAAGCAAAATGGGGTCTTTGGAGTGTCTGGGGTCCCTGGGGGAAGGTCTTCTCAAAAATTGTAGTCCACAAAATTGGAAAACCCAAAAGACGTAAACAAATTTCTTAGTAGATACCACTTACCAACATTAAATCAAAATCAGGTAAACTATCTAAATAGACCTAAAATCCCTAAGGAAATAGAAGTAGTCATTAAAAGTCTCCCAGCCGCTGGGCGTGGTGGCGCACGCCTGTAATCCCAGCACTCGGGAGGCAGAGGCAGGTGGATCACTGTGAGTTCGAGGCCAGCCTGGTCTACAAAGTGAGTCCAGGACAGCCAAGGCTACATAGAGAGACCTTGTCTCGGAAAAACAAAACAAAAAACAAAAAAAAAACAAAAAAACAAAAAAAAAGTCTCCCAGCCAAAAAAAGCTCAGAGCCAGATGATTTTAGCACAGAACATTCAAAGAAGAGCTAAGAATTTATTCTTACTTATTCCACAAAACAGAAACAAAAGATACATTGTCAAATTCATCTTATATTCTAAGAGCATATATAGGGGGAGGAGGTCTCCCTCAATCACAGACATAGGGGAGGGGAGAAGGGGGGAAGCGGGAGGGAGGGAAGAATGGTAGGAAACAGAGGAAGGGCTAACAATCGAGATGTAATATGAATAAATTAATAAAAAATAACAAGACAATTTTCTGAAATGCCCATATTAGCTGTAGACAGTGTTAATCGGAGAGCATTAGTACTCATCATCTGCCATGTCCCATTGCCAGTGCCTAATAAACTGTCTGGAAAGTCAAAAAAATACTCACAAATTGAATCCAAGAACACATCAAATATAACATCCACCATGATCCCAGGGATGCAGGGATGCTTCAACATATGAAAATTTGTCAACGTAATCCACCATTTAAACAAACTAAAAGAAAAAAACACACATGATTATCTTATTAGTTTCTGGGGGAAAAAACTTTGAGAAATCCAACACCTCTTCATGATAAAAGTTTTGGAGAAATCATTGATACAAGGGACAAACCTAGATATAACAAAGACAATTTACAGCAGGCCTATACATAACATCAAATTAAATGGAGAAAAACTTAAAGCAATTCCACTAAAATCAGGAACAAGACAAGGCTGTCCACTCTCTCCGTATCTATTACTTGAAGTTCTAACTGGAACAATAAGACAACTGAAGGATATCAAGGGGATACAAATTGGAAATGAAAAAGGAAAAGAATCACTATTTGCAGAGGATATCATAGTATACATAAGTGACCCCAAAATTTTTACCAGGAAACTTCTACCGCTGATAAACACCTTCAGCAAAGTGGCTGGGTACAAGATTAACTGAAAAAAGATCAGTAGCTATCCTGTATATAAACAATAAATGGGCTGAAAAAGAAATCAAGGAAACAACACCCTTCAAAATAGTCACAAATAATAGAAAAATATCTTGGTGTAACTCTCACCAAGAAAGTAAAAGACGGTTGTCTTCCTTCCTTCTCACAGTCCTCATCGTTTCTGAGACTTGTTGCTCCAACCTGCTGATAGCAAGATGTCTTCAGGAAATGCAAAAATTGGGCATCCTGCTCCCAACTTCAAAGCCACAGCTGTTATGCCAGATGGACAATTCAAAGATATCAGCCTAAGTGACTATAAAGGAAAATACGTTGTATTCTTCTTTTACCCTCTTGATTTTACTTTTGTTTGCCCCACGGGGATCATTGCTTTCAGTGATAGGGCAGAAGAATTTAAGAAGCTCAACTGCCAATTGATTGGAGCTTCTGTGGATTCTCACTTCTGTCACCTGGCATGGATTAATACACCCAGGAAACAAGGAGGATTGGGGCCCATGAACATTCCCTTGGTCTCAGATCCCAAGCGTACCATTGCTCAGGATTATGGCGTCTTAAAAGCTGATGAAGGGATCTCTTTCAGGGGCCTCTTTATTATTGATGATAAAGGTACCCTTCGCCAGATCACTATAAATGATCTTCCTGTTGGCCACTCTGTGGATGAGATCCTGAGACTAGTCCAGGCCTTCCAGGTCACTGACAAACATGGTGAAGTGTGTCCAGCTGGCTGGAAACCTGGCAGTGATACCATCAAGCCTGACGTCCAAAAGAGCAAAGAATATTTCTCTAAGCACAAGTGAGCACTGGGCCATTTTCCTGCCAGGCAGTATTGAGAAGCCAGAAGAAAGTCTCTTGTACTCTACTCATGCTTAAGCACAAGATGTGGTTTGATTCAGGATGCACCTTTCCTGCAGGGCTGGGGGTGGCTAGCCTTCCATTGTTGGGAATGGCCGGAAGTCTGTTGTGGATAGAGCATCTGATATACCAGTCACAGAAATCAGCCTGTTATTCTTTTTGTAGTGTCTATTAAACGTGAGCTCTGAGAAAAAAAAAAGAAAGTAAAAGACCTGTATGAGAAGAATTTCAAGTCTTTGAAGAAAAAAATTGGAGAAGATATCAAAAGAGGGAACGATCTCCCATGCTCACGATCTATAGGATTAACATAGTAAAAATGACCATCTTACCTAAGGCAATCTACAAAATCAATGTAATCCCCACCAACATTCCAACACAATTTTTTATAGACCTTGAAAGAACAACGGTCAACTTTATATGGAAAAACAAAAAACTACAGCTAAATTTTGACAAAGAAGCCAAAAGTATACAATATAAAAAGGAAGGCATCTTCACAAATTGTCCTGGTCTAGCTGCATATCTACATGTAGAATAATACAAATAGATCAATATCTTTCACCATGCACCAAACTCAAGTCCAAGTGGATCAAAAACCTCATCATAATTCCTGATACACTGAACTTGATAGAATAGTGAAGAATTACCTTGAGTGTGTTGGCATAGGAAACAGCTTTCTAAACAGAATAGCAATAGTGCAGGCACTAAGACCAATAATTAATAAATGGGACTTCATGAAACTGAAAAGGCAATATGACAATACAGCACCCTACAAAATGGGAACAGATTTTTACCAACCCCACATCTGACAGAGGGCTAATTTCCAAAATATAAAAAGAACTCAAGAAACTAGATATCAAAAAATCCAATTTTTAAAATGTGGTGCAGTTCTAAACAGAGAATTCTCTACAGAAAGATCTTTAACTGCCAAAATACAAAAACAAACAAAAAAAAAAAACTCTTAAAGAAATGTTCAACATCCTTAGCCATCAGAGAAATGCAAATCAAAATGAGTCTGAGATTCCATCTTACACCTGTCAGAATGGCTAAGATCAAAAATACAAGTGCCAGGTGAGGATATGGAGCAAGAGGAAGACTCCTCCATTGTTGGTGGGAGTGCAAACTTGTGCAGCCACTTTGGAAATCAATATGGCAGTTTTCCAGAAAATTAGGAATCAATATACCTCAAGACTCAGCTATACCTGGGCATATACCCAAGGGATGTTCCATCATATTACAAGGACAATGGTCACAGAAGCTTTATTCATAATAGCCAGAAACTGGAAACATCCTATATGTCCCTCAACTCAACTAAGGAATGAATAAAGAAAATGTGATACATTTAAAAATGAATTATTACTCAACTGTTAAAAGCAATGACGTGAGGAAATTTGCAATCAAATGGATGTAACTAGAAAAGAACTTCCTGAGTGAGGTAAACCAGATGCAGAAAGACAAATATTGTATGTACTCAGTTATAAGTAGATATTGGCTGTTGGGTAAATAATAATAATAATGCTACAATGCATAGACCCAGAGAAGCTAAGTAACAAGGAGGGCTCAAGGGGGGAGCATGAATCTTCCTGGAAAGGGGAAATAGAATAGACATTGTGGTAGAGGGGTGGGTGGGGGTGGATAGGAACAAACAGGATCAGGATGGGGGTGGAGGGAAAGAGTACTGGGAAAGACAACAGGAATTTGGGGTGGGTGGCACATCTCAGGGACGAGCTCTAGTGTAATGGAAACTCCCAGGAATCTATGAGGATGACTCAAGCTAAGACTTCTAGCAATGGGAGATACAAAGACTGAACTGGCCATCTCCTGTAACAAGGCAAGACTTCCAGTGGAGGAATTGGGACACCAACCCAGCCACATAACTTTCGACCTACAAGATATGCTATGGTGATGGTGGTGCAGAAATTGTGGGAATGGCCAACTAATGACTGGTGCAGCCTGAGCCCCATGCCACCAGAGGGAACCCACCCTCTGACACTGCCTGGAGGGCTAGGACCCAGAGGGTTGAATAGTTTAGAGACCTAGAATAGAACCAAACACGACTGGCAAAAAAAAAATCATTAAACAATGCCTAATGATATTCTGCTATACTGCTATACTCATAGATGTCTGGCCCCTTTTTCATCAGAGAGGCTTCCTCCAGCAGATGATAGAAACAGATGCAAAGACCCACGACAAAACATGAGGTGAAGCTTGGGGAAATCCTGCTGAAGACAGAGAGGAAGGATTGTAGAAGCCAGAGAAGTCAAGGGCACCACACCAAAAAGAAAAAGAAAAGAAAAGAAAGAAACCCACAGAATCAACTAATCTGAGCTTGCAGGGGCTTTCAGGAGCTCACAGAGACTGAACTGGCAACCAAGGAGCCTGCATGGGGGACTGACCTAGGTCCTCTGCATATATTACAGTTGTGTAGCTTGGCCTTTTTTTTCTTTTCTCTTTTTATTCTTTTTCTTCTTTCTTTCATTCTTTATTTCTTTCTTTCCTTTGTGGTTTTTTAAAACATGGTTTCTCTGTGTAATCTTGCTTGTCTTAGACTCACTTTGTAGATCAAGCTGGCCTCAAATTCACAGAGATCCACCTGCCTCTGCCTCTGCCTCCCCAAGTGGTGAGATTACAGTCATGTGTCACTGTACCCAGCCACCTTTGTCTTCTTGTGGGACTCATTTTTCCCAGAAATAGACTTAAATGTATTTAGTTACTAGATTTTTTTTTAACAAAGTCAATTCAAAAGGTAATATTTTAAATGACCTCCAACAAATGTACACTCACGTATCCCAACAGGTATCCCACTCCATAAGTCATGTCACACATAAAAAATTGTTTAAAGTGAACCACATATTTATATATGAAACCAAACAGCATAATACTTCCACAAGAAGTCAGTAGAGAAATCTTTATGATCTGGAGCTAGAAAGAAAAACATAGATATATAATAGCAAATTCTTTTGGGACTCATAACATTAGGAGCAGGGGCTGTGTCTGACTCTTTTGTCAGCATTTGACATACTGAGCATACTGAGTTGCTTCCAGCCAAAGGGAGGTTCCTAGTCTTACTGCAACTTGATATGCCAAGTTTGTTTGATATCCATGGAATGGATTAGAAACTGTAGTCAGGATGTAAGTTGTATAATGTAAATGGGCTTCAGTAATATATTTATGAAGATTCTTATTATCAAAGGGGAGATAAAGGAACTGGGAAATACTTAAGTTGAGCATGGCTCTGATCAGATGAAGCAGTCATATTCATGGATCCCAGTCAAGAAGCCCTACATCAGCAGCTAATACTTAAGTTCAAAGACCCAAAATGTCTTCTTCCAGTCCTAGGCCCTTTCTCTCATCGCCAGAATCAAGCAACATTACCATAACTTCCTAAACACTGAGATTTGAACTCTGTTGACCCCTATTTGACCACTTCCCCTTGGTGGAGAGGCCTGGTAGCACTCACAGGAAGGGGAAGCAGGATGTCAGGATGAGCCCTGATAATCTGTGACCATATGGTGGGGGAGGAGGCCCCTCCTGTCACAGACCTAGGGGAGGGGAATAGGGTGAAAGAGGGAGGGGTAATAGGAAGATACAATTGAGGAGATAATAATTGAGATATAATCTGAATAAATTACTTAAATATAAAATTTTTTTTAATTAAAGCTCTGAGCATCCCTGAATTCTTGCTTCTTCCTTATTCTGTTGTTGGTTTCATTTCTAAACCATGAAGTTCAAGCTTCTTTTTACCTTGTACACTGAGCCCTTGCTTTTGTCTTCACTGCCTCGTCTCTAGCTGTGAGCCCCATTGCTTTCAGCAAAGCTGATGTCACAGTACTTCACCTATACACTAATCCATCCCATACAGTCCACCCTGACTTTCTCAATGGCTTGCTAGCCAAGGTCCCTGAAGTGAAACCTTTGACTTGTCCATGTATTTCATCCCTGTCCATGTATTTCATCCCTGTCCATGTATTTCAGCCCCTGGAGTTTGCTATGCCTCTTTCTAGATGGTGGTTGCCATGTAGATTTATTTGAATGTTGAGACTCACATTTTCTTAATTTATGATATTTCTGAGATTAGGAAAAACTTGATAGAGCCCAGAAGTAATTTAAGAACAAAGAAAATTATAAACAGGTCTTCTCTGCCTATGACTATAAGAATTTTGTAATATCTGGAAGAGACCAATTCATCTAATTGTTATTACAATCATATATTATATCTGGGTCTTGAATTATTACTTAGCTTGGGGTAGTATATGGTGAAACTGCTCTGACTGCTCAAGGCAAACCAAACCAAAAAAAACCCTACACTGGTAAAGGATCTATATGAAGATCTATTTCTAAAAAATCTGTCAGGGGTTTGTCTGACTTTCAAACAACGATCTTTAACAGCTAGTGACATATAACTCAATTAGGGGGAAATGGAAGTAGTTCCAAACAAACTGTATATACAGGAGAAACCTATTTTACTCTGTGTAGGAAAAAAAATATTTGCAGGCAATAAATTTTACTTTTATTTGTGTGTGTGTGTGTGTGTGTGTGTGTGTGTGTGTGTGTGTGTTTTGTTTTTTGTTTTAATGTTTATGATTTGGGGTTAAGGTTGTTTTATTTGAATTTTTAAAATTATCTTAGCAAGAAATAGGTTTCCTTTCAGCATTTCCTCACTCCCAAGTTTCTCCCACTCCCCCTTTCGCAGTGAATCTCTCTACCCCTAGTATTCCCCTTCCACTTCTTTATCTTGTTGTAGAGTCCTCTTAAATTCAATATAATTTCAACATCAGGTCAATGATGACAAAAATTTACTGTAATATAGCTGCTACTGATGAATCAGAGCCACAGAACAGACTCAAGAGCTGAACTGTGACCCTTAAGGGATATTGTACAGCATATTTTTTGACATTTCCAGGCGTTTTATTGGATTCTGTTTATAACATTTGCAACAAACACATCAAGTCCAATGACAATTTTTTTAAAAAGTCATCACAAGAAAATATCACACAATCAAAACTCATAAGTATTTACTTAACAAAAGGTCCCAAATTAAGCAGAGAACATGGTATAAGAATTTAACTTTACATTACTATGTGGTAAATTGACCTAACTCAATGTCAAAAGAAAATGAATATAAAAATATAAAATGCACAATTGATTTAGATTCCTGTTGTTATTAAGAATAATTATTACAGAAAGACTCCAAAATGGTGGTGCCCAGTGCTTTATGGTATCTGAGTACCAGGAGATCAGAGACTATGGACCAAGCAAGTGACCTGACTGCTGACTCTAGAACACCAAAGTCTGTCCTTCCCAGATGATAGGAGGCATCCGGACAGCTAGGGACACACATTTCCAAGCCCCCTATGGATGGGCCCCAGGAGACACACACAGTCCTAAGCTCCTGGCACCTAGTGCCTATTCAAACATGACTTCCAAACTCCAAAAAGGCAGAACTCCAACATCTGGACATTGGACTCCTCCCACCTCTCTGAGGATAGATCATGGATACCAGGGACAGGGTTCCAGCCTCTGATCCATGGTTCTACCCTTCCCCCTTGTGGAGACCAATTGGACAATAGGAGCATACAGGGTCCAGTTCCAAGATGGTGGTGCCCAGTGGAGTCTGAGTACCAGGAGCACAGTGTCTGTGTGGGGAGCAAAGTGCCATGCTGCTGACTCCAAAACTCCAGTGTCCATTCCATTCACGTTTCCCTGGATAGAGGAGAGGTCCCTGGCTACCAGACATGCACAGTACCACACGCAGACCTCCCAGCTACTTCCACCATCCTGAAGAGGACTCTGGATTCCAGAGATGTGAAGATCCAGCCTATGGTTCATGGCTCTACTACCTGTCTTGAGGAGACCTGCAGGACCTCAGAATCACACAGGTTAGAGACCCACACACTAATTTACTACCTATAGGTCAAACTGGGACACAACCAACAGAGAAAACATGTAGGCTACTTGAGGAGATCCAGCCCCCAGGCCCCCAAATGCCCAAGAAGCCCAGCAAGCCCTAAGAACAACCAGCCAATGCCAGGGACAATGAGATGGCTGAAGGCCAGCATAAGAACACAATCAACAAAAACCAGGACAATGATGACAGCAAGCTCAAGATATCCTAACACAGTTGGAAAAAAAACAACAACCTTAAAACTATGCTTATGAAGATGGTAGAGACTTTTAAAGTGGAAATGAACAAATATCTCAGAGAAATACAGGAAAATACAATCAAACAAATGGAGGCGTTTAAAGAGGAAATGAATAAATCACTTAAAGAAACACAGGAAAATACAATGAAACAAAGATAATTAGGTCTTACTTCAAAAGCCTGTACTCCACAAATTGGAAATTCTAAATGAAATGGACAATTTTCTTGATAGATTCCATTTACCAAAATTAAATAAAGATCACATAGACAAATTAAATAGTCCTATAACCCCTAAGGAGACAGAAGCAGTCATTAAAAGTCTCCCATCAAAAAAAAAAAAAAGCCCAGGGCCACATGGTTTCAGCACAGAATTCTACAAGAATTTCAAAGAAGAGCTAATATTCAAACTATTCCACAAAATAGATCAAGCTGTACCACTCCTGGGCATATATCCAAAAGACGCTCCACCATACAACAAGGACATTTGCTCACCTATGTTCATAGCAGCTTTATTTGTAACATCTAGAATCTGTAGACAACCTAGATGTCCTTCAACTGAAGAATGGATAAAGAAACTGTGGTACATTTATACGATGGAATACTACTCAGCTATTAAAAACAAGGAAATAAGGAAATTTTCAGGCAAATGGATGGAACTAAAAAAAGATCTTCCTGAGTGGAGTAAGCCAGATCCAGAAAAACACAAATGATATGTACTCACTTATAAGTGGATTTTAGCCATATAGTACAGGATAAACATAACACATACAATTCACAAATGCAAAGAAGATAAGTAACAAGGAGGGGCCCAAGTGAGGATGCTTAAATCTCACTCAGAAGGAGACATAGAATAGACAGTGGAAGTGATTGAAAAGAGGGAACAACATAGGAGGGGGAGCACAGAGAGAAATAATGGTGGAGATCAGACCTGGGGAGAGCAGGGGCAAACAGACAGAGGGTTTTCAGAGAGAAGAGAAACCATGGGCAGGGTCATCTGTGATGAGGACATGACAAGCTGGAGACCTAAGACAGGGTAGGCTTCTGGGATAATATGGTGGTGACTCTAGCTGAGACTCCTAGGAGCAGGAGCCATGAAGACTGAAGAGTACACCCTCTAACTAGACAGGACCCCTAGTGAAGGGAGGGAAACACCAACCTACTCACAAAAAGTTTGACCCAAAATTTATGCTTCCTACAAGATGTGCAGGGATAAAGATAGAGTAAAGATTGAGGTAATGTCCAACCAATGCCTGACCCAACCTAAGACCCATCCCATTGGAGAGAGCCACCCCTGGCCCTATTAAAAATACTCTGCTATGCTCACAGACAGAAGCCTAGCAGAGCTGTCCTCTGAGAGGCTCCACCCAGCATCAGACATAAACAGATACTGAGACTCGCAGCCAAAGATTGGGTGAAGCATAGGAAATCTTGTGGAAAAGTGGGGGAAAGATAGAAGGGCCTGGTAGGGACAGGAGCTCCACAAGAAGACCAACAGAGCCAACTAACCAGGGCCCAGAGGGACTTTTGGAGACAAAAGCACCAGCCTAGGACCATGCATGGACTGGACCTAGGCCCTTTCTGCTTCATGGTTGCATCTTCCTGTTCCTGACATAATGCCTACTACTTATTGCCATGATTCCCCCCAAAGATGGATTTTTATTCCTCTTGAACCATAAACCCACATAAACTCTTCTATAAAACCTGCCTTAGTTATGGCGTTTTATCACAGCAACCGAAGGACAACTAATACAGGATTTCATTTGCTTTGCTGTGTTCAGTAGGTCTGGTCTTTCCTCAGCTCTTCTTTGTTCAGCTGTTCTCATCATAGAATGTATATTTTCATGTGTTCTCAAAGACGAGTCTGTCTTCTTCCATTTGTATAGTATTCCTTTAAGAATCTTCTGAAGTGTTAGCTTGGTTGTAGTGAATTGCCTTAATTGGTGTTTTTCTTGAAATATCCTTATTTATCCATCAAATTTGAAAGATAACTTTAATGGTGCCAGCAATCTTGTTCTACAGTTATTATACTTTCAGAGCTTTAAGTATATTATTTCATGCATTACTGGCTTTTAGAGCTACCAATGGAAAATTTGAAGTTATTGTGATATTCCTGCCTCTGTATGTGAGCTGACGTTTTTCTTTTATATATATATTAATATTGTGCCTTTACTTCGGAGTTTCTATATTTTGATTATATTACATAGTGGAGATCGTCTCTGGACATATCTGTTGGAGTTCAAAGTGCCTCTTGTGTTTGGATGTTAACTTCTTTCTCTATATCTGAGACATTTTTAACCTTAATTAAATAACTTGTCTACTCATTTTGCTTTTACCACAGAGCCTCCTTCTACCCCATGATTCTTAGATGTGGTCTCTTGAATGTATCCCAGGCTTGGAAGTATAAAGCATGTTCATTAATTTTTGTCCTTATCTATATCTGAGTGTATTATTATTTGGACTTTGTAACCTCTCCCTAAAATTCATTCTTCTACATGCTCTCATCTGTTGTTGGTGCTCTCTGATACAGTTTTATTTGTTTCTTTCATTTCCAGAATTTCTGTTTGGTTCTTTTCCAGTGTTGCAATTCCCTCTGTATGTTTTTTAAGATTTATTTATTATTTAGACAGTATTCCACCCACATGTGAGCTGCCACACCAGAAGAGGACACCAGATCTCATTGTAGATGGTTGTGAGCCACCATGTGGTTGCTGGGAATTGAACTCATAACCTTTGGAAAAACAGACAGTGCTCTTAACCTCTGAGCCATCTCACCAGCCCTCCCTCTGTATTTTATTTTTAGCTTTCTTCAATTTATTTTCTGCTTCCTTCACTCTGAAGATTGTCTTGTCAAGGCCTTGAATCAATTTCTTAAGTCCATTCAAATGTTTATTAGAGTTTCTACCTGGCCACTGGTCCTTTTTTAAAGTAGGATTCTTAATCTTTCTCAGACAGTTCATCTATACTGGTATTTTTGGCTTCCATTAGAGGGGAATTGGGAGGTTAGGAATCTGACCAAGATTGGGACTGGTACAAATCTACAAATATTTGAAAGGTACTTTGATATGATCATTGGATGAAACAACATACCCACATGCACACACACACACACACCACACACATTATAGCCTATGACTTACGTGGTCATAGGCTTTTGACTAGGTTTATGAAATCTCTTCTTTAAATCCAACTAGAAAGTGAACATATCTTGCCTCACAAGTTGGTATTGTAGTATTCAGGGTTTACTGCTGAGTAAGACCATGGTTATCTTTCCTCTTCTTACAGCCTGTATAGCACCTTCCAGCTTTATGAAGGGACGCCAGCAGGGAGTTTCCTGGTTTATTTCTCTATGTCTTGTAAATAAAGTGAATAATGTCTTCAGCAATATGGTCTTACCATTTAGTTACAGTGAGTAACCAAAAGCAATGACATTGAGATTTTCATTTAATAGCCCATATCTTCTAGGAGCAGCATTGTCTATCCATGTATCATAGCTCTGTTCAAACCCTATTTTTAATATACTATTTTTAAAACTACTGGATTTTAATATGGCTTTTTCATACATCTTTAGCTTTATCTAACCTACCTTTTATCTTCTTTCCTCACCCTTCTTTTCCCATTCCCACTTAAACATATAACTCTGCGTATCCCACCCCAACCCCAGTTTTTCACATCACCTGTGTTCTACTATCCCTTATAATAATTATTTTTACTTGGATTGCCATATGGCTTTTTTATATACTCTTCATTTTTGTTAGGCCTTCCTCCACTCCCTTTTTGCCCTTTCATGTTTAAACCTTTCCTCTTCCAGTATTCTCTCTTTTCTCTCCATTTACTTGTGTTTTATTACTTCCCCTTCTTTACTACGCCTGCCTCCAATGATTTATTTTTATTTCCCTTGCTTCCACATGTACTTCAAGATAAACATAGAAAACAAATATTCAAAGATAGGCTATATATATACACACACACACATATAAGAAAAGAACATGCAGCATTTGTCATTCTAGGCACAGGTGACCTCAATTATTATAATTTTTCATGTTCTATCCAGGTAACTGTAAATTTTGGTTTTCTTTACCACAGAGTAATATTTCATTGTGCATAGGTGCCACATTTTCCTTATCCATTCATTAACTGGTAGTGATCTAGGTTGATTCAATGTTGGGGAAAAAGAAAAAAAAATTATTCTAAGTACTACCATTTTTGTTTCCAGACTTCATTTTAATCATAGGGAGAAACTAAGTTCAAGGTCCCAGGCCCTAGGGGAGCTGGGGACTTCCTGATAGCTGAACAGCTTCTGTTGTAAGAAATGGTTGTCTGAGTCTAGACATCTCAGGAACAACTTGTAAGTAGACAGTTATCTGAGTCCAGCCATCTCAGTAACAACTTGTAAGGAAACAGTTGTCTCAGTACAGATATCTCAAGGACAACTTCTCCATCTTACTGGTAGGGTCAAACTAAGTTCATATTCTCAGGCCCAGGGACCTATTCCTATCCTGATTGATGGAAACTCCCTTGCTCAACCCCTTATGTCAAAATTTGGTTGGACAATGCTACATCCCACCCTGTTCCTCTCGCTTTATGGTTTCATCCCTTAAATATCCTGTACAAAATCACTTCAGGGTTGCACTTCAGCTCCCAAGTCTGTTCTGTGGCCCTGATAGAACAAAAATGGCTTGATTACAATACATTTTTGTCATCTGCATTGACTCATGTTGAGGTATGTTGGATCCCACAACAATTTGATTTCCAGATTGTTATAAACAAAGCAGCAAAGTGAACATGGGTGTACAAGTATCTTTGTAGCAGAATATAGCATTTTGTGACTACGCCCAGGAGTCGTATAGCTAGGTCATAAGGTACTTCTATTTCAATGTCCTGAGACATCTCCAGGTAGATTTCCTAAGTTTCTGAATTCATTTATACTCCCACTAACAGTATATAAGGTGTCTCCTTTCCCCATAACTATGGTAATATTGGTTACTATTTGTATTCCTAATGATTACCATTCTGACCAGATTTTGTACTTGAAACTAAAAAATTGAACTCATAGAAGCAGAGAGAGTAGAATGAATGGTAGTTACCAGAAGAAGTAGTTGAGAAGACAAAGGGGAAATGTTTCTCAAATGATGCAAAAATGTTATTTACTATTGTACAACATGATTATAGTAGAAAACAAAATGTCATGTTTTAACTGCTAAGACAGATCTAATGAGTTCTTCCTAAGTATGATGAATAGTCTGGTTAGTGAAAGAATTCATGCTTTATACAAGAGTAGAAAGAAAACAGGCATATTTATTAGGCTGTAAAGAAGTAACTGTCATAGCACTAACAGAAGAAGCAGCTTATAATGAATTTACAGAATGTCCATTTGGGAGAAGTCTTACTATGGTTAGGGTAGGTCACTTTCTGTTGTGTTCCTCAGCATGTAATGCCTGCAATGTAAAGGAAGGCAGTCCAGATTGGTAAGTGTTAGGGCCAGAGATGGGGGGTTGGGGGGGTGGTGGTAGAGACAGTTTATGTAACTTCCTGTTATATGATTCTTACCATGCAAACGAGGGTAGCTCTATGGTATTCCATTGAAGTTACCCTTTGGTCAGCCATTCTCCAGCTCTGCATCTTTGTTGTTTGGGTAGAAGAGATTCATGGATTTTTAGGGATGTTTTCTGAACCAAGTTTCTATTGTCATTTCCAATCTTTCGATAATGGCCTTCCCTTCACAATTTGTATATTAGTTCTCTTGATTTAGTCATTTCTTAGCAAATATGTATATGTACATATATATGCATACATATATATTTCAAAACACTAAGTCATACCTAAATATATGCAATTATTTTTCTATTTAATGAGTAAATTTTTAATACAATACTATTTCCAGGATTAGGAGGCTGCTAAGTATATAACACTGATTTATTTTTTAAATCATGCCACTAAGTGCAAGGAAGCATGGTGCCCAAGGATTTGAAGAAAGCATCAGAAAGAAATCAATTCTCTCTGAGAACTGAGAGAAAAGGCAGGGTCATACATATTTAACCCAGGTCCTAGCAAAACTCTGCAAGGTCTTTGTCAATACAGCCAAGAATATTCTAAAAATGTATTTGGAAAGCCAGTAAAGTGGAGAAGCTGATAAACTTTTGAGAAAGAAAAGAGTATGAAGAATCACTCTACAGAGTTTCAAGATGTATTACATCAATATAGCAGTCGTTATCAGAATGGTATCAACAGATAGACACACAGCTCATTGGAACACAGATAGAGGCACAGATACAAGTATGGACAATTAGATTGTTACAAAGGTACAAAAGGAATATCAATGGAGATAAGAGCTTTTTAATAGATGATGCTAGAATAACTGAACATTCACTAGCACAAATATAAACCTTGCCTATGGAAAAAATAACTCAAAATGCAATGTAGATTTCAATACAAAATGTAAAACTATGAAATATGTATAAAAAGGCTCAGAATATCTTTAGCTCTTTAGAACACAGGACTCAACAGAATTATATTTCTTTTTTGATGTTTATTTGTGTGCTTATGTGCTTGTACCACCACTGTAAATATTGGGAGATCAGAGAACCACTTGTAGAAGTTTCTTCTCTTCTCCCACCACGTAATTTCTGGGGCTCAAATTCAGGTCACCAGCTTTGGCAGCAAGCATCCTTACCCACTGAGCCACCTCACTAACCCTGACCTTAGCAGAATTCTTACACTTAACAAACAAAAAAAATGGAACTGAAGGCCATATGACTGGAAACACTCTAACACTTTAGATTCCTACATAAAGAAACCAAAGTCTAATGTAAGCAGTCCACTCACATCAGAAACTGTACCAATCAGAAGCTGGGTGTACAGGTCACACAGCTGTAACCCCAGGATTTAGAAGGCAATAGGAGGAAGACTGTGAGTTCCCGAGGAGCCTGGACTGTATAGTGAGACCTATTTCAAAATGAAAGGGCTGGAGGGAGGAAGAAAAGAAGGGAGAAAGGGAGGGAGGGCGACAGGGAGGGAGTAATAATCAGAGCCAACAATTAACCTCTAAGGAATACGCCACCTAAGAGAAAATATTCACAGGCCGAGCATCAGAGAGCTTTCAATTCCTGTGACAAATATATGAGAAAACCAATTTATAAAGAAAAAAGGTTCACATCTGTGCACCATGTGGAGGGTTTCAGTACATGGCTGAAAGGCTCACCTGAGGCCTGTGACGAGACAGCACAATACAGCAGAGAACGTTCAGTAGAAGAATACTTTATAGTGAGGGGGGGAAGAGAGAATTATGAAGAGACCCACAGGCCTCCATCAAAGGCCAGGTCCCATATCTTAAAGTTTCCATAACATTCCAACAGCACCACAGACTGGAGAACAAGTCTTTAACTCATCTGTCTGTGGAGGACATTGTAGGTCCAAACTATAGCACCACGTAGCCACCAAAGACCTAAAATCTAGAATATGTTTTTGAAGTCTTAAAAAATGAGTAATAGGAACAGGGAGATGATTCAGTGGGTAAGAGCACTTGGCACCCAAGAATAATAGCCTGAGTACAGCTCTTTGGATCCCATGCAAAAGCAGGATGCAGTGGTACTTGGTTTTGATGCCAGTGCTCCTGCAAGGTAGAGCCATGAGAATCCCCTAAACCTCAGAGGCCAGCTAGTCTTGAATATGAAGCATGGCAGAAACAAGAGAGATTTTGCCTCAGCAAGGTAGAGAAAGCAGACAAGTGCACACTGTGGCACACCATATGAAATAGCGTACACACAAAAAAGGAAATGAATACCTTGAAATCAACAATAATAAATAGGATCAAACATTTCACCAAGAACACAGAGAGAACTAATAACTACATGTTTAATCCCCAGAGAGCTGCCCTTAGCCAGCTCTTCTCGTTACTGTTTAACCAAACTCATCACCTCCCTGACAGCATTCCCAAACCCTTCCTCTTCCCCTCCCTCCTGCTCTGCTCTCCTGTGCACAGTAGCTTGGCAAAGTCGGGCAACCTGATTTGGTCCTTTAAAACTATTCCCATCTACTCCATGCTGTGAATCTCATCTTAGTACCCAGAGGAAGCCAATCCTGGACACTTAAATCCTCCCAAGTCAGGCAGCTGCTGAGAAATGAGGCAAGGTGGTAAAGAAAAGAGAGGCTTTCAGACCTATGAAGAGGGCCGAGCACAGCTGTGTAGAGCAGGGTTGTGTACAGCAGGGTTCTTTCTGCTTGCTGCCCTCATGAAGCTACAGAGGCCACCAGCTTTTTTTCCTCTCTCTTGTTCTCAGATCAGCAAGAAATGGACTAATCTGGGGCTTTCTATTCCTTAAGCAATAAAAAGCTTTCAAATCGGTGTTAAATGTGTTGCTTAATGGCCAGAAAACGAACCTCTAGTTATTTCACTATGAAGTTTGGTGAAAGTCAGAGAGTCTGGCTGGTTAAGTGCAGAACAGATTTTCCAGTCCAGAGAAGGGAAAAGTTGGTGTGGGGTTGTGGTGGTGGTGTGTGTGTTAGACTCTGTGTATATCTATGTGAATATGTGTTACAGGGTTTGCATTGTAGGGTGTGGGGTGTGTGTAATATGAGCTGTGTGTGTGTGTGTGTGTGTGAGAGAGAGAGAGAGAGAGAGGCGGGGGGGGGGGGAAGATGAGGTGATTTATGTATATGTGTGTGTGTGTGTGTGTGTGTGTGTGTGTGTGTGCGTGTGTTGTGGAGGACAAGATGGAAGTGTAGTGTGTGTGTTGAACTTTGTGTATATATCTGTGTGTATGGTAGATTCTGTGTATGTGTGTGGTATAGGGCTTGTTCTGTGAGATGTTTGTGTGATATGAGGTGACATATGTGTGTGATATGGATGGTGTATGCATGTGTTATGGAGGGTGAAGATAGGTGTGGCGTGTGTTTGTGTGTGTTAAACTCTGTGTATATATGTATGTGCTGTGGGGTACATGTGTATGTGGTATAAGGTATGTGTGTATGGTGATTTGTGGGTGTGTTGGTGTTGTGACATATGTGCTATGAGATGTGTGTGTGTATGTGCGTGTGTGTGTATTTGATGTGGGGTGGGGTGGAGTGTCTGTCTTCATCTCTGTGAGTGTTTGTGTTACATTCTATGTGTGTTGTGAACTGTTATGTATGTATGTGTGTTGTGTGGTATATGTATATGGGATGAGAGATATGTGTGAGATATGGGCGGTTTGCATGTGTGTGTTGTTGGAATTGGGATAAGGACATGGGGTGTGTTTGTGTGGTTTTAGACTTTGCTTGTGTCTGTTGTGTGTGTTGTGGTGTTCATTTTGTGAGGTATTATATGTGTGTAGAGTGTGTATATATATATATATGTATGTATGTTGATGTGTGATGGGGTGAAGTGGGATGCAATGTATCTGTATTTTCTGGGAGGTGTGTAAGGTGTGTGTGTGTGTGTGTGTGTGTGTGTGTGTGTGTGTGTGTGTATGTCTTCCACAGGGTCAGATGTGCCCAGAATGAAAACAGTGGAGGGTGGGGGCCTTCAGAATTCTTTGAAACTCCCAGGTGGAACCTAGGTCCAACACACATCCTGCATGGACCTTTCCTGCCCAGCTGGGATATCCTGTGTTTGTCGAAAGGACTACACAGGGAAGCCATAGCCATTGTCCTTCCCGAAATCTGCCAGTGTGCCCCTCCCCAAGCTGAGGCAGCCGCCCCAAGCAGAGGAAGAGTGGCTTTGGAAATGCGTTATCAGCATCCTCCATGGATTTCCTCACCTCCTGCCCAGTCCCATTAGCCGCTAGCTCCTCAGCATCCTCAGACAGAAACCTCAGAGGGTGGGAGACAGGGTCAGCATCCTGAAACCAGATGCTTTTGACAGCTTCCTTTCTGGTCAGGCCTAACCTCTGTGCAGCTCTGAGCGCACCGCACAGAGCACAGGATGGAGCCCCGACTCGGGGCTGCGGCTGCTGCCTTCCACCAACCCTGGCCAGCCAGGCTGCTGCTGTGGGTCTCAGCCCTGAGCTGTTCTTTCTCCTCGCCAGCTTCTCTCCCTCCTTCTTTGGTACCCCGAGTCAGAAGCAGCTACACTTTGGAAAGGACGTTCCTCGGTCTTGATAAGTGCAATGCCTGCATCGGGACATCCATTTGTAAGAAGTTCTTGAAAGACGAAATAAGGTCAGAATCATCATCAACTCACTCTGAGGAGCAAATTGAGATGTCTAATTTATGGGTGGGGGCTGAGAGGAAGGCATTTAACAATGTGGTAACGGGCTGACATAGGAGGGCAAGGGCAGAAACCAAATTGCAGCCCTGAATGCTAAATCCAAAGGTTCTTTTTGAAAAGGAAAGATGAAAATTATTTTCTATGACTTAAGTAGCCTGGGACTGTTGAGTTTCCCTACTCGTTCCTCACAATGGGGGGGAATGAAAAATACAAAGAAAACTACTATGTGGCAGATGTTTTAAACTATCCCAGGTGTTAACAGTTGCCCCCATTATTCAAACAATAAGCAGACATGACAGGATTAAGGAACCTGCCCAAGATAGATCTGAGATACAAAGACAGTTTTTTCCAACATGTCAAGGTCTGTTTTCTATTGTATGATGCTGATCTGAGGAAAGTCATTGTTTAGTTCACTGCCGTGCACATGACTCCCCCCTTCCACCACCACCACCCCCCAAAAATGGTCTCTATACCTATCAACAACACAGTCATGGAACATTTAACAAGGCTAGGAACCAGCAGGAACCAAGTGAGAACAGCCACCCCAGCTCTATTCCTTACCTTCTAGGTGGTCAGAAAGCAATTCAAATAACAGTAAGCTTTGGTCTGATGCACACTAGAATACAGGAGCACCAGACAGCGGACACTGAACGGAGAGTGGGCGCCTCTGGAAAGAGGCTTTTTAAGCAACGTCTTCTAGGTTTGGGGAAGGGAAAGGTTTAAGACAAAAGCATCTTAAACGAGGATGGAGGTAAGGGAAGAGGTGAGAGGTACAGGTGGCTGAAGCCGGGGGTGTAGGTCGATATGGACAGAGGAGAAGCTAGAAGGACACATGACACACAGGCCCTTGAATGCTAGGTCAAGAAATGGGGCACTTAGCCTGTGAATCTGTGGTTTCTAGGTTTTTTAAGCACCAAAGAAGTTTCGACCCCTTCTTTTCCCTCCACCAGAACCTAACCTTATGCCTATAAGATTCTGTGAACAAACAAAAGGCATAAGCAATGATAAGCAACCTCTCTATTAAACAGAGATAACCTGTGACTGTTCCATTAGATTACTAAAAAGAAACAGTGAATAGAAAAGCCCAATCGAAAATGTTAAGCTTCTTTTTTCTCCTATGTTTTGCTTGTTTTGTGTTACTACATACTCATTATACAAAATGATGGGCTTCTTTATGACATTTTTATGCATTTGTATTATGTGCCTTAATGGGGTTTATTCCATTTTTCTTGCTCCTCTCCTCCCAATATCCTTCCTTGTCTCAAATAGTCCTTTATTTTCATTTTATATATTTAAAATCTATATTTCACATATGAGAAAATGTGGTATTTGTGTTTCTTAGTCTACCTTATTTCATTTAATATCATGATCTTCAATTCCATCCATTTTCTTAAAAATGACATACTTTTGTAATTCTTTATGGCTGAATAAAATGCTGTGTGTGTGTGTGTGTGTGTGTGTGTGTGTGGTGTGTGTTGACAGAAAACATTAAACTTTATTTTCATTTTATATTTTATTTCATGTATATGGGTGTTTTTCGTGCATGTGTATCTGTGCATCAAATGCATGGCTGATCTTGAAGCCAAAAGATGGTCTCAGATCCCCTGGGCTTAGATTTATAGACAGTAATGAGCCACCATTTTGGTGCTGGGAGCTCAATCTGGGTCCTCTGTAAGGGTGTTCTTAACCAGTAAACTAACTTTCTAGATCTATTATACTTTTAGATGTTTTCGGGAGTTTATGTGGACATTTGCTACTAAGGATCTTTGGTTTCTGTTTTAGTCTTCCTGGTGATGAAATGAAACGCCAGGCAGGGCTGAGCTACAGCTCCAGCACTCTCTATCAAGCCTTTCGTTAAGGTTGCAAAGTTGAAGGATCCCTAATTAAGACTACTCTGCCGCAGACAATAGGGAGGGTGTTACGCTGGGAGATAAACTCCCACACTTCAGGAGGACCCCATAGAAAACTGTAGGCAGGGTGGCCTAGGGTTGCTCTCAGGGTCTGAAGAACCAGAAGAGAGGTCATTTCGGACAAAGGAAGGCGGAAAGGATACTCCTGGATTCAGCTCTGTGTCCAGTTTGTTGACTGACGCAATGTGAAAAGGAGCAATCCAAATATGGAGCGGTATTGCTGATTACTCAGAGAACGCAGCAGTGAGGACGTAGGTATCGCTTAAGCTGGGAGAGAAAGAAGCTGAAGGGCGTCCGGTGGAGAGCGCTAGGCTTCAGTCCTCCTTCATAAAGTGCAAGGTGTTTTTCTTGCAACACTGCTTCTCTAGAGCTCAAGACATTCACGTGCACCTAAAGAGGAAGTGTGCAGTTGCACACAGGAAAACATCAGGTCAGGTTTGTGAGGTTACAGCACTCTGTGCTGAGAATGCTTAACCTCAAACAGGAAGAGGCAGAGAGAGTCTGAGGGTAGGAACCTACGTATCATCTTTCTTGCTACCTTATAATTTTTTATTTTATTATAAGCATACTATTTGCTTATTTTATAAATGTTAACTAAAAAAAAATCCAAACTAAAAATCGCATCGAATTCATTCTGAAGTGGGCTAGAGAGATGGATGCATGGGTAAAGTGCTGGCTGGGAATGTGGATCCCCAAGCACCCACATCCAAACTGGGCGTGGCTACAGGGGCTTATAACTCTAAGACTGGGAAGTGGAAACCGATGTATCCCCAGAGATCCTGTTCAAAAAAACAAAGAAACATAATCTTAGTGCTAAGAAGGCAGAGACAGGCAGGACTCTGTAGCTCATTGACCAACCAGCATAGCTGAACCAGAGAGGACCAGGTTCTGCCTCAAAAAATAAATAAATAAATAAAGTGGGAGGCAGGTGTGGTGGCCCATACCTTTAATCCCAGCAATCAGAGAGAAAGAGGCAGGCAGATCACTATGAGTGTGAGGCCAGTCTGGTCTACAAAGCAAGTCCAGGACAGCCAGGGCTACACAGAGAAACCCTGTCTCTCAAAAAGAAGAAAAAGTAATCAATTAAAAGAAAATAAAATGTGGAGTAGTTGAGAAAGACACCTGACATCAGTCTCTGGCCTTCACATATACAAAATACACCAAAGTACATATATGCATAAAGGCGCACGTGCGCACATGCACACACACACACATGTATGCACACATGAACCTGCACAAAGATCCAATCATTCTTATATAGGGACTATACTTGCATATGAAGAACACTTGTTCACATGATTAAATACTCTTATCCATAATCTGATTATAATGGTTTTGTAATATTCAGTTACATCAGCCAACTATAATATACTTAACTAACCTACTATCATGAGACAATGGAATTTTTTTTTACTTTTCAATATTATAGACAATCATGTGTCAAACATTCCTGCAGCAAGATTTTGTGCATCTCCCTTATTGATTCCTTGTGAAAAACTCTCTAAATGGTATATTTTAATGAAAAAAGCTAATTTTAAGATCATATGTATACATATACATGTATATATCTTCAAATGAGTACTCTAACTATAAAGTTCATTTCTTGCACTCACAAATATTTGATTTGACATTAATAGAAAGTAATATTTTATATTGTATATGATAGATCTATTAATATTTAATTTTGTATGGCCTGATTTATCTATGGAATACATTTATTAATATCAATCTTTCTTTAGCTTGCATTTCTTCCAAGCTCTTTTTTTTCTTGGTTTTTTGAGACAGGGTTTCTCTGTGTAAGTCAAAGCTGTCCTAGACTCACCTTGTAGATCCGGCTGGCCTTGAGCTCATAGAATCCACCTGTCTCTGCCTCCCAAGTTCTGGGATTAAAAGCATTCACCTGGACCAAGCTTTTTTATTTCAAACCAAAAAAAATTTTTGCAAGTTTATTGGCCCTTTGTAGGTTTTTTTTTTTTGGTCAAGCTTTAAGTTCAAATCTTTTACCTCTCTGTCTCCGTCTCTCTGTCTCTGTCCCTGTCTCTCTCTGTCTCTGCCTCTGTCTCTCTCTCTTTCCCTCACCTCCTCCCTCCCTCCCTCGCTCTCTTGCTTGCTCACTTTGGTGCTGAGGATGGAACCAGAGGTCTGGACATGCTCAGCTCATGCTCTATCTCAAAACACCATGTCCAATCCCTTTGTCTCCATCTAATGGCATAGTCATTCATCTTGGTCTTGTTTATCTACTCTTAAACAGTTTGCTATTTCTTCAAAAATATTCTCATTGCTCTGTGTGTTCCAGACCAGCCTGGTCTACAAAGGGTAGCCAAGGCTACACAGAGAAACTCTGTCTGAGAGGGGAAAAAATCTCATTGTGCCTCAGAAGAAAGCCCATCTCAGGACCTTGGAAGTGTGACTACAATTTTCTAGCCTGGTCCTTGTGTATACATTCCAGCCCTGGTCCAGCCATTCAGGACTGGACAATGCTAGGACACAATGACAGACAAGCTTCCTAGGCTAGGCTGGGTAAACTCAAGAGCCACACTTGACAAATGAATATACTTTGTCATCATTATCTATCCTTTAGAAGGATGCTAGTGATATACCAGGGGCTTCCCATACTCAACCACAGTTGAGTAATTGAAAATTAGAATGTGCCCCAGCAGTAGTGAGCACACCTTTCATCATAACACTCAGGAGGCAGAGAGAAAGGTGGATCTCTGAGTTAGTTCCAGGTTAGCCAGCTATATAGAGTGAGTTCCAGGACAGCCAATTGCTACACAGAGAAACCCTGCCTTTAAAAAAATGTTATGTGTTCTGACCAATTTTTCTATGCAACCTGTGTTGAATTCTTCTTCCTAAATTTAAAACATGTTCTATGGAAATTAGGTGGGCCTGACTGACATGCTCCTTCTACTGAAAATTTCCTTAGACAAGAAACCCTGCATGGTCCCACCAACCAGAAGGATCGACCAGGATCTGCTTGGCCCATATTGTGTATGCAAGGGGAAAGAGTGCTTAGTGGCAGCATTTTAGAAATATTGACAGAGGCCAACGTAATAAATAAGTGTAGTTTGTGCAAAGGTCAACAGTGACTTGATGAGACCAAAGCAAGTTTTACAAGGAGAATAGCAAGTAGTGGTTGTAGAAAGATCATGATTAACTGTGTCAAATAACATGACTATATCCTAAGACCTTTGGAAAGATGCTGGATGGTAGAGGGGCTCAGTGTAATGCAAAGACATGTGAAAGAGAGAAGAGAGAAAAATATTCTGGGAGGCATGCATGACTGGTAGGGGTTCTTGGGCCCTTACCAGTGCTGATTCATTACCTCATCCTCTTGACTACATGTGATTGGTCTAGCATCCTCAACCCCTAAACCTTAAAGAATGTCCAAACACCTCCTACTGACTAGTGAAAGGCTTTCCAGAAAACAAACAAATTATTAAACTGGGTTTGGTTGGTTGGTTGGTTGGGTTTTGCCTTCTCTTCTCCCTAGCCTTTTCTTTGTCTTCTTTGCAAAAGATTTGGTAGTTCCTTTTCTTGTGTCTGTGACCACATAGATAACAAAAACAAAAACAGGACATTAATGGAGTAAGGGATTATTGTGCCTTATAGTTTGCAAGCAATCCAATCCATCATAGAAGGGAAGGTATGCCACAGAAGACTTGGCAGCTCTGTGGTCACATGAGCGGTCAGCAGCTGGCTGCACAGCATTGGCAGTCAGGAACCAGAGGTGCATGCTGGTGCACAGCTGGCTTCCTCTCGTTTCCCCTTTGTATTCAGTCCAGAAGCCCAGTACACGGGATGGTCCCATCCACATTCAGGATGAGTCTTCCTGCTTCAGTCCAACCTCTCTAGTAACCCTCTCAAAGGTGTGCCCAGAGATATGTCTCAGGTGATTTGGAATCCACTTAAGTTGGCAATGGAAATTAATTCTTAGCAAAGAGGAGAGTAATTATTTTTTAATTCATTTCCTGACCTCAATTCTGAAGCCTTGGCAGCTCTAGAACCTATACAATCTGCCGTTCATCAATTCACCCATATGCCCATCCCATTCATCTAATGTCCTACTACTAAGTCATCAAGGCAGTCCTCCAAGCATTTTTCCACCCCATCATCATTTTCTGGATTCTATTATCCTAACCTTTGAGCATCTCTCTCCTTATGTATGCATCTAACATCCAAATATCTACCATCTATGCGTCCAAACATTCATTCATCCAACTGCAAGGTATTGAGTACTAACTTGGTAAGAAGCACTCTACTAAACTCTTGAGTTATAAAGTTGAAAGAGACCATATCTTCACCCTGGAGGATCTTGTTATTGAGAAAACAGAGAAGTAAATTAATGGCTAAAGCACAATATATAAAATGTCCAATGCAGAGTGTCATGTGAACATGTAGAAAGAACGCTACCTCAACTAAGAGTAAAACAAATGAAAATCAGAAGGGGATTTAAAAGGTTTATTAGGTGCTATCCAGAGAAGAAAGAAGAAGAAAGTGTTTCCAACAAAGGGAAAGGCATGTCAGGAGCCTGAAAGGATGCAGTTATCCAAAAGTAGCCAGTAATTTATTGAGAAAAACACAAGCTTATGAGGAGAATGAACAGCAGCTGACAACTCTTGGAAGATCGTTGTAGACTCTACTAATGACTATGACTGTATCCTGAGAGTTTTAGAAAGAAGATAGATCCTTTGGGGTTTCAGTATAGAGCTGAGAGATGAAAAGAAAAGAGAGGTAAGTAATACTTAAGAAGGCATGTCTCCCCCCACCACTACCAAACACATACCTTGATGCTTCCCTCCAGTTCTGAGGAGGTGTGATCTTGCCAGTCTACCTTTCTTGCAATAAGAAACTCAGCCAGCCTATGATCTCAATTCAAAAGAAAGAGTAGACAGTTGCCTGGTTTGTTTTGGTTGGTTGATTGGTTTTGGTTTTCTAAACTCCAGAATATTGACATTTTAAAGAATGAAGAGAAGGGCCCATGTTTTCACCAACATTCTTCTAGTCAGTTAAGAAGGCAGACAATACTGTGAGATACATACTTCCCCTTTGCAACACTAAATGTTATGCCATTTTCAATGAGAGAGACTTTGTCTGTTTTTCTCTCAAATTCATTACGGAATTTTCTTGGCCATAACTGAACCTGCAGATCACTTACCAAGACATGCTGTGATCTCATCAGAACCTCCTCAGCAAATGACAACAGAGCAGAAAAGTCTCTCTCAACTCTGCCAGTTAGTTGAATGGAATCTCTAGGCTCTGCCTCCCTTTATCACTCATTGTCTATGATTCTTCAGACAAGTCACACATAATCTGCCTTCAGTTTTCTCATCCCCAAAACAAAGTGTAAATGGGGACAAGGAGATAATAAGCTTTCAAGACTTGCCAGTTCCAGCCTTTAATGATATTATTGACCTGCTCTCGTGAACTAATTCATAAAATGGACTTTATAGGAATAAACAATGGTAAACTGGTAAAGGTTGATCCAATTCCTAATAAAATACTTTTGGGAAAATGATGTAACTATTCCATGACTCAGGGTCCTCATCTGTGCAAGTTATTATGCCACTAACCTCATAAATATATTGAAAGGAAAGTGTCCTGGAGATGTAGCTCAGTAGTAGAGCATTTGTCTAGCATGTTTGATGTCCTGGGTGCAATCTTTACTGTCACACACACACACACACACACACACACACACAGATCAAATAAATTAATATACACAAAGACTTTAACAAAGAAGTTGACATCCTTAAAGGTTTCATAAATGTGTGTAACTATCATTATCACCTCATTGTAAAACCTAAGTTCCAAGATCTTTGTAGGGTTGGAACTTTATAACCAAGAGAAGACACTGGAAGCAGGACTACCTCTGGGTCCTGAGCCCTTTTGGTCCTTCCTAGAAGGGAAAATGAGTCCCCACAGTTGTCCTGAAACTTCTGGTAAAACTGACTTTTGTAAAGCTCTTTCCAAGTTCATCTTCTTCAGTATCCCTGTGGCAAGGTTCTTCAGCAGAACCACTTGTGCCTACATCCTTTGCAGTTTGCAGCACTGCACTGCAGAGGCTGCTTCCTGACAGCACTTTCCCAGTGGTGAGGGGCTGCAGCTCTGATATGGAAGGGACTCAGAGACCTGGGTTCTCCTGCTCTTGTCCCTGGACTTTGACCGTTTGTCCTTGAAATGTGTCTATGGCTTGCCTTGGTATCAAAATACTAGGAATGAACTGGTGTTGTGCTTCAGTTGGAACACATTTGGGTAGCATACACAAGGCACTGAGCTTCATCCCCCACACTGCAAATAGCAATCAGTGGGAAACTTGTACTACCTTTGAGCAAAGCTGAATTATATGAGTAAGAAAACAAGATAATATACAGTTGGGGCTCATCAAAATGTTAAGTCGTCGTATGCATATAAGGCAAAACCCGTTGCCATGGGCTGCCCAATAGTGCTCAATAACAGGAATTTTAAACTCCCATTTAAGTTCAATATTTCATATAGTCTGATTTTTACTTGCCGTATGACCTTCAGTTAACAATAATGAAGGCAAACTTTTTCTGAGTAATTTTTTCAGACATAAATCAAAAGCAAATTCCACAGTCCCTAATGGAAATGTCAGCACACAGCTGGAGAAGTGACTCTGTTGGAAAGGGTAACTGTAGAGCCTAGGAAATCAGCAGATGACAACAGGCCAGTGCCTCTCCCCTGAGAAAGATTAAAAGCTGACCAAGGCACGGTGCTCAATCATACACCTGCTGGAGCCAGATGCCTTCAAATTTGATGCACATGAAGCAGCCGTGGGAGCTTGAAATTCACTTGGTGCTGATGACTTAAATCAGTGTTGATGGGGTTCCTTGGAATTGGATGTTAGGGTAGTTAGGGTACAGCGATCTCTCAAGTTCAGGCCCAAGATCCTCTTGGAGAGCTGTTTCTAAGCCCCAGACATTAGTCAAGAGATGGGTGGTTTGTATAGTAAAGTACATAAGGCAAAATAGTTAGGGGTTTATGCCCCAGATTGTCAACTTTGTGTTGGATTTTGAGCAAAATACTTAAGCTCTGTAAGCCTCCCCTTCCACACCTGTACAGTGAGAGTGGGGTATGAAAAGAAGAACCAAAAGTATAAAGTTATTGCCTTTAAAAAGTGGGATTGTAATCCTAGCACTCAGGAAGGCAGAGGCAGGCAGATCTCCGTGAGTTTGAGGCCAGCCTGATCTACAAAGCATGTCAGTCCAGGACAGCCAGGGCTGGATATTCAGAGAAACCTTGTCTCAAAAACAAAACAAAAAAAAAATTAAAAACAGGGTTGAAGTTCAAAGAGTCTTAGTTGGCCCTCCTGTACATTGGGGGCAGAGGATAGTTTCATGTGACCTCTTTAGACATCATATGTATACATCAAAGTTTGGCCAAATACAGATAATCATCTTGTAAAAGGAGCCTAGAACAAATCAAAGTAAAAGAAATGATCAGATAGGCTGTTGTCCCATTTCCCTGTCCTTGGATTCTGCGGACCTCTGGCTCACAGGTTTATCCTATGCTTCCCACAGGTTTGACAACTCCCTGGCTTCCCATCTGGGACTGCCTCCTCAGGACTTGCTATCTTATGCTGCGAATTATTCAGATGATTCTAAAACCTGGCGCCCAGTGGAGATTTCTCGACTGGTCAGCAAGTACCAAAGTGAGATCTCTGACAGGAGGATCTGTGCCTCTGCCTCAGCTCCGAAGACCTGCAGCATTGAGCGCATCCTTCGGAAAACTGGGAGGTTCCAGAAATGGCTTCAGGCCAAGCGCCTCACACCTGACCTGGTGCAGGTGAGTGCAGGCCATGAGTGGAGTGAGGGGTGGCAAGGGATATCCACTCATATGTCTCACCTGAGAACATAGGGGCTTCGCAATCTGTGAATTGCCATCCCTTTGGGGGTTGAATGACCCCCTTTCACAGGGGTCACCTAAGATGATTGTATTACGATAGAGAACAGTAGCAAAATAACGCTTATGAAGTAGCAACAAAAATAATTTTATAGTTGAGGGTCATCACAACATGAGGAACTGTATGTATTTAAGGACCAGGGCGTTAGGAAGGTTGAGAGCCGCTGGTCTAACAAAATAGAGATGTTGTGGTCTTATCTAAAGTATGAAAAAATCATCATAAAACTGTGGCACCTGCGCCACTGCGGTACCAAGTCAAGGGCGAGGAACTGCGGATTTATCTCACACACACATACACACACAATAACACAGAGGGTCCTTCATGCTAAGAGAGCAGCGGCAGCAGCTTTTTATTCACTGTTCAAAGAGACTTCTTATAGACAGCAAAACAGGAATGCCCCTCACAGATGAAATCCCTCGAGAGTTGATTGCACACAGGAGGAAAAGTCCCGAGGAGGGGAGGGGTGCGTTCTCAGAGCAGTAAACATCACTAGCTAACCAGCATAAACACAGACACAGAAGCTGCTAGAAACAGGACATGAAACAGCAAGACAGGCAGGCAGCCCAGTCAGACCTGGTTCCTTCATAAAACAGAGTGGCTTGTGACCAGGCAGGAACTAATCAAATTTTGTTTATAAGGCTCTGTCCTATCATCATCCACCACCTTCTTCTATTGATCCTCAATGCTTACTTGATAAATAGTCCCTAGCCGCCACCTTTAAGCTGAAGATTTGCCAGGATAACCCTTACAAACCCACTCCCCTGACAGAGTTAAACTCACCTGCAACTTTTCCCCTGGATGCCTTCTCGACCCCCAGGTATGGAGAGCCTTTATCTATAGAAGGTTCCATATAAAGGCCAGGCATGGTGGCACATGATTGTAATCCCACCACTCAGGAAGTAAAGGTGGGAGAAGCATGGTACACATTGGAGACCCCTTTGAGCTACATAGTGAGACTATCTCACACACACACACACACACACACACACACACACACACACACACAACACACACACACACACATACACACACACGTATACATGTGCACACACTCACTCACATACACATATGAACACTGGGCCTTACAAACACATGTTTCTAGATGAAAAATAGGTTAGATATCTCTCTTTTGTGTTTAATGTTCCTGGTTCCCCTAGTGATCATCTGTCAGAACAAGAACTTCCATGCCTCCCACAAAAGTCATTATAGGACAATACGTGCAGTAAACATCAAACCCCTACCCAGATCTAGCTAACAGACAGAACATTCTTCACAGTTGAGTGGAGAGTGGGGACTGACTTTCACACGAACTCTGGTGCCCCATATTTGACTGCGTCCCCTGATGGGGAGGCCTGGTGGCACTCAGAGGAAGGATAGCAGGCTACCAAGAAGAGACTTGATACCCTATGAGCATATACAGGGAGAGGAGGACCCCCTCAGTCACAGTCATAGGGGAGGGGAGTAAGGGGAAAATGGGAGGGAGGGAGGGAGGAATGGGAGGATACAAGGGATGGGATAACAATTGAGATGTAATATGAATAAATCAATAAAATTAAAAGTAATAATAATAATAATAATAATAATAATAATAATAATAATAATAATATGGCTAATGAGCCTTAAGCTCTAGCACAGAGCTTCTCAACCTTCCTAATGCTGTGACATTTAATACAGTTCTTCATGTTGTGGTGATCCCCAGCCATAACATTATTTCATTGCTACTTCATAACTGTAATTTTGCTAATGTTATCAATCATAATGTAGATATCTGAAATACAGAATCTCCTATAGGGATTGCAACCCACAGGCTGAGAGCACTGCTTGAGACAAGGGTAAGCTCTTTTCCCCCTTGTGCTCTGGACATTTCCATAATAACAACAGACTGAGAATTATCCTGAGCTCTGACAAGTTCAAAGCACCCTTCTGGTGCATCTAGAGTCACCTGTACTAATATATGTGGACACCAAGGTGTAGGCCAGACAGCCATGGAACAAGAAAACTGTGCTTGAATCTCAGATCTGCCTCTAAAAGCTATGGCAGAATAAGAGGGAAAAAAAACAGCCTCCCAGGGAGAATTGCGAGCTTCTGATTGTCACTCATACATTCAACAAGTTTCAATAGCTTCAGTTGTAAATGTGGAGAGGAATCACATGCAGTGTCCTCCCTCTCCCAGGAGCATTGGGCTCAATGGTGGAGACAGACTAAGACCACCAACCACCAACTCTTTCGTGTTATAATGTCTCTATGGGAACAACGGACAGACTACTAACTTGAGTCTTTCATTCAAAAGATTGAATTTAAGCTAATAGTGTAATTCTCTGCTTTGACATTCCTGCAGAGAAGTGAGATAGGAGGAGGGCTTCTGGATAAGCTCGACGACCCTCCAGGCTCTGACATTCTTTGACTTCTATGGCTCTGCTGTGTTTGCGTCACAGATGGACCTGGAGTCTACCTTCACCAAGTGCTAACCTGGACTCGGATTTCGTCATTTCTAAAATGGCAGTCCATGCTCCCTCTTCTGCCTGATTTCTTCATCCTGATGTGCTTTGAGGAAGGAGATGTTTTTTTAAAGGCCCATCATTTTAAAAATACATGTGGCATTCTAGCAATAAGTGAGCCCCTTTCTTTTATTGATTATACAAATATTCTCTTCATCTGTTTTTCTTTTTCATTTTACGCTTGACATGTGCATTACAAGTTTGCTTTCTTTCTACCCAAAGAATAACTCCTAGCCACACTCAATAAGACATCTCAAACCATAACCATATTCACTTGTCTTTACACCCCAACCTATCTTTTTATCCCCCCGCTAGACTTTTTCCTTCTTATAAAACAACAGAAAAAATATCAACAATCATCTTATATATCCTGGACAAACCCCACTGTTTTTCTATGCACTAAGATCAAAGCCATGAGTATTCTTTTCTGGCAGTATCTTCTTTTCTTGTCATACGTTCTTCCTAGAGAGCCTTTACATTTGTTAACTATAACCTGTCTGCCCTTGGATTTTTGTGCTTTTTCCTGTTCCCAGGACTCATCTATCACCCACATGCCTGTTTTTTGCTTCTTAGCAAAACTCAGTTTCAAATAGACCCTTCTTCGCCATCAGTGGAGGGGAAAAAAATCATCACCTAGCCTAATCCACGAAAATTAAAGACCAGAATTTAAAACAATCTACTTAAAATAGCCAAATGGTGGAAACATCCCAAATGTCCATCAACTGATTAATGGCTAAATAAAATGTGTTCTATCCAAAATATGAAATATTTATTAGTCAGCCTTAACAATGGAAAAAGTACTAATTCATGCTGCTGCATAAAAGAACCTTGAAAACATGTTCCATAAAATAAACCAGACAACAGAGGGCAAGTGTGATTCTAGTAGGCCAATGAACAGTGACAAACAGAAAATGAATGGTTGACAAGATGAAAGGACAGGAGAGAATTCAGAGTGACTATTGGGATGCAGTTCCTTTGGGGATGAACAAATTTTAAAATTAGGTATTGATGATGCTGTCACACCTTTGTAAATGTACTAGAAACCCATCAAATTGTATAGTTTAAAATAACTTATGTGTCCAAGCATTGTGGTGTCTACTTGTAGTCCCAGCACTTAGGAAGCGGGGCAGGAGGCTAGCAAATCTAAGACCATTCTGCACTACATAGTGAGAATGTTATGCCAAGATTACCCAGATCGCAAGACCCCCCCAAAAAAGACCACCAGGACTCGATACCGATGCAATATACACAGGGTCCTGTATTACAGGCTCAGAGTTTCGGATCACCATCCTTCCTGACACAGTAGGATAGGAGAGTAATACCGGAGCTTCGAGGGTAATGGGTTTATAAGGAAAAACTGTAATTAGGGCTTGGGGTCACAGAGAATTAAAGAAAAAACCATAAGCAGGGGTCTTGAGTCTCAAGAATGTAGACCTTCAGGCAGGTTGGACGGAGGCTGCACCTCAAGGGAAAGTTGTGAGTCTCAGGAATGTAGACCTTCCAGCAGAATGGGTTCAGGAGGCTGAATCTCCAAGGAAGTTATTTTATCTCAGAGGATCATTGGGCGTTAATTGTATCTAATTGTTCCAGTGGAGTTTCTGGAGAGTGCTGGCAGGTGTCATTCCCAGAACACAGGAGAAGAGCACCTAGAGGACAAGTTCTCATACAGACCATCATTAACTGCAGACTATAAATTACATATAGGATATGGCATTAATTTTGCCCCTACAAGACCTTTTATCAAAATAATCAATTGTTAAAGAGTTGAACTTCAAGTTATGTGAACTTTAGCTCAGTAATAAAAGGAAGTATGATGGGGGCAAATGTGATCAAAGAACATTGTGTCTGAGCATGAAAATGTCCTCATGGAACTCAGTACTAGGTGAATTGAACGTATCCCAATTTTAAATAAAAAACTAGAAGTCATTAAAATGCTAACCTTATTTTAAGGTCATGTTGCCAGGCATCAACATCATGTGATGTACAGCTCCTAGTGTGTCCTAGGCCAAAATGATAACAGCAAGAGCATTTCACTGCCAGCACTCCAGGAAACCATTTGAGTACAAAGCTAATAGTGTGGTTAATTCTCTGGCATAACAATAGCTATAGTGTTTTGTTAACTATCTCAGATATCCCTAATACAGCCATTACTGTATTAGTGGACTTCATGTCGGAGAATTCCACCAACCACAGATCCAAAAATAATCTAGAGTGCTTGCTCACTTGTAGTCCTTGCTACTTTGGATTCTGAGGCAGAAGAACCCCAGAGACTAAGAAATTCTAAGAATAGTCTGTGCAACATGGTGAAACCCACCTAAAAACACTCTGAAATAAAAGTGTCTATATTCACTGTAAGCATAGTTCTTTCTTCTTTATCTTTCCTTAAGCAACATAGCATAACTATTTGCATATGATTTAGGTTATTATAAGCCATATAGAGATGATTAAAGATGTTGGAAATGTGCCTAGACGCTACACAAATGCTTCAACACTTGGACCCAAGCACATAACCACGCATTCTTCCCCCTCGAACTTAAATATAGCCCCAGAATCCTTCTAAATAGCATTCTAAGCAAGCAGTATCTGTCCCTGATCTCTGCCTGACCATTCCTCCTAGATTTGGCTGAACAGCTCTGCCCTGTTTTTCTGATAGTGCATCAGGCAGAAATCCTTATTTCTGGTTGAGAAATCCTGTTTATACTTATGTGGGAGTATTATGCACCAAATGAGGAGCTATTATGGGATGGATGGGTATGAGATGTACCTCATCTTTCAACTTATACCAAATAGCTCAGAGCCAACCAACCCAAACCTGGCATTCTGTCAGTGTTTAAGTTAAGCTAACTACCCCAACCTTCATTTCTTCAAAAGCCTTTTTCTAACAGTGATCTTGAGCAGATTCTTTAAGTGTGTGTGTGTGTGTGTGTGTGAGAGAGAGAGAGAGAGAGAGAGAGAGAGAGAGAGAGAGAGAGAGAGAGAGAGAGAGAGAGAATGTACATTTGTGTGTGCCGGTATGTATTTGGAGAAGGTAGAAAAAGGTCACAATAAACTAATAACCCTTGTTAGTTAAGCAGAGGGGAGAGGAGAAAACAATTAAAGAAATAGAAGTAGACTGAACCAAGGACCAATGCAGCTGGCCCATTGGGCCTTTGATCTGTATACTGTATCTTCTTGTTTATTAATAAAGTTCACATGGGTGAAAGGTCCAGTGGTCCTCATCAGAGGCAGAGTCTGGAGTCTGGCTCCCCTCTTGCAGGGCTGAGTATAGCTTTGTCATAAGGACATTCTCTGGAGCCACAGAATAACTACAGTAGAAACTGCCGAAGACGGTGGCAGGACCAAGAATCAAGAGGAAGTTGGCAATCCAGGGCGTGTGTGGCTGGGTGTGCACAGCGCTTACAGTAATAAAACCGTGAATTTCCTGCATTGTTCTGATGGAAATATCCCACGGCCTAAATTGCTAGTCCCCGAATAGAAGCACAGCCAAGAACACCACTCTGTTTTTCACGATGCCCTTATTTTTAAGACTACAAAGAATGCTTCCTCTGCCGTAATGCCAAACGCAAAGAAGCAAGAACCCCAGACAGGCAGGATTGGAAAGAGGAAAACATGTACCCTGCATCGTGTCTGCCTTCCATCCCCTCAAGAACCTCTAAACTGCCAGGACATAATCCTAGATGCAGATCAGGATGCCATCTCCAAAGAGAATGAGCTAGATGGGCAGTAAGCTTTTTGACCACTAGATGGCAATACAGAGTCTTTCAACAGCTTTGTTTAAACCAGGATGGCTGGCAATTTTACTTCCTAGTTTCCATTATTTCTTTGAATAGATAGAATCGGAGAAATAAGCAAATTCACCAAAATGCAGTTTAATCATTCATCAAAATATAGGCTTATATGTAACTGCTGAACAAGATAAATTCATTTCACTTACACTCAAAAATATCTAAGGGTTTTTACAGGACCAAGGAGGACAATCAAAGGGGATGAGTGCATGTATATGTTGATGCTGAAAAAAATAGCTCACTGCTGGCTGTATCATTTTCACACTTGTCTAACATTAAAGTCAAAATTGAAATTACTCCCCCAGCACAAAGGATCACTTCTGTAATCCCAGCATTTGGGAGGCTGAGGCAAGGGGAGAGCCGGTCTGGGCTGTGTAGTGAGACGCTATATCAAAAACAAACAAAGGAAATGATCGTTAGTGGAAGTCAAGCAACCAAAAGTGTCTTGCCAGTAGCGCATGGGACAGTTACGGTTTTTGCGCGCTTTTTGCCGAACAGTCTTTCAGATCAGAGCCCCGTCTGAGGCACATGGTGACTACACCGTGAGACCTTGCTGCTGGCCTCCCTTGTACTGTTTTGTGGAAGGGTGGCGGGCTTTGCCCCTTGGAAACACCACGGCTACCCCACTGAGACTGACATTGTGATAGACTGAGAGAAGCCATCCTCAGTCTGGAATTCAGGAAACAGACCTGGGGACTCCAGCCAGGCTATTGTGTTTCTAATGGAACATCCATGGGAGGAGGGAACCCGAGGAAAGACCAGGGGGATTGCAGCCCTAGAGAGACACACGGGCGGAGAGGCGAGAGGGAAAGCTGCAGGTTCAGACCAGGAGGGTGCGGATTGCTTCTATCTGAGAGAGGGGATCAGGGTGCAGGCCCGGAGACACCTAGGGATTCCTCCCGTGGAACTGATACCCAGAAGGTTTATTCTTGTCCCCCCTTAGCCTCTTTTCTTTCCCTCCTGTATAGGATAGTTGGGTTGTATAATAAAGTCTAATTGTTATGAAACAGAGCCAACCCAACGCTATTTGTTGCCCCCAGGAGTTTTGAAGGTGCTACGGGATGAATTAAGTGTCTCCACAGTGTTATTTCTCCTGCCAACCATGGAACTGCTGAGAGTTGAAACAACTAACGTTTGAAATAATGGGATCTGTTTGGTGTTAGAATCATTTAGGCTTAGCCAACTCACATTTGTGTCAAAGAAACTATTTGGAATAGAACTGGTGGTTTGAATGAAAATAGCCCCATATGCTCATATGTTTGATTACTTGGTCCCCAGCTGGTAGAACTGTTTGAGAAGGACTAGGAAACTTGTAGAAAGAGATATTTCACTTGGGGCTAAATGAGGGGATTTCATGTTTCAAAAGACTACTGTTCCCAGTCTCATCTGTCTGTCTGTCTGTCTATGTCTTTATATCTATCTCTCTCTCCCTCACTCCCTGTCTCCTCCTTGTACATCAGGTGTGATGTCTCAACTGTTTCTGCTGCTATGCCTTTGCTCCACCATCAAGGGCTTCTCTCTAAAAGCGTAAGCCCAAACCAAACACTTTTATAAGTTGCCTTAGTCCTTGCATCTTTATCACAGCATAAGAAAAGGAATTAAGGCACCAATTTCCAGGCCTTCATTGCATTGTGGATTTACAAAAAAAAAAAAAAAAGGGGGGGACAAGTAGGTCACCCACTCAGTCCAATAAAATGACTCCTAAATCATTCTTCACAGACCTCATGAATGAAAACAAAACAGAACATGGTAAAAGGTTTCCCCGTGGACAAGCTTAAGCAGAAAAGGGAAGCAAGAGAAGACTAGGTGAAAAGTAGCCATAAGACAGGTCACCAAGGCCTGCCTACATGGTACCCAAATGCAGAATAGAGAAGGACACAGCCAAAACATAAGTCTGAACAGTCAAGAGAGACCACACAAAAGAGGCTTGTCATGATAGGACTTTGAACTTTTCCAGCATTTACACATTAGTGAACCAATCCCCCTCAAAAGCCATTGAGCCATCCTCCATTTTTGCTTTAAAATCCTTCCTTTGAGATCTCACTCCTCCTATTCTGATATATTGTAATTCTTCCCTTTATTTGCAATTCTATTTTACAATTCCCTTTACCCACAGTCAACCATGGTTCAAAAATAATAAATAGGAAATTCCAGAAATGACCAATTCATAGCTTTGAAATAAATCTTTTTGTAGTATGTTGTTGTAAGTATTAAAATTTTTTATTTAATTGCTATGCTCTACGTGTGGTAGTTTGAATATGATTGGGCCCATAGATTCATGTGTTTGAATACTTGGCCCAAAGGGAGTGGCATTATTAGGAGGTGTGTCCTTGTTGGAGGAAGTGTGTCACTGTGGAGGTGGGCTTTGAGGTCTCCTAAGCTCAAGCTACACCCAGTATGGAACAGTCTCCTGATGCTGCCTGCAGATCAAGATGTAGAACTCTCAGCTCCTCTAGCACCGTGTCTGTCTGCACTCTGCCATGCTTCCTGCCATGACTAAACCTCTGAATTGTAAGCCAACCCCAATTAAATGCTTTTCTTTATAAGAGTTGCCTTGGAGCAGTGTGTAGTGGTGCACACCTGTTATCCAACACTCTGGGAAGCAGAGGCAGGTGGATCTCTGTGAGTTCAAAGCCAGCCTGGTCTACAAAGCAGGTCCAGCACAGCCAGTGCTACACGAAGACCCTGTCTCAAAAAAACAAAGAAGGAAACAACAACAACAAAAGAGTTGCCCTGGTCATGCTGTCTCTTCAGAGATAAAACCCTAACTAAGACACTATGTTTCCTTTTTGTGAGATAGGGTTTCCTAGAGCTTGCCACTTTGGCTAGACTGGCTGACCAGTGAACCCCAGAATCCACATGTCTCCACACCCCAATTCTCAAGTTACAGATGTATGGTACCATCCAAACACTTTATATGGACACTGGGGTTCCAAACTCAGGCCCTTATGCTTGCACAGAAAGCACTTTATTTATTAACTAAGCCCCACAATTATTATATTTTAGTATTAGTTATCATTAATCTTTTACTGCAACTAATTTATAAATTAAACTTTTTCAGAGTTCTTTGTATATGGGGAGGAACATAGTTAATTTAGATATTTAAGTTATTAGATATTCTAAGATAGCTTAGATATTCTAAGATATCACACAGAATATCTTGGAACATATTACCTGCAGATAAGGAACAGATGCTTTTCCTATAAATGTGTCTTGGCTCAGAAGCCTCTGGACTGGCTGTGTCTGTATGTATGTTCACATAACATGAAGGAAGCAGAGGCTAAACATTATAACTATAGAATACTTTCTGTCAATAAAGTCGCATGGAAGAATAAATTATAGAACCAGTTTATATATTATGTTAAAAAGTGTTTACTAGGCCATAGAGCGTCTCAATACAGTTTTGGAACCACACATATTAAAGACCATTTTCTCTAATCAAAACACAGTAACATCAGACAAAAAAAAAAAAAAGACAAAGAAAAAAACAAGGATTTAATAGAATCATCTTTAGAGCACTAAGCAAAGAACTAAAACTGTAATACTGGCAAAATAACAATGAGGGAAATTCCATATTATCACTATGTATATGATTTATTAGCCTTTGCCAAATCGCTGCTCAGAGGAAAATCAGAAATCAATGCAGTGCTGTGTTGGGCAGCTGTTAATACAAGTTTGGTCCTTAATGTGGAAGAATAATGCAAAGAGTTACAAAAATGGATGTTCATTCAGTCCAAAATCAGGGCCACTTACAATAGACATAATTTTTCTGACTGGGTTAATTCTCCTCTCTAAATATTGTCTGGACTTCTGTGGAAAGCATGATTCATAAACCTTTCCAGTCTGCTATAGAGTAAATTTACTCCCAGTTTATATATGACAGCAGGCCACAGAGCAAGATTAAAATAGATTTCTGAGGCCAGTAAGATGGATCAGTGTGGAAAGCATGTGCTACAAGCATAGCCATCTGAATTCAGTCCCAGGAACCCATGTACTAGGAGAAAGCAGACTCTTACAATCTGTCTTCTCACCTCCACATAAGTGTCATGTCATGTGCCCCCATCATACACACACACTAATTAACTATTAAATAAAAATTTGAGAGAGGAAGAAAAGGTTTGTTTGGGGAGCATAATTTTAGGGGATACAGTCTACCATGTGACGTAGCTGCTGGAGTAAGAAACAGCTATATTTCTGTTGGTCATAGGTTCTTGAAATAAACTTGGCATGTTACCCATTAAAGAAAGTAAGGAAAAAAAGATTGTCTATCCTACCACACAATGACAAAAAAATGCATTCCTTCAGAAAAAGCTATCTTTTATTTTTGGACAAAAGAAATTCCCTGAAAATTCACTATCAGCCTGTCTTCTTGTAATTTTCATGCATATAAAGTATTTCTACTCACTTCCCCTAAAGCCTTCCTCTTACACTGTGACATCTCTAGTCTAAACATCCCCAGTTCTATTTCCCATCTGCCCACTGCTCTCATATTGATGTGCATTAATCTTTATCTCAACTACAAACACCTCTGTGGTTAGATTTTCATTTATCCCATTTAGATTAAATCCATTACTCTAGCCTATCAGCTTAATCCTGATTCAAAGATAGAATCATATTTATTTTTATCTTATATGTGTGTGTGTTGCCTGTTTATATATGTGCATACCACATGTATGTTATTGCTTACAGAAACCAGAAGAAAGTTTTTGATACCCTGGAATCCATAGGTTGTAAGCCACCATGTGTGTGCTGGGAACTGAACCTCGGTCCTCTAGAAGAACAGTCAGT
Source organism: Acomys minous (assembly GCF_964271855.1). Lineage (NCBI taxonomy): Eukaryota > Metazoa > Chordata > Mammalia > Rodentia > Muridae > Acomys > Acomys minous. The sequence goes on along the minus strand of NC_140488.1, from coordinate 116,146,917 downwards.
GCTCTTAACTACTGAGCTCTCTCTCCAGCCTCTTGGTTCTGATTCTTTCTCCTACCACTGTCATCCCAAGTACACATCACCTTCAGTTTTAACTAACAAAACTCTAGTTATCTACTATTGTTAATAAAATTGTTGCACAGGAAAGGGCCAAAGAGAAAACCTTATTGTTTCATGGAAATTTTTCTATTAGTTTTTGGGCAAACCCAGTTAGCCAATTATTATTAATTATCTTTGGTGGGCTGGAGAGATGGCTCAGCTGTTAAAGGCTAGGCTCATAACCAAAAATAATTATCTTTGGTTTTGGCAACCAAAATTGTTAGTGTTATACTGAGAATCACTGCTGAGTACCTCACTAAGTTCATATAGTCTAAGTCTAGTGCATTTCTGAGATTAAAAAAAAAAATCAAAAATCCAGGTCAAAAAATAAAGTCAGTCAGGAATTATTTGATGGATGGAATTTTCAGTGGCTCCATAATATCAAGTCTCCTCTCAGAAGTTCCTATATCTCTCCACTGAAAATTTACTTTAGGATATTTACGATGATCTAGGATAAGCCCATTAGTCACCAATTTCTCTAATCCACCCTTTTCTCCTTCTGAATATAAAAAAAAAATAGTTTTTGAGTATTTTCTGATCCCTGCATCCACAACCTATGGTTCAGAAATAGCGTTTGCAAAGTTTCTGTGGGTTTTTGTGCCAGAGAACTTGTTCAGGATAACACGAGTTTGTTTAGTACAGCTGGCTTTCCATTCCAGCTCACTATACTTTGTTCCATCTTTTTCGGATCAAAGTCTCATCATCTGGCAAAGAAGACATTAAACAAAATCAGAGTCTTCAATTTGTTTGCCACCAAAATTCTTCCCATGACCCTATTCAACAAGCCTTTGCTTTTTTTTTTTTTTTTCCATTTCTGTATAGTGCCAAGTATTGGGGTTGTTTGGTTTGGTTTGGGATTTGCTTTTTTGGTTGGTTGGTTTGGGTTGGTTTGGTTGGGACAAAGTATCTGGCTATGTATCTTAAACTCATGATTTTCCTACTTTGGGCTCTTGAGTGCTGGGAATCGGGGCATTCATCACCATACTCAAGTCAAATAGCTATTTTTAAAATAATTCTAATTAGAATATAAATAACATACATAAATGCATGAATCTTAAGTATATTGAGTAAAATTTAACATGTGGGTTCACTCAGAGACAATACCCACATCAAGATACTAGCCCCTCAGAAGGCTTTTTCATCTCCTTTAAAAAAAAAATCCCTTCCTAGCACGACAAACCATTCCAACTTGCTCAGAACTAGTTGATTGAAAGTACAATATCCTGTATGTTCAATTTTCTTAACCAATATATTTTATTAACAACTTAGTGACCGAGCATACGTCACTTATAACCCGACTAACCACAACAATAGGAAATGAGGATTAATAGACACAATAACAAACCGTAAGGATATCAGTTCTGAGGAACGATTCTCCTGGCATAATCTGCAGGATTTCTTCTCCTGGAACCTGGGGTAACCAGAACCCAGAACCTCAGCAGGAGCCGGAGCCTCGAAGCCTTCCCTCGAGTGGTTCTCTCTAGGAGCATCTTGAAGTGCAGCGATGAACAGCCAAAACTATCCTGAGTCTCCAAAAGGCCCCACCTCCAGTTCTGGGCTCATTTTTTTTTCAATTTTTTTTAATTTTATTAATTTATTCTTGTTACATCTCAATGGTTATCCCATCCCTTGTATCCTCCCATTCTTCCCTCCCTCCCATTTTCCCCTTATTCCTCTCCCCTATGACTTCCTGAGGGGGAATACCTCCCCCTGTATATGCTCATAGGGTATCAAGTCTCTTCTTGGTAACCTGCTGTCCTTCCTCTGAGTGCCACCAGGTCTCCCCCTCCAGGGGACATGGTCAAATGTGAGGCACCAGAGTACGTGAGAAAGTCATATCCCACTCTCCACTCAATTGTGGAGACTGTTCTGACCATTGGCTAGATCTGGGTAGGGGTTTAAAGTTTATCGCCTGTATTGTCCTTGGCTGGTGCCTTAGTTTGAGCAGGACCCCTGGGCCCAAATCCGCCTACCATAATGTTCTACTTGTAGGTTTCTAGGACCCCCTGGATCCTTCTACTTTGCCATTCTCCCATGCTTCTCTCATCCAGAGTCTCAATGGGATGTCCTCCCCTCTGTCCCAGTTTCCTTGTAGGTGAAGGCTTTCATGGGACATGCCCCTTGGGCTAGTATGCAGATATAAGTGAGTATATACCATTTGAGTCTTTCTGCTTCTGGGTTAACTCACTCATTATGATCATTTCTAGCTCAATCCATTTATCCACAAATTTCAGGAATTCCTTGTTTTTAATAGCTGAGTAGTATTCCATAGTGTATATGTACCACAGTTTCTTTATCCATTCTTCTATTGAGGGACACTTACGCTGTTTCCATGATCTGGCTATTATGAATAAGGCTGCTATGAACATGGTTGAGCAAATTTTCTTGTTGTGTGCTGGAGCATCTTCTGGATATATTCCAAGGAGTGGAATAGCTGGGTCTTGAGGAAGCTCTGGGCTCATTTATATATCTCCTCCCAGAGTCTGTTCACGGGATCTTTTCAGCTGGCAACAATTAAGCTCCTGCACGACATGGTTGGTCTTCTAGTGGATTAACCTCACCTGTTCTCTCACGAGACCATTCTGATCCCACACTTGGAATCCTAAAAAACAGGTTTATCTCTCCTTCAATATCCCAGAAAACCTCTCAATCCCAGTCCAACTGAAACAGTAGCTCACCGTATCACCCCCTCAAAGTGCTCACTATGCTAGGCTGTCACATTGGGTGATTTTTGTCTGGTTTTGAAATTCATTTAAATGGAATAGTACATTACTAGAGTATTAGAATATCATCAAGTCATGGTATTTATGCATGTTATTGTATGAATCAATAGTTTGTTTTCTTTTTCCTGGAAGTGCAATGATTTACTTTTACTGATACAAGTTATATGTTCTGCTATTGATGGACATTTGAGTTGGCTTTAGTTTGGGCTATTGTGAATTGAAATTGATGCTAGCATTTTTATATGTGCTTACAGTTGAGCACAAACATGTTGAAGTGAATTTCCTGGGCCATAACATTACATATGGACAGAGTCTAAAGAGAATGCTGATCAGTTTTCCTACATGAAGTATATAATATATGTTTCTGCCTATATGAAATGGAAGACTCCCTGTTTCCTATCTTCATCAACAATAACTATTTTTAATTTTCAACTTCAGGTATTTTAGTGGGTGTCTAGCAGCATCTCACTTGGTCTCACTTGCATTTTTTGGATAACTTATGATGTGAGACCCTTATTCATGTATTTATTAGCTATTTTGATCTTTGTTAAAGTCCCTAAAGTTGTCCATTTTGTTAGGTTTTCTGTGTTTATTATTGATTTTCACAAGTTACACAAATTATATTTATGTTCCAAATACAGATTTCTTTATTAGATAAGTTATCAATACCTTCTTATTGATCTCTTTATTTCTGAATAAGCCTGCCAGTATGCAGAAGATTCTTCAACCAAACATTCCTCATACATAACATCCTCAGTCTCTGTCCACTGTTAGGTAGAAAGGCAGACCAGGAAGTGCACAATGTGATACTGGAAGCAGGAGTCACACTATAACCTTCAGTGGTCTAATCATATTGACCTACCTGCTAGGTCTCACCTCTTAAACGTTTCATACCCCGCCCCCATCATGGTGCCATCACTTGGAGAACAAATGAACCTGTGGGGAGCATTTCAAATTAAATCACTAGTGCTATTAGAAATGATTTAGAAGTGATTTGGCATCTACAGAAGGATGTTTAGCCTAGCTTCTACATAAATGCTTTGCCATTTTACACAAAGGACTTGTGGTACCTATAGGGTAGTGCTGGCCCTAATCCACCAGGGATAGTGAGGGGAAACTTCTCATTATAAAAATTCACAGTCTCTATATATTTCTAAAAATCAGGCTTCAGGGTTATAGATGCAGTGTTTGCTTGGCATATGCAAAGCCGTGGGATTTATTCTCAATACCATAAAACAATGAAACAAAACACTAGAAAGTTAAAGAGTCATTTGTAACAGAGGCAACAACTGTGAACATACTGGAGTTCTTCCTTCTAGCTTTTCCTAGTCTATTTTTAACTTGGCTGCAGATGAGTTCTATACGTAATATTCCCCTGTGGCTTAATTGCATATGCCATACTGTTGCCCTTGCTGTTGGAACGATAAGCAGCATTTCATCATATTGACACAACACAGTTTAATTTACTGTTCTTGAATGCTATTATTGCTTTTTTTTTTATCACTTATCAAAAGTATATTTTGACTGGGGTGCGGTGGTGCACACCTGTAATCCCAGCACTTGGGAGGCAGAGGCAGGTGGGTCTCTGTGGGTTCAAGGCCAGCCTGGTCTACAAAGGGAGCCCAGGACAGCAGGGCTACACAGAGAAACCCTGTCTTGGAGTGTGTGCGTGTGTGTGTGTGTGTGTGTGTGTGTGTGTGTGTGTGTGTGTGTGTGTGTGTATTGAAGAACATGTTGTGCAAAGACTTTGAATCATATTATGTCCTTGAGACAAATTTCCTTTTCAAGGCTATCACATGCTGACTATTTTCTCTGGTCCGAGCTCATTTCATACACATTGGTGATAGTTCATCTTTGGCACCTGAGACCTTCTTTTTCTTTGTTTTGTTGTTTGTTTGCTTGCTTGCTTGCTTGCTTGTTGTTTTTTCAAGACAGGGTTTCTCTATGTAGCCTTGGCTGTCCTAGACTCGCTTTGTAGACCAAGCTGGCCTCGAACTCACAGTGATACACCTGCCTCTGCCTCCTGAATGCTGGGATTTCAGGCGTGTGCCACCACATCTGGCTTAACCTGAGACATTCTTCTTCCCGTTTCCTAGGTGAGGAATCTAAGATGTGTGTTTAAAGCTTATACAGCTAATAGGTTTTAGAACTAGAACTTGAACACAGAGATGACAACCTTCAGCACTGCTTACTCTCTGTGACTTCATTATGTACTAGTGAAACTACTAGCTCACAAGGACGTGAGCATTTTGACACTAGAGGGCTGTGTGTGTGTGTGTGTGTGTGTGTGTGTGTGTGTGTGTGTGTGTCCACATGTGTGTGCATACCACATCCTGTTTGGAAGTCAGAGGACAACTTGTAGGTGTTGATTCTCTCCTCTTATCATTTGGATTCCAGGCATCAAGCTGAGCAAATGTTAAACCATCTTTCTACCCCCTGCATACTAAACATTTGAAAGTATGCTCGTACTTCATGGTGCCACAATGTTTGCCTCTAAGTTTATGTACATTATTACAAAACAAAACCGAGAGTCTTAAATATAGCATTCAAGGGACTCACTGTTTCCAACTTGATTTTCCAGTCTTCTTCGGTGACTCCATGTCTGTATCTTCCAGGACAGAGATGACCTTTAAATCTATTCCTTATCTTTGTTCAATTCTGGCCCTTCATCATGAAATGGAATGACATTAGACATCCATGTACTCAGAACCTACTCAGTCTGCAAGGGCAGGCACATATCACAACTTCTATGAAGCCTGTCCACATTTCCCTATTGCTCTACTTTCCAGAGCACCTGATTTACACCTCCTGTAGCATTTCTCACATTCTGTCCCATAGCAAACTCTATGGCAGACATGTTACTCTGGTTCACAAGAGTACCGATTTGTTAAGAGGTAGGGACCCTCTTTTATTTATCTTTATTACACCAACTTTATACAAGACAATTTATATAAGTTTTGACAAGGTTTTGTTGAATGAATGACTAGCTATACCCTCAGAGGAAGCTTTTACAACTTTCTTAAAACATGTGCAGTATTGGAGTGTCCTATTTGGGTTTAAGGAAGAGTTTTCCAATTATTTCTGATTGTATCTGAAATGCAATGGCTGGAGTTAGGCCTAGAGACAATCACAGTGGCTTTTGACTGCAACACTTCCTTTGTGGCAGGTGGGCGAGGTGGGCAGTGAGAACTTAGCTGAGACTGTTCCTGACTCTGTGACTTCTCTCTCCATTGCTTCTGGCACTACTATCTCACATCTATGAGGCTGCTTGCTTTTTTATGCCCATAGCCCCTCTTTCCACCATGGAAAAAAAAAAGACATGGTAGATAGTACCCATGAAGTTACCCAGGGTGCTCAGGACATGGGATACTAACAAGAGAGAACATAGGGTTAAGATAAAAAAAAAATGAAAAGAAGATACAATGGCTAGGGCTACAGCTCAAAAATAGAGCACTTGCTTAGCGGTGCAAGGCCCTGACAGCCATCCCCAGAATCAAAAGGAAAAGTCCCATAATTCTACCTCTCTATTTGAACCTTACCTGATACATGTGGTACAATCTCACCAGAAGGGCTCAAGGAAAGGGTGGAGAAAAAGCCTACCTGCCCCTCCCCTAGGCCAACAAGAGTGCCTTCTGGCAATTAGAAGTCTCAGAGTCTCCTGGAGCAAAGTTGTCAGACATGCTTAGCATCTTTTTTATATTATTATTGTTATTATTATGAAAAGAAGAAGAAAAGAGAAAAGCAGTAGCCCATAGAAAGAAATGGCCCAGTGGGCAATTATGATCCTCCTTAGCATACTTGAATCAAAATGACAGATGATTAAACAATGTGTTTTACTCTGCATCAATTGCCTTGCCTACCCCAGCAGTCAGCTGATGTGCCTGCCACAGTGATGATTTCATCTGGCATAGTCAAAATCTTTGAGCAACCCGCAAATGCTTCATTGGGAAAGCCCCAAGGCCTTTGGGATAGAGAAAAGTACAGAACAGAACTGGAGGTGGCAAGAAAAGAAAGAAGAGTCTCCAGTAGGAGAGAGAGGAAAGCCAGTTAAGACTTCCATCAGCCAGGTAGTGCAAGATGTTGGCAACTGTGTGAGTACTACCAGGTGAGATTTTGGACATCAATGGTTTGTCAACAAGAGACACAAAAACACAAAGAGGAAGGAGCCTGACTAGGGCTATGACTACATAGACATCAAGCATGACAGTGTAGGAGCTAAGATAGTCCTCTACTTCAACATGACAAGGCAAACCTGCTAAGCAAATCTGCTAAGTTTGATGGTAGTGCTGGTGCTGCTGGTGTTGCTAGTGCTGGTGCTGGTGGTGGTAGTGGTGGTGGTGATGATGGTGTGGTGGTGGTGGTGGTATTTTTAAACAAGACCTCAATCTGAAGTCCAGGCTGGCCTAGAACTTGGGCTTCCTACTTCAGCCTCTACCACCCACCCACCCACCCACCCCCAGCCATGCTGAGATTAGAGGAGTGTGACACTTACATTCAGCTTTCTGTTTGTATCTTAATCATGGTTAAGGTTAGGGTTAGCTTAGTTACAAAGATCAAAAAGTACACTCAGACCATTTAAAGTCAAAAAAAGGTGTTAACATTATCTTCGGGCTCAATTGTGAATTAGACAGGATTTAGAATCCTAAGAGACATACCTCTGGTAATGACTGTGAGGTTGTGTCCAGAAAAGTTCAATGGAGGAGGGAAGAAGATCTACCCTGAATTGGCAGCACCATCCCATGGACTGAAGCCCTGAGCTAAGTAAATAGAAAAAAAAAGAAGAAAGTGAGCTAAGTCCCTCTCTGCTTTGTGGCTGCAGGTGCCTCATGCTCCTGCTGCCATGCCTTCAGTGCCTTCAAGCTCTGAGGAGAAATAAACCCTTCCTTTAGTTGCCTCTGTCAGGCAATGAGAAAAGTTACTAATGCAATTAATGTGTTAGAAATGCGTCCACCTCTGCCTCCAGAGAACTAGGAAGTTGTAAGACATTTCCCTCAGTCTGATTGTGTCTGTTTTAAGGGCCATTTATTTCTCATATATGTTTGTTTCTGGAAGTCCATGTCATGACCTGTGGAGTCAACTTGACCCTTACATGTTACTTGTGCTCCCTATTCCTCCAACATCACTGGAGTTTACAGTTCCTACACCAGCTACCAGCTGCCTAACTCAGCCTCTCAGGGTTTGAGGTTTGGAGCAGATATGCCAAGTAAGTGGACTGTGTCATAACAGTCTGTGAACAAGGATTTACTTCTCAAGATCTCATAGCTGTCCACACACTGCTAAGTTACAGAAGTCTGAAGATCCAAGGCACCAAGTGCTTAAAGAGAGATGCTGAGCACATAGCCTAAGACCAGAGAGCAAGAGAAAAAAAAAGAAAATGAGTGCTGCAAGGGCCAAGAAGCTTCCAGAAAGAAGTGTGGCCTGAAGAAGAAAAAATGAGGTGGAGAAAAAGGTTGTGGCTCTTCTGCAGGCCAACACAAAAAGGATGGAAAATAGGATGTGATTATGGGAAGTTGACCTGTTATCACTGTGTGTGGAGTTGCAAGGGCTGTGACGGCCAGCCTGGGGCTGGGAGCAGGTAGCTATACCTCATTGCTTGGAAGTGTTTCTCAGCCACCAACATGCATCAGGAATCTTGGAGGGCTTCTTACCAAATACGTTGCGGGAGTCTATCCCCGGGGATGCTTGTTCAGGTCTGAGCAGGTTCTGGGAAATAGTACATTGAAAGAAAGGTAGCTTGAGAACAGTGGGCTCTCTCCATAAGAAGGCCTAACTGTGGTATGCACATTGCACAGGTAAGGACTCAGAGAGGCTTCCTGGAAAAAGTAGGTCAGGCTGTACCCACATAGAGGGTGGCTCTCATAAACCAAAGGAAAAAGTGGGGAGACGAAAGTAGATCCTATTAGTGTGGCATGTACCATAGGTCACCGATTACCTGGGAGGGGTATTTCTGAAGAAACAAAGGCACATGAGATCCAGTTCCTGCATTTGACATCTGAATTGCCTCACAGTACTAGAGAGAGATGGGCCAACAAGGAGACTGAAGATTCAATACAAAGAGGAAATGTGGCCTGGCACTCAGGCAAGCCTAGGTTAGAATCCTGGCCCCATCACCGTATACAAAATTCTGAATGTGCCTTTCAACTCCGTGGTGAACAAATCCCCATTGTGAGCTACCACCTAGTCTGTTTCCCTGAAATTGTAAAAATTAGCACAGCAACATATTCCCAGTACAGAACCGTCATTCAATAATATTAGCTACTGCTTTTATTCTCATAACGTCAATGGACATAATAGCTATTAACGTTCTACACAGTTGACCCTTTCAACACACTCATGAACAGACAACATACTTACAGGGTAACTATCTGTTCAGGCTTGTCTGAAGTGGCCTCAGTGCATGGCTACCATACTGATTTCTTTGTTCAAATAAATCACCTTTTTGAGTTGGATGAGAGGAAGGTACTTAAAGGAGAGGATAGTAAAATACATAATGTGGAAGAGGAAGGGAAGGATCCTGGGGTAGGAAAGATATGAAAGAAAAAAGAGGAGGGGAATAAAAGAAAGGTTGAAGTTGGGGAGAAACTAAACCAAAACTCAGGATGTATGGAAAAGCCACAAAGAAACCTACTACCTTATAAGATAACTATGGTGATTTGAATGAGAAACATAGAGGCGCATTTATTTGAACACTTGGTCTCCATTGGTGGCATTGTTTGGAGGGGCTATGGGATCTTTCAGAGGTGGAGCCCTGCTAGAGGAAGCTTGTCACTAGGAGTGGACTTTGAGGGTCTCTAGCCTGGCTGCACTTCCTGCTGGCTATCTCTGTTGTCTGTGTGCAGTTGAGGATGTGATCTCTTAGCTTTCTGCTCTGCTTTCCATGCATCATTTCCCACCATTATGGACATATGTCCCTCGGGAACTTTAAGCCAAAATAAAGTCTTTCTTCTATAATAAAGTGTGTGTGTGTGTGTGTGTGTGTGTGTGTGTGTGTGTGTGTGTGTGTGTGATAGTATATTAGTTACTTTTATATTACTGTGATAAAACACTATGACCCAGGCAATTTATAAAAGAAAGCATTTAACTGGGCTTAGAGCTTCAGAGGGTTGGAGTTCTTGGTGATGCAGTAAAGTCATGGCAACAGAAACAGCTGAGAGCTCACATCTCAAACAGCAATCAGGAAGCAGACTTCACACTGAGAATGGCATGAGCCTTTTGAAACCCCAAGCCTACACCCAGTGAAATACTTCCTCCAATAAGGCCACATAATCTTTCCCAAGCAGTTCCACCAACTTGGGACTAAGTATTTAAGCGTATGAGTATATGGGGTCCCATTCTCACTGAAACTACCACACAGCTTAACATGGATCCCAGAAGCCCATGGTCTTTCTTTTCTTTTCTTTTCTTTTTTTTTTTTTCTTTTTTGGTTTTTGGTTTTTGAAGACAGAATTTCTCTGTGTGTCCCTGGATGTCCTAGAATTTGCTCTGTAGACCAGGCTTACCTCAAACTCAGGGATCCACCTCCCTCTGCTTTCCAGGTGCTAGAGTTAAAGGCATGTGCCACTATGCCCCAGCTCCAGAAACCATAGTTTTTCAAACCAAAATACCAGTAGCTGGTGTAGGATACCTCCTTATGAGTTGTTATCCAGCTAGCCAATCCCTAGAACATCCCAAAACAATAGAAGCTATGCCATTGCTCTTGGTTACCCACTAGAACTAGACAATAAGACCCAATTGCTGAAGACACCATACATTCTGGATACACAACACAGAGAAACCGAGCTGAAACTACTGACAAAGAAGATTCTTCCTTGTTGGCTAATATTCCTAGTACTGGAAGACGCTGTGTAGGCTGTTGTGTAATAAAAGTCATCAATAATCACACATGTCTGTGAACCTTGAATGCTAAAATGCTGCACTGCCTGTCAGTGCAACAATGGCATAAATGCTCTGGGCGTAACCACCCATTTCTTGATCAGATCTAAGGCCCATTTTATAGGAAACAGACGCCTGGTGCTGTACACTTGGCCAAAAGTCTATGGCTTGGTTCTACGGTGTTATCTACTACTGATGTTTTGTAAGTGGACACATAGTTAAATTGCCTTCTAAATATTTATGTTTATACTCACGGACTAGTACAGCTCTCAGTTCTGGTCAGAGAAGCCTCTTTTGGCAACGGGTGGTGTTCAAAGCAGAGACCCATAATTGGTCAAAGTCCTGAGAATAAGTAACTGCTTAATGCTTGGATTAAAAAAAAGAGAGAGAGACACCATCCCTTTGAAATTCAGGAAACATTGAGGAAGAGGGAGTGGAAGGACTGTGAGCACTAAAGGGGAGGAATTTAGTGGAGCACTGTCTTCTGGGTATGCCACAGTCATGCAATCATGAACACATAGCAGCTGTGACTTACTGTATGGGCAGTAGAAAGAAAGGAGGAACACAAGGGTAGAAAGAAAACTAATTGGAGAGAAAGGGTCAACAGAAGTAGAAAAGGGATGAGAAAGGGTAGAAGAGAGGAGGTAAATGTGATCACAATGCATTTTGTAAACAAGTATGACACTGTTACTTTTTTTTAATTAATCAGATTTTTAAAATCACCTCTTTCACTGTCAAAAACAAAAGCATCCTGGTTCAGAAGATATGATACATGACTCCCTTTAATAATTATCGCTCAGAACTTCTCCCAAGACCACACGCAGTTCTTAAGTAACAGATCTGGGATTCAAGCCCCCAGCAGCTTGGCTGTAAACGCTGTGCTTGTAACTCTTTCATCATACTCTATTCTGGAAAGGCAAGCTTGAGGTAAATGTTGTCTACCCATCCAAGAAGAAATCCCTCCTCAGGTCATTGGAGTGCAAGGTTCAATCACAGGAAATAAGCAGTCAGCTTGGAGAGATAAGACAGAAATGCATTAGAAGGCTCTGGTAGAAGCAGGAGAAAAGAAAAGATAAAGCCACCATGCAACTCCACACACTCAAGTGGATCTTCATTACTCCTCTCCTGGGAACTCTCCCCAGCGACCAAAATGGAACAAAAGCTCAACCCCTCTCTCTGCTCCTCAGGGAACACTCCGTCAGGGTTCAACTTAGATTCTCTGCAAAGCACCAAGAATCTAAACAAATAGGAACCTTGCCTGAGGAAAAGATGTCATCAGAAGTGAGAGGACCTGTTTATGTAGAAACCAGGTCTTTGAGAAACTCAACTTGTGATGCAAGGAATGCCTTCCATGTTATTTACCCCATGCCACCAAGTTATTCAGGTATTTGAATACAACTTTAATGTCTACTCAACTGTCCTGGGTATACGATCCACTAGACAAACTCCAATTTGACACTAGTCCTGGCCTCATTTCCTCCTCTGCATCTATCCTTTGCAGTTGACGTTTTACCAGTGACTGAGTTTCAGGGAATCTGTGTTAATCAGCCTAGACAACAGAGTGCAGTTTCCTAAGGGGAAAAAGACCTATCATAAACCTGCCCTAACTTACGGATTTCAAAGCAAAATTGAAATGATTTAGGAACCGTTTACTTACAGCTTCCTTTCCTTCCTCTACTACATGTAACAGTGAGCTAAGAAGATGAGCTATGCCTGACTTGTAACAAGGGTGTTATTGGCTTTCTAAATGTTTGAAATCATCCACATGGTTACTTCAAAACCATCGCTATGCTAGCAGATACTTAGAGATAGAAATTGACACATCAAAACACTTCCTGTTGTGTTGGCACTTCAGAGGAAAAAAAAAATAAACCAAAAGGACTATATTAACAGAACAAAATTATAGTAGGCATAAAATTGTCAGTTGTTTTTCTTAATAAAGCAAAACAGGTGGGGCAGTGGTGGCACAAGCCTTTAATCCCAGCACTAGAGAGGCAGAGGCAGATGGATCACTATGAGTTCGATGCCAACCTGGTCTACAAAGCGAGTTCCAGGACAGTCAAAGCTACACAGAGAAATCCTGTCTCGAAAAACAAAAAACAAAAAAACAAAAAGAAGCAAAACAGGACTTTCCTGTTTTGAAAAAAGGAATGTTTAACTATCTATAACAATTGAAGCAATTATTAAATTGTCATTGCCTTAATGATAGGCCATTGATTAGCTGTGATGCATGATTAACCTCAGCTGTGTTTTACAAGCATACCTAACAGCCAAATCATATAAAAGGTGTTCAAGTGTATAACAGAAGTAGGTTTATTAGAATTAAAATTGTCTCTTCTCCTAGCAGCTAAGAGACCTGGAGAACAGCTAGGTCACACGGAGTGAAACTTCATTTGTTGGGCATTTCTTTTAACATTCTAAACCCAGTTGTTGGAGATGACTTGCTGAGAAAAACCACCTTCCAATCTTAAGGGTAAAAAGCCACACCTCTGGTCTTAGATTTTCTTTCTCTGAATAACTGATGTTCTTTCGTACAATTATATTTCTATCAGAGCAAATATTCAGATGTGTTCAGCAGTGATAAATCTTTGCCTTCGGGGCAATATTTGCTTTGGGAAATGTCAAAAGTCACTCAGGACACCTTGAGTGATTAATACATAAATTAGCTTAAAGATACAATGGTTTTCTGGAACTCAGGGTGCTGGAAAGAATTTTTGAAGGTTCATTCCTGTGAGGTGAGAGAAAAGCGACCACTATCCTCCTGAAGGCAAACTTTAGAGGCAGTAGGTTCAATACTCACTCTTCTAACCCATTGCCTTTCCTTTGGTGCCTCAGAAAAGCCACATTTCCCTGGGTTGGCAAAACTGCTTGGCTTCCCTGAGACAATGAACAAAGAGTCAGTGATCCCACTCTCTAGAAAAGGAATTTGTGGTGATGCTATCTTAGCCTGGTTTCTATTGCTATACATGAACAACACAGCCCAATTTTTAAAGAATAGCTATTTGTTTCACTAATGGTTTTTGAGGCTGGGAAGTCCAAGAATTTGAGAGTAGCATCTGGTGTGGACTTTCATGCTGTATCATAAGCTGGCAGAGGCATCACATGATGAAACAGAGCAAGCATGCTACCTTAGGTCACGCTTCCTCTTCATAAAAAGCCACTAATGCTATTATTGGGACTATATTCTTTATCCAATCCCAATTACCACTCAAAGATCCCATTTCCAAATACCGGAGGCTTATGACTTCGAGAATTAAAGTTCCAATCATGAAATCTGAGTGACAAAATTGAATCATAGCACCATTCCTGACTCAGAATTTACAATGGCAGCTTACAGGCCTGAGCTTTGGAATGCAGCAATTATGACTTTTTTTTTTTTTTTTTTTTTTTTTGCTCTAAACTTTTTTCACAAATTTCCAGTCACTTTGCTTCATAGTATCTCTTAACTTCTTCATAGCTCTATTATATACCGTCTCTCTCAGATGGATCTCTAAATCTAAATCCTCAGGGTAAATCTGAATAATGAGCTAACTTTACCAACTGTCCCATTAGGAAGAGTCCTTACACTGGCATTCTGTATCCATCAATGACAGCTTTATCCTACTTTTCTAAGGAGGCAGCTGTGGAAAAGGAGCTTCCGCTCAAAGCTCATGGACAGCAGTATGGCTGGTACTGTTAGTTCTCTGTTGAAGCTATCTTTGGTAGAGGTACGCTTCAAACATTCAAAGAAGCAGAGCCGGCCTCCATGCCCCCAGTGCCCCCATTCCTGTGTAGCCTACTATGCCTTCTCCTGGCCCAAGCTGCAGGAGTGTTCTATCCCCTGTGTCCCACCCAGGAGTTTCCATCCTCTTGCTCAACACCCTCTTCAACCACCCATGGATTTCTCCTTCACCGCTCAACTGGGCTCCCATTCCAGTGTCTGTGTCACTCACAAGAATCCAGAAACTCCTCTCTATCCTGGGTTTCTCTCATGTGTCTGCAGGGCCTGCCCAGTCCCTTCCTGCGGTGCCCATCACAAAGACTCTTGGACCGTGTGGTTCGACGCTATGCTGAAGTGGCTGACGCTGGCAGCATCTTCATGGACCACTTCACCGACCGTGACAAGCTACGTCTCCTCTACACACTGGCTGTCAATGCACACCCCATCATTCTTCAGGTACTCAGTGACTCCTACAAGCCCCCCACCCCCGGGTTTTGTTACTACCTTGGACTCTCAGAGGCCCCCCGCCCAGGTTGATTTTTCTCCCCTTCTTGCTGCATGTCTTGGGCCTACAACTCTGTACTAGTACATTACAACACCAGGTAAACATTTGACAGCCTTGGCAGCTACTGAGGAAAGAGGCGTGGGCTGATAACAGGGGACAGTAGCCAACATTACAAGTTGAGGCCGCCAAGAATGGCTTTGTGAAGGAAGATGAATTTAATCTCTGCCACTAAGGTAAGTAGGATTTGAGCACGTTCAGGAGCTGGTGAAACAACCACCTAGTTGATGCACCCTCAAGCTATGTTTGGAAAGGAGAAAAAACTGGAAGTGACATCATTTAAGAGTGGTCAAATAAATAAGGATGTATTGGGGCCTGGGGACACACTTAGTCAAAAAGACAGAGACACTTACTGTGTTAAGAGACAGCCATAGAACCTGTGGAGCTAAATCCCCCTGACCAAGGGTCAGCACATGTGAGTCACATAATGAATAGAAACAATACCAGAGGTTGAAGGGGAAGACAAGGTGGCACACGCCTTTAATCCCAGCACTTGGGAGGCAGAGGCAGGCAGATCTCTGTGAGTTTGAGGCCAACCTGGTCTACAAAGGGAGTCCAGGACAACCAAGGCTACACAGAGAAACCCTGTCTTGAAAAACCAAGGAAGAAGAACAAGAACAAGAACAAGAACAAGAACAAGAAGAACAAGAACAAGAAGAACAAGAAGAACAAGAACAAGAAGAACAAGAAAAAGAAGAAGAAGAAAAACAAGAACAAGAAGAAGAACAAGAACAAGAAGAACAAGAACAAGAACAAGAACAAGAACAAGAACAAGAACAAGAACAAGAACAAGAAAGAACAAGAACAAGAAGACTTAAATGTAGAGGAATGGGTGGGAGAGGAGGAAAAGCAAGGGAGAATAGTAGAAGGGAGGGAGAGAGGAGAGGAAAAGAGAAGGGAAATCGGGGCATAGTGGTACAGGCTGTATAATGAGACCATCTTTTAAAATATCATAATATAAAGATACAGGTAGAGAAGAAAGGAGCCACAGCAAGGACAGTTTGCAAATATTAGCCAGAAGCTAACGGCTGACTCCACAATGAAGACTGCTGGTTATTGGGTTCTTGCTGCACACCAGGTGTTGTGCTGAAGTTTGCCTATCGCTGTCAGTTACTGCTCACTGAAATCCCCCCAAGAATGTTGTTATTATCCACACTGGGGCTCAGAAAGAGACAGTGTCAGCCATGAAGCCTAATCTCAAAGGTGTCTGACATCAGATACATCAGAAGCTATACTCTGCCTGCTAAAACCTGCTCAGTATCTTTGGCACTAAATGTACTAATGGCAGAGAAGGAGCTGCCATTTGTCCTGCATGCTCAGGGGTCTTCTTGGAGGTCTTTTACCCATAATTCTAACTTTTGTTGGTATCTTGGTTATCCTAAGTACTAGCTTTTGAGTGACGTGGCATGGGACCATGGGGCTGAAACACTCCACTCAACCCTGGGCTTTACCCAGAAAGAGTGTAGTATGGGACACAGGAGTGGCTTTGCACATTCAGACAAGGTCAGTAGGTTCAGGATGTCCCTCTGAAAGATAGTATGTAAGGTGCCCCAGTTAGGTGAAATTCAAAGAGCAAAGAGCATTAGTTCTTTATAGCATGACTTATAGAGGGTAGAAAGTACCAGAAAATTGTCAAAAAGGAGAGACAGACAGACAGAGAGAGAGAGTCTGCTTTGAAGCCTACTTCTTGTTTTGTTTTCTGTCCTGCTGGGGATGGGACCCAGGGCCTTGTGTGTGCCAGATAAGCAGTCTGCTACTAAGGTGCATCACCCAAATGTGTTTTGTTTCCTTAAGAAGGTAAACAAAGAGTAGAGTGGTATTTACAATTTTTGTTATCAGTTCCAGTTACAGCTTCATTAAAAAATGATCAACAGTTGAAATCTAACATAGACATGGAATGTTCCACGTGGCCCTATGCTGAAATGAAGAGCTACAGGAAAATCAGTCCCCTCCAGAACAAACACCCTCATAGATTGTCCAATTGCAAATGGTCAGCTCTGTTCACGTATACATATGAGTAACACTAAATGAACTCAGTAGCTTGTATATACATGTGTGAAGATATGCATATATAAATGTGTGTGTGTGTGTGTGTGTGTGTGTGTGTGTGTGTGTGTGTAGCAATAATAAAGAATAGCTAATGAATTTAGGAAAAAGAAAGGGGACACAGGAAGAGCTAGAGGAAGAAGGAATGGATACGAGTGATGGAGATGCAGTGCTCGCTTATGAAGTCCTAAAAAAAAAATATTTAAAAAGTGGTCAAGAAAAATCGAGCTAGACTTCCCTCCCCACTTTCCATCTCCCAAATTCACAAGCTGAGAGCTCTTACAAGGAGACAGGCAAGGCTACAATGCCCCGGATCAATGTTACTCTATCTGGAAGCTTCCCTCCAGCTGAGATGAATCTCTGCATGTGTAGCTACCAAAGCCAATCGGATTTTCTCAGCCGAGCAGTGGGGACAGCAAAGGGACAGCCACCTGCATTGTCCTTGTCCTATTCCAGAACTAGATACTTGCACTGTTCTATTTATTCATGAGCTCTGTTGAACAAGCTAGCCTCAACTCTCCTGCATCAGCCTCCTGAATAGCTGGAACTGTAGCCACACATGATACCCTGCTTGCAATAGCTGTTATTATTGCTGTTGTTGTTGTTGTTGTTGTTATTGTTGTTGTTGTTGTTAGTCTTGCAGTTATTCTGAAGTTAATCTTTAATGATTTTTTTCCATGGCTTCCAAGCAATGACATCTTGGAAATTGCAGACTAGTCATATTTTTTAAATGACACAACTTAAAAGAAACATATACCCTGAATCCTGGATACCACTGAAAAATCACTGAAGGTTGGTTAGCGTTCTCACATTCCACTTAGAGGAACTTGTGAAATCTGATCCACAGCACAGACGACAGCAGCCTCCTTCCTGAATCCTTCCATCAGCAATGCACTACAAAAGTGGGGGAAGGGCAGGGGCCTCACCACACACTCCAAAAGGTATAAAAAGATGGAGAAATGTTTTGCCAGCATGTTTTGAGATCCAGGCTGGCAGTAAGACTTATTTGTGTGGGCTGTGGACGAGAGGTAGAAAGCAAGCTGCCTCTGTGAAATTTCTCTCTGTGTCTAATGCCTGCTTCTTCTGGCTTGGCAGATCTTCCCCGGGGCGGAGGGCTGGCCGATGCCCAAGTACCTTGGCTCCTGTGGTAGATTCCTGATCAGTACCAGCACCAGACCGCTGGAAGAATTTTATGATGCACCTCCAGAGCAAGCTGCTGACCTTGCCTACCAACTCCTCGGGGTTCTGGAGTCCCTGAGGAGCAATGATCTGAATTATTTCTTCTACTTCACCCATGTTGATGCAGGCATGTTTGGCATCTTTGACAATGGGCATCTGTTCATCCGGGATGCCAGTGCGCTCGGCATCATCGACAAGCAGGAAGGTACTCAGCATGGGCTTGGCAGAGCAGCTGTCAAGGGGGATGTCAGGGTGACCAGAACTAAGGACGGGTGACCTGGGGTAACATTCCTGGGCCTTTGGCCTCTGTGTGTCACGAGCAATCCAAGTTTGGGGAATGTTTTGGTCATAGAACAATGTATCCTCACCCCCACTTGAGTTTCTTTTCATCTTCATTTCCAAAGGAAAAGAGAACTTGGCCTTGCCTGTGACAAACATTGTCCATGTGGTACGAAGCCCAATGAGCCCTCCCACGGTGCTTCTGTATTTCACTCACACAAAATCACAGGCCCCTCTCCACTTCAAGTTTTTCTCCTTGGATGTTCTTAGCCTTGAGCTAAGACATAATTGCTGGCCTAATGCACTAGTAAACTTTGCAATCAGTGTTGACATACTCAGTCTATAAAGTTTGAAAGTGACAAAAACAAAGAGCCGAATAAGATGTGTGAGAAAGCCATGTTTCTCAATGTTTGCCAAGGCTCAGTCAGTGCTTTCAAGTCCATTAAGCCCCAGGTTATCAAAGTGACCAAATTTGCTGAAGACAATAACAGGACGAAAGAGTTTTTCCCCCATTTGTGGCACTTCTTTAAAAAACAAACAAACAAACAAACAAACTCTGCAAAGATAGAGAAAACAACCCATTTTTCTCATTTCCTGATTTGCCTTTATTAATAGGAATCAAATTAGAAGAAAGGTTGATTCCAGAATATTGAGGCTATGCAAATGTCATCCCCATTGCAACCTGCTGAATGCATATTCTGGATGACATGCCACCCCACCCCACCCCAACTTTCAATTCTAAATGTGCAATGAAACCAATCCCAATACCATCCTCACTTCCTTAACTCAGGAAGAAGAAGAAGAAGTAACAATGTGCTTATGATTTCTACAATTATAGCCCAGCTCCTTGGGCACAATGGGTTTTCCATGCTAGGGCCTTAGCCTAATTGTAGGAGAGTGTTACTCAATGCTGTTCTCTGAAGGGACCATAATGTTCCCGGGCTCTAAATCTTCTGGTGATAAGGAAATGGTTGGAGACTAAGCCATTTCGCTCAGCAATTCTAATTGGCAATGCCTCACCCTGCCCTTCCCCCACCCCCCCCACCACCCAACCCCGGACACATATACACAAGAATAGGTTGTACAGTATCTGATATTTTCCATTTCTCTTCTAGGCAACCAAGCAGCTGCCAGGACTGGAGAGAATGAAGACATTTTTAGCTGCCTGGTTTCTGGCTGCCAGGTCCAGATGTCCTCCTGTGACACTGTCCCTGAGAAGCAAAGCCTGGTGCTGGTGTGTCAGCAGGTGCTGCCTCAACTTCTCCAGGCAAAGTTCCCCTCCCCTGTGCAAGAAGAGATAGACTCTGCTCTCAGCCTGTGTAGCAAGGATGCCAGCACAGACGTGGAAGTTCTTGGGGCAACCAGTCGGCTGAAGGACATCTTGAGATCCCTGAGAACCTGTGACCCTAGATTTGCCTACCGCTACCCAGATTGCAAGTATAATGACAGGTTTTGAGTGGCTGGGGCCTGACTAGCCCTAAGGGACAATCCACAAGCTCTTCCATATCCCTGGTTGAGTTGCTGCCAAACTGTAAGAAGCAACTCCATTTTAAGTATTTGAGTACATTCATTTCCTAAGAAACATTCAAAATTAGTGAGAAAAACCCTGACACTGCATGATTGACAGACACCACAGCAGAGTCAGGAGGTGAGCACAGGAAGACCCAAGTGTGAACACGCGATGTCGGTAAGCTTCCATTTTCTCTGTATGCTACCAGACTCTCACAAGTTAAAGAAAACAGAGACGTGAGGGTCCCAGAAATACAGTTGCAACCCACAAAGCATGCTTCAGAAGCATACACAGGTAGGGCAACTGAGCTAGTCCCATGTGTTGGGAGACTGCTGTAGGCAGAAGGCGGGGTGAAGACAGGGACTTTGGGCCACTGGAACTTAAGCTCCTCATTGCTCCTCTCTTGCATCTGTGTGACAAAGAGACTATAAACCAAAGGGTCATACTCACTCATGAGCAGCTACTGAACCAACCATCTGGGTACAGGAGATTCCTTGTGCATGTGCAGAAGTCACCACAGGAAGTGGGAAAGAGCCAAGGGTAAGAAGACAGGGAGAAGAATTAGGGCCGATGTGTTTGTTCAGGTCCTCTAAAAGGCAAGGGTCAACACACAGTTACCTGAGTTTTCTCAGAAGACAAGCCTACTGGAAGGCAAGAAGGAGGGAAAACAGGCAAAGGCTGAAAGGGCAATTCCTGCTGCACTCTGACCCTCAGCAAAAGATAGGCAATGCAAGAAAGACTGTCTGGGTGTCTACAAAACCAAGACAGAGGCATACACCAAAGGATCCCTGTATCTCCCTCCCATGGATAGATCCATTTGACTATCCCTGTGTGTTCAGGGCTAGCTGGAACAGGCCGTGGCGAGTGTGACTGCAGCTTAGTTGCAGAGCCATGTTTCAGAGCACAGCAGCCTGGGTCACTGAGTAGGGTTCCATTACTCATTGTACCTGCAGCCTGGGACCATGGCCTGCTCTTTTCACACCACATGAGGAGGCCTAGAATTCTTATCCAAATATGGCCTTACAAGTCATTATAAAAGCAACATTTTTTTCAAGGTCAACCAATGGAATACAGTTTACTCAACAACCAGTTTGCTATACCTTTAAAATATTTAACTACATGGTCTATGGACCTCTATGCATGGTATTGTCTAGCCTCCTTAACAATCGTAAAGGGCTCTTAGACCTTTGACCTTTGCCTAGCCTCCCTACAAGGCCTAAACTCCTGGAGATTGTTCAATCTACCTCCTTTCTTCTACCTCTAATTCAGAACCTTGGAAGTCAGAACACCTGGCTTAACAAGCCCAGCTGCACACATAGGGAAACGGAGGCCCAGGGAGATGTGATTTGCTGGGATACTGCTGAAACCTTGCCTACCAGTCCACTCCCCTGGTGCCTTCCGCATCAATCTCTGACTCTCATCTTGGAATTTTCTCTTCTAATTTCATTCACACGTAAAGCTGAACCTGAAGGGTCCTGTCTTGTGGTATCCTGGGTCACCTTTCGATTTCGCCTTTTGACTGTTCTAGTCATTGTCCCAGGGCACCCACAACACTGATGATGACAGCCCAAGCTGGTGCCATGCCTGAGAAGCTTTAAAACTGATGTCCTCTGGTGGCTGTGGAGAATGAAGTCTGACCACATCTCATACCTGCATTATCATGATCCCCTTTCCTTACTGACTTGCCTGCAGTGTGTTCTCCCAGCCAGCCTCATGCCAAGAGACCCCAGAGAAGGGGGCTGCAGCCTCAGACTCTCCAGAGATGCACAGGAATATAAGACTGCCCGCAGGGCTCTCCAGTGCACATGCCAAGCAGGACCAGCCTCTCTCAACAGAACCCCTGCTTTCCCACTTAAGACTGTGAGTGACTTTAAATGAGGCCCCGAGGGAGTTGAGAAATGGGACCCTCCTCTTACTCCTCTACCACATATCTATGGGGAAGGCAAGGAGGAGGGGGACAAATGAAGACCTCTCCTCCAGACCAGTGGCCTAGGACTCTGAAGCATGGTCCTTCAAAATCATGATGCTGCTGAGTCCAGAAAGGAAACAGCCCTAGACACCTCCTGAATCAAGACAAAGAGATCTTATGTCCTCCTTGATGGACTTCCAGGAGAGAGCAAAAAAGAAAACTATATGAATACCCCCAGGACAACAGTGGAAGATTTGGTGTTAGTATGAACTAAAGCAAATGTGATGTGTTTGTGCACCTGTGTACACATCCGCAGTGCAGGCCAAAGGAGGACAGATAACCATTAGGCAGGGCCTTCCACTTTGGAGTTGTCTTGAAAAGGCTCCCATTCTAATGACTTTTTTTTTTCAAGATCAGGTTGAGAAGTCCCCTTTCTCATACACTTTGAGGACAAAGCAGACTTCTGTTCCTCATCATGACTGAAGATAACAGACCCCTCCTAGGTGCTATCCTCCCCCACTCCATGCCATCTGTTGTTTCTCTACCACTCCTTATCTGTGACAGACACACAACAGAGGACCCAGGCCTCCCTCCACAAGGGGCATGGCTTTCCCCAGCGAAGGAGGGTAGTTGGCAGGTAGCACTGTCAGCCCTTTGAGCTCTGCCTTGGTCACTCTGTGGCTTCACTCCAGGCCATATCCATCTTAAAGCATAGCCATGCCTAGTCGCTGGGCTTGGTAAGATATGATGCCTCAACCAGTCTGGCTCACTTAGCTACAGCTCTGTTGGGTGACTGTTATTCCAAAACTCTCCATATCAGACCAGCACTCCGCTGGGCCTGAATCATATGCTAACTTCCCCGTGTTCCTCCTTTCCCTCTGAATTCTCTTCACAGACATTGACTAAACCACTTGTGCCAGTGGCCAAAATGGTGGCTCCGGAAAAGTACGTTCACGTCTTAGTCACCAGAAGCTGTGATAGTGACCTCATATGGGAACAGATGTGGTTAAGGCTCCTGGGACTTCCCAGGATTATGTAGGTAGGTCCTAAACAGCAACCCATGTGTCCTCATATGAGGGGGACAGAGGGACTTTTGAGAGAGAAGAACCAGGGCTGGAGAGATGGCTCAGCAGTTAAGAGTACTGACTGCTCTTCCAGAGGTCCTGAGTTCAGTTCCCAGCAACCACATGGTGGCTCACAACCATCTATAATGTAATCTGATGCATACTGTATACATAATAAATAAATCTTAAAAGAGAGAGAGAGAGAGAGAGAGAGAGAGAGAGAGAACCAGTGATGATGTGAAGATAGAGGTCAAGACTGGAATGATGCAACTATAAGCCACTCAAGCAGTCGTTAGAAGCTGGAAGAGGCAAGAACGGATCCTTCTGCCACATCCTCCAGAGGGAATATGGCTCTCATTTCAACCCAGCAGGCCCCAAGATCTGTGAGAGAATATAATTCTATTGGTTCGCCCTACCTCCTCCATGTTTGTTTGTTTCAGCGCCTGCAGGAATCCAATACACACTCTGAAGTCGGCTGAATACCATCTTCCAGAGAGCTCTTACCTGCAACACTCAACCACTGTGAGCAAATGGAAAGTCGTCCTTGAGCTGGGGATGCAGTGCACTGGTACAGCACTTGCCTAGCATGCTCAGGGCTCTGCTTTCAGCCCCCAATACAGCAAAAAGCATGGTCTGGCATGGGGGAGTACAGGATGGATGCCCATTCAAGGCTGAGGACTTCCTTCCTCCAAAGCTCTAGACATCACTGAAAACCCCGCTCAGTTCTATGTTTATGCAGAGGCTTTCTTGACAGGCCAGCCACCAGAGATCACTTTCTGAACCTTGTCCCTGAAATTCTTGTCCACGTGTTTGTGCCCCAGCTGAGTGATCTGTGTCTTGCTTGCCATGCAGCTCAGAGCTTCCTGAAACTGGGGGGGGGGGGGGGGTTGGGTTTCCTATCACAAAGGGAGGGCTGGACACAGAGCAGAGGCTAGGAAATGCTTCTACTGAGAACAGTGACTGCCTTCTTCAGCCTTTCCCTACATTGTTCATATACCATACTGGCTACCAATCAGACAGAGCCACTTCTCAATAGCCAAGAGACAGGTGAGTCAACACTAAAGAGACTTCAAGCAGAATAAAAATATCATCAGCTATTTTCTCCTCCCTGGAATTTGAATGAAAGCATGATTTTGCCAGGTTATGTCAGCCACATGTGTTATATGGTTTGTGGGACCCAAAGAAAAATGGAAACGAGAGATGAGCCTATTCAGAAACAACTAAGAGCTGCAAAATGAGACTGCAAAGCTGAGCTGAGGCCCTCTACTGTGGAGGTTACAGGCTTATCAAGCTAGCCAAGAGGAGGGCCTCCAGATACACGTTCTCCTTACAGCATTGAGTGTTGCTGGCATTTACTGGGAGCTCAGGCCTATGAGATCAGACTTAGGAGGGTGCAACAACAGGCCAGCCCACAAGTCTGACTGCACAGGAGAACTCTGCTTTCAGTGGTTTGTTAAGTGTGCCAGTTGTAGAGTCTCCTGCAGCATCGTGACTTCTGCATGCAGCTGATCCCCTCAGCCTGAACATCTTCTCAGGCATTAAAACAAATGCTTGGTTGGAACTGACCTCTTTGGGGAAAGTTCTGATCTCTGGGAATAGACTGACTGGTCTTGTTACTATGTAATTTTGGCCTGGTTGGACTACCTTTTCCAGGACTCAGTTTCTGTGTGTATAAAATAGGGAGGAATAGTTTTACTCCTGAAGAGCTATTGTCCCCTTTAAATGATGTGGTGTCTCTATTTGAAGACAAACATAGGAAAAGAACAGATGCTTTCTCCATAGAGAGAGAACACAGTGCCATTTTGTTTGTTTGTTTGCTTTGTTTTTTGAGACAGGGTCTCTCTGTGTAGCCTTGGCTGTCCTGGACTTGCTTTGTAGACCAGGCTGGCCTCGAACTCACAGCGATCCACCTGCCTCTACCTCCCGAGTGCTGGGATTAAAGGCGTGCGCCACCACGCCCAGCTCACAGTGCCATTTTGGAGAAAATCCTGATTCCTACCCAGGGAGCCTCCAAAATACCTCTAGTCTGACGGTGGCCATTTTTAGTGTTTCTCCCATCCAGACCCTGGAGTGAGCATGGAAGGCAGCTGGGCAACCTCCATCCCTCTTTCCCTAACCTGGTCCTTCAGTGGGCTCAGAAGAGAATGTTCCAGAGAATGTGGTATAAGGAGCCTTACCAAGTCTACCTGTGCTCATTATGTGAAGAGAAATGAGGACATGTTGGCTCAGTGAGGACCAGCCTCCTAGCTGGTTTAAAGTGATGTGGCTCCCCGACCCACTTTATCCCTGTTATCCACATACATTGGCCCAGGTGAGCTCACAAGAGCACAGGATATTCTTTGATCAGCTTGCAGCTCTTGAAGGAACTTTAAACCGTAGGAAAAGGTTGGCACTCAAACACTGGACAGCAGCATTTGCAGATACAACAGCTCTCCAAGAAAGCAAGCTGTAGGCAATGCTCAGCAAACACATGCTATGCCAGTGACCCATGCATTGGAGCTATTTGAAGAGATAGTAAGGAGACAAGAACACCCCTTTTCTACTCAGGGCTTCAGGCCTGGACTATGACCCTAGTTCCAACATGGCAAGCCCAAAGGAAAATCGGCTCAGGGAGCAGACATGTACCCTTGGGATACTGCCACAGTCACTTGCAAAACTCAGTAAAAGAATATCAAAGTTATTCTTCACAGGAATGATATTCATTGCAATTAAGGAGCAAACACATCATTTGTGATAAATAAACAATCATGCACCATAATTGCCAAATGTTGGAAGCACCATAAAGGTGGCTACACAGGACAGGGGCAGAACGAACTATAGTGTATCCATACAATAGCATGCCCCACCCTGTACAGAGGATGATGAAAGGCTCCAAGAACTCACATGAGGAAAAGCACCATGGGTATTTATAGGAGGCTAATTTTTGTGCAGGGAAGAACAGATGTAAAGCTCCATCTACATGTCTGCTCACTTGAAATATTCTGAACTGGATGTCATGAAGAATTAGCAGTAACTATTTGGTTATATATATTAATCTATTCACAGTTCAGGCTAGGAGAGATAAAGTGTGCCTGGAGCTCCATTAGAAAAATGGCAGCCAAGTTCGAGGCCACCCTGGTCTACAAAGTGAGTCCAGGATGGCCAAGGCTACACAGAGACACCCTGTCTCGAAAAACAAAAAAAAAGAAAAGAAGAAAAATGGCAGCCTTCCTTTGGCTTCTTCATGGTCCCAGTGGGGGTGAGAGATGCTTGGTCACTCTGTCTGCATGCTCATGTTGTTGTTTGTGTTAAGACATGAGTACAGAGTGGCCTTGTTTTGTCTTGATCCATCTTAGACAAAGAGGGCCTTTGTTTGATGTAGGCAATCTGAGAAATCATTTATGTCTAAGGAGAACACAAGAGCTGTACTGTGCTGGCCAAGGCAGCTGTAACAACACGGAGGCTAAGGCTTAACTGATGGCAGCAATCCAACTCCACCTCTCTAGCAGTCGTGTCTCTGTCTCTGTAGGACAACTGGTAGAACTGAAATAAGGTCTTTAGTTCAATAAATAGGGCTATTACCAATATTAAGTTCTGAGTATCAGTAAAGATTTCAGTTAAGTGATGTGTTAACATATGAAGAACATGAATGAACAATGTAAATGGATTCCTCATTCTATTTTGTAGCTTTGTTATAAGTATAAAATTATCCCAAAATAAAAACGGCATTAAAAAAAACAGTCATTAGTGTGTGTGTGTGTGTGTGTGTGTGTGTGTGTGTGTGTGTGTGTGTGTGTGTGTCACAGCTTTCAGGTTGATGTCAATTCTTTCCTCCTACCATGTGGCTCCTTCAGGATCAAACTCAGGCTGTCAGGCTTGGTAGCAGGAATCTTTACCTTTTGAGTCATCTTCCTGGCTCAGAGTGTTTTGTTTTATTTTCAAACCTTAGCTCATGGAGCAGAAATCAATTCAGCACCACATGAAGAGGAGATTGGCTTGTGTGTCAGCCTTGTGCTGTGCAGAACAAAATAGGTATCTCAACATGCCGAAGCATTATCTGCGTGATAAGATGGCCCTAACTATGACATGGAAACTGAACTGGCATCACAAAAGGATGTGGGTCTCCCATAGGATGTATAGTGTAGGGAAGCATTCATTGGATAGAAACGTTACTGCTCCATTTCCATTGGTACCACCATTTCTCTTTGACCCAGTCTGTTTCTGTAAATGTGTCCATCCTGCAACCACAGCTGCTTGTACCACAGTTGAAGGTAGCAGAATCTTAGGGCTTCCCTCTACCCATCCCAGATCCTTTCCTTGTTCCATACACTGTGGTGCCCCCTTGGAGAGCAGTTGCCGAACACAGTTTAACCTACTCCCACCTCCCCACCCTGACATCTCCATGTCCTCAATTAGCCAAATCTATCTGTTTGAATCTTACCTGTGCCTGTAACAACTCTCAGAAAAGACAATCATTCTTTAAGGGAAATTGTGCCAAAAGTTAAGTCAGTCAATGTGAGCTTGTAAAAAAAAAAAACAAATATTTTAATGTGTGTGTGTGTGTGTGTGTGTGTGTGTATGTGTGTGTGTGTGTGTGTGTGTTTTAATGATCCTACCTAGGGTAGGCAAATTTTTAGAAAAACAGTAAAGTTACGGAAATTTTATGAACACATCATCACACTGAAAAGCAATTTGGCAAAGTTCATCAAGAGCCTTAAAGGGGGAGTGGTGGGGAGACGGAAAAAAAGGGCCTAAAAGGGATGGCACACTCTACCCAATAATTCCACTTGTGGGATGCCATCCAAAGGAAGTCTTCAAGAATGCAGAGAGATGTGTCAGCAGACTGGCTGCAAAAAACATGTATTGAACATTTATGACCTCTACAAAATGAAAATAACCTATATTTTTAATATGTATAAACTACAAGACAGGGTAACATGGGAGAGGAGAAAATAGAATCACAATTTTGAAAGCCAAAAAGAAAACAATTTAGAACGAAAAGAACAGGATCCTAAATTGGCAGCAAAGAATTCAAGAACCAGCACAATTTATACCACAAAGCCCTTCCCTCCGAAAGTTCGGGAATGTCAGCAGCAGATCATATCAGAAATAAGGGCCAAGAAGTGGCTGGAGTCTGGATGAGGCTTCCTTTTAAGAAGCAATTGGATCTCTGCCCTATCCACAGTTTTCAGATGCACAGTCAAGGCCCTCAAAGATCAACCAAAAAACCATACACTCCTTCCCTAGCCAATGCAGCCGCAGAGAGGGTCTGAAAGTTTGTGTGCTCAACGACTGTAAACTCTCCGCCCTCTCCCGTACCTCAAGGCCAGAGAATACGGGAGTCATCCCTGCTCCTAGAACCCCACGGAAGAGACTGACACCAGAAGCTCCTCCGGTCCCCCACTCACCAGGTCCCCACCAGAAGAAGGTCATATCCTACAAACCCCTTGTGGGCTTTTCAGACCACTCAGTCATTTTTTTTTTTCCCAGTTCCTTGCTCCTTTTGGTTTCTTTCGGGTTTTGAGTCTCAACGTTAGTTTGAAATTCTCCCAAGCCTTCAGGAAAGCTGATACAGAAGTCCAAATACCTCCCGGTACCCTGAGCTGAATTGCTTGTTGTTCCCTTTCTTCCCGCCTGCTTTATCAACACCGCCCCCACCCCCACCCCTTTCCTCTTCACCTGTCTCCCTGCCTCCCTTCCTGGATGACTCTGATGCCTCACGCTCCGCCTTTTATAGCCCCACTCTTTTCTGAGCTATTTTGAAGGGATTACATTTGTGCCTCTACGTGCTTGAGTCCATATCCTAAAAGCTATGGCTTCTATAAGAGGGCCAGAGTGGTATCGCTGAAACACTCTTAGCTAACTCTAGCACATCGTCAAACTTTGCCAATCTCCCCCAAACTGTCCTTCAACCATTTTTTTTTTCCTGCCTTGGACCCAGTCTTCGACCACATATTGCACATAGCTGTTGTATGTCTCTGGTCTCCTCTAACTTGAAATAATTTCTCCACTTGTGTGTCTGTGTTTCATGACGCTTATGTCTTTAAAGTGGAAAGGCTGTTTGTTTTGCAAAATGTCATTCAACGGGGTTTGTTTAATTTAATTTGTTTTTCTTTTCTTTTTCTTTTTTTTTTTTCTGGGGGGAGGTTGTTTGTGGGATTTTTTGGGGGGGATGGGGGCTTGAGACAGGGTTTCTCTGTATGTAGCCTTGCCAGTCCTGGGCTCACTTTGGAGACCAGGCTGGCCTCGACCTCGAAGAGATCTGCCTCTGCCTCTGCCCCTGCCCCTGCCCCTGCCCCTGCCCCTGCCCTGTGCCTCTGCTGGGATTAAAGGTCTGTGCCACCATCACCCCGCTCAAATTGGGTTTTCACTTGGAAAGAATACCTCAGAAGTGACGCTGCGGTTTCTTCACTACCTCCTCTCAGATGGCATATGACATCAGTTTATGCTATTATTGGTGATGTTCATGTGGTTAAGATGACATCTCCTCTCAAACCTCCACTGTTAAGATATAACTAAAGAGATAATACTTTGAAATTATCAAATATTCTCTATTCCTCAAACTTCTACCCACTAATATGCTTATCTGAATCTGCTGTCACTATAATGGTTGCCAAGTAGTGACTTTCTAATTCTATTATTCCTTTTCCATTGCTTAGTTGCAATCCTAGTATGAAAAGAACTTTTCCCTTCCCCTGCTTTCTATTTATGTATGCATTCTACTTACTATTTTATGTATGCATTTATATATGTATGGACTAGTGGATTCACATTGAAAAGGTTATAGTTCATTTCCATTTGTCTTAATGCTCAGATTTTTCTGAGGTGGTATGGTGTTGTCAGGAACACTAGACACTAGAAGATGCCTTCTAATTTCTGAAGAAAAATTATTTTCAACCTTGAATAGTCAGTTACAGGTCTATTCAAAGCTATCCAAGATATTTCCAGATGTTCAAGGTCTCAGTTTTTCTTTTGAGGTGCCCTTAGGAAACCATCAGAGGATGTGTTCTGCTAAAAGAGCACACTAGGTCATGATAAAGAAGATCCGAGCTATAGGACAGCAGAGAGCTGGCAGACAGATGGGCAAGGATCCAGTCAGGCATGGGCACAGCCAGAAGGCCAGCTCAAATGAATTCAAAAGATACTCCTTCAGCACAGCCAGGGAGTTAGCTTATTTTCAGAGAAAACTTACTCTGGTGATGAATTCACACTTAAATTGAAAGTAAATACAGTTGAAAAATGGCATTAACAACACAATTAACTTCTGAGCAAAACGTTCTGCAAAAAATAAAAAAACGGATATTGTATATCCCATGGCTCAACTTCAAATGGTATTTATGCAGCAATAGTGCTACATGATTCCAGAACATACACCATTTTCAGAAATGCAACACTAACAATTCAACTGAAACTGAAAGAAAGAGAACATGCATGCATTAAAATTATTACCATGCCATTATATTTTAATTACCATACAAAGCAACAGGTCTCATATGGCATTTTCATTCATATTCTGTTTTCGCTGAAAGCACATATTATTCTAAATAGCAGTGGTGTCTCAGCTCAAATGAGTAGGAAAATGCCACAAAAATTTGGGATACACCCACAGAATTTTATATGTAACTAAACTGAAATATTGCATAGAGAGAGATTATGCCATAAGAAAACCCTTATGGCCCAATGCTAAGTGAAACTAGCTGGTCACAAAATATTCCATATGTGTTCAGAATTTTGAATTTCTGTGTCTTGAGTTGGAGGTTTTGTTTTTAAATACGATTTTGCATAGAAAGAATCGAAATAAAGATAAAGCATTGCCAATGGTTGAATCCAGAGTCTCCAAAACTATATTTCTGCCTTTAACAAGTGTTGATTTGGAACTGTACAACTATTTCCAGGACTGCAAAGTGGTTAATAGCACTGGCTGCTCTTCCACTGGCAGCTCACAACTATCTGTAACTCCAGTTCCATGAGATCTGACGTCCTCTCCTGGTCTCCTTGGGCACTGTATGTATGTGATGCACAGACATACATGCAGGCAAAACAGTCATACACATACAATAAAAATAAATAGACAGGCATAGTGGCACATGCCTTTTATCCCAGCACTGGGAGGTGGAGGCGGGTGGATCTTTGTGAGTTTGAAGCCAATTTGGTATGCAGAGAGAGTTTCAGTGAGGTCCAGGACAGCCAGGGTTGTGTAGAGAGACCCTGTATAATAATAATAATAATAATAATAATAATAATAATAATAATAATAATAATAACAACAACAACAATAATAATAATAATAATAATAATAATAATAATAATTCCCAATAGTGTCCATGTGTGCTATTGTGGAAAATTTGAAAAATATTAATATGAACTAAGTAGAAAATAAAAGAAATCCAGATGAAAGCTGCAGATATTTTCAAAATACGGGCTCATCTTCTTGATATGCAGAGTGGCCTGAAAGTAGCCATGACTGTCAGAGGTGCCAAGATGATCATTAATCTTTTTTTCTTTTTTTTTTTTTTTTGATGATGATCATTAATCTTAAGCTGTTTCAACCCGATATAAGAGTTTCACATGCCTTCATGGTACAAAACGTATAACAAAGCATCTGAACTACAGCTGTGTGCTTCTGGAATCCCAGGTGGGGGTGGCAGCCAGCAGGGAGTACATGTTTAAGGTCTTCTTGGCACACACTGCAAAATCGTGTCTCAAAACAAAATGAAACCAAAAGTGTGAACCAATATTCATGTTTATTTTCAAGTTTCAGGAATCAAAAATACTAACAAATGGTGTTGCTGGAGAGAAGGTTCGGTGGCCAAGATCACTTTCTGTTCTTGCAGAAGCCTGGACTTCCAGTTCCTGGGCTGCCTGGGAACAGCTCATGGCTACCTGTGACTTCTCTTTTGGCCTCAGAGGGTATTGGGCGGGGGGGGGGGGGGGGGGGGGGGGGGGGGGGGACACGGACACCGCGGTAGGGAGAGCGAGGGCGAGAGAGAGCATCAAGGCAAATTTAAGGAAAAGTTGGAAAAACTGTTGTTGGGTTTTGTTTGTTTGCTTCTTTGTTTGTTTGTTTGTTTTTCCTATTTCGCATTCCTTTTGTTTCAGTCCCTGTTTAGATTAACCGTGTCTTGTGTGGAGAACCATAGCTTACATTGCCTTTATGTATCGCAAGGGGTAATACTGATCATATTCTAATTTCTGTCTGTTTTGCATGTGCTTAAGTCTTTGGGTTTTGTTATGTTAAGGATAATTGTCCACCCAGATGTCGCGTGTAATGAGAGAGAAGTGAACCGTCCACTTGCCATAGCTCTCTTAAGAGCAGAGGAATCAGAGAGAACTAAGGACAACTCTGGGCAGAGCGATTTAAAAAAAAAAAATCACAGCTCAGAGGGCTGGAGGTGCAGCTCGGGGGCAGAGCACTTCCTAGACCGCAACACATCGATTCCCCAACACAGCAGAAAGGGAAATCTGCACGGAGTAGAGGAGGGAGGGAGAGAGGGAAAGATCAATGTAGGCTGAGGAGTAAGTGTTAGTAGGAATTAGGAAGGTGGGGGGGCGAGGGGGGGATGGGGGCGAAGGGAAGGCTTAGAAAAAGCGCGACACCGCCCCCTACCCACGCTTTCCCTCCCACCCCACCCGACCCGCAGTCCGTCATTTCTTCAGTACTCTGGGGTTCAGAAAGTCAAAGAGGCAAGTTCTACAGCCAGTGTGCAGCTCACCTGGGACTTTGGAAAGACACTGTCTTCATTAAAGCAGGCTTCTGGCTCTATTATTTCTTCGCTTCCCTCCTCCTCCCTCCCCCCCCCCCCCTTTAAATTGCCATTTTTCTTTCCTGCTTGGCAGCCAGTCTGTGGGATTAGTGCCCGCTCTGCTGTGCTATGGAAATTGGTTCAGCTCGGCTCTGCACTGCTCC
This sequence comes from Acomys minous, assembly GCF_964271855.1. NCBI lineage: Eukaryota > Metazoa > Chordata > Mammalia > Rodentia > Muridae > Acomys > Acomys minous. The sequence continues at coordinate 116,114,091 of NC_140488.1, read as the reverse complement.
TGAAGCAGCTGCCAGGAGGTTAAGAGGCTGAAATGGGGCTGGCAAATGCTCATGTCATTTTTACAGCATTATCTGTCTTCCCAGAAAGGCTGTAATAACTGGTTCTGGAGGATGAGGAGCCAGTGTGCTGGTAGAAACAATCCCTGCCTCAGGAGCAAGGCACAGCTCCCTCCCCCAGGCTTGGGCCATCTCTACGGTAGGCACCAGCTGTGGGCCAGACCACTGATAGAACACTGATTCCCTCCACGGGACGCCACACAGCAGCTGCCTGCCTCCCCTCAGCTTAGCCCACACTTCCTGCACAGCAGGTCCTACTAGCATCCCTTTGTGCTTTGTTGGGCATATTGATGGCTTCATTTCCCACTTTCCACTCCTGTTGTTTGCTCTTCTTTTCTTTCTTCCTTGTAGTTGCAGTATAAGAGGCTTAAAGCAACAATTAAAAAACACATCTTCAGTGTGTAGTCAGTTTAACTCTCTCTCTCTCTCTCTCTCTCTCTCTCTCTCACACACACACACACACACACACACTCATCATCATCATCATCATCATCATCATCAACATATAAACCATTTCCTTTTTTTCCAAGAAGTTTCATGCAGGCCTGGTAACATAGGCCTGAAATCCTAGCTACTCACAAGGCTAAGGCAGTCTCAAATTCACAGCCTTCCAGGATTGCAGAACAACTTCCAGAACAACTTTAGCAATCTGAGACCCTGTGTCAAAATAACATGTAATAAATAAATAAATAAATAAAAATAAAAGCCCCAGGGGGTGTGGCTCAGCAGTAGAGCAGTTACATAACTTGTGAGAGGCCCTGCATTCGATCCTAAATATCACATACACAGTTTCCAGTGGACACCATGCCTTGAAAAAAAAAAAGCAACCATAACTCTGGCTTCCCTCATCACAGATTATATTTGCCTCTTTATTTTTGTTATTGTTTGCCTTCTGTGTATTTTTGAGACAATATCTCAATATGTAGTCCAGACTGGTGTCCAACTTGTCTCTTAGCCACAATCTCCAAAATGCTGAGATTATAAACATGAGCCACCACAGTCAGGCATTAGTTTACCTGCTATTGAGCTTCATGTAAATGACATTATATGATATGTCCTTTGAGGGCTTCTAGCTCCTTAACTCGGCACATTTTTTGAGATTTGTGTACTTATAGTTCATTTCTTTCTACTGCTGAGTAGAATTCTGTTGTATAGAGATCATATCAGATTGATTCATCCATACAGGGACATTTGGGTTTGAAGGCCTATGATGAAAGCTGTGATGACTGTTTTGGGGCAAGTCTTTGATATACACATACCTTTATGATACTAAGCAATCCATTCTCTGAATAACACTAAGGCAGTAATATCTGCCTCCAAGGCTATTGTCTATGTGGCACACACGTGTAATCCCAGCACTCAGGAGGATAAGAAGTTCACAGCCACTCTTGCCTATAAAGTGAATGTAAGGCTAGCCCGGGCTGTGTGAGATTAAATAAAATAGCCATAAGACAATGTAGTGGGGAGAGGGGGGAGGGGTAATCTCCCAGTGCCTGGACATTAACTGATAGATTTAGAGTCAAAGAAACTGCTTCACTTTGCCTCAATCAAGTAAGTTATCCAATGCTTCTAATAGTTTTGAAGCATGGTGCTATTCTTGGTTGTCAACTTAACTACATCTATAATGAACTAAAAGCTGGGCAGTTTGAGAGAAATTTTCTTGGTTGGATCATCTGAAGTGGACCTTAACTCTGAGCCACACCTCCTGGTGTCAGCCTACATAAAAGAACGCAGAAGAAGGGAGCTTCTGCTTTTTGCATGCTTACCCTCATTCTGGCTGGCTAATTCATCTGTCCTGTTGTTCAGGTGTTCCTTCCCTGGTGTTGGAATCTTCAGGATTCCAATGTGGATTGAAGATTGGCGGCTCTCTAGGAATTCCTTGGGTGCCTAGCATACTCTCTGGAGACAATCTGTTTCTGGATCCTGGACTCTCTCCATTTAAATCTAACTTTGAAAAGAGACTTTCTTCATTACTTTCCAGACTGCCCCTTAAGATTTTTATAACTAAGATCAGTCATCATAACAGAAAATAAGTACAAGATACGTTTTTAGTTCTACATTTGCATTTTTTTAAAAATGTAGTGCCCAGGAATGGAAGCACCATCCAAACAGAAGGTCATGAAAGCCATCTGTGATTAGAAAGCTGAAAATAAAAGTCATGCACTTGAGGATGTCTTTTATGTTACAGTTATTTTATGGCATGTTTTTGATACCTCCTCCCCAGAATTATAGAAACAATAAAAGCTATGTAAAATAGTTTCAGTATATAATGCAATGTTTTTGATATATCTATATGTTGTGAGATTATTGTCACAGTTAAGCTAATTAACATACCCATCACTTCATATGCTTTTTTGTTTGTGATGCAGATATTTAAGATTTAATCTCTTAGACAAATGTAAACATAGAAGATAATACAGTATTTTTAAGGACTTCATAAGTGAGCACTGCATCTCCATCACTCGCACCCATTCATTCTTCTTCCAACTCCTCCTGTGTCCCCTTTCTTTCTCTTAAATTCATTATCTATTCTTTATTATTTCTACACACACACACATTTATATATGCATATCTTCACACATGTATATACAAGCTACTGAGTTCATTTAGTGTTACTCATATGTATACGTGAACAGAGCTGACCATTTGCAATTGGACAATCTATGTGAGTGTTTGTCCTGGAAGGGACTGATTTTCCTGTAGCTCTTCATCTCAGCATAGGGCCATGTGGAACATTCCATGTCCATATTAGACTTCTGTAGACTCAATTTTCTTAACCAAAATACTTTATTAACAACTTATTGACCGAGCCCACATCAATTATAACCCCATTAACCAAAACAGTAGGAAATGAGGATTAATGAACACAATAACAAAACCTTAAGGATATCAGTTCGGAGGAATGATTCTCCAGGTGTGAGCCACAGGATTTCTTCCACTGGAACCTGGGGTAACCAAACTCCAGAGCCTCAGCAGGAGCCGGAGCTCTGAAGCCTTCCCTCAAGTGGTTTTCTCTAGGAGCGTCTTGAAGGGCAGCGATGAACAGCCAAATCTATCCCAAGTCTCCAATCCACCCCACCGCCAGTTCTGGGCTCATTTATAGATCTCCTCCCAGAGTCTGTTCATGGGATCTTTTCAGCTGGCAACAATTAAGCTCCTGCAAGAGGTGGTTGCTCTTCTAGTGAATTAACATCACCTGTTCTCTCAAGAGAACGTTCCGATCCCACACTTGGGATCCTAAAGAACAGGTTTCTCTCCTTCAGATTTCAACTGTTGATCATTTTTTAATGAAGCTGTAACTGGAACTGATAACAAAAATTGTAAACACCACTCTACCTTTTGTTTACCTTCTTAAGGAAACAAAGCACATTTGGGTAGTGCACCTTAGTAGCAGACTGCTTATCTGGCACACACAAGGCCCTGGGTCCCATCCCCAGCAGGACAGAAAACAAAACAAGAAGTAGGCTTCAAAGCAGACTCTCTGTCTGTCTGTCTGTCTGTCTGTCTGTCTGTGTCCTCTTATTGATTTTGGTGTTCAAAGACAGGCTAGGCTACATAGCAGAATTCTGTGTACATTAAACAAATGAATCTACCAGTGGTAGAGAATAGTCTTAGCACTACTAAGACCCTGAGTTCCTGTCCCAGGATCTCAAAGCAAAGTAAGACAATATAGCTGTTGCAAGTTTAGGTTAATTGTCAATATTATGTCAGTCTGATGGTTAATCTCAATTGTCATGGAAGATAGGCCTTGGCCTTGCCTGTAGGGAATTCTCTTGAGTAGGTTGAGGTGGGAAGAGCTACCTACTCTGGGTTGTACAATTCTTGGTGGAGCCTGGATTATAGAAAAGTGGAGAAAGTAAGCAGAGCACACGCTTGTACCACTACCTGCTTCCTGACTGTGGATACAATATGACTGCTTCAAGTTTCTGCTACTGTGACTTTCTCAACATCATGGACTATGATGTCTTGAACTGTGAGCCACAATAAAGCTACTCTCCATTGTTGTTTTTGTTAAGGATATTTTATTTCAACAATAGAAAAATAACTAAAATTCTACCAGACTTTTAAAGAAGAGGTAATACCAATACTCCTCAATCCATTCCACAAAATAGAAATAGAAGGAATACTGCCAAACCCGTTCTATGAAGCCACAGTTACCCTGATACTTAAACCACACAAAGACCCAACAATTCAATCCAGTTTTACTTGTGAATATTGATGCAAAACTATTCAATAAAATACTAGCAAATTGAATCCAAGAACACATCAAATAGATCATCTGCCATGTTCAAGTAGGCTTGATCCCTGGGATGCAGGGATGGCTCAACCTATGAAAATCCATCAACATAATCTACCATATAAGCAAACTGAAAGAAAAAATCACATGATCATCTCATTAGATACAGAAAAAGTCTTTGACAAAATCCAGCACTCCTTTATAATAAAAGTCTTGGAGAGATCAGAGATACAAGGCCCACATGTAAATATAATAATGGGCATTTACAGCAAGCCTATAGCCAACATCAGATTAAATGAAGAGAAACTCAAAACAATCCCACTAAAATCGGGGACAAGATAAGGCTGTCCATTCTGTCCATATCTCTTCAATATAGTACTAGAAGTTCTAACTAGAGCAATAAGACAACTAAAGGAGATCAAGGGGCTACAAATTGGAAAGGAATAACTCAAGCTATCGCTATTGGTAGATGACATGATAGTCTACATAAGTGGCCCCCAAATTTCCACCAGAGAACTCCTACACCTGATAAATACCTTAAGCAAAGTAGCTGCATACAAGTTTTTTTTTAACCAGTAGCAGTCATGTATACAAATGACACGCACACTAAGAAAGAAATTAGGGAAACAACCCCCTCCACAATAACCTCAAATAATATAAAATATCTTGGTGAAACGCTAACCAAATAAGTCAAAGACCTATATGACAAGAACTTAAAATCTCTGAAGAAAAAAAATTGAAAAAGATATCAGAGCACGGAAAGATCTCTCATGCTCATGGATCAATAGGATTAACATAGTAAAAATAACCATCTTCCCAAATGCAATCTATAGATTCAATGCAATCCCCATCAAAATATCAACACCATGGGGGGGAAAAAAAAACTCAGAATAGCTAAGACAATCCTGTACAATAAAAGAACTTCTGGAGGTTTCTCCATCCCTGACTTCAAGCAATAATAATAAAAATGGCATGGCACTGGCTTAGAAATAGACTGGTTAATGAATGGAATCAAAGGTATAGAAATAAACCCAGACACCTATGGACACTTGATTTTTGACACAGGAGCCAAAACCAGGCAATGGAAAAACAGACTACATCTTCAACAGATGGTGCTGATTAAACTGGATGTCCACATGTGGAAAAATGCAAATAGATCCATATTTATGACCCTGCACAAAACTCAAGTCCAAGTACATCAAACAATTCAACATAAAACCAGATACACCAAATCTATCAGAAGAGAAAGTAAGGATGAGCCATGAACTCATTGGCATAGAACAGAACACCAACAGTTAGTTCAGGCCCTAAGATTTTTAAAAATTTTTTATTATAATTTATTCACATGACATCCAGATTATAATACTCTCATTCTTTTCTTCCTATTCCCACCCTCTCTCCCTCCTCCACCCTATTCCCCTCCCCTAGACCTCTGATAGCTGGAGTCCCCCTCTACAACTGTCTGACCACAGCCTATCAAAACTTATCTGGATAGCTTACACCCCCTTCCTCTGTGTTCCCACAGGGCCTCTCCACCAAGGGGCAGTGATCAAATTGTGGGCACCAGAGTTCATGTCAGAGGCAGTCCCCTCATCTACCCCCCATTGGCTACATCTGAACAGGGTGTCTAGGTTCTCTGCTTGCAATATCCTTTGTTGGTACATCAGTTTGTGCAGGCCCTCCTGGGTCCAGAACTGTCAATCTTGATAGTCTCCTTGTTGAGCTACCGACACCCCCCCCCATGTCCTTCCATCTCCCAACTCTTCCACACAACTCACAGCACTTTGCCCAGAGTTCAGCTGTGAGTCCCAGTATCTGTCCTGATCCTCCACTGGGTAGAGTCTCTCAGAGGACATCTATGTTGAGGCTCTAAGATGAATAAGTAATAAATGAGACCTCTTGAAACTGAAAAACTTCTATATAAGGCAAAGGACACTATCAAGAGAATGAATCAGTTGTCTACAGATTGGGAAAAGATCTTCACCAATCCTACATCTGACAAAGGGCTAATATCCAAAAGATATTAAGAACTCAATAAAAAAAAACCACTAACAAACAAAATAACACAATTAAAATGGGGCACAGAGCTAAACAGAGAATTCTCAACAGATGAATCTGGGATGGCTGAGAAGCCCTTAAACAAATGTTCAGTGTCCTTATTCATCAGGGAAAGGCAAATCAAATTGACTCTAATATTTCACCTTATGCCTCTTAAAATGGCTAAGATAAAAATCTTAAGAGACAGCACATGCTGGCAAGGATGTGGGAAAATAGAATAGACAGAGGTAATGTTTGAAGAGAGGGAATAAGGTAGGTGATGGAGCACAGAGAGATATGAGGGTGAAAATCAGACCTGGAGAAAGTGGGGCTGGAGTACAGAAGACCTATGGAGAAACTGTGGGCAGGAGCATCTATGTGACAAGTTGCAGACCTAAGACAAGGCAGGCTACTGGGAGGATATGAGGGGGACTCTAACAGAGATTCCTAGTAGCAGGGGCTATAGAGACTAAAAAGGACTCCTTCTAAATAGAGAAGACTCCTAGTAGAGGGAGAGGAGCACCAACATACCCACAAAAACTTTGAGCCAAAATTTACCCTGCCTACAAGATGTGCAAGGATAAAGATGGAGCAGATAGAGTAGAGATTGAGGGAATGTCCAACCAATGCCTGGCCCAGTCCAAGACCCACCCATCCCTATGGGAGAGAACCAAACGCTGACACTATTAATCATACTCTGCTGCGTTTGCAGATAGGGACCTAGCAGAATTGTCCTCTGGTGGGCTCCAACAAGCAGGATTTTTTAAACAGATGTGAGACTCACAGGTAGACATTGAGCAATACGTAGGGAGTCTTGTGGGAAAGTGGAGAGAAGGAGAAAAAGACCTGGAGGGGACAGGAGCTCCACAAGAAGACCAGCAGAGCCAACTAACCAGGGTCCATACTGGCTTGCTGAGACTGAAGGACCAACAAAGGACCATGAATAGCCTGGACCTAGGTCCTCTACACAGATGTAGTCAATGGGCAGCTCAGGCTTCGTATAGGTCCTCTAGTATGGGGAACAGGAGCTGTCTCTGACATGGACTCTGATGCCAGCTTTTTTATCGGTTCCCCCTGGCAGGACTACTTTGCCACATCACACGGGAAGAGGACTCACTCAGTCCTGATGCAACTTGATGATCTAGGGTGATTGGGAAGGGGGCCTCCCCTTCCCTGTGGAGAAGAGGAGGGGGCATGGGGGAAAGGGAGAGTGGGACTGGGAGAAGAGGAGGGATGGGGCTACTACCAGGATGTAAAGTGAATAAAGAAAGGAAAATATCTCCAAACACAAAAGGGGGACATAAAGGATGGATCTTGAAAGACTTGGTGGAATGGGAAATGAGTACAATCAAAATACAGTGTAGAAATTCTCAAAGAGTTGGTAAATATTTTTAGAATACAGTGATATTCATAATTATGAGAATTAAGCACATGTTGCATGAGTAAAACACAGATCATGTGTGAGAAAGGAGATATTTATTTAGTTAAGGAAAATACATGTGTTAAAATATCCCAGCTAGCTACTAACAGGAACACAATGTGAAATTTCTAAACTATAAAGGGAAACCAAAATAAAGCATACAGATTTATGCATCCTGGTGGTAGCAAAAAAAAAAAAAAAAGAGGAAAACCAAAACATGAAAAACAAATACACATTATCAAATCAAGTGAGGATACAAACTATGCTAAATATTTTAGTGAAACATCTCTGGTTAAAAAAGTAAGCCTTGCTTCCACAGAGATATCTCAGTGGTTAAGAACTTGCTGTTCCACATCTACAAAAGTTGATATCAGCAAGGTTAAAATCCCTAAACATCTGACTGATGCTTACTTCAAGAAGAAGCAGCTACGCACGCCCAGGCACCAGAAGGGCGAGATCTTTGACATGGAGAAAGAGAAATAAGAGATTACCGAGCAGCGCAAGGCTGATCAGAAAACTGTAGACTCGCAGATTTTGCCAAAGATCAAAGCTGTTCCTCAGCTGCAGGGCTACCTGCGATCTCAGTTCTCCCTGACACATGGGATGTATCCTCACAAACTGGTGTTCTAAGTTGCTAACAACCTAATTAAACAGCTTCATACCTTTAAAAAAAAAGAAGAAGAACTTGCTGTTCTTCACAAGATGTGGGTTTATTGTACCAACACCAGCATGTTGGATCACAACCATTTGTAACTCTAATTCCAGTTCCTTCTGGCCACTATGGGCACCAAGCACACACATGGTTGAATATACATTCAGGAAAAACACCTCTGTACACAAAGTAAGATTTAAAGCTTAGAAACAATGTTAAAGGCAAACCTCTTTAGAGTAGATTTGTAAATATTTGTTCTTTAATAACGTTATACATGCACACAATACATCTTGATTAGAGCCATTTTTCACTACCATCATTACCCTCCTCCATCCTCCCCCATCCCTGCAACAGCCGCCCCACCCCCACCCCCACCCCCAACATATCCTTTTCCAACTTGATATTGTTCTAAAAAATAGCCTATGGCACCAGCCAAGAACTATACGTGCAGTAAACTTAGAGCCCCTACCCAGATCTACCCAATGGACAGGACATTCTCCACAGTTGAGTGGAGAGTGGGGTCTGACTTTCACACAAACTCTGGTGCTTCATATTTGACCACGTCCCCTGGATAGGGAGGCCTGGTGGCACTCAGAGGAAGGATAGCAGGCTAACAAGAAGAGACTTGATACCCTATGAGCATATACAGGGGGAGGAGGTCTCCCTCAGTCACAGTCATAGGGGAGGGGAATAAGGGGAAAGCGGGAGGGAGGGAGGAATGGGAGGATACAAGGGATGGGCTAACAATTGAGATGTAATATAAATGAAATAATAAATAAATAAAAATTTTAAAAAATAGCCTATGGAGCCCAATTAGTGCTGCCCATATGCACATGAGTATATAAGATTTAACTATACATGTAACTGCAGACTCCCCAAAATCACTGATCACTAATAAAATAGAAAAGCAGATATATGGAAAATATTTTTCTTTTTTTAATATATTTTATTAATTTATTCATATTCCATCCAAGGGACATGGGAAATATTTTTAAGCGCTATGTTGCCATGAGTAAAATGCAGCTCATGTATGAGAGAAGAGTTTTCTGTATGTGTCTGTCTGTGAGTTTATGCATGTGCATGTAGTACCTGGGGACCCAGAAAGGATGTCCAATCCTCTGGAGCTGGAGTTACAGGCCATTTTAAGTTGACTGGCATGTGTGCTAAAGCTTGAAAAATCTGGGTTCTTAACCATTAAGTCATCTCTCCAGCATCCCAGTTGCACTTTTGTCAATTTCAAACAAAAGGCTGAAGTCATCTATATAAGCAAACCTAGTCTCTGAAGCTAACAGCGTAAAATAATAACCTAGACCTTTCCCCTGTTGTGCTGTTGCTTATCTTGTTTTGTTTATTTGTTCTTTAATTGGATTTCTTTGAAGAAGGAGCTTAATGGGCAAAACAGGAGAGAGAGAAATAATCCCAGAGATGCTCACATCAGGGACCAGCAAGGGACACCTGGTCTGTACTGACGAGAGAGAGTTCTAACCCATGAGATCTCCTTGAAGATTCTGAGTAGACAAAAGGGACACCTTCCTCCATCCCAAAAACCCTGAACTTTTCTCTCCTTTTGAGTTCCTAACTATAGCATAGTCTGTAGGACTGCAATAGGTTCTCCATAAACTATAAAAAAAATAGGCTAATATTTCACTGGTCCCATTACAAAATGGTTGATTTGGGCAAAGGGTGGAAGAATAAATTACAATAATATTCCACTGTTGTAGTTAGTTTAGAAGTATGGGTCTAATAATATTTATTATTAGCCCCATAATTATTAATACTGTGGTATTTTTATAGCCTGCTAGCAATCAATGAAACACAGACACACCTGTTATATTTTAAAATAGCCTTAGTTAACCTGGGGCAAGGCAGATATTAATCCCCTAAACTATCTCCCATATTGGAGCAGGTATCCCATACCCTGCCTCAATCCCATACCATCTGCTTCTAATAATTTCTATCATGCTACCTCTCATCCAAAACCCCAAATAATTGTTAACGGGGCCACACCTTCCATCCATGCCAGCCAGGTGTTTCCTCCTCCACCTAACCAATGGCAGCAACTCCTTCCTTATCTCTTCCTTCAGTCTCCTCTTTCCCAAGATTCTCTCTGTCTCCCAAAGCCCAGGAATTTCAGCCATGCCTATCGCATTTGCCTACCCACGTGTGTTGGCTTTTTATTGGTCAAAGAGGAATAAGTTTTTAGGTAAGGTTACACAGCCATCTTGGGGCACAGAGACAGCAAGCAGTAATTAGCATCAAAACACATTAGACCAACCTCCAACATCCTACAGCTGGACCTATTTTACAGGAATTGAAGGAAATGCTCTGAAGAACTTTACGTACAGGCTTTCATGGCTGTCTACCAGGATAGGGGGCTATACAAAGAAAAACAAACAAAAAGGGAAACCCCTGACTCTGATAGTTTACATGATCTCTGTTCGTGCCCAAATCCCTGATTTTCAAACAGAAAACAATGGGCCACAGGACTCAGGTAAAGTATTTTCTCCCACTTCCCAGAGCTCTCCCTGACTGCCATAGTCCCCCATTTACTTCCCAGTTATCAAAAGAAAAAGGAGCCTGTCTTCGTGTTCTATTGCTGTAAAGAGACACCATGACCTTGGCAACTCTTATTTTTTGGTTTTTTGAGACAGGATTTCTCTGTGTAGCCTTGGCTGTCTTAGACTCACTTTGTAGACCAGGCTGGCCTCGAACTCACTTAGATCCAGACCTTGGCAACTCTTATAAAAGAAAACATTAAACATTTCATTGAGGCTGACTTACAGTTTCAGAGGTTTAGTCCATTGTCACCATGGCAGGAATGGACAGCATGCAGGCGGACATGGTGCTGGAGAGATAGCTGAGAGTTCTACATTTGATCAAAGGCAGCAGGAGACTGTGTATCACACTGGTGGAGCTTGAGTGTAGGAGACCTTAAAGCCCACCTACCCCACAGTGACACACTTCCTCCAACAAGGCCACATCTACTCCAATAAGGCCACACCTCCAATAACCCCACTTCCTGTGGGCCAAGCAATCAAGCATGAGTCTATCGGGGTCATTCCTATTCAAACCACCACAGATCCCAACTGTGTATGCCATCCTCTCCTATGACTATGGCTGGAAATTTAAGAACAGGATCCATGTCACTTTGTTAACCATTGACTTTCCAGACCTTAACTTTATCTTATGGTTTTACATGGAAATACTTTTACATAGTCTTGACTACTTCCTGTACCTCTAGAAGAAAGTAGAGGATCTGGAAGGAAGAAAAAAAAAAACCACACCAATGTTATTTGATCTAAGTCTTAATAACCAGCTGCCTAGTGCACAGGTTCTCCCAGATTGTAAACCACTCATTGGAGTTATAACACCCAGCAGGGACCTATAGGTGTACAGTGATGATAGTCTCCCTGCAGAGTTGTTTTTAAATGCACTAAATATATTATTCACATGGACGTAGCAATGCTGAGGACTCCAGGGCCTCATACATATGAGACTGGCAAAACCAGTTCCTCATACAAGTCTGGCTCAAGAAAGGTAGGAATGTTTTCAGTATTCTGAATTATGAGTATTTTTTTAACAATTGGTCAGTGTTTACAAAAGACTAGCAACTGTAGTTTTCTTCTCCCAGAAGTCTATAACCTGACATTTCTCACCTACAGAGATCTTTCTACTGAGGTTAGATAACCCCTACTACTGTGCTAAACCTAATAAAAATGCTAAGGTTCATATCACAAGGAGTTGGAAAATTCCCCTCTGATCTAAGCTTTACTGTGTATGTCTGTGTGTCTGTCCTTTCTTCATTTCTTGCAGCTTGTAGTCAGGGTTCCAGGATCTGAGTTGTTTGTCAATTACACGTTGACTATAACAAGATCAGAAAGGTTATTCAAGGAAGGGAGAAAAACGCTGAACCACTTCTCAAGAGGCTAATCAAGGCCTTTAGGAAACTCAGCAATCTGGACCCCTCACACCCTGAAGATTGAGCTACTCTGGGTTATCTTGGTCAGGTTCATCCAGGAGACTCAGTACTCCTGAAGACCTTTAAGGATACAAATGCTTTATTTTAACAAAAATTTAAAATACCTATAAATTATGTATATTGAAATTATTTTATTAGAGTAATCTCTATGGATTTATTTTTAAGTACAAGTTTCAGCTAGGCTTAAGTTGTTTGGGGTTTAAGAAATGTTTTAATGTCTAGAAATATGTTTTAAAGCTGACAAATACAAGGTATGATGGGGAATGATTTAGGTACAAAAATTTAGACTCACCCAGATAGGACAGATAGTATTTTGTTCAAGGTTACCAAATACAAATGACTCAAACATTTTGAATATAACTTTTACATATGGCATTCCTGATTGTTTCCAACTGTTATTATTGTATGTGCTTTATTATGAATAAATGAAGTCCATATGCATTTGGAAAAAACTTTTGAGACTGTTGTTGTATAATTTCTCCTCTTTATACTGCAGTCTGTCCCATGTACTTCCACAGCTTGCACTCATTCAAATTTATGGCCTCTTTTTCTTTAGTTCTTGTTTTGTTTTGTACACATACACACCTCTGCATTTTGAATTGTTGCTATGTTACAAAGAAAAGCTGATAATTGGTGTGAAAGCTTAAGTATACACATTGTAAAGGTATAAAACTGTTTTAGATTTCTTTCCCTTGCTATGCTACTGTTGTATTAAGACTTCAAAAGTTCAAAGTTTTAACATTAATCAATGCAGCTCTGATAATCTAGCTTGGTAAAGCACTACTACTATTATCATAGCCACAAGCTCAAGATTTTAAATTTCCTTTGGTAGCCTTCTAAGTATAGACTTAAAAGTGCTTTTCCTCATGCTGAAAAACATCATCATCCAATTTATTTATTCATCTCTCTGGAAATAATGTTAACACTTTGGTTTGTTCATTTGTTTGTTTTTTCTTTTGTAAAATATTTTTATTGTTTCTTTTTAACATATACATTTATATTGTTACACATGAGTAAAATAAACTACATACAGCATGAAGAACCACAAGATAATCAGGAATTATATAAACGTTACATTCATAGTGATTCAGCCATTTGTATTTGGCACACTTGAAGTAAACATCTTTCATTTCTTGTTGGGTCTAAATTTCTCAATGGAAGTTAATATCTATCGTATCTCATCTCCATTAACTTAAAACGTCTAGGTTAATCTAAAAAGCATCTTAACCCCTAACCACTAAGCTTAATTGAAAGACTATCTGGTCTTCAAATCTATCAGAGACTTGAGAAGGGATAAAACTTAAATATCTGAGTGCATCTGGAGTGTGGGTTAGCAGCTTCCAAAATGAAAAAATGACTGAGACAGTTTACTACCTGAATAATCACCCAACACCCTCTATTACATTGGCCCTATATATTTGATGTTTGTTTGTTTTTTCAAGATAGGGTTTCTTTGTGCAGCCCTGGTTGTCCTGGGACTTGCTTTGTAGACCAGGCTGCCTCAAAACAGAGATCTGCCTGCCTCTGCCTCCCAAGTGCTGTGATTAAAGGCGTGTACCACCACTGCCTGGCTTAGAATGTTAATGCTTTTATCCAAGAATCATTTTTGGGTCCCTAAGCTTTGTTATGACTCAAAGGTGTGAGTCTCCCACTTTTCCTACAATGTGGATTTCAGTACAGATTACAAACAATGATAATGCTAATATGCCTAAAAGTTTTATATGTCTAAAACTTATCTATTTTTAAAAACTTTTTTAAAATCATGTAAGCATTCAGGCAGTCATGAGACTTGCATCCACCTATCACAGATCAAATGGACTCCAGCTTATGTTTCCTCGGCTACTGATTCTTGAGAATGGGATCTCATCCCCTTTTCCCTGGTCTTGGGACCCCTAACAAGAACAACTACCAAGACAATGATCATGGAACTTTCAAGTGTATACCCAAGATAAAAAATTTTCCCCTATGCTCTTTAACTTTACCTTCTTTTCCCAGTCTATATCTGTCCGGGTAGGTTTCCAATCAACTTCAGACTGAGAACTGCTCCAAAACTGCCTGCAATATGTCAGCCTCTGCTGTTCCTTTAGAACCTGCATTCTAGACTGCTCCATAGCAGCCTATACTTCCCTAGCCCTAGGTAGTCCTACAGAACCTGGGAAGCAAACAAAACAGATTTCCTCTAGCCTGTATTCCTCCCTCCCTTTCCAGCTTTGCCCAACACTCCAGCCTTCCTGGCCACCTCTAACAACAATGCCCTGATTTGAGCAGGAAATGGTTACGGAAGAGATTACATCATCCCTTATTATCAACAAAAAGACTGGAATGTTAAATGTCAAAGAAAAAAGAAACCTAGTAACTCAGTACCTATGGCTTTTCCCAGAACTGCTTACCCTGCCTCTTACCCTGAACCTCTCCAGCCCAGGGACTGGGTTTCTCTTCCTTTAACCTCTGACCTCTATATAACTCAGCCACTTTGGTTATGTGCTCTCTTGGTTCACCTGCTCTCTTGGCCCTCTGAGCTGTGGCTCCTCTCTTGATCTGTTCTTCCCCCAACACACACTTCTCTTCCTCTCTTGGTCTATTTCCTCTCTTTCTCCTCTCATGGCCTGGTTCAGTGTGGTCTCTTCCAGATGCCTTTGACATTTTCTCCCAGTCTGACTCCATCTTAAGGTTAGAAGCTATTTTGTTATAAGGTCAGAATAAGTTCATTTCTGTTTGTTACAAAATCCAGGCTTGACCATGCTTTAACCTGTTTATGGGACTTGACATGCTCCCTACGCTATGGGATTTGACCCACACCTTGAATGTACCCTGAATTCTATTCAGATAAGGTGTTCTGCCAAGAAATCTTGATACCTTAAGATGTTCTGCTGAGATGATCTATAATCTAACCAACTGCCTGCTTCTGTAAACTTGGCTTTCCAAGTCCTTATTTTACCAAATTCCTTTGAAAATACTCAGTTTGAATCTTTTTCCCTATAAAAAGAAGGCCTGAAAACCTACACTGCTCTCTCAAATTCCACTTTGGAGAGTCAGTCCTATGCATAGTAAAAGCTAGCTTAATTGGCTTTAATTTGGGTGGTGGTCTTCATTCTCATTCAGTAGGATTCAATAATAATTACAATAAAACCTGTTTCCTCAATCATACCTAGAAGTAGCCATGTCCCCAATTTCATTTGGTAAGGGCTACACCTGTCTGTGAGTATACTGATAAATATTTAGAATGTAGTTAAGGTTTATGTTGGTTTAGTTGCTATGGAGCAGCTGAAGAGAAAAACCCCAGAGACGCCAGAATAAGCCAAATGGAGTCTGTATACACCACTGGCCCAAGCAGAGTTTTGAGACTTGACTTCCATTTTGTTCAAGTTATTAAGAACAGGAAACTAGAAACTGTGACGTATACAGAAAGGCAGTTCCAGGCATCTCAAGGAGGCAGGCATTGCTTACAGAAAATGGAGAAATAGCAGTTAAATAATCAGGCAGTTAACCTTTATCTCAAGGTCACATTTTATAAAAATTTATAGCTGGTCCAGAGATCAATTTACCATAGGAATTTATGGTTGGTCAAAGTGACCTGAAACCAGTTTTGCCCAAGATAGTTTTAGCACTTAAAGTATTCTTAGGAATGCTTGCATGAGATGCTATAACTATAGTTCAGTAGCTCACTACATACTAAAGTGGTGGTTGTAGGTTCTCTTCCAAGACCCACGACTTCACTAGGCCTGAGTCATTGGCTAGGTTTCCAGTATGAGACATGATTTCCCTCTTGTTGAGTGAGTTTAACTCCAATTATAGAGCTGTTGGTTACCACTAAAGTATATGTGCCATTACTGCACCTTTAGGATTATTGTGCATGCTGGGCCTTGCTGTGGTTTATTGGTATCATAGCTAGGTAGGGCTGTTTGTTGCTTTTATTCCTCAAAAGCTTGCATAGTGCCTTCTGGTACCATGAAAGATCATCCTCAGGGAGAAGTCATTCAGGTTAGCTACAGACTAGGGGTCTCTGGGTCCAATGTATGATATATATGGTATCTTTAGCAATAAGGACTTATCTTCCACCTCTGGGGTGCAAACTAAGGGCAACATCAATAGCCTATAAAGTTTTGGTAGTCTCCTTGGACAATCCCACCCAACAAGTCAAAAGATGGCATCTCATGTTAGATACTCCATGGCTCTTGTTTGCTCTGTGCATTAGGTACTTTCTTGTTGCTGTAATAAAACACCATGACTAAGGCAACTTATGAGAGAAAGAATTGATTGAGCTTATGTTTCTAGAGGGTTAGAGTCTATGATAGCAGAGATAACATGGAAGTAGGCACAACAGCTAGAGAAACAAGTTGAGAGCTCATCTCTTGAACCAGAACCTTAAAACAGAGAAAATGAATCAGACAAGACTTGAGTCACCAAGCTTTCAAAGCCTGCCTCCAGTGACATCCTTCTTTCAGCAAGTCTGCACTTCCTAAACAACACCCTCCAAACATTACCATTAACTGGGAACCAAGTATTCAAATGCCTGAGAAGATGGAGGACATTCCTCATTCAAACCACCACACTACAACAAAATATCCAGACAAAAGCATCTTAAAAGAGAAAAGGTTTCTTTTACAGGGTATAGCTCATCACTGTGGAGAAGTCAAGACAGTAGGAACTTGGAGAAACTAGCCACATTGTATGTATAGTCAATAGCAAAGAGCCATCAACTAAAGCATGCATGCTAGTGCTCAGCTCATTTTCTTTACTCTTCAATAATTTTGAGTTCATTGGTCATGAAATGGTGCCACCCACAGTGAGGTCTTCTCACCCCAATTAACATAAGATAATCCCCTACAGATATGCCTAGAGACCACTTGATCTAGATTATGAATTCTCTCCCAGATGATGCTAGATTATGTTAAATTGACAATTAAAAATTAACCATCAGAGTGATTTAAGAACCAAGCTAGTCCAATCTGCTCTGCAAAGTGAGTCCAGGACAGCTAAGGCTACACAAAGAAACCCTGTCTTAAAACAAACAAAACAAGCAAGCAAACAAAAAAGAACAAAACTGTTCATATCTTCTCAATCTACGTTGGTCTTTACTAATAATGAAAAGTTTAAAATGAAAAGTTTTCTACTTTATTTACCTTAAGAGTCATATCTTTGATAGTACAGATTTTGGATTTAAGATTGCTTAATGTGATTTAAATAAAAGTTCTGAACAATAGTCTAATTTAAAGCTGACAAAGGTTAAAATTTTTTCAGTATTGGGCGGGAGAGATGGCTCATGGTTAAAAGGACTAGCTGTTCCTCCAGTGAACCCAAGTTCAAAGTCTAGCATCCAGGTGGTTGCTCACGATTGCCTGTAACTCCAGTTCCATGAGATCTGATACCATTTTCTGACTTCCACAGGCAGCAGGCACTCACTTCATACACACAGATACTTGCAGGCAAAAGACATATAGACATGAAATAAAATAAAATATTTTAAAATCATCAGTGTTTTTTAAAATATATAGCTTTATGTATGACCGTATATATATAATTGTTTATAAGTATACATATTTTAAAATTGTTTACATAGTACCAAATTGGCTTATAACAAAGATGTAAAGTAAAGGTGTTAAATTAGTCCATCTCTTTTAGTTAGCAATATAATTTTCTAAATTTTGTAAAGAAGAAAACAGGCAAAAAGGAACTGCAGTGTAATAAAGGACGTATAACATGTTACAAATATAACAGAGGAAGAAATAAGTAGCACTAAGGGTAGTTGAAAAGCCATAGAGAAACATATTACTTTATAAGCTTACTTAATACACACACACACACACACACACACACACACACACACACACACACACACACACAGTTTAAGTGGAATCATGCCACTTGGGGTAATAATACTCCCCACAAAAACCTTAGTTCAGGTATGGGAAGCATCCCTTTGTATTGTTGGTTAAAGGAGTCAAAGAGACTCCCAAAAGCATGTAGGCTATTGCCATTGCCCTTAGCTGCCTCCCAGAACTTTAAGGCAAGACTCCATTGCTGATACATCACACACTTTGGACACAGGACCCATAGGAATCCAAATGAAGTGATCTGGAAGCCTCTACCCTGTAGACTAGCTGTCACAGTATTGAAAGGTGCCATGCAAGATGCCAAGGAATAAAAGTAATTAGTAGTCCTAACCATCTGTGAAGTCTGTGAATCATAATAGTCACCTTGGCAAGATAACCACAATGGTGCCACAGTGGCACTTTTGTCTTGAGGGTAACCAACAGCTGCCTAATTGGACTTAAGATCTGCTCAATAGGAGGGAATTTATACCTGGTACTGTAAACATAAACAAAATGTGGCTGGAAAAGCCATAGGCTCTAGATAAGAACCTACTATTGTCACTTTCCTAAAGCAATATATTTTTAATTATATTCTAAATGCTTATTGTTATACCCACAGGTAAATATTGATGTCATTCTTCTTTAAAGAAGCTTCTTTTTGTAACAGATGGAGACTACTACAGAGACTCACAACTGATCAAAATGCAGAGAATAAATGACCATGAGGTGAGAAGCTCCAATTGATACAAATAAAATCCAACCCCTACACTAAAAGCACAGGAAAAATCACAGAAGAGGGGACAGGAAGATTGTAAGAGCCAGAGGACCAGTATGTTCACTGGTAGTGTCCTCTAGCTATGACAGGAAAACTGTGCCCATGAAAACTCAAAAATACAGTTGCCTAAGCAAGATCTGCATAATGACAATGCCAGTTGACATACCAATGCCCATTGAAAAATTTTCACAAGGTCTCACCCCTGTATGAAGAGCTACAAGGTAATCAATGGCTGCTGAGAGAGGCTACATTAGTTACTTTTCTGTTGTTGTGATGAAACACCATGGCCAAGGTAACTTATAGAAGAAAGATTTTATTTGGCTTTTAGTTTCAGAGAGTTAGAGTCCCTATAATGACAAGGACAGTATGGCAGCACACAGCAAGCATGGTGTCATGTGGGGCATATGTACTATGCTACCAGGGAAGCCTGCCTGGAGCTAGAGTGAGGTCAAGATGTGTTCAAACCCCAAAAATCTCAATCTTAAGACCAGCAGAAGTAATGACCGCTCCCATCCCTGTTCTGTGCCTGCATGCTCCTACACACATAGTCTTTCAACCTACACCTACACAATTCTTGAGGTAGTAAAGCAGCCTAGAACCTGGAATTCCTCTCCATGCAAATGAAGCATTCCTAGCACCACAGCCCCATCCAGTGATGTTCTCACCCAAAAAACCCTACCCACCCACCCCCAAGACTTATAGAGCCCTCATTTAATGTCAATAAAGAGAACTGTATCACTGGAAGAACAGTGTCACTAAAAGGGCTGTATCACTGAAAAGAACTGTATGGGAAACGGTGATATCACACTGTCAAATCAGGATCCTGCAAACCCACCCACCTGGCTAAACTTCATTCTTTTGTGTCCAGCACTTGGATATATCAGCTCCTGTATACCCCAAAGGGAAGGAGTGGACCCTGGGCTCTGGAACGACAGCATCAGGAACAGGACGCTGAGAGCTAATATTTTGAATCACATATAGAGTGAACTGGAAATGGTGCAAGGCTTTTAAATCTCAAAACCTGCTCCTGGTGACATACTTCCTTCAGCAAGGCCACACCTCCTTAAACCTCCCCAAATCCCTGTGCAGGAACATTCTCGTTCAAACCATTACAAAACAAGACTCAGTTTTCTCAAGGGACAGACCCACTGATAGATTGCCTTGTACCAAGTGGTCAACCCTAAACACATGTACATACAACTAACACTAAATGGACTAAATAGGTTTTGGGTATGTGTGTACATTTACATATATATACATATGTGTATATATATGCATACATATATATATATATACACACACCTATATATGTAATAATATAATTGAAGAGGAGGTTATAAATTTTAGCAAGAGTGGAGAAGACACAGGAGAACTTAGATGGGAAAGAGGAAGGGCTAGAAATGACATAAATATGATACTCATGTATGAAATTCTCAAAAAATTAAACATTTAAATTTAAAAAGATGCAGATATAAAATATATTTGGGTTAAAAAAGATTAAGGAGAAAATAAAATACATTTAGATGAGAAAATATTTTGTATGAAGATTTTATCTTAAAGATAAAGAATTATTCCAAAATGGAAGTGAAGTAAGATTAGGGAAAAAAACAAAATATTTAAGTATATCACAAGATTTATGAAAATTGCAACTTAAAAATGATATGGGTTTGCAAAAACTTGTTTAAAGAACAGGTATTTTACATTATGTCAAATAATTATTTATAGTTTCTCCTCAGTTTATCGGACTTCTTGAGAAAAAAAATCTATCTTTGTCAAGATTTATCTGTTATTACAACAGGTAAAGTTTAAGCCACATTTTGTTCTTCAATATTGATGAGAACTGAGCTCCTGGGTGTTCAGTTGCTATACTTACTTGGAAATTAAAAGGATCCACTATTTTGGCCTTTTCTTCCAGGTCTGCTAGGTCTCAAGTGATGATAGGACATCTCCAAAAGCATCCTCTAGCTCTGGTAAGAGATTTGTCCTCTTGATTAGTGAAACTGTGGAGATGCCAGAGGTTGAACTCTAACCAATGTACTTCTACAAAGAAGAGGATCAGCACAGAGGGAAATTTTCGTAATGCTTCCAAGGGAAGCTGCATGGTTTGCAAAATGCTGGTTTACTTCAGCAGATGACACAATGATAGAGGGAAACTAAAGGAGTCACAGGAATTTGTATAAGTCCTTAAAAGTCACCCCTAAGAAGCTTCAACAGACCTTAGAAGGAAAAAAATCAATAAAAATTAAAAAGGTAAAGCTAGAGAGATGGGTCATTGTTTATGACTTCTGCTCTTCCAGAGGACCTAAGTTTCATTCCTAGTACCTGAGTTGGATGACTCACAACTATCTGTCCCCAGAGGATCTGATGTCATTGTCTTTGGCAGTTACCTGCATTCATATGCACATAGCTAAACACACACACACACACACACACACACACACACACACACAAATAATAATAATGATATAATAATAACTATAATAATAATTAATCTTTAAAACTGGTTGTATCAAGGACCATGCATGGTGAGGACCTAGACTCCTCTGCCTAGATGTAGTAGACAGGCAGCACAGTATCCATGTAGGTCCTATAATATGGGGAGTGGGGTTGCCTCTGACATGGACACTGTTGCTCTCTCATTTATCACTTCCTCCTGGTGCGGTTGCCTTGCTAAGCCACAGAGGAAAAAGATACCAACAGTCCAGATGAGACTTAGTAGGCTAGGGTCAGATGATAGGGGAGGAGGACTTCCCTTTTCTGAGGACTAGGGAAGGAGGGGTGAAGGATGGAGGGTGGGAGTGGAAGTTGATAAGAGAGGGGCTACAATCAGAATGTAAAGTGAACAAATTAAAAAAGAAAAGAAAAAAGAAAGTGGCAAATATAGCTAACAAGATGGCAGGAAACAGATAAATAAAAATAAAGACTGGTTGTATTTTGGTTCCCTGGTATGATCTATAACTCAAGAAAAAATGTCTGGTAATAATGCAGAATAGAAAGAGCTAGACTAGACATTATGAAGGACAAGCAGTAATTCAGACTTTACAAGCATGTGGATTAAACACTGAGTATGGGCAACTGACATGTCAAGTAGAACAATCACAACCACATCTGCTAAAATAGAAAGATAAGTTCCACTTCTAAATACATCAGTAGCTGTAACTTTCCTTTATTTTTTGGTTCTACTTGTTTTTCTTTGGCACTAATGGTGCTCAATAGTTACAGACTCATACTACCTTCCTTTTAATCTATCCCACCATTGGATTTCTCCTTAAAATTGTCATCTTGTACCTTGCAACATATCTAGCAGCTTAAGGCTCTGTGTTTTGTTTCCTGATGGCAAGAAATTGCCTTGGCTATCTTTCTTGGACCTAAACTCACTGGTTAATTGGCATCCTTTGCCACAATGTCTGCACATCCTGGAAAGCCTGGGAATTCGTTCTGTTTGATATTTAGGAACATCATTGCTCTTAGAAAAGGTAAACTCACTTTTCCAGCAGAAAGTACGATGTTTCTCACAATTAACACACTAGGCATTTAACTTTTAACAGCTCGGTCACAGTATCTTTGTAAACGACTGAATTTTGTGCAATTGAAGCACCAGGCATTTTGATATAGGAGACCTTTAGCAACAGCTTCTTCTATGATATGAGCATGGTACTCATGGGAACCAATATCAGTCATGTCCCTTATCTATTTGTCCATTGGTGCTGCCCACACTTTTATTGGCATAATAACTTTTTTTTTTACATTTGGTATTCACATTCTCAAATGCAAGGATTTCTACCAATGTCTGCCTCTGGTCTGGGTCTGATATGGATTTATTCTCTGCTGAAACCAATTTTGTAAAAAAAAAAAAAAATCAGTGAAAGCTTCTTCATAGCCTTGTATAATCTTAGTAAATGAGGTAGACCATTTCCCAGGATACTCAAGTTTATCCCAAGCGCTTAAAGCCCCTAAGTGACATTGTTCTATAGTAGCATAATCAAATCAAATCTATTCCTATAGGTCAAAAGGCCAACCTTCACCCACCAACTGATCTTCAACAACATTCAATCCTCTTGCTCTATTTCACTGTTCAATATCCAAGGCTTCTTCCCTCTAGCACAATAACTATTTAACTGCTAAGCAGCCTTTAGCACAGCTGTTACCAACCCCTTCCAAACTTATGTCCCTAATGCAAAACGTTTGCAGACTCTATTCAGATGTTAACACATCTTTATAGTATATAGTCTGATTTGGTATATAGTCTGATTTAATTTCACAGGTTTTTTTTCTATAACCCAATGTATTTTGGTTGCTGTTGCTCCTTTTTCATTAACATCTCTGTGTTTGGGCTGGAGAGATGGCTCAGTGGTTAAGAGCACCACCTGCTCTTCAAGAGGTCCTGAGTTCAATTCTCAGCAACCACATAGTGGCTCACAGCTATCTATAATGAGACCTGCTGCCCTCTTCTGTAAAGCACTCATATGCAATAAATTAAAGAAAATAAATTGAAAAAAGAGTTTTAAAAAATCTCTGTGTTTTTAAAGAAACCAAAAATTCTCACTACAAATAATCATCAGTATGTTTTTTGTTTGTTTGTTTGTTTAACAATCTGAGGAATAAAAACCTTTGAAACAAGCTTTTTAAAGATAACTCTCCATGGACAAGCATGGATGTCACTTTTCTGGCTCTTGCAGGTTTGGGGAGTAATTGGTTAATATAATCATGTTTCTGTTTCTTAAACCTTGCATTTTTTATCTTGAATTTTTGTCTTCTAGGTATATGATAGTTTCAAATTAAGATCCTTATGAAATGAGAATTATACCCAACACCTACTGCAAGAAATCTAGAATCTTGTCTCCAACCAAGAAGTAAAGGTAAAAAGAAAGTCTTATGGTCCCTCTTAGGTAAAGATTATACCTCTTATCAGCAGGGAAGAAGGTATAAAAGACTGATAATGATCCTTTAGCTGCCCAGAAATATTTCTAGGACCACACTGGTGAGGGGCATGAACTCAAAGCAGGAAAATAAGGATGTGAAGAAAAAGGCATCAAGACTAGCATATGAAAGAAGCTGATTGGAAAACAAAAGAGTGGAAATCCCTACCAGTTGGCGCTTCATATACCAAACATAATACTCACAAGAAAATCTCATGATACACAAATATGGAGGGACATGTGTGCTGTGTAAATAACCTATAAAAGGTCACAACCTACATGGCATGAGGCTTTGGAGCCTCTCTCTTTTGTTCATCACTATCTCAAATTGCCACCTGGAGTATCTTTATCTTTCTTGTTAAATTGTCTCTATTTCTATCACTATTCATGTGTTCCTGGCCTAATTGATTGCAGAACACAAAGACCTGGAAATTTAGCAGATGCCCTTCAAACTCAGCTATGCATTTATAAGGACATAATATCAATTACTCTGACTTATTCTGTTGCATTAGTGGCACAAAACTAGAACTAGATAGAACATTGTTCTAATCTTATTTAAAAGTTTTAAAATAATAACTGAAAGATTAAAAATGTTTCCAAGTGATTCAACTCCATTCTTTAACTAAGCCAAGGATATTTATAGAAATAAAACAATATCTAGACCCACTGCTTTTTGATTGGTTTTAAGGTCTATTACCCAGGAAGAAAACCATGCTCGCTATTGTAAATCTGACCAAGAGCCCATGGTTATGGAGCTAATTGGCCCTAGTAGTGAATCTATTACTAATATTCTGTTAGATCAGAATAGCATTAAATGGCTCTCTAAATTCATATCTATACCCACAGTGTAGTGCAGCCTTCAGAACTTACTAGAAAAGTTTCTTTGTATAGTGGATGATGGTCAATGCAGAAACTCAGCATTAATCAAAGTACAGAAAATAAATGTTAGGGAATACTTAGCCATAAATAGAATATCTCACATATCTCTGACACTTAGGGTCTGGAACCATCCCAGAAGAGGCAAAAAGACTGGAAGAGCAGAGGTCCACGAGGACCAAAGAGAAACTGTCTTTTGGGCATAACAGGGTTGCCACATTCCTGAATCACAGCAGTGATGGCTGCTTGCACAAGGCTTAGAAAAGCTCAAGCCAGTCAACACTCAAACATGATGTGGGGAGGGGTTCATGAGCCCCCAGGCCTGAGGAGTTATTGGCAATTGTTCCAATTTTTGTTGGGTCTAAGCATTTTCTAGGTCTTTAAGGCCATTTGTACAAAATCATATCATTTGCAAATAAGAACAATTAATTTGTAGCCCTCTTAGTTTTTTTTTTTTTAATTTATTTTTCCAAGACAAGTTTTCTCTGTATAACCATGCTGCCTGTCCTAGAACTTGCTATGTACACCAGACTGGCCTCAAACTCACAGATTTACCTGTCTCTGCTTCCCAGATGTTGGAATTGGTCCTGATTTTAAAAGAAATACATTTACCTTTTTCTCATTCAGTATAATGTTGGTTATAGAGCTGTCATATACAGACTTTACTATGTTGAGGTATGTTCCTTTTTCTAGTTTATTCAGCATTTGAGTCATAAAGGATGATCTTTTCAATGGCTTTTTATACATCTATTGAAATGATTTTTTGGTCCTTGATTCTGTTTATATGATGTATTACATTTTTCAAATTTTACTTATTGAATTATTCTTGCATTCCTAGAATACAACTTGATCAGGACATATGATTTTTTAAAAACTGTGTTGTTGAATTTAGTATGCTTTCAAATTTTATTTATTCTTTTATGTGTATGAGTGTTTTGTATGCATGTATTATCAGTGCTCTATGTGCATGTCTGATGCCAATGGAGGTCATCAGATCTCCTAGAATTGGAGTTACAGACACTCACAAACTGGGAATCAAGTCCAGGGTAATTTTGTGTTTGACTTGCTCGTGATCATTATGTAATTTAGTTAAGGCATCTTTACAGTTTTTATTTATTAATTTTTATTTATTTGCTTTTACAACAGGGTCTCTCTATGTAGCTGTGGCTGGTCTGGAACATGCGAAGTAGACCAAGCTGACCTCAAACTCAAAAAACTCCAATTGCCTCTGTCTCTAGACTTCTAGGATTAAAGTTGTCCACCATCAGACTTAGAGAATCTTCTCTGATATTTTTTAGTGTTGGCATTCATAATGATAAACTTCTGCCTAGAATTGATCTTACTGTCATCTGTTTCTTCTGTAATCCCAGTTTAAATTTCTTAATTTGTTCAATAGGCCATTCAAATGTGTGTTGCTCATTCATCATGTTGTATCATCTTTATAGTTTTTGTTCTTATTAATTTCTAGTTTTATTCCATTATAATCTGATGAGATACTAGACATGTTTTTTGTATTTGTTAAGACTTAATTTTTAGCCTAAAAGAACTATTTAAAAGTTGTCCCAAAGGTTGTGAAGAAAAACACATATTCTGAAGCTTTTGGATGAAATTTTCTGTAGGATTCTATTAAATGTATTTGACTTATGGTACAATTTAATCATAAAGTTTCTTTGTTGATTTTCTAGTTTGGGTAATCTGTCTACTGATAAGAATGGAGTACTAAAGTCACCCACTATTATTGCATCTGTACTTATATATCCCATTGTGTCCAGTGGTGTTGTGTTGCTGCTGTTTTATGAAATGAGGAGCAAAATATTTGGTGAATCTATTTTTATAGTTGTTATATTATCCTTGAATGAGTTTTCCCTTTATTAATATATACTGATTAGTTTCATTATCCAATCTAATTTTGGCTTGAAGATTACTTTTGGATTTCATTTATGTATAATATAATTTTTTTATCATTTTCTTTTAGTTTGTGTATGTCATTGCAAATGTGGTCAATTTCTTGGAAATTGCAACAGTTGGATCATAGTTTTAATCCCATTCGATTGTACATGTTAGTTGGAGAGTAAAGAGCATTCACATTTAGGGTTATTATTTGAAAGTACATACTTATTTCTTCTTTATCTTAGAGATTTGCTAGTTTACATTACTGAATAATGTCTGTTTCCTAATTCTCACCTGTGTCTATTCTTCTGTTGGCAGTTATTCTGTCCTGAGTTCCCAGGCATGTGTGTATTTTTCTCTTCTGTGTACAGCATTCATTTAAAACATCTAGTAATACTGGCTTAGTGGTTACAGATTATTAACTTTATACATACCACAAAGGTCTTTATTTGCTCTTTGATTTTAAAGCCAACCTTGCTAGAGAAACTATGCTAGTTGGCAGTTAGTTTAAGGGCTTGAAATACATTGATCTATACTCTCCTAACTTTTAGGATTTCTGCTGAGGCCTGTTGCTATGCTGATAGGTTTGCCTTTGTGAGTTACTTGGCACTTTTCTTCTGCAGCTTTCAGTACTCTGTTATATTTTGTCATTTTGAACATAACACAGCATTTCTATTTGGGGGTTCTAGGTTCCTCCTGTACTTGGATGCTCATTTCTTTCCTATATTTGAGAACTTTTATTATAAATTTCATTGAAATTTGAAATAGGTATTCTATGTCTTTATAGTCTGTATTTTGGCTCTCCATTTTGCACTACAGATTTGTAGGTTTGATCTTATGGCCCAGATGGCTTAAATTTGCTACTCACATGTAATAGTTGATCAATCTTATTTCCAAACACTAATATTCCTTCTTCCACCTGATCAACTATATTAGGAATGCTCTATACCAGTGATTCTCAACCTGTGGGTCGTGACTTCTTTGGGTCCAAACTACCCTTTCACAGGGGTTACATATCAGATATCATGCATAACAAAATTAGTGATGAAATAGCAACACAAATAATTTATGATTAGGAGTCTCCACAACATGAACTGTATTCAAGAATCACAGCCTTAGGAAGGTTGAGAGCCACAGCTCTGCATCGACATTTTTATTTTGTTTATTGAGCTTATCATTTTCATGCTTTTTTTTTTTTCTAATTCTTTCATCTGTTTGAATCTTCTTGGAGGTCACTGATCAGATTTTTAAAATATTTAATTTTTTTGGTCTGGCATTTTAGGCAGTTAAATTTCTTTGGGTTTAGTCATTGAAGAGTTATGAGCTTTTGAATGAATCCCATGGCCCTGCTTTTTGCCATTTCTTGTGTTGCTATGTTATAATTTGCATATGTGTTGGATGAATATCTGGCTTTATATGTGGATCTTAGTGAGATGGTTTTTCTTGAGGGTTCAACATATAATGCTACTCAGGAAGGAAAAAACAAATGTTCTAATAGCACTACTGCTGTTGTGTGGTATCCACTAGAGAAGACTGCTCAGACATCAGTATAAGCCAATAGAAAGCCTTTCTTAGCCAGCTAGAGACTACAGTGCGTATTCAGGATTCCAGGGTAGCACTGGGCCTTTCTCAGGATGAGCTTTTAAATACAAAAATCATGTTTTGGATTAACATACTTAGGTTAGCAAAAACAGTTAGCCAGAAACAGAACTACAGAAACCAAAAAGCAAGGTCAGTATATTTAGAGACTTTCCTAGAACTATGGATCTTGATGAATTAGGCCTTAGTTTTTACTTTGGTTGATGGTAGTATCTATGTGTTGAGTTTTAGGGCCTGAATAGTTCCATCATAAAGTCAGTTGTGCTATGGTCTAGGCACCTACTAAGGTCTAGGGGCCTGGTACACCACCAAAATACATCAGACATAAAAATACAATAAAAAACAAAAATGAAAATGAAAACTACTACCATACCACCAATAGCCACAGAAAAGTGGCAAAATTATAGAATTAAGTATGAACTTAAAATTTTACAAAGTTACCATAAAAATTAAATGAGGAGACAGTTGGGGCTGAAGAGATTACTCAACATTTAAGAGCTTTTGTGTTTAATAATAAAATATAATATATAAGATAATAAGATACCAGGCAGCAGATACTATGTTGTAGAAGACTTTATTAAATGAGCATGGGGGGAGAAGGAACGAGGGGAGAGGTACCCCAGAAAGAGAGGGAGAAAATGATAGAGAGAGAGACAGAGAAAGAGTGAGTGAGAGTGAGTGAGAGAGAGAGAGAGAGAGAGAGAGAGAGAGAGAGAGAGAGAGAGAGAGAGAGCACATGGAGGATCTGTCTTTTATATGGCCCAGGCAGGGCCACTCCCCTATGGCAGGTAAGCAGTGACATCACAGGTAGGCAGATTGGAGCAGAATTCTAACATTCCTATCTTTTCCTATAATTAAAAAAAAACGAGGCACCTTGGATTGTTTTTATATAAGCTAAGTTGAAATATATAAATGTAGGTTCATTGGAAGCAGCTTTTGGCTGCCATGTTAGGGGAAAAGAGAGAGAGAAAAAGCAATAGCAACAAAATGTCCAGATTGTATAGTGAAGGGGAAGGAAAAGCTCTGCCCTGAAAGTTTAAGGTGGAGGACAGGCTATGTCAGCCATGTCCTGCAGCAGATAGGGAGGAGTGCTGGGGGGAACCTGGAGATGTTTGTCCCGGGGCCTGGAGCACACCATCTCAGCCTTTTGCAAATGGATAATGGGCAAAGTAATCATCTTAAGAATTTCTGCTGACAGTAGGGCAGTGATAGGGGGTTTAAAAGGCTGACATGTTGTACAGCTTCCAGAAGAACAGGCTGTTGCATTTGCTGTCCAGGGTCTGAGAACATCTGCAGCTGGGAAGGGCAATGTAGGCCCAGCTGGGAGGAGCAATGCGGGTCCAGCTGGCATGATCTGTGAGGTTGGACGGGAGCAGTTGTGGGTAGCTGCTTTGATGATGTCCCAGATGTAGGAAGTCTAGCAGGATACTGGAACATGTATGTGGCAGAAGACACAGTTAGTAGGTTAGGGAGAAAATTCTCCTTAGGTGTGCATTTGAAACTCTTGGGAGAGCAGAGAGAAAAGGCAAGAGACAATGCTGACAATTTGTGAGAATTTTGGGAGAGCAAAGAAAAAGGCTTGAACATGGGAAACTTCCTTTCATTTTACCCAGTTGCTGGCAATAATTAAAACAGTTTAGTTTTGGATCTGTCCAAGTTTGGTTGCAGAGGCATGTAAGCTTAGGAGCCCTTAATGTGGGCATAGGGATTTGAAATTCTCTAAAGGACATGTCAAAGGCATGCTAGGAGGAACATGCATCTGGACATTTTCTATGGGGAGGTGAGGTCAGTAACCCATTAGGGCATCACCCAAAATGGACAGCGACCCAAGGGACAGGTACAGACTGGTCAGTAGGTCATCAGCCCTGACCAGTGACCAAGAGCACAGCTTGACAGCACATGACCTGGCCCTGGAGACATAGCCACCTAGTGCACTGAGGTTTAGACAGCGGCTGCAACATCAAAGACAGCTGTGGGAGAGAAGCTATGTCTGAAAACTCACCCAGTAGGAAAGGTCCTAGTTGTAGGTCAGTAAGGGGGATTGGGGTTGGGTACCTCTGCTTCCAGTGAACCAGAGAGGTATTATCAGTCTCTTGGACAAAGGGAAGTGTGTACATGACTAGGAAGGGGGAATTTCTGGTGTTGGGTGCAGAAAGGTGGCAATCAGGTAGTTAGGTGAGGGGAGTCCCAAAACCAGTGAAAAGGGGGAAGGAATCCCACCCTTAGAGATAGATGATAGGTTAGAAACTTAGGCTTTGGATTGACAGTACTTATCTGGATTCCATTTGACCTGAGAGATGGACTTCCTGTAGCTTACAAGAATCCTTTTAAGTTCATAAAGGGAGATAAATTTAGCATCATCACTGTTTGAAATCTGCAGTGAAATACACATTATTAGACATGTACACATTATAGGAAAAGGCAGTAGAAATATAGCATATTAGAGGCTTGAAAGAACTTTGTTGAAAGCACAAATACTCTGAGGTGAGCTTAGGAAAGGCAGAAGCCTTTTTGGCCTCTGGGGAACAGTAACAAGGGGAGGACAGAAATCTCCTGTAGAGCAGAAGGCAAATACTCACTTTAGCATCAGTACACGTCATGAAAGAGAGGCTTCTTTCCTCTGTTTAAAAGACTGGAAGTATATCATTTTAGTACAGTGAGAGACGTTTTAAGAAGAAGACAAACAAAAGGAAATTGAAAATCTTGAGCTTGGAGCTATAATAGGATCATATAGTGGAATGTTTTCTAAGGTTAGATTAATAAACTAGAGCTCCATTGACCAGTGTCAACACTCGGAACAGTTAATACAACAATATCACAGCAACAGAATAGCAACAGGAAGAAAGAAAGCATCCTTTTAGACATGTTGACCTTCATAACTCACATTTATCAATTTAAAAGATATTCTTAGGCCTTCTAACATTCATGCATGTATCAAACTTAAAACACCTTCTTTGAAGCTTTAAGCAACAGGTGAAATCGCTGTAAGCAGTCACTGGCTTTAGCTAAAAGAATGGGAACAAGGTTGACTGTATCTAGACCTGACAGTTGAAAGTTTGATCTCCTGCATGTCTAAAGAGGACTGGGAAGGTATCCGAAGCCTGTTTATCTTTAACCTGAGACATGTGAGTAAGACAAGCCTGTTTGTCTTTTTAAATAAGATCTAGTATCCAGTAGTCTTAACTAGCTAATGAGTTGACCAATGAACTAACATGGCAGATAACTTTGGGCTAAGGAGCTAATTGTCTGTTTTCTAGCCATTAAGCTAACATCAGCTTAGTCATCAATGTGATCAGAGACCTGAGAAGGATAAATTGTAACTTAACAGAATATATGTATTAATAAAAACGACGGAAACGAGTAGTTAGTTACATCCCAGTAAATAGACAGTGTCCCAGTTGTCTCCTGTGGCCGTATGGCACGATGGGCAGAGACAGTCTTGCATCAGGCACAGAGGACAAGAGGCTGTTTCTGTGGAAGGTGAACATGGAAAAGACTGACCTCACCTTGTGTTCAGCAACGTGAGACAATGGCTCTCCAGGTGTTCAGTTTGTCTATGGGCTGATCCACAGTAGAGAGCAAAAGTGGCCAGAAACCACAATCCAGGCTTGAAATCACCTGGCACTGCGTCCAAGTCTTCTGAGACCTTGGGTAACTACTGTTATGATCTGGGAATCTCTGTTTTTTATAGTAAATTTACACATTTTAAATGCTGTATTTGCTGGGCATTAGTGGTGCATGCCTTTAATCCCAACACTTGGGAGGCAGAGGCAGGCGGATCGCTGTGAGTTCGAGGCCAGCCTGGTCAACAAAGCAAGTCCAGGATAGTCAAGGCTACACAGGGAAACCCTGTCTTGAAAAACAAACAAACAAAAAAAGTTAAACACCATATTCAGCAGCTCTCTGACAAGTTTGAGGGTTAGCATATTTGAGTTAAGTGATCTTTGTATCTAGTCATCTGCTTTAAACTATAGTTTACAAACATAAAATAGAATGTTATGATCTCATTTTATGTTTGACCTTGAAAATATAATTAATCTTATTGGTTTTTAGCATGACTAAAAATACATTTTTTAATATGTCAAAGGACTTTATCATTTATACTACCTTAATAATTAAAGCTAGGAGTTTAGGTTTTATCACTGTTAAGTTGGAGCTTTAGAAACATAAACATGGTCCATAAAAAGAGAGACAGTTTCCTGTATGGATTAATAGCATCATATTTAGAAAATAGAGTTAAACGTGTTTTAAGGCAGTGATTTAAATTTTAACATTGTAAACAAATGAATGTTAATATAGCAGAACATTATATAAGATCAGTTGACCAAGAAGCTTTCAGGAGCCCCGTGGGAGAAACAGCATTTATCTTGTTAATTTAAATAGACCTTTAAAATTTTGAAATAAGAAACATTTAGAACCAGGATACAATAAAATGTTTTATCGAAAAGGAAATAAACAGAGGTTAAGTTTTATATATGAGCCCACAATTTACTGAGTTAGCACAGCTGTCAGTCACTGGTCACTACATAGAGAAGGTGGCCTTCCCCAGCCCGCCTTTGTGCAGGCAGGTCTCAGGGAGTAGGGGCCTCACTTGTGCATATCCACTGAATCTCTTTGGTGGGACAGGGCAGAGGCCAGGGCAGCCGCAGGAAGCAGGCGGTGGTCACATGGTTGCCCTTAAAGATGACAGCTAACCACCTGGTTGTCCTTAAGATAGAGGCTAGCCACGTGGATGGCACAGAGGGCAAAAGCTCCAACCTCCTCCATCCAGAATG
Organism: Acomys minous; assembly: GCF_964271855.1. Taxonomy (NCBI): domain Eukaryota; kingdom Metazoa; phylum Chordata; class Mammalia; order Rodentia; family Muridae; genus Acomys; species Acomys minous. Next base: position 116,081,062 of record NC_140488.1, on the reverse strand, counting down.
GCGACTGTAACAGCGGGCAGATTGGAAATGCCATGAGGCTGTAGGGGCTCAGATTGGCTGAGTGTAGTACAGCCAGGGCGACAGGCTCTCTGCTGACCCCATTCTGGCCCATCCTGGCTCAGCCTAGCTATCTAAAGTCCCGTCCGTCCCATCTGGGCTTTGTGTTGCCCACGTGGCAGGAATAACCCAAACCAGGAGGATTACCTAAGACACGCCCAGGGGCGGGGGTGGGGTACAGCGTATCGATAGTAGCGCAAAGTGTACCTGCACTTGGCTGGTGGAACGCAGCCATCTCAATGATCTGGCCAGTGAAGGTGGTGGGCAGGGAGCCTCAGTAACTGCAAGGGGCCCAGCAGTTAAGCCTGCATTCTGTGCTGGGTCTCAGGAGTGATAAGAGCAGCGGAAATTTAGCTCAGTTTAGAATCACAGTCTCAGTGGCAGTCTTGACAACTGTTCCGAAAGGCTTCTTCGCAGGAGGCCTGGGGCAAGTGCCGATAGCTTAGTCTGAGGCGACTGGAAATAGGAGAGGAGGAGAGTACTTAAGAGAAATTTGTTATGGACAGTAGAGGGAGATGGGATTTCACTGTGCAGACAACAGAACGGGCCTCTATGTTTCATATCTGAGTCATGCGCACCAATTTTATGTTTAACAATAAGATGTAAGCCGGGCAGTGGTGGTGCATGCCTTTAATCCCAGCACTTGGGAGGCAGAAGCAGGCAGATTGCTGTGAGTTCGAGGCCAGCCTGGTCTACAAAGTTAGTCCAGGACAGCCAAGGCTACACAGAGAAATCCTCTGCCTCTGAAAAAAAAGAAGATATAAGATAAGATAAGATAAGATAATAAGAGATACCAGGCAGCAGATATTAAGTTGTAGAGGAGATAAGATAAGATAAGATAATAAGAGATACCAGGCAGCAGATATTAAGTTGTAGAGGAGATAAGATAAGATAATAAGAGATACCAGGCAGCAGATATTAAGTTGTAGAGGAATTTATTAAATGAGCATGTAGGGAGAAGGAAATGGGGGAGGTGTACTCCAGAGAGAAAGATAGAGACAGAGAGAAAGAGTAAGAGGGAGAAAGAAAGAGGGAGGGAGGGAGGAGGGAGAAAAAGAGAGAGAGAGAGAGAGAAAGAGAGAGAGAGAGAGAGAGAGAGAGAGAGAGAGAGAGAGAGAGAGAGAGAGAGAGAGAGAGAAGCGTGTGTATGTGTGAACCCAAAGAATTGGAGAAGCTTCCCTTTGAGGTATATAGTATTGGAACCATCATGGTGGTGGTGGTGGTGTATGTATAGGGGGTGGTATTGGGTCACAGATAGAAGCTATTGTAGTTTCTGTCTGTTCCCACCATGAAAGAGAGTGCTGTATTTTGGCAGAAGGATGGACATTCAAGTGTGTGTTGACGGGATCAGACTATATTAACATTAGAAGCATCCCTTCTCTATATTAGGAGCTACTTTGCCTTGGCTTCACAGCCTGTAGGAGAGGCAGGATCCCATTCTGTCCAGTACTCCTCAATTCTGCTTAGGGGTGGCAAATATCTATGCTGATGTTTGAGTGTGTGGCTGAATGCATCAGAAACTGAGGGAAGCAAACAGAACACTGAATCCTGAACTTGACGGCAAGGTCCAAGAAAACCGAGCACTGTGCCTTCCAGCCTTTGTATTTTTTAGCTCTTATCTCGCAGTAAGGAAATGGAATGTGGAATGTGGAAATTGGCCAGGCCTAGGGTCAAAGATCACAGACCCGCCTAACAACAAATAGAATATAGTGAAAATGCAGCCCTATGCCAGTGGAAGCCATAGACAGCAGGATTGGAGTTTTGTCTCCATGGTAATTCACAAACAATAGGATTTCTCACCACTAAAGGCAAGGTCCCTGATGTGCCTTCCCAATCTCAGCTCCCTGATGCTTTACTACTCATTCTCTGTACAACTGCCTCTTCCTTCTCCTACCCAACACTGGCATGTTGCCCCTGATTCTGTGAATTGTGACTGTTCCTTGTTTTCAGGTCCCCAGAGCAGCTCAGTCTCAAATAGGTCCTCTCTCAAGATGGTGCCTGGTGTTGAAATACGTGAGGCACTAGAATGGCTTGTTTCCTTTTCGTTTTCATTCTTTCTCTCTTGAGACAGGCTTTATCTATGTAACCCTGGCTGTCCTGGAACTCACCCCATAGACTAGGCTGGCCCTGAACTCACAGAGATCCACTGTAGCTGAATTTTAACAGAACCATTGTATCTAGCATGAATTCTGGAGTGATGACACCTAGGCTTTTAAGTAGCCCTTTTTTTTTTTAGTGATTGTTGTCCGAGATTTTATGGGGTTTGTATAGCTTACTGGTGACATACCTGGCAAACGAGAAAGTCTTACTTGGCTGAGAATAGCTTAAGGTGATGGTTCTTTCAAGACAACCCCTAGATCAGATAAGAGGTTTTGGTATTTGGAAACTGAGTAGCCAAAAGTGTCTTTTATGTAACATCAAGAGGTTCTGCTAAAACAGTTTGGCATTTAGTCCTTGAAAGGCTGATCCTCTTGCTGCTTGAGAAGCCTAAATTTATCCTGCAGTGTCTCTTTTTCTTCGACCAGTCATCCCACATAACCCAGAATGACAATCCACCAGCCTCTGCCTCTTGATGGCTTGGAATAAAGGCATGTGCCATCACAATGGGCTCAGAATGGCATTCTTTTCCATGTTGGCTTGGCAAACAGGAGTCACATCACACCAAATCTACCCAGTATATTGATGGTACAATATATAAACTGAGGTTTATCCCATGGCTGCCAACCTAGCTTGCTTTCCACAAGGGCTGGCTGCCTGGTTTATCTTGTGGCTGCAACTTTCTCCTGTGCCAGACCCATGTGAGAAAAGTTAAGGTTGTTGCCTTGTTTTCTCTGTGCTCTCTGTAGGCTTTTTAACCTGACCTGCCACCTCTTTCCAATGTCTTCATCTCCTTGGATTGCAGTCTCTCTTTTGCTACTCTGACTTTTCTCATTCAGTAAATAACAGAGAAAACCTCAAACTCACCGTCTTAACCCAAGCAGCATATCTTGGAATTTTTTATGGTTATTGTAAGATAAATAAAAAAGTATTAGAAGAGACTTTCATATAACAGAAAGGGAAAATATATGTAAAAGGCAAGAAAAAGTGTGAACTGAAAATATTACCTAGGTATGATAGCATATGCCTGTCATCCAAGTATTTGGAAGGTGAAATCAGAAGGATCAGAATCAATGGGCTAAAATCTTAAAGTAAAACGTTGAGGATAGAATATTTGTGTGATGACAAATATCACCTCCCACATTACTCAGAAAGCTAAAATTATGGTAGAAACATCTAGTGATCAATTTGTCAAAAACGTATATAGCTGCATGTGTGTACTGTTGGTGCCAAAGGTCAATGTCCACCATCTTCCTTCATTGCTCTCCATTTTATTTCTTCAGAGGTTATCTCACTGAACGTGGAGTTCACCAATTGCTGGAGCTAAAGATGTATGCCTCTTTTGGGATTTTATGTAGGTGATGAGGGATCTGAACTTAGGTTTTTGTACTTGGGCAGCAAGTACAAAACCTACTGTTCACTGAAATATATTCCTAGCTCTGTGCTATATTAGTTGATTATCAACAAACTATGAAGTGAAACATCTGACATAATGTGCTTCTTGATGTGTCACAATTACCAGGTAGACAATATTATGTTAAATTTCAGCTAAGCTAAATGATGCCCGCAAGGGACACTCAATTGTTATGCACAACTGTCATGTGTCTTCAATAGACTTATAAATGATTCAACTTCTAGAATCTAGGGCATTGGTAATGCTCCATTTCTTTTCCTGACAGATAGGTTACATGTGTGATTGCTTTGTAGTAGTAACTCAAGGTGTATTCCTAGTATTCATGTGCTTTATTTACGTTACATCTAAGATATTAAAATTAAAATAAAAGGTCCAAACAAAAATGTAGCCTATGTTATCACGGCATGTTTGAATTTGGAGGGAATATGCATGGGTACAACTGTTAATAAAGAAAACAAACAAAAGAGCAAAAGGGCACTGGGTAGAGGTGGAAGGAAAAGTATAAAAGGTAGGTTTCCTGGTCTTCCTAGGTTCACACACAGCTTTTCAATGGGCTCTAATTCATGGAACTTTCTTGAAGCCTTTCTGGAAATGGAGACAAGGGAACTTAATTATAATTCATGGACTATAAACCCAATCTGATTTAGTTATGGCATATGGTAGGATAATTTGCAGGCTGATCAATACAGAGAATGAACCAATCAGTAATGACCATAAGTTGGGAGTGGGTGTGGGATACAATATAGTAAATGTGCATGATAAACAAAATTAAAATTCTAATGAATAATATGAACTAAACTTCAAAAACTGGTACCATGGTAGGGACACTGATTTTAGCTTTCATTTTTAAATATACACTTCATTATTCATATTACATCTCAATTGTTATCCCATCCCTTGTATTCTCCCATTCCTCCCTCCCCTATGTCTGTGACTGAGGGGACCTCCTCCCCTTGTATATGCTCATAGGGTATCAAGTCTCTTCTTGGTAGCCTGCTGTCCTTCCTCTGAGTGCCACCAGACCTCCCCATCCAGGAGAGGTGGTCAAATATGGGGCACCAGAGTTTGTGTGAAAGTCAGTCCCCACTCTCCACTCAACTGTGAAGAATGTCCTGTCCATTAGCTAGATCTAGGTAGGGGTTTGATGTTTACTGCATGTATTGTCCTTGGCTGGTGCCATAGTTTGAGCAGGACCCCTGGGTCCAGATCTGCCCCTCATAATGTTCTTCTTGTAAGTTTCTAGGACCCTCTGGATCCTTTTATTTCCCCATTCCCCCATGCTTCTCTAACCTAAAGTCCCAATAGGATATCCTCCCCTCTGCCCCACTTTCCTGGTAGGTGAAGACTTTCATGGGACATGCCCCTTGGGCTAGTGTCCAGATATAAGTGAGTATATACCATTTGACTCTGCTTCTGGATTAACTCACTCATTATCATTTCTAGTTCAATCCGTTTGTCCACAAATTTCGGGAATTCCTTGTTTTTAATAGCTGACAGCCTAGAGACTGGGAAAAGATCTTCACCAGCCCTACATCTGACAAAGGTCTAATACCCAAAATATATTAAGAACTCAAGAAATTAAACACCACCAAAACAAATAACCCAATTGAGAAATGGGGCTCAGGACTAAACAGAATTCTCAACAGGAATATCGAATGGCTGAGAAACACTTAAAGAAATGCTCAACCTCCTTAGTCATCAGGGAAATGCAAATCAAAACAACTCTGAGATTCCATCTTACACCCATCAGAATGAATGGCTAAGATAAAAAATTCAAGTGACACCACATGCTGGCGAGGATGTGGAGAGGGGAACACTCCTTCATTGCTGGTGGGAATGCAAACTAGTACGGCCACTTTGGAAATCTATCTGGTGCTATCTCAGAAAACTGGGAATAGGGCTTCCTCAAGACCCAGCTATTCCACTCCTTGGAATAACCAGAAGATGCTCCAGCACACAAGAAAATTTGCTCAACCATGTTCATAGCAGCCTTATTCATAATAGCCAGATCATGGAAACAGCCTAAGTGTCCCTCAGTAGAAGAATGGATAAAGAAACTGTGGTACATATACACTAACTACTCAGCTATTAAAAACAAGGAATTCCCAAAAATTTTTAAAAGGCTTGTCAAGACAGGGTTTCTCTGTGTAACAGTCCAGGCTATCCTGGACTAACTTTTGTAGAGCAGGCCTCTGCCTCTGAAGTGCTGGGATCAAAGGCCTGTGCCACCACTCGGCTTTAGCTACTCTTTTAAAAGAAAGTAACTATGTACAAAGGTAGATGTTAATGTGCTTCACCGTAGTAACCATTTTATTACCTGAGGCATACCATAATTACCTGGAAAGAAAAAAAAAAACATTCACGGGGACTGGGGATGTTTTAATGGATGAGTATTTGCAGTGCAAGCATGAGAATCTGTATATGAACCCTTTGTGTTCACATAGAACAGGCATGGCTATGTGTCTATAACCAAAGCATTTTGTGGGGGCAGAGATAGGTAAATTACAACAGCTTGCTGGCCAGTTAGCCTAATCAAAACAACAACTTTCCAGTTCAGTGGTAAACCCTGTCTCAAAGTAGTAAGGCAGAAAGTGATTTGAGGACGCCTCAATGTGTGCAACCCCTACTTTGAATTTGTACACAACACTTGTACTCTTTAATCTTTGATACATTATAGTCTTTTAAAATGAAAACTTCTGATGCATATTACTTGTGGATTCATTTTCTCTCCTAAAATAAATATATTGCATTTGTGCATTTTTGAAGGCAAGTATATTTTGGAGTATTATATTAAACATCCTTTTAAAAATGCGATTTTTATTTTTAAATTGTTCATATATGTGTGGGGTCATATGTGAGTATGCACGCTTGTGTAGTCATGAAGACAGCAGATTTCCTGGACCTGGATGGGGTTATAAACAATTGTGAGCTGCCTGACTTGAACTTGTCCCCTCCTGCCACAATGTTCTTTAAATATCTTCATCCAGAAAAACTGGGTAACTACTGATCATGAATTTTAATGCTGACTTCCATTTATTTATTTAAAAATTATGTGTACATGGGTACTAGAACTACATCTCTGTCCTCTGTAATAGCACATGAATTGAACCATTTCTCCAGGCCTGATTTCCATTTAACACACTTAATATTTTATCATTTTAAATCTTCAATCCAAGAAACTTTTGATGAAAGATAATCTCTAATATCAAATTCTCTAAACATTAATTTCATTCTGCCAAATATATCTCAAACTAGAACACCATAATTAGTCCTTTAGTAAAACTATATAAGCCTTCAAATCAGTATATTAACTTTTTTTCCCTTTTGTACAATATATTGTATTTGTGCATTTTAAAGGCAAGTATATTTCAGAGTATTGCTCTACATTAAACACATCTTTTAAAATGCTACTTTAAATTGTATGCACATATGTAGGGTCATATATGAGTACATGTGCTTGTGGAATCCTAAAGAGGGAATCAGATCTCCTGGACGTGGATGGAGTTACAGGCAGTTGTGAGCTGCCTGAAGTGGGTGCTGGAAATTGAACCTGGGTCCCCTAAAAGACCAGTATGTTGTTAAACACTGACCCAACTCTCCAGACCATTATCCATATCTTTGATCTCATATAGTTATGAATCTTATTATAGTCCTTATGTTCGTTAGGAATAAATATTTCTGGTTGTTGCTATTAAACTGTTTACTCACTTAATGCAGTAGGCCATACCCCCTTGGCCCAGGGTAGTTCCACTTTATAGCTGTTGTCTAGCACAATTATTATTAACAGTGCTCTTTCAATATAAAGGGAGTCTTCCTTTAAACTTTAACAGATATAGTAAACATAATTATAGCTTATTAAGTTTAAAGACATTTTGAGCTTGGCAAAGAAAAATTCAAATAGGAAAGGTTCTTACTACAAACAATGGTGGTGTAAGCATTAAGCAATTCCCAGTTTTCTAGTAAGAACAATCTGGAGTGGGACTGCAAAGAGGTATTTTTGGGTTCCCCCCAAATAACCACAACCCCTAATGCAAATTACATGATCTCCATTTGCCTCAATTTACTTATATGTAAAGATGAGGCTGGAACAGCACTTAATTCAGGGCTAAATGGAGGGAAATACAAAGTAAGCACAATCCATAGTAGAAATAGTGAAATCACAACAGTGTCATTTTCATTTTGTTTACTTTAAAAAAACAAGAGTGGGGACTGCTTCTGACATGAACTCTGGTGCCCCCAATTTGGTCACTTTCCCTTGGTGAGGAGGCCGGGTGGCACAGAGAAAAGGCAAGCAGGCTGAATGAGACTGGTAGCCTATGCTCATATGGTGGGGAACGAGGTCCCCTCTGTCATACGTCTAGGGGAATAAGATGGAAAAGCGTGGGAGGGAACGGGAAGATACAAATGAAGGCATCTGAATAAACTATAATAAATTAAAAGGAAGGAAGGAAAAAAGAAAGAGAAAGAAAAACTCAGAACACACACAGTTGCAAGAACAACTTGGGGGATTGTTCTCTTCCCACCATGTTGAGTTCTGGGGATCAAGTGCAGATTGATAGGCTTACCCACATCTCACCATCCCTACATATGGAGGTATCTGGAGGCCCTGGAATGACCAAAACTCATCCATGCCTCTCCATATTACTATGTTTCCCAGCAATCAGATTATAACTTCACCGAAGTAGCTCTGATAAATACCGTCAACAATCAAATGGCAACCCAAGGCCACCTGGGTAATCCTTATCTTTGCTGCACAGTATGGTTAATTTTTTCAAAAAGTTCTAGCCTTACTCTAGTTAACTTAAGGTTTTTGCCCCTTTGTATATAGCCTTTTATGTGCAAATATTTGCATTGGTTATTTAATCCACCTGTTTTATCTCACAGTTCCTATATGATCTTATTGGTATTTAGTACCACCTCAGGATATTCAGCTACACCTGTGGTCTAGGACACTCCTTAATTTCAAACCAAAATATCCACTCGCTACAGTTATATATTCTGCTTTCAGACTTATGTTATCTCCTAGTCGAGCTAGAATTAGTCTCACTTACCTGAAATAGATCTACTTGGTCATATAGACTTGGATTTTACCTTTTTTAAGTTCAAGCCCGTAACATCTCTTCCTTTTAGTTCTGAGCTTTAAAAATATTCTAGTTGCAATGCAGGTAAGATTGAAAAGGAAAAAAGGGAATAAAGCCAGGTATTGTAGTGTAAGCTTGTAATCTCTGTGCTCAGGAGGCTGAGGTAAGAGGATTGTCTCAAAAGAACAAAAGGCCCCATAAAGAAGCAGTAAGTGCATTGTAAACTCAATGTTCTTTAGCTTAAATCCAGTAAATGGTTTCTTATTAACTTCAAGATGAAATGCAAACATTTCATATGGCAGAAACAGCTTTCCAATGTTGGATCCTTATCTCTTTTCAAACTGTGTTTTGCCATTCCTTCAACCTCAGCTACACTTGAAATTCCCAAATCTTGCCCTCTCAGGTGTGGCGATGCTAAAACGCATGCCCTAATGTCATTCCTCCTACTTGGTATCTCCCATGATACAGTTATAGTCCTAGATGTATGTTAAAAAGGCTAGAAAGCAGGAATAACATTTTATTTATACACAGGATAAATAAGTGGAATAAATGAAAATCCACATAACTATGTCATGGCACCTGTGTGTCCCTCTCATCAGACACACAATAAAAAATCGAATTTCATATTCAGAAGGAGACATCTCATTTAAGCTACTAACATTATTTGATCCTAAATTTCAATTGGTCATCACTAGTACTTTGAAAGGTCCTAATTATCAATTTATTATTTTGGAAAAGTGACTTAGGTTGCACTATAAAATGCACAACCTACAATCGTGTATTGACTTAACTTTAATAAGTCAATTAAGTTGAATTGCTATACTGATGCTAATTAAGAGTATCTTTTTAATTGTGCCAATGAGAAAATAATTTTGTTGCTACTCTGCATCAACATCTGCTTTGTAATCCATTATATGATGAGCTTCTTTTTCTGAAGTGTCTGCATGTGCTGCAATGTGAATTTCTTTCATTATCAAGCCATCTGGATAGTGTGACTTGATGGACTTACCTATACAACCAATGAAGAAAATTATTTTATCTTCTAAAACTTGAAAAACGCAAATCACATAGACTGTTATTTGAAGTAAAGCTATTTACAAATATTTTCACTCATCTGAGATTATCGATCTGCTTTCTACTTCCTATCTTCTCTGCTCACAAAGACTTAAGTTCCTAGTAACCGTTTATCTTGATATATTTATTCAAATGTGGATTACATAGAATTTCTCTTATACGTGTAATATGACATATTCATCTTGACAATAAATTAACTTTAACAAAATTACATAGAAGGTATGTCAGTAAGATAAACGAAAACAAAGTAAAAACAGTTGGGTGTAGCTTTGCTCCTTTAAGGTTGGCTTAGAAGTTTTGTTTACAGAAGTGTTTACCTTATTTCATTCTGTAGGACTTTCTGGGCAGATGATTTTAACAAAGTAATCATTTAAAATATTTGTGGCTAAACATCCTGATTAGTACTCAGATAAGTGATTTGGAATGATTCCTTCCTGAAGTAATAAATAAGAAACGAATACTAGCAGACATTCAATGCTTACCAAGTTATTAACCAATGGATTAAGTTTCTATACTTTCAGTCCTTGCATTGCTCTTAAGACATACTCCAAAAACTATCTGAAAAGATAATTAATGTATTCAGCATTACATTCCAACAGATAGGACTAGAGATTCTCTTCACTCATAAACCAGCCAACCCTAATTTTATAGAAAATTCTTAAAAATTATATTATAAAATACAAGGTGCCATTATTAAAAAATGAAATCCTACCATTAATTAGCAGTAATTTGTGAATACTAATATTTTACTGGTGACACGTAATTTGTAGTCATCCCACATGCATGCAGGAAGGCATAAGATGTCAAAACTGCCTAACATTAAAAATAATCCTCTTTATTTGCATTCTAAAGCAGGGCCCTTCATCCTAGAATTTTTTTCCCATATAAAATGCTGAGTAATGTGCAGGATTTGACAAGACTGTATTAAAATTCCCTTTAAAGTTTTAAGTTCAATCACTATTTGTTTTCTATTATACTACATTTTGGTAGGTTTTTTTTATTTGTCTGTAATTGCAGTAGTTGCAATTTAACAATAAACCAGTCTGACATTTTAGGTCTTGAAGATACATACCATATATATTTCTTTAAAAATAATCATACTTTTTGTAAGCAATACTTTACAGTAGACACCTCAAAAATCTACCATAGATGTGAAACTTAAAACAAGAAAAATTTAAGTTCTAAATCTTCATACATATATATCTAGATTTCTATATATATTATATATACAGACATAAGTATATATAAAATATATATAATCAGATTTGAAAAGTGAACAAAAATTGAGCATTGTACATGAAATTCTTTTTAAAACTCAAACAATAGAAAACTCTTTAAACATTAAACAATTTTAATAAAAGTTTCTGTACAATGCTAAGCAGTTTTATTTACACATAGAAAATGTAATAGGAGTAGTGTTTGAAATTACAGAACTCCTTAAAATTTCAATGGCAGGTAAATCTGGAAAAAATAACAGCATTCCATTCACAAATATTTTCAAGCAATAAATATGTATTTATAAATAGTGTAAATTTACATAAAGATTAGAAACAAAAATCACAAATCTGAAGTTTATTTCTTAGTCTATGTGCAATCCATTATCTTTGTGACTTGGCTGTTAATTTTTTTAAATGTTTTATTTAGGAACCAAAAGTATAACCCCATCATGGTTTCAAAACAAGACAGAAAAACATAAAAGCAGTAAAAAAAAAAAAAAAGTTCTTACTTAACTTTTCACATTAAAAAAAGGTTGACCAAAAGAAAGACTTAAAACTGCTAACTACCTTACAAAGAAATGACCAGCTAGGCTAGTATTTTTTTTTTAACTTTTTTTTAATTCTGAAAGGGAAAAGATAAGTGAAAACAAATTCATCAGCCCAGAAATAGAGAAATATAAAAGAGGTTGTCTTCAAGTCAGTAGTCTGTATGGTGTTGCCAGTTTTGTCAGATATATACAAAACATGGAAATTATTATTCTTTTTTTTTTCTTTTTTTCTGAAGTTCAGCTGATTAGTTTTGTGAGAGTCCTGGCGTAGGAGCAGTACTCTCTCCCCTGTCCAGTTGGTTGACACTCCACACTTGGAAGGTTGCATAGACACAGTTTTCAGCCAGCAGCCTTACGAGATAGCTACAAAGACCAGTGGTGCAGAACTGGGTTACTTCCTGAATAGCAGAAAAGGTCTCATGTTTAATGTCCATGGAACAATATCAAGATGAGGCGGATGGTAACGGAGGAGCCTGGAAATCAAAGCAAGGTAGACTATTTTTGTATACTCATCATTAGTTGTGCTCCTTGGTTCACAGCTACAAATATATAGTTGGTTTATGAAACTGGAGGAAATTATTTTCTGTTAAAGTTCAGCAGCCTTGCAACACAATGTAACAGTACAACTTCCTTTATGATCTTGCACCTGGCCACCTTTCCTCAGAATCTAAGACCGTCTTAATTTCACTGCATCACCAAAAGCTCTTGGAATATTATTTAGTTTACCCCTTTTTAATATTACTTTGACAGGGCATTACAAAAACAGTTATCAAATTAACTATAATTTTACTAGTGACCCCCTTCAGGGATCTATCTTAGGCAGGTAAATACATTCTTTGTGGTATATTCCAGGTCATTTCCTTTTCTCTTGAAGCAATCCTGAACACCATGCAAATGAAAGTATCAGGTGCTAAACTTCAAATTCTAGTTTATATATATGGAAAGTATTAGAAAAGAAAATTTCTTAAATTATGTCTATAGCTCTATTCAGCTCTGCTTTGAGTGAAATGCTTCCCATAAGCACCTCCTGCTAGCAATGGAAAACTTTGTGATCTGAGTCCATTTGAATTTCATAAGGTCATACCACATGCCAGGAAGTTAAGTACTACTCAAATACTCTCAGAAGATTAAAGCATCTGCCAGTACACAATTTCAAACAAATTCAGTTAGCCCTAAAAGAAGAAGTATACTTCAAAGTATACTCACTGGTTCATTTTGTGGGTACTAACTATGTAAATAAACATTCAATCAACCAAGATGAATCAAAATGGAAATCATGATAGCACTGTAAAGCACACAGTTTTATAGCTAGTTCTTATAGGATGGTCTCTCCAAGAAGCAAGGCAAAAATTATATGTCAATTTTACAGGAATAAATATTTGGAGAAGGTGGTAGGACCAATATAAAATATAACCTCATGCAGTATCTTGATGAGACAAAAGAAAATCTATGTATTTTATTACCTCTTAGATATCAGGTGGCAGAGCAAACACTACTGCCTCCCAACCCAGCTAATGTACTCACATGTTGATTTCACTTACTAATGTAAATTGATCATAGACTTGCATCAGGTCCTCCATTTTGTACTGTTCTAGCACCACAAAATTTTCCAGATTCCCACTTGTTTTTCGTGCACAGTCTTGGCAATGTACTATGTAGGTCTTCCGAGAATTGCTCTCATTAGTGACAAAAAGCAGATCAAAAACCTCCACCTGTTTTACGTAAATGAAAAATAGGGTCAATAAAGATAAGGGTGTTTATTGTACTGCTTCTGTATAATCACAGACTACTGTTTTAACAGAAATGCGGGGTGTATTCCCAAACCCCAACACACGACAGCAATCATATGTCACTAAATTAAAGGAGTGATGTAACCATGACAATTCTGATAAAACTTAATTAAATTAATAAATGTCAGTTTTATTTTAAATCCAAAACATGTTACAATCTGATCACTATTTTCCTTGCATGTCTCCATGAGAGAATTCACCATAGGTGACAACATATGAATGCATGCTTTTCCCCCATAGACTTAGCTCTTTGAATACAAAGACTATGTTCACATTTGCATTGCCACAGCATGTCATAGTACCTAGTGCTCACTCAAACCTCAAAATACATCTCTGGAATAAATGAAAATAATCTGATTATTTACAGGTGAGGAAAAGTGGTTAGTAACAGTGAGTAAATACTTATTAGTTATAAGCCTTATTAAAAATAGTACTCCTCAGTTTTAGAATTATATTAGAAGTATAGACTCATTCCAAGATATAAAGCACATTTTTTTCTCTGAAATAGAAATTTGACTTTGTTGACGTAAGTTTCTAGTGGATTCAATGACTCTGGAATCAATATCACATTATTTGACAGCATTCAAGATGCACTGAAACCTACATGCTACCCAGATTTATGAGAAGAATCTGTACTGTTAGTACTGTAGCCACACTGGACTACCTATTCTAGAGTCATGCCATTTCCCTACTTATGGTACCAACGACAGGCAACTTGTATTGTCATTATGGTTTGTAGCCTGTTGAAATTACATTTATCCTTCAAGAGAGGGTTAAAACTACGAAGTTATTTGTTTTTGTGAACTCTTACTGACAATACCAGAAAGGGAAACTACATCAATTATTTCCTTCTCTGCATTTTTCTACTAAGCCCATCTTCACATTCATTATCATCTGATGTACAGTAGTATTAGTTGACAGGTAATTTAGTCTCTCTAAATAGATTGCTACCAATCTAAAATCTCACAACTTTCCTTATTAGCTAATAATCTATCAGCCAAATAACTTTACAGTAGATACTTTTAAGGTTAAGTAGCAATTAATGATGTTACACCATAAAATAAATATCTGATAATATCAAAACTGGACACAACGCTATTCACAGTAAAGTATATTACCAAAAAATATAGATTAAAAAAACAAAACTAACTTTTTATAAACATTGCAAGCAAGAAAAATTACTTACCTCACAAATGCTACAATAATGAGCTGGCTCTTCTTTTGTCCGCCCATGCCATATGATCTCTTTTCCTGCAGCAATTAGAGCTTCCCTCAATGTCTGACACTGCTTCAGAGTTCTCAGAAGACAATACCTAACATAGGGAAAAATTACTCATTAGCAACAACCAAATACTGCATATTTTTCACCTAAGAGATATACCAATTAGAAATAATGGCAAGAGACTTAGTTCTAACACCCATTTTCCGTTTGTTGTGTGTTTTTTGCTCCCAACACTCAGATATTTTTGAGATCTGAGAGCTAAAGATGGCATATAACTCACAATGCATTTGACAGTAGTCTCCAAACTTGCAGTAATCAATCCGACCTTAGCCTTCCAAGTGCTGAGACAAATAGGCATGAGCTGCATGCCTAGCTTACTGTCAAATTTTCAGATATTATCAGATTGGGAAAAAAAAAACCACTTACTGCCATATACAGCAGATGTTCAATAAATACTTGACTGTCAATTAAAGTTCAAGATATAAGTGATAGTACATGCTCATCTTACTTCTATCATTAATTAACAGGTTAAATAAAGTATTGCTATTTCCAGAACCTATAGATATTAATCACTGGAGGCAATAACTAAAAAACATTATTTACTTAGCTATAAGTTTCGTTAATAAATAGCAATGTTAACTTTAGGGTTGCAGGCTTTCTTTAAGGATCATATTCTAAGAAGCTCACTGAAGTTCATCTTTTAAACTTCTGAATGTTAAAGTTATTTAGAAACAAAACTAATGCTTTAGGCTGTCATTACATGTGAAACCTAAATCAGTTGCCAAGAGTAAGTATGCATATGAGTATATATTTAGGGTACCAGACAAAGTAACAACTAAAAGCTTTTATCAGAGAAAAATTTAAGATCATGCCTTTGGCTCCCGCTGCGAACTGTTTTCTCTCCTTAAATCCCATATAGTTCATGGCTAAAGACACAGATCTTCATTCATCAAGTTTTTAATGAGGAGCTTCAAAATAGCATTTTCTTTCTTAAAGAAAATAATGCCTAAATGCTGATTAAGTTCCTTAACTGCTCGGTTAGGAGGGTTATCTTTGTATTGCAGCAAATGGATGAAACTTGGGGCCTTAGTACTACTAAATTTGAAAATGAAAAGACAGCCACTAGACTAGTTGAATTAGGGGTTTGTAAAAGCAGATCACCTTAAACTTCTCCAGTTTCATACTATAGTCTTTCTTTTGGGGGTATTTTCTGTGTCCTATTCTCACTCTCTCTAGGTCCCCACCTTACCACCCTGAAACACAGAGAGCCTTTGATCTGCCGATCTTTAATAGCTTTGTAACTTTCATTTTCTGTTACAAGAAAGAATCTTAGAAAAATCTTAGCTTTCTGACAATGTATAACAAACTACACTTTTTCCTTGCTTTCATCTTAACACTGAGATTTTGTGTTCAGCAGCTGAAATAGAGAATTTAGAAAGACAAGTAATGAACAGGCTAAAAAAGATGTGGTTTAAGTGCAAATCAAGAGATTCTAGGGCAAGGATCCTACCGAGGGAAGGCACGGAAAATAATATTCAGAACTCAATAGTAACTAGTTTTACTTTGATTAACCATAGACTTAAAATTCTATTTAAACACCTGGATACATCGGGGGGGGGGGGGGGAAGGAGAGGGAGAGAGACGAGGACCAAAGTTCTCTTGCAATTAAGATTTTACTAAGAATTAAAGAATAAATCAGTAGCAGAAAGTTTGTCGTTGTTTTTAACTGCTTAGATGTTAGATGAAAAACTATGTAAAAGGTTTAGGCAGGAAGATGGGAAAAGCATCTTTGGCAAAGAAGGAATACCATGAGTAGTAGTTTAAAGAATACAGTTTCAAACACAATAACTTCAAATCCTTTTTCTTATAAAAATTTTAATGTTTGGGTGAAGTTTTAGGGGCAAAAGAATAACAGAAATGAACCCATTAATGATATTATAAAGACGTACATATGGAATAATTCTGACATTTTAGGGGCATCTGTGGAAACAAGGTTAATCTGACATGGCGCTTTACAATTCTGTACAGAATACAATCCGCGACAAAGAAATTTTAAGTATCCTCAGACGTTGCTGCCCAAGACAGGTCTCTCTTACTTAATTATCAACAAAAATTGAGCTAACACTTTCAAAGCTCTCATGCTATCTGTCAGATCAGGATGTGACAATAGTGGGTATCTGAATATCACTAAGTCGTCGAAGAGTTTCATTTAAATCAAGTACATGGCTGAAAATCAAGGTCTCACTCAGTTAATGACAAAACGAGTAGATTAGGAACTTTTACCTCATAGACAAAAACAAGCAAAAAAGCAAATATGCTAACCATGTGAATGGGGGGGGGGGGGAGGAAGAGGAATCAACAACAAAATAATCACAACTAAGAAGTTAACACTTAAGTCATTTCAATTTATATCTTAAAAATCCTATACTAATCATGAACTGAAATGTAAATAAAGAAAAAGTTTAAAAAGTTTTCTAGTCTGGACAAACAATCTCATCTTTTCCATGATGTTTCTAACTTTCCTTATGAAAGAGATTCTCCTCATAGTTCTAGTAGAACTTTGGCTAAAACCAGAATTTTAATTAAAGAACCAAATGATTCCTGTGACTGGGCAAGTAAGAACCAGTTACAAATGTCTCATTCTATTAAGTATTACAACTAAAAACAAGGGTTTTGGGTTTTTTTTTTTGGGGGGGGGGCATTAACCTACACTACTGAATTTCATAATCCTTATATAAGGTAAACAGGCCCATGTTTATAGTGTTTTTCTTTATTCTTCTGAGAATGACATATCTGGTGATGATGTCATGATGACTACAAATTACTTTTTCATGTGGCTCAATCAAAAAGTGTGTGCATATCTATTAGTCTATAGGAACTGCTAAATAAATGTGGAAAGGAGGTTACAAAATTTCAAATTGGAAGCTGGAGGAAAAATAATAAATTTATGGTAGATAGCAATTGTATTTCAAAAGTGATGGCCCCCTAATAATGATATGCTATAACAAAACATCAGTGCTTTGCTCAGCCATCTGAAAAGCAGCCTCTTATACTAGATGAGAACTAAAACAGAGGCTCACAACCCAACAACGTACAGAAACGGAGGTTTTGGTATACTCAGTTCCAAATGGAATGTCTTCATTAAATACCCCCTCTCTCAGGGATCAGAGATGGAGTTTAAGAGCCACAGAATTTGTTTGACTCCAATGCACATACATACTCGCAGAGACTTAGTAGCACACACAGGTTCAAGACCAACAGGGTCCAGTGCTGAAAGGGAGAAGTCAACATAGGCTCCCAGCCCTAATCAAAATATTATCTGCAATTGATATTTATCTGCAAAGGAAATTTTAGTTTTCTTTAACAAAGCATCACTGGGCATATGAATGACCCTTCAGAGTAGGTCCTGTGCCCTGTAGTAGATGAACAACACAAAACAAAGTCAATGGTTATTTTTTTAGACATTTTGTCTAATATTGCTTTGGGCATTTTGTTTTACTAGATTTTTAAAAATATATTCTGGTTTCTGATTTCACAGATGTGTTTCTTTTGTTTTTCACAGAAAGAAAGGGCATGTGTGGACTTGGGTGGGGAGGAGCTGGGGAAGGTTTGTAAAAGCATGCTCAGAATATAGTATGCAAAAAAAATTTTTCAATAAAAAACAGAACACTAGCAAATTGAAGGGGAAAAAAGCAAACAAGGGGAAAGAATGTCTTCTTCCAGAAAGGTTAATGGTTGTTTTAATAAGCAGTGCTAGTATTGCTTAGTCTGAACTCAGAGTAATGCACGGCTTAAAAGAACTTCTCAAGCCCTATCATTGTATTTATTTTATTCTATTTACGTACGTGTTCTAACTGGATCTATCCATAAATCCTTAGTGATTAGCCCAGAGCCTGTAGTCAGTCATCAAATATTCATTAAATGAAAGAATGAGAGCAAGAGGGCTGGCTGGTAAAAAGTGTACTTTATAGCAATGGCAAAAATGCACTGTAAAAAGTGATCTTATAAACCAAGGCCTAGGGGCTTGTACTTGTTATTAGCATTTTCAGTTGATATAATCACAAAAAGAACTTCTTAATCACAACTGAAAATTCAAGCTGGGAGCAGAATTCTTTATAATGAGGAATGCAATCAAGAGCCAGTAATTAGACGTTTTGTAGTGCCATGTACAATGGAAAATAGGAAAATACAGGTGCTCAAGATGTTATAACATTAAAGAAGAAAGGATAAACTTGAAGAAGGAACCTAGAAAGATGGCAAATATGATGGTATTACAGTAAACCAAAGCAGGGACAAAATTGATGATTCTTTAAATTACAGAAGATTGGCTATAAAGAATACAATAAAGGAAGAAAACAGTCTTCCTTTAGTTCCATTTTCATCTATTAGCACAAGTCCTATACGTTTTTATTGCACAAAAGCCCTCAGTTTGATCACTTTTCCACCTCTGCACGCAAATTTCTTCCAAGTTGGCCTAAACTCCTTCAATCATCCTTTCTATACCTAACCTTGCGTTTTGGAATCTCTTCTCTAAAGCAACTATTTCTTTTTTTTTTTAAATAGTGGAAAATATCTTCCTTTCCGCCTTATCTTCTAATGGTGATCAGCAACACTTAGAACCAATATATGAACTTCTAACCATGTCAAGTTTGTGAACAAACTTCATTTTGTTACATTGTTGATCAAATCAAATTTCCTTTCTGCTGTTCTAGTCACACTGGCCTTTTTGTCCCATAAGTAGTCTGAATGTTTCCTCTAGATTTAAACGTTCTATTCCCAGATTTTTGCACTATGCATCATTATTTAAGTGTAAGTACAAAATTCACCTGTGTCTCAGGTGCCTTCCCTCATCCTGTTAGTAAATGTAGCATTCTTACCATTTTTACCTAACTATTTTCCAATTGTAATTTATCCATATAAATACACCACCTCTCAGACTTCCTGCTTGGATGCCTTGATATTACAGCACTAGAACTTATGCCATAAAAAAAAAAAAAAGCAAGCAAATTTATCTTTATACTGTTGTGTGTCCCTTGGTACTATACAACTGGCTCTCAAATAGTTGCTGAATATGTTTCAAACCTAATTATATTTAGGGAACTGAGACAAAAAAAGGCAGGTACATTTTACACTCATTTTGTAAAGAACTTTAAAGATAAGAACTTTCAACAAGTTGCTAGATGATCATAAATTATGAATGTTGAAGAGAGGGCTACTGTATTAAGTAGGAATTATGATTTAATTCTCTTTAAAGCTCTGCTTCTAATTATAAAATACTAATCAATCCAAAATGTAATAAACCACTTTCAATCTAGACAGATGTTAGTTAACAGCTTTTTCAAATGTACTGTTTCAGTGATGGCTCATGCCTACATATCATTAGAACTCAGGAGAGTTAGACAGACGGAATTACCAAGAGTTCAAGGCCATAACGGACTACATAGTGAGTCCCACCCGTATGAGATACGAGGTGACATCCCATTTCAAAATCAAAAAGAACAAATATTAGTAAGTAATTAAATTAGATGTATATAGAGAATATGAAGCTTACTATGCCATATGTAAAGGTATCATAAGTACATTACTTGTTATGCTTTTATTTTGTTCTGTATATGTATGTGTGTATGTATGTAAAATAATTTGAAATAACTAGGTTTATTTTCAAAAGACAGTCTTTTGAAAATAGCACATACAAAGTTAATTTATCTACATGAGAACTATTTAAATCTAAAACTATTAAGAATTCATACAAACATATAAAGTATTTAAAAGCTAAAATAGGGGGAACAGCTAATTATAAGATAACTTAATGAAAACTTCAGAAAACTGACATTTTAGTCAACTCCCTCTATTAACTTCTATGTAACAATACTTATTCTGTGATGTCATTCTTTCTTCAGTGACTAAAAGAAGACGTTTAATATTACAATTAAAATTCTACTGAGAAATCCAAAAGTTCGGAGAAGAGTATGGAAGTATTAGAAAGTCAATATTCTGCTGAAAAATAACTTAAACCTTTATTCCTTTTTAAACCATCTTGGGTTATTTGGAAGGAAAAAATATTTGTAACAAAAGACTCATATTTTACTAGACTTCTGGACCATCCTATTTTAATGTTAACATAATTCCATAGGGGAAAATGTATTTAACAGTCAATATGACCCCTAAGTGTTCAGTACAGCAATTTTAGGAAACACTTACTTAATCATTTCAAAAAGCTTTGGATCTGAAACCTTGATATTTCGTGCCATATTCCAGGAAAGATGAACCATGGGTACTATTGACTTTACACTTTGCAATTTGTTCCATTCGTACCGTTCCACTGCCAACTTATACTGACAAGCTGAGGAAAAAAAGAAAACATAAACCAAACTATCAAAAGATGTGAAGATAAGCATTATCACTTCATGAAATTATGTATATAGTTGTTTATTGTATTATTGTTTTTTCAAGACAGGGTTTCTATGTGCGGCCCTGGTTGTCCTAGAACCCACTCTGTAGACTAGGCTGGCCTCAAACTCACAGAGATCCGCCTGCTAAATGCTGGGATTAAAGGCATGTACCACTACTACCCCACTTGCAAAAATAATTTTTGTTTTATGCTAATTATGCTAATAGTATAAGTAGTAATCATACACAGAGTACTTTCTATCACCATGTGCCAGGCATTGTGTTTAGCTCATTTTTATCCATTCTCATTTAATTCTTAGCATTTCCTTACTCGTTTTATTATCACTACTAGATGAAGAACAATTAAGCAACTTGCCCAAATTTACAAAAGCCAAACACTTGTCCAAATCCAGGTCTTTCTGGCTCCAAATGCCACATTTTTAATCTTAAGGCAATTCTGCCTTGGGGCAGGAATAACTCAAACTGTTTTACATACAACTTAATATGAGAAGAAAAAAGAAAAATCTACAAGAATGTATCTTCTTTCTTTTTTGTTTTTCTTTCTTTCTTTTTTTAAATGTATTTTCAATTAGCCTTTTCTCTTTTAAGAGTTCCTTTTACAAAACAAAATCAAGGACTAAAAATTATTGTAAGGATATTTTCTATGTATATAAGTATAGACCTTTCATTTGCAAAGATGGCTTTGGACTTTTAACAGTTTGCTAACATTTAACTTTATATTAAAAGTGTATACTAAAAAGGAGACGTTTTCTTCTACAGAAGAAAAATACATTATCACTTTCTTCTTTTGGTGGGGGTTAAATCTCTTTTCAAGCATATTCTTTTAAAATACCTGTGAGTGGACCAACATTCCAAGCAATGTTGTTGCACCATCCAATAGCCTGCACCCAATGAACAGTGCCTGCATTTATCCAGACCAGATCTCCAGGTCGCTGAATAAACCTATACACTGGAACATTTGCTTCGTACAGATCTTCAAGGTTGGGCCACCAAGAACCCATTAAGAAATTCAAATTATTTCTGGGGGGGGGAAAAACAGTACAAATGGGTCAAGGACTCTAATAAATTCCTTATAAAATAAAAGAATATAAAAAGTTTTTCTTAAATGATAATTCATTTCAATAAAGTTTAACTGATAGTGTAGTAAAAACTGCTGCATGTATGTAAAGAGTGAAATGAATTACAGTTAAGTACAGGAAGACAGCGTTGAATTTATCTCTCCAAGAGTCAAATGGATGTAACGACTCTGAAGTAGCACATACTTTTACTTCTAATTTCTTTTCACTAAGTCCCTTTCCCCACTTTTAGAAACCAAACCCTTCTCTTCTTACAATACCTGGAAATCGCTAAAAGACAGAAGATGAAGGTGACTTCCTTTAAATTCATTAACAAGAACACTATTTAAGTACTAAAAACTCCACTCAATTTGAAAAAGAATCTCTACTGCTGCTTTGACTCATAAGGAGGAAAGTTAAAATCATGCAGTTGAGGCTGAGTGGTGGTGGCACACACCTTTAATCCTAGTATAAGCAGAAGCAGGCAGAACTCTGAGTTTGAGGCCAGCCTGATCTACAGAGTGAGTTCCAGGATAGCCAAGGCTACACAGAGAAAGCCTGTCACAAAAAACGCAACCAAACAAACAAAAAACCCAAACCAAACCAATCAAACAAAAGAACAGTGGAGTAGAAAAGAAACTTATACACATCATGCACAATACCAATGACCACCACTTTGGAAACACTCTGTAGACCCTATTACTAATCTACTTTAATATTTTGCTGGTTATTCTTTATAATACTTAAATAAATAACTATATAGCAACTTTTCCTATAAAATTTCATACATTTCAATTAACAATTTCAAATTTTAAATTTGGGAGAACTCACATAGTGGAAATATTTGCTTAAAATCTAAGAAGTAACTTTTACTTCATAACTTAGGCTAAAGTATATGACAAGGTCTATACAAAGTCATAACAGTTTAATTTTATAGAAATTGACAAAGCTATTATCCTGCTGACACAGTTATTATAAACTTTCTTAGAAGATACAGATTACCATTTATTTACATATGACTGATTTTATATTACAATAATACTATATCGACAGAAAAACATATAATGTGTAAAATAGCTACATCTAAGATTGTATGACAAACACCCTTGTCCTAAAGTGGAACTTCAGTATCTCCTTTTCTTCCTTAAAAAAAATTCAAGGCAAGCAAAATGGCTCAGCTGGTAAAAATAGCTGCCATTAAGCCTGGAAATTTGAGGCTAGCAAGACGAGCTACGTTGGTGAAAGTACCTGCCACCAAGCCTGAGGATCTGAGCTCAATCCTTTGACCTGGTAGAAGGATAAAACAGGAGCTGGAGAGATGGCTCAGAGGTTAAGAGCACTGACTGTTCCTCCTGAGGTCCTGAGTTCAATTCCCAGCAACTACATGGTGGCTCACAACCAGCTGTAATGTGATTCAGTGCCCTCTTCTAGCCTGCAGGTAGAGAACTGTATACATATCAATGAATAAATAAATCTTTTTGGTTTCCTGAGACAGGGTTTCTCTGTATAGCCTTGACTGTACTGGACTCGCTTTGTAGACCAGGCTAGCCTCAAACTCGCAGCGATCCACCTGCCTCTGGAGTGCTGGGATTAAAGGCATGTGCCACCACAAATAAATCTTAAAAAAAAAAAAAAAAAAAAGAGAGAGAAAACACACTCCCTAAAGTTTGTCCTCTAACTCCTATGCATCCCTATTCCTGTGTTCTCTCTCTCTAACCAAACAAAAAAACCCAAACACTTTGTAAAATGCTAAGCAACTCTCTAGAACACACAGCTAACGACAGCCTAACTGCAAGGGGGAGAGAGAGGACTGGCTAACTGTGATAATGCTGTACAAATACAGTTCCCTATAAAACAAAAATGGTTACTAACCATACCCTAACCCTATTTCGATCTTGTGGCACCATCAAAACACTGGAACCCCAATTAATCAACAAGACTACATTTCTATAAGGCATGGTATAAAGTAAAACAAGTTATTTCATCAATATATTTGAATTTGTAATCTCTCTTGTTTATATAAAAAGAAATTTGGGGGTCCCTAAATTTTTTTCAATTATCATACATGTCATAATTACCCAAATATTTAGAGCAAATATTTTGTTTTGTTTTGTTGGTTTTTCAAGACAGGGATTCTCTGTGCAGCCTTGGCTATGTGGACTCGCTTTGTAGACCAGGCTGGCCTTGAACTCAGAGATCCACCTGCCTCTGCTTCCCTGAGTGCTGGAATTACAGGTGTGATCCATTGCATTCGGCTTACAGTCAAGATTTTTTTACAGCAAAATAAGAAAATATATGTTAGTATAAGGGATATGTCTATAATTAGCTTTCAAATTTCATACATGTACTTTCAGTGAGTTATATCCCTTACATTTAACTGAGATGGGGACAAACTACCACATGTTATTTATGCTTTTAATTTTTAATAATTTAATACTTTTATAATTAATTAAAATACCAGGAACTTACATAATTGAGTGCCTTTTAGAAAAGAATACAGTTCTACCTAAAGGTATTAAATTCAAACCAATTTTTAAGAATTCAAAGTACCCTCTAACATAAGACATAACACATAAATAAATGAAGGAATTCCTAGAATCTTAAACAAAGGAAAAGGTCAACCTCGCACTTTCTTTGATTAGCAAAATAAAATCTGAAACAGTTAATTAAATTTTATAAAAAGCCTTTATAAGAAAAGTCAGCAGTTTTAAAAATAATTTATATCATAATGACATGGCAGAGTAATATGTTCAAGCTTGTGTTATTCCATACAATGAGCATACTGAGCTACAGAATTTTTGACTTTCAAAATATTCATAATTTTCCCTTAGAACAAATGCCTTTTAAATAAGTATTTGAACGTATCATTTAAAAAAGGAAACCAATAGCTCAATTTTTCTAGACTTATGCCTATGACTATATTTGATAGAGTGATCTGATAATACCTTTACTGTTAAGTTTTCTAGAAACATAAAATAGGTTTGGAATCACTTAACATTAATTTTCCACTAAACAGTAACTGAAAGCTCACTATATATCTATATTAAGGTATCCAGTTTGGGAAGTTGTCTTTTGTAGTTAGTGTTTTATAGTAATTTTGTTTAAACCAAGTTTAGCTTGGAAACCTACTTTTCACAGAAGTCATTCAGAACACCCCAGTAACCTTCAGGAACAACAAACCATTCACAGTCACCTGGGCCAATATTTATATTAACTGAACAGAAGTTATTATTTTCTTGATGACCTAAAAGGTAAAAAGAAAAAGATATCAATATACTGTTAATTCTATAGAAAATGGGTCTTTGGATATGAAACCTTAAAATATTAATGATTCAGTTCTTTATCATTTAGCATTTTATGTTAGTTTGGTTTTTAGTCAACCATTCATAACATTATTCAGTAAGGGCTAACATGGAAGGCAAAGTAGAGTTTAGGCTCTGATAGGCTGCTTAGCTTGGGAAGCTGACAAAACACTTTTAGCATACTTCCCTTATATATAGGAACAAATATTGACAACTTCTATAAAATTGGTATTTTTGAAGATGAATGAAACAATGATTATAATGGTACATAATAAATAATATATTTATTATAGATGCCGTTACGGCTTTTTTTTTTCATTGTGCATAAAGTCTGGTTCTAAAAAACACAGCTACAATGGGCTAGCAAGATAGCTCAGAACTTGAGTCTATCTATGCTGCTCTTTTGAATTTAATCTCAGAAACCACATCAGATGGCAAGATGTAGCACCTCTGGTCTTTGGGGGCATGTGGACATCCATGTCTACACAACAAAAGTAATAAAATAAATCCTTTTAGAATAATAAGAAATAAAGCAGCTGCTCAAAGAATGATGGGGAAAGGAGGGGGGTTGTGGCAAAATAGGAGACCTTCCCCTTCCTGCCCTTACATGAAAATCAATTTTATCAGAACCCAGGGAGATAATCACAGGTTTAGTGCAATGAAGTAAATGCTTGACCCAAAGAAAGGTGACTTAAAGCTAGTAGATATCTGAGGTATAATACTTTATATCTTGCCCTTTTTGTATTGCTGGCTGATTAATGAACTTAAAAGACTTAAAATCTTTATTTCTAGTGTAGTGCCCCTCATGCCTGGTTGCTTCTGGATGGAAGAAAGTAAACTTTGTACACAAAGGTTTGTATTTTGTTTGCATATTTTCACCTGAGGATTCACAAAATATAAAGGTACTCAGTAGTTATTATGAGTAGATATTCGAAAATGCCTTATAGTATGGATTTTTAAAAGTGAGCTCAAGTTATAATGAGAGATGCTAAGATACCATCATCTATACACATTTCTTATGAGACCATGCCATATAATACCAACAGGCTTTTCTTTTTGTTTTACGAGACAGGGTCTCTCTCTGTGCAGCCCTGGGCTGTCCTGGAAATTGATCTGTAGACAAGACTAGCCTCAAACTCACAGGGATCCACCTGTCTCTTGTCTGCCGAGTGTTGGGATTAATGGTGTGTATTACCACAGCCCAGCCTGAAAACTTTTTGCAATGTGAGCTCGAAGGGGTAGCAATTGAAAGTATACACTGGATTTCAAATATTTGCTATAAAAAATGAGACAACTTTGATAATGTTTATATTTTAGATATTATAAGGCAAAATTAACTTCATTAACCTTTTCAAAATAAATTTTAAAATTACATGTGCTTTGCCTTGTATTTATTTCTATTGGACACCACTACCTTAAAGAAATTATTCAGATAATTCTTTTAAGAGAATGGGAGAAAAATCATTACCAACAACATACAAGATAAAGGATTGATATGCAGAAACCTATAGAATCACAAAAATTAAATTCTTCTTTTTCCTCATCCAACCAATAAATAGCCTCATAAACTAAGGTGTATATATCAAATACATATTTGAAAAAGTACTCACCATCTTTACACATCAAAAACAACCCACAAATTAAAATTGCTCTGAAATTGCTCTATCTCCCAACCAGACAGAATGGCCACCAAGAAAACAAAGGACAAAAAGTGATGGTAAGGATGTAGAGGAAAAGGAACCCTTATACACTTCTAGCAGCAATGTAAATCAGTGTGGCCAATATGGAAATCTGTATAGTGAGTCTTCAAAAACTACAAGCATAACTTCTGTATGGTCCAATTTAAACCAACGTACCACAAAAATAATATTCATGTTGACTGCTGCACTATTTGTAAGAGCCTAAAAGAAGAACCAGCCTAGATGCCCATAAATACATGGATAGAAAGTATGAAACACACACACACACACACACCATTATTCAGCTGTAAAAATAAAATTATAACCTTCAGAGGAAAATGGATGGAATTAGAGATTATTATTCTATATGAAGTGAGCAAGCTTAAGAAAGACAACACATGTTCTCTCGTGTATGGGATCTATTTTTTACAAATTATTTGAGATTCTGAGGAGGCCTGTGGGGCGTCTGAGCAGCTTTGGACTCTCTCTGCCTGCTGCTCACCATCCTGGCCCATCTGGGACACAGTGAACCAGCAGAAGCGAGTCCAGCAGTCCAGCGATAACTACAAGCCACATTGTCTGCCATCCTACGAAGGCCTATGGGGCACCAGAGCAGCTTTCAGCTTGGATCTCGCTCCACACACTCACGTGCTTGGCTCTACTGGGCACAGACAGCGAACCCAGCAGGGCAACATGACAACACTGACAAATCAGCAGTCCTACCAGAGGAAGCCCCAGAGATACTAACATCCCCAAGTGCAATAAGAATATATTAAATCTGAGGCGATAAAATGATAGAAGCCTTAAAAGAGGAAAATATATCTCTCAAAGACATACAGGAAACTACATTCAAACAGATGAAGGAATTGAATAAACCCTATAAGTAATTACAGGAAAATACAAATAACCTGGTGAAAGAAAGAAATAAAACTATTCAAGACCTAAAAATGCAATTAGAAGCAACAAAGAAAACACAATCTGAAGTAATCCTGGAGTTAGAAATGCAGGGAACGGAACAGGAACTGTAACACCAACAGAATATAAGAGATGGGAGAGAATCTCAAGTGTAGAAGATATGGTTGAAGTAATCGATACATTTAAAAAAAAAGTTAAAACTTAAGTTTGAGACACTATTAAAAAGACCAAACCTTAGCCAAATCACTATGAATGTAACATTTATATAACTCATGATTGTCACATGGTTCTCCCTGCTGTATGTAGTTTGTTTTATGCATGTGTAATAAAATAAATGTGTATGAAAAAAAGACCAAACTTAAGAATAATAGGAATAAAAGAAGACTCCAAGCTCCACAGCCCAGAAATATGTCTTCAAACAAATCATAGAAGAAAACTGCCCCAACCTAAAGAAAGAGGTGACTATAAAAATACAAGAAGCCTTCAGAACTCCAAATAATATTGGACCACCAGAAAAGAAAATCCTCCTGCCACATAATAATCAAAACAAAGAAACAATATTAAAAGCTTCAAGAGAAAAAGGCCAACTCACATATAAAGACAAACATATCAGAATTACACCTGACTTCTCAACAAAGACTATGAAAGCCAAAAGGGCCTGGACAGATGTCATGCATACACTAAGAGACCACAGATGCCAACTCAGACTACTATACCCAGCAAAACTTTCAATCACCATAGATGGGGAAAACAAGATATTCCCTGATGAAACCAAGTTTACAGTACCTAGCCACCAATCTAGCCCTACAGAAGATAAAAGAAGGAAAACTCAAACAAAAGGAGAAGGCTAACTATGCCCAGGAAAACACAGGAAATAACTTCACATCCATAAAACCAAAAGAAAATAAACACACACTCTACCACCACCACCATCAAAAGAACAGGAATTCATAACCACTGGTCATTAATATCCCTCAACACCAATGGCCTGAACTCCCCAAATAAAAAGACACAGGCTAACATAATGGGTGCAAAAACAGGACCCATCACTCTGCTGCATACAAGAAACACATCAGCAATAAAGAGAGACATTACCTCAGAGTAAATAAAGGGCTGGCAAAAGGTACTCCAATAGACCACAAAACCCAAGCTGGAACAGCCATTCTAGTATCTGATAAAATAGACTTTCAACCAAAACTAATCAAAAGAAACAGGGAGGGACACTATACTCAAAGGAAAAATACACCAAGATAATGTTTCAATTCTGAACATCTATGCCCCAAATACAAGGGTAACCATATTAATGCAAGGAACATTACTAAAGCTTAAATCAAACATATATTAGTAGTGGGAGACTTCAATACTCCATTCTCACCAATGGAAAAATACAGCAAGATAACGGAGTCAGAAACTAAATGGAGAAATAATGAAACTAATAAATGTCATGAATCAAATGGACCTAACACATATCTGCATAATATTTTACCTAAATATAAAAGAATATATCTTCTTCCAAGCATCTGACAGAAACGTCTCCAATATTCACTATATACTCTGTCACAAAGCAAACCTCAAGTGATATAACAAGATCAAAATAACCCCTTGCATCTTATTAGACCACCATGGATTAAAGCTGGAACTCAACAACATCAGAAAGCAACAGGAAGCTCACAAATACATGGAAACTTAACAACTCCCTACTCAATAACCTCTAGGTCAGGGACGAAAGAAAGAAAGAAATTAGGGACTTCCAAAATTCAATGAAAATGAAGGTACAACATAACCAAATTTATGGGACACATTGGAAACAGTAGTAATAGGATTGGAAACATCTCATACAGGCAACATAATGACATACCTAGAAGCCCTATTAAAAAAAGAAAAAAAAAGCAGAAAGACCCAAAAGGAGTATATGTCTGGAAATAATCAAACTCAGGGCTGAAAATTTAAAGCAGAAACAAAGAAAACAATTCAAAGAATCAACAAAACCAAGAGCTAGTTCTTTGAGAAAAATCAACAAGATAGACAAACCATTAGCCAAAATAACAAAAAGACAGAGACACATTATTTAAATCAACAAAATCAAAAATGAAAAGGGAGACATAACAACAGACACCAAGGAAATCATATTTCAAAAGCCTATATACAACAAAATTTGAAAATCAAAAGGAAATGGATAATTTTCTTGATGGAGTTCACTTAACAAAATTGAATCAAGATCAGGTAAACAAATTAAATAGTCCCTATATCTCTTAAGGAAATAGAAGCAGTCATCAAAAGTCTTCCAGTCAAAAGAAGCTCAGGGCCAGATGGACTTAGCAGAGAACAATACCAGATCTTCAAAGAAGAGCGGATACTGATACTCTTCAAACTATTCCACAAAATAGAAACAGAAGGAACATTACCAAACACATTCTGTGAGGTCATAGTCACCTTGAAACCTAAACCACACAAAGACCCCCCAAAAAAAAGAATTTCAGATCAATTTCCCTTATGAACATTGATGCAAAAATACTCAACAAAATACTAAAAAAAAAAAAAAACCAACAAATCCAAGAACACATCAAAAATATCATTCACCATGACCAAGTAGGCTTTATCCCAGGCATGCAGGGGTGGTTCAATATACATAAATCTATCAATGTAATCTACCACATATACACAAACTGAAAGAAAAAAAAGCCACACGATCATCTCCTTAGATGTTGTAAAAGCATTTGACAAAATCCAAAACCCACGCATGTTAAAAGTGTTAGAGAGATCGGAGATACAAGGCATATATTTAAACATAGTAAAGGCAATATAAAGCAAGCTTATAGCCAACATCAAATTAAATAGAGAAACTTACATCAATTTCACTGAAATCAGGGACAAGTACTTTAAGTCCTAGCAAGAGCAGTAAGACAAAAGATATCAAGGGGATTCAAATTGGAAAGGAAGAAGTCAAAGTCTCACTATTCGCAGATGATATGATAGTATACACAAATGACCCCAAAAATTCTACCAAGGAACTCCTACAGCTGATAAGCAACTTCAGGAAAGTGGCTGGATACAAAATCAACTTTAAAAAAAAATCAGTAGCCCATCTGTATACAAAAGACAAATAGGCTAACAAAGAAATTAGTGAAATAATACCCTTCACAAAAGCCACAAAAAACATAAAGTATCTTGGGGCATCTCTAACCAGGCAAGTGAAAGACTTGCATGAAAAAGAGTCAAGTCTCTGAAGAAAGAAATAGAAGATTTAAGATGTTAGAAAGATCTCCCATGCTAATGGATTGGTAGGATTAAAAGTGGCTATCTTACCCAAAGCAATCTACAGACTAAATGCAATTCCTATCAAAATACCCACACAATTCTTTAACTTTATATGGAAAAACAAAAACCCCACAATAGCCAAGACAATCCTATATAATAAAAGATCTAGCGATATCTCCATTCCTGATCTCGAGCTGTACTATATATCAACAGTAATAAGAACTGCATGGTACTGGCATAGAAATAGACAATGGATCAACAGATCGAAATCGAAGACGCAGAAATAAGCCTACGCCCTCATGAACACTTGACTTTTGACAAAGAAGCCAAAACTATACAATGAGAAAAAGATAGCATCTTCAACAAATGGTGTTAGAGTAACTGGAAGCCTACATGTAGAAAAATGCAAATAGACCATTATTTATCACCCCATACAAAAGTAAAGTCCACGTGGACTAAAGAAAAGACCTCAACATAAAACCAGAAACAGTAAATCTGTTACGAGAAAAAGTGGCGAAGAGCTTTGAACTCATTGGCACAGGAGATAACTTCATGAACAGAACACCAACATCTCAGGCTCTAAGATCAACAATTATTAAATGGGTCTTTTTGAAACTGAAAAGTTTCTGCAAAGAAAAGAACACTGTCAACAGAAGAAAACAGCCTACAGATTGGGGAAAGATATTCACCAACCCTACAACTGATAGAGGGCTAATATCCAAAATATATGAAGAACAAGAAACTAAACACGAGCAAACCAAATAATCCAATTAAAAAGTGGGGTGCACTTAATGAAATGTTCAATGTCCTTAGTCATCAGGCAAATGCAAATCAAAAGAACTCTGAGATTCCATCTTATACATATCAGAATGGCTAGGATCAAAAACTCAAGTGACACCACATGCTGGTGAGGCTGTGGAGAAAGGGGAACGAACACTCCTCCATTGCTGATGGGGGAGTGCAAACCTGTACAACCACTTTGGAATTCAATCTGGCGCTTTCTAAGAAAATTAAGAATAGTGCTATCTCAAGACTCAGCTATACCACTCCTGAGCATATGCCCGAAATACAACATATGTGAGCATATGCTCCACAACACAAGGACATTTGCTCAACTATGTTCATAGCAACTTTGCTCGTTATAGCCAGAATCTGGAAACAATCTAGATGCCCCTCAACCAAAGAATGGATAAAGAAACTCTGGTACATTTACACATTGGAATACTACTCAGCTTTTAAAAACAAGGAAATCTTGAAATTTTCAGGGAAATGCATCATCCTGAGTGAGGTAACCCAGACCCAGAAAGACATGCAGAGTACATACTCACTTATAAGTGGGTATTAGCCACATAATACAGGGTAAAGCTAAATAACGAGGATCCTAGAGAGGATGCTTAATTCTTATTTAGAAGGGCAAATAGAATAGACACTGGAAATGGTTCAAGAGAAGGAACAGGAAGGGAACCTACCGTAGAGATCCTCTGAAAGACTCTAGCCAGCAGGGGATTCAAGCAGATACTGAGACTCATAGGCAAACTTTGGGTGGAGCACAGGGAGTCTTACAGAAGAGTTGGGGGGTAGAGGGACCTGGAGGGGACAGGAGCTCCACAAATAGACCAGTGGAGCCAACAAATCTGGGTCGGGTAGGGGTGCTGCAGAGACTGATGTACCAAACAAGGAATATGCATGGTGAGGCGCTAGACACCCTGTTCAGATGTAGTCTCCTTGTGGATTCCATAATATGGGGGTTAGGGGCTGCGT
Organism: Acomys minous; assembly: GCF_964271855.1. Taxonomy (NCBI): domain Eukaryota; kingdom Metazoa; phylum Chordata; class Mammalia; order Rodentia; family Muridae; genus Acomys; species Acomys minous. Next base: position 116,048,181 of record NC_140488.1, on the reverse strand, counting down.
CTGACATCATACTGGTGTCCACTCGTTGATCACTTCCCCCTGGTGTGGCAGCCTTGACAGACACAGAGGAAGAGGATGCAGGCAGACCACATGAGACTTGATAGGCTGAGGTAAGATGCTAGGGGAGATAGGGGTGAGTGAAGGAGGGTGGCATGGGAAGGAGATGAGGAATAGGGCTACAATTGGGGTGTAAGTAAATAAATTAAAAATAAAAAAGTATTTGAATATAGTAAGATGTTAAGATTTCTAGTACAGGTACTTGGTGCATTTTTCAGACCCTTCTAATGACCAAAGTTCAATCTTCCAAATTCACATGGTAAAAGGATAGAAACCCACTCTAATAAGTTTTCTTCTGACTTTCACATGTTTGCCATGGCACATACACACAGGTTTGTGAAAGCCTATGTGGGCACCCACAAATAATATAGTAAAATATTCCAAATATATTTAGAACAGTATAGGTAGAAGTGACACAATATCTTTCATATTTGTTCTTTCCTCAGTTTTGTAATGAAACTGGTTGGTTTCATTACATACCAACCAGACTGGATGGTTTTCCAAGTTGAACCAATCTGACATAAGAAAACCAGTAAGTTCAAATAGCTTGCACAATATTTAAATTGTTGTCTAATGATGGAGCAGAAAGTAGAACATGGTTCTCCTGTTTATGCCAGATTTTTCCTTTATTAAACCATATATAGCATACAGAATTAAGTTTCAAATGACAAGAGAATAAAACTACAATCAATGGTTCCATTACTGGCTGTACATCTATGCCTGCCTGACAGAAGAGGGCAACATATCCCATTATAGATGGTTGTGAGCTACCATGTGGGGTTCCTGGGAATTGATCTCAGGACATCTGGAAGAGCAGCTGATGCTCTTAACAGCTGAGCCTTCTCTCCAGCCCCTTAAAATGATTTCTAAGCTGACTGATTCATTAAGGTGACAAAGAAAGGAAGAAGTCTTGAGTTTAAGCCATGTTAACTTCCAGTAGAAGATGGAAACATGTGACAGAGATATGCAAGCTATAGGTGCTTGTTTGCTGTCAGTAACTGTGCTAACTCATTGATGCTAGGACTATAGTGATTGTTAAATATTTCAAAACATTACTCTGAAATATCATGCCAGTCCACGGGCTCCAAAGAATATAGTGCATTAGTGATATATGAAAAATTGAAAGCTGAAAATTAAAATCATTTGACATGGAGCAAACATTCCAAAGAAAGGATATGACTTGTATAAACTGAGCAGTCTAACTGGTGGCAAAGTCCACAGGATAAGTATAGTAGTCACTCCACATCAAGTGCTTTAAAAAATTCAAGAGGAATTTATTTTTTAAAAAAAATTAAATAGAATGAAATAGATCAGAAAACGTCTTTCTCAAGTGAAACTGTTCCATATAAGATGCACACTCGAACATGATATAAAACACATCCAGTATGATATTGTTTTTAAAAAACTGTTAGGAAACACTGTACCCCTGCCATTCTCAGAAGTTTGCAAGAACAAGTTGTTGGGCCACAGGGTTTTCTAATAAACCTTCTCAGAATAAATCATTAGTACTAGATTTGAAGGATATCAAAGGGAAGAAGTACAGTTAAAAGCATCAAATCTTTTATGAATAATCCTTTTGGTTATATTCATTTTATATAGAAAGATGGAGTCTCTTTACATGCTTCATCTTTTGTGAGATATTAATTCATAAAACTTACCTGGTGTTCTGCTCCCTGGAACTTTCATGTATAGTTGTACTGTGTTCATACCCAGTATAGTATGACCAACGTGGCTTAGAAGATTTCCTGCTGATACGACACGCACAAAGGCAGGAAGTTTAGTCAGCTCATGTAGCTGCAACTTCCACCTAAAAAGAAATAAAAGTACTCAGAGGAAGGATAGCAGGTTACCGAGAAGAGACTTGATACCCTATGAGCATATATAGAGGGAGGTAATCCCCCTCAGGAACAGTCATAGGGGAGGGGAGTAAGGGGGAAATGGGAGGGAGGTAGGAATGGGAGGATACAAGGGCTGGGATAACCATTGAGATGTAATATGAATGAATTAATTAAAAAAAAAGTAAAACCCTGCTATAAATATTTGTGGAAATTGTATTAAAAGTTCTTATGTTCTAATCAGAAAGACAAATCTGTAAGTATTTTACTTTCACACAAGAAATAATGTAATGTCTAAATTAACTTCCCAATGAAAAACAATATTAAATTACAGTCCTAGAACATAAATGAAAAATTAACTGCCATAAAGTCAGGGTTTTAGGGTTTTTTTTTTCTCTCTTTTTTAAAAAGCATGTAACAGTCTTAAGTTTAAAAAATAATTTAGCTGTAAAGCCTAGCAAATTTATTTAGTTTGACCTCATGTCAATTTAGAAAAATGCTAATAAATAAAATAGAAGAAATTGTAAACAATTCTCAACCAGAACAAAAAATTTCCTATGGTTTAGTTCACATGACTACCATAAGGACTTACTTTTTATCATCAGAGAGGTCAATGTTGGTCCCAAACTTAATGGTTTTAAAGGGTCCTTTTCTCCTTTTCCCAGAACTTAAAAAAAAGAAAGAAAAGAAAATGTAATATTACAAGGACATCTTTTAAATAGGAGTATTACATGGAAATGAAAAATGACTTACTTATCTGATGATGTAGATTCACTGTCTGAGTGGTCTTTATGGTGACTTCTTTTCTCATTTTCTTCCTAAAAATTAGCAAAGGGCATTTTAGCTTAGTCTTTCCTTCATACCACTAAACAACAGATCCTCATATTAGCTCTGTTTGCAAAGAGAAAAAACTGATGCAATTCACTGTCACTCAATGCAACTTGCAGGACAGATTTCATTAGATGAATTTCTTTTGTAGGATTATAGAGAGGGCTAGTAGAAAACGAACTGTGCTAGATAGTTTATGCCAACTTGACACAAACTAGAGCTATCTGAAAGGAGGGAATCTCAGGTGAGGAAATGCCTCCAGATGATCCAGCTGGAGGGTATTTTCTCCATTAATGATCAAGGAGGAGGGCTCAGCCCATTGTAGGTGGTGTCATCCTCGAGCAAGCCAAGTGGAGCAGGCCAGTAAGTAGTACCTGCCTGAGTTTTTATCCTGACTTCCTTCACTGATGTGGAAGGGTAAGCTGAATAAACCCATTTCTCCCCAAGTTGCTTTGGTCATAGCATCATCGCAGCAATAGAAACCCTAACTTAAGATAGTAATCCAAACATGTAATTTCATGTATAAATGTTGCCTTGATTGAAAATGTGAATCAGAGAAACATTTTAAACATATTTAAAGAGATAAATGAATCTAACGAATTACAAATTCAAGACTTTCAGTCACATAGGAAATTAAATTAAATTTCCTGTGTAGGATATGTGAACAAACACTTAGCACAAAGTAGTATCAGAGTAGTATTTCAAAGAACTCGCTTCTATGGATGTTTCATGTCCAGTTTGTGGAAGAACTCAAAGTTCTCGTTATAATATATGATTTTAGTAATGTTTCCATGATATAAGACCCATGTGTCTTTTAGTAATAATTTTGATTAGTTTCAAATTTTAGATTTTAAATTTTATATATGTTGAAATAATAACTCTTGCTCAGCATTTTTTTAAAAAAAGGAACTAAAACTGGAAGGAAGAACACTAATGCTTCCCAAAAAGAGTTGTCTACCTGATATTATTAAGCTGGCAAAAGAAAAAAAAAATTCTGCAAGCATAAAGCAAACTCAAGACAGGTATAGCCTCCAAAACAGTGATTCAACAAGGGACAACTCTGTCTTCCAGGAAATACTTGACATGTGTAAATGTGTTTTTGAGAAGACATAGACGCTGCTAAATATCCTATAACATACAAGATAGCCCCCAAAAAAGGAATTATTCAATTCAAAATGTCAATCGTACTGAAGAAACCCTGCTTTAATCATAAAGTTCCCAGATAAATGAGAAAACATCTTACTAGACAGTTAACTCCCTCTCTGCATATATTTACTAAATCAACTCATAGGTTTACTTAAAGTAAAATGTGTAGTACTTACAAGGTATTTTATGTACCATAATTTGATGATATCTAAAAGTAAGCTCCTCTTTTAAAACTACAAAATGAAAAATTGAAATCTCTGAAACTAATCAAATACTTACTCTCAATGATTCTTGGAATGAGGAGGCCTGATACTGAGCATATTTAGCAATTGTAGTATGAGATCTATTACTTTCACAATGCCAGATTTTCTTGGTTCCAGTAGGGTCCCAGTTTTCATCTGCTGGCTGTAACAACTGTGTTCTCACTTCTACCATATGTTCATTGTTAGCTTCCACCAAAGTTTTAGTAGAGAAAAGTCCCAGGTCTTTATAAGTAAACCATAAATAAAGTCAGTAAAAACAAAATAAAACACATTACCCTGCCCTTTTAAAAGAGAATATATTTTATGTCAGTAATATGCAGTTCCTGTAAAACTAATCAGGTCATCTATGTACTTTGAAGGCTTGGGCATGCCTAATGCTCACGTTATTCCAACAAGAGTCCAATGTTCAAACTTTCACTAATTTTTGTAGGTGCTAGCAAATACACTATTTTCTGTACTATAAAATTATTTAAATTTTATATTCAAAAGTCTCATACTAGTTAAAACTAACTTTTCTATTGATGCTTTAAAAGGTTAAAAGACAGCATGCATAGAAAACATTTTTCTTTTTACTTAAAACATACCTAACTTAAGAGCTCCAGCAAGGCCACGTATTACTGTAACAGGGTTGTTTGGGTTTGTACAAAATTGATGTAATGGAGGAAAGAAAGCATCACGTTTGTTTTCCAGCTGTGAAATTAAAATATGTGGTTACATTTCAGGAAAACAGATTTTAACTTAAATATTATTTCTCAAATTCATTACCCATCAATCTAAAAGTTTTATCTCATGTGTTCAAATTTTTCTATTTTCTAATATTTTTACATTTTGACTTTAATTGTGACTGGATAGTAACCATATACTCTGTGTGTGTGTGTGTGGTTTTTTGTGTGTGTGTGTGTGTGTAGTACATTTAAACTTCAAAACAAAAGTGAGGATTATTTAACCTTAAAAAGGAAGAAAACAGGGAACAGGGGTGGGTGGGTAGAGAGAATAGCTCAGTGGAACAGAGTGTGCTCGGCCCCCATAAGACCTTCAAGTGCAGAGTACCCATTGGTAGAATGTTTATCTGACATCCAGAGGGCTCTAGGTTTTATCTCCAATATTGCTGCTAATGGGAAAAAAAAAACCACAAAAGTTTAAAGTTAAAAGACCCAATAGGGAGCAGTAGCAGTCACCTTTAATCTCAGCACTCAGAAGGCATATCTCAGAGTTCCAAGTCAGCTAGAGTGACAGAGTGAGTCAGTCCCCTTGACCAAAAATAAAACTATTCTGGTTTAGAGATATAGCTTAGTAGTAATAAGCACTTACTGCTTTTGCAGAGAAAGGACCTGATTTTGATTCCCAGCCCTGTGGCTCACAACTACCCATAACTCCAGCTCCCAGGGGCACCTACTGAAGGAGTGATAAACATGGTTTTTGCTATGATTCCAAGAGTGGGATGAGGAACAGACTTGTGAGAGAACAGGTAATGTTAATCCACTAGAAGACGAACCACCTCATGTAGAGTTTGATTGTAGCTAGTTGAAAAACATCCGTGGACAGACTCTGGAAGGATATTATATATATATGCCCAAACAGGAGAGGGGCTTTTTGGAGACTTGGGACAGTTTCGGCTGTTCATCGCTCCACTTGGGGATGCTCCTAGAGAGAACCATTGGAGGGAAGGCTTCGGGGCTCCAGGCTCTGGGCGCTACAGGTTCAAGCAGAAGTCCTGCTGACTACACCAGGAGAATCGGTCCTCAGAACTGATATCCTTAAGGTTTCATTATTGTGTTCTTTAATCTCCTTTTCCTATTGTTTGGGTTAGTCGGGTTATAAGTGAGGTACTCTTGGTTTATAAGTTCATAATAAAATATAATTGTTAGGAAAATTGAGCCTACACCCTATACTCACATAACTATTCACGTAAACTAAAAATCAGAAAAAAATGAATCTTAAAAGATTCTATATGATCTCACATGTTCTTGATGCAACAATATAAAGTATCAGGCAAGATTACAAGTTTGCTAAGGGATAGAGCATATAGCTCAATGGCAGACTACTTGACTAGCATGCAATAGAGCCTAGATTTTACCCCTAGCAGGGGAAAAATAAGCAACAAATGAAGCAGCTGTTGAGGGAAGAGACAGAGCTTTGTGGTAGAATAGTTTTATTAGTATGTGCAATCAGTGTTTTACTGAGTCTAATCCCAACACCACCAAATTAATTGACTGATTGGTTATTCTATCACATGCTGTTGAGGGCACGACAAATGAAATTAAGTTAGTCATAAAGAAATGTGATTCCATTATATAAGGTAGTGAAATTCATGAAAAAACAACAAACAAAAACAAAAAATGTAAGCCAAAACAGAACTATGAGTGCTAGGGCTTAAGCAGATAGGGAAAAGAGATGTTCAATGAGTAGACACTCTGATAGGCTGTACAACAACATACTCAGAAAAAGTTAAAATGGTGAATTTTGCCAACTTAAAAACTCACAGTGAAGAAATCAAATTTCCCAAACAAATTCAAGAATAGTTTTCACAGATATAAGACTATCCAAAATATATTACCATTAAGTTTATATGTACTTAATGTTTTTCTTTCACTTGGGGAGGCAGTAGGAATAAGCTAATACAGTAATAGCAGGATTCATTTGTGAAAAAAAGTTA